>NC_135265.1:89584782-90849782 GCF_051311805.1 Agelaius phoeniceus | reverse complement strand
TCAAGAAATCTCTTTAGCTGTGTATTGCATGCAACTGTAAATACTTGATAAACAGATTGTGCTCTTTTTTTTTTTTTACTTCTCTTCCTAAAATTAAAGTTAATTCTTACTCTCTTTATCAGCTTAAAATTCACATTTGATTAATCTTACATTCCTTGATTAATGCAAAAATATTTACCTTCACATATCCAATGAATATTATACTGCTGCACGAATGAAAAAAATGCGTCTCAAATCTGAAAATTAAAAATTAGATACTACCTACAATAATGTATTAAGCATGATCGGCTAAAGAAATGCTGATGAATATGTGACAGAAATTATACGAGCCCACTGTATTCATTCCTTGAGGTTTTTTCTCCCATATTTTTATTGTGAGGAGTAACAGATGAAAAATACAAGTGTTTGCTAATAGGATTCACATCTTATTATTGGTGCTGATTTGCAGTTTTCCTTAACTCGCCATGATTACTTTTTTAGAAGCTTTCACTTTTCCCCAGCTGATCCTCGTCTTGTTAGGCAGCATTAATGACACTTCAGTCATTGTGGCTTTCAAGCAGAGCCCTTCCAGAGTGAACAGAGAGTTGACATTTCCTGACATTTTCCCAACTAATTACAGGACAAATAATTAAGCATGTTCTCCTATGTAACAAATGAAGGCAAAAGCCGTCTGTCAGCGATGTTGATTGATGACACTCTGGGAGACTTTATCTGATGGGTCCTGCCATGCGGTAGAGGGGAAGCAAATTTATTAGAATGAACAATGCAAATTCTGAGTCATCTCATCCAGTTATGCGCCAAAGCAATATCCATGTCAAGGTGAATGTGACAATGAAAGCAAAATATTTGCATTTTGTGGAGCAGGTTGAAGGGGAAATCAGAGCGAGAAGATGACAGGCCTAATTATTTTGGCTCATACAGGCTAGGACAGCTGTTTCTGGTGTCCTGAACAAGGCTGTCACACAGGTAACTAAATAGGTCTGCATATAAGTCTGTATCCAACACTGTACGGAGATGTCTACCACTAATGACCAACGCTAATGTTACTGCCATCCCTGAAAAACAGTAAATGTGTCACAGTGCACCTTCTGTATGGCAGTCAACATTTCGCTACATAATTACTTGTTAGTGAATTAATTCCTATCTGTCAGTATCTATGCCAGTGTCATTTTTAGACCATTACGAAATTATGCCATCACTATAGCAACTGCAAGCACAGTTAAAAGGCAAAACAGTTCAGATACTCAAGAAAAGTGCCTAGTTAGGCAGAAGACTAATAATGTAAAATTCAAATTGTGATGTTGCTGTCTGCCATCCTAATTTTCTTTATCTTGATTATGCGTTTGATCATTGATCATTAAACAATAATTTAAGGTTTCCAATTTCAATTCATTATTAATATTTAATATAATTAAAACCTCAGCCACAACAGCATCTTTCCTATAAACAGACGCACACCGCGCTGTCATTGCAATTAATTAGGAGCTAAAATGTGACATGCTCAAAAATGAATCCTAATATCAGAGATTACATGCAAATAAGAATAACTGATAGCATCAGGATGTTCTTTTCTCCCTGCTTCCTTCATGGATTGTAAACAATGCCAATCTTAAAATCCTATATCCTGACTCATTTCCTATTTTTTTATTTATTTCTTCCATGCATTCTATTTATCCAAGGAAAGTCAGAACCCATCTTACCATTAACACCATTACTTACGGATTTCAAGATGCCATCTTGTTCACAGAAAAATATTCAGAGTCTTAAGATAAATTGTGTATATTAAGCTGTCTAAAATCTTCCAGACTGTTGAAATTTCTAATGACATGTAGAAAAAAGATTTGCTGATATCTACAACTACCTTAAATACATACAAGTCTAAGTTAAATCAGGGAATTCCTCATATGGAGAAAGAATTTCTTCATTTGCATCCTCCTATTTTATGTAAATACTCAAATAAAGGAGAACAAATTCTTCTAGAAACTTTCAGCACATATTCATCAGAATAATCTATGCAACATTGTGGCTTTTGTTAGAGTGCAAATGTTACAGTTGTGCATTTCAAATGATGTACAGCAGTGGAATGGTGGCCTCGGCTACTCTCACTCAGTGGAAAGAGAATGTAGAGAAATAATAGTAAATTTGGAAAATCTGTAAGAGGCCAAAAGTGTTGGTGAGTTTTGTGTTTGGTTTTTGGTTGTTGGTTTGTTTCAATTTTTTGGGTGGGTTTGTTGTTGTTGTTGTTGTTGTTGTTGTTGCTGGTTTTTGGGCGGGGGTTTTTTTTTTGTATACTTGTTTTTTAACTTTCATTTTTGGAAAAGAAGAAATAAAGTACAACTTGTGATGCCATTTTCTTTCCAGTGCAAATAACACATGGCCAGTCAATTATCCTTTTGGTTAACTGTTTGAAATAGCTCTCTGGCATTAAAACATATATTTATTAAAAAGTTGGGTATTTTTTCTTTGAATGCATGTATTGTCTGCAGAAATGATGTGAATATCTATTTTTTTCTGTCTTTCTTAACATAGAGATTGTTTTCATTACTACAGTGTGTGTTTCTAGGAGGAAAATCAAATTAAAACTCAGCCAATCACCTGAAATTAAAGCTGAATCTTTCCAGAAGAAAAACACATAATGATTATAATGCAAGATCATTAATGTTCTTCACTTAAAGTTACCTGACAAGTAAGTGCTTACTTCTGACTTAAAGACCCTTTCAAGAGATGAGAAACATCACTACTTCCTCCTGCCACATGAAGGTATTTCTTTCACTAGGATCTGCAAAACACTCAGTCACCTTCTTTTTCTCCCTCCTAACTTCACACAGACCATCAGCATGATGGAATTGGATAAACTCTGCAAAAATGTCTAACTGCAGTAATGTTCTGAGATAGACCACTGCTCTGAAAGAGATGGGAAGATTTAATTTCTGCTCTGCTTAACAAGGTTAGAAGAGTTCGGTTCTTGGTTAACATTGACCACTAAATGAGTAGGAATCAATAGTTCCTCACTAATGCCACAGTAAGCCAACTCCTTTATTGACCTTTCCATTAACACTAAGCAGCTGAAATGCAGGAAAAAAATAGACTAATCATTTTAATTTTTTAACACCTACCAAATCAAGTGCTTCACTGGTGTTTCAGTGCTCTTCTGCCAATCCTCTCATGCCAATGCATGTCTACCTGCATTGTTTTATGCTCTATCTGATTTCAAAAAAACTTACTTTAGATTTATTTATTTATTTGGTAATCATGTATTAATAGTGTGCTTAAATAATGTGCTTAAATTGTGTATAGTGTTCAGCCAGGAGTAGTTGCAAATTAAGAAAAAAAAAAGGCAGACATGAAATAAAGAGGTTCTGTCCAATTAAAAAACTTTTTGTATATCAGAGTTACTCAGAGACACTTTTCAGACAAGTAAACAATGAATGAACTTCATAGGGGTGATATACAAATTTGATACAAAGAGCCAATGGGATAGTTTCTGTCTAATGATCCCAGTCAATCTAATTAATGTATTCTGCTACATTACATTTTAAGAAGTGACCATTGTGTAATACACTTTGAAATATGCACAAGCTAATGGGATAAGATACAAAAATTATTATGCTGACAGTAAATCATATTACATTCCTAATAAGCATTAACTAGATAACTAGGTCAAAGCAGTATTATCTTAATTGATTTTTCAAAAGAAACCTGACAGAAAAATGTCAATGCTCGAATATTTCTTCATGCATCATTAAAACAAGATTGGCTTTTAACAAAAGAAGAATCCTTCACAGAATTGATTCTTGCTTCAGGCTGCCTGCAAGTAAGTGTATTACATAAAAATCTATACAGGATATTAAAACAACACCACTCTGCAAGACAGTTACAATTAAAAGCTGACACCCCCCACCATGTGTCTACTATAGTAGCTTGCTAGTAAATGTATTTAAAGTCTTCAGAGCCATATATGAAAATCAGTCAGTTTTGCTATTTGAGTGGGAGGGATACATACACACACACACACTCACACCCACACACACACACACACACAGAGCCTAATCAGAGCTTTTAATTGAATCAGTACATTAACAATTCATACATTTCATTGCTATATAACAATTAAAGAAACATGCAAGAAAACAGGAAAAAATACTACCTTGGACATATAACTGTAAATACAAGCTCTACAGCTAACAAAATGGACATTTCAGTGTGGAAAGAGCACCGTTCTGACATCACAAATTTCCAATAGGGATTGTGATGCAAAGTGCAATATGCAGAACAAATAACATATGATATAATGAATAATAAAACTCTATGTTCAAACAATAGATCATGTTGCAAATGCACATATATGTGCATATGATCAGAGAAATGTTGACTGATCCATCTAAAGATGAGTAGCTCACAAATCTCAAAATCATGATTCTAGTACATTTGTGGCTCAGTAGTACATAAGGCATTAGTTTTGTGTAAATAATCACAGCTCATTTGCTTGGATTGCTTAGTTTGTGAAGTTATAAGCAGAAAATGCACTTAGTACTTTCTGATAATTCTTAACATGTTGCTTATACAAGAACTTTCTTAGAAATACATAATATTGTCACCATTTATTTGATGCAAAATAACTTGATTACTAAACATTTTTTTGCCAAAAAGCTCCTGAGTTTTGCAAAAGAAAAGCCTACATGGGCTCTTCAGCATGTAAATTTTTCCTTAATGCTGAACATATTTTTATGCCCACCATGAAATTTGTATGTCATTACAACTTCTAAAAGTAAGGGAAGGATGATAATAGAAATTTTAAAACATTATTTCAGGGACACAGGCTCCACAAAGGCTGTTCTCAATCCTTGGGACAGAAAGAAGGAATAGGGTAAACCTTCAAGCTCTGTGAAGCGCTGAGAATGATTTGGACCATAAGCTTAATTTGGAAGGGGGCTATCTCCTTTACCAGCTCTGCTTAGCTCTAGAGAATTTGGTTTTTTGCATCACCACCTGATTTGAATGTTCAATTTTACACAAATTCTCTGAGATTTCAAACTAGGAAATGTCAGGAGTGTATTTCTCTTCTAACACATATCTTTTTATAAAGTCAGGTGTAAAACCAGGTGTAAATTTTCTAGAAAGAGTGAGGTCTGATAATCTCTGGGTAACATTAGCCCAAATTATCACAAATTCTTTGAAAGACAGTTTTTAAGCAATAGTATTGTGGGTTGTACAATGTCCTATTATATAGTAAAGAAAAGTTGTTCCTTAAATGAGTGAATATAAATACATGATAGAAAAAAAGCAGGTAAATCCTGGGAAGCCTGAACAAAGTCATCCCATGCAACATGAATCCCAGTGGCTATTCAGCACCTCTGCTCTTTGGCTGCAGTAGTGGTTCGGCTTGTTCTTCAAATTTTCATGGACATTGAAAGATATTAGATAATGTATCCTGTTATTAAATTAGGCTGCAGCAGAGTACACAGTCCATCTGCAGGCTCTGTGAAAGGGGGAGAGGTCAGGCTGTGTGTTTGCTTACTGGCAGGGGCTCTGGACAGCAAGTGAACCATGAAGGGTCAGTAGCATTTATTAGTAAAAACTCAAGTTTAACTCCCATCCATATTAGTTATGCTATCATTGCAACCTCTGTACCAGTATAGAACAAGACATCCAAGCTATTTATCCCAGGACATGGTCCACAATTTTTCATTTCCCTCCATTTCTTCCTTTTCCAGAGACACACCAGACACAAGTCAGCAAGTGGGACCTGCTCTGAAGGCAGGCAAGAAGAGATTTTGTGGTCTGATGGAGAAAGGGGGAAGAAGAAAAAGGTTTGTGGCTACCAGGATGATGTAAGATGCAGAAATGGGAGAAAGAAAGGCCACTGTCCTACATTTAGGGCTTCTTGTCTAAGTTCCTCCTCCCAGACAAGTCCCATGTGTGTTATCATCAATTAATTTTCAAAAAAATATCCAAGCCACCAATTACTGACTATCATCTCAGTCCAAAAAAGGTAATTTGAAAGTTGATTATGAAGATCTGTTTACATTTTCTCAAAATTAAAATTAGGTTTTGAATGAAATTATAAGTCATTTATTTCAAAGCAAATTAATTCTCCACTGAGTTCATAGATAACCTGTGAAACCTACTGCCAAGAAGTATCTTTGAGGACCAGAACTTAGCAGTAGCCAAGAACGGACCACATATTTCTGTGGAGTTCAAATGTAGTCCTAGGTAATTGTTCAACAAGCATAAAGAAAATTATTTTGCTTTCTTGCTGTGTTATGTTGTTGGCTGTACTGTGGATTCATCCACCAATTTCTTTAGATACACAGTCTTTTGCTGAATTTGCTCTGACGTGCATTTTGTTCTTAATATGCACTTTTCATATGCTTAGAGACCACTGGATGAATAACATTTTGATTTCATATTCTCCAGCTTCTCTTCACATTCTTGCCTGGCAGTCCTCAAAATTAAGTTGTGTCAATATATTTCGTAAATGTCTTACCTCCTGCCTCTTTCAGAAGAAAGATCATAGATTTTCAATTATAGATCATTATTGAAGATGTTAAATAAGATTCAGTTTACACAGATTTCTGTTCCATCCTTCTCAAACCCTTCCTCAGAAAGATACATTACTTTTTGTTTTTTATGGAAATTTGTGACTTAATTTTTCAAAAGTGCTTTTGCCTGGCCTGGTTCATATTATTTTTTCCAATGAAACACAATAGTGAAAACTGCGCAAAGATGCCTTAATATTCAATGTGTTCTATTGCAATTTGAGCTCATTTTATAATGTTTTTTCCAGAAAGCAAAATTAATCACATTTTTACACTCATCTATTTCTTATGAAGGAAGCTTTAAATACAAAGCGGTGGGGACACAACACTTTTAAACAAGCATTACTTTAGAAAGAACTTAGTAAGGATAAATTTGAGTAAGGATAAATGATCAGATTTTTTTTTTTAATGATTAACTTACATCTTCTATTTGTAGTATCTGAGCCATAAATCAATAACTTGGATGGATCAATAACTAGATAAATGTTATGAGCAGCATTTGCCTTCTCAGATATTACTGGAATTTGCATCATATTTTTGAAAACAAACAAACAAAAAAATGACCTCCAAAATTAATCCGTTTCAAGTAGTATAAAAAACTCAGTATGGAATGAATTTCACCTATTTCTAGTCATGTAAAAGTAGTGCGTACATATAGTTTTAACCATTTCTCTAAACTCGCTTCTCAAGCATGAAGAGAAAGTTTTAAAGAGAAGGTAATTTATTGCATTCTGAAACAGCTGCCTAAAACTGGTGGAATTTCTGACATCTCTCACTCTCTGATTAGAATAGCTGCTTAGAATCGCATCTTCATCCAGAACATTTAGCTAGCTGAAGATGGTTGAGAATAATTTTTTTCATGTAGATTTATTTTGTCTTATCAATCTATGATACAAAAAGCTACTTCAGAGAAAATTTATGTCACTTTCATTTTAAGAAGGACTATTTCACACAGTCAGAGGACTACTGCGAACCCCAACAGGACGTTTGTCTTTACCTGGATTCTGGAGACAGATGAACTCTTTTCAGTGTTGAATAGAGGGGTGGGATCATGTCCTTTGACCTATTGTCCCTTCCTAGTGCACTCTCTGATGCTTCTGGGCACCTTTGCCACAAGGCCACCCTGGTGACTTATGTTTCACTAGGTGTCCACTGCAGCACCAGGGTCACTTCTTCTTCAAAACTATTTACCAATCCCCAGCCTGTATGTGTCAGTGCTTGGGGTTTCTTCCTTCAGGGGTGGGACTTGGCATTTCTCTTTGCCAAACTTCATGAGGTTCCTGTCAACCAGCCCAGCTCTCCAGCCTCTCAAAGTCCTTCTGAATGGTAGTACAACCATCTGGTGTATCATTCATTACTTCCAACTTTTTGTCGTCTGCAAAGTGTCATTCTGTTCCGTCACCTAGGTTGTTAAAGCAAATGTTGAATAGTACTGGCCACAGTATTGATCCCTTGGGTGCAACACCAGTGACTGGTCTTTTCAATCCACTTCATCATCCACTCATCTAGATCCTATTTCATCTATTTGTCAACAAGGATGTTATAGGAGGCAATGCTGAAAGCCTTCTAAAGCCAAGATAGTCACTGATCACCCTTCATGCACTGTGCAAATAATTAACTTGTAGAAGTCTATCAGGTTTGCTAGGCATGATTTTCCCATTGACAGCTGAGTATTCCAAATCATCTTTTTGTCCTTAATATCTTTGGAAATTGTTCCCAGAAGGATTTGTTCTATCACATTCCCAGGCCTGTAGTTTCCTACTCATTCATGCTCCTTCTTTCTGTCCTTCTCCAAGTGCCATGAAATTCCAAAGATAATTGAACTGGACTTGCAATAGCATTGGTTAGCTCCTCAGCATGTGAGTACATTCCATCAGGTTCCATGGACTTGCGTTGTCCCCTGGTTTAAATATTCCCTAACTACACCTTCCTCTACTGAGGGTTAAATCCATATTCCTCCGAATTTCTCCACTGATCTCAGGGACCTGACATTCCTGAAGCCATGGTGTGCCTCAGCGTTTACCACTATCCTTGCTGTAAGATTCTTTGCCCCATCTGGCATAAGGGCTTCATTTCCCTCAGTCTTCTTTCTCTACTGATGGACCTGTAGAACCCCTTGTTGTTTTCATTCACAGTCTCTCCAAATTTAATTTCATGCAAACTTTGGCTTTTTTAACCCCATCCCTACACGCCTGGACTACTCTCTATACTTTGAATGACCTGATCCTGCTTGCTTCTTCATATGCTTCCTTTTCTGCCTGAAGATTTTTTCAGGAGTTCCTTATTCATCCAAGTGTGCCTCCTATCACATTCTCTTGTTCTCCTGAACATGGGGAGGGACAAGGAAAAGTTTAGAAGATGACTGTCCTGGTTTTGGCCAAGGATAGGGTTAATTTTTTGCAGTAGCCATGAGGAGGTGGAGCCTGGAGATCCCTGGGCTTGGGCCTTGGGCCAGTCAGGACAGACACTGCAGCTGGAGAGAATGGTCCTTCCTGAAGTCTTTGGCAAAAAGTACATGTTGAGACTTGAGGACAAGCCCTGAGGTTCTGGAGTAGGAGGTACAAGGGATCCAAGGCCGGCTACCACCCAGATGAAAAAGAGACACTGGCAGCTTCTGAACTGGTTTGAGGTGCCTCTAAAGTGATTGGCACTGAAGCACAGCTTTTTCTGGCACCCCGACTGCCAGAGCTGTGCTGGATGTTCAAAGTGAAAGTGCTTTCCACATAAGGCCACTGATGTAAGTGGATCATGCTATCCCACGGCAAGCTTGAATACTAATACTCAATTGCCCAGGGATCTTGGGAGTCATCACAAACTGTCCTGAAGACAAAAATTTTGTGATAATTTTTTTTTTTTTTAATTTAGATAGAATTTAAACATTCTACATCCTGTAACAAAACAAAAACAAAACAAAAAAAAACCACCTCCCTGCCCCCAGAAAAAAATCTTTATTATCAAGGTAGGTTATTTTCTTGGCAGTTTATGGGGAAGAAAGACAATAATCTTCCCAGATGTCATCAATAAGGAACAATTTATTCAGGTCACTGGACACTTCTACTTTTAAAATCTTGGTTTGAGTTACTTAGGATATTTCTTCCTTTTAATTAATGGAATGAAAATTTTCTGTGCCATTACTCTGCAAGTTACTGATTATTTTTTTGCAGACAATTTTAATCTAGGAATATTTTCAGCTGAAATTTTCCAGACTTGATAGTCTAACCACAAAAATATACTTTTGTGATCTCATTGAAAATATACTTTATTTATTAAACATGCTTCTGAACATCTCTTTGCAACTTTGTAGTGTTTGAGTTTCTCAGGTTATCTGTTCTAGTCATGTTGCATCATGAAAAGGCTGAGGCTGTGAACAGCTTCCCCTGTAATTATTCACCCTGACATCGAGGGACCAAAATCATAAAAGGAGAGTCCAGAAGGAAATTAATAATTGAATATTCAGAAAAGGGTAAATGGAGTTAAGTAAATAAGGCCCAGGGCTACATATTCAATGCTGCTAAATCTCAGCCTTTTCTGGCTGCCTACCCTACTTTCTCACCCATTTCAGTGTGGTCCTGCTGTGAAATGTGTGGTGTTCCCTAAGGCTGAGAAGGGAACAGGAGTGTTGAACAACTGGAACTGCAAGAGGAGCAGAGGCCAGTGGGATACTGCTTTGGAGTTAATTGCTAGATTGGGACTAATAATAGAAATTGTTAGTGACATTTTGGAATTTGAGGAGGATCTTGAAACTCAGCATAATCTCAGTGAAACCTCCTAATGAGGGAGTGCCAGAAATTACCCTGATCCATAAATATGTAAATCTCAGTAACAATATAGCAAATGGACTAGTTGTAAAATCTGAAAAATAAAAAATACCTGTTTACCACAGGGTAAAAAAAAAAAAAACAACAGTCTTGGGATGGTTCTTGAGTTTTCATTTTTGTTGAGATTTTTTCCAAAAACTTCTGAGATTGAATCAGAACAAAAAATGCAGCAGTTTTATTTAGCCAGTATTCACTGAGCTCCCTCCAGGTATTGCTGTTCAAATTTCTAGAGGAAATAAAGATATTAATGCAACTTTCAGTAGTGTTCATCTGTTGAAGATGGAATTTAGACAGTAAATTATACTCTGAGTTTTATTTATAACTGTCTTAATATTACACAGCAAAATAGAGAGAAAAAATTGTGCATAAATCTTCAAGGAAAATGTAGAAGGGAAATTTTGGCTTTCTCCCTGAATCCCAGGAGTCTGGTCTTTCTCCACAGAACACATAGACATGGCACCAGCCTGTGACTGTTGCCTGAGTCCCAGGAGCCTGGTCTTGGTCCACAGAACACATATAGACATTGCACAGGCCTGTAGCTGTCAAGTTTTATACGCTTTAAAGATGAATAAAACATTGCTGCTCCTAAGTTTGTACAGTAATGTCTCAACAGAATGTATGGGACAGTTTTTGCTTCAAATGTGTGGTTCAAGACATCATTGTTCTAACTTAGAAGTTGCAGGACAGTTTGGATCCTACTTATGAAAATCTTCTATATAAAATGAAAGTAGGAAACACAATATCCCACCCTTTCTTCACACAAGACAAAAGGATAAACAAGGGCTGATGACCTGGGCTGATGATCTGTATTTTCTCTGCAGCAGCAACATGGTGTGATAGACCATTATATTATTAAAATATATTTAATTTAAAATAATAAAGAAGCCTACTCAGAACCATACAGTCCTATCCTCCAAAAGAATGGGGGTGGATAATGAAATTGAATAATGGATTCAGATGTGCTGGTAAAGTTTTATCTAAGCAAACAAAATGGTGAAACACTTCAAGATCAGATCCCATCCACTGATGTCTTTGCAGGGTTCCCACAGCAATCAGCATTTTAACAGAGGAGTGTCACAGTTCAAATAGTCCATTTACAGAAGACCTTTTAGTGCTATGAGTCTAAATAAGGTAAGTATAAGCATTTTTTCTACATACAGCATTAGGTTTCTGTGCTGTTTCATTACAAAAGATGGGGAAAACCAGCGTTTTACCAAAACCACCCAACAAAACAAACCAAAATGCAAAATTGAAAGACTTTTATATCCTCTAAAATAGGGGTATTTCTCCATTTCATTATCTGTCTGTGCTCTGCCATGGTGACTTCCCTCTTGGTCAGCTCTGTACGACCAAACTCAGTTTGGATTTAGGAGTGAACTGGACAATTCTGGTGGAACAGCAGCTTTCATATGTGGCAGTCCCTTCTGAAAGCCATAATTATGACTACCTCTCGTACAATTCCATTTCTGACCTTATTCTCTGTGTAAAATAGAATAGCCTTAAGTGTAAAGGGAAGTTAGCCAACATGGGAAGCCCATTCCTGAGAAAAAATATGCCAGAGAAACTATAAGAAATATAAATCATAATAACCATAGAAATCCCAGGTCAACAGAATTCAATGTTATTACAAATTTGACCTAAATTACACTTTTTTGAATGAGAAATTCAAAATCTTGTGGAATTCATTGTTTCTCTCCCCACCAATTTATTTTCCCCCATTTTAGATTTGGGCCTTACAAAATAAGAGAGGTGAAGTCCCTCTTTCTCTATTTCTCTCTCTCTCTCTCTGTCCTCTTGCTTTTTTCTGTGACTCACACCTTCTTCAGTTTTGGAAAACTGGCAGTGTAGTACAGCAGAAATAACCTCAACTTCTTGACAACTCTTTCTTTATCTTTCCAAATATGGACCAATGTTAAGAAAATATAGGATGAAGAAGTGGGAGCAAGTGTGTGTGTGTGTGTGTGCATGTACAGTTTTTGAAACTCTTTATTTGGCTGCCTTGAACTGGAGCACAAAACATACAGGGAGAAAGACAAGGCATGCATTTGTATAGCCTACAAAAGAAAATGTTAATGAGGGCAGATCTAATTGAGGTCTTCCACTTTCTTAAGCAGGAAGCACAAAACTTATGGGGGTGACAGAGACAGACACTTCTGTGAGATGCACAGCCAAATGACAAAAAACAACGCTTGGAATGTTCAACATACGGAATCTTAATTACATGAAAGTAGAAAAGAGCTCACAGTGAGAGTAGTTTACAACCAGAAGAAGCTGCTGAGCTTCACATCCTTGTCATCCAGGGCTCATGCAGGACCCTGAGTAAACCTACCAAAATTTGAAACTTGCCCTTCTTGAAAAGGAGGCTGGAAGAGAAGTTACTTCAACAAGCAATTTTTTGAAATTCTATATTTTCTGTGACTGCATGCTAAACCAATGAAACACCAGAAATCTCTGAAGAAATGCTACAGCTTTCACAAAAGTGATTCTTCAAAAAACATCCTGTAATATCAAATCTCTGTTATCCCTGTCTTCCACTCCCTTGCCTCCTGACATACCCTGAGAAAAATAAATGTTTTCACAGAAAATACGAAAGAAAAAAGCTTTGGCTTACCAGGTATCACAGGTAAGAAAAAAAAAAAAAAAAAAAAACAAAAAAAAACTTTCCAAAAACTGAATTCCTCAAAATCCCAATTTATGAGAAGATGTCAGACTTTGCACTGATATTTTTCCCAAGTATAATGTTTTTATCCTTTCAACAGTAAGACTGCACTTTGAATTCCATAATGTATACAGCTGACTTCAGGTAGGTTGTAATTTGAGTTTTCAACTATATTTTAAATATGTATTTGAATCTGTGATCTACTGAAGTGCATTATTATTGATTCACCTGTTGGGTACCCAATTCATGAACACCAATATAGTTGAGAAATCTGTGAAGAGGAATATGTTTGTTTTATAACAGCTCATATCTTTTATTCCTTGCTTATGCAGAACTCCAGTTAGTTTTAACAGATGATTTAAATCTATAGGAGAGACAGGATTGGGAGGCAGATTGCTTTCTTAATAACAGCTATTTAACATCACTTTGATGTTTAAATGTGTAATGTCATCTGCTTAAGGAACATCAGATATCACTGAATGTACCTATAATGTGTTTTTGGAACATGGTGATACCCACTAAATTCAGACTGTACACAACTGACCTTCTCTTAGTGCACCATTTGGACAGTTTTGCAGATTAAGCTTCCTATAAAAGACCTATTTGAACCATAATCACCTCAGAAGTATAAACCCAAACAATATGGTTCAACAGCCAACACACTAATGCTCTGGGATATCATGCAGAGGATTTGCAAGTGCACACATGCACAAGCACACAATTATGTAATTTGTAAATTTGATCTGCGTGTATATGAACAAAATTAGTACTGTACCCAAAAGTCAAAGTCAAGAGATGTGTCAAGATTAGAAGTCTTCCTTTTTGCAAGGTTTTCCTATTTTCCTGTACTGTGGAAGATCCAAATAACTTTGGTTTTGCTTTTGGACCTGTGAAATTCTTGCTGTGATATAGGGACCATCAAGAAAAAAAAAAAAAAAGAAAACAGAATTTTATTTTTCACAGTAAAGGCAGGAAAATATTGAAATCTGGAAATTATAGAAATATGGGTCTCAGAAATAAGCAGCAAATGAGAATATAAGTCTTCCTAGTTTGAATGTTAATATGAAGTAAAACCACTGTCATGGAAGTTACAGATTTTAAAACTTCTATTGATAGGTATAAATTCAAAAGATATAAACATTTCAATTGATATGAAATACAACTTTCCATCTTCTTAATAATAGATACAGTCAAGTGAGCAAAACTTCAAATATCCTTCATCAAGATGGCTCAGCATTAAGGAAAGTGTTATCAGTTAATCTGAAAGGATGGTGATTTCACAAATATTTCCAAGTGAATGTCTACTTCAGCAGTTCTTTACCAATGTTATTTAATAGGTCAGGAAACTACATGATATAAAAACTCATACAATAAATATTTCCCTGCAACCAGACTGATTTTTCACAGAGGCAAGTCACAATTTAAACTGAATTCTGTTTAATTCTCATTCACAGTAGCCTCCATATATATATAGTACAAAAAGAAGGAGATGAGAATAAAGAAAGTGGGGTACAACATTATGGCAAAATTAATTTTTCAGTTGAAAAGTTTTTAAATATAGTCACATTCAAAATGCTCAATATATATATATATTCACAAATTGAATATACACCAGTTTTACAATTTTTTGTGTAGCAATATGTTGATTTAAATTTATTTAACTTTTCAAATAAATAATATCTGTGAGGAAACAAAAAAATCTTAGTTTCTTTGGGGATTTCTTAGAGGAAGATATTACAAAGATGTCTTGTTTTGCAAATAGTACAGCTAAATTATAATGAATCACAATAAAACTGCTCATGCCTTTGATTTTCTATTTCCTTATAAACTTATTTAATATTGATGTAATAAAATACCTACATTACCCAGCAAGGAATGCCTAACATTAAACAAAATATTCACTCAAATTGATTTTTGTTACATCAAATAATAATGTAGAACAGCACAAACCTTGTTCCCCAGCAATCTGCAGTGAGAGAAGTCCTTGATAACAGCAGAACCAATGTTATTTCACTGTGCAAAATGGAAATTTGGATACCAGCAACTAGGGATGGTCAGGAAATCTTCAATAAATGTTTATTGTGATAAAAAGGTGATTCATCCAAACTAAAATTTTTCTCTGGAACATTTTTGAAAGCACTTTCATCAAGACATGTTTCTTCAGGTCCAGGATAAGACACCTTGCCAGAAACTAAGCTCACATTTCCATGACGACACATTATCCAGCACCTCCAGTGTAAGAGAGGTAGCTCCCACCAGGCAAACCTAGGATTTGGAAACATAGCTCCAAGCTCCTCTGTGGACAGCCCAGACCTCTGTCTGCCAGTTGAGCTTACAGTTTTGCCCAGGCATCCCTGAAGTGTGCAAAACATGCCTGGCACCCCTAACCCATGGAAGCAGAATGAGCTGGATGCAGCCAGAATGTGCTGGGCACTCTGCACATGCATAGATGTATTCACCAGGAGATTGGCAGCTTCTCCAGGACTTTTGTATGTCCTGGCTGCTTGGGCTCATACACAGGTGGCATGAGGAGGTAGGATGCAGAGGAAAAATAGATCCAACCAATAGCTGTTCTAACTACATAGTTTTTAGTACTATCACAGTGTGGAATGTGGACAACTAGCATTGTCAATAAGTTCCTTCCAAGAAATGGTCTTCCAGCTTCTAACCAGTGTGACCAGGTAGTGACATTTATCACTTGTGTCTGTTGTGAGGCCACTGTAAGGTTTGGTGTTTTGAAATTTGGTGCAGACTCAGTTTCATTTCCTTGTAAATGATGTTTGTCATATAAGTAGGGGTCTCCCAGCTTTGCGTTTGCTGCTGTTGTAGGACATGCAGAAGTATTTTTACCCTCCTAATCCTAGCAATTATCTCCATAATCTGGTAATAAAGCCAGTTTCTGAGAATGAATAGAGGAGTCCAAATGAACAGGCTAATAGTTATAAATTTTAAAATATTAAAAGGAAAAAGGTTAAGTATCACCTTTACCTTTTTGATTTTTTGTGATGTGGGTCTCTAGCAGGAAAAAAATGCAACTATTGCTATTGTCTCGCTGCAAGCAGTTAGATTGCATCTGCAAGCAGATTGCCCTATATAATTTTCAGATGGGCCATTTAAAGATTAATGTAATGAATTTTCCATGACTTCAGAGCGATGAAAATCTAGGTGTCGTGTATACATTGCTTGCAGGTTTATTTCTGGTGTAAGTATGTAAACAAGAATGTAACTAGTGTTAAGAACAAGAAAAACCTATGTGAGAATTGTTGAATTTGCACTATTCCTCTGCAGCACTTCTTAGGAGGCCTGAGTCCCTTCTGCTTCTGAGAATTTTAACAATTTGAGTACTAAATGAACAAGTAGAATGTAGTGTAGTTATACCATGAGAAAAAAATAACCTTATCTCGTGGGGGAGCAGTGGAATATTGTGCAGAGACCATTCCCCTGACATCAACTGTGTTTGGCAGATGGTGCTGTCAGTTCGGGTCTGTGTTTATTCTATCATGCATGTGGTAGCATATTTTAAAATGTACAATCTCATGTATTATCTATGGGCTAAAAGCATGCAACACAAGCGGGACCATATCACAGGAGTTAAACTTCTGTAAACAACTAGCAGCGGTTGTGTAAATGCTATTTTCTTGACATAAATAACAGAAACATATGGCCAGAGACAGGAAGTGGGTGATACCTGGATAGATTGATATCCTGCTAGACAAGTGGCTGTATTTATGACATGATTCTGCTTGACAGTGAAAGAGGAGGGGAGGAGAGCTAATGACTTTTTCATGAACTCTCTGACAACATACATTTGACCACTGAATAGCTTTGCTCAACAATCTGATTCTCAGCATTGTTGTTAAACACGTTCAATGAAGATGAAGAAATATTGGGGTCAGAAGTGGAAGGTAAAACTCTTGTTTCCCATTTTCTTAGGGCAACTTGTATTGAAACAACATTGGTATTCCAATAGTTTAGTACCCACATGATTTCCAAAGAGCATTCCTTTACTGGAGAGTACATGTCATACTCAAGTAGTGTCCTACTATAAGCATTCTTTCCCTGTTATAGCCTGAACTTTAAAGTGAAAGGTTTAATACCACAACACCTATTTTATAATCTTGTTTCCTTCCTATTTCCTGATAAAAATAATGTCTACAATAAGTTTAAAGCCTTCAGCACACAAATCACCCTCTTGCATTTGAATGTTACTCATTGAACCTTACTGAATCATAGTAAAACACAACTTCACTACATGTAACTCCTCTGCAGCATTTCAGAGCAGTGATGTATGGTGTTTCTTGTATCTGAGCTATCCTGTTTTCCAAATTTATCCAGTTTACAAAAATACACAACAGTTTCTGACAACTAGATGAGATTTCTTCCATCCCATTAAAAATGTGGGCCAAAGTAGGTTTTCTGGCACATCCATGTAACTGCTCTTTAATTCCGCCCTTAGCAATAAAGATTCAAGCTGTTCCTTTCATAATGGCTCTGTGTATACAGTCTGTCATAACTTCCTGAAATGTTTACTTAATTTAAAATGATGCTCAAGATGCACTACAATCTCCTCTACATCACTCTTTCAGTCTTAACAGGTCTTCAAGGCCAAGTTAGGGTTAGATCAAAATTGCATTTTGTGACTGAAATGGATGGATTATTCTCCAGTCAATGTTAGATCAATGACTCCTGTAGAAAGGTGTTTGAACATTACCTTTTCAGTCTTCCTTACATATTGCTAAAATAGGAAAATGTCACAAAAGAACACACACAAGCAGAAAAGTGCACTTGTGGTGAGAAAGTCAGCAGGATTTGTTCCTAAACAAGAAGATTCAGAAGGAAACTATCTTCAGGAATAAATGTACTTTTGCAAAGCAATTTAAACAAAAGACTGTTTCCAGAATTGACCCTGAACTTGCAGAGCATGAAAAGGAAGTTGTTGAAATCCTACTGTCCTAAAGCAAAATCCTAGAAGTTTTAAGGTAAACTACTTTTAAATGAAGCAAAGTAGCACCCAGCATGCCTGAAGTTCAAACCACCCTTTTTCATCCGATTTAGAATATTACGACCATCTGGAATACTCAGTCATCTCTTCCTGTGTTTCTGTGCAAGGGTCTGACGAGCTCTGTCTCACAAGGGACCTCGGAGGGAAGCATTCCCTTTATTTACAGTACCCCAGTTGTTAAAATACAGACCTACTATGTGGGAGGCCAGAGCTCAAATTCCTACTTTGGTTCAGCAGGCATGCCTCTGTGAAGTGCCTCATCAACACCAAATCATGTATTCCAGGAAGTCTGCCTGTTTGTCATATCCTCCCACTGCCTCTCTTCCACTGTGCTCAACATCATTAAACATCCACTGGTGCAGCAACTCAAAACCCAAAGGTTTAGGAGCCCAACAAGCAATAACTCGTGTTTTTAGCCATGTTGCAATACATATTTAATTACTTATATAAAATGTAATTATCAAAAAAACACTTTTTGCCAGTTCTCCTGACTACTTGTTAGATCCTGACATTTAATTGAAATAGAGGAAAAGAAGACTGAAGATTAAGAGCTGTGGTAATCATCCTAGGCTGTATGCAGCATTTCCAAAAGGCCAATGGCCAGGTCTTTGGCACAGTGAGAAATTTTTTTTTCTGTACACTCTTAATGTGGCTTTTGCAAAGCAGAAGAAAAAGAAACTGCAAAGAATTTCTAGACAGTAAGTGAATATGTACCACACAGACAAGATGGATTCCTAGGTGTGGCTTTCACACCTTTGACTCCCCATTGGGTCAACCCTTAAACTGTAGACCCCAAGAACTAAAAATTAGATATGTTCCTCAATTATAATTTCCAACACTAAGACATTTGCTAAATATATTCTAGCTTGTATCAATCTACAATTAATAAAATGACATTTAGAACTATAGTTAGCAGATAATTGCCTAGTCACCACCTGCTGATAACTGGTCATGATTTCAACATCTCAGCTAGGGCTGATTCCTGAAAAACATTATGTGAATAAAGAATATTTACATGCATGCTAATAATCATATTCTTGGCATCGCGAACAGTCTTCATGTAAATGCAGAACAAAAAAAAAAAATCTACTTTTCCCACAGAGTTCCTCATTATCTGCTTCAATGGGAACATTTAATCATTTCTAAGACATTGGGGAAAACCAGCAGTGGCACAGAGACTTTCCTTGAATGTGTGCTGTTGCACGATGGTTGTAAACAGAAGGAATCACTCATGTAGCTTAGTGTCCACAAACTGAGCAAAGCACCTGCACAGGGAAGTGCTGGCAAACTCAGCTTGTCATCCCCTGCTACTTTCATAGAGGCCCCTTGAGCGCTTTCTAGAAAACAAAAAAAAAAGGGGAAACATATGCTCATGCAGAGCTTGAAACTGGAGGGAATATGCAGCAGTCTATTAAATGCACAAAGGTTGATTTGCTGATTTCTTTCTGTTGCTAATTTCTCTGCATCTTGGATCCTTTCACTGTATGTCTGACTGCATGGATTGATCTAGTGAATAGCAAAGGGAATATTCATTATATGTGAGAAAACTATGTTGCTTGTGAGGATTCCTTCAAAAATGAAATTCTTTTTGAGGACTGTCAGCATAAGAGATGTCTTCATAGTTCTACAGATAGGTGGCTTTTTTTTTTTCCTCCTAGCTTGGTTTTACAGAGAAATGTAAGAAAATGTTCACCAAAATATTTCTGGGGAACTGATCACATTCAGTCAGTGTATATGAATCTGAAAAAAAATATTCAGACTCTGACCATGTCATATTGCCAACAGAGATTCTTAGCTTGTGTAACTGCGAACCAGAAAATTGACCCTAAAATGCTGTGTGGGACAAGCATCAAACTGAATTGTCTTTCATCACACCTCAGTTTGTATTCATCACTCATAAGTTCATTTTTTCTCAACCATAACAACCTTGAGTTATTATAACTAGTTTAGAGAGGCATCTTGATGTAGGTTTGTTCATCTCAAAAGCAGAAGAGTCTCTTCTTTTGTGCGGGGAAATACCGGGACTATACCAACTATCTGTCAGGCATTGTGTCTGTGGACCCTTTTCAGCTCTTTCATGTTAGTAGAGCTGACAGGAAAAAAAAAGCTGCAGCGAATAAGTGAATAAGCCAAATAATCGAGCTGTGGAAAACCTGCTGGCCACAGCATAATCTTCTCCAAGATGTGTAAAGTTTGGTGAAATTCAGGCACACTTGAAATCTACCTATGCAAACTGGAGATTCATTTCCACAAAGTTTTCAAGTAAAATGATACTTACTGTTTCTTTCACTGCACAAATAAATATGCATTAGTAGACATCTTGACATGTTAATATTCTACATAAAAACAACAGGAAAGAAAGAAAAAGACAAAAAATTCAGAGCAGTATTTTAAAAATTTCTTTGTAGAGTTTTTGGAAATGCCTCTTATTTTTCTTTTAATATTAATTTTCATGAGAATTTTTCTTCATTCTTATTTTGTTTTCAAGACAGTATCAGGCTGCTTTACTTTACTTGAATAAAGAACTTAAATGCATCATAAACACAGCCTCTTTCATGTCATTTAAAAATCCTCTGGAGTTGAAAACAGAATACTTTAGAGCCATTAGCAGAAAACTGCTTAACTACAAATGGCCTGGTTGGTATATAATATGCTTAATGTTAAAGCTGTTCCCAAGGTAAACATTCTGTAGTGGCTTTACAAATAGCGCATAGTAAAAAAATAATGGGATCTGTAATTGTTCAGTCATCTGCACAATATAAAAGTTAAGTATCTTAACCATACACGGAGTGTGTTCAGGCCCTGTAATGGTAAATCTGGTGTGTTTTGCACTTTGTATCTGCTGTTATAAAACAAGGAGAAAACAAGCAGTCTGCAGAGAATCTGATGCAGTGCTTTCCCATATGTCAGTCTCTGGGACAAGGCCATATTAATGTATGAGTGGTCAGCTCCTTTCATATACTACTAATGTACTGGAAAGTCTTCCGCGCTCGGTGCTTTCCTTCACGTCTCAGGACATCTCGTGGTAGAGCACTTCCCCGTGCAGAACAATATGGCCTTCTCTTGGAAAAGCCCTCTGGGCTGATCACTGTCAGGTTATGTTATGTTTTAACAGTAGGCACTTCAATGCTAGTTTTGTGCAGAGTTGTAGCAGGAACAAGAGGTCTAAACAAACAGAAGGGCCACTAGAGTCCTTCCATTTATCATTCCAACCTGAAAGAAATCCCTATCTATTCCCTGGCTTTGCTGAATCTTACACGTTATTTTTAAAACGTCTGCTTTAAAAAGTAGCTACCCTTATACTTGGCCCTTCTGCATAATCATTTTCTTCCTTACTGTTTAGATAAGTCAGTCTGAGAAATTTGAAGGAAAATGTAAAATCAGTGGTATCTGCCTGGAAGGCTTTAACATAGCCTAAGTAAATATTATTTAAAATAATGGTGTTAATACTTGCAAGGCACCTTTTAGCTATGAAGGTGTGAATTAATTAGTGCTCACATCACAATACCCCTGTGAATTGGTCAAGAATTATTATAGCAAATATTCACAGGAAGAAACAGATATAAAGAGAATATAAGTGTTGCCTAGGTAACACAGGGAATGGCAAAGGTGGGATTTAAGCCCAGGTTTTTTCACAGTGTTCATTAAAAACACTCCGTCTTTAATAACTGAGAGTGTATCATCAGTCCAGCTTAAGTGAGATATTGCTTACCATAAGGGTTGGGATAAACTTTCTTAAACACATAGTTAAAAAATGCTCCTTTAGCACAAATTCTCAGTGTAAGTCTGTTCAGGTAACTAAGAACATACTCAAAAACTAGCCACAGTATTTTCCCACTATCTGTTTGCCAGTAACAATGGCAATACAGTTTGGAGAGGTATTTTTTTACAGTTTCAGATTGGGTTCACTGCCTTTCTTCATGCAGCTCAAGTCAAGTATTATTTCAGTATTCATCATTCAATATTCAGTATTTCTGTGTTTTGAATGAACCTTCCCCATGTGATCATAAAGGGACTTGTCTCCCAAGACTGAGATGGGAAAGACATATCTCCAAGAAGTACTGGCAATATGGTAAAAGAAATGCAAAATATTTTACATGGAAAAAGAACATTAAGACAGAACTCTGTTGGAGTGATTTATTTAGAAGAGCTACTTGGACCAGACACAGAAGGTCTTTCTGTCTGATGGTAATGGGATATGTTTTGCTCACTTTTAGAAAGGGTTTGGTTTAGGTAGGTGATAATTCTAGTAAAGGGTGAGAGAAAATTTATGGGTCTGAAAGGAAGATTAGTAACATGGGAAATTTTGTATGAAAATAAGTTGCATTTTTTGGGACTAATGCTGTTTTGATGGAAAAATGATTAATTTCCTGAGAGTTGCAAGGCACGTCTTTAGTTCAGAGAAGGATGATGATGGAGGATGTTAAATACTTCAGTGAATTCGTGAGAAATATGTGGGATTTGAGCAAGTGTTCAGTCTGTGAAATTAATGGGGAATTGGTGGCACAGGGGAAGGATTAAATGCACACAGTCATGGGATTGGGACCTAAAAGATTTTAAAAGATTGGATTGGGAGGCATCACTTGGGTCATTGAGTCATTCATTCACAATCTCAGCTAACTATGTGGTAGATGTTTATTTTAGATTTATCCACATAATGTCTATTCTGCTTTCTTCCACCTATCACGTTTCCCAGGACCAAAGGAAAATTAAGATCTTCAGTAAAAGTTGCAACAACAGAATGTCACAGAAAGGACACAGAAGGGGCTGCAGTCACCTCCAATAACTATGTCCCTGCAATATCAGGGAAGCAATTAAATAAAACTCTCAAGTGAGCCTAGAAAGCAAGCACTATGCTGCATAGTACAAAAGTGCATCAAATTTCAAATAAAGGAAATCTTTCCTTGTAGAGCCAAACTAAGTGGCCATTTTACCCTGGGTAAATGAGAGAGATAAAATAGTATGACACTGAACATTAATTGCAGTAGAAAAGAATAGAAGTATCCAAATATCCTTCCTATAACTTTACTCTAGTTATGGTCAATTTCCACCACTTCACAAAAAAGAAAACTTTCCATCCTGGAAGAAACTTATTTACCAAGATATGAAAATATTCCTTCCTTGCTTCTAGGAAGGTGCATGAGAAGTGCAGGGCACAAGATTAATTCAGTCTACATGCAGTGTAAACAGGCAGCACTCATTTCAACTCCCTGGACACACTGGATACCTATTCATTCCTATCACAAGCCTAATCTCTTTTTTTCCCCCCAGAATTCTTTTGCAAGTTTTTAAATCTTTCCTTCTTATCACCATCTTACATTGAGTTCCTACTGCACTGTCCTATTTGGGAACTAAAAATTAACTTCTTGGATGGTTAGATATAAACTAGTTGGCAAACTAAATGCATTACAATCAATTTATTATAACTTCTCTTATGTTCATTTAATTGTTTTATGCAAAAAACTCTTCTTCCTCTTGAATATTTAGCCTTGTGTTTCCGAGTTATTAAATTTCCTCCAAACCTTCTTATATTGTCTCTAAAGAAGTTAGGCATTTTTGATCTATCTTCACACAATAGGTACTGCATGTTCCTAATAAACCTTTCCTGCATTTAGTTCTATATTTCCTGAACATAGACAGGTAGACCTGCATATCATGTTCTTAAAGAAGTCTTTTGATGGTCTTCCCTCATGGTACTAGTAAACATGGTCTCTGATAAAATAGCCTGGTCTGATGTATTCTGAAACTTGCCATTCTTTTTCATAACCCCATCACATTAGCTGCATCCTTACATATGCACAAGTTTTCCTCCATTTCATTATTTTCCAACTGATAAGGCCACAATCCCCCAGCTTGTTGTCTGGAGTCAAGCACATCCCAATATGTTCCATGACAATAATTTCTATTCTCCTTTGAGGTGCTTTTACACCTTAAGTAATGGCAAAAACTTATATTGTTCCAAAATACCACAATTGCCCCTAAAAATCAAAATAGTTCTCTGTGAGTCGGAAAGATACACACTTCTTTCAGCATGCAATTGCTAGTTTGTACCGTTTTTTCTAGAGCACTGAATGCTCAGGCATGAGTGTGCAACCTTGACAAAATGCTGTTTCAGCCTTGAGTCAAATACAAAGTTTGAGTGACAGTAGTGTGTAAATCCAAACAGATGAGGTGAATAAAAAACAATAGTGAGAAAATTTTGATTGACATATGCACCTCAGTGACTACTTCTACTCTTCCAAAGGATTTTGAGCATAGATTCTGTGGTTGGGATTTGGAAGCCAGCAGGGGATCATTTGTAAGTTTTAGTCTTTTTGATCCTTGACCCAGTGGGCAAGGAAAGACATGTCAGGAAAAACACTGTGTTTTGGGGAGCAGCTAAGTACAAGATGCTTAGTACCAGTTAGTCTGATCTAAATATTGTTTTAGGATTTCAGCTGACCAAGATGTTGTCCTATTCATGCTGTTTAATGTGCAATAGGATTAAAGGCATGCATAATCTGAGCATGTATGAAACCCTTGAGACCCACTTGAATGGCATGCTGAGGCTTTTGGCTCGGATCCTGCCCAAGAGGTATTAATTTGGGTATGAATCAAATGAGGCTGGGAACTGGTGCAGTTGTGCTAGTTACTGCTGATGTCAAATTTAAAGTCTCTCAGCTCTAATAAAGAATGTTGTCCAAGTTGTGAGAATGCATTAAGATGGACAGAGTAGTGCTATTTAATGTCTAACAGGTCTGAAGCCCTGACAGTGGAGATGATTACAAGGTTGCCAAACATTCCACCCTTCCCTCAGTGCTCCTGTCCCACAGACCTCAGGCAGTCTCCCAAATCTCTCCTCTCCTTGGTGTCCTAAGGAAGTTTTTTGAAAAGAAACATAGAGGATTTGAGAGGCACAGTAAATAATTATGAGACAGATTGAGATGTCCTTTGCTCAAAGTGGTTGTTAGGACTTCTAACGAGAAATTACTTATGAGCTTAAGTGATGGGTTTCCAGCATATTGGCTTACACAGAGGACCAGATCAAATTGGAGCTCTTGGGCTGAAGTTCCTCTCTCCTGTGACATTTAGCCCTCATGGTCCATGGGAGTTAACATGTGGCTTGAATGATGGAAGCTGACTGCACCACTGACAGGGTCTGTAAACCCAGTAGACAAGAGAGGTGACTGCCAGATGGTACAAAGCAGTTGGCAAATGAAAACAAGATGTCACCAATAGGAACAGTGTGGAAGTCAAGGAAACAAGTAAAACTTCCAATATTTCCTTTATGTCCAATGTTTAATTCAGAGTTTTCAGAAAGAAGATAACTGAAATGCTTTGCCAAGGTTAGAGGAGTTCTACTCTTAATTGGTTTTATCCTCTTCTTTCTCTGAGACGGTAGCACTCACATTCACATAGTGTGGGCCTTCCCAAATTGTTCAACCACCTTTTTTATAGCATAATTTAAACTCCCAAAATTGTTTAAAATTTTATTTAAACTATGAACATTTCCAACTGTGAAATATATAATATGCCTAGGGAGATCAGAATCACCCTAAGGAACAGAATAATGATCATCCAAACTGATGTGATGAATATACATTTTGTATGCTTTCCTTTACTCTCAATTTTGTATGGAAGTCAGCATTTCAGTCATATAGGAGAAATTTCTGTAATCAATGCATATATTACATTTGAGGCAAGATTATTATTTAAAGTAAGTAGCAGACAACATTCCAATGTACAGCAAAAACTAATGTTTCCAACTACACTTTAAGTATTTTGTGTTTACTCAAATCCAAACTGAGAAAATAGAGCTTTAAAATTGTTTCATGGGAAAATTTTAATTAAGTACAAATAGTTGACAAACCTAACTCAGGTAATTTTCAAAAATCTATGAAAGAGAGATTTTAAAATTTAATAATACTAATAAAACAGCACTATGTGCCCCTATTTGATATTTTCATTTTGATATGAACATTTCATTCTGTAGAGTCATATTCAAGCAGGTTCATGATTGCAAGTTCTCTTTGAAATACAAAATTTCTTTCAACTCTTAATAACAAGTCAGACTTAACAGGACATAACAGGACACCAAGCCAAATCTTAACCAGAATACAAACTTGATTTGTTCACCAGTTTTACTGACACTTTATTTTAGGAAATTTTTACTGTAAATTTTAAGTGAATTACATCTAGGAAGTAGAGAAAGTTTTTTTATCTTCCAGCAATTATTTTGATGTAATTTAAAATGAGGAAATTTTGTTATGTGTGCTGAGGACATAAAGGTAATGTTTTGGGCAGGCATTTTCTATAACTAAGAAGAGATTAAGTGAGACAAAAATTTGACCATATTAAGTAATTTGGTTTAACTGCTAAAATACTAGATGCTGTCTCTAGTACAGAGTAGGTACTTATGTTGAAATTAAGTTAGGCATCAAAATAGAAAATATGTAAAAGAACATGCATTAAACAAGTTAATCAAAGGCAAGAAAACTGATTTAAATGACCATATTTTCTCTAGATAATTAATAGCATAATGAAGAAGGACTTCAAGGTAGGTAAAATCTTTTCATTGTATTAATCCTAATACTGGAAGATATAAGTTGTGTCCTACTCCATTTTTTTATGCTAGGACTTGTACTTCTGTAATTTCACTCCCTCAGCATTGACTTAAATGAGCATTATTTCTTTGAAAGGCATGGACCTCAGATCTAATTCCAATTATATTAGTGCATGATAAAGCAGGTATATTTGCAGGAAGCATTTGAATGCACTGGGAAGGAAGGAAGCACTCCACACTCAGCTGAATCTAGCTGATTCCTAAGCCTGTAGCCTTTAAGAAGGTGGTAATACAATATTAAGGGACAAGAAGGACTAGACATTTTGGCTAAGAAAAAATTCCCACCTAACAGCAGACCTAACAACAAAAATTGTCTTATTGAACACCAAGAAATCTATTTACATTAATGCATGTGGAAGAAAAATCTGAGGAAATCCAGAGGAGCTCCACAAAAGGAGGACTCGTAAGCAAACACAGGCAAAATACTGAAATAACTGTTAAATGAGACTATTATGTGACTGGACTTGAATATTCTTGTTAAATTAGCTCTTCTTTAGGTGAAGGAAGATTTCTTCATTTCTCTCAAAACACAAAGAGTTTGTAAGATGAAAGAGCTCTGACAGTGTATACCTCACAGGTGAAAATTCATTCCAGTTACATGAAAAGAAGGTGATTTCCTCCAAGGAAAATTAGGCTCAGCACACTAGTTCTGAATGTAATAAATATATTAAGAACAGTCCTATCATCTTGACAATGGCATTTTGAAAAGAGGTAGCCTTGTTCAACTCAGAGGAAGGCCATAAGTTCAACAATGCTCAAGAGGGGCTTCCAAAACACAGATATCTTAAGGACAGTGCCATTCTGCCTTCTTCCCTCAGATAACCTCTAGGGGAGAACAGCTTGAGATATCAGACTTGAGCATCACATTATGTTTCTTATCAGCTGCTTCAGCTGGCTCCTCACTTCACCTGTGGGTGTTCAGGATTACTTGCTGATCAGCCCATGCCCTTTAGATAGATATTAGGAACATTGGGTTTTAATTGTTGTCTGAGGGCCAGACACTGAAAAGTTAGGTGTTGCTTTGATTAATTTGTAGGTGTTTAACATCATTAACTGGATTTAATTTATGCAACATTTAACGTTTATCACACCTGATCCTCCCATGGTTTTATCTAGTATCCTATAGAATGTGCAAAGTGGCCAAAAGCAAGTAAAAATAGGACCTAAAAAGCAAAATTATAATAGTCTGTTCCCACAAAATCTCTGTCAAAACACTGCAAAGCAGACTGTGAAATAAAAGAATGAAAAAGATTTTTTAAGCAACATGCCCTATTAGCAACCCCTCTAACTTGCCTTCATAGATAGGCCCTCAGTAATGAGAACATAAGAAAAGAAAATAAATTGTTACTATAGCACCAAGCAATTAAAGCTGTTTCACTTATTACTGACTATTTGCTTAGGGAAATTATTCGTTTTATCAGGAACAGAATAACCACAATTTAATAATTGCATTCTGTGCAAAGAGCGACTGATAGCACAATAAGATCTCCCTATTTAACTGTGTAACAGGGCTTGGGAACATAACTGGCAACATTATTCTCTTAGTATATAAAATATATACTGGTTTTCAAATACTGGGTAGTTAAATTACCAACACTGTATTGGCTGCAACTAGTAACTAATCCCATGAGAAAGCCCCAACATAAATCCAAATACTACCACACCAGCTCTGTACCTCAGTACAATTCCTCAAATCCTCTCTTGCAAATCCCACCTAAATAGGTTAGTCCTGCAGCAGTGTGTTTCTGGAAGGAAAGGGGGATAAGGACCACAACAAGGAGAATTTTCTGAAATGGCAGGTTTCCCTCTGTTTTCCAGTTTAAAACCAGAGGACTTCAGGTTTTTAACTGCTCTATGAATTGAAATTTGACCAAGACAGCATCCAAATAAAGGAATTTGGGACAGAAAATAATCCTTTTCCTTATCCATTTAAAGAATCGGGTGTAATTTTCATCTAAAAAAAAAAAGATTCAGAAGCAAATAAAGCTGACTACGTGCTCCTTGTTTGTCTTGATTCCACTGTTTTCAGGTAAATTCTATGGATTTTGCTTTTTTTTAATCCCACTATCTTTCCCACAGAAAGAAGAAATTTACCAGATCTTCCATTTCAAGGTGTTTCAAAATACTTCTTTTCAAAGAAGTCCTATTGCCAGGAACATCCATGTTTATAAACCTGTGAAGTACATATAAATATCTGCTTTGGAATAGATCTGCAGGTATAAAGTAATAATTAGAAGATGATTTAATATATTCTTTTGGAATGTCTCAACCTCAGCATCATTGATCCTGATAAAGTCTGAAATCATTATATAGTTAATATGGGAATATATTAAAAATATGTGATTATGTGTGCACAGGCAAAATAAACCCATTATATTTTATTATGTTAGGTGTGTTAAGTTCTCACATATTCTCTGCAGCTATGTACATTATTGTACAAATACATAATAAACTATGGTGAGTAAAGGAAAGAAAATAAAAGTATAGCTTTAATTTTGGGAAGGTCTTTTGAATCACTGTGTATTTTTCCCTCTACAAAGCTCACAATAATTTGTAAATCATCTTTTCATCATTGGAAAGAACTTAGATTTTCTCCTTCCAGCTATTGTGTGGTTGAACTTTAGGGGAAAAAAACCCTTTGTATATTGAGCATTATTTTAAAGTCAATATCTACCTTAAAATTTTCTAAAACTTCCATTACAATCTGAGTAATTTTGCTTCTCCTCTATTTCTGTGAAAATATATTTGCTTCTTTATCCTGAAATATATAGTGTTGTTCATATATGTTTAAATAGTAGTCCTAATGAAGAAATGATGTATCTTTGTATTGAATTATTCCATACTGAGATATTGAGTATACATTTACTTTCAAGGTAAAATCAAAATAACTGTACCACCAACAAAGCTTCTAATGTAGCAATTAGTGGATGGAGAAAGGTACAGACTTGTGAACAAATGTGATGAGACAAATCTTAGTAAATTAGGTATTACAACAGTTCAAAACACTATTTCCCTCCTATTGTGCACAATGACTTGGTATTTTAATCATAGTCAAATTTTTAGGCACTACAGAAACTATCAGAATACTTTGTGTAGTATAGCCTCTCAAAATATGTCTGTAAACCTGTAACATAATGTTCTGTGTCACAGCAAATGTAGAGTTTTAGGCCAGGATGATTCCAGTGAAGCCAAAGTCAAAATAACTTATAATGGAGAAATTAGGTTTGACTTTTACTATAGTTTCAAACAATAATCCATTTTCTCAACTAACTCACTTCCCATTCATTAATTACATGACAGATTAAAACAATCAGTAGGGAAAAAAATCCCATCCAGCATAAATTTTACTTTGTTTCCATTTCTTATTTCAGCCTATAACTTTAGATATAATTAGTTATATTAAAGCTCTGAAGAATAAGGCTGCCATTAACAGTGATTTAGCAAATGCTTTCGAATTTTAGTCTTACACTACATAATTATACTTACATGAAATATAATTAATGAGGAAAACGTCTCAGATGTGTGGGCTAGGAAGGCAAATATAACTATCCTTTATTGTGCCTTCAAGGTTAGAATTATTATAGCACTTATAATTTTATTATAATTACCCATAATAAGACTCCACATGCGTGATACAGTCTACATGCTTTTGACATTAGAAGTTTTCAAAATGCCTCATTAAGTATTTTACTCTGTATTTATGTGGTTTTCCTTCACCTCCCATTTTTGGTGGCCATCTATTTCATGTAAAAGCATACAAACTTATTTTAAAAATGCTACCATTAAAGATCATAAAATTATTACAATGAATAGATATTAAGATGTCACAGCTGTATAACGTATTCCTTTTATGTACTCCCATGCTGAATTGTTTTATGACCTATCATAAACCTATTAAACTACTGGTAATAAAGGATTGTAATTAGTGATAAAACCTTGTTGCTTACTGAGCCAAGACAGTCATCCTTACTTTGGATTTTATTGAAAGTAATCAAGATGAAACCTTCAGCAATGTCAAATAACACCTTCAGAGAAGAAGGTTGCACTTAGGATAGAGATTGCTTTTTCTGTCGTTTACCTGCACTGTATTTTGCAGACTGAGCTTGATTAACTCTGTTCCCCTCCACCATTTTCCCCATGAACTTGCACAGAAGAATGACAAATATAGCATAAATGAAGCCAAATAAGCTTGGAACACAGTTTGACTTCAATGGATTTCCATTTTGCTATTGTATTACGCATGTAGAATGCTGTCCACAACCTGTTTCTTGGCAGGATTCAACAAGGGCTGAAGCAAAGTAGAAATCCTTAGAAGTGAGCTCTGACTGAAACAGAGAATCTAGTTAAGGAAAAAAAGCATGCAAGGCACTGAACAAAATGTGTGACCTTTTCAGTTATCAAATCAAATTAACTTTTTTCCTAGTCATACTGGGCTGAATGCAAACATAGCTTCCAAAGGCACAAAAGCCACTGCTTTAATCTGCACAGTATCATCAAGTCCCTCTTAACATTTGTGTGTTGGCCTTCTAGAATACATTAATTTTGCCAGCGTGCTCAGATGGTTGGTTCTTGATGTATCCTGGTGAAAGCTGACATTTTCACTTCCCTTAATGTAAATTTTCTGTAGCTTAACCTCAAAATTCTGGGTGGAGTAATTTTCTCAGAATCTAAGAAAATGCCTTTTACCATTTTGGCATGGAAAACAGTATATGGATGAGACTGGGTGAAGGGAAAATACAATGCCAGAGATTAAACTCAGAAATCTATATTCCTGTGTCCACGGCATAGCTACAGTATCTTGAACATTTTGAAAACTGGAAAGGAGGGGGGGGGGAGGGCAAGAAATCAAGCAATATTCACTTTGTCTTTATAGCACTATATTTCACTCTGCAGTAAACTGGAAAGACAGAGCTCTAAGCACCGAACAATTAACCCTCCACTAATTCCCCTTCTATCCTACAAAATAAAGAATACATCAAAGACAGAAGAACAGGTATCTTCTCTCCCATTCTTCTCAACATGGATTTATTTGTCCTAACTGGACTTTTAAACCTATTGTCCCTGGCTTTTCACAGCACTGAATTGAGCAATAGGGAAACTATAGTAACCAATAATCTGTTTCACTTCAATGGAAACTATGTATCTTGGTGGATAACAAAGCCTGGGATAAACACTAAAAACCTCTGACAGGGTTTGGAGGGGGAGAGTATGGTGTCTCGATTGTCAGGTCACGTTTTAGCCAGCCTTCACCTATAGGCAACAATTATTAGGGTATTCCTCATTTGTTCTTCACTAAGCAAATTCTTCAAAGGTGCTTAATGGTTACCTCAACTCCATTAAAATTCACAGTATTCTGTGCAATTAATTCAGCCATATGCAGAGGTGTGTGCATGCTAATCGCTTAGAGTCACATATACATTAAGATTATCTGCACCAGTCTCCTTTTGAAGGGATGCCTCCTCAAGGAAAGCTGTTACAACTTTGTATAGTAATATTTGTAGTCGAGTCAACACAATACATCTTTCCTTAATTCCCTTAAAGATTTTAAATCTCCCATTTCAAAGGGAGCAGGGGAAAAGTGTATTTGGTATTCCCCATGCAATTATAAATCAGAATTAGAACAAATCCAATATCCACTTAGATATCAATACGACAAAATAATTTTACATTGCCTAAGATCTACATGAAATCAAGTGCACCAAAAGCTGATCACTTTTGCAAGTAAATCAAAAAGGCTCTTCCTCTATTTTATTTTTTATCTTAAATGTATCCAGAGTTTTATAGCTAAATACAAAAGCACTAGCAGTTGGTCATGCTTTAAGCTACTAGAAGAAAGTTAAGCTTCCACGTTGGCTAGCCGAGATATCAGCTCTAAGCTGACAAGTAATTAAACCAGCATATCTATAACAACTGTCATCTCTTATTTCTGTGCAACTTGGATGTAAACCAAAGGCACGAAAGCCAAAAAAAGACTTCACATTACTGGGCAACTGCTGAGCATCTCCTGCTGAACAGTTTAGCAGACCTGGGCATTTAGAGGATTGTAGCAGAGATCAAAAGGGTCAGAGATCCCTTTACCAATTAACAGCAGGGAGAAGAACATCAAATAAGGTGTAAATTTTAGCTCTGCAGTTTTGAGTAAGCCAAGCATGAAATGCATTCTAATACTCTTGAGTAGCTGCAGCTTTGAGCCATCAGTGATGTCACTGGTGCACTAAAGGAAGCTTAATCGCACTTAGAGTGGCATGTAGCAATCCCGCTCAGCTAGGTGCTAAAGCCTGCTGCTTCTTGTCTCTTTTGATAACACATGGGAATTGCTAGCCCCGACGAGGCTGGCGAGAACAGAAAACACTCCACAAAAAGCAGGCTTTCTTTGGGGTCTTACGCTTTTATTGCTCCCGATCTTAAAGAGATAGTGTCACAGTGTTTATTTTCTCCCCTTAATTGTTTCAAATAAAGAAGGAAATAATTAATAAGGCCCAGTGTAAGTAATCAGCCTTTGGGGGCTTGAAGCGCTGCCTAATCCAACTTTATGCAAATCACCATGGGGGGAAAGCTGTTCCTATAGACATTGCTCTTTCTTCTCTTTCTTCTCTCTCCAGCCACCCCCCCAGCCACCCCGCCTTTTAAGTATGACAAAAGAATGCCATTGAGCCTCTTTATGCATCCCCTTGACCGGTATATACTGCCCGGAATACGCAATCCGAGAGGATAGCGCTGGGAAATGCCGGGCAGGCCGGGAGCTGCTGGGACCAGAGGGAGGTGCTCCTTTTCTGCACAGGGCCTGGGGACCGGCTGGGGGGGCTGTCCTGCTCCTTCTGCCTGGGGATTCTCCCGCCCCAGCTGCCGCAGAGGATGTGCAGCAATGGCACCTGTGAAGGTGGAAGAGGCGGCATTAACAGCAAGAGAAACAGCAGCAGTAGCAGCAGCGAGAAATGAGATGAAACGGGCCAACTGCTCTGGCAAAATAGCAGTGTAGCACTCAGTAAGGCTGAGCTAAAGGTCAGAATCAGATAAATTTAACCTATTTTTAAAGTGGCTTTGTTTGTGGATCTTTACTGTTGCCCAATGTCATGCTTGCTTTCTCACAGAGAAGTGCATGAAACAGAGTTTAAACAGAAAAAGCCCTTTTTTTTTTTACTGTTTGTGAATTAAAATTATGTCAATAATAATTCGAAGCACAATCCTTAAAGAAATAAATGTGAATATTATGTTATGCTTTTGTTTATTTCAGCTAACAAAAGATTACCATGGGGACAATTACAAATTCATGATATGGGTACATTCACAGAATACATTAGTGGTCCCGCTTCAGTGAGAAAATACAGTTGTGATGTTTTAAATGTGTTAAGAAGAATTCCCACAACTTAAATATGCACTTTCATTTTACAGATCTCAACTACAATAAGTTTAAATCAGGAATGCTCTATCTCTAACAGACTTCAATTAAATATATTTCACATGAACTTAACGATTCTGCTCAGAAACCCGTCCCAGAGCATCAAATACTCCCTTTTACATACCTAATTATTCATAATTGCATATACCTAATTTATTTAGGAAAAATCAGTGAAATCCCCTTTCTGCTTTGGTTTCAAGAGTGCAAGTACTTGGTTTTCTAAACATTATGAATAAAACTAGATCTGAAAGACATCATATCCACAACAAAGAGAAGCTAGTGACCAGCTCAAATACACTGTCTTTTGAACACCAAGTCAGTGCAGACAGAAGTAAATGACAGTTAATTACAAATTACATTCTGGTTGGGGCTGTGAAGGCCTCCTGGCTTGAATAATAATCAGGCCCTGGGGCACTCACCTGCCTGCAAACGAACATACAGAGACACAGGCTGGGGTGCTATACAAGTTTCAAAACAAGCTGCTAAACACAAAAGCTTATTGGATTACAGAGATTTAGGCAAAATGCATTCAGATCTCTGGCATCAACTCGAATAGTAGGTTGAAGGAATTTCTAAAGGATGAATTGCCATTTACTGTAAATTTCTGAATATTCCTCCTGATTTTGAGGAAAAAAATAAGATCTCTTCTTTTCCAACATTAAAAAAGTTATCCTGTTGCAAGTGCCCTTTATGAAATACGGTAGGAGACAGTGTCGACTATAAATTAGAGACCTAATCTCTTTCCAAATTACAGAAGTTACACATACTGTTTACATTATTTCTTTCTGATTCTTGCCATTCAACCAGTACCATATATGTTCTAAATGTAGCCTATATAAATGCAAATGAATCAGAAAAAAAGTGTTACTCATGGTGGAAGAAATACTATTATGCAGCATCTTTGACTGTTGAAATTTGTGTTGTTTATGGATGTCTGTTGCATTTTTTAGCCGTTGATTTTAATCCCATATATTTGTAAAATATGACAATGTCTACATTAATTAATGTCAGTATTAGTGCAGTATAAAACCTTGGCTTTTGTAATTCACTAAAGCAATTTCTATTCATTTAGTTGAGCTAAGTGCTTATTGTTAAAGACAAAAGGCTCAACAGTTTGACATTGAGCTCATTATGTATGTTTAAAACATTCTGCAATTCAAGGCCACACCACATGCAATAAAAAAGAAGCCGGTGGGTTCAGGGATTAAAATTCAGACCACACATTTCTCTTCAATAACTTTCCATTTAAATCTGTTTCAAACTTCAAAACAAAGCTATTTAGATGTATCAGCATACATGGGTGTGTAAGTATGGGAGAGTTTATATCTTTGGGCTCTTGATATGCATGCACAAACTTTCAGTTGTTCTGCTTTTCTTTAAGTTAGCTGCCGTGTAGGTTCTGTAAAAAGATTTCCTTCCCAGTAGGTGAATGTGATCATGTGTTTTTAAAAGAATTTCTAGGTTTCAGAAAAAAAAAATTAGTAATTTTTTTTGCTGTCTATGATTATTTGCAAAGACAATCTATAAGCACAACAGCAGTTTGTGCTCTGTATGGCACGTACATGTACACACAGTGGAATGAAAAGATAAATAACATGGAAAGTGCAGTGGGTTGGAAATCACGCTACGCATTTCAGATAAAGTGTGCAGATTGCAAAAGGGCTTGAAAATTAAAAAAATATTCTTGCAGTTAAAAGTATACCTGCATGTGCTTTTTCCAAATCTCTTCTATTCCAAGTTACCAGACAGTGACTATGATTTCCTTCTCCAAGCACAGTTTCTCCAGTAGAACTTTTGACTTCAGGAATAGAATATAAGAAAAAATGAGGCTGAATTATCACCATGCCACTGTGAATGGAACAGCACCTTTGTGTGCTATGAAAGCCTTATAATATTCCCATACGGAATGGAAGTTTCTATAATATTCCACATGGGATGGAAGTGCTCCTCCTGTGGTATCAAAAGTCCTGCAAGACTTTCACATTTGTCTGCCAAGCACACTTGACTGTTTGTGGATCATCTGTATTTCTTATAAAACAAGCAAAGAGTGAGCTCAAGTGTTAGTACCACCTTCAGGCTTGTGGAAACAGGGTGGAAAAGGTATTATGGAGCAAAACTTTGTGTCAGGAAAAGCTGTGACAATAATTATGAACTCACATGGAATTCTCTGACAGTAATTTTCCAGGAAAATAAATGCTGTGCTCAACACTCCTCTTCTGCAGCTGATATTTCAGGACTCCTGTCCAAGCTCTACTTACTGTCTGTACCTCAGGTCACCCTCTTGAGGTTTCACAGAAGGAGCTGGGGAAAGACAGCAGCATCAGACACTACGTGCAGAAGAATTTGTGACTAGCTCAGAGCCAAGCAGCATTAGGGCCCCTGTTTTTATTTGCACTGCATAGCTCTTGCAAAGCTCCCCTACAAACATTTCCAAAGTCCTGCCATTTTCCAGTGCTTTATCCTCTTCCAGTGCTACTACAAGGATAGCCGTCTCTTTTCTCACACAGAGAAGAAAAATCAGGAAGTGATGATTCAAACTCTTTGATAAATCATGAGGAAGAATGAGTTCAGGGAAACATTCATCATCCCTCTTAAAATATTTTATTTTCAGGATCAGAAAAAAATCAAGTGATGCAAAACATTTGATACACATCTGTCTATTCTGAAAGTAATTTTCAAAGGAATTTGTCTCCGATGTTCCAACACTACTATGTACAATTAAAAATAGTCTTCTCCATCTTTGATTTAAGGGATGTTTGTGTGAGCTACAGTTTTAAAACCAGAGGGGAAAATAGCATCACTCAACCAGAGTAAAGAAAAGGGGCCACCTTATCAGCAACAGAGTGATTTTGACTGTACTGACAATGACATGAGTAATCCATCATGTCATCAGCCTGGTGACGGATGTACCCTGCACCTCATCTCTGTATGTGTGCAGGGAGGACTATGTAGCAAGCCAGGAGGCAAGTAACACTTAACCCCTGCAAGCTTCATGTCCCTGCTGTGCTTCAGACAACCTCTGTCATGTATGAAAAGCCTAAAGAATGACAGTAAATCTATACAGACCAGCACAATCTACCATCATGACAACTACACACCGCCATAGCCTTATAACACTATTAAACTGTATCATCACAGACTTGTAAGACAAGGCCTGCATTATGTGCTTTGTTGAGCTACTTAAAAGGTCTTTGGAAATGCGCTGAATATACCTTTTGTCTACATTCTGCTAACAAAAGGATATAGTTCATAAATACTAATTCCATATAGAAGGATGATTAATTATTTTGGCCCAGTAGAAATAGCACCTTATTCCAGAAATTGATTTTAGTGGTGACTATATTAAAAGAGAGTAACAAAAGTTAAATCTTCTTAAAAATATTTTCTAAGATTTTTTGAATTGACAATAGTTTCAGCAGAAAATCATAGCTGTTTTCTGATCAAAGGTCTGACCCACTTCCTTCAAATTTTTAATTTTTATGATCACTTCTGAAAAAAAAATGTACCTTAAAAACTTTGGCAGCCACTCCAGATGTTTATTCAACTCTGAAATGTAACAAATATTTCTTCCACCACAATTGCTGTTCTATAGAATCTTCATAGTTAAGGTAACACACTGAAATGTCCCAGGATGGTAACCTCACAGATTAATACAAATGTGCTAATCCATAGTTCTCTATATATGTGCATACACACACAGGCACACACACACACACTATATATATATATGTACACACACATATATATTTATGTATTCTGGAAGTGTAATGTGCCATGAGGATACCATCCAAAATTTTCACTCAGATCAGGAAAGAGAATACTGAATATCTCCTTTAAAAACAGATTCAATGGCTACATTGAATCCTGAGTCTTCAAAACTGGGCTTTTATTATCTCCCCTTTTCTCTTTCTGTTAATACAACAAGCTTCTCCTGGGTTAAAAAAAAAGGGAAAATAACTGGTTGAATAGTAACATCGTTTGTTCATGTATATGCAAAAAAAGATCTTTTCACACCTTGATGAAATTAACATAAATTTAAATACTAATGAATAGGTAGAGACTAGTGAAGAATACCAAGGACCACATTCAAACTGAGTTATATCCCTATAAAACAGATCTATTTTCTAGGGACATGTGACATGAATGTTATAAGCCTTTATTGCACAATCTGCATAATTCACAGTCCAAAACAATTTGCTGGATAAAGGAAATTGACTCTTTACTAGTGGAACATCACATCTAAAGGATATTATTTTAGTTCTTGGCTGAAATTACCATGTACTGTTGGAAGCCAAAAATCCGTAGTCAGAAAATACAAGGAAATGTGTGTTTGGAGCTATTCAGCATTTTGTCACTGGGGAAAGCACAGTACAAACATACACAAGGCAGAGGGGGAGTGGAATGTAAGATGAAGAACCACTGCATCTCTCAGTAATTCCAAGAAGTTGCTAAGAGAAGGACAACAAACATCAGGAGTAGTTTGTCTTCTCATTTCCCTTCTGTCCCCATACAATGTATGCATGAAGCAGCACAACAGGAGCCAGTGCAAAACAAATATGCACAGTGGCAGAGTCAGTGTGCACATCTAAACAATTGCTATGCCCAATACTGTGGAATTTCCACACTGTTAGTGCTTTGAAACTCATCTGCTTATTGTGCACATGGTTTACTCTACTTGGTTTTGTTGGGGTCAGTCACAACCTTCAAAGCCAAAGTTTGTCTATATTTGCTCTTCTTTCCTGAATGGCTCAAATCACACTCTTTTTTTGTTGTTTGATGACTTTCTTCCTCAGGCAACCATTCCTTTATCTTCTTATTTTGCTAGGTCTTGAGAACAGTGAAGACCTGATGGCAGGATACTCCACATCTACCAAAATCAGTTGACAGATTTCAGTAAGCATAAAGTTAATGGTGTGCTTACCTTTGGCTGAGGGGTAAAAAAGCTCTTGACTTTTATGCCCACAGGAAGCAGAAGCTGGTTCAGCCCTGCCTTCCTTCCCCAATATCTTTTTCCCATTCTACAGCAATGTATTGTACATGTGATCGGAAATTAATTAGTCTAACAGCAAAATAAGATCAGAAATTAAAAGAAATCCTCCTACACTGTTCAGAACAACATGATGGTATATTAAATCACTGTTTATAAAAACACATGAGTCTTGAGCAAAGTTTAAAAGTTCCATTCAAATCAGCAATGTCCTTGGTAGGAAAAAGCTAGCCTTTAAAAACCATGTTTGTTGCTGAAATTGAGTTTTCACAACTTTTTAAATGTTTACAAATTATTCTCTCCTATTGAAAACCCAGAGATATAAAATTTATGCAACATCATTTTAAAAAAAGTATAGAATTTTCCTTTTGAACATATGTAGGAAATTCCCTTTCCTATTACGTAGGAAAAATTTGAAATACATCTCTCAGTCTATCATCCATTGATCTCTCCTTTGCTGGCCAAAAATAGCATTTTTGTTTCTTTATTCCCAGTAAAAACATGTGAATGTACTACTCTTTCAAAAATGTACTACTCTTTTTCTGTCATGTGGTGCAAGTCACTATATGCAAGTCACTATATCATCCTCAGAAGAAAACATCCTTAATGTATTTTCTTTGTTATTATGGTATTGCCATCCACAATGGGGCACAGGAGCTCTACAAAGAATATGTATTGATCCAACAGGTGAGTTTGTGTGAAACAGGTGTGGCTTGCTGTACAAAGGAATTTATCCTCCATAAATTACAAATTACTACCTAATTCAGTTCCTTTTGTGCAGGAGTCAATCCTTTGTTCCCTGTGTCAGGATGCAGCACAGGCCAGGGAGTCAGGGGCAGCCAGGGCAGTCACTGCCCTAGGGATTAGGTACCCCCACGGGGACAAGAATGGTACAGCCAATAAATCTTTCTGAAGAGGTTAATATTAGTGAGCAGAGTTGATGGATTCACCTAGAAAAACCCTTATTAATGTCAAGTAAAACATTCAACTTTACTTTCTCAACTAGTTGAAGTGTCTGTGATCAGAAACGTTCCCACAAGAACACATCATAATTTATTTAAAACAAACTAACAAAAAGTACAACCTTTTCTACTTAAAACAGAATATCCAACTTTGTACCAACTCCTTGTATACGCTGATAGCAGTTTTGTTGTGGAAAATTTAAAATGAAAACAAGATATAGTAATAACTGTTGAACAGTACATCACAAACTAAAAACTCCCATGGAAATCATTTGGGCTGCTTGAGGTCTGAAGTTCCCTAAAATCATTAAGGCTACATCATCTACCTATATGTTTTATAACATGAGAACTACATATGAACAGAAACCTATTTTACACATGTGGACTACAGCCTTTTGAAATTTATATTTTAAAATTCTCAAGAGGATGTTTACTAGAGCCCATATGCTTGAACACAATGTCCTGAAGACAGGTTCTGCATATGCCATTTTTTCAGTTTCTCAGCATCAGAATGGGGTACCAGGGGTACTCAGTCATTACTATTGAGTTCACCAGAAAACATCAGGATCAAAAGACTGTGAAAATCAGCCCATAACTTTCTCAGCCTGAAGGAGAATTCAGCTGCCATAGGTAAATCCTAATCCCCCACAAACTTTATAAGTAGGAGGTTTGAGGTGCAATCTCTTACATTTCAGTTTAAGACGAGATCTGGCAATCTCTGAAGTTCTAGTCTCAGTCACAAAAAATATACAGAAGCTTCAAGATTCCTCTAAACCACATAACAAATGTACAAGCATATATTCAAGTGAAAAAGAAGGATTTCCTACATTTTTACAGCTATGCTATTATATTTTAAAAATTGCCCTCACTTGGGTGCTCTTGGGATTCCTGTCAGCCTTGGTATGGATAGTAGGTAAAAGACAAAATTTAAACCTCATAAATTATAGCTGCATGTAAGGAAATTACTCATTGTTATTGATTTCAGTCAGTTCCCTAAACAATATCCACGAAAAATATGTATCTTCAACAGGAAATTTACCAGTATGTCAATTTAGAGGTTTGACAGGCCATCCTCTTGGCACAGAGACATTTTGTGGTCCCAGAAGCCATTCCTGGGGGCAGCCCAGCCACCACAGCAGTCCTGCTGAAGAGCCCACTACACAAAAGATAGAGTAGGTGACGTGCAACAGCAGACATTGTGATCTAGCTTTAGCTACGTGGAGTTAAGAAGTTTCTTTCCTCAGCCTGTCCTCAGCTGCTTGCCATTCCTCCCCTCCTTAGAGGTAGTGCCCTCTCAGATTTGGAGGCATAAGATCACTAATAGTTTCTCCCTAACTAATATAATATTTAGTCTTCCCAATCAAACTTTAAATATTCTGTTTTAGCTGTCCAGTGTCATTATATTGGCTTGACAGAAAGATTTATTAGAAAACAGACCAAAAAAAAAGCTGTAAAATTCTGGTACAGCTTAGCTAAAAATGAAGCACAGGATTTGGAGGTGAAAGAAATTGCATCTTTGCCCATCCATAGAGGGGTCAGGTTTTGAAAGTATTATCACATGTATTATCACTAGTCACTCTGTGTATTTGATGCTATGGACAACTCAAAATGTGCTTCTTTTTTTTTTTAATCTGTTAAAGGCAGGACAGACATAACCTTTCTACACATTCTTAAACCCCAAATCTGAGTTCTTTGAGATTTAGGATAGTGTGAAGAAATGGCATCATATTTGACTGAGAAACCAAGGTGCTCTGACTTAGACTGACATATTTTTTGTTTGCTTAGCAAGTGGATTTACTTTTTGCCCCATACAAGAGAATGCAGTGGAAGGGAACTTTAGTTAACCTGCATAACCATAAGTAAAAATTTGGAGATTTAGTATAGTTTTTAACATTTTGTTGCAAAGGAATGGCTTTCAATTGTTTATGGGATAATTTTAAATAGGATTATGATAAGTTTTTCATTGAACCTACTAGAAGAAAAAGAAGAGAAATTCTGCATGACCTTGGATTCAGATGCATAAAAAGCCTACGTGACTCAATACCTTTACTGCAGGATGACACATGCAATGTAATGCAAAGCTTCAAACTTCACAACACTAAGAAGCCCTGTAAGTACTTGCAGGCTAGAGAAATATACAGGCAACTTAACCACAGATCTTTATGTAGTGGTTCAAAGGACTGAAGTGTGGTTCTAATTGTTCATTTTGAAAAAGCATTGTATTACTTTTCTAGTTAAGGAAACAAGAAAAATAAAGAATTCAGTGCCTCAGAATAAGAGAACCAGAGCTGTTGAGAGAATATAGTGACAAAATGTTCTATAGAGCAGAAATGGAACATTTTAAATGTGCTTCATTCCCTATATAACATATGGTGGGAGCAGAGGTGGCTTGGAGAGATTGATATGTATGTGCACACTCTTGAGTTACTCTAGAATAGAGTGAATCAATGCAACACATATTGATTCAAGAGATTAGCAGTTAAAAGACAGTTTCACATTAGAGAGCTTTGAAGTTGTCACTGTTACCATATCACCACTTCAACATCCCAAACAACAATTTCTACTGGTAGTCCTGACATCTTAGGGCTGACATACATAGATATTCTACAAATAATGCAACCAGGGTGTCTGAAAGAGCTACTGAAATAAAATTCTAAATTAAATTTTGAATAAAACGACTTTCAAAATAAAGCTCAGCGACAATGTATTTGAAGAATTAATGTACATTCTAGAGATAAGTTGGTAGGGAAAGTTGGTAAGTTGGTAGGGTTCAGAGATGTTTTCCTTTCCAGTGACAGAATAAGGCCATCTAGTCTTATGCAATTGTTACAGATTGCAAAATTTTTCTTAGAGTCTCTCCAGTTTAATTTTTTATTCCTCTAGTTAGGGTTTGTAAGGCCTTCAACCATTTTCTTCCTTGTGCTATCCTTCAGACAGAGAACAAGGAGAATCAGATTAGTGTTTTTCTTAAAGCATTTCTTAAGTATTCTCTTGGAGAAATGGACTTCTAAAAATGTATTAGCCATGGATTTGATGAAAGGTTAACCCTGTGTGTATGACCATCCCTGCGTGGATTAGAGATCATACATTCAGGTGGTCAAAACAGTGAGTCTGCATCATAAACCACATTTTTTAATGTTGTAGGGAATACCTATCAATTTTTATAATATCAACAAGATAGATCTGTTGCTTTATAATATACGTGAGACAAAGGCAAAGTTGAATGATCAGAAAGTTGGAGAGTGAGGAAGGATTACCAGAAATGGTTAGTCTATTACTTATTATCTCTGTGATTTTCTTCCAAACACCTCTTTCATACCCAGACCATAGCACCTGTGGAAGGAGGAGTACATTTGTTCATGTTATTTGCATGTTAATGGCAGAAAACATTGGATAGCAATTACAAGTTCCTGAACTTTACAGAAAAATTATTTTCTTTCTTTTTTTTGTCCTCTTAGCTCACTGATTGTAATTTCCCACTGTAATTTATTTCTTAGCAGCAGTTAGAGTTTGATAGAAAGAGGGTTCATCATTTATTTCTAGTACAATAATCCTCTCCACAATAAAGCAAAATCTGGTATTCCTTTTAAAATCAGAAGAGTTGCACTGGTCAGTGATTAATATTAACACTATTTTTTTTTTCCTTTCAGAGCCTATTTTCACATTAAGGTGGGGGAATACAATTGTTTAAATGGGGAAGCTGATTTATCATTCAAAAAGTAATTCTTCATAGGGGCACACTAGGTGATAAAGATCAATGACAAGTATAGTAAATTGCCTGGGAGGGTTCAAAACAGATTCAAGATAAAGCAGAGAGAGAGAGAAAGAGGGAGAGAGAGATTATGTCAAGACAGCATCTAATGCTTTTGCCAAACACTTCAGCCTCACCCTATTTGACGTTGATCTAATAGTCGACCATTTAATTTCCAGGTCGCAGTGCCAATCTTTTGTCACCTCTGTTGCCCCATATCAAACTTTCAGGAAACAAAACCCCTGAAAGCAGACAATCAATAATGAGATCAGCAGATTTTATCTTAAGAGAAACAGGACTTGCCTGCTTTGTTTGTGGAAGGTTGTTTCTTTGAATGCTTCAGCCAGGGCTGCTTGTCAGTAAGTGACTGTGATGTGCACAGCATGATTGAACGAGACTAGATAAAGTCACCAGAAAATGTGGAAGTGGAAAGCAAAACACATAAACTAAGGGGTGAAAATGTACCACACCATGTGTGGCCACACAGGTCTTATCATATGTACTCTCCTAGCATGCCATCCCCTATTGTTATTGGTGCATTTTAGATGTCTTGTCGCTGGTCATATGCTAAACACATTTTTACCTTAGGATCAGACAATACTATGGGATTCCTAGGTTTCAAGATATGGAGGACTATGCATTTCTACACAGTAGTGACATTTTGCTGCTTTGAGCTACTACATTGTTTAATAGATGTGTTGTGGACTAAGAAGTTTATTGCCTAGTTGGCTTTTTGTCCCATGATTTCTAAACTTTTTTTTCTGAAAAAAGGGATAGAGAGGCAGGGAACACAGCAGAAGATGCACTTAAATTTTTTTAACAAGGTTTTGTGTATAGGGGCCCAATCTGGGATATCTGCATCATGGACTTGTGATGTTGATATTACAGTAAAAAAAATATATTTGTAGTGTCAGTGTCCATAGTCAAACGATATTTTGCATGGATCCACTCTCACTGAAATTAGATAACGTCACTTCCACTCTCCCTTCCTCTCAGCAAACTAGTATTTAAAAAGAAAATACACAAGTTTTAAAATAAAAAGTAATTTTATGACAAACCTAACTGCAGCCAATATGAACTTCAGTGAGAAAAGTAACGACTCTGCATATTACTTTTTCTAGCTTTTCTCTTTATCTTCAAATGTGCCAGCCTGATCACAACATTTCCTTTTATAAGGCAGAGTAGGATAAATCTTCACTGTACATCACCCATTTTCATTTTTATTTCAATTATAACCAGTAAGGAAACCATCATTAGTTAAAATTAAGTAAATTTCTAAAAAGTATTCAAATGAATATTGACTCCTTTAAAAAAGCAGGGGCCAAGCTCTTCTTTTTAACCACAATGAGGTGCTAGTCAGTTATTTTGCCTACTTTGTTTTTTTGCAATGGCAGTAGAGACTGCCATGAGAGACTACCATGAATATGGTGAAATATTCATCATGAGTTGTGTGCTTGTTTTTTAAGTTGCTACTAGTAAAATAATATGGCAGAAATAACACCATTGTTTTCCTTGGCATAAACACAGGATATTCATAATTATTCAAGTTTCTCAAGAAAGTCAACAGAATGCAATCTACAGCATTGGGGAGACAAAAATAGCTGTTACTAATGCTTAAAAAATCTAACACAGTAGCATTATTAATACCTTCAGAACCAGTGCTAAAATGTAGGGTAATTTTACTAAAAACTATCTTCTTCATTCAAAATGACACAGTATACAAATTCAAAGGGCAGAGAGGAGAAAAATTATACTGGTGAAAAGGAAATTCATGTATCTAAAAAACAGTCTGCAGATCCCTACACTTAATTTCCTATGCTCTTAATTTCTGCTTCTCTTCCTTATGATTTTCACTTCCAAGGAACTGAGCAGTTTGTTCCAGATCTTTAAAAATGTCTGTTTCTAAGGAGAACGTTGTTACTCTGAGCTGAATGATGATTTAAAGAGGAATTTGTGCCCAGGGCATTGACCTTGTTGGCCTTTTCGTACATTACAATTCCAAAGGAAATCACAAAAGAAGATGGGCTTACTGTAGTTAATGAGATTCCTCACCAAAAACACTAATCTGGGTTAAAACTAAAAGAATGCTGATAAGGATATTACAGCTCATACTGAGAACAAGAAAGGTGCACTGCTAAGATCAATTGTGGATGTTAGGAGGTAGTCTTCAGTAGTGGGTTTTTAAAAAAATATCTATCAAAATGGATGTTGGAGAAAAAGCCTTTTAAATGAGGATCTGCTAAAATAGAATAAAACATATCATTTCTCTTTTTTTTATTAATATTGTACCAGGTACAAATCAACCAATATTAGCAGAAGTTTAACATCACTTTAAAAGAAAGAGATTGACCTACTGAGAAAGTACATGAGTAAATGTGTAGCAATACACTGATTATTACTGTTTCCCCTCAGGCAAATACCTCTCTCTTAAGCATGTGCTTCACTGGAACATTTTGTTTTATTACCTTGTGAGATAAGTGGGGAAAAAAGCCTTTAGTACCTGGGGAATTAAAAAATTCAGACTTGTCATATCAGTGTCTGTTCTCAATTTCATGCAGGGCGCATAATTATAACCGTGTTTAAATTGAGCCCAGAAGAAAGATGGGTTCAAGTGCAAATTAATTTCAGATTATCACAACAAAGGCAATCAAATCTCAACAAGCTTGCCAGCAAAATACTTTGCAAAGGTCCCCAGGTCCCTTCCCACCCCCAACTTACAACAAAGACCTTTCAGCTCAAATTAAGCTAATGATCTAATACAACATTTCTGCCTACCTTTTTGGGTTTTATTATTTACTCAGATGTGTACATTAAGTTAGTGAAAAATGGGGGGAAAAGAGGAAGAAAAGGTGGCACAGAAAGGTCAGTGTTTAGTATCAGTAAAGTGACAAAATAAACAGTCAACAACCCTGACAAGGTCTGCATGTCGTCAAATTGTCTTATTCTGTGGAAACTATCAGAGTGAATTGACAGTGCTGAAAGAACTTGAAATTTATCTGAACCCCTTCTCATACAGACAGAATCCAAAACCAAATAGCATGGCTCACCTCCTCCACCTATCTATCAGCACAGCTTTTATATAAATCCAACATCTTACTCTATCCTATGGGAACCTGCTGGGGAATGAAGGGAATCAAGTGCTGAAAAAATTCAAGTCAAGCCTCATTACCTCCTCATTACCTTTGCAAAAGTGGAGTGAGAGAAAATTTTATCTAGGGAACAGAAGCTTGGGAATCTCATTCAGAGTTCTGTCTGGTTATTGCACAGCCAACCATGGAGCTCTGCCTCTGTGGGATTAAAGTTTTCTTCCCATTTCTCTATAGTAATGATCCACTCATTAAGGTTTTTAAGGTAAATTACCATCACTTATCATTATGCCAGTCACTAAGTAAGCTGCATTAAACAAGGAATGTCAGTCGTACCCGTTGCTTTTCTTTCTTTCCAGTTATCATGAGGAAATAAAGAAAATATATTTTGCAGTTGGTTTTAAAATTCTATCTTAATTATATTTTCCCACTTGTATTTGTTAGACCCATAGGGCAGACATATTAGATAGAAATATATATATATAAATTATTTTGTAAAAAACAAGAAAAGTATACATGCAGGTATGTAATTCTGTCTTCCTGGAAAAAAAACCCTTGAAAACATGATTTTTTTTTTTTAGAGTTTATTTTCATATTCACTTTGCTTCTATCTGAGGATTTTATGTACTGCCTCACTGTAGCATGTAAGAACTATTCATCTTGCTACATTTAAGTTTGGTTGTTTTAATGTGCTTTTTAATTATTCAACTAACCCTTTTTGTTTTAAATCACTTCTTTTGCCAGTTTATCCTTTATTATGCAAATTGTTGTCGAAAAATAAAAATGCCCCACATACACCCTATTTTGAGCTTTTTGTAATGCTCAGTTCCTTGCTTCCTTGTTCTTTTCCATAAAAGTCTTGAAGCTTCTTGTTTATGTTTTTCTTTCATACCCAGCATTTCCAGGCTAATTTATATGGACATTTTTAAATACAAAAATAATTTTGTTGAGTTTAGAGATTACGTTTCCTTTGGGAAATATATGGTTTTTGGTTTTTTTTTTTTCTGTCACTTCTCAAACAAATTCATTGGAAGTTCATTTCAAAAATAAACACATAAAAACTAACTATGTAGCACTTATGTTGCTTTGCCAACAGAAAGGTGATCTGCAAGAGCTGTATCCCATCCAAGCACCCATTGGCTTTTCCTGTTTGACTGGAGAGACCCTCAAGCTAGCCCAACGTCTATCTGTCCCCATCATGAGACACAGGGTGATAGCCACCAGTCCACTGTAGGTGGAGGAGAAGACCACAGAACTAACCTTCCCAAAACAGCCAGACTTGCAAGGTGCAATGAGCAAGACAAAGAAGAGAGTCAATAATATGTCAGAACCTTCACTGGAAATACTGGGACTCATCCTTTTGCAAGAAATATGTACCGGAAAAGAAAAAAGGGATGTGAGAAGATAAATAGGAATGGCAAAGACAATCAGAACAGACTAAAGCAGGGAAAAGAAGCAGAGGATAAGAGCTGGGAACTCTCATGGCTCCAATAAAATGACAGGCAATATCACATTGCAGACACATGAAAATAAATTCTAAAAAAGGCAAGCTGCCTTCAAAAATGTAAAATGCTGCCTTAGTTTCTCTCCTACCAGTTGCATTTCTAGACTTCCCCTCTTCTACATGATGTTTTTTGCCCTCTTTCTACAGTTCAATTTCCTTTCCTATCACTTAGGGATCCCACATGCAAAAAAAAAGTGATTTTCCAATATGGTTTGTATTTTTGCAACTATACCCTTTATGTAAAGCACAATCTCCATTAACTCTACAGCAATTATGGGTTGGAACACCAAATATTCCTGTGACATAAAGAAATTAAACTGATTATTTTGTAGGTAGTGTTATTTTGTGGAACCATGAACCTCTGTTGTAATATTTTTCAAAGTATGTTTTAACCCTCCTGGCAGATAAAATCTTGAAAATAGGTCTTTAGTGAAACTGAAAAGAAAATAGAAATAATCATTGTTACATTATCTTTTAAAATACTCAGATAAAGAACCAGTCACATGAGGCCTGTCTGGAACCATTTAAATATGACAAAATTGATTCTAAAATGATTAGTTCTACCTTCTTTTGCTACATTTTAAAGTTTAGCTTTCCTTAGGCACCAGATATTAATGAGTTAAGTTAATGTGCCAGTCATGAATGTGAAGTTTCTGTTCGTAAAAACTCTGATCTTAGATAGGCTTCAAAATATGCTTATCAGTTCAGCAGTTCTGTTTGCATGTAGAAAAACAATGTCCTTCTAGGGCTAAACTTGGTTAGGATGCAGCCAGAATTATTTTCAAGATGGAAATAATACTGTTGCAGGCTGGGGAAATATAAACAGCTTCATGCATAAAATATCACTGAGGTTACCTAGTTTGGAGAAAGCAGGAGAAAATTAAAGATCCCAACCACTTTAGACTAAGTACTAAATTAAATTCATATAACCTATTTATCTTGGACTTTATGTTAATTAAAAATATAAGACTGGTCCACATAATTATTTGTGCTCAATTGTTCATACTTCAACATTGTGACGTTGATGTTTTCAATACTGAGTATAAATCTTTGTAATGTCTTTAAATCCCTGAGAATTAATAACCAAATATTGGCTAATATGCATTGACATCCAAGAGCAATTAATCAAAAGACTGCAAGATACAGTGATATGACATGAAAAAAAACCCAGTGAAATGAAATCATTTGAAGAGAAAATACAGGTTTATTCCTTTAACATCTATAAAATAACTATGCTTAATAGTTATTCTATTCTGCTGCAAATACTGAACAGGCATTCTCACATGCAGCACAAATATATAGACCCCTTGTCAATGAAAAGTGCTTTTTCTCTTCTAGGTTGACAGTAGAAATATCTTCAATGTATTTTGGTTTCAAAACCGGTAATTTTTATATACAAATACATACCTTTTTACATTGCAGCTGATTATAACCTCAGTACTGCAAGACTTTGATGACTATTATAATAATTTTATTGCAGGTTTCCACTTCATGGCAACACCATAACAAACATGATGCGTCTATTTGTCAAATATGTGAAGGATTAGCCCATTCTGTGAATAAATATAAATAGGACTAATATACAAATAAATACAAATGGGAATGCTATCACTTTAGAGTCACAGACAGAATAATCTACTGAGTAGCAGTAGATTATTGTGTTTCACTCAGAGTGTGGGAAAGGCTGCAGAGTCCGTACAATGATTGCACTTTGTAAAACATAAACTAAGGTAATATGAATTGCAAATAGCTTTGGCTTGATATGCAGGATATTGTAATAAGCATCTTCCCAAACTTGAGCAATCAGAGTAAGAGCCCCTTACAACTTCAGACTTTGATCTTAAGATAATTCTGGATCTGTTTTGCCACTAAAATTAGTCATTTTTCCTGAGGCGGCAGCCATAAGAGTGCAGAGCTAAGGCCGTGCTCAGTCATTTTACTATGCCTTGAGGTGAATTTTCATCCCTTTGGCAGATGGATACATTCTCTTAAACACTTCATATGGGCAGATTTGTACAAAATATATAATCACCTCAAGTACTGAGGACTGCTTTTAACCAATTTTATAACAATTTTTTTTTCCAAATACAGTCACAATACATGCAAAGATTCCCATGTCATACATGAAAGTTATCAGTTTCATGGCTCATAACAAACTTGATGATGGGGAGGGTAAGATTACAGCTCTCAGTTGAAAGGTAATTTTAATCCCCTTTCAATGCTGTTTTCTCTGTGTTTGCCACAAATGAAAAAAATTGCATTTTTCATTAAATGTAAAATTGTCCCTTAATTTCTTTTGGAGGCAAAGAAATATTCCCTTTTAGGAACAATTTTATTTAATCAACTGGATTACATTGTAAGGCAGAGCTGACTGGTACCAGCTCTCTCCTAGAGTGAAATCACTTACTTCTACCAGCAAAATCTGGGCTTCATTCCAGGGCTGTAACTAACCAGGTTAGACACAAAGTGACTCCATCAGGTCCAGTGAGAGGTGGACACTTGTGGCACTTTTGTGAAGTCAAAAAGAAGAGGACCACGTACTCCCAGGATGCCTCAGCAGTACTGACCACAGTGCCCACACTTCCAGCACACAGCAGGTCTCAAAAGCCCCCTGAACTGTTGTTGATCTCTGTTGACAAGCTACAGTTCAAGAAGTGTCATCATTTGATGGTCTCTAAAGAAATGCTGTCACATTGTGGCCACTGTTGAGAGGCACGCTTTACTTCATCTCGGTGTCTCTTTTCTCATGGCTAGATCCCTTATCTTCTCTGTCTTTGGACACCAATGTCCAGATGGGAATGTCTAGCTGTGCAGCTGAAATACACTCAGCCTCTCTGCTGCCCACACACTGGCATATTTGTGCCAGTACAAGGAAGGGAGGAAGAGGAGTTTCACATGCTGCTTATCAAAACAGGTTGCATTGGCATGACAGAATGCATCTGGAGCCTGCCCAGCTGAAGAGGCCCCCATTGTCTCCTCAGACATTTCAAGAGCCTGGGAAGAGGCAGCATTTTTGCCATACAGTTTTTGTGAATGTTAGGGAGGGAATAGCAAACTACATTTCCTGGAGTAATCTAAGAGAACAGCCCTACAGTTGAAATATAGCTCTTATACAGGTCATGGAAGCTGACTGATGTATTCTTCTCAGGAGTCCAGACAGTCTTGCCTTGTCTCCTTCCCTGGCACCACAAGGCCTTACACCTTTAGAAATACTTAAAATGAAGGCAAACTCTCTCCTACACACACTTTCTAATAGCACTAAAATAAATCATCATCTATAAAGCCAAACAATGCCACAAATCTGTTTCCAGCCCATGAGCTGGTTTCAGTAGTGCTAACCAGCAGCCAACATTGAGTTACAGTATTTTCTTTCTATTTAAAGAACTAAACGGGGAGCTTTTTCCAAATCCCAAGTCAACTTTTTAAAATAGAAAGTAACATACAAGAGCTTGCAAATCTGCTTGTAATCAGGACTCCTGGAAGCTGCATCTGGTTGACAGATTTAGAGCACCACAAGTGTAGAAAAAGGAAGGCTAGAAGAATAGCAGCAGCATCAAGAATTGGAGGGGATAAACAGAACAGCAGCAGCAGCAGAAATTAAAGGAAGCATCTAGAAAACAATGGATGACAATGAATAAAATATATTTTCATATTTTTTCTGCTTTCTAGAAATCTTCTTACCTTTACTATTTCCCACACTAACAACAAATACCACGGGATATAGATACTGAAACAAAAGGTAACACACTGTCAAGTATGTTCTTCCTGACTGAAATTGTTAAAAAATATACAATAAATATTTGTTGATAAATTTTGATTTAGATAAAGATAATTAGAAGTATTTCTAAGTCCTTCTGAGTAGCTTACAAAGATATGGTATTTATGACTTAATCCATCACATGTGGGTAGAAAATAATGGATAGCTATAGCTACCCAGCAAATTAAGGTGTTAATTTTGTTACAATAAAATATGTTTCTTCATAAGACTGATACATGTAGATCTCTCACGCTTGTCCCTTCAATAAGCATAAGACTATGAAGTCATTAGTTTACAGTGTTTTACTTTGAACTCACAGAATTGTTGCAAAGCTCTGGGAAGCTGAGCTTTGTCAATCCTCATCCATTTTAGTTCAGGAATTCTCAGGTTCCAACCATGAGCAATTACTATTCTTAATTTTGTTGAAAGCAGCATGGACAGCTTTTGACAATAGCACAGTAGTATAACTTTAGCCTAAAGCTGCTTATAATTGTATTTTACTATCATAAAAGTAGGTCTCCAAATTTAAAAGATAAAAAGATGAGTTGTATGAGTTGTTTGACTTACAAAGCTCTACTTCAATAAAATGCACAGATACAGTCAGATATATGCATACAGACACTGAGATGTTTCTAAAATTTGATTAATATTTCTCCATTTCTCTCCTGCTGGTGGTTTGTTTTTGGTTTTTTTTTTTAGTGACAGGAAAACTACTGCAGAATTATCAATCATTTAGAAATATTTTTGAGTATCAAATGGTGTTCAGAACTCAAACACCCTACATATTCTGTGGCAGCCATACATTGCTTGTCACCAAATGAATGTTGCTCTGGAAGAGTCAGAAAGACTGAACCAACCAAGTGCCTTTTATTGAAGGAGGGGTTTTGAAACATTTCAATGTTACTCTGTGATGTGAAAGGATTGTTTGGTTTTGGCAATATAATCTTTAGTTTTGGAGAACTTGATCTTTCACAGAGGAACTAACAAATCAGGGAAGTTTCCAACTTAGCTGTAGAACTTTGTAGTGAAAGTTCATCTTGTTCTTTTCTCTCATAGGGCTAAAATGGCCAAAGAAAGACATTAAAAAAATCACCGAAGGCAGAAAAAACAGGTAAGAGAAAGAGTCCTTCCACTTTCCTTTATCATCAGACACATGACGGGTTGTAAACAAGCAAAAGGGAACAGAACACAAAGTTAAGCAGGGCAAATGTGAAAACAATATGATGGACCAAACAAAAGTTTGAGTATTAGTTTTCAGTAAGTACAAAAAACCTTAAGTAAAGCTTTTTCATGCTCATCACAGTTGAGAAATGCTCAAAGGAAAGGAAAGGAAAGGAAAGGAAAGAAAAGAAAAGAAAAGAAAAGAAAAGAAAAGAAAAGAAAAGAAAAGAAAAGAAAAGAAAAGAAAAGAAAAGAAAAGAAAAATTTATTAGTGACTGACATGAAAAAAGTGGATAAATTCCTAGGCCACTATTCTTCTAAATAAGGGGTCCTCTGAAATTCCAGTTTATAATGAAATGTTTCTGAAGTCATTTATCAGACAAAAATATAAAATGAACAGTGCTAAGTCACCAACAAGAGATAATACCTATCCAAGAAGCCTAAGATGATGAAAGAATGAACTATCTGAATTGTTTTGGACAATCTTTGTTTGAAATAATTTGTTAACTAAGTGGTAATTAAAAGAGATTTTGTTTCTTTAAAAGGGTGCTTATGCATAATGAAGGAAGTACAAACCAAGAAATCCAACATCGATATTATGCAATTCAGCAGGAACTATTGTAAGAATATAACCAGTGGACATATTAATAAATTACATGTAATAGGAAGCAGTTAGAACTACTTCTTTAAAAAGAAATTATGTCTAACAAATCAATACAAGTTCTTTAAATGATACACAAGAGAATTAATAAGATTCACCCTGATGATGCAGATTATTTGGATTTCCAGAAAGCGTTTGACAAGATCCTTTACCAAGGGTCCTTAAAGGAACTGAGAAGTCAGAAGATTAAAAAGAAGATTCTTGCATGTATAAATAATTGTTTAAGATTGGAAACAGAGATTAAGAGTCCTTCCCCAGTGTAGAAGGAGGATCCCTGTGGAGCTCTGCAGTCATGTTTTTGGGTCTGTACTGCTCAGCGTATTTCTAAAGAACTGGAAGGAAGAGAGGGTGAATATAAAGTGTCAACAGTTCCTTATGATATTAAGCTATTTAAGGCAGCAGGAAAAAGAGCTCACTGTGAAGTAGTGCAGATAGTGCTACTGGAATTCAGATACTGCAGTCAATTCTTACTCTTAATCTGGCACTGTATTGCACCTTCAGGCATGGGGCAATTAAATGTTAGATGAAATTCACTGAAGGTGAGTATATAGGTAAAAAAATGGATATGGAAATGTGACAACTCTTATTTCAGATATATTCTTACGGACTCTAAGTCAGCCTTTACCATTTAGAAGTTAGGCCTTCAGTTACAGCAATGAAGAGACTCTTGTGAATCTTTAATGCTGACCCCAAGTTAGTCCTGGGGAAATTTCATAAGAGTGGGAAAAATCTTGTGTGGCAACCTTTCAAAAGGGCAAAAGGATGAATAAGTAAAAGCTAGTTATCCTGGTTATCTGGGAATTAGGAGAGGATAGTAACAGTCCATAATTTCACCCGAAAAAGCTCATGTAAAATTAAAAAAATATCATCTGTTGCCAATGATGAATATAATAATGGCAAATGTTGCAATAGACTTTCAGAAAACTCACAGTGTTTTATGAATAAATGATAAAAAATTCCACATAAAATTCCATTACATACTATGTAACAATTAATAATACTTGATTGTGTGAGAAATTACTGCAGACAAGGAATAGTCTTCATAGGATGTAGAATTTCTCCTATTCTTGCAATGGGATGGTAACTGTGCAGAACAGTTTTCAAAGCCCATATGAGTAAATCAGTATTCTTCAATCAAGTACATAGCTCATATGATAAATGCATTTTAACCATATATCAGACAACTAAGTTTGTGGTGGAGCTGCTGGCTAAAATCAAAAATACCTCAAAAAGAACTTGTTCATGAAAAAAGAAAAGTAAATTTCAGCTTAGAGGTATCTTCACAGTATCCCAGAACTTTCACCTGCTGCTCCCTAAAGCCTAATATAAAAATACAAACAATCTAAGCAACCTTTTGCAAAGCCACTACCTCCAGCTGAAACCACCTGCACCAGAATTAGGTTCAATGAATCTACTTGCATTGGAATTATAATTACAGTAACTTGAAATTGCCTCAATCACTCGGGCTAATGTCATACTGAAAATGTTATCTATTATTTTCTATCACATGAATTTTTTTCAATACATCCTTTATTTAACATTTCTTTTTTCAGTTATACACAGACCTATAGTTTGTATCTTCAAAAGCAAGGAAAAATTTTGACATATTTGCAATCAACATTTTTGTCCAAGCCAAATTACATTGCGTTCAGTTTATGAAAATCTGCCAAAAGGCAAAAGAAGGAAGGGATGCAAAGATAAAGTTACATTTTCTCTTTTCTTCAGAGAGTAGTCTAATGCACTTGCTCCAATCTGTTACCCATTCCATCCTGTTTTCATCTTACTCTTTTTTTAATCATGATTGTCTGTGCAACCCAGATTCTGTTCAGTAATATTTTTAACCCCAACTTTTCCTTACTTGTCTTAATCCTGGTTTTACTTTTAGCAACAACCAATCACCTCCCAACCAAATATAATCTGTCTACCCTTATCCCAGTCCTTTCTTCTCTTACAAGCCTCTTCTTGTTATAACACCTTGGCAGAAGCTCTGATTCACACTTCAGATTACATCTCACAAGACTTACTGACCTAATTCTGCTCCTTATCCCTCTCCAGATCTGCTTTTTGCACCCCTCCTTTCTCCAGATTTCTTGAGTGGTAGCTGGAGGCCACATGCAAAACAAAACACACAGGACAACTTGACCTTCATTCTGACATTGGTTCATGCCTTTCCCTTGCACTGCACAAGGCTGCAAGTAAAATGGAAGTCTCTGACCAGAGACAGGATCCAGGAAACTCCCTTGCCTGCTGTGAAAGAGGCCACATATGGTTCAATCAGCAATAAACACATGCTTGTGGAGGAACAGTTTAGCTTTTTAATATGAAGGAAGTTGGCTGAGTGTATCTTTCAAATATTTATTATTTGGCCGAATTTCAACAGATTTTGAAGGGGCCAACAAAAAATATCCCTGCACATCCCTGATACTATTCCAAATCTCTATTGGAAAGGAGAGGGTTGCTGGTCAAAGAAATAATGGACCACTGAATCACTTTGTTTGAAATTAAAATAAAATGCAAAAATCAGAAATCCTACCTAGAGTCTGACACAAAACATGGAGAAATTTCCACCCAAAGGACTAAAGTTGTGCCAAGCTATAAGCAACTGAATAATAGGAACTTAAAATGGGGACTGATAATGAAAATTATTGATAATTTCAATATTGGTAATGATGCGATGCTACCATTCTGCCTATAATAACTGACAAGTAACACTCTTCTATACAGGCTAAAAGTAAAGGAATATAATTTACCACAACTATATGGACAAGCAGCCATATAATTATGTATCTTTCTCTTACAGCAAAGTGGGTGAGATAAGAAACTAGGTGATGCAGGATTTTGCTTCTCCACAGAAATAGGATTTTCACTGGTTTCACCAGTTGTGCAAATTTGTTTTTGTACAGCTGTATTTTCTTTTAAATCCTAAGGAGCCGACATTTGTCCCTTAGGACAATTTTTCAAACATGTATGAAAATATCCCCAGTTGCTGTGTAGAGTGAACAAAATCCATATCCAATATCCATACGCAATTATGTTCCATTAGTCACCCTTCCTTCCATCCCTCCTTCCGTCCTCTTACTCCTTTACCAAAGACACCTGGCTTTTTATTAACTATTGCACACATTGAAGATGTCATCCTTGAGCTACTAGGTACCAAGTTTTCTCTTGACATTTTGCTAGAAAAACTCTGCTTCCTTAAAGACAGGATGCTGTAAGCTCTATTATCACCAGTATTTCTGATCAGTGTATTGTCCTAGTTTATCTAAATAAGTGACAGTCCACTTAACCCATAAGAACTCTAGCATCTTTAATAAAAGCCTCATTAATTTTCCCCCTCATATCCCAACACCTTACCTGCCAAAGGTCAATAAAGAAGTGTTGACCATTCAGCTTCAGAAACATCTCCCAGCAAATTGCATGAATGCAGAATTACAGCCAGGTATGGTCAAGCATAGAATGCTTTCAGATTGCAGTCTGTGGTTTGGGGGGGTAGGGGGGTGTTGTGGTGGTGTGTCTGTCTTGAATTAGATTCATGTCTGTTTTACAAAGGTTTTCACTTGGCCCAAACTTGGAAGAGGAGAGGGGATCAAAGTGTAATAACTCAATACAATATGAGCATAAATTAGTGTAAGTGGGGTCTGATGTACATACAGTGAAAGTGGCATACGCACTGGGGATTGTATAATTTGTACATTTTTCCTCTTCAATCCAGTGTAAGTTCTCTGTAAAAATTATTTTATCATCTGCCATTAAAACATTAATAAAAATAAATAATAAAATGAAATATTAGCCCAAATATTATTGATTTCTTTTATCAATTTTTCTCTTTTCTATTGTTGCCAATGAAAATTCTTTTTGGTTATCACAGTATTTGCCTATGTTTTTGGAGTCTTTTGTTTAAAGTTTTCTCTTAATGACAACATTTGTTTCATCCAGCTTCCTTATCATCACTTGAATATTTTCACCACTGCAATACCTGCACTGCTTCCTGTTCATAGTGGGTGTAAAATGTCTATCTCTACCAATTCAGATCAGAATGTCCCCAGTTATCCCTTTACATCTTTCTCACATCTTTGTACAGGAATACATGTAGATGTGTACATGTATTAAATGAATGTTACAGTAAGCATGCAGGATAGAACCAGATTTTGCATTAACCTATTCATGTAGAGACATCCTTGGTTCATCACAGAACACCAGACTGACTTTAAAGTCGTGCTGTCCTTTGATATAACCTTTGTGGCAGACTCTACTGGTTGCATTATGCAGTAGCTTTATGAGACTAATATTATGCCTGATAGCCCAATATCCTATCACACCTCAGAGAACACACCAATTAGTGACATCCTAGATAGCAATCAGCCCTCTCCCCACATTTTACTGAGAAAGGGTCTAGCTGTTGCTTTGTGCATAAAACTCTGATGTGCTTTTCACTTCTTTTGGTTTAATGAAAAGATACCACCCATGGCACCACACAGAATTTCCCTAAATCATTTTTGTGGCTGAATGCTCAGGAATGGTGAGTTGGACAAGATGGTAGGATTGTATTAATATTGAGTATCATGGATTGAAATCTCCTTGGCCATCAGAGGTGATATATTTTCAGTAGCAGAAAGCCTTTAATTGTTCATGGAAGAATGTGTAGACACCATATTACTTAAGGCCTGACTATAACTTTGCCATTTACCTTTGAACAGACAGAAAAGAAGCCTGTCACTTGGAGAAAGAAGCTGAGGGTTTCTGGTTCTATTTTTTATGGCTGTGAAAATAATTAGAGTCTTTCACTGCTTACACACCACAGTGTATTCTCTCAACACACAAGTTTAGTTACATGGAGCTGCACATTATTCTAACCTCTCTGAGTACCCAAGCAAATGCTCTATAATCCCTTACTCTCTAGTATGATACAGATACAGAAGTATCACATACTCTTCCCACACATATGCTACAGGCATTCATTTTCCTTTGCATGACTTGGAAGGTTATGCTGATTAGCATAACCTCAAACTTAAGAATTTGGAGGGCACAGTTAAGCCTACAACACTTCTAAGGGCCTGAGCATGGGTCACCATCCCTGCAAAGGGAGATTACGGGATAAGAATGCCTAGTGAGGACACCTCAAAATTTCACACCAAAAGTCCATTCATAATTCAAGAATCTCCAAACACAAATTTCCCCATTTATCCCAGTTAAAGATATATTTCTTCTGGAGCTCTATCTTTAAAATCCTCATTTCAAAGCATTGCTGCATCCTACAGAAGATCTAAATTCTCTCATCCGAATTCCATCCAGCCCTCCACAGATCAGAGCCCCAGCTGATACCTTTTACTCAACAGTCCTGCTCCCCATGAACACTATTCTTGCTGTTCTTGATTCTCCTTTCACTGATGATTTCCCTCTGACTGATAAACCTTGCGTACAACATCTTCTCCTCACTAGGTCCATGACAGCTGTGCTAACCAGGAACTTTCTCATGTGTGACTTTGAGATTGTGGGGAAAAAAAGAAAAAGGAAAAAAAAAAGATATGACAGGTGTAAACTTACATAGGGAACCTTTACCAGATTCACTCAACTATTAACAAAACTCTCATTTCAGCTTGTTCTTCAAAATATGATCTTCTGCTCAGAGACATTGTCATCTCTTCTTACTCTAAAACAGCTTTCAAGCAATAAAACATTTCAGCTAACAACTTTTATCTCTCTTTTGAATCACATACATGTCTGCATGGTCTAGTTTATTTCTGAAATTAAAGTATCTTTTTATCAATATTTTATTTATATTTTATTTCATTATTTCACTTGGTATAGGTCAGAGTTTGTATCACCTCAGCTTTAGGAAAAAATGTTAATATAAAAAGATTTCATTTGGGGAACAAAGGTATTGTTACTACTAGAACTGTAAAGCAATAGCATTTAAAGTCCATAAAAACCTCTAAAATTCAGATATAAATTTGATATAATAGATATCTAGCTATGTATCTGGTAATTTTGGTATTTGGCTATTACATACCTATATTCAATACTTTATAAATATAGTAGTGATAATTGTATGATTTCAATATTACTTTTATCAATTATTTTTGCTTTTTAAGAGTAATTATAGACAATCAATAAGGCCCTATAAAAAAGCACTGCTCCCTGAAGGCTTAGGGACAAGAGAATAAGATCCCATAAATAATTCCAAGTAAGTAAAGTTTTCTGTAACTCTTGAAGGTAACTCTCAAGACCTTGCATGTAAAAACTACTTGATATGTTATTTCCTTATTTATATCTAGGTTTTAGACCAATGGACTAAACAGATCTACAGCATCTATTTTAACTGCATTATTAAAAGTAAGGTTAATAGAAAAAACCCCAACATCTTAAATGCTCAATAAAAGCAAGGAATGTGGAAAGTATTATTAGGTGAAGTTTGGGTTGGTAGGTGATACTAGATTGAATTTGGAAACTGATTTTGCAGATATGATATTAGTTTGCAACAATTTGTAAACTCACTGAATTGCAAAACTCGGAGAACTGTTCTCAAAGTAAGGAGTTTTATTTGCACTAAGCAAGGATGCCACATTAACAATCCTACTGCCTGAATTCAAGCAGCCATTAGGCAATTTCATGCATCAGCTTTCAACATCAGTAACCTAAAATAAATACCTAATAGAGAAAACCAATATTTTGGCTATAAACCTATGATGTGTGTTTGACCTTGAATGACATATTGAAGAGCAAACTTTTAGCATTAAAAACATCTTTAATTTTTTCTACCTGTCTCAAATCACTTGACTGCCTGTTGGGTTCCTAATGTTCCCTAGGAATAATTCATGATTCTTCAACATTCATAGTATTCATCTCAAGTCATGAGCTTTAATTTTACTCCTTTTATAATTTTCAGAAATCAGTTATAGCATAGAATTTTTTTACTCTTGGCTTTTTATTGTGACTTTGCTGAGCAGAACTCTGTGAGACCCCAATACCATGTGTGTTTCACCTGGGATTGAGGCTTCCCATGACTGCTCTATGCAGGTGGAGTCTGAACCTACAAATCTCAGTTATCATCAAGTGAGGAGACGTCTTGTTAGACTGACTTGAGTGACATTGGGCCTTTGTGATCAGATAGGCTACAGGGTCAGGCACATCAGGGCATAGTTTTTTTCTCTATCTTTTAATTTCTGTTCAATTGTGGGAAATTATCCATGTATTTCTAAGGTTTGTGGTTTTTTTTTTTCTTTTTAGTGGCTCCTGGCTGTGTATTCTTTCTTACGGGTTTGAAATAAAACATGTCAAACAAGACTGTATGAGTGACAGAGAGCACCTGCCTCCCTGCTCTTCTGTTTCTGCACACCACTCACCACAACTATATCAACTGTGCCTTTGGATAAAGCAATTTTGTGGGGTGCTCTCTTGCTCTCAACAATTAAGATACATCAAACTGCTGTCTGCCTGTTTTACTGATGCAATGTAACTCATGATTCATCAATGGTAATCAGGTCAAAAAGGCAACACTAAACCAAATATGTTTCACCTTTGATCACTGAATAGCATTTAAGCGAGAGAAGAAACTGTCCTGGTTTCGGCCAAGGACAGTTTTTTAGTTTTAGTTTTTGTTTTTGTTTTTGTTTTTGTTGTTTTTGGTTTGGTTTTTGGTTTTTGTTGTTGTTGTTGTTGTAGCCATGAAACATTAGGAAGAGCATTAGGAAGAGCAGAGCCAGCAGGTCAAGGGAAATGATCCTGCCCTCCTTCTTAAGTCCTGGTGAGGCCACACCTGGAGTGCTGTGTGCAGTTCCAGGCTTCTCAGTACAGGAGAGACATGCAGCTCTTGAAAATGCCAAGAGGTTTGGGCCTGCTCAGCCTCAAGAAGAGAGTACTGAAAAGCGACCTCACTGTCTATAAATATCTAAAGCAAGGATGCCAAGAAGATGGATCCAGACTCTTCTCAATAGTGCCAGCCAATAGAACGAGAGGCAATGGGCAGAAATTCATCTGCAGGAAGTTCCACCTAAACATGAAGAAGAACTTTGCTGTGAGTGACCATGCACTGGAACTGATTGGCCAGAGAGATTGTGGAGTGTCCCTCCCTGGAGCTATTCCAGAAGAGTCTGGACACAATCCTGTGCAATGTGCTCTGGGATGACCTTGCTTGAGCAGGGAGGCTGGACCAGGTGACCCACTATGGTCTCTTCCAAACTGACCCATTCCATGATTATGTGATTCTCTGGAAATCAAGGCAGGTTTCCTTACAGATTTAGAGCTCTTGAATATATATAATGTCCTTACCTCCTTCTGTTCCACAGGGAGAAGATTAAGACCTGTGGAACATAAATCCAGAAAAAGATGACCAAGTGACCAACCCTGATGATCATGTGATCTTCTCCTTCTTTTGTATCACAAACCTTATATATCACTCAGTTTCATACAAACCCTAAGGTTTTAATTAGACCAAAGTGTTTCAGAATAAGCTCTGTGCTACAGACTGAGAAGTGGAGATCAAGGCATTAGTAATTCCAAAAGATCCTTTGATGTTAGAAAACTGACGAAGTGAGAGCTGCCCTGATGATTCTCAAAAGCTGAACCACATCCTATGTTGCAGAGGAAGTTGAAAACACCTTTACACTCAGCACAGATATACACACACACCAGGATCTAAAACCTTGTCAATCTAAGTCAGATTTGACCTTAATGAGACAATCGGCCCAATCCTCAACCTTGATGCAAAACACAGCCACAAAGAACCAAAGAAAGAGTTTGCCTTTGCTAACTTTAGGCACAGTTCTGAGCAATCTATTGTTCTATGTCTAGTTTTATGAGGAAGGACAGGAGAAATAAAGAGCAATGACCATCTCAGAGTACAGCTTTCTAATTACAGCAGGATATACCCCTGAGCATTTCCACTCTCTTTTGCAGATACAACAGGTGGTATATTTAAAGTATCAACATTTCTAGATTCTGATAAGGATGAAGACTTTGGATAAGTTTGCACTATAGGGCACAGAGATCTAAGCTAGCTCAAAATTAGGCTAACACTGGAAGCAACATAGCCACGTCAGCATAACTGCACTAGCCAAAGCATAATTCAGTGCAGCAATCATGCATCTGCACTGCTTCCAGGACTCAGACTATAATTTCTGTTCAGAATTGTACAGATGTGTAGATCTACTACCTCATCTGGAGCTAGCCTGAAAATCTTAAACAGAATTCCACACTGTAAAGCAGTTCACCCCACATACATGCTTCCTATTGTTTCGGGTCACGCAAGGGAGAACTTCTAGACTTTAAACACATTTCAGTATTCTCACAATATAGCATCTCCTTTGAATTATTAAAAACAATTGCACTGTAAAAAGCCTTCTTGACAGAGCTAGTTGCTGAATATTTTCTCTGAAACTGATCAGACAGGACTTGGCTTGGTTCATTTCCAGGAAATCTCAACAACCAGTTTACATCCAATATCACTGTGTATGCAATACCAGGAGCATAGAAGCAACCCTTCAATTGGGTAATATCTCTGTTTTAGGAACAGTCTCAGGAAAATACATAGCTCTTATTTCAATTATTGTCCTTGTTCTTTTAGGTATGAGGTCTACTATCCTTTGCTTCCTCTCACAGCTGTTAATTTTTCACCTATATTATTCTATATATAATCTAAGAACTGACTTGACTAATACCCACCTGCTCTCCTCAGAAAACCTATTCATCTCTACTACCCATTGGTCATTTAAAACAAATTAAAACACAGAGAGCAAAGCCATATTAACTTCCTTCCTTTCTCAATCCCTTGAGGAAAGGCCTTACCAGCATTAACTGTGAGTCTTATTTGACTGACTTTTGGGCATTTGATTGGTCCTTGGATACAGCAGTGAGAAGATATTTCCTGTGTTGTAGAGTGTAATAAGAGCAACAGATTTTACTCTGAGCCATGAGCTGAACAAGAGAGGAAATTGGAGTGCCTCGCAGTAATTAATCATTGTATGATGAGACCTGTCAAAATCTTTCTTGAGCTGATATTGCTGTCAATAACCAGTTAGTACATTGCCATCTGTGACAGCTTAAAATATCAGCCTATACTACAATCAACATATTTTTTACTTACACATCTTTTTTATTTACCAAATATAATTCTCCTAAGTACTCTATGTGCTCTAGTGTTTGCCAGATGACAGCACGGCTGGTGTCAATATCTAAAGCTAAATGCTTTTGCCCTAACTAAGTATCCAACAAATCCCCTGAGCTGTAAAATAAAGTACCAGCTAAATTACATTTGTATCTAGTCTAAATTCCAGTGGTAAGAAAAATTTATTACCAAACATTTGTACTCTGGCTTACGGTTTAATGAGAAAAAAAGAGAAGTATCTCAGAGCACTTTCATGTCATACTGAAAGCCTAAATAAATAATAGCTGCCAGATTCTCAGCTGATATAAAGAAATTCAATCGTAACTATGGAAAATTATGTTGCTTTACATCAGCTGAGAATCTTGCCCAAGCAAATCTGAACCTAAGCTTGATAATTTCTAAATTTTATATTTTATTTCACTAATTGAAAGCAGCAGCAGCATCGACTTTCTCCAAAATCTAACTTTATCTTTCCTTTATCAAATGTCTATGGAATAAGCCAAGAGTCTTGTGTGTCTTTGTGGACTAAGCCAAGAAATTTTGAGGTAACACTCAATTTACCTCTAATAATATCTTACTTAGGATTTTTTTTAAAAAAATTGCTTTTACTCTAACTCAGTAGCTTCATGCAGCCCATGAAACATTATTCTGTTGCCTGCAGCCACAGAAAATTAAAATGTTCAAGTAGAGGTTAAAAAGGAAAGTAAAGGATGATGCTGTCCACAGTCAATTATTTGTGTGGTACTGCTTTCAAAACATTTCTGTGTTTCACATGCTGATTACTTAGTATCCTATTTCTTCTGGATCCCCCTACAGGGGAGCTAACTCTTCCTGGACACTGTGTAAGGAACTTAGTTGACTAACTCATAGTCATATTCCAAGACCTGGGCTACATACTTAAAGGATAGGCATCATGCATTCTTCTGTGTTTTGTCTGCAGAGCCCTACAGAATTCACCTCCAAAATTTTGAACATAGTTAATCTCTTTAATGTTAAGAGCATACAGTACACAGGTACTCGTGAGCAACTGAGTTCTGCTCCTTGATGTCACTGGAAGTAGCAAAATATCAGTTGTGGGACACTCTACAGGGGGAGGGAAAACAAGAGTCCTAAGAAAACAAATCAGGGAGGCCACAAGGGAAAACTGTGAGTGATAAAAATATAATTTTAAGTGTCCTGTCATGGAGGATGGGAATGGAGGAGGTTGCCAGCAACCTTCTCTCCGTAGAAAAGAAAGTGGATGGACATCTCTCCTGTGTTTGCTTCCAGTAGTCAGTGAGCATAGCTTCACTGCTTCCCCTGCCCCTCCTCATCCCATTCTTTGTAAGGAATGTCTGGAAAATAAAAAACAACTCCATTGTTTCGTGTGATCTGGATGCAATGAGAGCAATCAAATCTGAACCCTGACATGTAGCAGGTCCTTGGTGTTCTACACTTCAAGTGACCACACTACATCAAATCCCATGGTTTGTTTGCACTCACATAAATGAGATAAACAGAATATTCTGTTGCAATAATTGATCCTGTTCATTAAATATCTCTTCAAATTTTTCTACTGCCAGAAACTGTGGAAATGCATCAATTCTCAATTATTTTATATCTCGTCACTGAAACAAAATATTGATAGATTATAACAATGAAAAAAACCCCAAAAGCTGCAATATTGAGCTCAAACCTCATACATTCGGTGCTAACTCTGTGTTGACATATCAGGATCCATAAGACAAGATCTTTCCTGTGTACTGTGTTAATTTTAAATCACTGATTTTAAACTAAAATAATGTATATATAGAGATGTATATAACTATCTGTATATGTCATATATACAGGTTTGTAAGACATGTCATGTCTTACCAAAACCTAAGTAGCTTGGATCAACACAACTCCATTTTGCAACCAAAGAAGTAATCTTGCACAAAAGAAAGTTATTTTGACAGGGTCTATTTTCCATATGCTTATGTTGATTGGTATTCATTCCATTTTCCTCCTTTCATTCTTTTCGTAACAGAGTCCCATTTCAGTAACTCTATTATTTTGCCTGGGATCGATGTCATGCTGACAGCCATATAATTATGTGGGTTGGCTCATTTAGTCTTTTAAGTACTGGCATGGTGTTATCATTATTCCAGTCCTCTGGAATGTCCTTAGTTGTTCATAGGGCTACTGCAAATCAACATCCTGGTACACATCAGTTGAATGCATGCTGGTTTACCACTCACCAGTAATTCATTTCTATAATCCATTTTACAGAAGTTTCCAGACAATGGGAATCTTGGACAAATTTGTATTTTTTGCCTAAGCTGCAATTTCTGAATAAAAACTTTAGCAATGTCATTACTGAAGTGAGAAGAAAAACTTCAAAACCTTTTTCCTGTGCATTTTTATTTAAAAAATAACAGATGGTTTTGCCTTAAAGTATGGAGGATGTGTTTTCCTACATACATGCTTGTGTATTTGTGTGCATTTATAGGTTCACAAATTCACGTATCAAAACAAAATAATGGAATAACATGAAAAATTATTTGTGGTCAGGATAATACTGGCCATGTGGGTACTAAGAAGTGGTTTAGTGCAACAGGAAGAGTCAGAAGATCAAAACAGCTGCTGCTGCAGCTCCTACATCTAAATGGTTTTTCAGTCAGGGTTTTACACTGTACTCAGTTTGGTTTGGTCTCTTGGGCTGATGGTCCTTACCATGTGATGGTTCTTAGCCATCTGCAGGACAAGTCATAGATATGGATGTTTATATCTTTACACCAGGTTTGGAGCTGCATTTGGTCTGCAACAAGAGCAGAACATTTTTACTTGTTAGAAATCCAGTTGCATGCAGTAAAACTGCTCTACAAATCCAGATGAAACTGCAACAAATGCTTTGGCCTGGGAATTTGTTTTCAAGCAGCAGTGCCGTTCTCAACCAAAATGCAAATGTACACACAATCATTAACAATATTTTGTCATAATGAAAGAACTCATCATAGAATATTTCAATTAGTTATTTTTAATTGATATTTTAGAATCATTTTTTACACTAATAAATATATGATGTTGCATCAAAGATGAGAATTGTATCTACTGTGTATATACCAAATTATTGATTTATTGAAGAAAAAGAGAAGTTTAGTTCCTCACAGTTTAACAGATATTTTTAGATATTTGATGCATGCTTAATCTGGAACCAGGTTGAAACCAAGCCAGATGCCACAACTAGCTACTGAGAAGAAGGTGCTGAGTGAGATTTAATTCTATCCATGTCAAGCATGTAGATCAATGTATGGCTCTATGTAGTTATTCTAACTACACTCTATACAGCACAGATTGATTATCACTCTGTAGCTGAAAAAGGCAGCTGACTCTTGCTCAGTCCTAAAACTGAAAACTGCAATATTACATATGTCTTGAGAAGAAAGCAAATGTCATGAGGAACTTATAACTGATAAGACATATGATAATCTTTTTCTGAATATCACAGAGCAGTATGAACAACTTCCTTCATGTGGCACTATTTCCTTGCTGTATATCAGATCTTACAGAATGGCTTGACACGGGTCCTGTGCACATGACAGAGATACGACTGCACATAGCAGAGATAGAGCCTGCTCTGCCTCTGTGACCATGACATGATGCCACATTTATATTTGCTACGTATTGCAAAGCTTACTCAGTTGTAGTAAACTGTAGTTCCTAAAGGTTTGGGTGCAGCCCTCTGTTACTTTGTCTGCTGAAATATATAACACTTTTCACTTACTGCCTGATTGTAAATGAAGCATTTTTAAAGTTTTTTTGTGAACACTTGTCCATATTTCACTGTTCTAGAACTTGATTACCCAAGAAATCTGCTTGCAATTTCTGGTCTACATTAATTCATGGCTGACTCTTGGCTATAGTTGGAGGGGCCCTGAGCAACCTGGTTCTGTGAAAGGTTTCCCTGTCCATGGCAGGAGAGTTGTAACTAGATGATCACTGAGGTCTCTTCCAACACAGGCCATTCTATGATTTGCGATGCTATGATTGTTCCTTGAAATTAGTTGCTTTCCTACCATCTCTAACATTTTTACACAACATATTGGAAAATATAAACAATTATAACATTCTTCTTCTTTTTGCTACAATAAATGAACATAGCCTTTAAAGTCAACAGCTGACTAACAAGCACTTGAGAAGCAGGTAAAAATTTTTTTTCATTTGTTCTTAAGAATATTTCATTCTCTGTCCCAAAGCTCCATAACTTCAAAGAAAAAATATATGTTTTAAATAGAGAGTGATTATAATAATTTTTAAATTATTTGAATATACTTTAGACATACTTAACATATAATATACTTCCTCTGAAGACCTCCAAGGAATTAAAAATTCACTAATTAAGTACTGTAACATCCTTGAGAGGCATATACCATAATTATCTCCATTTTACAGATGGAGCAAGTGAAGCACACGGAAGCTAAGTGATTTGTCCAAACTAACACATTCCACTGGAGTGTAGCCAGGAGAGATACCCACGCTTTCTAATTTCCAGTGAATCAATAGATTATGCTACACACACCAGCCCCCAAAGGCAGGATGTTACTGTTTCTTCACCAGAAATTTTTGGCTTCCTTATTGAAAACAAGATGCAAAACTGCCTTAACTCAGATTGTCTAGTAGCTGCCAAACAGTTTTAAAAAATGCATTAACATACAAATAATTATAAAGGGCTCAATGAAAGACTGACTTGAAAATGATACCCAAACACTCTTGCTCAATGACAGCCTTCAATCTTGTACCTTCTTGGCCAACTGCACATCTGCTCATTCAAAATTCAGGTATCTCCCTTCATAAGACAAAATGATGTCTGACGAGGTAATAGCAGATTGCTTACGAACCAAGCAATACCAGTGGAAGATGCTACTATGACTCTTTGACTAATCAAACATACATCCCTTGCAATGATAGGGAATATCTTCATTTTGAACAGTGTCCTGGCATAGGTCCAATCATATGAGAGGACAATGGCTACAATCACTTGTTATATCCATGACAAGCTGTGTGGCTTTTCCAAGTTAAAACTTTTGTTGCCGACTAGCAGCAGTTTATAAGGTTCTGGAAACCTTCTGAGAAATATCTGTATTCTTTTTGATATGTCAGATTTTATCCAACATAAAATTAATTTTTCAGAGCCAGCACTGAAATTTAAGAAGCTTGCTGTTTCATTTCCTCTCTTTCCTGCATCTCCTAATTACTACTGGGTTATTCTCCTCTTTTGCATATTCTCTTTCTAACCCCTGACTTCGTTGTTACTTTAGGACACAGCATCAAAAGGAGAGCAAAACATCTGTCTCCATCTTTGCTAATAATATGATCCCTAGAAGGAGCTAAAAGACACTTTTCAGAGTAGTACAATATGAAACAGTTGGTTTCACTTAGGGAGAGAATGACATTGATTCTGGTCTTCAATTACAAAAAAAATTCCAGACAACACCAAATAAGATAGAAAGTGCAACTACTCTGACCTCTTCCATTCTCTGAGTGAGAAATGAGGGGACTACATTGATGTTTCTGAAATGGAGTGGGCTGTGGGCCTGAGAGCCTTTGTGGGCTTGCATTGTGGGCTGCAATTTCACCTAGGTAACTCAATAATTCCCTTCTCAACATTTTGACTGCTTTGGATACAGTCTCAGATGCCATCTGCTCTACAGCGTATTGTTTCAGATCGACTAATAGGTCCAATGTGTCAAAATTTGCCAGAAGAGCAAAAATACTAGTAATTTATAGCTCTTATAACTTCCCTGTCTTCCAGAAGCATCTCTAAAAAGATAAGTTGGCAATTATAAAACCCTTGAACTGATTATTCTATTAATTCATATTTAATGCTACTCATGCTCAGACTAAAAGTAATGACTTACGCGTATGTAGAAGAAAAGAATATCATAAATGTGGGGGGGGGAAATGGTGTTTCATTACAAATTTTAACATGTTAAAGAAGCTGTTTTTTGTGTTTGCATGAAAAAACACAGACATTAAAGATGACTCTGAATTTCAACCTTACAGAACCTCAATTCAACCTCATATCAACCTCTGCTGTCTTAGAAAGTGTCCAATATCCTCTTACCATAACCAATTATTTGAAAAACTGTGGAAAAACATGGTACTGAAAACATATGTGTTTTGAATATTATATATTTACAACTTATTATAATATTAATATATGCATTTATTTCCAGTGTTTGGACTTATATTTTTTAAAAAATACAGAATAAGCATCTCTTTTACATATAGAATTATTCTCATACCTGTTATTATCTAAATACAAAGTTTTGAACTAAATGAATACTCTAAGAAATATTATCTGAAATTACCAATAATTTAAAAATTTTCAGTGGAGCTTCTTTAAATTCTTAATTATTTTATATCAATTATCATGAGACAGACAGTGGATATATATGATAGTGAGAAAAAAAATCATAAGCTTTGTATTTAAAATTAATATACACATACAGGCAGTAAAATTTGCCAGTGATGCTTGAACAAACTTATATGTTAAACACTTTACATCTACTTTTATGTTACTATATATTCATTAATTAAAGAGCAAGAGCAAAAAATGTATAAAGTTGATGAACGGTTTACAGACCTAGTGACCTATCTCAGCCCCAAGGATTACTACAGAAACTGTGTGTGACTACAAATTATTACACCAGCCTTATGAGGATAATGATTTCCCACCTTCCATGGTGCTGCATTGTTATCCATAAGCTCCCAAAGGTCCTTAAGCTTGTTAATAACCATTATAGATGTGCAATGAAGTGAATCAAGACTAAAATGAACTCACCTGAGCCTAAGCAGATTAACCCTGTTCAAGTCTGATGATGTCCATATAAATTCATCTGGATCTCCTTCCATCAGCAAATAGAAAAGTGCAATAAAACAAGGGTATATTTTATCTGTTCTTTTAAAAATAAATGCAGGAAATTATGCAGGACACAAATTCAGGAATAGCTATTTAAACTGCAAAAGAGGGTCAGCTTTCCCTGGTGGGGACATATCTGGGCCCCTGGGATTATATTTCATATGTGTTCAGCACTGAGTATTCTTGAATCCTCCTCACAGGCTGAGGGCACTATGCCTTGTAAGCTGACTGCAAAAATGTGAAGTAAACAAAGCTGGACATCTTCTGCATTAGATTATTAGCTAGTCCCTGAGATAGCCATTGAAAAGATGATGCATGCAAAAAAAAGATGAAGGCAGCAATATATAAAATTTTTAGATAGTGCCATATTTCAGAAGAAAGAAAACATATTTTGAATTTGTTTTGTAAAGGCAAATTGAAATGTTTATAAAATAGTCTGCTAGGATTCATAGACAAAAAGGTAAAAGGCACTTAAACATTCCTTCAATGGGATTTCACATACAGAATTATCTTATTTTTACACATATTTCAGTCACAGTATTTCTACCTGTAATGAATATATGCCATATTTTAGTTTGTAGGAATTCTTACCTAATATAATAAATTTCATGTTTATAATTATTTCATTATATGTTGCTACAGTATGTAGAAAGAGGTGGAGTTAAATGGGAAATATAAAATTGGAAATGGTGTTTCACTGTCTGAAAGGGATATGGAAGAAAGAGTGACCTTAAGATGGTGCTTAGATGAGCACCAGAAAAGAAGAAATAATTAAATTAGAGTCATGATCATTGGTGATGTGAATTTGATGTGGAAAGATACAGCAGGTGGAGTGAACTCCAGTCTGAATACTTCTGAGTAACAGAAGAGAGAGAGAGAGAGAGAGAAGTATGGAAGCAATATTTCAAACTGGAATGATCATGTGTTTCCTCCTGGGGAAAACAGATCAGTAATTAGGCAGCAAACCACTGCAGCAGCAGTGTTATTTTTCAAAAATAAATATAATTCATTACCTGGATATGATCTATATGTTGTATGCAAAGAAGAGCAATATCACAAAGACAGGGAAGAGAAATCTGGACCTAGAAGGAAGAAATTTATCTGTGGTGATGGAGAAAGGAGATTAGGGTGATCTGGAAGAAAAGAGAAGACATCAATTTACTATTTTGTTGTCAAACTCAGAACATTCAGTGAGAGAAAGCAGGAATAAAAGGAATCATGTCAGTTACGGGACAGAATACACAGCAGGTGATAAAATTAATATAGAAGTGAATTGTTATAGATCAGATGTATGGAATGAAAAGAAAAGCCCTCAAAAATGGACTACAAAGGGACCTCTGAAGAAAGGTGTTATACCAAGCCTCTCTAACCATATGATTGGCATCAGAGCTCCATGAAGGGAGAGAGGGAGGGAGGGCCAAAAATAATTCAAGAAAAAATCCAGCATTGAGAAATTCTCTTCATGATGGACTAAACAGAGACAAGATGAAGCAAATGTCCCTGCTATCCAAACTGCCTGCCTTCTTAGAGATTTATTTTCTGTCTCTTGTGCTCTTTCCCATCTATGCAGACTGTGGAAGAAAGACAGCTCCTGAGTGATACCTTATCAAGAATGCAAACGCTCTGCTTTCCATTAAGAGTTGAAGCTAGTACAACAGTAGATGGAAGAGATGTAGGTGCAAAAGCATTTCTTGATACAAATAGTTCAGCAGACTCTGATTTAGAAGCTGTTTGTTTTCACTCCTTGTAGTTCAGTTGTTGATTCTATCTCAACTCTGCATTTTTCCTCCATTTGCATCATCTTATTTCCATTCAATATTCTTATTAAGTGGATGAATGAATATTTTTTCCTTTTATTTCTATGCAACTTCCTTATTCTTTACACAACCACCTGTGTTTTTTATGTAGATGCTAAGCTATCTGGAATGTTTTAGTCTACCTCCCAGAAACATATAGAAGTTTGAAGAATAAACCAAAGTAGAAAATTCTACTTTAGATTTTAATTACCTAATTTATGTTTTCCTCAATCCTGGTCCCTTTTAAAGAACAGCTAAAAAATAGAAGACAGCAATGCCAGCTTTACATATGATTTTCAGACAATTTTCTGACATTTGCGGGAAAGCAATTAAAGATTAGTTAGGCTAAGAATCAAAATCATGTAAAACCAGACTATTTCTAGGGAAAATAAATACCTTTTCTGTTAATTTTATAGAAGGGAAAACATGGTAGTTTTGTTTGTTTGGTCTTTTTTCATTTTGTTTCATTTTGTTTTAGCTCATCTGCCTCAAACAAGATTGTGATATATTCTGATTACTTAGAACAAAACCTGCCAGAACTGGAGTTCCAGTTTCCTATGTTCAACCGTTGTTTTTCCCCACTGAGCAGCAAGAGTTCAGACAGATGTATGTAATAAATTCAGAAATGTTGATCTGCACTGCAGATGAAAGGCTGAATAACAGTATAGTCATAAAACTGAAACTTTTCATACCATGCAAGAAGCCTGTACTATATTTTACTCTACACTTCAAGATATATCACAATGACAGATTCTGTAATGTCAGGATATGGTATCGAAAGAATTCAAAGAAGTTTCTCAGCAGCTGCTGTTAGAATAGTTGCAATTGACTTATAAAGCTGTCTGAAACATAGTCATTTTCACTATTTCTTACACTTTTGGAGTGCTTTTTTGTTAGTCAAAAACCAGATTCAGTCTAACTAACATATTCAGCCATTCTACAAGACTGCTAAAGATAATGTTTGTAGCAATAAACTGTGCTGAAAAGTTTATAGTAACAGGAAAAATATGTAAACAGAACTTCTAGAAGGTAAGTAATTTTTATTCAGACTATCCAAAACACCTTATTTTTTTTTTACTTTATAAACATGTACCTAACTCAAAGTCCTAAAAAAAAGTGGCTTGACAGCTCTGACCAAGGTCATAATCAACATCTGAACCTGTCAAAGCAGCTTCCAATAAAGCCAGGAAAAAACCTTACACTCTCAAGGCCCCCGGTTCTCTCCTTTTACTTAGTTTTCCTAACAAATTTACTTGGTTTTCCTAAGGTGATATCTCTTTGCTTTATGAAACAGTACATTTTCCATCCATTTTATGGTAAGTTTCATATTTTTAATTGTTCTTTTAATGTAAAATAAAAATACTTCCCTCAGCTTCAAATGAGCATTACAAGCCACCAGAAAGGATGCAATTGGGAGTTTTCTTAATATGAAAAGCAAAATGAGCCATTAAAAAGTGGCAACATTATTCCGAAGAAAAGAAAAAAAAAAAGTGTAAGCTATTTTGGAAGAAACTTACCATTCCAAATTTCACAAGAGGTGCTTAACCATAGAACATAGTATAGCAGGCCTGTCCATGTTTCTGTGCACATTTGTGGGTTATTAGTACAGCAGTACCAGTTTCATTGACCCAGACAGAAGTTCTACGTGGAAGCAAAATTGAATCAGTTTAATTAATAGGAACCCATTTATACCTTAAAAATTGGGCTATTGTTTTACCATTTATTATTTGTGATGGAAATCCAATAGAATTTCTTTTTGCAATAAATACATGTAAACCTGCTTTTTAAAAGGGTCTGTAGTATTCAGATTGCTAGCATGCAATTACTGACAAATAACTTCTTCATTCCTTTTTACAGGTAGCTTATGTTATGGCTGTTCTGTCTGCAGGAGGTTGTAAAGTCAACATCCATGGAAAACTTTGCACACACACTTAGCAAAAGTACTATCAAGCTTTATCAGTCACAGCAGGCAAATGCAATTGTAAACATGTTTCGTTTGGAAAAGAAACAGCTTGGCTTATGATTGAGATAAATATTGGTTCACATTTTCAACATTTACTTTGTACTAATAGACTGTTTCATTTCATAAGCATATAAGCAATCATGGTAAAGTTATGGCAGGACTGAAGTATACTGGCATATTTATTCCTTGAAGTTCTCCAATCAAAGACAAAACTCAGTTGTTTGCTTTGATATTTATTTAATGATGTGAGCCCTGACTGGACTTGAGACAACCTCAAGTATTTCATAGAGCAGTGAGTTTCTTTTGAAATGGAGCAATGTAAACACACTTTCAGGTGTTGTATAAATAGCAAAACTGTAACGCATAATATTTCTTTAAATTATCACAGAGTTAATAACTGATGGGGGAGGGGTCATATATAGGTTACTTGGCAAAACAACACTGTTTCTCAAGGTGTAGGAAAATGCAGAACACAAGTCTCAAAAGTGAAAAGTACATGATAGAATAATCAAGATAATTCAGAACTGCCCCTGGATACCTGAAAAAGGCCATCAAAATGCTTCAGTGATAGTCTTGAAGTGGTTTTTTTTATCCCAACAGGCATATTATTATTACAGTAACCACCTTATAGCATTATAGTCAACCACTGAGAGATTTCAGGTGCTTCATGCACTCCCTGTATTTTAATATGGGGGTTCTTGTTGCCTGTTCCTAAGCAGTTGCAATTTCCATCCTTTTCCTAGAGTTGAATCAAGATCAATTCAGCCAATCAAGGATAAAAGTCGGAAAAATCCATTAGTAAGCACTGAGTGATGACAGAAACAATGATTAGACTAGTGACACTGTGGTACTGCTGTACAGATACAATTTAGTCATGATATTTTAATTTCTGTATTCTCTGTTGGAAACACCAACTACAGTCTGCTGAAAGCACTTTAGTCAGTATGCTCACAAACACACACATCTTCCCCATTTTTTTAAAGCTGAGAAGGTGCATAAATTGCAACTGGACGCTGATATCACTAAAATTCAGATTAAAGGAGTAATGTGAGTTTTATTTGACAGCACAGTGATTAGTCCAATGGAAAAGTAGTATCAGTCAAGCTGGGACAGCTCAAAAGAGCTTGGAAACTTATTTTGGTTATTTTGGAGCCAGTTTTCAGAGGCAAGGAAACACAGAAATCCCTCTCAATACAAGACTAGAACTTCAGACATAAAACCGAATATGAAAGAAAAATTCCAAAAGAAAATACTTCTCAGAAATTATTAGAAGATCCTGTCTGATAAATTCCTGCATCTTTTCACCCAAACTGCAGAAATTTTCCGTAATCCCAAATATTTTTACCTGCCTGTCAGGGTGCTTTGCTTTTCTGGCTCTTGAAATCTCACCTCTTTTACCAGCACATCTTTAAGATGTTTCTATCCATGTCTCTCCTCCATCTTTAAGAACTTTAACTGTACACAACACATTGCTTAAACAGTGGACACAATTTAAAGTGATATTCATTACCATAAAGGGTTATTGACAATGCCTGTGCAAGCTAGCTTTACATTTGGGGCCTGCTCATCAGGATTAGCACATTTAACAAAGCAAATGAAACTAGATCCACTTGAATGAAACCATCTGTGAGTCCTAAATTGCAGAATATCCAAAGACAGACTGGACTCCCTTCTACAAAATTCCATCACCATCTCTTACAAAGTCATTAGAAGAGCTTGATGCTTGTAAAAGTGAGATTACATAAATATTTTTTAAGTCTTTGCATCTTAGTATTTTGCTAATAGGTGTCCCAACATTTTGTCAGGTTTTATAAAGAAATATATATATTTCTCTTCTATAGGCAGAAGAGCAAATAATCGACCATAAAGAAAATGCATTGACTTTCAAGAATAGTCCACTATGATTACCAGCCCTGGTGTTAGGTGTTAACAAGATGTCCAACCAGCATATCCATTGTTTATTCACCAGAATTGGGTGGCATTCAAAACCCTAACATTATTTCAATCAGTATCATGCCATAACCCTGACAGAAAGGGACTTGTGCTTGATGTCAGTTGTTCTATGACTGCCAACTCCATGGCAGATTTTGCTGGGAATAACTTTCATCTCCACTGACAACTGAAATATAGTGAACAATGTTGTTACACTACTGAGATGAGAGTGAAAGGGCTATGTCTGAAGTGTCAGTCAGAGTACACAATACTAAATGTCACTTACAAACATAAAACATTTAGGAAATACTAAAATTATAAATTCATTAGTAGAAGAGAGGGAGTAAGCTTAACAAAGAGGTTTAATATTTTTTAAACAGAAAAAAGTCAGCAAACAGCACAGGGTAAGGGTCAATGTGGGTAATCCTAATGAACAAGCATTGATTACTGCTTTTGGAATCAATAGCAAAATTACACCATGGCAGCAGAAATACATGCTTCTTGTACCAACCAACTTCTCCCTTTGAGGAGGGGAGGAGGCTTCTAGATGCATATTTACCACCATCTAAAATCTTTTGGTAGCAAAGTCAGTGAACTAATTCATCCACAGATTATTGCATGCCATAAACTTTCTTCAGTATATCTTCCAAAATATGTAAATTCCACAAAAATGTAAACCTTACTGACAGGAAAGAAATAAAAATAATTTTTTTAAACTTTAGAAGATACAGGAATATACAGACTTAATTGATGCATCAAGAACATGATAATATGTATTGATGTGACCTTAGACTGAATATAGACTAAAAAAATACCTTCTGGAAAATTTAACCTCTGTTCACACACTTTAAAAAAACTGTTGAAACCTGAAGAGGATTAAGAACAGACATGCAGGAAGCCTTTCAGTTCTAGAAAACATAAAGGACACCAAAGGATTTATTTAGCTCTATTTAGATCCAGGGGGTTAAAAGTCACAATATAAATAAAAAAACGTTCCTGTCTGTATTAATGGGTCTAAAAGGTGAAGAGATGACTGCTGAGCATGTACAAAGGCAAAGAAGAGCCTATAGTCATCATTAAAACATGATCTTTACTGTTTCTCACTTTTTCCTGTCCTTTATTCACCTTCCATTTCTTGTATTGCAAGGTCTACTCACAAGTGCAAGCCATCACTCATTCTTGCAGTCTGTTATTCTGATGGTACTCTTACCATTAGTGAATGCCTAAGAAATATCTAAATTCATATTCTTCTTCAGCTCTGGAATTTATCTAATGAGCAGGTCTATGTGCAGGCTTAACAGGTCTGCTTTTCTTCCTAGAACTTATGTGCCCTGTCCACATCATCATTTGTGGCATTTGGCTTATTCCTCAGATCTCTGTTTCAGCACATAGGGGCTCACTGATTCATTTTAAATAATGACTGACAAAACCCATGACCAAACACTTTCCTACACGCTCACTAGTGAATCCAGCCCATTTGTTGATCCTTCCTGAGTTCATTATTATGCATTTTCTTGTTTTTCCACACTTCTAAAACTCCTGTGGCTCTTTCTCCTTGAATATACATGTAGCTTACTGATCTACTTGTCCAGGTGGTCCACCTGTCTTGCACCTCTGAGCTAAATGAAGTTCTACAGTATACACAAATTCAAATGCACTCCATCCTAGATCCTCTCAAATAAGATCCTATGCTTTGCAATCAGTCAAAACCATTCTCATTCAAATGCCCAATGGCATCTTCCTAGACAACTAACATTCACTCTTCTCCTTGTTCTCTCAGTTACTCATCAACTCCAATTTTTTTTTAATGCCTATCCTCTTAGGACTATTTGCCATTACTTTTTTTAGGTTTTTTCCTAATCTTTCCAATTTATCTGTCAGTGAGTTCTTCCTCAAAATATCTTTTAAATGTGATGCTCCCAACACCTGAACAACATAACCAATATCACTCGTTGTAAAATCTGATTTGCTGCTTCTTTTTCTACCTGGCTTTTATAGGCTCTGCTTTTGATGAGTATAGTATTTGGCACAACAAAGCTCATGAGTTTGAGCTTCAAATTATAGCACTATTAACCATATTAAAATCAGCTTTCAACATTTTGGACAATGATTTTTTTTGGATTTCACATATCACTGTGAAACCATCACATTTCAGTACAGATATACAAAATCAATTTTTGATTTTTTTCTCTAGAATTCAGGTGGTTTGCTGATAAACATTTATTTTCAAAAAGGTGAAAATAAGCAAAAAAATGGGTTAATTCTGATGTGTCAGTAAGTTGAATAAGGAAAGATTAGGGTACATGAGTGTTTGAATTCTGGGTCCCTCAAATATGAAGTGTTCTTAGGAAAGTACATAATCAAATGCTATGCAGATGTGTGAACAGGCTAAAAACCATACCAGTAATTTTGTTATTTTAATTAAAAATGAAGCAAAAAAAAAAATCAAAAACCAAAAAAACCCAAAAACTTGCTTCGATGCGAAATTCTAAAATCTCACATAAAGAAATAATTCTCAGCTTTTTTAATTCACGTGAATAAAACTGCAGAATCCCATTCACCCAAACTTAAAAACATAGATCAAATAGAAACCATTCAAAAGTTCAAATAAAAAAATGATGATTTTCATCTCTGATTGACAAGGCATTAAATAAAGTAACCACAAAATCATATCTTTAGGCTTATATCCAGTCTTCAATTGCAACAAACTCAAAAAAGAAAATCAACTAATTTTGATAAACCCATTTTGCCTAAGTATTTATTCTTTTAAAAATAGAGGCAAAACAATCATATTTAAAAACCTGTTATGACTTCAAGGTTTGCTATATATTTTTAATATTTGGCACATTCTCTCTAAATACTTGTAAGTGAGAATTTTATTTTTAAATAAAATATTCTGAAATAATGTCTTTTTTGCCAGAATAACTCATGTCTTGAAAGAACTATACTGCTATATTTATGTGTGTTTTTCTTCTTTTTCCTCCAGCTTTATGCAGAATCTCAAAGTTCTTCAGAGTACCTTATTCTCGCGAGACTGCACCGCTTCTCCTTCTCTGCAATGTAGTAAATGTGAAAGTTGACCTCACAGGTCTTAAATAGGTGCCCTTTGCTTTTATGCTAGTCATGAAAATCACAATTGCTGTAATAATTTGCTCCTAGCAGTAGTCTAGCAGCTGTCTAAATTTACAAGGTCAGCTCCAGCACAACCTAAGCCAAACTTTTTAGAGACCTCAGGGTCAGGTTTCAAATAACTGCACATTCCTACTTTAACCAAAAGTAATCCCTGAGACTCAGCACACTTTAAAGATGAATGTTCATCTCTTCTCACATTTGAAACTTCAAAGGCCCAATTACTACTGGGCTGACATGGGCTGTTTCATGATACTTCCTGTGCAAAGTGCTACCTCTCTGCACTCTGTGTTTCTGATGCTTCTGTTATCGCTGGTCAGTTACTCTTTGACAACACAAAATTCAATACCAGATTTCCTCTCACTTCTTCCTTGCACTTGTTAAAAGCAATTACTGTTAGCATCCATATTCGAACTTTGAGTTCTGTTTCCGGGATTGTTTATATTCTTTACGATGGCTACATTAATCACCAGCTATTGGGTTATCTTACAGTCAAAACTATTGGAAACACCTGGCTGGAAGATAAAAACAAAAGTAAGGCTACCAAAAATATCAGGATTAAGCTCAAGATAATGCCACTATAAGACTGTCTGTATGCAATCTGCTTTCAGGGAAAAACATTGACAAAACAAATCAATTGATTCTAAGATAATGTTTCTCTTGGTAGCAGCAATGCTCTTCAAAGTGTATTTGTGTGTTTTTGCTATTGAGAGTGTCCAGTTGCTATTTTCATTTCTATTCAATGACTTAAAAGTTTTTAAAAATGGAAAAAATCAAGAGCAAAAATTTCTATCAAAATCAAATCACACAGCTTTTGCTTACAACTTTTATAGCCTAAGTGGGTATTTTGAACAATACTTTTCTCTCTAGTATCAAATCAAAATTTAGCATTCTTCATTTAGTATCAGTGTTGAATTTTTAAAATAATCTTTTGTGATACATCATAAACAAAAGACCTTGGTTAATTCATTAAATTTTTAGTCAATATGTGACAGTAAAGTAGAACAATCCCAGGATGGCCGGTTACTGAAAGGAATAATGAATTCACAGGACAGATGGAATGGCTTTAGAGTGGACAGGGTGGAAAGTATAAGATTCCTTGTATGAAATAGTTACTCTTTTTTATATTTTTATTGCAGTTCAATATTGTTTAATAGAATTAGGCATAATAATATAGTTTGCACGCAGTGTTCATGTAAGAAATACTTCAGTGACTTCTGAATCATGTTTTAAAAGATGTGAGGACTTATATTTAAGAAGATTAAACCTAATACAACTGCAAAAAATTCAAAGTTCAGTTGTGACTTGATATTAACATGGAATCTTGAAATTGTTTGTCCTCTATAAGGAAAAAAATCAGTGAAATCATTCCCAGTAACTTAATACCCTTAAATGGTTTATAATAAAATGGTTTGCTCTTCTTTCAGGGATTTACCTTAATGATATCATTCCAAAGGAGTCTGGTTTAGATCAAACTGGGTTAAAGATCATGACTGTCAAAAGATGATGTCACTTAGATTCCATTACTAATAAAACCAGGGGTCATTTTGAGTACAGAAACAGATTGATATTCATGCTTTCTTTACCTCTAATATCTTTAGTCATGCATTACAAAGGTAAAACTTCGCCCATTCCAACATAGATCAAGAACATAGTACATGAACTTCATATTTACAGTTCTTTAGCACAGTTGTTTAAAAAGTCAATGGCAAGAAACATCCAAAATCAATTTCAATAAATGAAATCACTTTGTCTAGGAAATTCTAATTTCAGCATTTTACAAAGAATAAGGTTAGAGATGCAAAAATTGCATCCTAATTTATTAATACATTCAGATGTAAATAAAAGCAGTCAGTATAGCCAATACTCAGTATAATGACTGTGAAATGTAAAGTTAGGATAGCCTAATATAAGATTGAAAGGCTAAAACCTTATAACTCATTTACAACAGTTCAGTAGTTATTCTTCTCTTCTCCGACCTATTTAATATTGTATCTTCCTAGTACTGTTTGCTGTGCCTGGTATTTTCCAGAACTATCCAGCTTTCTCTTATACCTAGAAAATACAAAATATATAACTAAAATACAAATTAAAAAAGATTGCAAAATAAAACAAGATTAACTGCCCACAATGATGAACTGCAATTATAATTTAGAACAAGAAAAAATAGAAGTCCAATTAAACAAAAGAATATTTGCCACCAGAGGATGGTCAAGTTGTATGGAGTAGTAGCTTTCAGTGAAATCTCTAAGAAGTCAAACAAAATAAAGTCCTATGATTTTCACTACAGGCTTATGTCTTGCCATCAGTAGTCTAACGTGTGAAAGAAAAAACAGATACAAAACACTGAGCACTTGGTGAGTGTAAAAAGAGGTATGTTCTAGCTATGATGGACTTTGGCCTGAGTACTTAGGATCCTACTTGTCAACTCCTGTTTTCCTGATTTCATTATTTTAGCCATTAAAATCCAGTTAAATCTACTGCTAAGACTCCAGGAAAGATTCAGAACCAGCCCATTCTGCTAGCCAAGATTACATTTACTTTTGTATAGCGAGACTCTTAGAAAGGACCACTAGATGGAGGTGTGACAGGGCAACGACTTCCTTGGATATTTGTGGTGCCTCCTAAAAAACTTGCTCTTTCTTAGCTCTGACACACATTACTATGAAATGCTGCAGTTCTTCTCTGCATTCATTTTTGATACAGTTCCTGTGAACTGTACACAGTTCCTGTGTACTTAAATACTTCAGGAGTATGTTGTAACATGTTCTTCCACAGTCTGTCCTTAGCTATTCAACCAAAACCACCATATTACTCTTTAATTTTTCCTTACTCTTTCTTCTTTATATTTCTCCATGCCAGTTCTCCTCTGTCTACTTTATTGTCAAGGTTTCTTTTAAATTAGATTCTGCTGTGCAACCTGTAAGATGTAATAGAACTGGGAAAAAAGGCAAAAAATAAATATCCATTTCTCAAAGATGAACCATCATATTTTGAAACCCGCATCTTTTCCCTATTCTGCTTTTATGTTTTGCTATCCTTTGGGTATGAAATAGTTAAAAAAAATAGAAAAATATCTTTTTTGATTCTGAAATTTCAGTAGCAAAACTGAACAAAAACTGGTATAAATAGAATAATAATTTTTAAACACAAAACTTTTCATAAGGAAATAATCTTCTGCTTGAAATTCAGAAAGGCTGTATAAATATATTTAAATGAACACTTTACAATATACATTCCTGATAAAATGTTTGACTTGCACTTAAAGCAATGTGTCATATGGAGAACTAAACAAAGATCATTCTAATGTGCATAAAACAAGCTTTGGAAAAAATAAACACTGCCAGATACTTCATAGGTTGAATCAACTATACAACCTGTTGAAACATGTGAATTATCTGCTGAATCAGAGATTTAATCTACTAAATCAAAGTTAACACCTACTGAGTCAAGCACAGCATCTAGTAAAAAACTATTAGTACAGATTTATAGGTATTCAAGGGAATTACTGTAAACACATTGCTCAATAAATACAAAGTGGATGCCATCTATTTGTTGGATTATGTTTAGATGGCAACAAGTGTTCTGCTATGAGGGAATTTCCCACTCAAATAGCAAGAAATAAGGTCTTCCTTTTGTGAGTCAGTTTTCTTCATTAGATGGCACAGATCCTCACCAATGAATTCATAGATATTCTAATGTCTCAGAAGAACCTGTAGGAATAATCAGGGCGAGGGGCAGCGAGAAGACATCTGTGCAGTTTCTTTGCTCCCTGCTTCTTTTATTATTCTTTCTCTCATATATCATGCTGCTACACATGTAACTGCAATGAAAAGTGTGTGAGAAGAAAAAGGGCTCTTGTCCAATGCAACTCAGGAAAATTTCAGTTTGTAAATCCTCTGTTTCAGCAGCAGATGGTTCTGCACACTATATCTTTTCTCAAATCCTCCAGTCCCTCTACTTGTACAAGCTTGTATAAAGGCTTATTTTTTGGAATGAAACACACTACGTCTTATTGTCTTTTGTCCCTACACAGACTTTTTTGCTGAATATTTGTGTTTTTTCAGTATTTTGTTTGACAGACTTTCTTTGCATAAAGACCAGTGAATATTGCTTTTTAATTCCATTTGTTCCTTAATATTATGAAGAAAATACTAATGTTCCTTAGCTATAGTATTAAGAGGTGTCTTTTTTCCCTACATCTCATACCTTCTGATCAGGTTACAGCATTCATTTCATTTCATTGGTTTTGTTCATTGATATCCATAGCAAGTATACTTTTCCTTTAGACCTGCCATTTCTTAGGTCCTATTGTTGCCTTTTAAGAGCCATTTCCTATCTTTTTGATTGTGGCCTGATTGTGGCTTTTGAGACATAGTATATTTGCCTACATTTGTGTCTTAATTTGTATCAGGAGAGCAGTTTTGAACTGCCAATTGTCCCCATTTACTCTATTTTGATATGCACCATGGAGCTGCTATGGAGCACTTGAACTAAAATACTTTGAGGTGAAACTAAGGAAGAAAGAGCAGTTCCAATGCACACCAGCTGCAAATGGGCTGGAGACTATAGGATAGCTTAGATTTATCCCCCCTTGCTCCCCCCCATTAAAATGTGACTTGTGTGGGCATGAACACCAAGTGTTTCATAGTGCAGATCTTGCTTCTGCTGGTCTACTTGCTACTGCAGACATACCAGAGACAAAAGGCAATCCCAAATACCTTTCACATTCTTCTTTAGCAAATCTAGGACCTAAACTCACACCCACATACTCCTGCTTATAATAAGATTATGTTTCATTGTGCTTATCAGTAACAGAACTCAAGGAAATGTCACGAAAATGAGTCAGGGAAGTTTGAGCTGGATATCAGGAAAAGGTTTTTCACCCAGAGGGTGTTTGGGCACTGGAAGAGGCTCCCCAGGGAGGTAGTCACAGCACCAAGCCTGACAGAGTTAAAGGAGCATTTGGACATTGCTTTCACATCAGATATGATGTGACTCTTGGAATGCCCTGTGTAGGGCCAGGAGCTGAACTCAATGATCCTGATAGGTCTTTTCAATTCAGCATATTCTGTGATTCTATGATTCTGGATATTTATGTTGACTCTGCATAAGAAGAAAAATGTATTAAGATTTTTATGTAGGTAGTAATGTAAAAGCTTTCTTTCTTTTAAAAGATTCACTCAGGGAAGGTAAAAACTCCAAAAATAATTTCATGGTGAAATATGCCCACTTTAAATGAAAATTCGTAGCTATCACATGTATGGGTAAAGATACTGTAATACTGAAAATGAGTCAAAACACAAAAAATTTCAAGCTTTTCTAATTAAATTTTTGATATATCGAGCAGCAATCTATTTCATTTTCACTGTGCGGGATGTTCCACTCTGATGCAGCACCTAATAGTTACCTGTCAGTAACAGGTATGGGGAAATAAGAATTAAATTACATTCTTATCATAATTTGAGTGAGATTGGTTTGCTTTTCTGTTGTTTTCCTTTTTTTTCATTATTGCATAAGAAATACAAGGAAATTTGAATTATAAGTCTGGATTATAATCAATGAAGTAACAGACTTTCTGCAAAAGGTTTTGTTGATTCAGTGACGTAAGGTATTTGAGTGTTTGGGCTAGTTATCAATAGCTTAACATGATTCTGGAAAAAGAACACTGACTGTTACAGAAAGATTGCATGTTGTCCAGCAACCAAGTTATGTTTCCAGAGGATGAATTTTCATATGGCACGTAACTGTGAAACAGGTTTTACTCATTAATACATGACTTGTTACTGATCTAAAAGAAAATTGATTAGTTATTTGCTCTGCACCATGCTTGAGATACCGAGAAGCAGCTGCATATGTCTTTTATCTATGGATTTGTCACACAGCATTTTCTGTTCATACACACAGGATCAAAAAAATTTATTTGTTTTACCTAAAGCAAACAACGACATCCATTATGAACCTACTTCAGCTCCTTTGGTATCTTGGAATAGGCACACACTAAACAGAAAGTGACATATATGGTACGTCTTTCATAAGCTGAAATACGTTGTTTATGGTGGCTGAACATTTCTTAAAACCACAAGATAGCTACAATTACTTTACACTGAACATGCAAAGGAAGAGTACTCATTATCTTTTATAAAAGCCAGCAAAATGATCTAACAATGTCTGATACTGTTGTTCATAAAAAAAATCGAAGTTTTGAAAGGTTAAATAAGTAATTATTGTAGAAAAAATGCAAACTGTTCTGCATATTAATGAAAAATTACCTTTTATTGTTAGATAAAATAGATTTTTATTCATCTGGTTTTGAACGGTTAGTGTCAAATTATATAATGAGATAAAACATTATCTGTAGGATAATAATAAAATAATAACAACATTTGATTAATTATTATTAGAGCAGTAGCAATAAGCACTACCAGGACAGACACAAAAAATTTCTTACTTGAGAACTTAGAATAGAAATAGACAGCAGCAGAAGGGAAATGAGATCAAAAGGACTGTATAGGAGGAAAAAAAAGAGTTTGTGCATTAAGGAGATTGCATATGTTAAAGGTTTTTATACAGGAATGATTTGGCATTGATTAGGACTCTCCAAATGGAAAGAGTTGGTTGGATGGAATTAGGTTTCCAGTGCCCCCACTAGCAGCTTACTTCCCTCCTCTTTAACTCAGTCCCCCTCATTAATAGATGACCAATGGATTAATGAAGACAAATGGTGACTTCAGCATAAGAACAATTGTAATCACTGTGATCTCATTTTCCTTCAAGTTTCCAGATGCACCTCACTCTCCTCTGTCACTGGAACAAGAAGTAGTTACTTTTAGAAGGTGTCTGACAGAGACCTGCTGTATTTCATCATGCAACTCTCAATACCAGTTTCCCCAGAACATGACACTTATTCTGTCCTTGGGCTCTTACCAAATCACTCATAGAAATCTGTAAATTCTGGTATTGCGGCCATAAAAACCAGAACCATCCTGACTATGAAAGTGCAGAGATCAAGTCACTACCACCCACCACCAATTTGATCCCTGTTCTCCTAATACCCTGCATTTTCTCCACGTTAGTGCATTTCTTTTAAGGACTTAGTGCCAGGCAACATAATACATCCTTCCCAGGATCTGGCTGTCAGGACTCAGGGACACCTCAGTCCCTGCACAGATCTGGTCACCATCCTTGCTGAAGATGAGTAGAGGCACGCAGGCAGCACCCCGACATCTATTCAGGAAATAATCCTAAACAATTCCAAGAGTTTCAGTTTGGTGGCTGTATTTCTATGGAAACTATGAAGCCAGGCAGTCCTATTTTATAAATGTTTATGCAAACATAAGGAAAAAAAACCCAAACAAACAAAACAACAATGGAAAAAGCAGAATTTTGAAAATTCAATCTGAAGTATACTGAAGCATTCTGACATACAGCAGTGTAAATTACTTACTTGGTTGGAGCAAGTTTGAACTCAAGTTCAAAGCACAAGTTTCTTTGCATGGCCTATAGTTATTGCATGATATCACTTGACTATGAAAGGAACTTCTTAAATGAAAAATAAAATTATATATAGAGAAGAGTGCAACCATATTTTTTCAGTCATAAAATAAATGGGAAAAATATTCCACAATATATAAAATCATCGCATTTTTAATATGCAGTATCTTTTGCAAAATTTTAGGAGACAATTTTGTTGAAAGTGTCTTAACTCTAGAATTGAAGAAAAATTTTGTTGCAAATTCAGAGAAGGTCTTAACTGGAAATAAAAGTTGAGAAATAAATACCCAAACTAATGGGTTTTTTTTCATGAGAGCATAAACCTGATTGCTATTATGCTGCTTACATCCTCTTCGCACTTCTCGCCATTTTCCTTAAAGAATTGCATCGCTGTGTTGGATATTGCACTGGAAACTAAGGCCATGTAAATCTGAAGTCCTCCCCAAGTTCATTTCTTGATTTATTTTTTGATTTCTTCCTTCGGAAGCTTCTTTGTAAGAATTGCATTAAGATCCCTCCATGCTTTTTGAGAAGGATGGGGACAGGGCTATATACTCAATTCTAGAGAGCATTAGCAAGCAAGCAGTGAGACCAGTAATATCACTAGTGACACAAAAATTAACCAAAATGGAGGAGCCACATGGTCATGAAACTGTGTGTCTGATGCGCTCTCAACACACACTCCATTCACTGGGATCAAAGTTTAAAAAAAAAAAATCAGAACATTTATAAAAAAGACACCCTTATAGGCCTCCTTCAACATATGAAAGTCAAGGCACCCACAAAGATATCCACCCTTTCCTCTGTAGCAACTCCTCTGAAAACAAGACAGACCGTGCACACAAAGGAGGCTTTTTCTCTCAGCTTGACAGCCCACTGCATGCAGGCAGATAAAAGCATTTTGGATCCTTGCCAGGAGAGAAACCTTAAAGCAGCTTCATTAGGCAAAAGTAAGATAATCAGAGTAAATATACAATGCTGCCTTTGTTACTTAAGCTGTTTGATTGGCTGTTTTGCTGTTGGCTGGCCAATTAATACCCTGAGCACAGGGCACTGACAGTGCTGGGCACCTCAGGGCACATGCAGGAGTGTCAGCATCTGATGCATGGTAGGAGCTGTAAAAATAGATCTGCAAAAATCTTCATATTTCCTGCTTGTTCAAAGCTGAGAAAAGATCCATCCAAGAGGTCACTCCAGTATGGTAATTATGATTTGTGTATGTTAATTATGTCAATGCAAGCAAAAGTGTGCAGCTCAAGGAAAAAAAAAATTAATTTGTAGTAACAACCTGAATGCTGGCCCCAGCGGTGCAAAGGGGTAGGTAGCAGAAAGGGCAAGCAGAGAAAGAAATTAGCCAGTAATGCTAAATGAAGATATCTGTGACTCTGCAAGTAAAAAAGAGGTGCTACAAAAGTTCCTTCGAGAATTGCCATATCATGGTGACCATGGAACCAGAGTTGGATAAATGCTGAGAAGATGAACTGCAAAGATGGACATTAAAACATCCTAAGCTACAGTGGGAAGACTATAGGGCCTTTGTGCCTAACTCCACAGATGAGCTGAAGATCTGTTCCCACCCCTACTGTCATTAAGATTGCAGGACATTTGAACACTATTTCCTCAGACAACAGGAGGCATGTAGTGCCTACAAAATGTTTGAGTATTTATAGTTTCCCTTCAGCACATTCTCCTGGCAATCTCAGACAACATGTTCCTTGACATCAAAATCTTTTACCACCCATCACAGAATCCCTCCTACCAGAATCATGTACAAGTGCACGACTGTAACAGTTTCTGTCTTTCCCAAACCAAAGGAAAATGTCCAAATGTGAGACCGTTTTATTTTCAATCAAGTGAGTTAAAATACTAAACCTGCTAAGGATGCAGGAGAGAAACTTGGTTCTTGTCGGTCTAGTCACAGGAGGCAAATGCAAGAGGGAAAGTCTGAAAGCTAAATTCACTCTGCTAGGTAGGGGACTAAAGTCCCTGACCTGCATAGTAATATTCTTTGAAATTGTGCAGGTTGTGAGGGGCAGGCAGGGATTCATAATCTCCATGTATGACAACGAAGGAGCCAACATTAGAAAGACTTGGCTGAACCTTCATTGTAACAGAACCAAACTGTCAGCAGTGGAAACTAAAATAGTCACATGGGGTCTCTAAAGTGGAAGTTTGACTGGCAGAAGTGTCAAGCCCTGTGTAAGACATTTTAGAGTTCAAGTAGGAGGATAATAGATGGGCTTGTGTTCCTAGGCTGCTCTGCTGACTTCTTGTGAGGGGTGAATTAGGATATGCTCTGAACTGGCAGTTACATGTGCAGAAGTCACATAGGATTGTTAAGGCCATTTCTGTGGCAAAGACTGCATGTAGCATGGCTACATCCTTGTAGCTTGTGTGTCCTTTATCTCTGCAGCTCAGAAGGATGTAGTGGATATAAAGAATGTGAACACAAGGGAAGAAAAGCTGAAATCATCAAGGAGACAGTGTAGCTACATCACAAGCACAGGTTAACATCCTTCCTGTAGAGAACACTAAGGAAAGGGCCTGACCAGGGGTTATGAACTCAGAGGGAGAGATTACCAGAAGTGCAGAGCTGTTGTTCGCTAAACTCAGCAATAGACAAATTGTGTGACACTAAGTAAGGTGGCTCCAAGCTAGTACAACGTGGATTTAAAACAAAATACCTGGTTGGAGAATATCTGGAATTTGATGCTCAGGGGGGCAGTAGAAACAGGGAGATCTGAAGAAGAAAAGGTACAGAAAAACTCATAAACAACAGGGTCACAAATGGATACTAAAACCATGGGTTAAGATCTCATGTGCCATATTCTAATAGAGTATCTGGAGAAGTTGGTGGAGCACGTGAGTTAGGGCTTGCAAGCTGGCCAGACTTATGCACTCTGCTAAAATGGCATCCTTTGACCTGCCCATGACATGGCACTGGCCTGCCTTAGGGAGGACATTTCTCATTAACAGTGAAACCTTAATACTGAGATATCGAAATGTATCACGCACCATGCCAATGATTGACTGTTGAACCTAATCCTGAGAAAAGCAGACCATCACTCCAACAGTGTAAACCCTGCCTGAAAGCCTTAATATCTGAAGTTTGTCCTTGGTATCTGTAAATATTCACCTGGGCTTCTTCACTTTAATCAGCTTCTTCCTTGTTCTACCAAGCACACTTCTCACAGATACGTAAACCCTGCAGATAGCTAAACTGTCCAGTGAACAGGAATTTAGGTATAATGCCTCAGTATGAAGAGAGATGTCATCAAGCATAATGCCAATAAGAGAAGAAAGATTCATTCACATGACTTAAAACAGTAATAGTGCTTATGTAAGACTTAGCTGTAGTAGCCAGATCAATTGCCCAAGGGATTTTATTCCAATCCTCACGGGAAGGGTGGCATGCTGACTACAAGTCTCTGCCTAGGACATGAGAATAAATCTGCCACTGTAGATGAGGACTTGAAGCAGCACACCATAGCTGCTCTTTGAGAGATCATAAAACAGCAAAAGCTGTCACAAATTTTTGTGACTGTCCAACACAGATCATGCTCTTGAAATCAAATGGCAAATGCTCTCCAAGATTCTAAAAGGCATTCTAGATATAGTGAAGTTATTTCACTGTGCTTTCCTGTTTCAAAACAGCAAGCAAAGCTGTGCTTGTTCTCATTCAGTAAGGCCTGATTCTAAATAATCTAAACTTCTCAGGTAACTGAATGTTAGACCATTTGAGTTCCAAAGATTTACTATTCACAGCATAAAGAATTGTTTCCTTTTATCACTTTTAAATTTGCTAACACTCAGAGTAATTGAGTGTCTTCTTGTTCTCACATTATGAGACTAAATTAAGAGCACCAAACCATCTATCTTCATTACACAATTCACTAGTCAGTATATCTGTTCATTCTTTCTTTTCTAAATTACTGAAGTTAGCTTTTCCACTCCAGTTTACATGTACTGCTCACCCTGCTAATATTTTTTCCCATTCTTCTTTTGATTGTTCAAAAGGAAGGTCATATAAGATGAATACCTTGTTTTCAGGTGGTTGCTGAGTCAGAACTTTACTAATTCAAAACTAAACAGGCCTTTTTTTATCTACATTTGCAGGCCTAGGCTTTGCATCTTTTTTCATGACAGCTCTTGCAGACTATTATGGAATATCTCCAACCTTTGTGTGGACTGATGACTAAATTTTCTCCTTCCCTTCTTCCTTGGCATGATAAAATGTATAGATAACAAAATCTTGACTTCTGCTAAAGTGAGGTAGGTTAGAGGTTGGCTGTAAGACTGATTGAATGGAATTAGTATCTTTCAGAGATAGGCAAAAAACTTTCTTTTTTGATTTGTGCTTTCCCAGAAACTGCAGTAAATAGAACGAGAGGCACTATCTGAACAAGTAACTGTTTTCAGCACATTCTGTTTCTTGACGAATCATTTCCTTGTCAGTGTTATTTTCTACTCTCATAGTTGGCAAATCAAAGAGAGCAAGAAAATACATCTAAAAAGGTAGAGAAGGACAGATGAAAAATGTATTCCCAGAAGCATAATATCTACATGATATGACATTTACCCCGATTGCAATGAATCTAATTTTCAATCTAGTTCAACAGAGCCCTGCAAAATCACTTCATTGGCTCCAAAGGAAGAGATGATTCCCAAAAGCAAGACCATTCAACTAGAATGCCTGTTTTTAAATTAAGATATTGACTTAAGAGCCATATTACAAATGTGATGTAAGGAAAATAAATAAGAAGAAAATAATTACAAGGTACCAGTCATTCCATCATTTGAGCATACTGGGACATTGTAGTATAAACAGGGTCAAATGAGAAAGGGCATAAGATGATTATCAATCAGGAGTGTTCAGCACCTATGATTGAATAGAAAGTGGGTAATACTAGGGTTACATTAATAATTTCTGTATTCCTCTCCAAATCATGACAATCAAAGTGACTGGGGACACAGAAAATGAGAAAGGATGCAGCATCAGAAAACTCAATAATGAAAGCAGATTTCAATCATATATAGCCTGGCTATATATTGGGTTAGGACATGAGAGAGATGACACTCTGGTATCTCATCCAGAGATACTGAAAGCCCTCTTTGGAGCTGTTAGTTAGCAAATCCAAGAGAAGACATCTAGTGCTTACCTTACTCCCAGGACTGACTGGGATACCATTCAAAATTTTGCTATCAAATACCTACTCTGACAGATTGTAACCACACATTCATCTGCTGGTAGGATCAGGTGTAAGGGCAAGTGGGATTTAGTTTCAAACAGGGAAATCATCTGATGTGACAGTATATTAAAAATAAAATAGAAGGTGCATTTGAAAAGTTATACTTCGAGGAAGCTTGGAGATTCCTTGCTGACCACAAAAACATCCCACCACAAGGCTGAGAAAGAGGCAGTAATGTGGTGAAAGTATATGGAAAGAATTCCATGCAAGGAACAATTGAAAAGTTTCAGCGCTTCAGTTTGGAAAGTGATAATCAAGTATGGATGAGATGGAAGTCTGTGAACTTAATGAGTACTGGTAAACTTAAAGAAGATGCAGAAAAGGAAGTAAATTTCCTTGCCAGAAGTTAAAACCATGAAACAAAACAAAAGGATCTGTTTCTTTGTGCACAGTACACAGTACCTCTGCTATGGGGTCTGGCAGATGTGAGAAGTTAAGTCCAGTCTTTTCTTCCACTGCTATAAGGTTTGTAGAAGAAAAATTCATTAAGAATGTTAAAATAAACTGACAATTTGGTGTTCAGCCATCTCTGAACCACAAATGGTTCAAGGCCAGGGGAAAATTTAAAGGAAGTACCCAAACACATTTCTTTCTTTCCTATAATCTTCCCTCGACATCTGGTGTTGTCCAAGAATGATACTGATGTAGCTAGACCTTTGGTCTGACATAGTGCAGTCATTCTTACATTTTTATGAAGAACAAATCAATAACATGAGTTGTAGCAAATTGCAAGGACCAGATGGTACTCACCTAGGAGTTTCAAAGGGACTAAAATATGAAAAAGATGCACTGCAATAAATGATTCAATTAAAATATAAAATGTCCTTGGTAGCACGGATAGTGCGAAATAAAGTTTTAGTTCATAGAAAGGTTCTCAGACTGAAATGAAGTTCAGACTAGAAAGCCTGATTTCCATGCTGGAGAAAATTGTAGAAAATAGAATAAAAAATAGACTGAGTAAGTATTTGGAGAAATGTGAACACAAAAAGGAAGAAATAATTTGCTTCTGTAAATATATTTCTGGAGTTTATTCAAAGAATCAATGACCAAATGGAAAATAGTTACTTGACACTGGTTTTTCAGAAAGATTTTAACTTTTTCAGTAAAGATTTATAATGAAATTAAGTTTCCATGGACTAATAATAAATGTATAAAAAGATAGAAAGCAATTAATTACAAAGTTGATGATTTTAACACTAGAATAGGATAACACTAGGGTGCTGGGACTCCCATTTTGCAACATGCATTAAGGATCTAATAAAAAGTATACCTTGGTGCAACACTGTGAGACACTGTCATACTGCTGAATGACTGGTAAATAAAGTGGTAGACAATACCAACGTTGGCAAGTTCAAAGTGATGTACATGGGAAAATGTACTCACTGTTCATATGCAGCACTGTTCATATGCAGCAATGAGCTCCAAACTAAATGTTACCATGCATAAAATCCTGGAACCTCAGGCCAATACACTAAGGTGTTTGAAAAAGAAAGCAAATTTTAGGAGTTAAAATGAATAGAATCGAAAAGAAAACATTTTGTCCAAGTTATGTAGACTGCTCAAGAACTTGTACACAGTTTCTATTTTTAGGCCACTCAGAAGTATACAGTGAGATTGTAAAGTGACAAGGAAAGGTAATAAAAGTGTACAGAAAACTGTTTACAAAGACTGAGTTAAAAGATTTGCATTTTTTACTCCAAATTAAGAAATTACAAGTAAGGAATCCACAGAGAGGTAGATGATGAAGCATGGGATCATGACTTTACAATTATGTGTGAAACAAAGATTGATAAGGAAGTGCTGTTCAGGCAAGTGAGGAGACATCAAATGAGATTACCAAACGCAGGCACAAATTCCTCAAGATCTGTTACTGCTAAGTACATTCACCTCCAGGTGAAAAGATCCCTAAATGGAGGACATCCTGTAAGAATCACAACTTTCTAGGCAGAACTCTGCTTGGCCTGCTCTTACTTCTTTAGATAAAACTCTCAAAAGGTGAGAAAATTGTTAAGAGGCCTAAGTTATCATTCCCAAGCACTTTCAATAGCACTGCCAAAACTCTAAGAGATGATGAACTGGATTTGTCCACGATATGTATGTTTATTCTAGAAAAAATAAATCTTTCATTAATATTACATAACAGAGATGGCCCGTCACTGCAATGTAACACTGCATTTTTTTAAAAGATTTCTTCTACATGTCAATGACTACTTTTTAATTTATAATCTGTAATACACACAGATCTCCTTTGGACTAAAGTCCCTAACTTTTGGAGTCTAAACAAAGAGGTGGTTGGTATACTCAGTACAATTCAATTTAAAATGACTGTTTAAAGACTGCTACTTCTATCACTTGCTTCTTTTTCTAGCATATTACCTTTCTTTTGCTCTATTTCCTCCCTTCCCCTCCTTTTCTGAAAGGAGCTATTAATTTCTGCTTATCCATGTTTTCTCTCTTACTCCTCTACCTTTTCTCCATTGCCTTTTCTTTCATGTGAATTTATTAAATAGATTACAGTGGCAATGAAGTGTCATTATCAACAGGGGATAAAAGAGTTCATAGCCTTGAGTCACTGCTCAGATTTGAACAGACACTGCTCTTTCAGCTACAGCTCCATTCACATCTGGAAGACTTCCACAGTATTCAGAATTAAGAGCATATATTTGGGATTATTACTTGCTTATAGAAAATCTTCTGTAGATGATCCAAATGCATGATCCAAAGCCAAAGCATGCTATGTTTAATATAGGTCTGATAGATTCAGCTTTTTGTATAAAAAAGAGAGCATATTAAAGAGAAGGATTTTTTTTGTCATTTTTTAGTTTTCCTTCAAAGAACTAATAACTATCTCTGAGCTGACAAAACTTTCAGAAAGATAATCTACCATAATTATATTATCACCATTACCTTTGGCCCCCAGTAAAACTGCTCATAATAAACATTAATTTTTCAGGATGACATTTAAGGGAGGGAGGGAACCTTGAGTCCATGGAGTGTTCTGGACAAGATAGACACATTCTTTATGTACATTTTTATAATTCTCCATAAGAATTTGGCCATTTTGTGTTTAGGAATAGAATTAAATTCCTCTTTATTCTGGCTCTATTAGTAGAATGTGCAGAATATCTGGTGATGGGCATATTTGTAGGTTTCAGAAATGCGACTTGGATCTCTTGACTCAGTTCACAGTTCCTGTCACAATTCTCTCTCTAATATTTTCAATGGATACTTACACATCACCTGAAACTTAACATGGCTAAAGCACATGCCTAATACTTTATTCTTGTTCCACTTTCAGTGTGGTTATGGCCTTTCTTAGGTTGATACCTATTTGTGCCATCTCTTATTTTGCCCTTTCATTAAGCACTTCAGAGCCAGATGGATTTTTTTTGTGATGTTTTTCAGTATATTTCATTTAATATGTTCTTACATGTTTTTCATATTCTTATTACCTGGTATCTCAACTTTCAAAACCGATTTTCATCTGCCTTTTGAAAGTATTACCTTACAAATATTCAATGAGAATTAAGTTTTAAAGACAATTACCTTGGTCTGTATTTTTTAGTATTTTTAGCCTTTTTATTTCATATATTCAGAATTTAATATAAAGCTTTATCTGCTTTCAGTTGCTTCAGTTTTGAACCAACAGAAAAGAGTCTGAAAGTCAGCACTGAGATTGATGAGAAGGTTTGTGAAAGTCTTGATGAGTTAGGGTTGTTTAACCTAAAGAGGAGGTTGAAGATAGGCACAAGTCTTCAAGTAAGCAAAAGGCTGCTGCAGATAGGAAAAGAAAAATCTGTTTTCCACGTTCAAGCTGGATAGGACAGGAAATAATGGGTTTCAATTGCAACAGAGAAGATTTAGGTTACTAATATGATTTATTTTTTTTTATAGTGATCAAAGTTAGCAAAGCATGAGAACAGATTGTCTGGGGAGTCTGTGAAATTTCTCCCTTTGGAGATATATAAAAATAGCTTGGACCAATATATACCTGAGGTGATATTTGCCTTGTTGATTATGCCTTCTGGCAGGAAAGATGGATTAGATGTTCTCTTCATGCAACCTTCCAGTCTATTATGATTATAACGTTTATATTTCTAAATTTATCCACTCTCTTGAGAGCTTTGAAGACCAAGAACTAAGATCTCAAATTTGATTTGATAACTGAGGAACAGTCAGTGTTTAATCAAAGGGGGAAAAAAAAGTTGCTAGTTGAAATGGATCCACTGTATTTAAATGTTAAGACATTGGAAATTTTTCTATATATAGGAACGTATCCCCATGTGAAGTGTGTTACTGTAATAGCCTGATTCAAAAGATAAAAAATATATGGCTCACTGTGGGCACGCTAGCAGCTGACAAGCTGGAACACTGCCTCCTCACTATCCACAGATGAAAGAAAGTGCAGCAGCTGTTACTATTCAGGTAGCTGGTAGTGATGAAGAGCCCAGGAGGAGCCTGAGGCAGTCGACTGCCTTGACAATTGCAGGACAGATGGCCTTAGTTGTGATTTATATTACTAAATATTTACCTCTTTCCACCTCTGTGTTGCCTGAATCTAACATCATTCAGGTGGTCTTCACCCAGGGTATGACTCAGGTAATGAGGCATTACTCTTCTAAGAGGTGCAGAATTATATACTACTGGCATGTGTGTAAGACTACACAGGACCTTTTGTTCAAGAGTCAGTCTTAAGTGCTTGTAAATTAATCTTTTCTATATTTTTGAATTATGGTATTTTTATTCCTTCTAGGAGTACGATTGTGTGAGTAGTAGGTTTCAATAAGGCAACTGCAGAACAGGCAATCATCTGTTCCTCCAGCCAGAAAGCCTGCTTTAAAATTGTCTTGCAGTAATGCTGCACTCCCAGTAGCAGAAACCTGACATTCAGCCAGAGCACTTCTCAACAAACTGATGCAAAACGTTCTCCTCAATTAAAAACTAGTGAAGAAAACATTTCATGGCATGAATTGCAGAACTTTGATCTTCTTAACTCTAAAACATGGTTTTGAGACTAAAGTTCAAGCTTACAACTTGATTAAATCCAAAAACATTTCTAAGGTTTTGTTTTGGTTTTTTTTGGGAAAGATGAATTAAACAGGAAAGGGAATTTATTTTTGAGTATTAAACTGCAGATTAGAAATCTTCTGAATTGACAAAACACATTTACACTCCAGAATAATTCAGCTAAATACACTTTAATATTAAAAAAGGAAAGGCTAGATCACTTAGCTTTGGCTATGAGGTAGAACAGACTGTCTTTCTAGGTCCTACCCTGTTCTAAATCTGGTTTTCTTTTTCTATAAATACTTTTTTTTTAATATGATTTCTTAACAAATAGACAAATAGCAATTACTGAGAAAAAACAATTGAAAGGATGTTTTCCTTCATTGATGTAGATATGGTTCTGAAACATCCCAATAGTTTCTTCATGCCCTTCATCTCTTAGATGGATATCTGTTTCCCTCAGGATTTCTTTCAAGTTAGCAGTTTGAAAGACTCTGGACGGAAGATGCCATTTTTTCTTTCCCTTATTGGGATTTTCAGCAAAAAATATATAATATTATATATATATATAGAATAGTTACATATATACATATATATTTATACATGTATGCTTATAGATATATATGTCATAGAAAAGGTTAGAAGAGGCCTCTGAAGATCATCTAGGAAGGTTAACTTCAGAGCTAGATCATGTTACTCATAGTCTTTTCAAATCAGATTTAGAAAAATCTCTTTCCACTGCTTAATTACCTTCATTGTGAATTTTTTATTCCTCATATTATGTCATCAGTGTTTTCCTTGGTTCAGCTTGTGACTGTTTCCTTGTTTTTGCTCTGCATGCATAAGTCTGGCTCTGTCTTTTTAATAACTGCCACTTCGGGTAGAACAGCTTTATGGAAGTCATTTTAACTAACACATTTATGAAGAAATTAATGCATTTTCATGTTTTTACAGATCATCTGCCACCTATGACATTTTTTAAGCAATTGTCTGCTTCCCTTCTATGAAGTCGGAAGCCTTGACATCACAAAATTCTAAATTCTGCAGATATTCAGAGATACTGGAAGCATCACAATCACAAGAAAGGTTCCACCAAGAAAAAAAACGGATGCTTGCTCTTCTCCATACAGGTTTCTTGGCTGTCCCACTCTTAGCAGCTACTTGATTTGCCATATATATTTAGACATAGTATTCAAGTAAGTTGCTTCATTTAATATTAAGACACAGTAGAAAAGCAAGGAGGAGGATTCAGCCTTGGGAAAAAAATTCTTACAGAATCTAAGAAAAACAATTAGCCATAGAACAAATGTGTGCAACATAAACCTTTGTGACTTTCAAATATATATCCAGTTATAGTTCTAAAAGAAAAAAAAGTAAGCACTGAAAACCAGCTTTCATGGGCAGGGGGGCAGACACACAAAGAAGAGAAAGAAAAGCCAATCATATTTTCTAATTTTCAAACAACAGTTTCATTTTTTTAATATTTTTTCTTTCTTTAAAATAACTGAATTTGGAAAAGTTCTAGTCAGACATTATTTTTTGTCAGCTAGAGGGCCTACTTCTCCACAACTGTGATTCTTTTTTTACTAACATCAAAGGGTCTTCATTTTTACCAAAACACATGATCTACAGTGTTATGCTCTGCCCTCATAATTTCTTGTATTTTTAGAAATATTTTTAAATTATGTCAAGGTCAGAAAAAAGAATCCTCATCTTTCTTCCAATTATTTGTATACAAAAGTTCTTTTTCAGCAAGGTTTTTCAGACCCAACTGGAAAGTTTAAAAAAGGACATGTGAGACTTCAGAGATAATGTGCTGTTTTACGCTTGGATTATGCTCATGCAGTCTGGAGCAGCACATATGCTTAACTCATGTCCTGTAAAGTGCTCATGGTAAAAAAAAATAAAAATTCATACATATTTGTTTTATTATAACTAATGGCAAAAGTCAAGATATGTAATCATTGATTCCAAATGTAGTGGCTACTGCCTAAAGTACAAATCCAGCATCACCGAGGAAATCCGCTTTATAGAAGGCAGGTGAGATATAGATGCATTTTCATTCTTTTTTATGAAGACATTGAAAACTTTTTTTCAGATATCCTGCCTGTAAAACAAACTACTTTTGATCAGATTACCTTTGATAATAAGTTTTTTCATCATCTCTCACCACTTAATATTTAGAATATTTAGTTTGGAATTGGAACTAGACACAAAAGGCAAAAAATTTTGATTTTGTGTCTGACAAAAAAAAAAAAATTAAAAAAGCAGGGTCTCAAATGGACAGAGGAAGTTTTAGAGAAGCTGGAGATGTTCCTGAAGAAGATTGTCAGCAAAGGAAATTAATAGATTTTTTGAGACACAAATACACAAACTTCATAAGGAATAAAATGTAAAACATCACAAAGATAAAAAGGTGGTAGTGATCTCATTTTCATCTAGGTATAGACTTAGTACACTGAAAAATACTCTGGTGAAAGAACTAAAAGAGACTTCTGCTGGGCAATGTGCGTCATGCAATAATCAGAGCCCAGGAATATTCTCACAGTGTTAAATGCTGAAGTTAATGAGCATCTGACTCCTCCTTGCAAGGCATCCCAGCTGAACTCTCAAACATAAGCTCTCCAAATAATGCTTCTACTACATTGAAAGAGGTGATTGTTGCTTTAAAAGAGTCAGAAACTGTGCTTTGTTTGGCCAAAAAGGTGCAAAGTGTCACCCACACAACAATATTTAATCACTCTGAGGCACCTTCAGACATCAGCACTGCTGCTGCAAAGCGTCCAGCAGCTGTCCAAGTGACGTGAGTGATGCATCCTACGGCTCAGCTGGCTTCACCTGCCCTGCCTCTCTGCCTGAGGGCTCTCAGAGCCTCTTCCAATTTTTCCCTCATGGAATTTGGATGAAGCAGTGGCTGCTTCCCTGCCCAGTGTGTTTGTGTGCATTGAGGATTTGATATGACTACTGCACCAATCTCTCAGGACACCAGCATTGCATATGGCCATTGTTTCTCATTACAAATGTCCAACATCTATTTCTGGGAAGTGGTGGCACTAAACACAAGTGAAATTTAGCTTTTTATTTCACACTGTGCCACCTGATACATCTAAATGCTCCAAATCTTTGGCATAAGTTTTCTCACAGTACAAGCAAGCTGATTTTCATTCATTCTCTACTGAAGAGAATATTGTGTGAAACCTTATGTCTCAGCAGTGCTGCATTGTATTTTGAGAGTTGAACATATATGACTATGTAGTCTTTTTGGTATGTTTCTAATTATGACATCAATCTTCATAAACTCATTAGATCTGAGATAAAGCCCGTATCTTTGATATTTTAAAATAGATATTCTGAATTTTTTTGCAAGAACTTGCAAGAAAAATTCCATCAGTATCTGATGGATAGGATAGACACATAGAACATGGTCTTATTTTTCTTTTTTTCTTTTCTTTTAATGCAAATGTAAGACAGGGAACTTAATTTTTTTTTTAAAATACTCAGGCTTTCATACTTGCACAGAAAAACGTCACTCTGATTTCCCACACTTGACATCACATATTTATGCAAGTTCTGTAGTTCTGTGGCATCTGTTGAACTTCAGCCATCTGGACTCATGTTCTAGCCTTAGGCATCCATAACCTAGCAATATTTAACACATCTCTTTCCATATAGAATTCATTTGGAATCTTCTGAATTGCTGTTTCGAGCAAAGGTCTAGTAGAACCAACAATCGAGTCCTATTATACCTTTGCTCAAAATGTATAATAGGAATAGAGGAATAGAGGAAAGTTTGCTAAAGTTTTTCCTTTCAGATTATTTGTGTGTAAACTCTGCTTCAAATACTGACATATTCCACTTTTCATAGTGGAATAGCTTGCTAGTACACAGATAAAATGGTGTGTGGTCTCTCTCTGAAAAACCTAAATCAGCACATAGATATGAAGCTACTTCTGGCCTGTTCTGAAACTATTATCACAGTGGTCAAATCAAGGCAATCAAGTGCTACACTGTCAAATGGATTGACACTAAATGTTGTGGGGTTTGAAGACTCTAGGAGAGAGTGGGTCATTATACAACTTCATGGCATCGTGCATGTCAAATGGCCATAAGGAAGCAACATGGGAGTTAAGAGTGCCTTAAATCTAAATATCCTATGGCAATAACCAATGCCTATCTTTAGGCCAGATTTTTGATCTAATATTTCATTAGGTGGCATGATGTTTTCTCATCTATTCTCTCTAGCACAGCAGATGAGTATACATCATATCACTTATCTAGTTCATAGCTTTTCTGACAATGTTTTATGGAAGAGTGAACCTTATACCAAGTTTTTCAGTATTTTTAAGTATATTACTGCAAGGAATTCACCTGTTTTATGGTAATTTATACATGTTAGGCTTAAAATTTAAAATTCTGTTAATGCAATAATTGTCCTTGTTTTTCAATCTTCTGGTTAAGTGTCTAATGAAGAACAAGCACTCAAAGTGGGCTTTTGTATAACTCTTGTCAGAGAAAAAAAAAATCTTAGCAGCTCTGTGATAATTCATATCCCTACCATTTGAGTTCTTGTTTTCTCGTACCGTCACCAAGTAATCTATGGTTCTTTTGAATCTGTGTCTTCCAAAGCAGGTTCTTCATTTCTGTGTAGCCAATATGCAAATAAGCACTTTCTCGTGTTTATTCTTCTCTCAATATTTCTTTTTTTTTTTTCCCAAAAGTATTTCACTGGAAAATAATCATAGTGATCCTCATAGAATGGCTATGATTACTGATAAAAAGTTCTTAATCAATATGAGACTTTTTTTGTCATTTGTTGGTTTTCCTTCAAAGAACATAATCATCTCTGAGCTGACAGAACTTTCAGAAAGATAGTCTACCATATTTAAATTATCACCACTACCTCTGATCCCCAGAAAAACTGCTCACATTAAACATTAACTTCTCAGGATGAATTTAAGGGAGGGAGGCAATCTTGAGTCCATGTAGTGTTCTGGACAAGACAGACATGTTCTTTATGTCAGTCATCACTGGTATAGTTAGCACAGAAACAAAGAATCTTGCATGATTATGTTCAAAGATTTTTTTTCTTTTTTCAGGAATTGGCTGACATCAGTCTAGGATGGGTTTGTGAGTCCTGCTTGTAGCAGCTCCAAATCAGTGTAATTTGAACATAGTCTCCAGCCAGGATATTAAATATAAAGGAAGTGTATGAAATACGTAGAATCATGGAATGTCTTAGCTTGGAAGGAACCATAATGATCAGTTAGTTCCAGCCCTCCTTCCATGGGCAGCGACACCTTGCATTAGACCAGGTTGTTCAGAGCCCCATCCAGCCTGGCCTTGAACACCTCCAGGGATGAGACATCCACAGCTTCTCTGGGCAACCTGTTCCAGTGCCTTACCACCCTCACATTAAAGAATTGATTTCTGATATGTAATATAAACCTCTTCTCTTTCAGTTTGAAACCATTCCCCCTTGTCCTGTCTTGTAAATAATCTTGCAAATAGTCTCTTTCCATTTTTCTTGTAGACTCCCTTCAGGGATTGGAAGGCCACAATTAGATTCCCCCTGAATCTCCAAGGGTACTCAGGAAATTAATTTAATTGCAAATAAATTATTTAGAACAGGTTCTTCATTTGTTTGAGACAGCATTCTCTGCTCCTCTTAGCCTTCAAGGAAGGTATGCCTGTTTCTTTGTAGAGACACTTGGACATTTTCTTTCAGCCTAGTCTAACTGATGTTTGAATATGATTCCATGACCTCTAGCAACGTTTCCAAGTGTAGTAATGTCATCTAGGCAATTCTGGAGTCCAGCCTGCCTCTTGAGAATCAAAAGTACTGTTTGCAAATATGTACATACACAGCATTTTTTACATTTATTGGATTACTTATTCTACAAGGTCTTTGTTTTCACACAAAACCCTTCAGAAATCCATGATCTTTGGAGAGAAATAAATTCAGGCATGCTGTCTCTACAGGACAGATATAGCAAATAAAGAGACACTATCACATAATGCTTCAATAGCCTGATTTGGTGGGCACATGTGGGATTTTGGGAGATTGCTTTGGGGCATTTTTCACCAGTGTAACAAAATCATTAACTGTGCATGACTACAACTATTCATGTTCAAAACTGAACACATTCTCCTGGCCACATCACATATTTTAGATTGGGATTCATGATAATGGCAGAAGATAATGTCTATTCTTTCCCCAAAGGTTGCATTTCTCTTGTAGGATCATAATAATTTTCAGGTTTTGTATAGTTTTTCATCAACAGCATAGTTTTCCTTGTATTTTAATAGTTTCTTAACCCTAGAACTTTACAAATGCCAAATCACTGCCAATTTCCTCAGCCTCTGCTCTAAACTCCACACTTTTCTAAATCCAGTCAAGTTGCAATTGTGACAATAGATTTAAGCAGTAAGTACTCCCTAATGCCTGGTGCTCCTGTTATCATGTCACATGCCATGTTCTATGACCATGCTTATGTGGGAGAATCACCTTCCTTGCAACAGTTTCTCAGACCAGGTCTGTGTTCACAAAGCTTAAAGCATTCAGCTAGGGTGAGTCCTTTAGACAAGGGAGGAGGGGAAAAAAAAGAACATCAATGAAACAGTATTGAACACCTGCAAAGAGTGAGCACAGAGTACATCCTGGTTTCTGCTCAAAGACAATGTAAAAGCAGCAATGCTCCAAAAGCTCTGTTGAAAAGTACCAGTTTGTTGTTTTCCAACGCTGACCCAAGTGTTATAACAGATTGTAGGCACAGTTGGAGGTGCACAAGCAATACTGATGTGGGAGGCAGAGGGGTTTCAGGAAACACCAGCCCGCAGCGACCTGAGAGCTGCAGACAGCAGGGAGCAGCACCCCAGCACGGCCCCAGGCCTGGGCATAGCGTCCCAGCATGGCCCCAGGCCATGGAGCACCATCCCAGCATGGCCCCAGGCCCGGGGGCACCATCCCAGCATGGCCCCAGGCCCGGGGGCACCATCCCAGCATGGCCCCAGGCCTGGACACAGCACCCCAGCATGGCCCCAGGCCCGGGGGCACCATCCCAGCATGGCCCCAGGCCCAGGGGCACCATCCCAGCATGCCCCCAGGCCTGGACACAGCACCCCAGCATGGCCCCAGGCCCGGGGGCACCATCCCAGCATGGTCCCAGGCCCGGGGGCACCATCCCAGCATGGTCCCAGGCCTGGGCACAGCACCATCCCAGCATGGCCCCAGGCCCGGGCACGCCGAGAGGCCCTGGGCCCGGCACGGCCCCGCTCCCGGCCGGCAGCACAACCGAGCGGCGCCCTCTACTGCCCAGCGCCGAGACTGCAACGCCGCGGCCGCGGCTCGGGCCTGAGCCATGGCCCGCGGCGTGGGCATGGGCCTCGCTTACCTTACAGCCCTACTCGTCCTAATTCTGTTTTTGTCAAGGTAGCCAGATTTTCTTGTGCATCAGAAAAGATATTCCTTTGCCAGGTTTGGCATTGCTGGTCATGCTTCTTTTGATGAAGTCCAGGGTATGGTTTTGGGCAGGTTTTGTATTGAGCTGCTCATCTACCAGCAACTGCCCAAGTCCATCTCCTCAGGGCTGCTGTCAGTCCATTCTCTGCACATTCTATTTGTGTTTGGGATTCCCCCAACCCAGGTGCAGGACCTTGCACTTGGTCTGCTTGAACTTCATGAGGTTCACCACACCCACCTCTCAAGCCTGTGGAGGTCCCTCTGGATGACATTCCTTCCCGTCAGCATGTCAATTGCACCACACAGCCAGGTGTTGCCAGAAACTTGCTGAGATTGCCTTCAATCCCCCTGTCCTTGTCACCAACATAAATGTGAAACAGCACTGGTCTCAATATCAATCCCTGAGGACACCACTTGTCACTGGACTCCCCTTGGACCTTGAGTCATTGACTGCAACCCTTTGAGTACAATAATCCAGACAATTCTTTATTCACTGAGTGGCCTATCCATCAAATCCATGTCTGTCCAAACAGAAACAAGAATTTCATCCAAGACAGTGTCAAGTGCTCTGCACAAGTCCACATAGATCATGTTGGTTGCTCTTCCCTTGCCCACCAGTGTTCTAATTCCATCAAAAAGGTCACCAGACTTGTCAGTCACAATGCCTTTAGTGAAGCCATGTTGATTGCCACCACTCATCTCCTTATTTAACATGTGCCTTGGCATAATTTTCAGGAGAATGTCCTCCGTGATCTTGCTGAGCACAGAGGTAAGACTGACTTTTTAAAATATTACACCCAGATCTAGTTTTTGTTCCAGACACCATATCACACAGTAAAAGGAAACCATCAATGCTTTATGACAGGAAGGATGATTCTGTGAGTGCTGGATGCCTCAGTTTTTGAAGGGAGGACATACAGGAGGAATGGTAGACAAACTATATTTAGCCATCAACAAAAGAGCCATGTACAATACAAGCTGGGATTTTTTGTGTGTTTTAACTATTTATTTTTTGTTAAGAAATTAGCATTTAAAATTCTAATCATAAGTCTTGTTTAATACATGTCTTTTCTCCTTTTTAAATTTATTCTTGTGCAAAAAAAGAATAATTAAGATACTTGAAAAATTAAGCCTATTATGCCTTTAGAGATTTTAAATCAAAAATAATATGGTTTGTGAAATCATTCTTGCAGAACCAAAATCTCAAGACTGGGCCTCAGAAATTTCTTCTGTAATAATGAGACATGCTTTAGGAAAAAGGGGTTCAAGATCATTTAAGGAACCTGAAGGTGCACAAGTCCATGGGATCTGATGAGCTATATTGGTGGGCCCTGAGGAAACGGGTAGATAAAGGGTTTAAGTCACCATCCATCATACTTGAAAAGTTGTGTCAGTCTGGTGAAGGTGTCACTGACTAAAGAAAGGGAAACATAACAGCCATTTTTAAAAACAGAAGTAAGGAAGTCCAGGGGAAAAACTTAAATAAATAAAACACAAAAATCACAGCTTGTATTGTACATGGAAGTCATAGACGTCTAAATGTATCTCATCTACCATTCCCCCTGTATGTCCTCCCTTCAAAATCTGAGGCATCCAGCACTCACAGAATCATCCTTCCTGTCAGAAAGCGTTGATGGTTTCCTTTTACTGTGTGATATGGTGTCTAGAACTAGAACTAGATCTGGATGTAATATTTTTAAATGTGAGATCATTAGATTTACACTGTGGTTTCATGTGGTTTCTCTTCTGTTTCTAACAATCCCTCACATTTTTGGCATTTATTTGTCAGATGAACTGAACATTAAACTGATGGTTTCAAAGTACTAACACTTTAAAGCAATCATTCTGAGACTTCTTTGATGTTAATAATTTCAGGCCACTCACTCTTTTGTACAGCTAGGCTTAGGTTTCCTTGTATAATTTACTGATCATTTATCAGTATTTCTCTTATAATTTTACCACTGTCATTCAGTATCACAAGGCCTTGTACAACTTTGTCACCTTTCTTACTCCTTATTCTAGACCTATAGTTGCCTAGATCATGCTTTGAGCCCCTTTCAAAATTATTTTTGTCAATTTCCATTCCTCTGACTTTAACTAGGGCTGGTAGATTTTGTGTGAGCCTCTTTTCATCTAATGATCAGGTTTTAGGGATCCAGTTTCACAAATATGAATGCTGCATTCATCTTCTGCTGACGGGCACTCTGAAAAAAATTCTTCATGGCCAATGATGCTTCTCTCGGAATCAGGGCATGCCTTGCTGGCACTAGCAAAATTTTCAACTGCAAGAATCTAATCTGGTTTGTGATATTTGCCACAAAACAAGGTTGGATGGGTATCTGGGTCTCTGTTTCAAAGGCACCCTCTGTGACAAGAGGTCAGGCACTGCCCTGTGCTGGACACAGATGCTTCCAGCCAGTTCTAGTTGGCTCCAACAAACCCACCACAGGGCACAGCTGAGCCCCACAACCGGACTGGGAAAGTGTATTTCAGAAAGGACAGAAGATCCTGGATAGGCAGATGACTGCAGATTGTGAAGACCCTGCCCTGGATATTCTTGCCAGTAGCCATGGCCTGTGGACAGCACATTCTGGAGCCAAGGAAAGCCATGAAGAAAAAAGAACAGAATTAAAAAATGGTTAGATGCTAACTACGACCTCTATTCCCTTTGTGCAGCGTGGAGCAGGTTTGTGGAGGGTAAGGGTATCTGGACTGAGGGTGTGAAGTTGACTCTGAGAAAGGAAAGAAGATATTTTAATGTTTGTGTCTTTGATTTTGTTTGCATTTTGCTACCAAAAATATTAATTTTAATTGTCAGTGCATGCACTTTCTCTAAGTCAAGTCTATTTGGCCTGTGAGAGTAACTGAGAAACAAGAGCCCTTTTTTACCTTGACATATGAGCTTTCTTTCTCATTCACATTCTTCTTTTCTTTCCCCTGTCCCACCCCACTGAAGCAAAAGTGAGAGAGAGAAAATGGATGGGAGTTTTGCTGTTAGCCAAGGTTATCCCACTACAATTTCTCTGAAACTTGTGTTTGACCTGGCTTAGACAGAAAACTCTAGTAAAATGCCTCTTCACTTAATGGGCAGCTATTGCTTCAAAACAGACTTTAAATTTATTTAAACAACCCTATTTTCCTCATCTGTGGTGATTCTTTCCCCCCTTTTCCCTCAAGCACCTCAAGCACTACTGACAGGTATGGAGGATCATGAGAAGTTTGGATCACACTTGGCTCTAAGTAGGGAGCCTCCCTTGTTTAAAACTGATGCGGGTCATGAGTTTGAGCCTTTTTGGAATATATTAACATGTGTATCTCCCACACCATTTTGGATAAAAGCACAACATATTTTCGTGGCACCTAATTAGAGAGGTGTGTAAACACTGGATATATGATAGGCCAGGTGCTTCATTTTGCTGAAGTCTCAAAGTGATTTGACTTTAGATGTTTTATAATGCAAACATTAAAGGGTGATGTCAGAAGTCTTTGTAGGAACAGGTAACAACAAAAGAGCTGATGTTGTGTTAACAATATTCTCAACCTTTCAGAACATGGAGGTGTTTTTATTAATTATTTTCACTTTAGTTTCATATAATAAAAATAGTTGAACAATCTTATTTTTCAATGTTTACAAAAAGTTTGAAAAGAGAATTAGGGAAAATACTAGGTAACTGCTCTGTAAATAGTTAAATATAATTTTTAGAAAATGCTATCATTTTCGTAATGTGATAACATTCCTATTAAATCAACTTTTTTATAGGGTAACTGTCTTATGAAAGCATACTAAGGACATACCAAATTAACATAGATGGTGTACATTTTTTTACACAAGATTGTTTATTTATTTCCCATTTGAAGTGTAAAAATTTTTCAGCATGATTTCATGCATTTTGAAAGCTGTTCTTTCAACTGAAAGTATATATAAAATATACTGTGGGAATTGAATGCATGCTTTTAAGGCTGACTTCTTCCTCTGAACCAGCCAGACATGTTTCTGAAGTGTACATTTCATCAAATAAGAAAATCAACCAACCTGGATAACATAAATGTTGCCTAGAAGCACATGTTTACAGAAAGCAGCTAGTATAATGAACATCCTCCCAGTGAAAGATAGTTAAAATAGTTTCTTAAATTTACCCTTTTTTTTGTGTTTCATTATTCCTGCACACACATTCTTTTCTGTTTCATTTCATGTACGTACTTCAACTTTTTGAGCTCTTCAGACACTGAAATATGAGAAGAGATTAAAATTATTTAAGATTCAGCCATTAACCATACAGTAAGGTTTCACAGGTTCTTGTCCTAGAAATGAAATGTTAGCTGTCTCTTGTCAGTTAGTCTTTGATGTTTTACACACATACACAGAATAATAAAGATGTATTGATTGACTTCTGTAGAGGTTAACCTTAAGATTTGTTACACTGAGCAGTGAGCACTGACTTAGTCAAGCCAAGGAAGGTGAATCAATCTCTTATTTTCATCAAAATACCAATACATTTCTAGATAGGCATAGAATTTACTTATAGACATATTTGGAGCTCAGTTTTGTAATTACTGAAAATCAAGATATGAGACTATAACATATTCTTCTAAGGGTTTAAATAAAGGAAAAAAATTCTCATGCACTAGTGAATGACTTGACAATAATGAATTCTGTTTCAAGGAAACTGAGCATTTTTGTGTGATGGTTACCCAAAAACATAGCTTTATGTCCTTTGGAAGAGAAAAAGGTGAAGCTTATCACAATAATTTATAGTCTTTATATGCTCTTATGTTTTCTACTGAGGCATGAGGTTAGTAAGAAACACACAAACAAGAAATATCTACATTAAATGACAATGGGCATAGCCTTTTATAAAAAAAAAAAATCTTATTTAAAAAAAATCATGTATCTGGGTAAGAAGCAAGTTAAACATCCTGAAAGTCATTCTAGGTCTAAAATTAAAACAAAAACAAAACACAAATTGGGCTTCTCTGTTCTTATTTTCATTTACCTCATATTTGTTTCAATCAGTTCATTCAATTTATAAAGGCAATCTTCTGCAACAAAGCTGATGAAATTGGAAGAAATGTAAAAGTTCTGATCATCTTTAGAGATATTAAACTTCATTTCTATATATATGAGAAAGTTTTAGCATTTTAATAAAATTCAAAATCAGCACTACAATTCCTTATGTCTCAATTTTACCAAGCCTTTCTTCTCGAGGAGTTATAATGGAGTCACAAGGAGTTGTTAAAAATTCTGCCAGCGCAAGTCCGTAGTGGTTAGGCCTCTGGGTTAAGATTCTAGCTTAGAAACTCCCAAATGAGGGCAGAACTCCAATCAATTCTCCCATCTTCTTGGTGTGCATGCCATAATCATGAAACATATGGCTGCAACAACAGCAGCTGGTATAGGTATAGGTATGCACTGAAAAAATAATTGGGAATTGGCTAGGGAGGCAAGTGGAGAGTACATCCATCACCTCCAGATATGAAATTTGCACTTGAGGAATCTAGCAATCCATAAACTCTCTGAACAGACCTCTCCTCTGGATCATCCTTACATCAGAGTATTTCTCCCTGGTCTCATTGTACTTGAGATTTCTCCCACTTACCTACCACCATGTAGTGAGGAGGTACCTCTCTGTCTTCCCCATTCAAAATCTCAGCCTGCAAAAAGATAAAATTTGAGTCAGTGGAACTTCTTTATTAGGGCAAAATTGTCCTTTTTAACCTTCCCCTCACTTTTTAAACTGTCATTAAGAGAAGTATAAGTCCCACTTAAACGTAAACTTCAAACAGCACCAAGCCTTGAATATTTCTAAACCTCTTGTGCTTCAGTTTTAGGGCAGAGAAATACCAAAGCATGGACTGGACTCTGAAGATCCTTACAACACTTTCTGGAGTATGCAGATATACCTGTTTGCCACAAACTTAATAATACAAAATTTTACCAATGTTTTTCATTTCCCAGTATTGCTGAAGAGGCCAGAAGACTAAGGAGGAAAAAATCTTTAACTAAAAAACCTGAAAGCTGTTACTTGTTTCTTTTATTTGATCATATACTTAAAATCAAAGAAGTAGGGGACCTAATTCATTTTCTTCTTTCAACAGAAAAGAGAGATTGGATAAGAGAAGGAAAACATTGGTGATCTTTCCCTTTGAATAGAGATTGTTCTACCTCTATTTTTTCAACAGAGGTCCTGATAGGATCTTCAACTCAGAGGGCCTTGGCACAATCAGGATTTTTTCAGGAAATTAGTATCTGTCCTTTTGGACTATGGCTACATACTTTGTTTTTTCTGGACTTGCTGACTTATGGGGTAACCAGAAAAAAAATTTCATACTTTGAGTGTTTCTTAGTTTCAAAAGTTTTCCATCCTACGTGTAGCTTGAAAACTGAAACCTCCAACTTCCAAAAAACAATTGAGATGGCATGAATTAAAATATTTGTTTCATTTTTACATCAACCTGGAAATGCTTAATCATTTTAATAGTGAATTAATGCAAATTTCTCAAAAATAATTATTTTTGAAAAAGAGGTTTTTTTCTTTTTTTATAATATGAATACTTTTGATAGTTTCTAAATTGGGTTCAATTTATGTTTATGCTAACAAAAATACGGTGACTGTTTTTGACCAGATAACATTTCTAAAATGGAGGAAAAAATTAAAAATAAAAATTAGGAGAAACACAAGTGATCTCTTGAGCAGAGGTACAATATGCCAGCATGGTGGTGTGATGGGGCTTCTGTTGTCAGAGAAAGGTTAGAAGAATGGGGGGTGGTATGAAGACAGATAACATTTGGTTTGATAGGTTGCATCCCAAGATTCAGTATAAAGTTGTAGATGGCCAAAAACTATTTACAAGTTCATGTTATTGCCTAACTTCACTACATTGTTCTGCACTTCCCAAGATATTTTTTTCTGATTTATTTTGCATTTCCAGCTTTTTATTTCTTTCTATATATCTTCTTTCTTGTTCCCTTTCACTTCTGTCCTCTTATTCTAGCTATTCTTGTCCTAGATCAGTCTCCATTTATTCATCCATACTCCAATTTCCAATACAGTGCTGTATAAATTTCATTTTTAACAATAGAAAAAAAATCTCAGCATCCACCCAGTGGAAATGTTTGTGCAAACACTACAAAGGTAGTTCAAAAAAAATCAAAGAAAAATTCCAAAAGGAGATTCATTTGAAATTTTATTTCTTGAGGGTCTTACTCATGTGTATTGAAGGCTTTGAAGTTTCAACATTATTTGTTGTAGTACCATAGCTAGTGGGTGCAAGTATTCTGTTGGGTCCCAAGGAGACAAGATTAACCTTTGCAACATGAGCCTTAAACCCACCTGTGACTTACATTATCCTACAGGAAAAAAAAAATAGTGTGTGATGTCATTGCTTTGGAAGTGCTTCCTGGTGAAGCTGTGGGCAGAGAGAAATTGCCTATTATTTCTTGTTCTTAGACCCTGAAATCTTAGACCCTAGAACTACCTTCCAGTACTCAGAAAAAATATTCTACATATATGCAGTATATACATATATATATATTTCTTTATTTTTAATGCATATATTAACACAGCCATACTTAATCACAAACTCATGCATAGACTGTGTATTTAGGATTATTTGTAAGTTTTTTACTATTGCTGAGATGGAAAAAATACTGCAGCATTGTAACAAAAACCCTGTTTAAATATATATCATTAGTTCCTAGATATAAATATCTAAAACATGTGGCCAGTATTTATTAAAGACATAGTATAATGTAATGACCTTACTGATAGACATAAATATCAGCACAAAAATAAGGGGTTGTCTGTGCATCCATCCTATGTACATTAAATGTAATGTTTTTCTGAGATTTTGGTTAGATCTTGTGAGACCTTCAAGAAACAGTCAATGTAATCTGCAGTTCCTGAAGGTGTTTTAAGATTTCACTGTCTGCAAGTGCCCCTCTGCACTTGCTTCTCCCTTCCTCTTCCTCCACCCCACTTTGCTCATGTCTCAGGAAAAGTTTACTTCAGCCTTCACTGACTATAAACACATAAAACTGACATGTGGTCAACAGCATTTTAGGGCCTGCAAGTTGTGGTAAATATTCAGCTTTTTTTTTTCCCCCTGGCTTCTAAAAGAGTTGTTTTTCTATCTCTCCATGGCCATCTTAGTATCATTCATGCAAAGCCAGAACGACAGGGAAGATCCTAACATCCAGGATTTTCTTCTCTACTTTGACAGGCAGTAATGCTGCTCCTAAGTGCTGCCACTATTCACCCACGGAAAGGAATCTTTTCTGACCTGCATAACTGTCAAAAATGGACACATATGAATGGGCCCTGTATGGGCTGAGAACTGCAATATCAAAGCAGTATTATTTACACACCCTACCAGAAAACACTGGTCCTGGGCTCCCCTTGCCCTTGTCTCCAGCTTAGTTTAACCCCAGGCCACACAGCATGGCTTACTAATTGTGGAATGCTGTTTTGAATACAGGGTTCAAATAGCAAATTTAAACTGCAGATTTAATCTTCCGAGAACTGTTGAGATGTGTGTAATTTTCTTCCACAAAAGCTGAACAAAGGGAGAGTATAACATTATGATTGTGTAAATCTTCTTTCAACACCACCATTGTACAAAGTGTAGACTCAGTGATTGAATAGCAACAAACAAAAGTCTCTCTTCAATTAAACTTCTGTGACTCACACACAGAAGGCTTCATCTAACATATCTACTATAATTAGATTCCTCCTTTAAGGTAAAGTGCTTTTGTTTTAAAACATGTTTGTAATAATGCCTGAAAAAACCAACATGATAAAGATCAGATATCTATTTTGTTCTGATTCATTCCTTTAAAGAAAAGTCAGAAGTTTACACTGGAGTGGTTTAAATCTAGCTGTAGAATTATACAAAGAAAAAAATCTAATTAAAAATAGCATGGATTTTTTTCTGATATCCCATGAATATCCATCACAATTCAGCACCTATAATCAATTGATATACAGTAGGTAAATGACAGTCCATAAGTTAAAAAGTATTTCAACAGTAGTAGCTAGGGGGGAAATGTCAGTATATTTCTACTTTCAGCAATTGCACAAATTTAGTGGAAGCCTAACTTTCAGATGAGAAGTAGACATATTTTATAGTAAGAAAACGTGTAAAATATTCATTGTGCAGCAACATTCAAAGGCAGTAGGTCATCAGTATTCATTGTTCACTATTAAATATAATAAATATAACTATTCTGTGACAGAAACACTAACCTGCTGCATAAAAAGCATAGTGCACGATGTTATCCTTGGGGCCTTAATGTACCACATTCTTTCACATATTGGCATGCAAATCTTCTTCACAGAGGCAGTACAGAACTTCTCCAGTTTTAAGAGCTATTCTGTTAAAATTGCATAGGTGAGTCAGATTTTCCCTCACATGAAAAGACGAGGGAGCAAAGTGATGTGTGCTCTCCATAATACAGGAGAAGTATTTTATAGAACATGGTACAGCTTTTGTATACAGCTTTTATACCTGTACCATACACCTGTAAACATTTCCTTCATCCATTGCTCCAAGCAGCCCCAAGAGTCCCAGTGGAAGACTGAGGATATGGCCCAATATATTTGTGTAACTCTTGTGTTTATGTGGGAATGCTGCAAGATTTATATCCATGGACTGAAAAGATAGAGAACGGGCTGACCTCAAACATATGCAAATAAAAATTGAATCATCTGGTGTATTTTTGATATACATATGTGATAGTGGGGAAATTTGGGCCTGTATAACAAAATGAAGCTAATGTTAAAGGGATACTAATACGTCCCCTTTTTTTATTGCCTTTTATTCATTTATTTAATTCTTGACACTTGGGAATATGGTTTAGGTATGGTTGGGGTGAGTCTAGATTGACAGTTGGACTACAGGATCTTGGAGGTCCCTTCCAATCTTGATGTTTCAATGAGTCTATGGTTCAATGTTGCTGTGAATAAATGATATTTACATATTTTCAGAAGTGAAACTGGGAAGATAATGGCTTTGTTTTCAGTTTGATGCCTGAACTTGAGGGTGTAAGAAGAGTAGAGATCAGGGATCAGTTCAAATTCAACAAAGGCTTTTTTAAGGTAGAAGTATTGGATTCTGGCCTCCATAAGAATGGTTTAGAATGCCTTTATCTCCTAGGTGAAAAAGCAATGACTCAAAGCTCCTCCCAGCTTGCTTCTTTCCAAAAAACAGAGAGGGGACTTTCCTGTCTCCAATGCTGAAATACTAGCCTAATATTGCAGCATATCCTAAGGCACAGTAGGGCATAACAAACCTCCTATTGCCATGGATGGCAAAAGATCTGAGAAGAGTCAGATGGTAGAGATCTTGTCTCATAATTGTGGGCAAGGAAAGCCCCCTTTCTGTTCTTGATTTTAGCTGGTTTTATTGAATGGTAGGTGCCAAAATATTTTCAAGGTTCTGCAGGTGTAACTGGTCTGCTTTCTCCATTGCCAGTGCCACTCAGCTCCCTTGTAGTATTTCCAGTCTTCTCTACAACCAGGAGTGGGACCCACCTAGGAAGACACATTCATTTGTCTTGTTCCTCCCTCCGTGGAAAAGATTGAGCTAAATATAACCTTTCCCATCTACAACTCAACACTGCTATTATATATGACAATTTTCATCCAAGAGAATAAAGTACTGTGTCTCCAAAGGTTATCTCTTTTGTTCTGCATAGAGGGACTACACAATAAAAACAGTCTTCTTTTCAAAGGAGACCACACAGGTGTCCCTCATGCTTATTTTACTTTTTTGGTCACATAGTCACTGTCACCACAGGTGGCACAAATGATTTCTCTTTTCTTTTACACTGGCTGCTTTTGGAATCTGTCTGTGAGTGTCTTCTGCAGTATTTAAATGATGCTGTCTTTCCAGAAGCTCTTTTCAAGCCCTGTTCCCCCTTACTGATTTATAGGTCATACTCTGATGCGCAGAGGTCCAAATGAAATGGAGTTCAACCAGTAGTAGATCAAGGTATGCTACAGCTAGACAATAAGCATTTTATTATTTAGTTATTTATTTTGCTCTTCTTTTATTTGTGAAAGGGTATGTTAGAATAAAAGCCATAGCAATAAGTGTGCAATTGTTATGTTGGTAAGTTTCAGGTTAATAATTTCCTATTCCCTGTATCATTGTAAAATGTTTACTGTTCCCATTCTATTGCTGTCTGTAAAGCTTCTGGCAGTCCTAGCTATGTACTTAAAATAGAATAAAATATTTATTTTTGAAATTCATTTTCTTCTTTTATCTCTGAAAAGGAAAAAAAAGAATTAAAGACCTTTCTTATTTAAAGTCTCATTGAGATAAAATGATACAGTTTATTCCAATGAGGGAACGTATTCTGTAGAAGAAAATTGAAAAGCAATTGGTGCTATTTTATTTACAGAGTTCCAACAACATTATTCCTCTTAGTCCTTGAGGAAGTAATATACTCTCACCCTTAAAACGCTGTAAGTAGTCGATAATCCATTATTACAGTAAGCCGTACACTCTCACAGTAATTATCTAATAACCCCTTATAAAAGACCGTAGCTTCCTAATCTGTTTATAATTATCATTTCAATGATCCTGTGCATTAATGTCTGACCTTCAGCAACTCTGACCTGATCTTAATTAGCTGTAATATCAAATCATCACTATATAAGAAACTAGCCATGACCAAATGAATGAACCCCAGGTACAGCTAATTTCTGGAGCAATTATCTTTTCATGTAGGGAGATTTAAATGATTATCTGCACAATTTCACACAGTTTTATGTAATTCTGCGACATTATAAATTCTGTTTTAAATCATATTTCAAAGGCATGGCTGTGCAGACTGACTTCATATAGTACACTAAGCTATCAGGATTGTATATCATACTACCAGTGTATAGGAGTAGATGATTTTTTGTGTCATTATTTTCAATTATGCAAAGTATATTTCACAAAGTGATAAATTGTAGCTGAAATATATAAATATGTGCCAAGGTAGTCTAGAGGCTAGTGACATCCAGTATAAATTGTATGTCATTTTAAAGTAATGTTACATTATATTAAAATACTGTAGGTAATTGATAATACCATATGTGTTAAAGCAAGATTAGAAAATTCTAAAATGTATATTGGTAATATACATGCAGTATTTACAATGCATTTGAAGCTGAGTATCATTTATCACATTTAAAAAGCTACTGTATAAAAAATGAGAATACCACTGAAAATACTTGAAGCTGCTGTTTAACACATAATTATGCAGTACTAAGGGCATAGGACTATTTAATGTGTTATTAAAATACCCAGGCTTCTGATTTATAGTTTAATCTGACTGGAACATAACACAAACCTTCATGCCGCGCCAGCTATTTACCTCTCGCTTTTCTACACTTACACAAGCACACGCACACCAGTGGGAAAATTCAGTCTTACAGATAAACCAAGTAATTTAGGACTCAGAAGACAGTTCTACAAGCAGTACAAGGGTATGCCACATTAGTGCATTTTTGAATAATACAACCCTGCAAAAACCCAGTAAGTATTTGTTCTAGGTTTTTTAGGGACACATTTTATTTTTTGCTCAGTTTGGAGAGAAGAAAAAAAAAGAAAAGAAACTATAGAACAGACTTTTATTTCAAAAATTGCAAGCCAGTTGGATGAAGGATTTCAACAATCATATTACTTCCTGCCCTTTCCTAACACAATTTATCAAAGTTTACCATGGAACCTTCTTTCTCAGAGCTCTTTCAAATGCTAACATTTCCTACCTATAAGCCAAAACATTTGTCCTACAGTCATCAGATGAAGATAGCAGCCTGATGAGGGTGATTGATTTGAAAGGTAATTTGAATGGAAGATGTTGTGTACATCCTCTTAGTGATGCCACAATGACAGCTCAGACAACCTTTCTGTGATATATCACCCAGGAAAACGGAAAAGAGTAAATTTAACAAGTGGCATTGCCTTCTTATCTCATATTTTCTTTTCTTCTAATTTAGTAACTTCATTCTATATTGTGTCTAGTTATTTATAAATATCAAAGATAGTGAGCAGATGTCTTGTCTTACCTTTTATTTAAGTCAAACCTTCAGAAAGGGATGTATAAATCAGACAATTAACATCCACAAGCTAAATGAACTAAGAAAATAATTCTTAGAAATTATCAAAAAAGTGGAGGCAAGGAAATCATAGCCTTCTTTCTGATCAAATGGAACCATCTGTTATCCTCTTTACAGGACCGTTCCTTTTCTTTTTCGCTTCCTTTCCATATACACATATACTTAATTCCTCCAATATACCTAAAATCAACCATGCACATTATGGCAATTCCTGGCAATTTTCTTCTTCACACTTCCAGCATATTATCTGTAGAGGAAAAAATTGTCTGTGCTTATATCAAACACTGAATAGTTTAAATCATTATATAAACTTCAGCCATTTTACGGGTTGAGGTTTTGCAAATCTACAATGAATTATTTTTATAGAAAATTAAGTATTCACTATAAAATTGATGGTATATACATCTTCTTGAAATATTATCATCTTGCTCTAAAATTCTTTTCTGTTTTAGATCTTCTGTCCTGCATTTCATTTTCATATCTTACTGTTGAGATGCACACATGGTCACTTCAGGAGGCTTAAAATCAAAATCAAATTCCTCTTTTCTTCAAAAGAAAATAAGTCTACATTTTAATCAAAGACATTTTAGGAGAATACAGATTTCCTTCTTTTTCACCTTAGATAATTTTAGTGTGAAATCTTGGTTTTTACCCCTGTACATTTCCCTTTAAAAAGTAATTCAGTAAAAGCTTATATGAATTTTATGACATTTACTCATGGATTTTAAAAGAGAGAATGTGAGCAAGTGCTCCATCTAATCAGCAAGAGCTGAAAACATTAAATTTGTGTAGGAGAAAAAGGCATCCAGGCTTTTCTGTATGGATTCCCTTTACTTTGGAAGAGAAGTACCTGGAAACTCAACTTTCTTCCACAAACCCACACACATACAGACAAGCCTGTCATCTCCTTCTTCTGCAGAATATCAAGCCAGAGGGAGCTAGGTTTTCAATCTTACTTACATTACAATATTTCTCAAGTCTGATATATCTCACATGAAGCCCAGTGCTACACATTGTAAACTCCTCTGACATATTAACCTAAGTATTTATTTATCTGTTTGTCAGAAAACTAGTATGTGAGAGAGGATGATAAAGTATTGTTAGAGATGAACAAATAAACAGAAATAAGCTGGAAAATAATGAGACAGATCTTGCATAAGTAAAAAAAATCTCATTGGTTCTTAGAGTTACTTAGCTTGGAAGCAGTTTGAAAGAGGGATCACACCTTTTTCCCTGTTTACTCAGTGCCTGGTATAACAGAAATTCAGACAGTGATGACAGGTCACAAAGTCTACCGTAGAAATATAAAACATCCAATTTGCATTACAAATGAGTGATATAATGGGCTAAAGAAACTGATCTTTGGTTTCAGCAAAATGCTAAGGACCTTGTAATGGTGACCTATAGGTATGTAAAAGGAAAAATCATTTGGGAGTGTCTAGAAAATATACATAGAAGGGAAGGAACTTAGTTATGACAAAAATTTCTCTCATGAAATTATGTTTTTTGGAGTTGTTGAAGGGTGGGTCCATAGGCAACACTTGCCATAGCTCATACTTAACAATGGCAAGTCTGCCTCAACTAATATAAGTGTTTCCTAGAATATTGAATAAATGGTCTGTATACCAGACACATGCCTGGTACTAGACTGAATGGTGGGTCTGGCTCATTAAAGTTGAGGTCTAGTACCAGTCAAGCATGTGATTTAAAGTGCTCCCAGCAGTGAGGATGTCTGTGATTTCAGAGTACAATGACTGTCTTCATTTCATTACTTGCAGTTTTTTGTCTAGAGGCAGAGGAGGAAATTTAACTTCATGGAGGGACTTTTCCAAGAGTGCAGACGGTATGGAAAAGGTTTTCATAGCAGCTTCAGGCAGTACCTTGAACAGTGGGGTTTATTCCCTATTAGAACTTTTTTTTTTTTAGTGAAACGATGCTGAAGGAATATATTTGCTTTTAGACATAGAAAGGAAACAGACATCTGAGAGTTTTACTGGGTTTGTATTGCTACTTTTGCTTTTGTTTTTTAAATTACTTAACAAAGTCTGTCATGCCTCAGAAATTTAAGCTCAGGTGAGCTTGTCTCAAAACTGTGGAAAACAGTTTTTGAAATATCTTAACATTGTTTTTAGGTATTTCCCCAAAGGCTTCAGTCTTCCTTTTGAATTGAGGTTTTACTGAGATGAAAAGAAATTCCCTCTCATTGATCCCCATAGGAAAGGCATTTGTCTTTGAACTCTATTTTTAGACATGTTTTCACACATATTTCCACTTGGGGCGATATGGATAAATGTAGTTTTGTTTAAAATTAATATGTTTTTGTTTACTTTATAGGCAGGTAGAGTTCAGATTTTGTACATGAACTCAGCTAACATATAGACCTCCTGAGAGCTAATGTTTCCTTTGAAGAATTTCTTTCTTACCTGCATGCTCCACCCTGCTGGGCTAAGTGTGGCAGATAGGGAAGAAAGTTTTCCATATCTTATTATTACACCTCAGAGGTATCATTCAAAATAAGGCTCCTGAAATTACTGTGAGCTGTGCTAAATTCAATTTTTCATTCATTTTACATCTGTCAACCACTAAATTTGTTGAATAACCCTTAGACTTTTACAATGGGACAATGTAAAAGGGTTTGACCAACTTCTATGAATCATCTTCATAGATTTAAGATTCAGTGTAAGTTTATATCCAATTCTGAAAGCTCATTAGCTGCATACCATATCTACTGTTTGAATTAAAAGGGCTATACCATTTTGTGACCCCTGTTTCATACTGCTCTGATAGAAAAGTGAACCAGGCTATAAATTTTTAAGCTTTACTTGTTGAACAGCAGGACTGAACTTTCATACCTAAGACTTATCTGTAAAGGAAAGGCAAAGTTTATCGTAAGATCTTAACATGCCAGAAATACCAGCAATTTCCTCAGTGGAATCCTTTTGCTTTGATAGGAGGTCTTTCCCAGGAGGTAGTTACCTTCACGTGCACAGCCTACAGTTAGATTCCTCATCATTTCAGGATACATTTACATGGAAAACTTCTTTTGTAATATGCTACAGGTGTGAATTCAATGCATCCTTTCTAGTCAGGAGTAATTTGCCATGTCAGCAATATTAACACACTGTGAGATGAAAGTAATCAAAGAGATCCTTGCAGACTGTGAGATCCACATGGAAGTCATCTACTGTGTGATTCAGATGTCTTTTACTGTGTACAAATGAGCTTTCATAGTACACAGGTTTCATACACTAACAGCAAGTATTTGTTTGTGGCCTCTGCCATTACGTTTATGTACATAAACACACAGAATCCCAGAGTTTTGTGATAAAGGCCAGAATGTGTAAATTAATCTAGGAAAGAAGCTACACTAAATCCTGGTTTTCACTGAAAAGTTATTTTCTTAGTAAAGGAAGGAGAGAGGAAATGATTTTTAGGGCATCCAACTCATTTCTGCTGCACTGGTTACTCTATGGTAATTAAAATACTTCCTACTATTTCCTAATCTTGTTCATGGCCCTACAGTTCTTTGACCACAATCACTCTTTGTCTTTTTGGTAGTCTGTCTTCTGCTCTTCCATTCTTCTGCTGCACCTATGGATAGCAGCAGTCCATTTTATATCCTCTCACCCCTTATTTTGTCAAGGCAAGAAGCCCCATTTCTTTAACTCTTCATCAGTTGTGCTTTCCATTCTCCCAATTACTGTAGCAGTCTTCTGTATTTTATTGGTGTAATTCATCTTCAAAATGGAGAATTGGTATAATATATTGTATCCAGCAAGAGCTTGTCTGATACATCAAAAGATTATATTTGTACAGAAAAAAATCAATAGTTCAAATTTAAATTGCTATCCCATTTCTGCTTTTTCTATCTCTGAGATCATCTGATTCTTTTTAGATTACATTCCAAATGGCTTTTTTTATCATTCCATTTTCTCTTTTGTGTTAAAACATTAATGTCAGTATGAAGATATTCTGTCCTAGGTCTGGACACCCAGCAGCTTCTTTCCAGTTTCTAGTTCTACAAATTACTATCTCTGCTTTCATTAAAGTACTTACTGCACATCACAATAACAAGACCTCTCTCCTGTGCAGGATTGATTAAACATGTTTTTCAAGAATGTTTGTCAATATGCAAATCTAGGAGCTTACTGACAAGACAGTTTGAAGTTAATAGAGTGATAGTATGTCACATTCAGCTCAGATGTGTCTCACTGTAGTTAAATGCCAAAGATATTCAATATCAATTCTCATTTTCACACTTCGTCTTACTGCGGGAAGGAATTAATAAAAACCTGAATCATGAGTCTTCCGAACTGCCAGGATGGAAATCATAAAGAAAAAGTTCTGTAAATGTGCAATAGAAACTGATGAAGTCTGTAGTGAAGCATCAGAAAGAGGAGTATGGAGCAAGCCAGCCTTTGGGCTTCCACCAGAAAGAGACTGCTGGTAAAACAGAAGTGGATGGATCATGTTTACTTACTGCAAACCATGAACCTAGTGGCTTCTTCAAAGATTTGTGTGGTCACCTGTTCTTTCAGGCTTGCCAGGTGCACAGTCTTCACTGCTGGCATTTTTTGCTCCGTAACTATTTTGATGTATGGTATCTTCCATTATTTCAAACTATGTTTTCGAGAAGCTATTTTCAGATTTTTTTCACCTTAATTTCTTCTACTCTTGAGCTCCTGAATATTCTTGGCCTCCAAAATTTTTTCCCCTCCTTTCCACCTCTTACACTGCTATTTCTGTTTACTTTGCAGGCAGCACATTTCCCATTCTGCTGCAGAGTAGCAACTGCCAGCTGATGGATTGTAGCTGCAATATCAAGCTGTGCTCATAGTGGTACCAAAGGATGCAAAAATTACCAAATCACTGAATCAATGAAACAATTAGATTGGGAAAGACCTCTGAGATCACTGAGTCTAACCAATGAACAGAGATCACCATATTAACTAAACCATGGCAATAATTGCCATGCCCAGTCTTCCCTCAAACACCTCCAGGATGGTGACTATACCACCTCCCTGAGTAGTCGACCCATTTCTAATCACTCTTCCTTTGAAGAAATTCTTTCTGATGTCCGACCTAAACCTCCCATGGCACAGCTTAAGACTTTTTCCTCTCGTCCAGCCTTGTTACCTGGGAGAAGAAACCAACCCTCACCTGGCTACACCCTCGTTTCAGGTCCTTGTAGAGAATGATAAGGTGCCCCCCTTGAACCTCCTCTACACAACCTCAGCTCCTTCAGCTGCTACTCATTAGACTTCACCAGCTTCATTGCCCTCATCTAGACTCACTCACCCTTCCTAGAGGCCCAAAACTGGACACAGGATTCAAGGTGTGGCCTCACCAAGCAGGCACAGTGACAAGGAATGTAGTACAGTGTGGTATAGTACTGTACTGGTATCTCTATATCAAGGTATTCTCACAATTCACTCCAATCTGTGGAACTAAAGCTGCTGTAGGAACTGGAAATTTTACTGACACAAGGGTCCATGTGTCTGACTGCAGGAGCCCTCAAACACTGTCACTGTGCATTAATAAACTAATCAACTGAACATGCCTTTGTAATGCTATAAGAAGAAGAAACAATTAATTAATCATGCTTGAAAATCATTCGATAAAAATGGAAAACTGAAACTACCCATTGACATCAAGAATATTTTAAAATATGTATGTATTTGGAAAAGTACTTCCTCTTGTATTTTGTAGTTATTGAACTAAGGAATGAATGTATCTCCTCTGCTGCTTATTAATTAATAATTTATCATCTGTTTGGCCTGATAGCAGAGCTACTTCTAATATGAAACTGGAGAAGAGTCCATTCCACACACCAACAGCACTTGTGCTGTAGATGGTATCTGGAAAACATGGCTGTAAATGTCATTGGGAAGGGCTGATGGGAAAGGGGAGCCTTAATGAAATGACCTCTTTTGTTTTTGTATTTGTACCAAATACACCTGGATTTAAAGTAAACTAGGAAAAGATGTCTACATTGACTAGTGAATAATCATGCCAAATTAAAACAGGACTTTGAAATACAAATTTTTCTGCATGTTGATTGAAGCTCATAACTTCTATAGAGATTTTTATTTGAGTAAATGAAGGACTAGGGAATCAAGCCAGAAGGAATTCTGTGGTTCATGTGAGCATTGAGGGGTTGCACACTACATTAAATATTCTTTGTTCTTTTTGTTTTTTAAAGCACTAAAACAAAAATGGATCAGTAGGGTGGGAAATGCATTTTACAGGTGATGTACACTGCACATGCAGCTGTACAATTTTTATGCGTCCACTATTTGCTTATTCTACATAATGAAACCCTGGTAAAGTCTCAGATTATCAAAATAGGAAAAAACTTTTGTATAATATGAAAAGTAAATTTCAATCCACATTGTTCCCTGTGCATTTCTTGTAAATATTTCCACTGGGGAATAAAAGAAGCATGCAGGATCCTGTCAACACTGAGTGTTAACAATGACTCAAGAACTCAATCTAACATTAATTAAAAAGAAAACAAGACAAAACAAACCTAAATTGATGAGATACAGAAGACATTGACAGCTATGGACATGTCTCCTATGATCTTGGGTAGTTGTACAATACCAAAGTTAGAGGCATTTCTATTGACTCCCTAGAGGATTAAGCATGTTCTTCCAAAGGTTTGCTTAAGATGTATTTAATAAGTTACATTTGATTTTTTTTAAGGTGTAGAAAATCAAATATGGATTTAAAGAAATCCATATTCATACAGATGCCAATCAGTTAACTTCTGTCTCCATAAAGCTGCATGGAAGATTTAAAATTATTCTCCAGGGAACTCCTTTTAAGTTAAATTCCATAGTCTCATATATGTGTTTTATGACAGCTTCACATAGACCCAGTCACTCGGTCTTTGAACAAAAATTAATACAATCTCTACTTTGTGCACATTCTTTACTGTTTATTTTTATTTTTAAGTCAGATTGAATGTAATATATTAAAAACACTTTAATCATTTAGTTATAAGAATTCACTCAATAGATTTTTTCCCTCTCTTTTTAATAGGACTTTCTGAACAGAGTTCTTTTGATCTCCTTGACTGCTTTCTATATTGTAAGTCTAATCCTATATTTAAACATTTTCCTACATTTCATCAAACACTCTGATTTAAATTTTCCGTAATCTAGCTAGTCATATTAATCTACTCCTTCACTCCATATTGTAGAGCATGTAATTTCCTTTTAAAAATAAATAAAAATAAAAGTGGCTAATGAAAATGACTACTACAACATATTTGAAAATACTCCACAATTTAGCATCACAAAAAGTGAACATTTAAGAATTCTAAATGCCACCCTAATTAAAGGAACCTTCCTTTTAAATGTGCTTTTTTTTCACATGCATAAGAGGCCTTATTCAAATGAAGGGGAAGACCTTTCACATACATGAGGCTATAATAGAGAGCTTAGCATAACTTCTACCTGATTTTCAATGCAAATGGCAGAGGAGAAGTTAGTGTGTTGATGCAGATTATGGTTTATCCTTCTCACACACCACAGAATTCTTCACGCTCTGGAAATATTTTGCTTATCAGTGAGAAGCAATGATCAACACCTCACACCCCCAATCCCAGAGAGACTCAGAAAGTGAGATCATCAATATTCAGATACAGTCAGATTCTCACGGTTCCAGACTATTAATTTGCTCCTAAACTGATGGTTTACTGTACAATTTGCAGTATAAACATTTTACTGCTACATATCAAATATCAAACAGAGTGATTAAAAGGCAATTTAACAATGTTAGGTTGCTGAGAAGTGGCAGACAATTGGTATTTAAATGCATTATATGCAGGGAGACTGCTCCTTTTACTCTTCATTGAAAAAATTCAATATTGTAATTTTCATTTGTTCAAAAAGCAGAGTGTAGGAAGAGATTTCTATGCCTGATATGGCAACTATTCTCAAATTAAACTTAACAAGTGCATATATTTTTTACAATCCTTTAGTCAGTTCCTGTATTTACTTTCTACAAAAGCTTGAAGTCACTGCTCATGTCCCACACAGGTTCTCCTTTCTGAGAGAACAGGCACTATTTATGACATGACAGAGGAAAGAAATGAGCCAAGCACCACAGCCCAGAACCCATTTAATTGGTGCTCACACTAATTTGGATTAACATCTCTGACAGTGCAGGAGCAGTGCTACAGTTGAAGAGGGGAGGTACATACTTGGTGTGTTGTTTTCATGAGGCTTTCTGACCATCTGACTGGACTCCTGTAGCTCTAGTCTGTCTTTAATATAAGTGAAAAAGAAACCAAATAAACAAACAAAAATCTTCTTCACTCTACAGGACAAAAATTTGCCCCTTTCTGTTGATGTCAAACTTCACTAGAAAAGTGTGGTGGATTTTGAGGTGGGTCTTTGCTTAGGATGTCACAGTGATGGCATTGCCATTATTAGCATTTATTCAAGTATTTCTTCCCCTGAGAGGAAGAACTTAATAATGGAAGTTAATTATTAAGAAACGGAAAATAATTATTAAGAAATTAATAATGGAAATCATTCTGCAATAGATTTCTAACATGTTTCTGCTGTAGCTTTTTAGGTAGTGGTGGGCTGATAAAAGGGATAATTACCAAGCATTAATAAACCTAATAAACCTGGGCATTTTCTACAACTAGCCTGCCACCAAGATCTTCCAGCTGGATAGCAAATCCTCTTCATGCTATCACAGAAGACAAATCTGGGTGTTGGAAATAACTAAAAAGGAGAACACCATTTTTTCAGCTCCTCCAGAATGCAAAAGGAGATTTTTGATTTTCAAAAGTTTGAAATAGAGTATTGCAAGAGCTTCAGTACTTTTATCAAAACATGGAATTTGAAATTATTCAAATCAGGGCTCTATTCTCTTTGAAAAGCAGAGTTGTTTAGTCAGTAATTTAAATGAGGAGAAACTTGTTTACTTAACAGTTTTCAAGGTGGCTATATTTCTGATATTCCAAAGGTTGGGATAGAAGGGACTCAGAAGAGTTCTAACTTGCAATTTGGTATATTCAGTAAAAGTCACGGAGACTGTGTTTTGTGTAACAGAGGTGTGAAGAAGTCAATTAATATATTTTTGCATCTCAAATGCATCAGACATGGTCTAGAGGGCGATGAAATGGTGTCCAGGAAAATATTGATGGGGTGTGTTGACTTTTCCCCTCCATATGCCTAAACCTAACACTGTGGTGGTTTCTGTCTGTGTACTGCAGTGATACTGGATTGCTCTCCTCCCATGTAATGCCAGTTTATGCTCTAGCACCTTTTGGAAGTTAGAGGTGGCTTCCATGCACTGAAATCTCCTTGGTGAAAAATTTTCTTTTACTGTAATCCAAGTGCCTTTGTGCCTCTGGATTTCCAGGCACCATTGAAATATTGGTTGCTTTTTTTCCTATTTGTCCTGCTGGCTCTGAAGTTGCTGAGAGGAAAATTATGCCAGTGATGAGCTCTTCTGACAATCCTGCTCTAGGTAACCTGTGATGTCTACGAGGTGTTTACAGGATGTGAGGACATGGTTTTTATATGGTTCTGGAACAATCTTCTTAAGACCTATAGCTCCTTCCAAACCAGCTGGAGATAATTTGCCCACACAGCTGAAGAATGCAATTTTTCTGGGAAATGTCTTGCTCATATAGCGTACCTATAAAGTGTTCAGTGGTTTTTCATGATGGTTAATTTTATTTGCACTGCCATATTTAACAATGTAAAAACACATCTGAAGTAGCAGATCTATCGTCTATTTTATGTCTTAGCATTGATAACTTTAATATAACTTCACAAATTTCCTAAATGCTAAATGAAGGTTGGGATAGAATGAAAATAAACTAAGTGAAAGACAGCACTGAGGATGCCTTTTGATTGATTTAAATATCCAGAGAAACAGTTCTGGATATCAGAGAAACAATCTCTGGATCAACTAATTGGATTAGATTTTTAAATGGTTCTATGTACATTAAAACTGACAATGGCACTTAAAAATCATTATTTATGCCCTTCTATAAATTCTTAGAAATGCATTGCAAAATACTCATGTTATGTCAAGTAATAGGGCAATATGGCTAAGATCAAAGTCTCTGCAGATTTCTCCCAAGAGATGGAGGAGCAGAACATGTCCTTTTAATTTTGCAACTTTCTTTATATGCAGTGGGCTTGTTTCTCGAAGAAGTGTTATCACTGCTTCATGTATGACCAAGCAAGCACTTAAAATAAGTGCTAAAATATTTCTATCCCAAATCATTAAGACAAGGTGCAAAGAGTCTTAAAAATGCACCGTTTTTTAAAGACAGCTAAGAGGATTTTCAGTGAGTATTAAAAATGTTGCGCAGACCCAAGACTTAAACAATCATCCCCATTCTTTGCCCCACTTGCAAATGTAATTGATTCTTTTTAGGACACCTGTGAACTCTTCAGCTGGTGTCTTGGCCCACTAGTTATAATGGAAATTATTTTCCAATATTCTTTTTCAAAACAGAAGAAAATATAAAAGAAAAAAAAAGACACAATTAGAAATTTAAAAATTCATTCATTTTCACATGATGAAAGCTTAGATTTATGAGCAATGCAGGGAAATGGAGCATAAAAGACCTGAGGATTTATATATGTGTTTCTGAGATAAGACTGTAAGAGTACAGTACTTAAGCTTCCCACTCAGTGGATGGAAGTTAGATACCTGTGAAAATCAATCCTTAAAACTCAGCCAAAACAAAACAGTTGCCTCACTTAACTCCTATGATTTTGGAGAGGTTGAGCAGCTGGTTGCAGGTTTCAAGCTTGTTTCTTCATTTATGACCAAAGGCCTGAATCCTGCCCTCAGGTCATATATACAATGACCATCTACTAAAACATGCAAGGATAGCCCCAGGCACCAGTCTGCAAGACCATTCTATAGATAGAGCACTTGAGTTCCTATGTACGACATCTTCATGCATTCATGAGCACTCCAGGAAAATACTTTCAGTGAGGTAAGATTTCAAGTATACACAAATGCTATTTCAATCCTTGCTTTCCACTTCTCTGCAAAGTCATCGAATCATAGAAGCATAGAATATCCTGAAGGGATCCATAAAGATCAGCAAAATTCAGGTCCTGCACAGGATATCTCAAGAACCACACCATGTGCCTGAGAGCATTGTCCAAACACTTCTTGAACCTTGCCAGGTTTCCTCGTGTGACCACTTCCCTGGGGACCTCCTTCCAGTTCCCAACCATCTGCTAGGTGAAGTGGGATGTGAAACATTGCTGTGCTTTATATATGCAATATCATTCCATAACTGTCAGCCACAATGAATATTGTACCTTAATTAAAAGAAAAATACTGTGTCTAAATAGACATATCAGTATAGTAAAGCCATAGGACAGTAGAACCTATTCACTGACTCTGGGTTTAATTTTTTTTTCAGGAACTTCCTCAAATCTACATATGGTTCTTAGTGCAGCACTCTACATTTGGATTTTCAATTTAGCTGAAGGATCCATAAAAACTTGTGTTGCTCCAAAACTCACAGTTGACCACAGAGAAAAGTCAGCCCAGGAGTATCAATTATCCTTGTCAACTGTAATTTACACTTTCTAAAATACCTGGCAGATCTCTTCTTTCCAGATGCTGTAATAGGAATAACGTATGCAGTAAGCTGAAAAATTCATCTTAATAATATTATTATTCAGTAATATTTTTCATTCTGATTGAATGCCGAAAAGATTTAGATGTTACACAGAAAAATCTGTTTGAATACCATTTGTAGAGTGCCTCATAATCAAACAAAGCCAAGAAGAAAGAAACAAAAAGGTGGTCAAATAGCTGGAGCTCTAAAAAGCTGAAATAATTCTGAAATTGCTATTGTTTTTATCACCCTATCATTCCTCTTTCTTGTATGTTTTTCTTTATCAGTCTGTTATTGTTTCTTCTTACTTCAGTTTGCAAGCATTGGGGTTAAGAACAATGATAGAGCTCTATACTTGCCTAACTTGATGGGAACACAATTTTTACTTTCCCCAAGCATATAGAGATTGAGGTTAAAGAACAAAGCAGTTTAGCATGCAGCCTGGCAAGCTACCCTCTCTAGCAAGAGGATATGCTCTTCTACCACACCAGCTGACATGGCTTCAGCATTGTTTTATAAAGACATGGCTTAAAGTATCCTGAGTTTCTCTTGAAATTTTCTTGCCCATGTCCTGATCAGACACGTTCTGGACAAGCCTATGAGAAATAAAGGAACTTTAACCACAGGGCAAGTAGCTGGGAGCAGATTTTGCTAATGACTCCTGTAGATTTATTACTAACAAGGCAGATGTATCAGCAAGACTGAGTGATTCCTTGGCCATGGAATTTAACTCTTGTTACTAACATATTCTGTAGTGCCTACTTTGAAGTTGGAAATAGAATGCTCCCAACCCCCATGGTGGAGTCTAGAAAACCAATTTCAAATCTGTGGTGTTTTCAATTTTGTTAACAACAAGAATAATATTTTGTAAATTATAATATTAAAAAAGTAATATTTTATGCCTACCTGACTCTCAGAGTCATCTCTCCATGTTGCTGCTTCCTATCTCATTTTTCCCACAAGAGGGAGTGAAATTTTATTACATAACTTGTGTTTCCAGCACTGCTGGTCCAAGAGTAGGACAATGGTAGATAAGGAGGCTGAAAAGTGACTATGGAAGTACTTGAGATAAATGGCAAATGAGAAGACAGCTGCAGGAAAATTAGAATAAATATATTCTAAAAAGTGAAGAAAAATAGTGAAGAGGAGGCTAGAGAAAGGTTCAGAGATTGTTTTCTTTAGCAGTGTTTTAGGTCCTAAAATTTTACTACAGTCCAAAAAATCCAAAATAATCCCTCTTAAAAAAATACTATGTAAATAATCAAGTATTTTGCATAAGTTACATGTCTTCAAGTCCAAGCCATCACTCTATACATGCTTAAAATGGGAATGAGAAATGGAATTGTAAGCTGATTAGCTGATGGATTAACCTTTTCATGGTATTGAGGCACACTTACCATTACTTATGCAGTGTGCTGACCATTAAAATGGTGGTCAGGGTATCATGATGTTCACATGCTATAAAGTTTTAGATCTTCACATGGAGCAAAGTAGCCCTGGATCAAAAGAATTAGAAATATTTTACCTTTTCCCAGTCTTAGACAGCTCAATCTTAATTAATTATTGCAGCTGCAGTGCTTGGCACCAATACATACTCCTAGGCCCGTTGAAGTCAATAAAACTCTTCAAGGCCAAAGAGTACCTGACAACAAATCTTTTTCCAGGACTGGGGCCTGGAGTTGTTTTGAAGCACAGCAGCTGTGTGAACGTTGTAATTAGAGCACGTCCTCATTCTGCAGTCAAATTCCAACAAATATATATCCTCTTCTTGACTGGGCCTGTTCCTAAAGGTGAGTGTGCCAACTTCAAATCATTTGTCAAGTATGGAAAGATGCACAAGCTTTGGCTCACTTTGGACACCTCACTAAGGTTACAATTCAGATTCATGAAATGTAGAGACCTAAGTGACCTGCAGTTAATGGACAGAGGCCATTGTCTTCTAGGGGTGACTCAAAGCAGCAGCTCTGAACTTGTTAAATGCAATGCTATGTTAAACTGGTCAGATTTGATACACCCTGTTCAAGGCCATCTAACCTCAAACAAGACAAAGACTCAGGAAAACAGTTTGAGAAGGTGGGAAGGAACGACTGCTCTCTGAGAATTATAATGATTCATAGTGAAGATTTAAAATGAAGTTATAAGAAAAGCTGGAAAATAACAGTGCAATTTGATTTGGAAAAAATTGTATTAACCGCACAGAATGAAAAAAAGAAAAATTATCAAAAATATTAGAAAAGATACTATATTTAAGTTTATAAGTTTGTTTTTAAAGTCTTCAGAGAAAAATAATTACACATAAGATTTTACAGGAAGCAGAAGGGGAAATGGAAAGAATCATGAACAACAATCCTGGAACTAAAGAAATAAAAGATGTAAATCTAATTTTCAAACAAATTTAGGGAATGCTGGCTGCCAACTGAAAGATAGTGGGCCTTTTTAACTGAGTATCTTGTGGAAACAGAGGACTTACTGCTGAGCAATCTTACTGAAGACATTCATGTACATCCATACTTCAAGCATGAATCAATTCAGACATTGTATGATTCAGAGTGTGTCACAAGCATGAAGCACTAGGAAGCTGATGGGAGATCATTAGAGTCCTGATTTCTAGAGATGAATGGAGATGGTGAAGTTTGCAGAGCCTGGCTGGTAGCTATGCCTCTGTTGGAGGGTAGGGCTTGGGCTCCAGCCCCTGCACTCTTAACACAGCGTACCACCAGAGGCCCAGTCTAGCCTACAAGACATCCTATCCTCTCTACTGCATCTTTATGGAAACAGGAGTGGTTGTTCCAGCAGCCAAGCAGAAGGACTGTACAGTTTCTTTAGCCTGGTAACTTTTCAGCAATCTGGGTTTCCTTCTACTAACCCTTCCACAACCACTCCAGTGGAAGGAAGGACCTGGACTGAGCTCAGCATCCTGAAGTGTCAGCACAGGGTTTCTCCTAATACTGTTTCTTTCCTTGTCCCCTGCAACTAGACCAGCAGCTGGAATGCATGGAACAAATGCAGCTATCCACCTGATCTCCTGCTACTTTCTTCTCTTCCCCATAGCAGTCAGTCACCCATGTTGACAGGTACATAAGAGAATACATTTCTTGGTGACAACTGATGCTGGTGGCGTGAATGTCAAATTTTTGTTTCTTTGGAAGAGAATCTGTGGTGGGGATTGGGATGTGGAGAGAATGGGAGAGTATGTTCCATATACTGGAGCTGCTAAGGCTGGGTGATCTTAATCTAAGCAACAGTATACTAAACATAAACATTTCAAATTGCAGAGTTCCTTTTTTCTGGGTGACTTGACACCAGTTGGGAGTGGGAACTTCTTGTTCTTTCTCTGTCGCCCAATTCCCCAAGTCAGACTATTCTACCAGAAAGTTTGTGGTATGAATTCTGTGTCCCTATAGGCCAAGGAAGAAACTGGAGGGAACAGGGCACTCCCCTTTAGCATCTTTCTTTCTAAAAGTTCATGCACTGATAAATTGGAAATAACAGAATTATTCCATCTGGTTCTTGCAGGTCTGAGGTACCTGCTCTAGGAACATGCAGATGTTCAAAGATATCTCTGTCTTTTGCACATAAGCTCAAGTCATGTCCTGTAGTCCACTGGCCTTCCCTAACATCCTTTGAAACAGCTGAAATTGTGCACTGATTGGATAGAGAATGTGTACATTTAAAGTAACTGCTCTGTATCTCCTTGCCAAGATGCCTGCAGCTGCCTATTGAGACACTTAAACTGATGTTCCAGGTTAAAGGGGATCATTTCCATTCTCAGCATTGGCATGCCATTTTTATTTTAAGAAATTGCAGCAGTAAGTTGTACTACTATCCCATTAAAATTTAGAAGGGAAAAAAATACATAAAAATAGAGTTTTTGTCGTGAAATAGCTTAATGTCCCGATACAAATATGATAAAAAACAACAGGTTCAAGTTTTGCTTTCCCTGCTATGGAATATACTCCTCCATCTTCCCTCTTCCACATCATGGGCAAGTATAATAACCACTGCTCTACAAAGTCAGGTTGGTTCTTTTTTTTTTCCTCCCAGCCTCTCTTGTTGATGCTATTCCACTTCACATAAATAATTAAATATTACTGTTAAATAATAAATATTAAATAAATGGGCCAGAGAGAGAGCAGGAGAAATCCTGGCACTAAGATCTTTCTCACAACATTTTCACATATTTTGTTGGGATTTTTTGGGGGGAATACTTCTTTTTTTGTCTTCATTTCAAAAAAATTATAATTATGAAAAAATTTGATTTAATTCTTTTTTTTCTACCATTTGTATCCTAAGTTGACTAAACTGAACATGAGTATATATGGTGTGAACATTGTTTATATTTCAAATCTCAGGCAGCAAAAGCCAGAAAGTGTCCAAATTAATTACAACAGAGAGGAGAATTGTAGAGGTAGGCCTATTCCAATTTATAGTCTGCCTTTTAACTAGTGCTACATTTTACTGGGAGGGTTTTCTCTTCTGTGTGCTATAAACATGTATTCAGGCAGCTGTCTAAACAGAAGGTGTATTGAAATAAAAAAAAAACCCACAAAGTGATATTAAACTCCTGGAGCAGCTGTTGAAGTGGAAAATGTTTGCAAGTCATTGCTCACCTTCCAATCCTGAGCATTCTTCTGCTTTGAGAATATTTTTTCTCCCTCTCCTTAAAAATCCCAACAAACTAATAAATAATATGTTCACCAACATTGTCTGAGTGGGGAAATACCAAACATGAGACCAGATTTGGAGCAGCTTGTAGAAGGACTTGAAAACTACAAAAATTGAGCACCCGATATTAAGTGCTTGATGTTCAGAAATTAAAAACCCAAAACAGATGTAACTTTATTTTCAGAGATTCATTTCTTCCAAAAGTGTAAGCCACAGACTTGCATATTGGTTTTCTGCACCTATTATAATGAACCATTTTTTCTCATGTAAATTTCAGGATACTCGGACGAGAAAATTTGAACTGGTTATTTCAAAATAAATTATTAGACATATATTTAACAATATAAAAACCTAACTACTGCATGAAAATTTGTGTGCATTTTGCCCAAAATGTATTTCATTACTCTGATTGATTTTGCTACTCTAGCTTGGTTTTAGTCTTTGGACATATTTACTGTGACTTAAATTTGACAAGTATGCTGTTCATTATGAACTAAAAAATGTGGTTTTGGCATTTCTTTAGCCTTCAGACCCTTTGTCTGTAGAACCTGAAAGCAAATAGTCACGTAGGAATGGGCTGACATGGTGGCTGATTTTGGTTGCATAAGAAAGGGATGCTGTGAAACCATGTTTGGAGTTATTCAAGCTCTCATTAGGTGTTACTAAAATGCAGTGAGCTGTTCTGAAGATGCGCCTGCCATTTTGGGCTGATGACATGCAGAGGCTGGTTTTTAAACTGGAGTGGGACTGTGTCAACCCTGTAATCAGGATATGAGGCTGTTCTAGTTTTGCTTCAATCCATTACCAAAGCTTATATGGTAGGTTTGGATTCAAAATCTGTCTCTCTTCTTCAGAATAAAAGGCTTTAAGATAGGAAGTTTTGTTTTCTGTATATCCCTCTGTAGAAATATGTATCAGAATTAAAACAGCAAACTTGCTCCTCAACACAAAGGTTATCACAGCATGTATTAATGGCTAAAATAAATACATTTTCCCAACAAGACGAATTATGCAGCAATATTCAGTATACCTGGAAAGGTCAGCACAGAACTCGTCTGGGAGCAGAACCAATAAATTATTTGTGTGATAAAAGCAATGTGTTGCCTAGAACAAAATGCACTGTGTTTTTTAACTCTGACAATTTATTTTCCTTATAAATAAAATATTATCCATGGTAAAACAATGTAGTGTGCAGTGAACAGAAATAATCTACAATTTTTAGCATGCACTTTAACAATGGTGTGAGTAACAGTGAAACAAGTTCAGCAGTAGATGGAGACTAAGAGCTGGCTCTACAGGTAGGGACGAAGAACTGTGGTTTTATTGTTTCTAAAAATACTATGATACAATCAGCTCTTGTTGCAAGATGTGCAGCCAGCTGGAGTGAAAATTCATAATGACAAGTAGATTTGTATATTCTTTCTGTCCAAAGTATCCATTTGCTTCATTTTTTTTCTTTCACTGACGTACAGCACCCTGCATGTGCACTGAACGCTGCTAAATCCATCTTCAAAGTCCTTTAGCAATTTTCTTTTTTTAAATTCCTTTAATTTATGCTGTGTAATTTTTTTATCATATATTATAGACAGGAAAAGGTGTTTTAAATTTTTTTTTAAGAAAGAAGAATTTAGGTCATAACGTGTAAGTCTATCTTAGCACATCTTGCTCTCTTCCCTCTAACAAAGCCACTGTAGGACCTTTCTTTTCTGAAACCTGATGGAACCTCCTTTTAGTATCCAGATGGAATTAGGGCAATAGGAGCTGCAATTTCTGTTATATGCAAACTCTATTCCATGGTATTCCAGCTCAGGCACTTCAACATTTCTAAGTGACAGGATAGAATCAAAGAGCCTTTCCTGAACTACTTAGTTATGAGTATTTTGGGTTCAACAGATGGCCCTGAAACTCAAGGATGTGCCACTACCTTTCTGGTAATATGTGAATTACCTCACCTCATCCAGGGTGCTTAGGAAACACTGGCAAGAGAAAGTGTAATAAGTCAGCTGACCTTCACTCAGCTAAGAGACAGTTTCCCTCTCTTACCTTACGGTTTATTTCTGTTTAAATTTAGAAATTCAGTTCTTTCCTCCCCTCTTTGTTTTTTATCTATATTTTTTTTTAAATAGAGTGCAAACTTTGGGAGGATGAATATTGCTAGAGATAAATACAATATCTACTTTTTGTCCAATACTATATCATATATAATACTGATGCATTTTTAATATTTTTTCTTCCTTTTTTTGTTATGAAATATCTCATTATATAATTGCCTTTTTATTTTTTAATACATTTGTGAATGTGTTTGTGACTTCCACATCAGCCAGAGATGACCACTCTAATGGTTTTAATTCTTCATACTTTCCCAGCTGTGGCAGGATATGAAGTGAAATTTGCTAAGCTGTAAGTTAAGTCTTTGAAGCTGTCCTGGATCTTTTGTCACCCTGAGAGTTTATTTATTTGTTTTTAGCAAAACCTAGAGTTCTCCTAAACTTCTGTCTTTTGAAACCAATGATTTACAGAAAAAAAAAAAAAAAACAACAACAAAAAAAGTGATGACATTGGTGCACAATTTACTCATACCAAGCATTCACCTGAACTCCCCTTAGATTTTTGCATTACTCCTAATCATTTATCATTAGACTCCAGTTAAATTCAGTTACACTCACTAAGGTAACCACCTTAAATGTTGCCTCCCATAAGGGAAGCCAAGAAAACTAGCTTTTTTATGTTAGAGAAAACTCTTAACATACTAAGATATCTATAACTTATGTGTTGACATGCAGATGAGCTGAATCCCAGAGCTGTGGTCCATAGAACTGGAAATAGAGGGAAAGCTGAATTCTGTTTAGAATTCTGACTGGTACCACAGCTGCTCTGATGGAAACCCACTTTGCCATCCTATCCCCAAAATTCAAATGGTTATCATCAGCTAAGACCCAGTCCAAACAATCCCAGTATACTGTTTTTAATACAAAAAAGACTAATTATAATCTGTCAATTTTATGTGAAAGGTAGCAACTATATTTTCACCCAAAAACCCCAAAATATCTTTACAATAATGTTTTCATTCACTTGCTGTTAATAGCTTGGTATGAACTACAATGTGTAATTGTACATATCAAAGCTCTAAGTCTAAACAAAGCAAGGTATGAAAATTTTCAGTTGTCTTGAACCACTTTAATTTGCATTTTCATTTTATGAAATTTCTGTTTCAGCTTTTCATTCTGAGCTAAGGGTTTTTTTAATTTCTCCGCACATTTCTACATTCATTATTTGTTTCTCAACCAAATTTCTCAGGTCAAATTTGCCTTTCAATTTAAATATATTTTCATGTTTGCCAAAATTAGTGTCAAGGGGGATTTTTTTGGATGGAGATTACAGAGTATTGCTCCCTTTTCCTCTCCTAGGTTTTCCCAGTGTGTCAACCTGCTGAGGACAACATGTCCTTTCAGATATCTGAGATGACACTGGTCACTGTATTACAGCACCCATTTTGCCTCATCTCCCATGAAGTTCAGCATGATAATAAGTAAGATGCAGCTAAATTCCTGTGGCTACTCAGATTGAAAACTAGGAGCTTGATGCTTGGTGTGACAGCCAAAGGGCAACTCTTCAGCACCAGAACTCTGAGTTAGCTCCTGCCCAAGAAAGCAATTTTTACAGACTTTTCCTGAACAAATATAAGCAAGGTAATACTGTATTTGTCAAAAGTAGAAAAAGGGTATCACACTAAGTGAGATGCAAATTATAGGAATTTATACAGGAGTTTTGCATTTGTGGCTGGGTAGGAAACATGCCTGGCACATCAGCCATGGAACAGATAATATGCACACTCACCTTCTCTGTCATGGCCTGCTTTCTTCTCTCACCCATATGATTTGGAAGAGGAAACATAAGGAAGCATGAGATCATTGGTAGATCTTGCTGAAAGCACTTGAGGATCATGAGCACCTGAGGATAATCTGTGCAACTGTGCTCAGTTACAAGGCTATAAATATTTTTACATGAAACCTATAAGTTCCCATTAATTTTTAAAATAAGATGGAAAAATTGAAATCAAATGACCATTTATTTCTTTTTTACTCTTTTCCCCCCCTACTTTGGTAGGTAAGAGTATTAAAATTTCCAGGACATTAGTGAAATTTCTTATATATGTATAAGAACTAAGGTTCTGAAAACATCAACTGCAATGCAGAATGTCAGAGCACAAAAACTTTTCCACCTTATATTTTACACTAAATCTGACTAAAGAACCTATCAAGAGACTTAGCAAATCATCACGTCTTACTGTAAAGTAATTTACAGTTGCATTTGCAGGCAGGCATCAGCAGGCTCAAAACTCATTACAGCCAAAGATAACAACATTAACTTAATCCTGACAGGCAAAATACTCTAGTCAATACAATTGCAGGTATGGTGTGTTGAAATATCCAACTGCAAACAATCCTGAGAAAGGTCAATGCAGCACAAGTGTTTAACAATACAAGTGTCCCAGCCTAGTGTTTTAGACAAAGGTTATCATCAATGCTCAAATCAGAGAAATTCACACTGAATCATTGCCTTTGATGTTTTAGTAACACCAAGCTTTCATCATAACCACAAGCAGTGGTATTAATGTGTCACAAAGCCTTTGTTTAAAAACCCCATTCGAAAATGTATCCAACTCAAAAAAGTGCATAAAGAAGTAGTCAACTATTTATTTGCATTTTAACAATTTGTAATCTGTTCATAATATCTTGTTTACAAAGAAAGATAGGTAAATATCTGAACATTTGCATTTCTTCCAAGCCCATATTCTCTATAGCACTACCAATTCCTAGATAGTCTGTCATGTTCACAAGATCTTTTGAATTATGTTAATAGTCAAGCTAGAAGATATGTGACTTGGCAGAGTATACAACTGAAGTATTAAATAAAGCTTAGCTGAATTCCTCTTTCAGGGGCACAGGCAGCTGTTTTGGAATCAAGCACTAAGAATAAAATTTACAATAAGAGTAATAATAATCACTTTCTGATTAGCAAGATTTCAAGAAAAAGCAGGAAAAGAACTCCTGAAATACAACAATGATTTGCCTCAAACACATCTTTGTTCAGTTAAATTAAATCCCTTATTGATTTTGATGTTTGCAGTAAGTCTCTGATGTTAACACAGACATAAAACAACCTTTATAGTATCTGTTAACCATAGGGCTGTTCCTCTGTACTTATTTAATGACAAGAGACTGAGGTCCCAACTTCTAGTTATATATGTGATTTTTCAGGCTAACTAATGCAAATCACATCTTTTTTAAGGCTAGTATTTTCAAGGTAATATTAAGACAGGAAGCTTGTTCCTACTGATATTTTTGTATCAAAAGAAAATAACAAATATAATTATTAGACTTTGAGGCCTCATTTCTGTATTGAATCAAGTTACGTAAGGAATAAATGTAAGAAAAATTAAGAAGTTCAAGACGGGACTTTTTTATCACTTTCCAATAAAAGAATGTTTAGTATATTCTAGTAAATATGGTTTAACTCTTCATGTGAAGAGTAACACGTACAAATAGCTGTAGAAGATTCTCAAATTACTCTTTGCTGTGACCTTTGCTGTTTTTATTACAATAATAACTGGCACGTTACTGAGTCATGACTCAATTTCTAGGAGAGAGCTGATGCTTCTTGGAGAGGGACAGTCTCGAAGGTTAAAGCAACCATGCTTCATTAAACAAATGGATGCCACTAGATCAAGTGCCAATAATGACATAACTGACACAGAGCAGAAGAGGTCTGCACCAGTGTTCTCACCTTGTTTCCACCAGCATGTGTCATTGTAGATGCCTGTACTGAGGCCCAGCACCAGAAAGAGGAAGAAAACAAATGATGCCTTCATAGGGAGAGATGGGCACAACACAGAAATGTAATTTATCAAAACAAAGGAGAGACTAGAGCTGAACATCTGAATATGTGTGTAGATAGACCTTAATTTCCAACGTGTTGCAAAACATACTTTGGGAATATAATAAGAATGTTTTTCAGAACATTTGAATTGTGGCCTCTTTGTTGAACTACAGATGGGAATATGAAATATCAAGACATTTGTGATTAATGCACAATTTGTTTAAAACATCTGACTGTCTGCATTTGAATTTTGAATATATCTCTGAGTAGGTTTGTAAGAGCTAATATGCAAGAATTAGTAGTTATTAATATAAACTGAAATGGTCAGCTGTTAGCATAAATACTCTGCTCCTTATAAAACTTAATACAGCTCAACGTTTATACCATTAATTCATTTTTTCTGCAGTGGTGATCTTAGCAGAGTGACACAATGGACAGCTAACTGAAAATAATTTTTTACTTATCCCAGCTCTGTATATTGCCAAGTGTACTTCTATAGCAGACACATGGCAAAATCAAGCAACAAGAACCTTCTCCCTCATGTCTCAGTAATTATGCTTCAAAGACTCTGAAGCAAGAAGTTTATTAAGTTTTTATTTAAGTGCTCTTACAGGGCTCCTTCCCCCAAATATGAAAAATACTTTTAATTATATAGTACCCATTCACTCAACCCAAACTGGTCACCTTTATTTGAAATTACTTTTGGATTTTTAGCCTTTCTACTTTGCAGGGAGGGTGCACACTCACTCAGTTGAGTACTGAAGGTCAGCAGTGTTGTAGTGGTCATGATGAACCATTATCCCCTTCCATGGGAAAGAGCCACCTAACATATATGACTATTTTGCCTTAGAAAATAAACATGGAAAATACCATGTGATGGTAAAATATTTACATGAATATTGTCCATTACACTTTACCTACGGTGAAGTGTGCAAGGCCCGAGGCAAGTTTGGATGTTCACACTCTAGTGAGTAAAGTCATGAAGCTGCCTGGATCCTGCCTTAACAAGAAAACTTAGGAGTTTCAGCCTTTCCAAGAACTTCATGTCTACTACTGCCATTCTGTTTAAATCTTATCACTTGTCTGTTCTACTTTCTCTTCATATTATAAGGGATTCAAGGCTCCAAAAAGTCCCTTAAAGGATATTTTAAGTCTGGTCACATTCGCTGTCCTTAGATGTTCAGATCATTTATCATTTATTATAAAACCAGGAAAGAAGACTTTCTTTCCTGGTTTTATAATAAACCAGTCATCACACCTTTACTCTGATAATTTTCACCAGCAGCAAGATAGTTTTTAAGGAGAATGGCAGTGTGGAGATGGAAAGGAACTGTGACCTGTGACAGGGAGTTTGCTGCTTCTGGCTGTGCTTGTTTTAAAAGAACAGTGGAAAAAGAGTACAAATCACCTTTTTCCTTTATGTGTGTTTTTGTGTACAATACATACCTACAATGAAAGTGACTTCACTTTCCTGTTCAGGATGAAAAACTTTTGAAATAATTGACTCCACAAGCTACTTCTCCATTATAGTGACAGAGAATTGAAACACCTCAAAACTTGCTTCTCAGATGTAAAAGCCAGTAAGCAGTAATTAAGGTTGAAAGACTTGCTGCTTTTTAACTGAGCTAAACTGACATACACTATCCACTATGTCAGGATATTTTGGGACCATGAAGGTTAATCACTAAATTTTAGCACATAGCCACCATGGCAAAGCACTTCAGCTACCTCAGACTAGGTTTAACTGTCTTGCCCCCACCCTAGTCACCCCTTATCTGTACACCTCTGTTGCTAAATGCCTATTAGAGAACAAATTAATAGGTCTGAAGTATTTAAGATGATCTAAAGACTTATATTGATGTAATCTGTTTAAGATGATGTAAAGGTTTAGCATAGATTATACTTATATATCTGAAAGCTTTAGGTTGCTTTATCTGCAAAAGCCCTTCCAGGACATAGCTGGGAGGGAATAGAGGTGTAAAGGGAAAAGGGAAACACTGGAAATGCTGAAGAAGAGTAAAGAAGCAAAGGTGCATATTTTGCCACAAGCCATGCCCTTGAAAGATTATATAAGTACAGATCTAGGAACACATGGTTAGTCTGGAATACTAGAAAGATGCCAGTCAATCTACCAGTTTATTAAATATGTCCCAAATGTGTTAAAGGGGAAATTACTGTTGACATTATTAGGCAGCCACTAGATTTGTTAATTGAAAACCATTAGAGTTGTTTGACCCTTTGAAAAGGTAGGAATGAAATTTTACTATCTAGACTAAATATGTACATTTATACATTTAAATAAAAACCTGTACAAAAGAGAACTTTGAGGAGAGTTAACCGCATTCATGACATTCCAATTTCCCCCTATCAGCTCTGGTGTAGGATAGATATCCCTTACAATGGATGCCGGGAATTCCTATAGTTACCTATAATTATATTATTTATTTATAGAATTTCATATATAATATGTATTATATATAATTTATATATTAAAATTTGTATGTTTATAGTTATAGTTATAGGTTATATTGTCATGCATATGTACAAGGGAGGGGAAACCTAATTAAGATAGTCAATCTAAATTGTTATTCTCCCCGACCTTTGAGTCTTGAACTAAAGAACCTTAAACTTGTTTTCCCTTCTTTATCCATCTTGTCTCTCCAGAAAAAAAATGTATTTTGCCTCTACTGATTTGTAAAGGTATATGATGATAGCTTTCATGCTTTGCATGTAATAAGATAGCATTTAAAGATTTAAGATTAGTTGGCATTTGAATTTCTGTCTTCCTTCCAAAGCAATGTGAACTTTCCAGCCTATGTGCTAAAGATTGAAGTTCCACAAAGATAAAAATGGACAACATTTCTTTAGCAGACAATTTGTCACCTAGCCTTTAAGTTTTACTAGCCCGGAGAGATATCCGACAACTAAATAGTGAAAGGAAAGTGAATGATTAGCTGGCAGACCTTCGGGCTACTGAAAGATAGTTTTAGTAGCCTGTCATGAAAATCTGTGGCCTCAGGCTGTGGGGCTACTTTTTATTTCCAAGCCTGTTATTGATTTTGGTATGAAGAAAATAATTTGGTGTTGTTGCTTAAGGTGTCACTGAGAAAGGAAAGAGAAAAGGGGAAAAAACCCAACCACATGTTTCATTTGCTAACAGTTTTTAGTTCAAATTTACCTTTTTATTACAACAGGGATCGAGCTGGTAGATGAAGGGCATTTAGTACTTAAAGGTACTACCATCTTTATGAAACATGGCACACTAATCGAAAACACAAGTAAACTGAAAATTAAATTTAAAAGCCTATAATTTAGTATCTTCCTTGCCAGGAATGATGACTTTCATTTACGGAGGGAATCCAGAGCTGCTCAGGGTCAGTCTGATGTGTGCCATTTTCAGGCCTATCGTGGAGGCTGATGGAGTTGATTAATTTCTTGGAACTCAGCTTTGTCTTCTCCAGCTCACTGAACAACTTCATTTCAGCTGATGAGTTCAAACAGGGGTCAGAGCAATCCTCATTTCTGACAATCCCACAAAATGGGAATTAATTTTATGAGTTAGTACTATTGTGTTCAAAACTAAGCAGAAAACAGTCAGCTGACTTAACCTAAGGAGGGAAAGAAATATTCCATTTACAAAACCTACTAAGATATACCGAACTGTTTGAAAATACAAGAAAATATTTACATTAGGCAAGGAAAATGATTAAACATCCCATAGTATCTAATGCCTGAAAATTTGTTTAAGACCCATGTCAGAGCAAACACTTAAATTTTAGCTGTTGCTCTTCATATTATTTAAAGAGCACATTCAGGGTGGATTAAAATGAGCTTGAGAGAACTGAAAGATGCACAGCGATGAGGAGAGAATACCTGCTTTAGAAGTAACAAGATTACAAGTTCTAATTTTGTTTTATAACTGCTAAGATATAATAGAGCAGTGCTCCTCATGTAAGTAGTAATGGCATTTAACATTATGAATACTGATATTGTCTTCAAAAAGTGAGTATTTTACAATGCAATCTTTGATGTTTACATTCAAATATGATTAATACAACTAACATTTTTATACAAACGCAATTATGAAAAATCATACACCAACACCACCACGTATTCTGTTGTCATGTCTTTCAGATACTACTGAGAATTATTTTAAAGATTTTAATACCTATTATTTCCATAGAATGATCTAGAACTACTTGAATCTTACATGAGAAAAACTTTCATAATAGAATAATTTGCTAAGGATGCTAATGCTACAGTATTTTTCTTCTCATGTTCTTCCCTATTGTTTCTTCTTTGAAAAATCTGACAGATCTGAAACACTACCTAGGCATATGGAGGTGGTTTTTCTCTTTAAGTTTGCTGGGGTCTGGTTGAATATCAGTGATCAGGAACAAGGAGAGTACCATATCCAGCAGCAGTGATTGTGAGTTGTTTCAAACGGACAATTATGTCTTCTTTATTTGATATAAAAAAGTTAAACCACAGACTAAATCCCACTTCAAAATGGGATTACATTCAGGTTCTGTTATTATCTATTCATATATAATCTCAGTAGTGCAACAAGATAGAAGCTGTAGATTTATCTGTTTCATCTGATTTTGAATGTGAGAGCACTGTTTGACTTGTATCTTCACCAGTTTAAATGCAAATACTATGATCTTGCTCCTTTCTTCAGGGTACAAAACAACTCTGGTTGGATGACATGAAGGAAAGTCAAATACAGTTAGATTACAAAGGTCACATTGTTACTTTGATGTTTTATTTTTCCTCCAAGTTGTAAAAGGATCTATTTATTCCTTCTCTAACCTGGTGATCCAGAAATCCTCAATATTCAAAAAGTGTCAATCCAACATTTGTTCTCTGGAAGGCTAGAATCAGAAATGCTGTTTCAGATGAAAAAGCCATGGTTATAGACTCATCCTGCCAGGAAATTTCTATGGGATTTTTAACGCTTGTCTCTTTTCTCACCCCTTACTTTTCTGGGAGACAGGAGGATGAGTTAGAACTTTTGCTTATCTGTATGATCTGGTTTGTTCTTTTAAATAGGATTGAGTCCAGAAATTTCAGACTTTGGGTTCAAAATACAGAATCAGTTTACTGAAAGGAATATATGAAATGTTTTCCAAGTTAACATTCTCAACTTCCATTGTTTTCTGTATCAAAAAAATGGCAAATCAGTAGCTCAGAGCCAGAAAATAAAATATTTCTTCTGCTGCTTGTGAGTCCAACAATTGTTGAAGCTCTGTGCTAGTGGAGCATATAGAGTTTAGGAGCTTTCATTCATCAGCTGATGTATGACACTAACTCATGTAATCCTTTAAATCTCCTTGTCCAATGAAGCTGAGAGCTTGATGCAGATCTTATTATCAGCAGAAGTGGATGATATGATGTTTTTAATTTATAAATGTATTTACATTCTCAGATATTTCACTCAGAATAAATGACTCCATTGTAACTTGCAATGAAAAAAAGCAAACTGTGAATAACATTTTAAAATGTCACTATGACAATGAACCTTAGCTGCTTAGAAGTGACTTTTTCTGAAAGACTTCTTTAAATAGAAATACTTACTATTTTGATAACAAGACCAAAGGGGGAAAAGTGTGAGGATGGCTTAGTTCCACTATAGAAGCCTTCAAGTGCTACAAATTACAGTCCATGGCCTACAAAAATTATGTCCTGAACAAAAAAATGTGTTGTGCACCTAATTTTTACTTTGAATAAAACATAAAATCTTTAGCACCAAATGTATCTTTTCCAGGGAAAAAAACTAAAAGAAAAAGAATGCATTCAATAATTTTGAGCAAAGTATCGCTCATTTTTCTTCAAACCCCTCCTATTAATGGGCTTACTTAAATAATCAAGTCTCCCATTTGTAACTGCAATTACAAGTTATCAGATTATACACAATAATGATTAAAAGGTACACAGAACACTGAGAGTGCATGGGTAGAGTTATCTAATCCAATTCGGCAAATGGTAACCTGTTTTGCAAAGTGAAAATCTGTCTTTTTAGACTAATTTTCCTGGTTGTTTCTCCTTCCAGCATGTGCAAAACTTTCAGACTGCCTCTTCCTTTCCTAGTCACAGGATGATAACTTATGATTTGCTTACAACTATCCACAGTGTATCTAACACTCACCTCAAAAAGTCTTATTATAATGTTTAACTTTCTTTTTTCACCAATAAGAAAGGAAATTAGGCTTTTATGATTCTGTGCCATTTCAGTACTGATGCAGTGACTTCTCCACATTTGGCATTTTCTGTACTAGACTGTAGTCAGACTGTGAGTGTCATAGATTAAAACAATTTCCAAATCCTACATACTTGAACACGAGGATTACAAGGAGTGTCACTTGTATTTTGACTGCTGCAATCTACTTCAAACTCCTGGGCACTGTTTACATAATCTTCTAAAGAGTGCTGCTGACACATAAAATGATTTGTGGATATACATACCACTATATGGTAATTTCTAAAATGAAAACTGATTACTCAATAAGAATTTACACAAATTAGAATACAAGTATAATTTGCAAATGACAAGATATAAAAAATTATACAGGCTTTTGGGCTTTGTAGTGTAGAGGACTTTGAACTTCCACCAATGTTAGGAGACACTCTATCAGCTGTAGATCTGTGTCTTTCATTGGCACTGTAAAGTATGAATTCAAATTGATCTTTTGATTGCAGAAGTTTCATCCACAATTTTAGGATCAGAAAAGTGCAACTGTCTTTGTATCTATGTAGGCTGTAAATTGGAGTTGCAGCTTTTTCTGCAATAAAAATGAAATTATATGCTATTCAAAATGAAATAGAGGATGTAAAATGAGCATGACTATGTATTCAGATTTGACACAAATGCATTGCATTTATTTCAGATGCTGCTGTGCCTGCTTAACAAATTATGGAAAGGTTCTAGCAGTCTAATGGCCCAATAGACAAAAGTAGAAAGAGGAACTGAATGCCAAATAAATACATAACAGCAAACACTTCTGCCTCAGCCACTTGCCATGTCTCTTTCTCATATAAAAAAATGGACAATACACATGGGAACTCTGTGCTATCCATTCAGAAGTCTTCAAACAGCATTCCCTAATTAATCCTCATAGGATACAGTTTGAGAAGTAGATGAACTAATGTCTCTCATAGATGTGTTCTCTATTTAAAGGATACATTACATCAATGGGATGGCAAACTATTATGAATTGGGATTTTGCAATTATTGTATCATCCTTAATACAGCCTTTTGCAACCAAGATCTCACATCCACTGTGCTTCACTGTGCTCCGTTTATGTCTAGAAAAGATAAAGCATGGATTGCAGCCATGGTGACACTTCCACCCATCCCTAGCAATTCACTGTTAATCTGACCTGAAGTGACCAGTTTTAGGGAGAATGTAATTTACTCATTATGCGCACTGAGTTTTATATTTCCTTCACCCTCTCAGTATCTTCAACCCAGGCATTGTCCCCTGTACTGTTCTGAAAGGTCACTCATTAATTAATATGCAATCTCTGATAAACTGGCCACAACACTGAAGATGTTGAAAACTGAGACCTGGGACTTGAACTTCTGCTTAAAGTCAAGCAGGAGTTTTGCAAGTCCAGAGAAAAATATTTAAATTCCCCAGATATGGGAATACACTCATGTTCTGCAAAGTCGAGAGGCTGTGAGGACCCCAACACATTTAAAGATTAATTCCAATCATAATTAATATGAAAAAATACAATACCTACCTTAGGGTACAAGATCTGTCAACCAGATAAATAAAATTCATCCTGCAAAGAGCAGGTAACATCATCCTTTATTGACATCTATATGGATAACTGAATGTGCAAAATGAATGATGAATAAATAAATGATATGAAGAGATCATCTGAAAAAAATGGTTAAAAACAGGTTGTTTTTTTAAAATCCTTTAATAATTTGTTCATTTCTTAATCTTCATATTTATTTCAACAAATACCAGACATAAAATTAAAGAAAATAAAAATTGTAAATAGCAGGGCAATGGTAATTAAAATATGGTAAACAATCCAGCATCAGGCCTATAATGGATTCATTAAAAAAAAAAAAGAAAAAGAACAAATCAAATTATTTAGAATAGATGAGGTGACATTGAACAAAGAATGCAAAAATTATTACTTTGAATTGTTTTCAGTGGGGAGTGTGCTATGTGGGTTTTATATTCTAAAATATTGGTTACAGTTTGTAGTTTTATACAGTTACTGGACACGTCTACATCTTTCAGCATTTTTTGTGGGCTTTTTTTTCTGCTTTATATCATCAGTAAATTGACATCAAGCCTGTCACAGAGCCCCAGCATGTCTGGAGTTAAAAGAGACCTCTGGAGGTCTTCTGGTCTAATGTCCCTGCTCAGGCAGGGTTCCTAGAGCAGGTGCTGATGGCTACTGAATATGTCCAAGGTGGGACATTCCACAATCTCTCCATGCAACCATTGCCAGTATTTCCTGATATTCACATGGGACATACTGTGTTACAATTTGTGCCCATTACCTCTTGTCCTGTCACTGGGCACCACTGAAAAGAGCCTGGCTCCATCCTCTTTGCACCTTTTCTTCAGGTATTTACATGCATTAATGAAATTCCCCAGTGAACCTTCTCCTCTCCAGGCTAAATAGTTCCAGCTTTCTCATCATGTCCTTGTTCATAAGATGCTCCAGTCTCTTCATCATCTCAGTGCTCCTTTGTTGGACTGTCTCTAGAGTGCCCAGGTCATTCTTGCTGCCCAGACTGGACCCAACCCTCCAGGTGTTGCCTCACCAGTGTTGAATAAAAAAGAAGGATCACTTCCTTTAAGCCTGCTGGCAATACTGCTGTTAATGCAGCACACCATCTGCCTTTTTTTGCCACAAGGGCACATTGTCAGGTCCTGTTCCACTTGGTGCTCACCAGGATGCCCCAGGTCCTTTTATGCAAAGCTGCTTTCCAGCCAGTCAGACCATGGCTTGTACTGTGCCTGGGTATTTTTCTCTTCTCATGCAGGCCTTGGCACTTCCCTATGTCAAACTCTTCAAGAAACATGCAGAAGACAGTGCACACAAAACTCATATTCTAGCAAAATAGAACAAAAATTTCCATTTTCCTTCAGTTCCCACCCAACATGCATGAAGAAGAAAATGTATATCTAGTACACTGAGCACAATAGATACACAAAAGGGAGTAGTCAACACCTTTCCACATTTTGAAAGTGCCTGATATTCCTTTGCTGACCAGTATTCCTGAAGGATTCAGGATATCTACTACCGTTCATGTCCTTTCCCTGAAAGAATCCAAACTCTGTCATTTACCATTGTATTTAACCATGGCAGTCAAACTGACATGTCTTCAGTACCTACCACATAGCTTGTCAGCTATTCAGCTCCCCACTCTGCATTTGGGAATACTTTTTTAAAGATGGTGCCTCCTCCAATGGATTTTATGGCAGACTTGCTTGCTGGAGTATCACTGCCTATTCTACTGCACATCCTGGGGCTTAATCCACAGGTTTTATGTATCTGGTCTTTTCACTTCTGTATTTACAGAGACAAATATTTATTTATATATCCATATTTAGGGATTTATATTCTAGATGTTTAGATATTCTCTATAGACATGCTATATACTACAGGTGTGGGACATTACATACAGAGCTATACAGATATAATAAAGACCTTAATGTTTTAGTTGCATGTGCAGATGTAAATTTATATTTAAAAGATACATCTAAGATTTTAGATTTGCATCTAAGTAGCTATCTTCAGTTCAGTAAGGTTTTGGATATATCTGTGTTGTGGTAAAGGAAACATCAGCAACACACATACAACTCAGAAAAGAAGTGCAAAATTGATGTGCATCCTACAGTGATGGACTTTCCTGCTACTTCAGCTCCTCTCAGCATAGCCAGGCCAGCAGGGACAGAAACTCAAGTGACAGAACTGGAAAGTGACAGCCAAAAGCTGTAAATTATCGTTGGTGAAAAGAAGGCTGTATAGCTACACATACATCAGTGTCTTAAAGCACTGGGAAATATGACAACTGGTTCACTGTTTATCTTTTCTTTTTTTGGCTGCATCTCTGATGTAATTATCAGTTGTTCAATTTATGTTTTTAAAACTCAATAATTGTGTGTTCTGCACAAAAAAGAAAAAAAAGAAAAAAAAGTCAAAAAACAGAGGAGGGAAAGGACACCTCATTTCCTTAACACACGCCTTTGTTGGCTATGTGCTATGACACAGATCTTACTTTGCTCATGGACTTGATTTTTTTTTGCTCAAAACTTCTTTTAAATACTAAATTGAACAAGCAGGAATTGCAAAGCTTAGCAGATGGTTTCAGGACACACAAAGTAGGTTGCCTCTTGGACAGAAAAATCATTAGGCTATGGAAAGTGTTAATTAACAGCTATCATTTATGGGATTTCTCAGCAGCTGACATTGTAAAAATCATTAGTCTTCTACATAATATTTTTAAAAATATGTTATTTTAAAGGTAAAATTTGTCGCCTCCAGTGAAAATCAAATGGAAGTAGCTGTCATAAAAGGATGAATAGTACCGTTGGAAGTTTTCACTATAGCAATCCCAAAGCAAGGTATTGTGGCACAGACATTTACCCCTGTGGGGGTGATCAGAGTTTTATCAGGGAAAAAAGATAACTTTTTCCCCCACATTAGTAGATCAACCCTGCCTCAGAGTTGATCTCATTTTTCTACAAAGCTAGGCTCTGTCCCTTGGAAAAATACATTTATGGAAGCTACAGTGCAAATCAGATGTTGGGACACTGGGAGTGCATCCTTCTTCATCTGCCCTCATGTACAGAACAAATCCATGGACTTTCACAACAGTTTTTTTTATTTATTAGAATAAAGAAAAAAGGAAATCAATATTAATTTATTGTAATGTTTTAAAGAAGGAGTGGAAAAGCTATTTGTGCTGAGTGGGACATTTTTCCACTAGAGGAAAAAATATATTTTGAAAATTAAAGACTCGTGGATGAATATTTAAGATACATAAACATAAGCCTATAGAATCTGTAACAGTTGTTTCAGATAAGATTTGTAACAGCCAGTTAGGATTTCACAACTGTGATAAAGTCTTCTGACAGAAAAAAACATAATTCAATGAGTTAGCAAAACTCAACAAACTGACTAATCCATTTAGGTCACAATGATATTTTCAAGCACGTAAACTTTCCTTGCATTCAGGGGACAGATCTTACAAATCAAACTACATTCATAAATACTGCTAGAATAATGAAGGGGGTGTGGAACAAAACCTGAAATTTATTAAGATTGAAGTTGGTAAATGCTCTCTTTTATTTTCCCTTGTGCTAACATCATTCAAAAGTAAAGAATGTGAAGAGAAAAGCCAGTAAGGACTAGCTTATGGAGGAAGAGGGGAAAAATAAGCACTGATAGTGATTGAATTACGTTGCTCACACCAGTAAAACAGCTACCAATGGCACAGGAGAGCTGGGACTGTCAGTCTGGTACCATCTGGCAGCCAACATTGCAGTGCCTGACATCAAGGAGGCAATGTTAACTCCACCACTGAAAGGGGCTGTGAACTACGATCAGAGATAGAGCCCCATCAACAGACATCTATTTTCCTGCTTTGCCATAAACGTCAGTGTCCATAGACCCCTCAATTATTCAGTGTTCTGCTGAAGGTTAAAGGCTTAGAACTGATTTTATAAGGCAGTCTTGACACATATTGTTTCCCCTGACCACACACATGCACACATACACAGGATGCAGGCTGGGAATGCCACTGTGGATAAAGATCAGCAGTAATTCATTTGCAATAATTAGACAAAAAATGAGCAGTGCTTAAGGTGAGGGAAAGGCAACAGAATTTGTTACTTTGGAAAAGATTTTTTGAAAGCAAAAGGCTAAACACATTCAGCAGGGGTTTTTTGTTGATGTTTTTCCCATTTTCAAAACCAACATTACAATTTTATGATGCACAAAATGGAAAACTTTCAAAAATGTCAGGTTTTGAAAAAGATTACTATGAATAATGTATTTCAATACAGCTTTGTCAAACTGTTCTATAGTACATACATTTGTAATTTCTTAACACTGAATTTACTGGGAAGTGACACTACTGTGCTCATGCTGTTCACACTTGTTTACAAATAGAGGCAGTCAGGCTTTGAGCTTCAAATTCAAGTGTCCAGATACTGACGTGACTTGCCTGAAAGCACTGGCAGGAAAAGTGTGCTGTGTTAAAAATTCATAAAGAACACTGCTTTTTATTTCAAGAGTAACAGGAGCAAAAGGTTTTTGCAGTGCCCTGGGAAACAGAAAGTTCAAATATTGCGAAGTTGCAGGAGCAGATCAGAGCATGCTATTCACAGTTAAAGCCTACAAGGCAGCTCTTTATAGTGTCTTGGGTGAGACAACTGAAGGAGAACTGAACCTAAGGAGCCAATTTGCTGAGTTTTGTTCAGTCTGTAAATTGAGTAGTTTATATTATAGAATCATGAACTGCAAGAGCTGCATATTTGAACAGTGAAAACTGTATTTGAATCTGAGTATTTCTAGGTTATGTAAACTTATGTTTCTGTAACTCCTCCATAATGTGAAAAAGACCCATAAAAGGCAGCTGCAACAGATTAGATTTTTCAAAGTTCTGTCAACAATTATTGATTCCATAGCTGGCTACTTTTTCAGACACCTTTGTGGGAAGAAACTGTGTTCAGGCTCCAGGCTAGGAGACAGGTATGGGTTTGCTTTTTTGTTTTGTTTTTTTCTTATTTAAAAAGGTTTGTGGGCTTAAACTTCCCCTTCAGAAATGCATGCACTCACTGAGTTAGATCTAAGAGTCTACTACCGTAGGTGTAACATTTCTTTGTCCTCTTGTTCTCTTTATCCTGAAGTCTGTGCTGACTGCTAACAAAAATGCTATGCATCATGTATTTTAAGATATCTTTAAATGAATATTCAGCAAAACTGCCTTGTATTTTAGACAGTTTCTGAACCAGATCCTTCTAGGAGAGACAAACAACTAGAAACACTTGTCAAATATGTTATTTCATACATTTAATTAATATCTATCAAATGTCTGTCAGATGGCTGACTGAATTCTTTGAGGAAAAATTAGTAGAGTAAAACCTCAGTTTTTGACAGTAGTCAAATTATGCAAAGGGGGTCCACCTCAAGCCTGTGCACACAAATACCTACACTTACAAGTACCAAGACAGCAGCATTATGTGAAAAGCTGTCACACTTTTGGGAGGAGGGAAATCAGCATGTACGAGCTGAAGAGCCAGTACTCAAAATGCACACAATGTGGGAAACAAGCAGGAGGAACCAGAGATCTTTGTGCAGCTGAAGCCTCAAATCACAGTGGGGTCACAGGAATGGGATAGGAAGGCTCCCATGACTGAAGTACTACAGTGAAAGGAGACAGAGTTATCCTTTATGTGAAAAATTAGCAGGCACACATGGAGCCCTGCCTTAGGATGGATGGCAAGCCAGTCAAGAGCTTATGGGTTAGAAGGTAGACAAACATGGGTGATGTTGTCATGGTTATCTGCTATAGGCTGCTTCAACAGGAAAAATAAGCAGATAAGCCCTTCTTACAACAGGAGGAAGTGCATATTCATATGTTTGTTTCCTCATGGGATACTTTTAACTACCCTGATATCACCTGGTGAGGCAGTACAGCAAGCCACAAGCAGCCCAGGGAATTTCTAGAGAGTTGATGACAGCTTCCTGAGACAGGTTATCAGTGTTTGGAAAAGGGGAGATTCTTTTCTGAACAAACAAACAGTAAAGTCCTTGCAGGACATGGGAAGGTCAGGGAAGGCCTTGGCTCCACTGATAGGAGATGATGGAGTTCAGGATCCAGAGAAAAGGGAACAAGGCAGAAAGCAGGATCACAGCTTTGGATTTTAGTAGAGCAGATTTTGCCCTGTTCAGGGATCTGTTTGTAACAGTCCCACAGGGAACAAATGTGGGGAGGAGAGGGGTCTAGGAGAGCTTATTGTTTTTCAGGAATCAAGTTCATCATATCCAAGCTCAAAAATGGCTTTCCCCCATGACCAAAATATCAAGCAAAGGTGGCAGGAGATGCACATGGATGCACATGGATGCATATAGGTCTCTTGAATAAACTAAAATAAACGGAATGTGGAATGAGAGTGAGGTAAATGCTGAGGACAAATGTAGTGACAATACATGCTGGAATGAGTATAGGAAAACCAAAACTCCCCTAGAGTTGGAATATAAAGCCTCATAGGTCCCTTCCAATCTGAAATACTCAGTGATTCTGCAATTCAGTGATTTTGTGAAATAATCATAAAGATGTCCAGTTCTTCCTGCGTGTGGTTTGTGATTTTTTTTATTTTCTTTTTAGATTTGTTTAGTCTTCTCATTCCTTCTCTGTCTAGTCTTGAGGAGGCCCAGGAGGGACCTCACTGCTCTCTAAAATTCACTGTAAAGAGGTTGTAGTGAGGTGGGGACCTGTCCCTTATATTGTGACTGCAGTGAGAGGACAAGAGACAATGGGCCTAAGCTGAGACAAGAGATTCAGATTAGATACTAGGAAAAACAATTTCCCTTGTGGTTAGGATTTGGATAGGTTGCCCAGGGAGGTGGTGGGGTCTCAATGCTCAGAGGTGTTTAAATGTCTGGATCTGGCACTGGATTATATGGTTTAAGTGATAGTACACTGGATTATGTGGTTTAAGCATAGTCATAGTGGTGGTGGGTGACTGGACTTCACGATCTTAAAGGTCTCTTCCAACCTTGATGATTCTATCAGTGTGTCACGTGTTACACTATGTGTTTCTGGGTCATCTAGAACAAATACCTTATCTACACACATAAGCAGTAATAAAGCCTCCTACAGGTTTCTCATGTGCTAAGAGGCAGAATACTTACTACCTAGTGAATGCCAGTACCCTAATCCTTTCTGGGTGAAAATAGTGGCATAGAGAGAATGTGAGAATCTTGTCATGAGGCATTTATGAAGAAGCTTACTATCATTCATGAGGAAGTTTCTAGGAAAGGATATTATGCTCTGATTTGTGAAGTTAATACCCAGTGGATCAGGCAAATGTACAAGACTTCAGAGCTCCATTCTTTCAATCTCAGAACCTTTAGTAAAAGGAACAGAACATGAACAACTTTCATGCCCTGCCCTCTGTGGCAGAGATGCTTGATATTCTCACTGGGACTCTATAGCTGCTATTATATGTTATCTCGTTCTCTTTGGCTTTTTTCTCTTTTTTCTTAACTCCTTTTTTTTTTCTTTTGCTAGTTCATGAGGAAAATAGTGCTCTTTTCCTCATCTTCTCTACCTAGAAAGAAAAAGGATTTGACATGGCAGAACTTTGCGATGAAGGGAACCTCTATGTCATTTCCCTTCAGCTGATTAACAATTTTTTGTTTATTTGGAAAACCAGTCCATAGACTCAAATTATACTTGCATCTTGATGTACTAAAGACTTTTAAACATATTTTGCAAATGCATCAGTATGATGAGACCGCCCACCTTGTAAACCCTAGAACAGCATGAATTTGATGCCTTTTATTTCCAATTACGTGTCATATGCAAACATCTAGATTAGAAAACTGAGCATGCTCCACTCAAAAAAAAAAAAAATGGGTGACCACAAAACTTTCTCTTTATGCAAAGTGCTATGTCAATTAATTTTGCTTGGATGAGGAAGCAGTCCCCTGGGACCTCTTCTTACACACCACAACTCTGTAACTCCCATGTAATACAGATTTCCACTTCCAGCAATATATATGCAAGAATTTTTCTCATATCTTATTCAAGCCCTTTGTTTCTCACTGCCTAGACTTCTAGTCTCTGATTTGCACTCTTTTACCAAAGCAAAAAATCCACGATTCCTGGGGCTCTGCTGCAGCTCCATGCAGATATAGCTATGACTATACAAAAGTCCTGAAGGTCAAACATCACTTGAGTACAGGTTTAGTGCCTAGTAGCTCTGATTTTAATGATATCTTTCTTCACCAAGAACACTGTGAAAATTCTCCATGTTAGATACTTTAACAGAAAAAGTTCATTTTTTTTAAATTAGCATATGTACAAGTCAAAACTTCATATTGAAAATGCTGCCACAATAAAGTGTCAAATATCTTCCAGTGAGTAAAAAGTAGAAAGATGCAATTACAAAAGAAATGCCTTCCACTATGAAATAAACAAAATAGTGTAGAGTTAATGCTTGACAAATTCAGGTCTATTATCTTTGAAGTTTACCCATTTTATATCTGGCCAGATTTTTCTACCAGGAAAAGATTTTATCAGGCTGTTACTAAAAGAAAGCATTAAGCATGTGGTGCTCATATTCAGAAAATGAAAAACAGTTTATACAATTTATACTGCTGTATAAGAATTTTCTTCCTCATTTATAGAATACCATTATACAGTCTAAAATAATGGTTTAATTAATAAGAAACAATGGGCAGACATAAGATTTATCATGCTCTGAGTCTAGCCAAAAAAATCTGTCACCACTCAAAAAAGCTCTGTACTTCACTATTCTGAAAAAAACTACATGCTTTGTAAGAAGTCCCTGGTGGATGAATTGCTATGTGGTAGATCCCTAAGACAGAAGGGAATGTGAGAAAATGGATGATAGTTACATCTAATAGGGATTATGGAAGAAAATGTTTTTCTTGAATTTTCTTGTGCTTCATACACTGCAAAATCAAAATCACAATCACAAAACCAAATCACAATCTTATATGACCTGTGATCACTAAGTATTCCAGATAGTGACATCTTGTTGGATAGGGCAGTACTCTTTTCAGTGGTGGCTAGCAACAGGATAAGGGGCAAAAGACACAAAATGAGACACAGGACGCTCCATCTGAATGTGAGGAAAAAATTTCCTTACTGTGAGGCTGAGCATTGGAGCAGGCTGCTCAGAGAGGTTGTGGAGTCTCCTTCTCTGGAGATAGTCAAAACCCAATGGGATGTGATCCTGGGGAACCTGCTCCAGGTGAACCTGCTTTAGCAGAAGAGTTGGACTACATAATCTACAAAGATTCCTTTCCAGCACCAATGATGATACTGTGAGTCTGTGACTCTGTTGTTGTGTTCTCTTCTTACTTGGCAACACAGGGTTTTGATTGAAATTTGGATGTTCAGAATTCCAAAACTAGGAGTTTCCTTTTCCTTGAATTTTAAGGGGTCATTTCCAGACCTTTTCCTGTGATGAAGCTTTAATCTTGAATAAATTACTTATTGCACATTTTCTGCTTAGTTTCAATATAATGCTAAAGTTTCTGAAACTGTTAATCAAATTCCTTTTAACTCTTCTTATGCTTGAAAACAAACAAGACTATTTTATTTAGATTTGTTGGTTCTATTTATTCCTCTAAAAGGTTTTGACATTTGAAATATTTTCCTTTCATCTTAATGATAGCAGTGAATTTCAATAAAATCTTCATTTATGGCTTATTTAAATTCAGGAGTGATTCTGACTACCTTAGTATACACTTTTAACTCTCTAAGAATAAGTCCATCCAGAATCATATCTGGTCTTGCTCCTTTTGCATATAAGAATTTTTAATGATTTATAGATCCAATTATTTCCCTTTTCACTGTTTCAGAATCGGATTTCCTATTTTCAACACCTTAAATTGTATTAAAACCACTCTGAAAACAATTCCTCCCTTATAAAATCTTTATTTGCATTCTTCTGTTCTACAGTCTTTTTTCTCAGAGTAGCATAGCAAGCAAATAGAGTTACCTCCCCATCCCTAGTTTCCTTGTAGTTTGATAATAGAGAAAACAGATAATTTGTAATCTAAGAGATGCATCTGGATGCAATCCTGTGCAATGTGCTCTAGGATGACCCTACTTGAGCAGGGAGTTTGGCCTAGATGACCCACTGTGGTCCCTCCTAACCTTACCCATTCTGTGATTCTGTGAAATTTATTTAACCTTGAATGTTTACCTTGTAGAATTAAATAAGAATTAATGTACTGAAGATCCATATGGCCTATTACAACTGGCTGTATATTGTACATATGTTCTCTTCTACAAAGATATCTGAATATAAAATGTTATTAAGAGTGAGTGAAATAAAGTTTCTAAAGATAAGTTTCATCAAAGAGTGAAGAAGAACAGATCCAGTATTGTAGCATAATCCCCCTATATCTCCAAGCCTGGTACTACTCACAGCTTGACTCTAGTTCTAGATACTAAAAACATTTGACAAAGTTCAATCAATAAATGACTCCTGTGAGGACCACCGAGATTTTTATTTCCCTTTTGGCTAAATGTTTTCTTTGTTATCATTGATTACATTTGGCACAACAATTGAGTCATTGGAAATACTAACTGATTAATCTTCTTACCTTCTTTGGATATTCTGCTTCACCAGACCAGTCAGTTACTCAGCTTTTTTGGGGTTTTTTGTTTTGTTTTTATTGTGGTTTTTTTGTTTGTGTTTTTTTTACTTCAGACAGTTCTTGAGTGTTCACTAGCTTTTGAGAATGATGATTCTAACTTCAGTGCAGTGGGAAACATGGCAAAAATTAAATGCACTCATGAGTGTACAAAGTTAAGTGATCTTCCTTTAGACTCAAATGGTCTGAATTTCTTCAGAGTTTTATCTAGAATTACTGCTATATATGGACAGGAAATGAATAATTATGGGTTTAGATTAATAGTTAGGACCACCTGAATGCTCTGAACTGACTAATATCTTCCTACTTCATTACATTATAAATTGTTCATCAGATTGACTGCTTTAAGAAAAAGGAGCAAAGGAAGAGTTGGAACAAAAAGATAAATACCTGCTCTTCATCTGTTTAAGAACTTGCAGGTAACTTCCTTTAGGAGGAAGTTATCTTGCCTCTCAGGAGACCAATGCTTGTTCATTAGAGCCCCAACTGTGAATATTTTGTCATAATGCCCCATCTCATATGTAATGTTAACTAGGCCCTGGATTCCACTTTAAAATGAATCCGTTTCAGGTAGGAAAAAAAAAAATCTAAAATAGAATATTACATTGCACAGTTTCACCGCCTGTCCAGTGGAACCACTTCTCATGACTCCTCACTGTCCACTTTGTAAAACAGCTCCAGGACCACAGATTACTGCCAGTGCGTGATCATTCTCCGGTGTTATCTAGCCATGTAATGAGTGTGAAGCTTCCTGAGGAAGACAAAGGTAACATTTGTATTTTTTAGTATAGTAGGGAAGAAACACATAAAATATTAAACCAGTTAGGAAACAATCGAGAAATATCTCCTGCATTCCTCTTCCAGAGGCTTCCACTTCCAGACACCCCTCCCTGCCCCCCTTCAATACAAAAAGAAAAGAAACAAACTAACAACAGAAACCATGGGGTAGTTTTTCCTCCTACTGATAATAGGGTTTTCAACTTTCATCTTCTAATCCATCACATAGGAGTCTTCAATAAAAACACTTAGAGAAATACGGGCACATCAGATTGTTGCCTCTGTTGCTAAAATTTTTTAGTCTATTTGTGGCAGATATTGCCACAATAAGTAAATTATAAGATGATTCTATCACATCATCTTGCTGTTGATAAGTCTTGACACATTTCTTCTAAATTGTTTCTAGCGCAAAGTGTTTGCGTTTATAGTGCCTATGTTGACCTGAATGGTTACAGGATACCAGAACTCTACCAGAGTCATCAGCTCCCTCAACTCCTTTAATGGTCAGATGAATTGTAAAACTCTCTAATTAGGCATCTTCTGCCATGAGATTCAAATCTTGTTCTTTTTTCAACATATGGATTCTTTCTCACATTTTGTTTATATTAGTGTCTCAATGCAAGAGGTCCCTTTCTGTACTTTGCATGATAGAATAGCAAAAAATATCAAAATATCTTGGGTTGTCCTTTTGCTATGGGTTCCTCTCATTGAGTTTTGTGACTATATTAGAATAAAAGTTTCAGCACAAGCATTTTGCAATATTTTAGTTTTGCTCTGCCAATCAATCTGTGTATCGACACACACCTTTATTTCTTCTTCATCAGTAATTCTTGGCAATTTCAGCATACATTTCTGAGGTGTGTAAAAATTGTGAAAGAAAGTCCCAGTAGTGATGCTGAAAACTAAGATCTAACAGTGAGGGCTAATATGATCAGAAATCACTCCAAAGAACAAGTAGGGTATATTCTTATGAACCTTCAGATATCCCAGTTGCACTTCATTGCTCAAATTTGGAAAGACCAAGAGATCTGCAGCAAGAATTGGAGAATATTCCTAACTGTCTTATTAAGACAAGGTCCAAGATCACAGCTTTTGTGAACAAATTAGAAGAAACTCTGCTACAGATTGAGGGTCTCACTAACAAAAGGAAAAGGGATCAGTATATAACTGTTGATGATAAAGCAATCTAAATGCTATTTATCCCCAAGCAATTTAATTTGAGGAAGCAGCAGGTGGGGTATTTTAAGTAAAGAGAAGAAAAAATTAATTCTATTGTATAATTCTTTACTAAGACTTCATTAGAATATCAGTCTCACTTCTGATTAGCTATGTTTAGAATAGCAATTTCAATGCAAAACCAGCCTACTCAGATGATAAGGGATTTTAGAGAACAAATCTTAAAAGAGAGACTAGTGAAACAAAAGTTGGGGCAGGATATGATTATTTTCTATAAATATACTTATTTGATAAACACAATGAAAAGAAAGGACTGTCAAAACTAAATATGCTTCTACAAGATCAAAAGAATGTAAAAATTAGTTATGGATATATCTTCTCAGCTAATGAAAAGAATATTTCTAACCATTAGAAATGAAGTTCTTGTGTGGTTTTCTGAATGGTGGAGGCCTAGAACACGCAAAAACTAAAGATAATATGTGAAAATATCTCCTAGAATCCTTGTGGTCACCAAAATAAAAGCAAGCAATGGTTATATTGATATATTTCAAACTATATATACACTTGTAATTTGAACCACATACATGTTTAATAGATAAAAAAATAAATTTTTATACACACACATATATATATATGCATATATATGTATATATATTTACAAGACTAATATTTGAAGTGTTATATATCTTCTACTTACAATAACTAAATATATTGTTTGTACTTGTTTTGTTTGGCTGTGACAGTGTACTGAAGAAACATATTCACTGAACTGCAAAGATCTAGAAATTTCTCTTGAACTGTCAAGCAGTTCAACTAAAAAAATCCTTAAAGAATGGGATCAACTCAAAGATCGGGGTAAATTTTCCTGTTCATTACTAAAATTTCTCCAAGATTTGTTATATTCCTATTGACTTATTCTAGGCCATGGTCAATCTGAGCAACATAGCAGAAGTGTTCCAGCCCTTCAAATAGTTCATCCTGGAAATATTTAAGCACCCATAACACCTTTTCAGATAGTCCATTATCAGCTTCCTGCTGTATTAGAATATGACCATTTTTTCCCTTCTCTTTCACTGTTTTCTCTCAGTCAATGTCCTTTCTTGTTAAAGTCCATTGTGAATGAAATTTTAAGTACATAGCTTCTTGTATTTTGTGTGTCTTTGATTGCTTATTTGTTTAATCAGAGCTATTTTACAGCTATTTGACAGAAAATGTGAGTTTTAATTTCCTTATACCAATGGATATTTTTACATTTTTTTAGTTATTCCAAATATGATTAAGATCAGGTCTGGTTTTCTTATGTACCTTTAATGTGAAACTGCACAGCCTGAAAGAGTTTGATTATGGCAGAAGCATGTACACCCATTCAGCTAAGTTCTGCCACCGTGAGTGTATGACTGAAACAAAAGAAATTTCTCTGCAGACTGTAGAAGTGTACATGGAAATCTGGAAACATCAACCAACATAAGGGCCATAGCGTGAAACTGAAACTGCCAACCTGTCCAATGTCCAGGCCATAAATGTCTGCTCAATGGCCAAAATATATCAAAGTCTCAATATGCCAATGAGAATCAGAATAAATTGTTAAAGTGTGAGCTTCAGGGTCTAGTGTCCCAAAGCAAAACATGTCTGCGGAGAGTTTAGCCCTGTCTGCACCAATGTCCATAAGCTGGGCAAGGACTCTATTTGAGAAGAAACCTCAATATCCATCCCAGATGCACTTAACTTGAGTTTAAATTTTGTGTGTTTCAGAGAGAAAGTTTACTCTCCATCTTAAATAGATGTTCATTCAGTTCAAAAATCTTCTAAATCATCTGAATGAGAATCATTTCCTATCAATCAAGTTTATTTTCCTTATTATTTATGAAACTGTAATCCTCCTAATGTCTCGTTGTTCACAAAATCTCCTCTGGTAACAGACAGAAAATTTTCAATTTTATAACATTTGGAAAAGATACATAGCTATTAATGAAGAATGAGGAGAGATAAAAACTTATTATTTAACATTAAGCATTCAAGAGCTGTCGCATAAAGATGAAACACGGCGGCCCAGAGAAACTTTCCAGCAGTATCAGTTTTCGCATGAGTGGACTTCATGGAATGGATTATCAAGGACTTGCCTTATAACAGTGAAGGTGTTGCTCACCACAGTGAAGAAACAAGGAATAAAAAGAAGAAGAAAACTTCCATACAACGGAAGCGTTCATGCAACAAAAGAGAGGACAAGATGTAGCCAGGGATATGTACAGCTTCACAGATAACTGGGGGCTTGCTCTCTGTCTCAGGAGAGGAGTGGTGAACAGAAAAAAGAAGCCTTTTGATTTTCATAATGTGATATATGAATGTTTTGCTGTTTCTCTGACCAGCAGCGAGGCAGACTGCCAATACTGCCTTACTGAGTATATCATTCCCTGTTGAGCTATGGGAGATGGCCACCAAAAAAGTAAGTGACTTGATCATGCTGTGTTTGGGCTGACTGAATGGTAACAGATACTAAATGGGGTCCTAAGAGAGCTCTAATATACTCTGAACCCAACATTTTTGATAATAACCTCTCCATTATATTAGTCATTAAGGAAACTTGAAAATACCAGTTCACAAACTAAACAGAATAACTCTTCTCCATTCCAGACTTTTGCTACAATTAGAGTAATTTATTTTGGGGAACTGCCAGGAAAAGATAGAGTCGGGGTAGAATTCTGAAAGAAAAGCAGCAACAATTAGATCACTTCTGCCTCTCTTTACTGGGTGGGTCCTCTGAATGTCAGCCTCATTATTCTGGATGTCAATTCTAGGCAGCAGCTCCTAAATGCCATTCCAAATGGTGGCCTAAATGGCAGTCCCTGTTGTACATTCTTTCTCCAGTAATAGTGGCAGGCTTTTGGGAACATCTTTTAGTTCATAATAAATTTCAGGAGCGCTAGCTTGAGAACAATGTTTGAGGCTTATGCCAACACAGACTGGCAGATAAATACTTCGAATACACAATTTCATTATCGCTTCTGAAAATCCATAGCCTGCAAGGCTTGTTTGCTGGTGGGGAAAAGCCTAGATTTTCTGAGGTAACAAGGACGACTTACATAAAATTTATATAATCTCAGTGTATCAAAAGCCCCACGTGGCTCTGTTCACTCTAGGCCCCTCGCAAACATGAAAGAAAGCATCTTCATTGTGGTTGCATAAAAGAAAGAATCCTTCTGTGAGGTCAGCTGGGTTCCAAAACATGGACAAATTAAGTGAACAGACAACAAATCTGTAGCAGTGCCAGGAAATCGTGTTGTAATTCTCAGTCCACAGCCGCAACCACAAGAGTAATCTCCTTCTACGTTTCTGGTAGCAAAATGGGGAGGGGGAGGGGCACAAAGTCACTCACAGAGAACTTCCCTGTTTAACATGGATTTCACTATGCATGGAAACAAACATTCCATTTTCTCATGTAGATTGTGGAAGACTGTTGAACTGAGCTTGCAACAAAACCCTAATGCAACATGTAAAGCTGGGCTGCTTGAAATTGGAGATCCAGACTTCAGGCTGATTCAAAATGCGGACTGATCCTCACTAGCAGATGTGTCTCAAGCACTAACAAATTTTCCTGCATCTCATTTGCTTGGAGGGACGGCCAGTACCTTCAGCTGCTGAAGGCTGATCCATGGCTGTAAAATTAACTTTTAGTCTGACGAGTGGGCAAACCCTTCCTGAAGCTATTCTTTCTGTTAGCCTAGTTAAAAGGTTGCTAAGCAGACACAATGTGTCATGGGCACTTCACAGCTGCCAGAGCTGCCTCTTCGGTGCTCAATGGTGCCAAAATCTGTCCAGTTACAACCCAGTCTTCGTGCAGGGCCGCTGTAGTAAAGGAGCTTGCAAGATGAAGGCAGAATCCTCAATTGCGTTTCTCCTGATCACAATATTCCTGGCAGGTTCAGGATAGGTTTGCCATTGTTTGTCCGTGAGAAGTCCAAGTACATGGCTAGTTTTGCTCTCTTTAGATCACTGTTCTTTCCTGCTCTGAAGTATTTTAATTAAATACATTTGAAAAATACAAAAACATCAAAGAGGATACTTTCTTTGTGTTTACATTTTTATGAAGTCCAACTACCACAGAGGTCTAAAAGACTCCACAGAGAAACACACGAGTTGAGCCACATCTTCCAGTTTGCTTCCGTTGCTTCACGTGCCAATGCAGATGCGAGCCCAAGCCCCAACATTTTCAGCCAGCATCACTATCCAGCTGTCACACTATGGCTAAAGGAAGGAGCCGTACCAGGTTACTGCCCTGGAGGTGTTCTCCACCTCTTCTCCCATAAGCTACAGGATGAAAAAGATAGAAGGCTTTCCCTGTCTCTATCCTCCACACAGACAGAGATAAACGCCAGTGAATGGATACATTAGCAAGTTCCCATCTCTGCTCAAGCTCTCCCATGTTTCTGCAGGGGTAGTCTACATTCCCCAAATGCTGGTGACAAAGTGGAGGACTCCCTGCAGTGAATGATTTCTTTGCTGTGGCTCAGAACATGGCTTCAGTGTTCTGTACAGCATTACATTTTCAGTGGTGCAATTTTGTTTTAACAGTTTTCTTGAGAAGCAGTGTAGAATAGAACTTTTAAACTTGTATTTCATTATCCAGTGTCTCCATTAACTACACCCTTAAGCATATGCTGTGCTGTGGATGACTAATCTGTGTCTCCCTGCTAACAATAAGAAGCACCCTGAAGTCAGGAAACCTTCTGGTTGCCTTGGGCTCCAAGGGCAGGCTCCTTGAATGACTGAATGGCTCTGTGATTGGGTCATCTTTGTGTAATAAAGGTCCTCAAAAAATGTAATTGTGCCCTTAAAGCCACAAAGAACAGGAAATAACTGAATGGTGAATGTGGCAGTGGAGTTGCCTGCATCATCTAAATCTGGCTGTATCTGGCATTCCAGCAAAATGGCTTTGTTATATAGGCTGCCAAAATGAAGCTATGGCACTTTATTAAAAAAAAAAAAAAAGAAAAGAAAAAAAAAAAGAAAGAAAGAAGAGCATTTTCTTTCTGGGTGGACATTTATTTCTGGTTTGGCATTGGCCAACAGATTAGCATTGGTAAAATTAAGATACAGAAACAGCCTGGTTTACTGAAGAAAGGAAGGGGTGAAGGAAGACCTGAGTTATCACCACTGACTCACCAGATAAAGGAAGTGTTTATGGTCTAAAGTTCATGTGCACCTCCAGCTTCATTTCTACTCTTCCCATCATCTCCTCTTTGGATCATGTGGTATCCCTGCAAATGGGGGACATTTTGTGTTCTTTTGCACTTACTTAGGAATAAGACTTCTCCCTGCAAAAAGCCACAAAGTCTATGACTCTTTGCCTCTAGAAAATTTAATAATGAAAAGGACAAAAAATTGGTTAACAGTGAGTCAAAGCAAATGCAAACACAAAGCAATACTCTTAAATATGTAATCACACAGTGTTTTAAATCAAAACTTAGGTATTTTAGGATGACTACAGCAGTCATTGAAGGGAACAAAAAATGTGTCACATAAAGGGAGGAATAAATGTCCACATGTGTTTCAGTCATTTAAGCAACAGTCTCCTAAAACAAAAAGAAGTTTTTCAGAAGTTGAAATTTCAGCGAGTTCCAGATGAGAATGAAATTTACCTGGAAGGTGCCACTACACTAAAGGAAGTCAGCATGACTTATCAAATCTGGTGTGAGTATTGCTATGTTTAAGTGCCATTTCAAAAGATTCATTGGCTATGTAGGCTTTTACTATCAGCATATTTATTTCACCTCCTAAATGAAATCCAATTTGAGGCTATTAATATTAATGTGCTGAGATAATTCTGATGATGAATTAATAAAACACTTGGCCTCTCAATATGCTGTTTGCTCTTACCATTTAATGATGCTCTTAACTGGAAAAAGGAAGAGATAGAGCAGACTCCAGCAGGAGCCTGAAAATTAGAAACCACTTCATTGTTTTTAGCTTGCTGCTTTAATGACAATCAATGGCATTGATTTTGGACTAGAAAAGTATTTACTAAATCTTTACCATGTGCTACAATCCCTATTTAAATTCCTTAAGCATGATCTGTATGTAACACCTGCTTAAAGTAATTCAACTATTTTATGAAAATAAAATTAAAAATATTTAATACATTTCTGCAATTTGTTGGAGATTTGACCCTATTTCTTATGTTAGTCATAAATATTGGGTTTTATGAAAAATAATTGTCTTCCCACTGAAAGCACATCTGTACTTTAGAAAAATGAGATTACATCAGCAGTCTCATTCCTTTACAAGAGTAATTTCAGTTCTCTGAACATTTTAGTGCAGATAAGGCTAATTCAGCTACCTTATTATGCTAGAGTAGATTTCCATTTGAAGAGTTGAATTCAGCTAATGTACATGATTCTTATATTAGTCAACACAGTTAGCACACCATAACAAAAGAAAAAATGTAAATAATAAACTATTTCCACAGACAACCAAGTAAAAATATATGTGTAAATATGTTCACTGTCATATCCATAATTTATATCATTTTTTTATTATTGATATAAGTGAATATGGAAAGCATTTAATTCTAAGTTCACATACAATTCATTGTGGTTAAAATGTAAAACCTTAATGCTAGTAGTTTTTACTTTTTATCTAGGAAAGAATAAAAAAATTCTAATCATGTGATTTCCAACAATTATAATTTCATCTAAGATTTCGTACCTGGAAAGCTTAAGAGGTGGCTTGTAGAACTCATGCAATCTAATTTTCAAAGTGAAGCATATTTTAGAAATTTTAGAAGATGGCAAGCCTGGAAGGCCATTCCCAATACCCTTAATATTTAAGCCTGCAGTTTTAATTCCAGGCAAATTTTGTCTCTGAAATAGATCAGTTGATACAGACTCTTTTACATTAACTGCATTGTAGAAATATGAAAAAATTTTAGGAGACGAAGAAGTGCTAACTGTAGCATATTATTGCTGAAATTTATATTATTAATAATTAAGTTTCCGAACCAAAAAAGCTGAACAAATTACCCTCAAACTGCTTCTTCAAAGAGAAAACAAAGAGAGGACATTTTCAGTTGTTCTTCATTCAATTATGAAGAATTCAGTGTGGTAAAATCTCTGTGTGAATCTAGAGAAAGTTTGCTGACATGGAAGAGAATAAAATTATGCTAATTGAGAATCAGATTCTTATTTTTATTATTTGTGGCAGGATAACAGCAAATAGATTTAGGTGGTAAGGGAGATGGATGGTGTCACGGATTACCAGTCGTGTACCAGCTTTCTTTTGGTCCTGCTTCTTTTGAGCAGTACTGGAAGGAAAAGGTATATAGAAAGGCTTAATGCAACCTACACTTCATAAAATTTTCCCTCTGCTCCCATGTCTGAGTAAAAAGTAGGCAATGCAGGCCAACAGGCACTGAATGGCCACAATAAAACCCAGCCAGGGGATTCCTCTTTTTTTATTCTATTTCCATTTTCCCCTACATAGATGAGATGATTAATTTTTTTCAAAATTTCTAACAACATAAAAAGACAGACCAAATATTAACCTTCCTACATGTCTTTGGCCACTGTTCTGATGATCACAATCAGCTATCATGTGTGCTTGATTTTGTGCAGTCAGATAGATCTGTCAAAATCAGAGTTGTTTTGTTTTTGCCTATGTTATTCAGAACTAACATCATAACATGCAAATCAGCTTGAATACATGATCAATGACTTAAATCCCCATGACTATTGTGAATTATACTTGGAATATTTTCATGACCAGACTTTGTGTGAAAATTCTGACCTCTGAGGGAAAAAGTAGAATCATAGAGTGGTTTGGGTTGGAACAGACCTTTAAATGTCATCCAGTCCAACTTCCCTGAAATGAGCAGGGACACCTTCCACAGACCAGGTTGTTTGAAGCCCTGTGCAGCCTGACATTGAATGTTTCTGGGTCTGGAGCATCCACCACCTCTCTGGTCAACCTGTGCCAGTGTTTCACCATCCACTCCATGTAAATTCCTTAAATGTAATCTAACTCAGTGAGAGGAATCTGAACTCCTTTACTTCAAAGATATTTCTCAGAGACCGATTTAAAAGTTTGCTTTATGCTCTTCTTTCTACTATAAAATATTATCATTCTTAAAATCAGTTAATTTGGTGAAAGAGGACTGATTTTAAAATATAAAAATGTACTTTAAAATGTCAGTAGTCTTTTAAAATACTATTCAATTATGGTAGCCTAAAACATTGTTTTATTTCACCTGCTATTTATTTTCTTAAGTAGCTGCAGGGATGTTTACTAATTAGATAACCTAGAGCTGAACACTGGGAGTTTCTAAGTGTTGAGTATCTTTAACTTTTGATAAAGCAAGAGCAGAGAGTGCCTTAAAGGATAGGTCAGTGCTTATATAACATTGTGTGAGAATCAGTTTTTGTCTTGTTTTTCTTAGACATAATTTGATGTTTTACAATAGAAAAAAGTGTAAGCACATCCCAGCATATCACTTCTATCACTGGTGTGTATAAAATGCTTCCCCTATGCTTTTAAGGTGATGAAAAGGACAACTACCTTGTGTCTAAATCAGGAGAGCTTGATATGATGTCAAAGCCTTTGGCTAAACATAGATTGACTTAATTCTTTCAATAATGAACTTTGGTCCAGAGCATTTAACAACCACAAGAGGAGAAACCCAATATAAAAGAGAAAATCTCCTCATTCAGGTTATCTTGCCTGTGCTGCAGGCAAAACATAGAAATATTTTTTTTAATCGAGATTCTCTGCAGCAGCCCGTTCCAAATGCCAGTATCCATCACTGATGACTGGATCAATAGCTCTGTTTTGGCCCCAGTCTCCTACGAGAGATGGCATGCCATCAGTGACAGACAAATATCACAGTTAAGCAAAGTATCCAGCCAGACCTAGTAACATTTTTATTGATTTTTGTTGTGCAAATAATGTCTTTTTGGGCTGAATAAATGGCTTTGAGCCAAACAGTCATTGTTTATGATTCCAAAATGCAATAAAGGGACAGGAAATATATTATAGCCTATGTCTCAAGGCACACAACATAATCATCCTTTGGTGGTGAAAAACTATCCAGCTGAAACCATGAGTGCATATTTATCCATGCTTAAAGGTACCTGTAGGACTTGCAAATCTTACACAAAATGTCCTGTTAGGAAACAGATGGTATTGCCCTTTAACCTATTGAATAAGTACTAGAAAACCAAGCAAAAAATAAGCATTATATTTCTTCAATCAATACAAAGAAAACACTTTATTATTTTCCCCTCAAATGAAATATCAAACTTGCCAAAATGGTATTAGGATGCTATGAAAAAGGGACAAACCGGAAAGTACCTGGAGAATTTTTCAAATGCTACAAAATTACATTGATAGTTGCCCAGCAACAATATTTTTTGGTTTTGTCTTTAAAAAAAACTATTTTATTTCCCTAATATAGTTATTAGTCATTAACTTAAGGTAACAATAAAAACAACAAAAAAGTCTCCTTATTGTTATATCTGCACATTAAATCACAAACATTTTCTTCTGGACATATGTTTAATGTATCCAGTGGATTTAATGAGAAATTGCATTTAGTCCCAGCAAGTGGGCAGTGGCCAGATTTTCTAGACATTCAGGTGTCATAAACAAACATTCTCTCTTAATGATGTTGTCAAATCACGAGTACAAATTATTAGCAGTGAAGATCTGAGAAAAGAGCTATTCTCTTTACTGTCATGCTTTATACAAGGAAATATTTTTAACAGGTTTGTTGCTTCCAATTAGCTAGAAATAACCTGTATTAGCTTGCATTATTTCAAGGCTGATAAAATTATTTTGCCCTCATTGCACAACCCTGCATTTTCACGGAAAAATATAAATAATTCAAACACCTTTCAGAAAAATTCAAGAATATTTATCCTCACCTCAAAAAAGTCCATTCATCTGTAGGAAAATGCTACAGTAATCAAATGCTACCTAAATCCCATCTCTCTCTACATCTTTAAATTTCAAGCTTTTACTAACTCTCTCATGACAGCCTTAAATATACTTTTTGAAGGTATTTGGAGTGCAAGACAAAAGCTGCTGTTCTAAAGAAATTATACTCAAAATCAGAGGCTTTATTTCAATAAAGTAATATTTCAAAAATAAAATTGCAAAAAAGGACAATGGAAGTCAACAGGAAACTCTAAAAGGAAATATTACTGTAATAGCTTATATTTGTTAATGGCCTTATTATGTCTACTCTAAAACAAAACTTCTGATAAGCTTCTCAACAAGCCTATTGCAAAATTTTTATATTCTTCAACAGAAGTAAATATTCCCTTTGAATTACACAAAATCATTGCAACAAACTTCCAATCATACATAACTCATTTGAAGAGTTATTCAACTTTAATCACAATGTCATTAAATTTTTCCAAAGTTTTGGGGTGATTTAAGATTTTTCCTTTATTATTCTTTGATTTAAATTTCCCAGATTCTCAGCCCTGGAAACATTACACCTGTGATCAGAAATTTTATTTGAGAACAGCTTCTTTGAGTCAGGATATCTCACAAGCCCAAAGTTATTTCTATGACTAAAGGTTCCTGACAGTAAGATGTGAAAAAGCAAAACAGAGATAAAATGAGACTTTTGACATGTCACACATAGTGCAGGATAGTCATACATTTGGCACCTCTTTTCTCCTTGTCCATCTCATCTGAATATTCAAAAATCAGAGTATCCTTTTTCTGAGGGATGACAGACTTAGTCTTTCATCCTTCACTGACTGCTGTTATTTTTTTGTATGTTTCAGATTCAAATAATGAGCAATATTTTACCTCACCTCTGAACCTAAAGGGAAATAAATTATTATTCTTCCATTTCCTAGGGTTTAATTTATTAGATAAAAACCCCTTTTTCTTTGAACACCTTCCTTCAGCAACAAGTACACTAAAGCATGAATGACACAAGTCTTCCTGAATCCACTGGTTTAGCTGTGGCAACTGATTTTTGCTCCTAGAAGAGGAATAAAAAAACAGTAAGAAACACCTATTGAGTGCAATTCATCTGGTCTATTTTCAAATATCTCTCTGAGCAGGAAACAGTCCTCTGATGATGTCTGTTCCTTTCTATTAACCACAGTAGGGTAGCCCAGAATTTCTGGCTTAGACTTAGGTGTCTCTTCTATTTCTAGATAAACAAGTTCAGTGAAACGAATCCCAGCTTTGGTCATTCAGACCATTTCAGGCTGCCAATCCTGAGTGGATGGTGTTCTCTGTGACCTTTAGAGTTGAACTGGACAGGATTTCAGGCATATGGCTTCTTTATATTTTCAACTTCCATCCAGCCTGAGAAGTCTGGTTATTTGTGAGCCTTGATTTAATTTTAACCCAGAAAACTGCTACCTAATGTTAGATTTTTATTTTTTTTTTTGTTTCAGATGTTCAGATATTTTGTTGAATTTGGCCTAGACATATGTTTTGGCTGAAAGCTCATTTTGTACTGAGAACGTGTACATGCCTTTCTTTTCTGAGCTTAGAGGGTTTGAGGGCACTTTATTTTAAATTTTAAACTCAATCAGAAATAAAATCAGTAAATCAGAAATATTAAACCGTGAGGTATGAAGCTGCTGGCACACACTTCAGTGCATGATCAGCCAGGTTACCCATTTGTTCTCTGGAGGAGGTAGCCCTGGAAACTCAGCCCCATAGTGACTCATTCCTGAGCTGGAGGAGCAGGCCGACGTAAAACCCAGGATGGGTATTAAGAGATCTGTAACTGCTCCTCCTGCAGACCTCAGGAACATATGTTCACATGCTTGACACAAACCGTCTGTGCCAATAAAACCCTGCCCATTGTCATGCTAAGGAAATTCAACCCTCCCTGCAGACTAAGCCCTGTCTGTGTCAGCTGGCCAGGCACATCTTCTCCTGGGGGAGTTGAATCCCGCCAACTGAGAACATGGTTTCCAGAGGGCAAATAAATAGGCTGTAACAGGATAGCATGTGAAATCTTCCTGCAAAGACTAGTCACCTGGGTGTTATGAACTGTGATGTGAAGATACTAGAGTGAATGTTGTTATGAGTATGAAATCATCTTCTTTGATGAGGCTAAAAATAATGGAATAAAAATGGTTTATTCATAATCTTCTTATTACAGATTCTGTTTTCTCTTTAGGTAAGAATGTACATCCATTTCTCTCATTTCAAGGGTACAATTTAGAGTGGGTTTTTTTAATAACAATCACAGAAAGGTAAAAACAAACATGCTTTATTGTCTGGCTTTTAAAGACAATGACAGCTGCAGCCAGACTGATCTCATCACCCTATCGGCAATATTTTTATAGCAGTTAGAGTAATGGTAAGACAGAGACTCTCACACTTGTATTTATCCAACTGTTTTCTTTTCTGGTCCTTCTCTGGTGATATGTAATTTTCAGACCTGTTTTTCACACGAAATTTTCTATGCATAATCTACCCATAGCTAAATTACTGTGAGTATTTTTCTGACACTTGGAGGTGTGAATTATGGCCTTGCATTGAACTTTCCTTCTTGGACAGAGAGAAAGGCTGATGGGGAGAAAGGGTAGGCTTAGGTATGTGCAAACATGATGCCTGCTCAAATGCATTTACCCAACACAGGCCTGGATATAAGATTTGCATGAGAAAAGCTTCCTGGAGGAAACAGCATGAGCCAGTGGACAGGCTCCTGACAAAGCCATCCAGATGTCTTGTGATCTATCTCCAGTTTTCTCTACGTTGCCATGTGATCTTGGGAAAGCTGCTTTCCCTGTGGGTCTTAATTTCACAATCTGAAGATGTTTAGAGGGGCTCCTAACCTACAATGTGATTTAAAATTCACAAATATTCAAATATTTCTGAAATGCCCATTTCCAGCAACTACAATGCCCATAAATCTAACTCACTAATAATAATAAGTTTAAGAAGGAACGAAGACTAACCTATTACATGTTTGGGAGGCAAATCTCCAGCTTGATGACCTCTTGTTTTCCCTTATCAGCAACAACTCTTTGCTTTTTCTATTTCACTGAATGTACTTGATACAGGAATTTTTCTCATTACCACAAATATTAACAACAGATTTTAAAACACTGTACTAGGAAGAGGAGGAAAGTGAGATTTCTATATCATATACTGTGATTTTGTCTTCAGAACTTCTGGATAAGTTTGTCTTTGAAAAGTACAACCAGACTTAGGCAATATTTCAGCCTAAACACACTGCAGCAGTTTTTATTAAAAGGAACAATCTCTGTAAGACACCATGGACTGAAACACAGTAGCTCACAACTCTACCTCCTCTATTGCCTCTGTATTATAAGAAAGATGTGATTATAGTTTATGTAAGCATATGAAAACAATCATACTCACAGTGAACATCCCAAACAAAGGACACAAACCAGAAGAAGAGAAATGAAGTAGCAGCAGTATTAGTTATTAGTGCACAGCTTTTGGAAAGCCTCTGGCCTACTAAGGTCCACATTGTTTCATGTCTTCTGTGATACAACAGGTAGAATAGATAAACTTTTTGCTGGGCTGAATAAATCCAATATGAGCTACAGGTTCATAGCCTGTAAACTGCATTGTTTCTCCAAGGATTAGGACATTTCAGGGACTCTGAAAGGTCAGTTGAGGAAGTCTTGAACTTTACAGGGAAACCATCTCAGTGACTTTGGTTTCTTCTGATGCTCAGGGAAAGAGACTTAATTAGAGCAGCAATACACGCACATTCTTGTGTATGAGGGAGAGTTCCATCTCCACACTTCTTAACTATTTAAGCCATGCTGAAGTACTCAGTCATTTGATCTCAGTATCATCTGGGGACCAGCTGTCCTGCCAGCTCTCCCACTCCCCATGTGGTCTCTGCACCCCATATGTTTCCGGCCCTTTTTCCCACATGCCTTGATCTCCCTGTATCTACCAGATAACCAGATTTCACTGCCCTTGCTTACCTTACAAGTTATATGGGCATGGTACAAATGGTGGTTTCCACCTCCATTTTATCCTTAGCAGGCAGCTGGCCAAGTTTGACACCAGTTTTCTGTGGTGTTACAGCAAAAGTAGCCTTTCTGGAAAGTTCCTGCGTTGTTTGATAAAATGAATCAAAAATGCAAAAGATGAAAAAAATCAGAGGATAGAGGATTTTTGATCATCCTGATAATATACTTATTGCTGGAAAGAGATTGGGGAAGATATGTTCTTTGAGGGCCAGTGACTCTTTCCGAAAATAGTCTGCTGACAGAGGAAGCTTGGTCACCAGAAAGAGTCAGTTCTTTATCTCTTTCTCTCTTTCTTTTCTTCTTCTTCAGTAATATTGAAGTCTATGTAGGTGTTACAACCACTCTCTGCTGTTGGAGTCCAGTCTTCCTTATAATCTAAATATTATAATATATAATTCAATATAATATTTCAACCAGGAATTTTGCCTTGAGCTGAGAAAGTTGTAGCAACCCTAGTAAAGCAGCAACCTTCATGAGTGAAATTCTTTAAAAATTTGTTATTATAGCCAATATCTGAAAAATGCTTCCGGCACCATGTAACTCTACCATTCAGGATTAGATCCTGAGATAGTAAGGCATCAAGATTCATAATTTCAAGCATGGCAGAGGTCCAGTCTTCACCAGTGGTCCACCAGTACTTCAATGTACTGGTGCCTCTTTTCATACTGGGACTTTTACTCTCACATAAATAACTAAAGCAGACCCAAGCTAAAAATCTCACCATGAAACTGAGGGAGAGAAATCTTGATCTCAGAGTTTTTCACAAATTTGATGAAGCTTTTGGGACATGAGGATAATCAAGCATTGCAACAGGATGTCAAGAGAGACCAATCCATTTCCATCTTTGGAGGATTTCAACACCAGAGTGGATAAAACCCTGACAAACCTGGTCTAACCTTGTACTATACCATGTTTTGATCAAGGGGTTGTACAGTAGACCTTACTAACACATTTACAACCTTAGAACAAATTATCCCTATGGCCTTATGAACATAAGGATAAAAAAATTCAAAAATCAAGACATTAAATTGCGTTCATTTACTCATGATTTTAATTCTCACATACAATAATATTACCATAATTTTAAAAAATGCATGAAAAGGAACCATGTATAAGATAGACCTAATACATTTGGTTCCCAACTGATGGTATTTTTTGCCTGATGGTTCTCTGTCATCTACCTTATGATTATTGCTAATAAGCATGTTTTCAAAAACACAAATCAACTGGAAGGCATGGTCAGTGTCTGTAGCCCCTAATGATGGTCATGTCAGTATAACAAAGGAGCACAAAAATATGATCTTTATGTTATATTAGACATGTAGGAACAAAAAAAAAGGTTGTCTAAAGGTATTTCAGCAGCATATAGTTGGATGTGTATCTGAAGAGGTTTTCTAAATGGGTTTCTCTGACTGTGCTCCTTCCTTCACTTGTGTAAATACTGAGAGGCAATAATGCTTGTTCTTGTAGCAAAATACTTTCCTAGTTCCTTTGTTTCTTGGTTGTAACATAAGCAAAATGGCAGAAAATATCATTTTTCAGAACAGAAAAGGACTTAAGCACTGAGAGAGACTTGAAAAAAATTTAAAAGCACTTTACAAAACTATTGCAATGATATTGTCATAGTAACCTATTCCTCCTGGACTGTGATTATAGGAATCAGGGAGTGAGCAAAGCAGTCGTGAGGATTTTTCTGGGTTATCTGGCTTTGAAAAGATCATGTTCAAACCCTGAAAAGATAAAAGAGAGACTATACAGAATGTAAGCTGGACCGTTAAACATTTCCATATGACAAACTCCTCTCCTGAGATCTGACCTGCCTGTAGATTCCCCAGTTTGCAGATCTAAAGGAACCAGGCCCACCCGCGCCTGCTCTAAAGAGAAGAAGCTGGGCCTGACTAGCTTTTGAAAACTACTTTAAAATTCTTGCCAGAAAATACCTCAATAAAAAGAAAGATATATCCATAAAGCATTCAAAAGAAAATCCCATGAACCAGGATTTTTAGAAAGTAACTCGTCTAAAAGTGATTGTAAAAACAATATCCCATGTAGGCATTTCTGAAAGAAATAGCTGCCCTCCATAGAAGACATTTCTTTTTCCTACAGATTATTGGTAAATTATGTCCTTGGGCAGCAATCCTGACATTTATGCGCATGCATAACTCCAAGCACATGGCTAGTTTCATAAACCACAATGGAACTATCTGCATTCCTAAAGTTAAACATATGTGTAAGTATTTGCAGAATTGGGATCCAAAGTCCTACATCAAAAATTTATCTGCCAGCAATAATTACACTGATGAAGCAGAAAATTGGAGGCGTGGGTGGGTGTTTCTCCACTATACCTTCAGCGTCTCCACAGATAGTAGAACTTGATCTCACCTTCCCATGGTGACAGCAAGGCCTTAGGTAAATCACAGGAAAATTTGGGTTTCCACTGCCACTCAGGACACTCCTAGCTGCATGCCTACCTATAGCAGCTAGTGACAGAGCACACTTTCCAGCTGCCATTGCACATTGCAGCTGCTCAGGTCACCTGGTCATGCAGTGATGTCAGGCAGATAATGTAGCTCAAGGTGATTCCAGAAAGCCTGTGACATGTATGACAAGATTAGGTGGGATCTTCAGGCAGCTTAAAATCAGTCTGCTCTTCAAACAAAACAAATACCTACAGCAAAGCTACAAGTATCTCTCTTGCAGAAGAAAATATTGGTCCTGCTAGACTGTACTTCTAAAGAGCAAATATTCAAAGCAACACCATAATTCTAGGACCAAGGCTATTGAACTGATAACTTTAATCAATTATCAAAGTACAATCAGGCACCCAGATTAATATTGAGTGAACAGTCATCACATAAATACAGATGTGAAATCCTTTCTAACATTAATACAAGTTCAAATCCTCCCCTTAACTTCTGACACTCAAAATACATGGGTGCATACATCTTAGGAAAGCCTATCACTTAACTGCTTAGAATCTATTCTTAGCAAATGAAGAACAGCTTCTCTGGAAAGTTTCCCACGTAGATTCTCTATAACTATTGTAAATCCTCTCAAAGCACTCATTTCTCATTACAAATTTCCTGTTAGTTAAAAATAATAACATTTTTAGTCATCTAGATCACCACATCTAGTGTTTGAAAAAAGTCACTGGCTATTCCGATCAGCTGGCGTTTTTTGTAATTTTAATCGGTAATGGTCTGTTCTGTATTTGGGAATGCTTATGCTGCCTGGAAACCTGGAAAGTCACAGGTTGTCCTTTAGCTTAGCTTGGTACATTGCTGTCAGAAAGCCCAACTCAAAGACATATCTAGCTCAAGAAATTACTCTGTGTATAGTAATCAATCTGAGGCTCTAAAAATCTTCTTTCGCTTACCACGTATATATTGCATAACCAAAAAATGTCTCACTTTTGAATAATCTCGCAATTATGCTTAGCAGGAGAAATGGACTAGTTTCCTTTCTTCTACAACTTTCCTTGCTTTTCTCTCTTTCTAATCCTATTTACCCCCCTCTCATAAGGGGTAGTCCTCAGCTACTCCATCTGCTTGTTGTTTGTCCTTCAGCTGTTTGTTGTATGGGTACTTCTTACCTGCAACTTCTCACATCTTTGATGGTCCCATTGATGGTCCCTTTGATGATCCCATTGGTCACATATGTAAAGTCCTTATACTTTGTGTCTGGCTATACTATCAGAGTTTTCTAAAATATTTATAACTTGTTGTTATTTAAAATACTTTAGTATGCTTAGATTTAACTAACTATTATTAATTACTAATTAATAGGTATAATTTCTAATTGCACAGCTTTGGCTTCAGAGCCCATCTTACAAGAGGAGACTGAAATAACTTGGAAGAGAACCTGACAAAAATAAGGTGGTGTAGGGTCTGTTGATGATGGTCATGAGATTCTGGAAATGCCTTTTAGCAGAGGAAATTTAGGGGGGGAAAAAAGGCATGTAATTTTTAGATGGATCTGATCACTTTGTCCTATTTTTAAAAGGAGCAATATGTTGTGATTTCTGCAGTGGCAGACAAACAGGTATGGTAACTCAGTTCAAGTTCTATAATCTTGTGTTCTCCTTTCATATGCTGATTGATGATTAAGTCACCCAGGGGAGGAGAGAATTAATAGTCCATGCAAATAGGAACTACTGCAGTGACCTGCCATTATGCACATCCAGCACAGAATACCGTTCTTCTGGATCCCTTTGTGACTAAACCATTCACAACCTGCTCCTGCTTTTGTGAGGAGTCAATGAGCATTTAATGAGTAACTTCAGGCTCTGTAGCCTTAAACAGGAACTGAGCACTTCTTCTCAGGATTTGGGCCTGGATTTTCATTTCTAGCCTATCAGCCCTAGAACTGAGACACTGTGTCATGATTTTGGAAGTATTATCTATTTGGTCAAATAAGGATGACAGTTCAATATTTCTGAAAAGGGGAATCTTGAACAATCCAATAGGAAAATACAATTCATCCTCTATCTTTCACTTCTTAATATTGCAGTAGGAAACTGGAAAACACAGTACCCACTTTATACCTTACCAGCAGCTACTCAGTCAAAGCAGAATTCATAGCAGATAGAGACAAATCATCTGATGGCAGAGTTTAAAAGAAACCTGTTACTATGACAACAGATAGGGTTAGATAACAAAATGAACAGACACTTTTGATCTTCAAAAAATTCTTTTTCCTTTGCTCTCTCCTCTGTTATCTGGACCACTCCATCAAACACCTAGCAGATAACAGAGTTGAAAACTCAGTCGACCTTCAAGGAAGACCAGACAAGTTGGAAAGTCTATGGAAAGGTTACTATTACAGTGGAAATGCTTATGATGATATTTTCCCTGTGTATGTGTATGTGCATGTGTATTTTACGAAAGTAACAGAGTACTGTTCAAAAGGCTCTACAAAAGCCTCTAACATTGCACTGTTGAGAATTTTTTTTTATTTAATGCCATTCAAAAAGAGAAAACAGAATATAATGTGATTTGAAATGATCTGCTATACAGTCATGTTATACAGTTAACATATTGTGAATATAAAGAAATATTTAAACACTTTTGGGTTTTGTAGAAGAATTTATTCTGCATGCTGTACCACCTAATGTTACTTTTCTCATGCTATAGAAGCCAGAAAAATGCCTCTGAATATGAAACCCTAAAAAATATTACCATGTATATTTTAGTAGTATTATTTTACAGTATTTCAAAGACTAATATATTGATAAAAAGCTGTGTGTTACACACTGATGAATTAGGAAGAGAAACAAAGCATGATGCCACCACACTTTTGCAGCTGAAATGACAAATCAGCAAAGAAATTAAAAAAAAAAAAAAGACAGCAAAAATACACTAATTAAAGAAAGAAATGCTTCCTCACCATCTGAGGCTAGTGAAGAAGCAATCTTTCAGTGCAAAACTTAAAAAGTGTGTAGGGTATGACTCTTCCTATATGTAGTAGGTAGACAATCCTACTGTCCTAAAGGGTTGTCTCTGCTCAGGAACTGGGTTATGTAGATGAACCTGTTTCAGGCCAGGGTTTCTAATCCAAGTTTATTTTTCAGTCCTGTCCCATACAGTAGTGCCATGGAATGGTTCAAAGAGAAGTTGTTCCTGAAATTGTGTTGATTTAAGCTACTCATGAAAGATCTGCAGTACTGCGTGTTGTGGGTCAGGAATGTCTCCTGATCCCTCTGGTCCATATTCATCCTTGGAGCACATGTAGTATATTATATTTACTATGTGCACCAGACAAAATGTTTGTTCTGCACAAAAACAAAAGTTGTGTGAAAATTTCACAGTCCTGATTTGTCTGACTTTCACACAAAACCAACTGATTCTCCTACCAGTTAAATTTCCAGTCATCAAAAAAAAAAGACTTGGTGTTATGCTTTTACAGAAATTTCACTGCTGCTTTCAATGTTGTCAACAGTGAAAGAAACAACCACTACCTTCACTTTAATGAAACTAACATTTATTCTTTGTGCTTTCATCGAGAAAGATAAAATCTCTAATTAACCAAAATCTATATTTAAAAAATAGGAATTTCATTTGACAAGGCAAGACAATATTTTTTTCAGTTTAGCTGATTCTACCCTAGCACCCAAAAAAAGAGGCTCTGATTCCTGGATTAATAAATCCTTACAATTCCATAGAATAATTTCATACTTCATAAATTTCACAATCTTTTGTTTCCTGACTAAACTTTTGTAATAAGTATTTTCAAAATATTTTTTAAATGTTTTTCTATAGCTACCAGAAAAGAAAACAAAAGTTCGTGCCATCATTACATACAGTTGTGTTGACTTCATTTTTCAGCCAAACATGTATTTAAAATTTTGGACCTAAAAAGTTTCAGCTGTTTCTAATTCACTGTGTAATTGTGTCTTGATCATACCGATAAGTGTGGGAGTTTTTTTGGCTTTTGGTTTTAGCACCTTTAGTTGTCAAAATGAATGTATTTTTATTTAGCTTAACTGACTGAAAATATCATGAACATATAGCTTATGGCCACAATTGTAATAGATAAAAAGAACAAAATGTGCTGTGCAACAACATTATACAGTACTACTCAATTTCAGTAAAATAGTCCACTACAGAAAACCCTTGCACAAAAAGAGTAGAACAAAGCAAGAAATACACATGGCCCATGAATGATTACATGGCCTTACTATTAGCTGATCTTTGAACTCTTCAAACTTGAAGGGACTCTTCTGTTCTCAGTGAAATGGTATCAAAAGAAAAACCTTTTGCATTCCTTCCAAAAGTATCATCCATAATTTGAAGTAATGGGAAGGAAGAAAACAGTCTTAGGAAATTTTGCAAAGATAGCACTATCTTGCAAACATCTGTTTACCCCATAACGTATTGCCCTGTTGTCATATTGCAGATTAAAAAAGTCAGGTCAAGGCAGCTTTGAATTTTTGAATGGAAACACATTTTACATGTCTCTCTCCTCACCACTAACATGTGTGATGACATGCTATAGCAGTCATAGCTTTAATATAGCAGATATTTAAAACATGGTTCTTTGTTTGCTTATTTTTTTGTAAATTTTTAATTCCAGTTTTCAAAACTTTCCTTGTAATTCCTTACAAGTTCCTTGACAATTTGTAACTAAGACTGTGAAGCATTTCTTTTTTTCTAGAAGTGAAAACCCAGTATTTATATAACAACTTACGTTCAGGTATGATTTCAGCAGAAGCATTATACACTGTCAACAATGGAGAAGATTGTTTATCAAAGTCAAGTCTGACTCCTATATCAAGACACTCATAAGACTCCTCATGCAGGCCTTGCAAAATTAATGGGCTTTATATTTTACTGCTGGAATATTTTACCTGGTATCTTCTGTAAACCAGACACCATTAGAAAACAAAAGAAGCCAAAACAGCCAGAATATTATATAGTGTCAGCAAAAATGGAAATTCTTATTTATTTCCTTAGCAGTTTTATAATACAGTTGAGTGGTTCTAAACTGTTTCCTGTGCTGGCCTGCTACCTCATGTAAAGAGGAACTTACATTCAGGAAACCTGCAGCCTCTTCTATGGGCAGATTCAGCAACCAGACTGTAACCTTTAAGCTGATTTTCTGAGACATAAACTTTCTGTTGGGTCCTACAGTGTTGGCAATGGAAAGATACTCAGAAACATGGTGAACCACAAAGTCTCACCAGGGAAACTGCTGCATGGGAGAGACATGGAGCCAGCAGGCATCTCCAGGAAATACAGTTTGATGAACTGATTTGGAGGTCAGTAATTGTCCTTTATCCAATTAAAATGCATATAAAATGGGTTGTAACAGTATCTCAAAATTATAAGATGTACACCTGTAAAAAACCCTAAAACCAACAAAAACCAGCAGACAACAATTCAAGTGTCCGTATACATTAAAAATTATTCTTAAACATCAATGAGCTGGCACTGTACAGGATGTGGGGATACTAAAAAATGAATATTTATAGAAGGACCCAGGGCATGGGCTTGGGAGCCCATCTCTCATCTGCTCATATAGCAGACAGCAGGATAGCAACAGCTGCTGGAAACTCTTCTTCCCTTCAGCCTAGCAGGTCCTCTCTTCACTCAGCCCCTCTGTTGAGGGGAAAGCAAGATCACCAATTTGTGATAATTACTGGAAAATGGACTTGGACATGGAAGGCCTTTTGTTCAGGTCACTTGAAGAGCTGCCAGTCACTTCCAGCTATCAGTCACCTGATCTTGAGGTGAACCAGAACCAAAAGAATCTGTCCTAGATGATTTTCAAGGGACATGTGCTGTATCTAAGGAAGAAAAAAGTATTATTAGAGGAAAAAAAGTATATATGCTACATATTATGTACTTCATCCATGTATCTGTGTCTCAAGCTAGAAGAAGTCCAATCCCCTTTTTATCTCTATTCATATGGGAAAAGCAATTCTTATTTCACACAACAAATGTTTCTGGGTAGTGAGTGTACTTGTAATGCTTGCTATTTTTTCCCTTAATATTCTTCCATTTAAGAAAACCCTCAGGAGAAATGATTTTTAGATAATTTCACAAAGTTCTGATTGTAAAAAACCTGTAAAGGGCCACTGTTCAGCATCTATTCAACCTGTCTTTTTAACAAAATAAAAATGTGCAGGTGAGCATTGTACTGTATGTCAATAACTGGAAAAAAAAGTAGTTAAAGCAAGCTAAATAACTGCCTAACAGTACTTGTACTAATGACCATAAACTTCTACTATGTTAATTTTTCTCTGCACTTTTAATTACAGATCAATAATAGTTTGCAGTTGACATTTAAAAATGCTGAACTGCATGTAGGAACACAGACTGAATAAAAAAATACAATGTGGTACTGAATTTGCCAAATCAATAAACGTTGCCATTTAACAAACAGTAGCATGTAAACAGTCACCAAAATTAGCAAGTGTAAAAGACTATGCTTCAAGTGCTTAATTATTTTTAATAACATTAAGCTTCAGTTCATTGACAAATTCCACTGCTGTGTAAATCACCCATTCCATTGTTTGTTTACATCTCTTTCCATAGCTTGATCTTAGCTCAAGGACAGCTAAACAGCACCCACAGTTTCTATTTAGAAATAAAAGTTCTTAAAGATCAAAAATGAATAACATAATTGCACAAGTTTTGTCTTACCTTTCTTTACTTAGATAAATTATTTTTTTTTCCTTTTAAAATGCCTTATTGTGACAACTACATTTCATAAATAAGATCATGGCCTTAAACAGTAGTTACATATGAAGATATCAATACAATATCAATGATTCTGTTTGAAATGAAAGGGTAAAATCAATAAAATGCCATTTAATTTCCTATAACAGTTCCTATATGCTAAGAGAAGCATAAAGAAGTATTTTTTTCCAATATTCTGAACTCTTCAACTCTCCAAACTGCTTTTGCTTAATTTGCTTTTTTTTTTCCTTTTCTTTTTATTTCACTTTTATTTTCCTTCCCTGAGATTTTTTTTCATTGCAGCATTAGGCTGAATTTTCAGTAAACATTGTTTCTACCTGATTCCATAGACACAAAAATATTTCTAACCATGTTGAATGTGTTTTTAAGTTGGGAGTATGGAAGGATACATAAGTTGGACTGAAACTAGTAAGTCAGTGATTCTGTATTGCTAATCGAGTGCTCTTTTACTGTTTCAATTTTCTGGCCTGAGCTAAGATTTTTGAGTTGAGCGTGGGTAGCTAAAGCTAAGGTTGCAATTAGGATCACCAGTTCATGAATTTCTACAATATTATATAAAGCATGTGACTCCTCTATATCAGTTCCAACCTAAATGATCGTTGTAGTGACAGATGCCACAACAGAAATGTTCTTTTTTTGCTACTGTATAAGATATGGCAGACATTCTGATGCCAAAGCTGGATGTAACATGGAAAATCCAGCACATGTAAAATGCTACATTGTCTAGAAAAAAAAAAAAGTGTTGAATCAGGACACCAAAAAAATAGGATTCCACAAGTGTCTTGTTTGTCCTGCATCCAGATTTGGAGAAAGAAAAAGATGCCAGGAGCAGGTGACTGGGACCTTCTGTCATCTTCCTGTAGTCCAGCTCATCACCTAGAACAGTGACTAGTATTTTATTGAGAAGATCAAGTATATGTACTTTTGGTATCAGGCTGGTATATCCTAAAGTATAAAAAAAACTCAGTTCAAGAAGGAAAAAAATGGGTTTTCCATTGGTAAAACATTTCAGCAGATTATTACCTACAAGCTCTAGCTGTTGTTCACTTCCTAGAACTCTCAATCAGAGCTGAAAAGATCCAAAAAATTTTATCATTAAGACAGCTGTTGCATATTTTTAAATTTAGAACTCAATTTTCCAACTGTTATTGACATTAAAGAGCAGTTAGTCTTGTAAGTGGTTCAGGCTAAGACCTCTTTAAATCAATAGATTTACTATTTCCTAGCTGGGTTGACATAGTGTCTACATAGTTCCTAGAGCTGACTTAGCAAAATGTTCTTCGGAGATTTTACACAAAAGTAACTCTTCAAAACACACTGAGTGAATAGACTTTCTCTCTAGGGAGTTTTTCCTGTGTGATACCAACCTTCTGCAGTGACACCACAGGGATATCTCTGACCCCAGCAACACCATCCAGCCTAAGAGAGGAAAGGAGAGAGAAATGTGCTTGGAAAGGTGGAACTTAGGGGTGTTCATCTGAGCTGCTTTCAGGACTTTGTACTGCTATCATGCAGTACACTGCAATATCAGGTGGCCACAGCATTGAGAAAGTGTTGGTGGCCTGGTCTGCACAGCAGTAGATAATGTTCCTAGGCATGCCTGTCCTAAGGTAAACCTGTTCCAGTGTCTGCTGAAGGACTCCTAAGCACAAGTACAGACTGGATGGAGAATGGATTGAGAGAAGCCCTGGGGAAAAGCACTTGGAATTGTAGGTCAACAAGAAACTCAATATGTCTCAGCACTGTACACCTGCATCCCAGAAAACCAAGTGTATCCTGGGTTGCATCAAAAGAAATGTTGACAGAAGGGTGAGGGAGGTGATTCTGCCCCTCTACTCTGCCCTTGTGAAACCCCACCTGTAGTACTGCATCCAGCTCTGGGGCACCCAATGTAAGACATGAACCTGTTGTAAGGAGCCCAGAGGAGGGGCAGTAAATTGATCACAAGGTCTGAGAGAAACATCACCCCTGTGAAGACAGACTGAGAGCATTGGAGCTGTTCAGCCTTGAAAAGACTCTGGGCAGACCATAGAGAACCTTCCAGTACTTAAAGAGAGCCTGCAGGAAGGAAGGAGGGGGACTTTTCACAAGGGCATGCAGTAGGGGGATAAGGTGGAATGGCTTAGAAGCTGAAGGAGGGTATATTTAGGTTAGATATTAGAAAAAAATACCTTATTGTGAGAGTTGTAAGACACCGGAACAGGTTGCCAAGATAAGCCATGGCTGTCCCATCCCTGTAAGTTTTCAAGACCAGGTTGGATGGAACTCTGAGCAATGTGGTCTAGAGGAAGGAGCTCTTGCCCATGGCAGGGAGTTGGAACTAGATGTTCTTTAAGATCCCTTCCAAACCAAATAATTCAATTATTCTATGATTCAATGTGTTAGGATTGCCCAGAGGATACCAAGAGAGGTTCATTTCTAAACACAGCTAGAAAATTGAAGAAAAAACAAAACAAAACAAAACAAAACCAGCAGACAGAGAAGTCTCCCAGTCTATTTCACCATGGGCTCATAAAGCCTTGTGCTGGCAGAGAAGCACAGCATGAGAACAGAAATTCTAGTCAAGAACAGGAAGAAGAAAATTACAGCTTTGGATAGCCTAAGTTGCCATTGAAATTAAAGTTATGAACTATGTGCTTAGAGTAACTCAGAGAGGGAATTCAAGAACCACCAATGCGTGCTGCAACAGGAAAGTGGTTAGATTTTTTTATGATGACCTGGTCCCCTTATTCCAATATGTTTTTTCTGCTCATAATACCGTGACACTTGTGGTGCTCCACTTTGCTCTGTGCTCTGTGCTCTTGGACTGATACCATATGCTATTTGACTACTACTGCAAATATTAAACTTCTGGTCACAGATGTCGGAATCTGGGGAGTTATTGTATCGCAGCTGAGATCACTGACACTGCTAGCATTCAAAACTTCAGCCATTAGGAAGAAGTAATAGATGTTTTGAAAGGCTTCCTCAAATACTGATCAGCAGAAGTAATATTTTGTTGCTACAAACTAGAATTTCTGGGCACATAAGTTTCTTTCATATGAGGAAGGTCTGGGAAAAATATTTTGAGCAATTTTGAGAAATACCGAGAAAGTACAAAAAACTTGATGTATGTTTTGCCACACTTGCCAGTGATCTCCAGTTTAAATTTGCCTGCTAACAACACAGTCGGTATTAAACAATAACCACTGACTTCAGTGAAAGCTTCTGGTTTTTTGTGATGTAAGCATCAATATGAATACATAACTGTGAATACATAAAAAGGCCTGACTGACCATGACAGTATCCAACATGCATTGCCAAGTTTCATCCATATCACTCCTAAATTATGAGTGACCCTAATTTCAGCCACACTAGTCTGCTTTGCTAGTGCCTTCTTCTCCTTTTCCAATTCATCTTCACATGATAAAAGTAAACTAGAAAATACTGTTACTAAAACCATTCCAACATCACGTGAAAATTTTCTGTTCTCCAGTGAGTACTTTACAGTTGTTCAAGAGTTATCAACAGTGAAGTATTCAAGAGAAAAGAAGGCCAAATTATTCCACACACAAAAAAGGTCAGATCAACCAATACTATACTATCAAGCTCAAATACTATCTAGTAGGTTTTTAAAATATCAATGAAAACTGGTAAAACATTAAATCTTAAATTTAAAAAAATAACTTAGACAAATGACAGCTGAATATGAAATATTTTAAGCATACTAGAATTGTTTTCATTGTCCTTGTGCTCCTCCTAGTTTATCACTGCTGGCTTATAAAGGGACTATGAACATTGTTTAGACATCAACATATTTAACTGGAAATTTTTTTAAATTGGTAGGAGTTATATGTGTACATATCTATTTTTGTGAAGTGGATACAAGGCAGTACAGACACAAAAGCAACAAAAGGGAAAATTCTACAGTAAACAGAATTTCATTATGATGATTTCTAGCATTTTTATCTTAGAGTTTTGAAGAAATTTAATATTGGTGTGCCTAAACTCTTGTCCAAAACATTACCCTGTTTATCTAACTGCCTGAACTAGTACATCAATGAGCTGATATAGGTCTATTTCATCAAGCATGTGTATGGGAATGACAGATTTGAAAGTTACTTAAACTACAAGTAAATCAGGTTAGACAGAAAAGTTATGCAACATAATGGCCACCAAAAATAGTAACTTTTGCAAAGGTCATTTAAAATATGTACCAGCTTTCTTTGATCATGATAACAGAACCAAGGACAAAGGAAAAATTTAAATCAACTGTTTAATATTTTTTACTTCAATCTTTATAGGCTTTTGAACAATTGCCTGACAGCTTGCTGTTAACAAACAATAAATAGTATGTTTTAGCAAAGATAGACAATAGATTTCTGTCTGTTTAGCATTGCTTGTATGACTGGTTAAAGGTGCTGTGCAAATTTTCTAAGTGTATAATTATCATAATGCTGCTTATACAAGTCAAACCATCAGATTTCAAAGGGTTTCACAAAGATACAAAGACACATGGGAGAGAAAGTAAGATACCCACCTGTGTCTGGTTCTTGGGAAGACTCAACTCAATCCTTCCTTCACTGACTCTCTGCTCAGTGTACCAAGAAAGTATTTGTTATGTTCATCCCCAACAGAATGCCCTTTAATTTAGCTGTATCTCTCTGGGGCAAAACTGAAGACGGTTTTCAGTCATCACCAACAGTGTTTTCAGATTCCATCGGTGTCCCATGCTGCGATGTCACACGCAAATCCAGGGAACTTGGAGCAAGTGGCAACAAGGGGCAGCAAAGCAGAGCCTGATGTCCCAGAAAAAACTCCCACTTATGGTATCAGTACGTCTTAGAAGAAAAATTGAGTGGGCTGACTCTGGCAGGATGCCAGACACCGACCAAAGTCACTCACTCCATCATACCTGAACAGGGGAGAGAAAATGTAACAAAGGGTTCATGAACTGAAATAAGGTTTGGGAGAGATCACTCAGCAAATACCATTGCAGGCAAAACAGACTTGAATTTGGGATATTAATTGAACTTATTACCAAAAAATCAGCATAATGACAAATTAAAGAAATCTTAAAAACACCTTTCCCCCACCCCTCCCTCCTTCCCAAGCTCTATCTGTTCCCTACCCACAGTGCAGGAATACAGGGAATGGGGGTTATGGTGAGTTCCTCACTTATCACATCTGCTGATGCTCAGGGAGGGGAGTCTTTCCCCTGCTCTTGTGTTGGGTCCCTGCCCCAGAACACAGTCCTCCATTAACTTTTCCAGTATGAGTCCATCCCACGGACAACATTCTCCATGAACTGATGCAGTGTAGGTCACCTCCACAAGGTGCAGTCCTTCCTTTACATTGAATAAACCAGTGGTAGGACACCAGTTGTTCTACTCACCTAGAAGTCAAGAGAAGAGCCACATGTGCTGTCATTACTCAGTGCCTGTGGTCCCAAAGATTTCCCCAAGAGCTTTGAGTTCAGGGGCACTCCAGGCACCCAGAACCTAGTATACTACACATTTCTGACAGTCCACACTGCAATTAGCTCGAGATATAAGTCTCATCTTCCCCCTGGGTAAGATTCATTTAAACACTTGCAGGAGCATCCCAGAGCCATGGGAGGTAGGAATCCTGGCTGCACATTCTGCTGTTATTCCTGGGGCCAATGGGACAGTCAGTGTCTCAGAGTCCTGTGATCCATTTATTATTCTAACTAATGCTAAATATCGTTTCCAGTATTTTCTTCCTTGAAGTTGAAGTGAGGTGATTTTGGTGTTCTTTGTCCCTGTGAGCATTATTTTCTCTAGTACTAGCAAACAATCAGCATCAGATTTCTAAACAACAGTTTTCAGGACATTATCCTAAAACAGATAAGCAGCTGTGATCCTGAGTTTGCCAGAAAAGATAGCAGATAATGCAGACTCATCAGCTGTATCTCAGCAGTCATGGTGCAGAATGTTCATACTAGGTGTTGCCAGGTCCTAAGACACTGGAAAAATGGATTGGGCTTGTGGCTGGGACATTGCTGCAGCAAATGTCCAAATACATTGTTCAAAATACGTCATTGTCCAAATACAGCAAAGAAGAAATTTCTGGCCTAAATATAAGATTAACAATTTATTAGCTTTCATCTCTTTCATGTGGAAGAACTCCTACTCAAAGACTGGCAACGCATTCTGCAGCAAGATTCCCTTACAAACTGTCTTAATGATAGGCATGCTATTCTTCATTTTTTTGCTAGAATGCAAGCTAGAAAACAATGTGTTCTTGTTCTTCAAATTTGTTGGGTTTATACACAATCATCTAGGATCCTGTACACCCCCTCTAGACCTGCAGAACTCATCATTCTTTGTACCAGGTCAAACCTGAATCACGGCCAAAAAAAGAGGAAGGGGATTTAAAGATCAGAGTGTGCCATGGTAGCAGTCTCTTTTGGCTTTCCTGAATAACAGAAGCCTGAGATTTCTACTAAAGTTTTCCTACATGATTTCTACATATTATAATCAGAACACATCTTTTATACAGTCACCAACCTTTTAAAACTTCAAGTAATGCAGAAGCCATCCAAGCTGTGTTGATAAAACAACAGTCCTCACCATTAAAACTATGTACTTTACCTGAATTTTTTTCTCTTTAACTTCCAACTGAAAGACCATCATACTTTCTCAAGCTAGATGAAGGACCCTTCCATCTGAAATATTTTCAGCTACACATAAAATACAGAAGCACAGTCACACAACTTTTTATCAGATAAACAAAACAGATTGACTTCTCTAGTCTGTCCCTTAATGCAGTTCTCTAGATTAGGAATTATTGCTATTGCATCCTTCTGAATCCTTTGAGGTGAAAGTAGCTCAGTTCTGGTATTAGTGGATATTTTGTCAGGTCTGCTATAACACATATATTAATGGTTTGTTTACCTAAAATAGTATGAACAAGGACTCTTCAGAACATAACTGTGGCAAAATTTATAGTGCTTTTCTTAATCTATGTTTGGGACTTGTAAAACACAAGATTAATTAATATGCAATATGAGCAGTCTTGTCTTAATAAACTCACTTATACATTCAACTGAATGATCAGTATTTTCTCACTTTTAGAATATCTTTCCAAAAGATTTTGACTAATTTTATCAAACATTCAACTATGCTTATAAATATTTAAGTGAGAATATTTAAGTTAAATATTTCAGTTAAGTTTACAGTTACTAACTTTTAGATTACAGGAATCAGAGCTATTTATTTTAAGGGCTTTGTGAACTATGCAAACAATGTGTGTGTCATGCCTTGAACCAACTTGTTTGGTGCATAGACCTTCAAAACAATACTAAGTGTGTTTTTTAAGACAGATCTCTTGAAAAAAAAAATTTGCTACTTAGTTTCATATACTCCAGAGTTGCTAAACCTGACAAGTTCAAAATTTTTCTTGAACCAATACTATAAAAGTTCTGCATGTTTCAATTACCATAAGCCCTGTCACAGAGCTCTGAAAGATGTTTACAAAGTTTATTAAGATGTCATCATATTTTTGCAACTCTGTAGCTCAAAAGTCCATTAGCAAAACATTAGCTAACTAAAAGTATACAACAACAGGAAACATTTCTTTTGGAATGCAGGTGACTATGATTTTCTGTAAAAAAACCCATATCGCTAGATGCAGGTCAAATCAAGGTAACATAGCTTCAGCCAGAAATTAATTTACTCTAATTATCTTGGCACTTACTTCAGATGTTGCAGATAAACCAAAATGAGCTACAGATGTAAAACCAGGAGAAAAGACAAGAGATAGTCACTGTAACAGAGGGGGAAAGCATGGATTGTAACAGCAAATTTCCAAAACCTAGAAAGAATGGCCTATCAGCAAAAAAAAAGAAAAAAAAAAATCTGTTACACCTACATCCCTTCTGACCTCTGAGCTGGGACTGTCAAATGGAACTCCTCTCCTCAGCAACATAGGAATAGCTTTAAATCCTAGGATACATCATTTGCCTAACTTCTAGTCACAGCCCAAACACTGTATCCAGTATCTACCTGTATCTGGGAGGCCCTTGCTGAGCCTGGCCAGGCATCATGAAAAGTGGAAAAAGCTTAGAACATTTTAAGGACTGATTATCTTTTTTGCATGTTGAAGCTGTCAGGCTTTAACCAGAGCATTTTTAGCTTTACTGTGATTAATTATTTACACATTCCTCTCTAAAGGTTTGCCATGTTATGGGGTGATCAAATTTATTGGTAAAGTTTTTGCATCCTGTGTTTCAAAGAGAGGACATAAGACTGTTTATCTAGTCTTGCAATAGCGTACATAAACTTTCAGACTATTTCAGATTGCTGAATAGTTCCAACACAACTGGACATGCTGGAAATAGCAAAGGAGGCAGTTTTCATATACAAGGCAGAAACCCCAACTAAAGCAATAGGAAAAGCAAATAAGATTTTTCTAAATATCTATGCTCAAATGGAATTTCATACATTTTTGAGAGGGTGTAGCCTATGTATCATCTGACAAGATAAAAAGTGAACACTTAAAAGGTATGCTTCAATAAAGAATATTAATCTGTTCACATATAGTATAGTTATCGATTATATTTTTATATTAAACAGGTGTCATTTAATTTTTTCTTCCATCTGAAAACAATATTGTTTTACTGTCCCGATTTCATAATATAGGTATGCTGTGTAAATGGAAAGCTGTTCTATTTCTATTAAAGATTTAAAGTATTCAATGATCAGAGGTGTTGCAGGAATATAATTCAATTTAAGACCAGTAATTTGTGTAAATAAATGGCTAATATGAAAGAATCACCACAAGTGAAAATCAAGAATGTTCAATTTTTCATGATACTTATCAAAAGAACAAAAGAGTTCATGCTCATTAAAAAAAGTTCTAAAAATAGCAAGGTTCAGTTCCTCCTATGGGTTCATATGAATTTTTTATTTTCCATTTGAAAATTAGGATTGTGCCATATACATGCTTTTTTTTTGTGCATGCATGAATTGAATTTAAACTTTTCTGTTAAATTATTAACCATGGTTTTAGTATGCTCTAAGGTGAGCAAATTAAGAAATCTTGGAATGTAGGAGCTGTAAAAAGTGCTTGTATCAAGGGAACTGGTGTTAAAATTGCCAGGTGTTATCCAGAAATAGGTACTTAATATTTCCTTGCAACAAGAAATGTGTGCCTGATTTTAACTCTAGGTTCTTTTGGCTTTTGATTAGCTCACTGACTAATTAATGCTGGTAGATTACAGTAGGGGATTTTTTTTTCACCAAATTGAGTTTAATTGAAACTGAGGGTGATGCACAATGAACAGGAGATGCTTTAAAGTTAAGCTCTATATTACTTATGTACCTAAATATCAGCCTGTTCTTAAAGTTTGGAAATATTTTTGCCCAAATGCTGAAGGATCAGAGAGGATTACTTTTGATGTCTAGAAACTGAAAATGTGCAGTTTATACAAACCCATTCCAGATTTGTATTTCAACAAATTAGAGGTGAACATGTGATAAATTACTAACTTCCCAACAAAGTGAAAACACAGGAAACAAATGACTGTAAACTCTCTTTAAGAGCAATAATGTCAAGGGATGAAGTTCAGAATTTTGGATTGGATTTGTTGGGGCTTTTTTCCTAGAGAAGCACAATAGTTTAGCATGGATTTAAACGTAATCATTCTGGAAGGGCTAAATTCTGAAGTCTTTCTGCCATGACAAAGACTCTTTCTGTACAATTTGTTATCTAACTACTCCAGACTATGCCTTCCTCAACGTACCAATGGCGTGACTTGAACGTGCAGTGGAGACATTCAAGTCTCCGGCTGACAAGACAACATCCTCTTGACAGAAGTTTTGGTCAGTTTTGTCTACTGAGAAATAAAGGCTTCTGGCAAAATGTTGGTCTCTAGTGTCCAAACAGGTCTCATGCTTAATACTGTCAGCTTGTATAAATAAATATTTGTGATTATAAAGATTGTTATTTTCTATATAATGATCTTTTTTCATAGGCTTCTATGTAAGAAGACAACTCAGAAAATATTTTCCGTATGAATTTTAGCATTAGCTGAGTTTTTATCTATGGGAATAAAATTAGGCTTGATTAAGCTTAGATGTGATTAGGCTGAGAAGTGGCAAAGACATATAGCTGATCTCTAGGCTGAATATCAGTTCCCCATGAGGAGATTCTGATGGAGTTTTAGACAATTCAAATTTTATGTCTACATTTGAGCTCTTTACTTTAGACTGTTGTTCCAATCAATGGAGAAAAGTTCTCTTTAAAGGAAGTCCAGCTGTCCTATTTTAAATGCTTATCTTAATGACTCTGGAGATGCCTGTCTTCTTCCACTGACCACAGAGAGCACACAGTGTGACTGCATCAGGACTAGACATCATGCCTATGAATGACAAATTGCAGCAGAGGTATCCATCCTCAGTGATGAAAGGAAATTTGTGTGATACTGAGTTTTCAGCCCATTAGCAGCCTGTTTGTTCTTTGACCATTGGGCCACAGAATGTTGTTAACTCATCTCCAGTTCATCATTAAGTAGGAGTGTTTTCCCTTTCTGAGAATTTCATCATCTGTCCATAGCAGTTTTGTGCAGGATTATGAGAAATTCTGGTTAATCTGCCACCTCTCTCATATATCAGAAGCTGCAGTGTGTGCATCTTTCTCCCATCAAACTTGGATGACTATACCTTCACTTTCTGAAGTCCATGTGAAGTCAGTACTTGTAGTTCAGTCCATATCAAACAAAATGAAGCAAAATGTCTAACATTATCAACTGTAAATATGAGGTGGAGTAGTTGCAATCCCTTTACAGTAGATTACTTATTTTTTCTAGAAAGATCTTTAATTTATGCCTAATATTGCAGCCTCTGTTCCTACCTCTTGAACTTAGGTCCAAAAGCAAGCAATATGTTGGGTTTTTTAAAGGAGTCATTTAAATCCTGACTAGCCATTTTTAAGTTGCTATATTTAGGCAAGACTTTGGGCCCTCTAGACTGAGCCACTAGAAACTTTTTTATCTCATGATATCTACTGTGACCATGTGAGTTTGTAGTGCTATTAATCAAATCAAAATATATAAAATACAAAAGAATATTATTTCAGCCATTGTATTGTAGAAGGAACTTTGCCTAATCTTTCTACTTGACTTAATAAATTGTTTAGTACTGACAATACTTACAGAAATAATTACCTTTATTTGTCTAACATTAAGTTCATACGACTGATAACATCAATAATAACTTTACTTGGAGAAAGTAAAATAGGCAGAATAATTATAAAACTCTGCTTAACGAAAACTGAACTCCTTTGCCTTTAGCATTGACAATATAGCTTCATATAATGATTATAGTTTTTAAAGGAAAATAACTGACATGTTTGTCTCACTATCTTTGTTATTTAAATGATCATATATTATATAATTACCTTCAATGTAACCATCTTATCTTATGGAAGATCTGCGGGAAGGGAAAATAACTTAAATCTAATGACTTTTCTGGCACAATCAGTCCTTCATTCTCTATCCTTTCATGTGAATGAGAACTGATACAAATTTGAAAAGGGGAGCCTTGAAATGCATAAGAAACACCGCCTCAAATCACCTGAATGCCATAGAGTAAGTAGACATTTCCAGTCATCTGATACCCAGATCCTATTCCCAGAAACATATCTATATCTGTTCTAAACATCTAACTCATCTTGCCAATCTCTACCCAGGCTTTTTCAGAGGGCCAGTTTGTTGTTGGGGTTTTTTCTTTTGCTTTCTTTGGGTACATCTTCAAACTTATTCCCTCCTCCCACAGCTTTGCACTTCTGTCCCAGCTCTCTTTGTAGGTGCAATTTCATAGGAAAATGTTATCATATCACAAGACTCTCTTTGCCCTCCAGCTCAGCTACTAACTGAAACTTATTATGCTAACAAATTTCACTACAAAGTCACTGGTGCTCTGAACCCAGTGATCAGTGAGCAGAGGGAAGGGGGAATCTTCGTGAGAAGGAGAGAAGCTAGCATGGGAGCAAGAGAAGAATCCTGAAAGCTGGAAGCCCTCCAAGTCTCATCTCTCTAGATGATTGCTTACTTGATAGCAAGACCTGGGCTCCTGAAAACAAGTTAAGCCATGTCATACACAGCTGAGACTAAAGGATGGGTGATAGTTGCTCTCTCTGCCAGCCAGGCAATTTGGTGGCAGACAGGACCACTGGTGTTTGTATCGTATGGTATTTTGTGTGACACAGGACCCCTACATTTTATTTTGGAAGAGTTCATAATTTTAGCTTGTTTAAAATGAAGAATTTACTGCAGTTCTATCAAAGTTGCTCTAGGAGAGCCAGTGGCTCCTCTGGGCAACCAGAAAAATGATCATTTTGCCCATCACATCTGCTGTACCTAAGAAAAGAAACAGAAGCTGGGGAGCACTGCCAGAGACTGAGGAGCAAGCCAGTATATATCCCAGCAGCTTTCCCCATTCCTTATGGAACAGAGCTGCCCTCAACCCCAGGCTTCTGTCAGTTTTTGATTTGCAAATCCTTCTGTTGGTACCCCAAGTATTCACCCATTTACTCTCTCTAAGACTGGGAAGATTTGTATAGGCTATGCCTTCTCTCAAGTATTCCTGAGAGAAGATATGTTGCCTTATCACCTGATGTTTATGCTTTTGTGTAAATGAGTTGGAAATATGGAAATTATGAATTAGCTAATGCCAAATACAGAATTACAAAAAGCTCAACAAATAATTCATCTGCTCCTGGCCACAGATTTGGCAAGACTGTAAATTATTACACTCTGGGGCTATATAGGCATAAGGAAGCGTACTGTTGTGAAATCTGAGTCATTCTTCAGCGCAGAGAATGAATGTGCATCTACTTTGGGAAAATACAGATGACTGAGAATAAATGATGGATTGATTAAAAACCATATGTTTCTGATGAAATTTGAAATACAGTGTCACAAGTAAGTTATACTACAGTCAGTGACTAATTGAAGCCCCTTCAGCAAATAAATATCTGTGTCATGTGTGAACCAGAAGAGACCTAGATTCCTCTGGCTTCAAACCTTGAAATTGAGTTGGCATCAAACTGTATCATGGTGTGGTGATTAGCCACACTGCGAGTAAGCTTGCAGCAATGTTTCTGTTTGAAGACAGATTCTCAAATCCCTCCAAAAGCCACATGCACGGATGTCACCTTGAACACTGACAGGGTGGGTTTTTCTTGGGTCTTTCACATTTGAAGTCTAGGGTTAGAAGTCCCACATTCTGGATGCACCCAAGGAATAGAAGATTGTTTAAGTAAAAACAGCAGGGGAGGATGAAAGGGGCTGACTGAGCAGAGAAGTCCACATGTCAGCAATAGGGAGCTGGTACAGTCTGAACTGGAAATGTTTAAAAGCCCTCTCCAGCATGACACACCCCATTCTGCAGGTTTACAAAAGGACACCTCATAACCTATTTCTACAATTCTTCGGAAAAATCCCTTGTCAGGATATAAAACATGAAATATGACAGTCTTTACAGCTGTCTTTTTCACTCTGAGGCCCTACTTTGTGCCAAACTTTGAAGGGAGGTGTTGCCTTCTCCATGGAGCAATCTGTATTAAAGCTGTATGTAAAGGACTGAGAGGAATTTTCAGATTTGTTTTTCAATGCAGCAGTGCTTTAAACAGCTAGTAAAAAAATCAGATTGAGAATTGCAACTATTGTGTTCAGGATGTTGTAATAGGATTCCTTTTTTCAAAACTTTTTGTAAGTACAGCCTGACAGCAATAGGACTGTGTGGCAGACCCTCAAAGGAGAGGTGATTGCTGTGTTTTGTGGCATGAGAACCACAGGAATGCAAAAAATGACAATTCAGAGTCTTTCATGTTTGTGCCATTATGGATTCTGTGAAGTTAATGTTAACTGTTCAGAGTGTCTAACATTAGTCAAAGCTTCCTTTAAATAGCACTTTAATGTACTCTATTGTTTTACATGTCTGTTGAATTTTAGCAAATTGTTCAGTTGCCCCAATATTATAAGTTTAAGGAAATCTAGCTGTCAATTCCTATTAAACTGGCCTTAGTTTTATATTGTTAATTCAGTTGTCTTTCACACTCTAGCTGCTAAATCTAAAGAACTCTTTACAAAGGCAGATTTATGATGGATGCCATCTGGCCTGATAGAAGGAAACAGATATTGATTTTTAATATTTTCTCCAAACTTGTTTACTCTAGGATAATACAGCAGCTGTGTGGCGGCTTGTCTCAGAGTGGAAAGGATTATTACCAGTGCCTTTTGATGAGATAAATTACCTAGAATGACTTGAATGGCTAAAGGGTATACTTTGATGTTATGTCGCTTCATTTACCCTTATGACTAAATGATTATTGATTTTATATTTTTAAGCTCTTGAAACGTGAAAATAAGTTGGTAGAGAAGCCTAGCTGTGTTAGTTTTATTAATTTATTTCTGCAGGGCATAATTCACTTTGGACCAGGTTGTGAAGGTTTTGGGTTCATGACCGACTCCAGATACAGTTGCAAAGAAATGGCTTATTTATATAGTCATTGCAAGTAGTTCCAAAATCAATACAGTCTGGGATTGGATGATTAAACTTAGTCCCTTTGTGGGATTCATTCCTGTAGCTACCTCTGAAATGATCTTGACTGAAGCAGATTCATGTGATCCAGTCTACAAATAGCAAGTTTGTTCAAGTTGAAATACTATTTTTTGCTCATCAATTTTTTTATCTACTCTGTTCACTCAGTGACATTTTAACAACCAGAAAAAACCAGTTGATTGACTACTTCAATGAAATCACTAATCTGCATTCAAAGAGTTGCCTCCAAAGACTACTTAGATTTTCCATGGATAGATTTAACTACTGCTTTGATCAGTTAGTCCCAGTATGCAGTGGATTTAGGTCTCTGTACTTATGTAGGCAGCAGGAATCCAAGGTGTACACTAAACCTTTAAATAGTCTTCACAGTTCAAAACAGCTATTTGCCTTTTGTGTACAGCAGACACATACATATTTCTGTGAACTATTGCCTTTTCTATCATCATTTAACATGGTGGTGCTATTTAATGTTTGCCTGAAATGTGACTCTCTTGTCAGTCTGTTGAAGTATTTTGTAGACACTGGAACAAGTGCAAAAATGTGCTCCAAAAAAATTCTCTCTCTCTCCAGTTTCCCACAATGACTATTTATATATGCACTTTGCTTGGTGCTTCTTTATACTTCAAACAGGAGTACTTTTAAGCTTAATTTCTTCTGGAAAGTTTCAGCAACAAATAAACTGTCCCGTCTTATTTAGTCTCAAAAACTGGGATTCAGAATCCTGGCATTTCATTTATATAGACCACGAGTAAATTATAAATGTTGCTAACACTATTTCAGCTGTCTAGAAGGTAGTGAAGGCAATAATATATATAACAAAAGCCATAGCTCTAAAAAGTTTATTACTTGGAAGAGTTAGCAGTACATGAACCTGCACAGGACTGTCTAAACTGAAGAACAATATGTCACAATTTAACAGTACATATCCATCCATCTCCTGTATAAGCTATTAACCATGTGCTTGTCTCTTGTTCAGATGTAACTAAATGTGAAGTTGTATGGGTTTTTTTTTAAATGCATGTTTCATCTAAAACTGTGTGTTTCTAAAACACAAGGATCTTTCTCAATGTTACATTTATGTAGAGAACATTACTTTATATATGTCCACGTGTGTTTATTGTCATTCAAGAATATTATTCCCCCAAAGGATCTTTCATTGTAATAAGCCCTGGCAGCATATTTTGTAGAGTTAAAAAAGGTGTAAAACACTTTTCCATACTTTAGCCACATGATATGTATAATTAATGTGTAGTAAATTATATTGCCCAGTTTAAGGCTTGTTTAAATGCATAGAATTTGAAGTCTAATGCAGGAATAAAATAACTTTTGGATCAGTGTAATGTAATATGTTGATCCATTTTACAGGGTGCTGGTGATTATTTAATTAATCACCTTTTGACAATTATTCACACTGGTCCAAATCAAGGTCTCCATTAAAACCAAAGAATAGCTTCATTACAAATGACCCATAAAAGTGTCAAGTGCTGGCAGTGAAGACAAGTAATTTCCTTTCCCTTTAAAACCATTAGATCGAATGATGGGGGTGGGGAAGGTGATGAAGTGCATAATAGTGTGATTACAAAGAAAAGCTTAAACAGTAAATTTGACAGCCATGTTAGAGCAGATAGAAGATAAGGGTTATAAACTGTTGGTTCTATACCTCCAAAATATTTTAATTTTTAAGAAGGCATGAATGAATGGGTTATATTTTTGAGAAACTTTTTAAATCATCTTTTGGCATTTCTTTATAAATTGAGATTTGAAAATTGTTTGACTCAAAGCTTTGGAGATACAACATAAACACTATCTTGCCCTCTAAATATTGTTTAAAATAGCAGTTAATTGAGACAAAATTGCTTTACACCTCAGCGAGTGTTTTCAAAGCCTGCTTATCTACAAAATCTTTTCTATATCTCATTGGTGAGGATATCAGCAGGACCTTTATGTCAGTGTAATTATATTGGGCACTCTCTTTTACATCTGGAAAGTACCAAGAACTACTGATTGATTTTGTGTAGAGATAAAACTGCACTCATCTTTGATTAAAGGTGGATTCTGCACCTTTTGCTGAAATTCCTTGTGTTCTTACAATTCCAAAATATGCAAAACCCTTTTAATTTTCAACTTCTGACAAAAACTTGTCTATTCCTCTAATGACCACTGCAGTTTCCATACAAAAGGATTAATTTCTGAGCCTTTCAAATCCAGATATCATATTGCAGTTTAATATTAAATCCCGCCAAATAAACACATACTGAAATTATACAGGAATGTAGCTTCAGAAAGTAAAACTAGAACATTAGAGTGTCAATTTCAGAGGGGCTAAGCTAAAGAAAGCATTATTCACAAACTACATTCTGATTTTCAGCACACATTTAATAGTGGTTGTACACTTGGTTGTAATTTTGTTTGGTTGAACTTTATCTTGTGGAATAGTCTTGCTAAGGAATTCCATGTACTGACCTTACCTCTTATGACCCGCCTTCAAATTGTGAGTTAACAGGTGGTGGTTCTTAGCTCAGTTATCATCGCAAAAAAAAAAAAGTGAGAATAATGCTTTCACCTGAAAGTTCTGGTTAATCTTGCTAACATAGATTCCACTTACTAGAGGAGGTGAATATATATTTACTAGTTTTTCAAAAGAGCAGCAAATATTGACCAGTTCCAGAGATGTATTTGTTAAGTCTACTTGTCATTCTTTCTTTGATCTTCATTTGTTTCAAAGTCTTGCACCTAAGGTTGGACTAGTTACTGTAAAAAAAATCCCAAAAGTTCAAGTGCTGCTTCTAAAAACTAATGGCTATTGATGTTCATTAGGATTTCTGTGATGTTATCTAACCCTGTAAAGACATTTGCGGTATGCAGTTTACATTGTATCTGGTGATTGTATAATCATTATTGATTTTCCTTGTGTGTAGTACCTATGTCAAACAACCTAATATATTTAAATGGTGATTATTTCAGCAATATATCTATTATTAGATAAGATCAAAGGCGGTTAAGTGTGTAGCAGATAGTGTGATAAGATGATATAATGTGTGTTTGTGCCAGTGCCTGTGCCCTTTTGTTCATAAAACTGCAATTCATAGTCTTTAATGATTAACTCTCTGAAGCACGTTGTGATTTCTGTCCTGTAGTAGAATAAAGTATGACAGATGGATTAAAAGAAGCCCACTCTTTAAGCAAAAGTCCTAGGAGTTATGTAAATGTAATACAATTAGATGAATTGATTTTCAAAGACCATGGGAAATCACTCTCTATATTCCGTTCACTTCTTGTTTTCCTACCAGTACTTCTGAAGAAAACTAGAAATATATTTAGAAAGCTGCATGATTTCCCAAAGGATATAATCACTGTTAATCCCATGTGTATGGATTAGCAGAGTAACTTGGTCCATAACAGCAAGTAATTTCTCAGGCTAATCTCATGAGTAGAATGGTTATTATATTTTATTAGTGATCAAACAGTTTTCTACTTGGACTGTAGCAGAAAAGCAGGAAATACAATGCATTCATTTAATATAAAAAAAATTATATATTTTACTTGTGGAGTTTTTTCTGCTTTTATTAATATCATTTAATTAAAATATGCTTCTGGTTAGCAAATGAAAGTTTCACTATATATTTATTGCAAATTAAAAAAAATTTAAAAGTACACCCCCCCAAAAAAGCAATATACGTGTAGTGCTGAGATGAAAACAGAAACCCCAGGTTTTTGCTCTTTTTACTGTAAATATTTTATCACATTCTGCATCACCCTAAAAAACAGATTATATATTTGAAAATATAATAAGTGTGCATATGAAATATAGTATCCTTGAAGGTGCAAATGTACTTTCTTAGCAAAACTTTATTAGGGTTTTTAAGTAGTTCTCAGAGGTAGGCCCCTGTTGATGGCAGAACAGGCTTCATTTTCTGGGGCTCCATTTTCAGTTTTGAGATAGTTCATGTGCAAGTAGTAAGCCTCAAATCTGAGTTATTGCTCACAACTCACTGTGCTGTGTGCATGTGCCAGATGTGTAAGGGTTAGACTGAGATCCTCTCTGCCACTCTCCCTCACACAGTATGGAGATGCATGCTTTGGACACTAGTTTCTACTAATGTCCACAAAATTACTCTTTGATTTCACTCTTTACCTTCACCATCCAGCTGTAAGCATTGAAACCATTATCATCCCAAACTGTGTGTTCCACCAGGAAGTTACCAACATTGACAGTCAAATGCTGGAGCAAATCATGTTGATTTTTCCCAATTAATCTCAAGGAAAATCAGACATATTATTTAAACAATTAATACAATTTTATGCCATAGCCTGTGTAAATCTGCTTGAAGTAGCTGAGGAATGTTTCAGAGCCTCCTCTTCCAGCTACTCTGACTGAAAGTGATCATTCTGATGACCAAATATCAAAGGGGTAACTCCAGCAGAGAGAATAGATTAGCAGTCAGAGCATTTATCTGTTCACCAATATATCTGGACTGTGAACAGGATGTTCACAGTTGTCTGCTTTGTTTTAGCCTGTCCACAAAGATGAAGATGCCTCCACACTGGAGTGTGCTCCAGTGCAAGGTACTCACACACAGTGTCACTTTGCTGCAGTTTTCCACCGTGGCCTGATGCTCCACAATTACCCTGATGCTCCACAATGACCCCCATCATGGGTAAAAATGACATTCTCGATGATGTGTACTCTCCTCTCAAACTGGAGAACATTGCTTTCAGCTGGGAAAGCTTCTTTGAGTGAATATCCTTTGTTAATTCCCTGTTGTGGAAAAAGAGCCTTTTTTGTTGGAAAATATTCTTCTGTGACTGAACAGTAGAGCTGAATGATAACTTATTTATTTTAATAATTTTCTCTAGATCCTAGTTGTGCAAGTCTCACAATCAAAGTAATTGCAATCAAAGAATTGTGAGGAGTAATTCTGTTGAGGCTGGTAGAATAGCAAACAGAGCTATAAAGCTATTTACCATATGAATGCCAAGGACAAATCTTACACTGTAAAGATGATTCCTTCATGTTTAACATTAATTAAAGATATCTTATTCAGTACAAAGTGTTGGAACACTCCAATAATGATTGACCTGACATTACAAATTAACATAGTTATTCCTGAGCAAGCTATCCAGTTAGGCTCAGTTGTAGGACTTAGGCCTATGTAATCACCTCTGTTGTACATATAAATGCACCGGCTGAACATTATGCTACCCTGTAATGTGTCAAGAAGGCAAACAGATGTAGGAATTGGTGGCTTGAAGAGGAAGGTCCTAAATTAAGCCATCTTCACAGAGAACATCCCACCTTTCTTCCATGTACTTGTGATCAAGTCCATCTTGGCACTGTTCAGAGCTCTAAGTCAGCCTCACAAAACAATAGGTGGAAAAGTACAAGTGGATTGTTCTTAGGCATTTATTTCTCTGCAGAAAGTACAGGAATGTTGTTTTAGTTTGCATTTAGAAGCTTAACTGTATAGGAGTTTCCTCTTTATCCTCTGGTATTTTACACTTGGAGCAACAATGCCATTATTTGTACAAGACTGTGGTTCAGCCTATTGCAGTCTCTAGGAAAAATGAAGAAAAGCTCTATGATAGCCATGTCTGGAGTCTACACTTCCTTCTACTACAGTCAGAGTGTGGGAGAAGTCAGAGTAAGCAGCCAGAAGCGATGCTATGAGCAAGTTTGCAGGGGGTATCCTAGCTGTCAAGTTATTCTTCTACATTTCTGAGTGTGATGATTTAACTAAAATACTCATTTGTTTACTTTAAAGTGGTCTTTTCCGTGTGCAGGCATCCAAGTACCCAGACAGGAACAAACTTGCTCTTTATGTAAATGCACATTTTAATAATGTTTTAAATGTATTTTTTCAGTTGATACAGTTCTTTCTCAAACTCCAGGCATATAAACATGCCAAATGAGTCTGTATTTACTGCCTGAAGCCTTAAAAATGTCTGTTAAACAAGCCCAAGTAAACTCCCCCCAAACCTTAAATCTTTTTATGCCAAATACTAGATCTCATGGCATAAGGATCCAGAGGCTAAAAGGGTGCCGTGGGGTGAATTGCAGACAAAGCCTCTAATTCTATGTGTCCTTGAATTTTATCACACAATTTTTGTCATTCCTAAAGGGTGCAGAGAGAAAGCTGGGAGAAGCACATTGAGAGTTAGACTTATTATGTCTCTGCATCCCATAGAGCGACTGCACCAGAGAGCTCTGTAGTGGTTGGTTACAGCAGCATAACTTCCATGCATCAGATCTTTGGGCTGCAGGGAAACAATTCCCCCCCCCCCTCCACCCCCCACTTCAAATTGTCATTGTTCTTCTCCTTTGCTAAGTCCATTCAGTCAGACTTTGAGTAGGATGCAGGAGAGCTGGAAGGACATTCCACTCACCCATTACCACAGAACTTGGGCTTGGAAGAAACTCACCATACAAGGTTTCTCTAGGACCACGTTTCTCTAGATTAGGTACTCTTAGGTTTCTCTTAGATACTCTTAGGTTTCTCTAAAACCTTAGAGTACATTTCTGTAGGGTAAGATAACCACATATGCCAGCTTTCGTCATTTATTTTGTGCTACCTTTGCATGTGTGACAGGCAGTTTTCCCTCTCTTCTCCTCTCAGCTCGCAGCTGTGTGACAAAGCCTGGGAGGCAGACACCCTGATGGACACAGCCTTGTTCTAGGGTGTGTAAACCCTTGGGAAAAGTTTACTTCCAGATACATGATGCAAGAGAGAGACAAGTACTTTCTTCTGTCATCTGCTGCTAATTATACTCTGGCCAAGGATTTACCCCATATCCCAATCTTTTCCATTTTAAACAGGACATCTAGCTAATGTGCCTCCTGGCCTTTCCCAGACTCACCTTCACTTCACAGCTATTGAGCATGTATGAAAATTTTGGTGGGGAAGAAAAATCTCTACCCCAAGAAAAAATAAGAAAAATACCAACTGTTGCCTTTTTCTTCTCTTTGACTTTGGGACAAAATTAAGCCTTTCAAAATATTCCATCCAAACCTGTGGTATTTTAATGGGAGAGAAAATGGGAAGGATTGTTGTTTTCACCTTTAAAAATCAAAAGGCTGGTAGGAAAGGTATTCCCTGTAGATGTCTGCCATGAGAGACCCATATGAAGGCTTCTGCATGGTGGAATACAGAGCAGAGACAGGGCTTTCCCCTGTTGGAATGGATCATCCTCAGATCTACTATTCCAGAGGCATCCCATTGCCCTATTTAAGCTTCATCAAGGGATGTTAGGGGGGAGTACCCAGTCTGCTCTAGATCCAGGCTCTACTGTACTGTACTTAAATTAAATCCACTTACTGTAAGCCCTTCTGCATTTGTTTCAAAAAAGTCTGTCTTTTCATGTGCTAAACATGGAATAGAAGATATTTTACTGAAATTTCAAAAAAAAAAAAAAAACACACTGTATTTTAGGTTATAGTCATTACTTATACAAAATAAATGATCAAAACTAAGTAACAAACTCACATCTCTCTTTTGAGATTTCTATGCATAAAGAAATTGGGTTATCTACAAACACATTATGGTTTTGAAATGTGTTACTGCATTCTAAATACTTGAATTAAAACAATTTGGTTTGAATTGTACTGTTATAGCAGACTCAAAATCCTTTTATCAGAGCTTCTTTTTTTCCCCTTCTTTCTTTTTTCGGTGCTATTAAAGGTTTGCAAGCTTTGTTATTCGAATTAGATAAACACTATAGTAACTAGGAAAGCCAGCACGTTTTAGAAGTCTGCAGTTCTGAGTGCTTTCCAAAGAGACAAGGTAGTATCTGTATCCTAATGTTCTCTCAATGCATGAAATATAATAAAAGGGAACTATTTCAATAATATTCCTTAAAAACTACAAGGCATAAAAATCCTGAAAGAGTGAAGATATTGCTTGAGGCACACCTTCAGGATTGAGGTCAGTCCTTATGCAAAACTATCACAAAGTGGAGGAATGTTGTTTTTGGGGAATAGAATACAACTTTTTTTAAGTAAATCCTAAATGCTAAGGCAAAATATTTCACTCACGGGTTTGTGAAGATTCTACCTGTCCTTTTTTTGTGGACAGGTGGCTTTAACAGCCATGTGAGAAGAGTAACATATGTCTTTGCTATTCAAATGAAACAGGAAGTCAGTACTAAAACATTCATGATTGAAGCTTACTAAGTAAAGATGGCCAAATTTCAAAAACCTTGAAGTTTCAGTTTACAGCTCTGGATATAAGCGTGAAGACTTCTGAACTGTACAAATGTTTTGGATGTGAAAAATATGGACGGACATCTTGTGAGAATTGCCTGTTTCATTTCAGAATATGGGTCCTTCAGGCTTTTCTTATTTCCTTTTTTGAATCAGAGCCATGTGCATGAGGACATATGGCATTGTGCACTTGCTAATGGTCACAGATCCATCAGAAGGTGTGTCATAACCATAGCAAAAAAGTTCAAATACGAAAAAAAATAGTTTTCAAGATGCACTAACATCCCCATTGTATTATCTTACTTTAATTAGCATATATCTTAGACATGTTACCTTAAAATAAATCACTTTTTTGACTGTTGTGAGGTTAAACATCACTGAACTTTTAATTTCACTTTAGTTCCTTTACACCGCACATTTTTGCTAAAGAAATTACAGATTCAGAATTTTGGTGTGTCCACAGCAAATTCTCTGCCTCAAGAAAAATTACCTATAAATTTTAGTAAGTTACTCAGTGTTTCTCTACCTCAAATTCCTTTCCATAAGCTAAAATACTATTTGTTATGGATAGACCCTTTCATCCATAGGCAGCAAAAAGGCTTCTGCAGAAGTGGCAAATATAACTAGTCTGAGTTTGCAAATAGGTCAATGGATCTGCAAACATATGAAATTATTTACTCCACAATACAGATTAAATGTGAGTCAGTAGAAGAATGAGAGTCTACTCTTCTTTTCTGAGAGTCTTTGATCAGCATGTGTTTTAACATTTAAGTGACCTATTTTATAAATAGCATTTAGGATGAAAAGTTTTTAAACATTTTACATATTTAAGATGCTTAGGACATGACTTCTGTAGGTACTTAGTAAAATGCACTGCTTTGCATCTTTACTTCTAAGTTTTGTCTGCTCTTTTGAGTTAAGAGAACCCAAGATGTTAAGTACAAATCTAAAAGACAAGAAAAGCACAATTAATGTATACCAGTGACATCTTAAATTAAGTCATCTTTTTCAGCCTGGCAAAAGGGCAGCAAGGAAAATGCGTCTAAACATGGCCCATTTTGGATGATTTCCATCATCCTACTTGGTCCTCAATTGTTGTTTCAGAAGTGTATGAGTCTTCTATAGGTCTCATATCATATCTGACATCCCTGCACAGGACTTCCCTATGTATCTGGACTCTGTTTAGGCACCTGAGTCATTTCCAGAAACCCTAGGGCAAAGACACAGAGAATATTCCAGGACACCATCAAGCTGCCCTTCGTCTGTTTGCAATCACCAGCTCTGGTCAAAGCACCATTTTCAGCATTTGAGGTTATTTCCTGACAGACAAGACGTTTCTTTGTTATGCTGCCTTGTTTGAATCCAGAAGCAGGATTCCTCATCACATCTCCTCATCCCCTCTTCAGCAATTATATTTTTTATCTCTGAATATAATTTTTCCCTAAATATCAAAAATCATGTTTGCATGAGTCTTTCAGGGCATGGAAATATTAGCTTCCCTTTTTTGTATTTTGGCACTAGGCATAAATGTGATGGGAGTAATTTCATCTGAAGGATTCTTTAAATTAAAGTACAGTCCCATTGGGCTATTACTCAATTACCAGTTAGGTGGGATACTTGGAATATTATGAAAAAGAAAATAAATCCTAAAAAATAGAAACTGTAGAATTGCCAAGAATTAATTCAAGAAGGCAAAACTGTTTGGAAGAAAACCAGATTATATAGCTAGAGAGTGTTATGATGATAAAACAATTACTGATGGAAAATTTATTACCTGGATGTTATACAGCATCTGTTAAAGCTAGACATTTTCAAACCATTAACTCTAGAAAATATGCATTTTTTAAAAGACCCTATGAAACAACACCTTAGATTATTAGGGCTGTTTTTCTAGGAATTTGGAAATGTTCCCCAAAATGGATATGTTATCGTGTCCATATTTTAGAAAAATAAACAGGAAGACTGTAGTGATTACAGGCCCTCTAACCTGACACTGGACAAAGACCAATCAAGCATGATATTATTTAAAAAAAAAATAGGAAGAGAAATATAACTGATCCAACTGAATATGGATTTACAGAAACTTGCTTTATACATTTTTCCATAAGACATCTTAAAAAAAAAAAAAGAAAAAGAAAACAACAACAACAAAAAGCAAGCAACCAACCAATCAAAAAAAACCCCAAAACAGAAAAACACAGATACCATAAAGAACAATGTGGTGGGGGAGAATTTCAAGCAGTATGGGGTTTTTTGTTGACCAAATGCCACATATCCTAATGAAGAAGTCAAATTAATAAGGAAGCCTAAGTAACTTTCATTAAACAAAGAAAAAATCTAACTGTCCAGCAAAAATATTGAATGGGAAATATTATTGATCAGTTCTTATTCCTTCCTACTTAGTCTTTCTATCAATAATCTGAAACTATTGATAAAATCAGTGATTGATAAAGGATAGAAAATTAATCATAACAGAAGATGGGCCTCAGATGATTGGGCACATGGATTAACATGAAATATTGGAGAGAAGATTTTTTTTTGTGATGGTTAATGGTGCTTGACAAACCTATAGAACTTTTGTGAAGGAATCAAAGCTTATACAAACAAAAATTTAGTTGATTCATTTTTCTCAAATATCCTAAAGAAGTTCAGAAAAACTAATTTTTTAAGACTTTTTAATGGAAGGTTCTTAAGAGTTTTCCTCAAATTTTAAATTATCTTGTGAAAAATCATGTTTGGGATTGATGCCATTAGCAAGAAAATCAACTAGAAATGAATGCATAGATAACTCCAAAGCACAGAGTGACACCCTCATAAAAATGTTTTGTGATACTTATTCTGCCACATACTGTCAACTTTCAGGATTTTCCCACCAGGTGAAAGGGTTAAACATAAATGTACAGCTTTTTCAATTAAATCTGCTCAGGCAACGGCTAAGATGGAATTTTGGAGACCTGTGACATCTAAATGTTAGTCCATGAAGACACAGTTTCTCAGTGGGTCAAAATACAAAATTCCTTAAGGCTGAAGTTAGATATCATTTAACAAAGGTGTAAGGAAAAAAAAGACATTATAATGGCACATCACTACTACTAACATAATATAAATATAACAATATAAATGTCATATAATGAGAAAAAATATTTTTCTGTGGCTGAAACATAACTGTCAGGGAACAGATCAAAATGAGATATTGCTACAATCTAGGGCTGCAAAATATGCTCAGAAACAACAGTATAATATGTTTTGAAGTTAGTGGTATCTGAATGACAGATGAAACACTCATTTTTGTTTCTGCACAACTTTCCTTTATTTCTCTCTCCTTTACTTTCCTCTTTCTCTTTCCACATCTGTAGAAAGAAAAGAATCTATTATTTTATGAGAGGATTAATAGTAGAGTTTATTCAACATGGTTACAGGGTGTAGATTTCATTTAGCTTACTCATCATCCATTGACACTAGAGAAAGTTGAAACCTGCTGAATTATGTAACGTTAGATTTTGTGAGCACAAGGCCTTAAGAAGCTAAACTATTACTCATTCGAAAATATTCCATACTCATAAATTACCCAGTGATCATTTATAGCCTTAATTTTGTGTAAGCACTGCAAGTATGTTTACAAAATTAATTTAATGTGAGCTGTAGAATTACTGTATTATAAACCAGTTAATAAAGAAACATATAATTTAAAGGCTTTACTTGAGGATATTTTTTATTTTATAATAATTGAACACATAATAATTATACAAAAATTCTTTTTAAGGGTAAGCATATTTAGTATTTGGTTTTTTCTTCAGGAGGGTGTTCGAGATATCACTTCTTCATGTTGAATACAGCTGCATAGGAGAACAGCAGACAAATTATAAATGCTGGGGTTTACAGGGACAGTGGTTCAGTATGCTGTTCAAACAGCCTGAAGCACTAACTGGACACCATTAGTCTTTATCAAGCTCAGTATCCTTTGTTGCAACTGCTGCCTAAAAAGATGTGCCAGTCTTTGTCATGGTACAGAATGGTGGATGAGGTACATAGCAAGCTAGTACAGGAAGTCAGTGTCAGACTAAAGGTGCAAGGGTCTGACAGTATTAAAGTTTGTAATTCTTTTTGTCTGTAATGTCCCTACTCACCTCCCCTGATATACCAACTCCAGCAGCTTTTAAAATAAGACATGTAGTTTCCCAAACTTTTCCAACATTCCAAGACTTTTTCAAGTGAGCTTTCATATGCAAAAAATATTGTTTAGTCTTTTGACTTCCATGCATATTTTCCAAAAAACGTCCCTTCCCACTAACACTTTTGGTTATCTGCCACAGCACAGTGCCCCAAGACATCATCTGCAGCTGATGATGTAGCCCAGAACAATTGATTCATTCTGAAAAAGAACAAAAAGGACCAATTAAAGACCCCTGACTTTCTTCACCTGTTTGTTCAGGAAAAATCTTGGCCAGGAAATATTTCATCCTTCCCCTCTAGCAGTTATTGCTTATACTTGTTTTCTGCCATTTGTTGTATGAGCTGGGTGAGCTCTGCCCACAACCAGACAGGAGAAGTCAGCCACATGGGTACCCTGCTCTGTACACAGACTGAGAGATCCAACACTGCAAACACACTGGGGCAATGCTGCCCAATTTACTTAACAGAAATACAATTCACACGGAATTAATGTACTGAAATTTCTGTGCAGCTACTTTATTTTCACCCCTCTTGTCTCCAGTTTAGAGAGGCCACATGGCAAGGTTCTACTGACTTCTGCTTTCACCATCATAAAACCTTCTGCCCTTATGGGGACTAGGGGAAACGCAGATTAGAAAACCTCATTTCCTATTTAAATGCTCTATTTCCAGCAATCTCCTAGCAATTTGTTGGTTTGACCTTTGCACGTATTTTTGCAGACTGAAGATGGGAGGAGGCAAGTCTGAGACAGGTGTAGAGAGACTGAGTTATAAAGAGATAAGCTCAGAGAGGAAGTAGACTTCACTGCTAATATTCAAATATCCTAATTTTTTGTAAAAGTAGAGAAATGGGCTTTAAAAAAAATAATTATTTGGGTGGTAGCTGGATTACGCTTTTAATGGGAGCTAATCACATGGTTCTTAATTCTCGGTTTTGTAAAGGGTTTTGTGTATACATAAATGTACCTGCTATCATTACAAGCTTCCAGACCATGTTTTGGAAATCACTGAACAATGAAGTCTCATACAAATAAGCATGGAGCAAACAGAGGCCTGATTATAAGAGTAGTGAGACGAAGGACAGGGTCCAGCCCAGCTCTGGCACCATTAGGGCAAGGCACAGAGTGAATGAAAGAGGGTGGGCTCAGTGCCCTCAGCCACTACTATAAATTCATCCTGGCCAGCTCCTCCAATCCAAGAACCAAAGTCCCATAACTGAAGAATCAAGCCATGGCTTTGCTTGTACAAATTACATCCAGAGAACTGCGTACACACACACATGAGTTTCATAATATGCCTACTAGCAGATCTAGATCTGTTCCAGGTTAAAAACACATGCTAATGTATTATTCCTCGGAAGTGATTTCCTTAGCTGCCTTAGAGAAATGGGACCTGAAGGGCAGAGCAGATGGGAGTTCCCCTGCTGGAAAATATGCCCCTTTCCAGGTGTGCACATGAACTAGCGGAAGGGCAACTTCAGCTTATGAATACGCTGTGCTTCAGGCATCTGCTGGGGTTACTAGCACTAGCTCTTTCAGATCTGCTTCCAATACCCCGGGTAGTACTTAAAGAGTAAAGAGAATATTCCAATCAGCTGCCACAGACAGCCACAGACAGTATTTTTTGCAGCCAGAAGAATTTTAAGACAGTTAGTTCTGCCAGGTTAAATTAAAGAAGGCATGTCATCAGTAGAAAGCAGTGCTTTGTATAGGTATGATATGGTATAAACTCCCCACAGCGTAACAGGGCTGGCTGTAAACATGGTGAAGTAGGCAGTTCCTGGAGGCAGCAAGTAGTCCTGGGCATTCTGTCTACTCTCCTCTTTCCTGGTGAGCCTGTACTGTGGAGGGATGGTATTTCATATGCAGGCAAGGCATTTCCTGCCGTAGAAGCAGTTTACCCAAAGAAGACAACCCATTTGGGCAGGAGCAAAACACAAAACTCAACACAACAACAAAAAAAAACCAAAAAACCACACACACAGAAAAAAATTTTAAAAAATCTTCATTTAATTCTACTCGTTCCCCCTCTCCATCTCACTTTCACTTCAAGTATTCCCACCCTTCTCCTGGCCCCTGTATCCAAAAAAAAAAATTCAGTTCTCTCTGCAGCCACTGAGAATCTCTTGAGACTCTCTGAGCCATCTTCTAGCCAAATGAGACTTTTCCATTTTGCCTTCGTGGCTTCTTTTAACCAAGCTCTACTAACTGGACACTAATGCCCTCCCTGTTTGGACTCATAGTATGGCAGTGTTATTTTGCTATCCTTAATCCTGCCCTGAGACTGCTTTTCTGTGTAGCCAGCAGTTGACTGCTGTCACCACAGACCTTAAGGAACGGTGGCGTGAAAAAGGCCACGATCCACAGACCATCACCTCCTCCTGTTAAGTTCTCCTAGAAACACAACTTCCATAAATATATGCAAGATTTGATACAAGGCTTGGACATTACAAGGCTGATGTTGTGACTGAAGCAGATTTTTCGCTACATCTCTTTGATCAGCTGTCCTTGATGCCATATGTGACTGAGTGAAGTAAAACACCTGGGACAAGAAGGAGAAGGTTTGCATAGAAATGCAATGGACTTTTCATTTGCCACATTTTGTTTTGGGTGGAGAATAACTGCACTGATTGGGCATTCACAAATTCTTATTCAAACACATTCAGTAATCAGGTGGCTTTGGATAGCACAGTCCAAGTGGTCTGCCCAGCCTTGGTCATCACATTTCCTGGCAAAGACATTCTGGCTGTCACAAATTATGGTAAGTTATTGTCTACCTTTTCGAGGATGAAAATATTCACCCTAGACAAGGTGCAACATATGATATGATAAACTGTGCAGTTATGAAAGTTTATTATCCCTTGCTATTAATAAGTGGGGTGGGCAAAATCCTGTATATCAGAACATCCGCCTCTGAAATACAAAGTAACCACAACACATGATCTGTCAAAAACTATCATGATGATAAACAATAGGGTGAGCTCCAAAATAAATAAATAAACACTGCCAAAGAAGTTATTTGCATTTTTTTCTCTCTCCCCAACCAGTGCTTGAAAAATGTCCTCATTCAATGTGCTTGCTCATCCACGCAGCTGCCAGCTGTGCCTCCTTCCTTCAGCAGTAGTCACATGTTAAATGGTTTTTAATACTGAGTACATACTGCTGCAGAAACCCAAGCTATGCAATACGGCTCTCTCCAGCCCCTGAGAATTTGTGTGGAATTGTGATTTCAGTGCTGTAACAAAATTTTGACATTCGGTTGAAGACTGTGGCATGCAGGAAACCAAAACAGACAGAGTACAACCAAAAATGTCCAGACACTAAGAGACATCTCCAGCAACCCTCATGTAATTAACATAAATCTGAGCTGCCAAAAGTACTAACAGCACTTGAAGCAGCTTTGAAATCCCAAATGTATGACTTCTAAATTTAGAGCTCTGTTCTTACTATATTCTGTTATGCACATGTTTAGATTTCTGTTGATTGTTTGCAGAAGAAAAGGAATATAAAGGTTACTTATTTAGAGTGAAACCATGGCCTACAACTGCAACTCAGTGTTGGGGGATGAAGACAAACTGTCCTACCCATGCAGGAATTTAGAGTGGCATCATGATTCACAGCGAGCTCAGAAGTGAGGCAGCTGCTGTGTCCTTAGATGTGTTTGCCAGCGCAGGCAGGCCACCCCATGCCCTGTGCTCTGCCTCTTGCAGATGCTAAAAGAAATGGTAGATCTGCACAGCTGCTGCACTCCCCAAGTGTGACATCCTGACTATAACTGCTCCCTGTGTGGATGGCACAGATATGGGGGAGAAAATTAGAGCGCAGTATGGTGAAACTGAAGATGGTTGCAACAGGCACTGAGTAGAAATGCAAACTTCAAAGATGGAGTAGGAAGGTAAGGACAAACATGGATTCTTTTTATTTTTCAGAACCATCACCATTCCAAACCTGGTACTCAATAGACAGATGGGTGTTTCACACCCCCTTTAACATGTCAAAGGCAGCTATATTTGTCTACAATTTCATTATTTAGCACTACTTAATTATCTGTAATGTCTAAATTTTTGATCTGTGAATTTGTTGCAGGGCTTCTACTTCAGCCACCTCCCTTGGACATTTTTTTCTATGGGCTTCTAAGGCATGTCTGTGCCATTACATAGCTGAGAAAACAAGCACATATCTGCTATTTTTTTCCCAGTGGTATTATTAATTTATTTCTTGTATGGAAAGGGACAAATAAAATATCATCATTTTTAGCTACTTTCTAAATTGTAAAACTTTTGTATTTCCTGTTTCTGGATTTAGGTACACCTTAATGAAAGTGAAACTGCTTTAATGTGTGCTTTTATATGTGCTTCTGTAATGATGAGACCACTTTACTTCATTATTATAAAGCTTTTATGCCATTATGAACCTTTTTTTTTATTTAATTATTCCTTTTTACTTCTATTAACTCAATGAAATACAGTTTGATGGGAAAATGTGATAACAATTATTTATTGGTCTATATCATTAAGTTTCTCGTTTTTCTCCATTTCTTGTGGCAATTCTGTAATCATGCCTCCTTTTCCCAGGAACCTGAAAACAATATTTTCTAAAGTTTGAGGTCTCTTTATAACAATATATCTTCTTTCCTTTGTAAGTAATTTTACCAGTAATCTAAAGAGGTAGAGCGTGTACTCAGTGGTGTACACAAATACCATGGACAGATTGCATGATTCTAATGGATACCATCTCAGCAGTGGATGGGATAATCTCTAGGTAAGGTATTAGGTTGCTGTTAATGTAACCATGAAGGCAGAGGATGGTAACAGGATAATCCTAGTAGATATTCTCAAGTGTTGAAACCAGTTTTATGGTATCCTCCGCACAATAATGGAAGCAAAAGGGGTCAGATAAGTAACACATTTTTAACTATTTGTGTATTGGTCAGTGAATACTAGATAATAAATAAAGCAGCTAGAGACGCTCTTGCCTGAGAAGAAATATTCTGCATTTAGTTTTGGAAATAAGGTAAGGTAGTTGTTATGACTAAAACAGCTTTTCAAACTTCCAGCTTCTCCCATAAGCATAAAATGGGGGGAAAAATGCACAGACGGTGTCTTCACATCAAAGATGTTCTTAGTTATTTCTGAAAGGTCAGAATGGGAGGCAAATGTTATGCATAAAGCATCTACATAGAAGAAAAAAGAACTGAAAGAAAAATCTATGGGCTAGTCTGTAGAATCTACAGAATCTACAACACAAAACCTATTCACGGTAGATAACAGCTTGTACTGTTCTTTAACATCTGTCCTTAATGTGTGACAAAGTTAAAATTTTTAATAGGGATGACTTCATCCTGGAAGAAGCTTGCTCATCGTCTCATGCATCAAAAAATTTTCCAGCATTTCTAAAAATAATAAATGTTAATATCTTTTTGCAGAAACTCCTGAGATCAAAAAAGATAACTGTTTTGGATCTTATTTAAATTAACTAGGAGTTAAATGCTAACATAAAACAAACTGTTTATAGGTATAGATGTCATGATCTGATTGTATTTACCTTGTGCAGACTGAGTATATGACCAAATTATTTGCTTATATACATACATATATATATATTCATACATACATGCATACATACATATATAGCTTTTGTTGGCTAGTTTTTGTATATTTTGCAATGAAACAGTCATTGCAACCACATATTTAAAGTGATAGGTATTTTCAAAATATGAGACCTGTCAAAAAATAAAATCCTTGATACACACAAGCCTGGTTCACAAGTAAAACAGATTTTACAGAGCAAGAAGATATCCTAGTTAAAAGAAGATTGAAAACAAACTAGAATATAAAATATTAATATAAAACCTGAGTAAATAACAAAGCATTATAAACCACAAGTTAAAATATACTCAACCTGAAGAAAGGACTGCATGTCCAAAGGCTTGTCTGTTTTTTCCAGTTGCATCAATGAATTTAGTAAAAACATCCCCTTTCCTTGCAAAACTTACACTAAATGTACCTTCAGATAACCATGACTACAGCAATACAAATTAGCAAAAAGAATTTAAATGTAGAGGACCAAGAAAATCTCTAGGTTATGTCTGCTTATTCTAGATTGCAAATTGTAGCTGGGTGTGTATTTTCCACAGAAATTTTGGGGGGTGTCATTTTAACAAAACACTACACCAACCACATTCAATAAAGTGCCAGGGACTGAGTTTATCACCTTCAGAGAATGGCACGAGGAAATATGTGCTAAGATGGTATCATTTTAAACTAACATAGTGTATGAAAATATTTTACAGGCAAAAGCTGTATAGAAACTAATCATACTTTTGAGCAACCACCATTATGTTTTGTAAATACACAAAAAATGGGGAATTTTCTAGTTATTAAAATGCTTCCAATTGTATTAATACAATTCTGATGGAAGATCACTCAACTTCATTTAACTAAAAGATTTTGAATTTAGGATTCTATTTACAGATTAGCTTGAGTAAAAAATTGTGACCAAACAACCATTTTTGTCAAGACTACAAGTCTAATCAATGTGTACTAGCAGAATAAATCTGGATTTCTCCAAAATGCAGGACACTTTAAAATTGACAGAGATGACACAGATCAGGTTGAAATTAGCTTACTGAAAGATCTCAGACTAGAAATTCCTGTTCTTTAGGGAATTTCTTTTAGCCATATTATTTTATACGTGTGGCAGTCATCTAAAAGATGGTATAAAAATCTTTGTAAATAAATTTTGCAGATAACTCAAAGATTAGTGTGATAGTTAACCAAGAGGATCATGAAGAATGATCCTAATAATCTGCTTAAAATTCCATCCTCCCACCCCCAATTTATTTGTTAATATTGATATGTTACCAAGTAATATACTCAGGAATAAAGATTGAAAATTGTGCCTATACACTGAGCAGTTCTGCTTTACAAAACTATCGCAAAAGAATCAATTTAAAGATATTGTGTGTTAACCACTTCCACTACCAGTGCAAATGTATGGAAAAAAATAAAAATAGACATGACATGACCCACAGTCTTATAAAACAAGTATAATTGAGTGGAAGCAGAGAGGTGGTCTTGTCTCCACACACTGCCTTAGCTGTCAAGAACTGACTGTGAGACTAGTTAAACAGGACTCTAAGCCAAAAATCTCAGCTGCCAGGTTCCTCCACACAGACTGTGGGTAGAGATAGCCTGTGACAGGGGCCACCCAACACAAAGCTGAGCTGCACTGCTGTGGGTCATCTCACACCAGCCTCTGACCGGGCAGAGATTTAATGAGATTTTGCTTTCCTCGTAGTTATAGTGTGAGGAGCACTGGTGGAGAAATCTCCTCCAGTCAGTGGCGCCATGGTCTTCACCTCTTCTCCTGTGAAACGCATCTTAGCATCCCCAAAAACTGCAAAGTTTAAATCTAAATAGCTTGCTTGGTGGAGGAAATTTATTAGAGGCATCTGAGCCATGTCTGGCATTGACAGTTTGGGTCCTGGAGAGAGCACAGCCGGGAGCCGCCGCGCCTGGACTCCGTTAGCTGTAGCGCTTTCAGCACTGCTCCCAGTCTAATGCAGCTTTATTGCTTCCTTTAGCTGAGCTAATTTGTTCGGAGGTAGCATGTGTATCTCTGCACGGCACTGCACCATGTCATGTGCATATACCTTTTACGGGCTGTAATGCATGGGATGTCAGGCTAAGATGATCTAATAATCCTTTCTGGCCCTAAACCGCATGAAACCATCATCAGTCACTTCCATTAATCTTCCATGAAGGAAAATAAGACACCTGAACATAGCAAGACAGTGAGATACAGCAGTATAAATGTTGAAAATGTTTCTCAACTTCACCCTGCTCTCTCTCTCTAATTCTGCCATAAATTACTGGCCCGCATCCATACAGACACTGAGATACTCTCAGGCTGCTGCAGAGCACCTCAACTCGCACTTGCTGCCAAGATCAATGCAATTAGCACATTTTGAGGGGAGAATAAGAAAGAGATGGTGGTACACAAAAAAGTCCAGCCTCTTTATCAAAGCCCCTGCACGGTAGCACAAGGATTTTTCGGCACAGGCACACCATGTTAGACAATGATGGCCATGCAGCCCCTTACTATTTTCATTAGCCTGAAAGAGAAACAAACAGTCTCGGAATAACTGTCTCTGCTTTCATGTGTTGCGTAAAACGCAATGAGCAAATTGCAATCTGGAAATGGGTAAAAAGCTTTGGATCAAAAAATTCCGATGGATCTTGGCCAGTTTGTGCAGAAGTTACGATAACAGGGTCTCACTGCTCCATACACAGGAAACAAACAGCTGGAGGGCCTAAGCATTCACACGATGAGGGTTTGAGAGAACCAAGCCTGGGAGATGTGCTGATTTTCTCTTCTGGCATGTGAAAAGGTTTATTTTGGACAGCATCTGTTTTACTTTTTATTCTTCGTTCCTTTAAAAAGGGAGTGACTAGGTCAGATGGACCCCCTGGAAGGAGCAAAGATTCCTCCTTTCCCTGCAGTGCAGATGAGCATGCTTGAGGACTGAGTGGGAGGAGGAGGATAGGAGGAGCTCCCAGGCTTCTTCAGGGTCTACTGGGGAGAAGAGAAGAGAATGAGGTCTCTAGTGAGGAGATGGAAGCCTGCTGTTCAGGAGAAGTTCATGAAAGGAGTGGGGAACATATGCACAGCCAGGCTCCCTTGGTGACAGAAAAAAAACTTCCTAGGGATCAGAGGGGACTGCACAGAGCTTGCTGCAACCCAAAAAGTTAACAAATTGTCTGAAACCAAACCTGGAAACAAGTACCCACCTAACACCACACAGGGGGAGAAGAATGAAGCTGTTTATAAACTTTTCTTCTTTTATATATGTATGTATATTTAGTCCTCACAGAGAGAGAAACTGTTTCTTTATTTATAAAGTTAAATGTTCTCATTTCTATTCTATACAAATTGTCTTTGTGCATTTAAAAGACCCTTTGGTCTCTTCAAGTTGCTTGCAGGAAAGAGGTCTAGATCCTCATCAAAGCTTTGTCTGTCTTCTCACAAGATGTGGAGCCTCAAAGTGACCCACCCCAGTCTTGCTCCTCAGCACTAGAGATACATGAGTGGTAGAAACACTGTGAAACAGTTATTGAATTTCATCTGTGACATTAAACAATCTCTAAAATGTATATGAAATATTGGGAAAAATATATTAGTCAACATCTTAGTAATTCTTCATTTAGTTTCAATAGGTCAAATAGGGAAAAAATGGATGTTGGTTCATTGGTAGTTCAGGAAGAAAAACAAGCAAAAAAGGAAAGTGTTTCTTTATGATAAAATTGAAAACTATTTTTTGTTTCATGAAACTTTATAGTTTCATGAAACATTATAAAAGTGATGCAACCCAAAATATTTTATGTGGCTTTAAAAACCTTTTAAAACTGTTTTTCTCAAAAAAAATTAAAGGAAAATTCAAAATGGAATGTTATTTCAAATTAAATAGTTGAAATGCTTGACTTAAAATAATGAGAAAGGAAATATTTGATTCTTTAAAAAAATTATGAGGTTCTTTTCAAAGTGAAACACTCAATAAAATTAACGCAATTTTACAAAATCTTTTTGTATATCTCTGCTTCCACTGGTAAAAAAAAAAAGAAAAAAAAACCAGTTGAAATTTTTTACAAACAAGCAAACATTAAGAGCCAAAAGACATGTAAGCACTAAACATTTTCTGGCCCTACAGACCAGAAGTGCTCCCAAAGAGTTTGTTTAGTCATAACCAGAAAAGCCTACCAGAAACCCAGATCTGTTAAGAATAAAATTGGAAACAGATATGTCATGAATGGTTTTCGTTGCCTTTTATTATTTCGCATTTTCTTTTGCATTCCTTCTGTTCTCCTTTTGCCCAGTCCTTCTTAGATGCCTGTGTACCAGACACTCCAGGACAAAACACCCCGTGATCTCCACACAAATACCTCCCCAGAGTAATTATGGGTCAAAATCTGTGCTGCCAGAAATTGTCTCCCTACTTGTAAACTCGATTGTGTTAGCTGGGGATCTCACCTGATCACTTCAGGTACAATGATTTTAAAGGCTTGTTTTACAGAGAGACTCAACATACTTCAGCAGTTTTTATTCCATAGATTTTCATGGGCATGACGAAAGATTCCTTTTTGGAATTTAGAGAGGAAACAAGGCTGGAGTCACCATCACTAGTGGATTTCAATTATTAAAGAAATATAATTATTTTGAGGGCAAGGTGAAGAACATGCAATAATGCAACATTCCCTTTGCAGACTAAGGACTCTCCTGAACAGGAGGAATATCTGAGAGGTTAAGCAGCAGAGGAGAACTTGTGGCCTTAAGAAAAACAGAGCCTACAGGGTATTTTCCCACATTCACAGATATCCCAGAAATGTACAAGCCCATCAAACCATTCTGGAAGAAGAGCACCTTGAGCTAATGCTGACCCGAAATACTGAGCCCTATGTCCTCCTGCTGTGCCATGCAGATGCCCCATCTTCCACTGTAAGATGCATTTATTAGTTTTGGTATCACACCTCAGGAAGAAAGCTACTTTGCTTTTGAATCTACACAGGCCAAAGTACCAGGTAAGCACAATTCTAGGTCACAGGGAAAAATCCTGTGCGAGCATGTCAACATAGGTTAGGTTTATGCTGTCCCTATTTAGTAATGCTGGATGAATATGGATCACAGCAGGTACGAGGATGCTGGAAGAGAAAGCAATGTAAATCAGTTTGATGTCCCTGAGATTAAAAGTATCTGCTCTGTTTCTTATTGACTGAGTCCTCTGGTGCTAATGAATTCATATGGGGGACTTCTGTTTTTTTCTAGTGTTTTTCTGGAGGACAAAACTTCCTTTTTGTTAAATCAATGTTATCTTCCTCTTTTATTGTTTTTAATCTGAAAAACAAAATTCACTGGAAAGCTCTCTCACTCTTCTTCTTTTATTCTCTCCCTTTCCCTCCTTCTCTTCCTCCCTCTCTCCTTCTCTTTCTCATTTTGACTTTTTGAAGGCTTTTTAACATCATAGCAATACCAAGTTTGGTCTTTGTAATTTTAGTTTTTTCCTGGAGGAGCTCTGGGAAGTCTTGTGTTCTGGGTGTTCTGGCAATGCTGTAGAAAGAATGAGGATCTTGAACAAAGACTTTCTTTGCCCAAAATTGAAATTAGTTGCTGAAGTTGCTAACAAAAGCAGAGGCAGATGAACAAAATTATTCTAGACACTGAAAAGTTTGTATGATGACAGATTGAAGAGATAGAAACTGTTTAGGAAAAAAAAAACAGGTATTTTTTTTCAGAAGAACAATCAGACTTATTAAAGCAGTAAAAATTAGGTACTAATAATAGTAGCACAATTTATATGTCTCTGTGGAAATCTATGTTGCACCTTTATAAGGAATACTTTGCTCTGTTGGATAAGGTACCATCACAAAGGTGAAGTAGGTTTCAAAAATTATCCTGTTTCTCAGCTCTTGCCACACTGAGAACAGCAAGAATTCATGAGTGGATAGACCTGTTGATAAGAAAGTCCATGTCTATTTACTGAGCCAAGCTATTTCATGAGATTTACAGGATGAACTTTGTAATCTTTTGTGAAAGTCCAAATAAATCATGTCTTCCAATCTTCTTGTATTCACTCTCTTGTTATCACACCCAATAATTAATGTGAACAAAGAATGTGAATATCTTACAGAGGCACAGATTTCTTTTACAGAAGCCATGGTGATCTGTCTCCATCATATTATTTTCAGCTAAGTCTTTTATAATTCTGTTTTTAATTAGCATTTTGACCAATTTTCTTGGTGCTAAAGTAATAATTCTCAGCCCTGGATTTCCCAGAATAACCTTTACAGTAAAATACCATTTGCAACATAGCTGTTTTCTGAGAGAGCAACTATTTGAAACAACTTTGAACATGTCTTTGAGGGACAGAAGTCCTCTTGAAGCAATGCCAAAGTACTCCCTAAAATCAAGGCCAAGCTGCTGGTGCAGCTTCTTCAGACAGATCTTAACCACAGGAATTTACCCCTGGTCATATTTTGTTTCTGACCTGCCATCATGCTGGCTTCCCCAGCCAGCTGATTCAAACAGCAGTCCTGTGGTCCCCTGTGTGTGCCCATGGGCAGTAGGACTGTCAGACCAGTGTCCATGGCCTCAATCCCCACACAACATTGGGGTGTACACAGTGGAGGAAGTGCCCTCCACAGTGCAGCCCACAGGCTTGAACCCTTGGCCATCCCAACTGGGTGGTGATCATCCCAGTTACTCCCACAAGAAATTCATTTGGTCAAATGGAAGTGAAGGGGGTGTGAGCTGAGACAGATTTTGTCCTGATAAGCTTACCTGGAATCCTCTTGCTGGTCCAGAGAGTACACATTCCTGACTTGTAAAGTGTGCTCTGTTTGTATATTAGTTTCGACTTTTATCTCAAAATTTGATGTGAATTTAACATTTTATATGCAGTTCCTAAATACAGGGAATGCTCTAATGCTTGAAACTATTTATTATTATATGTATCTTATTTAATAGAAACTTTTTATATGTTAGTCTGACAAAATCTAAAACTTCCACATCACATGGAATGACTTGAACAATAGAAAAGGAATGTTTAATTGTGGAACTAAAGAAAAACATAATGTTTTAAAGTATAGCATTTTCAAGAGTATGAGAGAAAGCAGAAATCTACCTTCTCGAAGTTGTGTATGCCCCATCACTGTAAGTGTTCAAGGCCAGGTTAGATGGGGCTTTGAGCAGACTGGTTTAGTGGAAGGTCTCCCTCACTATGGCAGAGGGGTCAGAACTAGGTGATCTCTAAGGTCCTTTTCAATCCAACGATTCTATGATTCTCTTGGTGTGTAATCCAACCTTTGGTCCCTCAGGTGAATTTCCTCTCCTGTTGCCCCCCAGGCATGTTTTAAAGAACCAAGAAAGATCAAGTGATCAGCTCCAAAGTACAATAAATATATAATTTTCGTGAGTTTTGCCATAAATGCCAATAATTGAATACAAAAAATGTAATAAAAAAATAAAAACAAGTGCTGTGTGAAGGAAGCAATTCTTAAACCATTTTTTAATAAAAGTAACTAAGAGAACAGACTTACTGCTGATGTTTTCATGTGCTTTACTGAATTTTCTTCTCCTACCAGACTAAATGATGAGGAAGTCAGGTCTGAGTGTAATTGCTGTGACAATATTTACTTGATGATATCCTAAAGTTAATAGTTAGCACCCTGTCCTCCTTTGGTGGAAAGAGTGAAACTATACCCATGCAAATGAGAAGTCTTTTTGCCCCTTTGAGATGGACCAGCAAACTGCCAGCAAGAGTAATAACACCAGATGCAGGCACAGTGGATTTGGGAATTTTTAATTTGTTTTGTCTCATGACTCATTCTGTGTAGTTTCACATTGTGGGTACGCTCAGTGGTCACCTGTGTTAGTCCTGCTGTGCACTTGGTCCTGCCTCTTGGCTGGAAAAGTCAATTGCTTCCACAGCCTTTCACCTCTTAACATTTCCTTTGATTCTTCTGTCATCATTTTTATGACCTAATGGAAAGTCTTCAGTTGGAAAACAGTTTATATTTCTGAACTTACAACAGATCTGTAAAAGTCTGTGAGAAATAATACCTCCTCATTGGTATTTTGTATATATGTGTCCTATTTACTGTGAAGGTTGGAAGCTGTTCTTTTAGCTGTGCCTTTGTGCTGCACCTGGAAGTATGGAGTCTCTTGATCTTGTACATAATACAAAAAACTAATCTTGAATATTGATAAAAACATTATTTACTTCTTTAAAAAAAAAACTAAACTTCACTGAGCTTTCCTATGAATGTTATTGTGAGTCTGAAAACTAAGCAACAGCCATGGCTTTGACCAAAACACTAAGCAGTGATTTTAAAAAAAAGTAAATCTGGTAAACAGTAAATCTGGTACACAGCCAACTAAAAGGGAGGAAGCAAAAGACTAGTAAAAGACTAGTTCTGAATAAAAGTCACAGATAAGTTTCAAGTGTTCATGGGCTAACAATTATTTTAAGCAAACTTTAAGCAACATCTCTTACTTCAAGAGAGCCGAAAGAGACCATCCCATTAATCAGGTAAAACCAAAACAAGTAAATAATAAAAAGAGCACAGCATAATAAGTGTACTGCTTCTCCTTTCAGTTGCATATTTAAACCAAGCATATTTACAGGGAAAAAATTCCTTTAAACCCTGTACTTTTGACAAGGATTAGAATTAATGTTTCTTCCCCTTATACATAATTTTTAATCAAGATCATGGAAATATTTTTAGTGGATAGAGCTCATAAATCTGATAAGGTTCATAAATTCAACTGGAGCACAAGAGGTGTTAGAAACAAAACAAAACAAAATTAAAAAGAAATTAACTGATTTGCAAATGCGTATATTGTATTAACTGTGTTTCAGCTAATCCAAAGACCTATTATACATTCTTAAAAGAACAGTGCTGAACGATTTATTAAAAATGCTTATTTTCAGAATTAAGGGTTGTTAATATATAAGGAAGTCTTGCCAACCTATAGTGAAGGATATTTGACATGTCTGACTATTGACTGGAGTTCAAACAACAAGAAACAGCTCATAAAGCTCTTCCGGTGAGATTATTCCCTTTGAAGGTCACACAGGCAAGTCCACCATTGCCAAGTCATGACGCATCTGGCACAACATTACTTTCTAGAAAATCTCAACTAAGTGATGGTAAAGGATGCAGGGGAAGAAAAGCATGAGAGAAAGGGAGAAACTTTTGGCTAACTTTTGTTTTGAGCTCCAACAGCTTTAAAGAGCTCAAAGACCAGAACACTATAACCATGAAGATCCCAGGACAGAATTATTTGAGAAAATGTGTCATAATGGAAACTGCTGGTTAATTATTTGGGGTTTTTTCTTCCCATCCTTATCACTTCCTATCTTTCATGTTCATGGACTACACCAAATGGACCCCAGATGAAAAAAGCGGATGGTATATTTGCATGCAAAATAGAATTTAAACTTTGTGTACCCCTCTTGTTTAAAGTAATGATATCCCATAATTCACAACAAAATTCAAAAGTCCGTGTTCAAAAGTGCAGACGAGGCACAACATTCAAAGATTTCACTGATTCACAATTGGGGAACATCCAAGCAAAGAAAAAAGGATCATTTCACTATTTCCCTTTTAGTGATACATTAAAAGGTCATGTGTTATAAGGCTGTGCTGCATAAAGCAGATTTCATTGCATCTTGATAAGCATGAAGATATTTGTTCTTTTACATTTCTGGAAACTGCATTTTAAAAATAAAATATCTTTTTGAAAACTGAAGAAAATTTCTTGATTAATTTGTACTGGCATTAGTTTAACATAGACATTTTAGAAGACCTCAGTCAAGATTTCTTTTTCCACAACTGTCTTGCTACAAGCAAAACAATACAATCTCCCCAAACCTTCCTTAGAGTGAAGATTCAGCCTATACACAGCATTTCAGCTACAAGATCCCACTCTTGTGCTGAGCATAGTCAAACACACAACAAAGTCAACAGCTCATGTCATTCTTAAAGTCATTTTGATATCAGAAGGAATAAAAGCACAACTTTTCTTGTGAATTTTCATTCTCTGCACCTTACAATGGAAATGGGTTGGATATATGAAAGGAAATGTGTACATGATAAAATCGTGACCAGCCTTTCTGAGACAAAAGTAACTTAAAATCTGCACAGTTCTAGGTTGAAAAGCTAGGGGCCAGATGGTCTGTCTGCCTTTCCTTTACGTGATGTAAGGGAAGGCTGTAAACTTGGTTCAAGTGGCAGTTTACTCCAGTACTGCTACAAAGCCAAGAAAAGCAGTGAGACCTCATGAAGAAGTGTAAATAGCATTTTTTAACAAATTAGAAATAGCAATTTGGGAGGTTTTGCTTGTTTCAATATTCAAAGCAATATTTGGGGGGGGGATTCTTGTTTAATGTTTATATATAGGGACTAATGCTATGAAGACTTTCCCCCCTCAGATTCAAAAATTGTAACTCAGAGTAAAGTTTGAAAGTATAGAATAAAGAAAAAAAAAAGAAAAAAATTTTGAAGTTATTCCTTAATTAAATGCAAGGAACACTGGGAGTTCAATATTGACTTAAAGGAAATATCAATTTAAATTTTATGAAAATAAAAACTTCAATTGCCCTTGGCTTGACTCTGCTCATTAATAGAAAAAAAATCAAAATTACCATAAATCTACCTGTGTGTTTGTGAATTATGCATTAGTTTAAAATAGATTTTGTTTTAATACATCATGCTATTGCTAAGTACATGAAGATGTAATAGTTTTCCCAACTGTGATGACAGGCTTTCTGTTCTTTTTTTCTGTCTACTTTTGGAAATGCTCCATCAACCTCAAAATGTTTTAACATACAATGGGGATAATTGATTGTTCTGAGAAAGGAAACTACCTAGTTTTAAAAGGATACAAAGGGGTCTCATTGTTCAGGAAGGCTATTTAAAGAAAAGAGTAAGACTTTCTGGTTTGGGAGTGTGGGTAGGCTTGATCTAGAAATGTGTTTGTTGGTCTACAAAGGAAGGATGCAGGTAGACGTGTACACGTATGGAGGTGAAGGTGCTTGAGAATGAACGAGAGAAAAGCACAAAGCAGGTGAGCAGGTGCTCTCTAGTGTTAAAAGCGGTGATCAAACAGATTACGGCAACAAGACAGGGAAAGGCAGACTGGCTTCAAAATTGCTGAAAACAACTGTAACTCTGGCACGAGTATGAGGGAGAGCCAGTAGAATAACTCCATTTATACACAACTACTCTGGGTGAAGCACTCCCAGGAGCCTGCCTACCGGAGAGCCCAAACCTACTTGTTGACTATCCCTGTGCCAAATAATCCATTTCAACGTGAGCCCTTAAAATAAAGCGACTGTCCAGTTACACCGTCCCACTTTTCCTGTACCCTGTCCGCCGCCCGCTTCGCAAGCGCGCCAGGCGCCGCAGGCGCTGAGCTGGAGCAGCATTCCCGAGCCGCGCTGGCCCAGCGGGAAACAGCGGCAAGGACGTGGCACTGCCTGCCCACCTCCCGCGGGGCCGGCGTGGGCCATGGCGGATGGGGACGCTCCTTCCCCCGCAGCAGGCGGCACAAGGAGGGCTCCGAGCCCCAGCCTGTGCGCCCCAGCCCGCTCGTCACCGCCCCGCCGGCCCTGCCGCAGCTCCGGGGGGCACCCGCCCTCATTCCCTCCCTCCCTGCCTCCCTGCCTGCCGCCGGTGGAGGGAGGCTGCCCGGCTCGGCCTGGCACGGACACGGACCGAGGGGCTGCAAGGAGCAGGCGCGGCTCGGCTGGGCAGCGGCGGGACCTCCGCGCCCCTGCCCTCACTGCCTGCATTGCTTGCGGCTCGTTCAGAAGCTAAATAGTGTGACCTTTTCTTTTCTTTTCTTTTCTTTTCTTTTCTTTTCTTTTCTTTTCTTTTCTTTTCTTTTCTTTTCTTTTCTTTTCTTTTCTTTTCTTTTCTTTTCTTTTCTTTTCTTTTCTTTTTTTTATTTTTTTACTTTTTGTTTTGTCCCTTTCCCCCTTGAGAATGATGAACTATCCCACCTGTGGATCGTACACTTGTTTTCTCCCTGAGAAACGCTGTCTGCCTTTCAGGTGAAAATAGCAGGCTCCAGGAAAGCTTTTGAGGTCTTTTATCTTATATCTTTATACCTGCGGATACATATTTGCTTATATTTCCCTAGGCGAAAAGTTACTAACAATCTTAATAACAGTGTGACATAAGGGAAGCAACTTTCCTGAGCCTCAGATCTGTTTTTTTTAGAAACCCGCTTTAGCCTGGGTTTTGGGTTTATTTATTTATTTATATATTTGTAAGCACTCCCCCAATAACCTCTCAAAAGGAGGAAAGTAAATCCTGGAAAAGACGTGGCCCGTTATTAGTGCAAATTGTCGAAGCCACAGACGCCTGGGGATTTTTTTTTTTTTTTTAATAAGAAGCTGCAAACAAGGGGTGTGTTTCATATGGGTCTCTTCTTACTCTTTTCGTGTTAAAGAGAGTAGTCTAAATTCTCGGCTCTATCCCGGGCAGACCCTTCTTGCATTCTATTTTAAAAATGAAGTGCACTATTGCACTTTTTTCTGAACTGAAAATGAAAAATTTAAAAAAAATAAAGGAAGAAAAAAAACAGGGCCGAGGGGAAAACAAGTGACCATAACTCACGCGAACAGTCTACCTTTTAGTGCAGGTATTACGGGAGGAAGTTAGATAACAGTGTTAATAAAAGTAATGACCGAAATATTAAAAGAAATGTCAGGGAAGGAGCTTCCATGAGCAATTCCGCTGCAAGTGCTCGGGAGCGCTGGAGAATCCATTGCCACAGCGCCCCCTCCCACACGCGGCTTGAACTAACGATTTTATCCCGAAGGCGGCCAAAGAAAAGTTCTTTCTTTTCCTTTTTCCCTCGCCGTTTTCACCGCTCTTCGCTTTAACCCCATGAGCAGCTCCACGAAGGGCTCGCCCAGCTCACCCCGTCTCCCCGCGTTCGCACAGGTCGCTCCCGCAAGGCACCTCGCTTGGAAAGAGCCCTGAAACTGGGCTCCTTTTACTAGAAAACCGGACAACTCCGCTTGCACAGTATGCGTGTGTCATTTGTTATTTTTAAATACAATAGTCTATTATTTAACGTCGTTGTCTCCGGGAGATGGTGGCGGTCCCCCATTTCATGAGAGAAAGGAGAAAGCATTCCCAGACCATTGTGTGGTTATGTCGCAGGAAACTGTTTCAGCTGCGCATTGTGTTACATCTTCAAACCCCACCAAGTTCCACTTCTCTTTGCTTGAAAAGTTGCTGTGACCAGTGTCACGACAATTGGGCAATTGGCATTGTGCGGGTGACAGGCGTGTGCGCCTCTCCGGGCCGCAGGGAGCCCTCCCGGGGAGGGAAACCTCTCCTTCACCCCAGCGAGGCTTGTGTTTTTATGTTTCTTCTTCTTCTTTCACTTGTGTAAAGCTGGGGGGAGCGGGGTCCGGAGCGAATGGCCCCCGGGCAGACGCCCGAATGCCGGGCAGAGGCAGCAGGAGCCCCGTCGCCACAGACGGGGCTTTCAACTTCACCCGCCCGAAAACTTCAGCCCCTGTCACTGGTGCAAGGAGATGTAGCTAATAAATGACAAAACGCAAAACCTGTCTCCCAGGACAGCAATGAGCGATAGCAGGGGGTGGTGGGGGAGCTCTCGTCTACCTTCTCAGCTCTGCTGGAAGAAACTGAATTAAAGAAGACAAGGCGAGGTCGCAGTTTAAAATCTGGAAAGGTAAACGCTGACCTAATGAATAGATTATTAAAATAAAAAACACGGTGTGCAAAGTCTTAATGTCTCTGTGTAGGCATGTTAATTTGCCACAGTTATTACCAATAAAAAGTGCATGTAATACTATTCTGGTGTTTAACAGCGCAAGTTAGACGGCTTTGTATTAGTAACGGGTAGTACTGTGGGAAAATTAGATTTCGGCGGTGGAGCCAAGCAAATGAAAAACCTCTTCCCTGCGAAAGGCATTTAAATCAAACAGAGATAACTCCGAGAAGAAGTTAAATACAGACACTGATCGCGGTTTAGAAACGTTATTGAAACAGTTTTCTGGTTTGTGTACTGCAAAGCCTTCGCCAGCTATATTTAAATGACCCCACCAGCTATTAGTCCTCCACATTGTGCAGAGTCAAATTAGTGGTGTACTTGTAATAAAATGCATACCGGCTCCTTGCAGTGGCTAAATCCATTCCTTTCTGAAGCCATACAAAAATTATGCAAATCAAATCAACGCAAGAACTTGTCTTTGAAATGATAATATTTTACTCCATTAATCTCTGATTGCGAAATTAACCCTGTTTCTGTATATGAAACAATATTTTTGGACTGCACAAATCAGAAATATAATCTGTTGCTCTATGTGTTTGGAGGAAGGGGAATAATGTTCCTCCTGATTTAAACATTCCTCACACCAAAAACACAAAAATGTATTCTCGTAGAGGAAAGGCATGCAGATGGAGGCAAAACCAGCACCTACATTTTACACGGATGGCCACGTAGACCTAACGTGTGTAGCATATGTCTATGCGTGTAGATACGTATGGAGATTTGTATCTCTCGTGTGTGCGTGTGTGTCTGTGCGTATCTACACACACTCCGCACTGAATTACATCAGTTCTCTTGGGATCACGGTATTTATTTAAGTACTCTTCCCAGGTCATAACTGTAACACTCACTTAATAGCATTAATCCCCTGTTATAATGTAAACACAACGGCCATTGTATTCCCAATCTGTATTGTTCCACTAATTATTAAAGAGGAAGAACTAAAAGCAATCAATTCGCGAAGATAAACACCACTTCTCCTGGAAAAAGAACAGCTTCCCAAATAAAAATGCAGAGAGTATAGCACATTTTGCAAGGCATGCAGGTTGGCTTAGAGAGATTCATGTATGACTTTATAATGTTATAATTAATTTTGCATTCTCGGCTCTCCAGCTGCTGCTCCTTTCAGAAGCAGAGCTCATATACTTAGAAATCGGTCTGCGGAACACAGCAATTGACTATTCAGATGTAGTCGCATGATATCGATTATTCCATAGAAATACTGAAATATGAATATGTTTTATATAAAGCCCTTGTTTTTAGAGTTTCTATTTTTATTTAATATATGCGCATTAATCACCAAGCAGGGAAGCAAATGTCTTTTCTGTAATCTGTTGCACTGAGTTTACCAGTTGTTTATCACTCTCTTATCAGGAAGTCGGGAGTTAATGACAAGAAATACCTGTTGGTGTTAACCTCCTCCCCCTCACCTGCTTTTTTAAGGATTGCCTCTTCTACAGGCCAGCTGATAGATCTGGATAGGAATTAATCCGGTATGTCTGGTGGCCAGATCTCTGCTGCTGCTTGTAGCGGCAGGGGTAAACTGGTATGTGGGTTTCACGGAAAATGAGGAGAGTAAAGGAGAGAAATAAAAACTGAGATAGAAAAAGAAATCGGAAAGCTCAGATTGCTCCAGACACTTCACACATCCCGAGGTTTGACCGTAGTTCCAGCACGGCATTTTCCCCGCTATGTGCGCCAAGCTATTGAAACCGCTTCTCTAAGTGTATTTTTTTTTTTTATCAGCTGCATATTTAATTGATTAACAATAGGCTGCTCTGCACACCCGCAATTTTTCAGCTACTGCCATCTCCCCTCCTGCCGGTGGCCAACGATTCCCCGGCGTCGTCTCCATCCTACCTGACTGAAACTACTCGAGGCACTTCATGAAGAACTCGGCCATAAATGTCACGCAACTTCATTTCTTTAAGTGCGCACTCATAAATGTTGAAAATAAAACACAGTTTCATTAACTTTTTTTTTTCTTTTTTCCCCAGCACCTAAACAATATTAATGAGGGCGTTCCGGGCTGGTAACTTGCTGAAGGTTGCACGTGAAGGGCTTGTGGGAAGCGCGGTGGCTTCCAGAGCTGCGGTCCCATCCCTACCTGCCGGACCGAGCCCGATCCTGCTCCGCACGGACGGCGGCGGAGTTGCGGGGCGCAGGTGCGGACCGGGATGCACGGAGAGGCCTAGCACGCCTCGGCCCCCTGCAGCGGCTGGGTGGGACGGGCAGGGCCCAGCGCCGTGCCCCGGGGCTGTCGGACTGAAGGAGTGCCGGGGGAGGGGAGCCCCGGCCGCACCGCGGGTATGGGGACACCGACACGGGGGACCGCGGGCACCGCGACTCGTCCCGGGAGCAAAGGGCAGAGCTTGAGTGTGGGCAGCTCGCCGCCGGCTTCTGGAGGGACCTTCTAGACTAACCATTAAAGAAATGTACGTGCACACAGACGTGTGTACTTAGGCTTGCACTGAGGAGACGAGAGCGGTGCCTCCGCCTCGTCGTCCTGCGCCCGGGCCGGAGCAGCGCGGGCACTGGCTGGAAGCTGAAAGTGTCCAGGGCCGAAGGGAGAGGGCAGGAGAAATTAATTGCATAGATACTATGTTCCAGGAGATTTATCTGATCTGCCAAAAGGAGGAAGGGGTGAGGGGAGAATGCAGATAGCCCCCCGGAAGGAGTCACCCAGGCCTCTTGCCCACGCATCAGTGAAGAATAGAACTGAAAGAAAGATGGGGGGATTTTTTTTCCTTCATGTGCAAACGCGCTGCATGACTAGATCGTCACTGTTTGTGGCAACTTACAAAACTGTAAAGTTCACGCTGCCAGGGACAGTGAGCTCTTGGATCTGCTGATTTGAGCAGTTGCTCCTCTCCCTACCATATAGGGCAGCACTTTTACCAAGTGCTCGCTCTCCCCTTGCGCGCTGCCCGGCTCCGCCGCGCCCGGCCCTGCGCGCTCACACGCGTGCGAGCGCGCACATCTCACACATCGCGTGTGCGCGCCTGCAGCGCTCCGGAGAGTGCGTGCGGGAGGAGATGCAGATATCCCTTATCCACGTCCTTCTGTGCTGCCCCTGTGGATATAGAAAGAGGGAGAGAGGGTGTGTAATGGAGAGTGTGCGGAAGACTATTCATGGCTCCGCGAGTCCGGAGAGAAGCTGATGAACAGTATCATCGTTTGGCTTCAGCAGCGTGCTCACAGTCGGAGAGGCTGCCTTGCATTACAAAGCCTGCCTGCCTTCCCCGCCTGCCTGCCGGCCGCGGGAGGAGACGGAGCCGGGGCCGGGGCCGGAGCGGGAGGGGGCGGGCCCGCCGGGCTATGCAGATGAGCGGCGGTGATGGACAGCTCTGTTTTCCAATGTCCCTCAGAAACTCGAGTGCTGCTTCCCTCAACTCTTCACTCCAGACTCTATACTTCCCCCAAAATACAGGCTCGCAGGCGCAGGGGGAGCTGGCTGGCTGACTGGGAGAACTCCATATGCAGCAGCCACTTTTCTGATTTCGGGGTCTCGCTTCTCTCTCTCCCCCCTCCCCGCCCTCCGCCCCCGTCCTCCTCTCTCCTCTGTTTCTTTCCCTTTCTCTTTCTTTTTTTTATTAACCCTCTGTGCTTCCATCTCTCCCAGATGCCCTTCCCCCCCGGATAGATTTCTGACCTTTCCTACTAATTTTCCATTTGGAGGGTTCTTTTGGGTTTTTTCCTCCTGTTTGTTTTTATTCTGATCGGGTGCGCATGGGGGGGAGCCTATAACAATTCTGATTCTCTACATAACTGCACAGAGCCAGCCGGGGGGGGGGGGGGGGGGGGGGGCGGGGGGGAGAGAGAGAGAGAAGGAGGGAGGGAGAAGGAGGGAGGGAGGGCGGGAGGGAGGGAGCGGGAGGGCGGGCGGGAGAGAGGGAGAGCACGAAAGCAGCGCCAGGAGCAGCGGCAGCAGCAGGGCCGGTCACCCTCGCCCCCTCCCTGCTCCTGTGCACGCCAGTGCAAGCCATGTCCTATCCTCAGGGTTACCTCTACCAGCCCCCCGGCTCGCTGGCTCTGTACTCCTGCCCGGCGTACGGGGCGTCGGCGCTGGCGGCCCCCAGGAGCGAGGAGCTGGCCAGGTCTTCGTCGGGATCGGCGTTCAGCCCTTACCCGGGATCGGCAGCTTTCACCGCCCAGGCGGCGGCCACAGGCTTCACCAGCCCGCTCCAGTACTCCACAGACCCCGCCACGGGATTCCCCTCCTATATGGTAACTACCGAAGAGAAACCCTCTCCTTCTTCATTAGCATCCGCATTCTCATCCTCATCATCTTCAGCCTTTCTCCTCACACACTCACCATCAGCCCCCGACACCACGCCGCACAAGCGGGCGCCCCGCACCGCCGCCGCTGCCGCTCCGCGCCGCGCATCGCTCCGCGCCGCCCCGCAGCCCGGCCGGGGACGAGTGGAGCGGAGCGGAGGCGAGCTGAGAGGAGCGGAGCGGCGGGCCGGGGCCGGGGCCGGGGCCGGGGCCGGGGCCGGGGCTCCGCTTCGCGTCCCGGCCAAGCGCGGTGCCGGCTTGAGTCCCGGGCTCTCCGCGCGGTTTGAGGAGCCGGGAGGGCGCTTTGGTTGAGGAAATACGGATGGTCTCAGCCAGTTGGGTTGGGGTGGATGCTTTCATTCTCCCCCCGTTCCCGTGTCTGTGTGTCCCAGGCTTTCCTTCTTATTTTTTTTTTCTTTTAATATGTATTTTTTCTTTTCGTAGTGATAGCACAAGGGAGGGTTTATTTTTCTTCTATTTTTTTTTTCCTAATTTTTTCTTCTCTCTCTCTTTTAAGTCGGTGTTTAGAGGAGCTGGGGGCTTTATCCCCGTGTGGTTTTATTTACTTTCAGCGTGTTTTGTGCTAATGGTTTAACTGGATTTTGGGAATGAAAAGGAGCATCTGTTTGCGATCTGTGAGCTTCGCTTAAGCCCAAAATGGTCGTAGTGGCCGCAGTTTCGGATTTCACTTTCTTCTTATTAGTTTAAGGAGCAGTTGCAATTGCGTGTTGTGTGTGTTCTGTGCATAAAGTATATAAATAAAACCATAAACTATATAAATAAACTGCACGTCTAGATGGTTATATAGTTTTATAAACACGCGTGCACACAGAGAGTCAGACACATATCTAGTCCGTACACACAAAGACCTGTGCTCGGAATTTGAGGCTAGAGCCGCTGTCGATATCCTAGGAGAGGATGGCAGCGGGGTAGTTCTCTCTCCCTGCAAAGTGACAGGGAAACTACTTGCTTTCCGTCTGTTCATAATACAGTGCATAAATTGTCGTGCAGTCTTTATTCGGGGTGGTATAAAAGATCTGAGGGTCTCTCTTGTTTTTCCTGTTGAGAAGCAGTAGGCGAGTGGCTGGAAGTTGCAGCGAGGTTGTGAACTGTGCGGGATATTGGGCGATGTTGAGCCTATGACTCTCCGATCTGCGGGGTACAGAGACGTGCTGCAAGTTAGCGAGTTTCTTAGGGATATCTTTAACTTTTCTTGCATTATGCAGACTTAAATAAGCGCAATTTAAACGTTAAAGAGCGAATTAAAATGCTAATTACATCGCATTTGAACAATTCGAAACGGTGCATATCTTCTGATTTGCAAATTGGATTTGCAATGCATTAGTGCAGTGAATTGCTAAGTGGCGGCTTTGTTGTATTTTCTATAGCAAAAAAGGAAACATCTTTTGAACCTTTGAGAGAAATGTTGATATCAAGACGCTACCTGTAGGGCCTTTAAAATGTCTACGCGGTTCAAAAATTATATTGGGAAATATTCAATTACAAGGAGCTGAAATTAGCCAGAAAGATTAAAACATCGCCGATTTTAAGCGCGTGTGCCTGTGTCTGTGTGCTGGGCGGAGGAAGGAGGGGGGGGGAATTGTAACTTAATGGCCTTTGGGTGCTGCTACTCCCCCTCATAGAATATGGATACAAGACACCATCCCGGGGAAATACAAATATAACCGCCGATCTCGCCTTGACAACTCACTAATGGCTATCAGCAATAACAAATTGCCAACCCCACCGTTTTGTTCTGTCCAGGGCTCCCCTTACGACGCCCATACGACGGGGATGACCGGAGCCATCAGCTACCACCCGTACGGCAGCCCTGCCTATCCCTACCAGCTGAACGACCCCGCGTACAGGAAAAACGCCACCCGCGACGCCACGGCCACGCTGAAGGCCTGGCTGCAGGAGCACCGCAAGAACCCCTACCCCACCAAGGGCGAGAAGATCATGCTGGCCATCATCACCAAGATGACCCTCACCCAGGTCTCCACCTGGTTCGCCAACGCCCGCCGGCGGCTCAAGAAGGAGAACAAGATGACCTGGGCCCCGCGGAACAAGAGCGAGGACGAGGACGACGACGAAGGCGACGGGGCGAGGAGTAAGGAGGAGAGCCCCGAGAAGATGCCCGAGAGCAACGAAACCTCGGCGGAGGACGAAGGTAGGCGCGGGGTGCCTGCGGCCCCGGCGGGGTGGCTCCATCCCGCCCCGTCGAGTCCCCCGGGAGCGGGGCAGCGGGGTAGGAGCGGGGGCGCGGCATTTAACAAAAGCGACCCCCAAACCCGTCCCGTCTCGTCGCCTCCGGCTGCTCCGGTCACTTGTCGCCGATCGGTGCCTGTGGCCGAGGCGGGCGGGGGGCGGCTGGCGGGGAGGTGCGGGGGGCGCCGCGGAGGAGCCGGCCCGTGGGGATGGATGCTCCTGGGAGCGGGAAAAGGCCGGGATAGCTTGAGCCTGCCCGGCCGCAGCGGTGGCGCGGCGGTGGCTGGGCTCGCTTCTCTCCCGCTCTGTTCTGCCGCCCCTCCTCACTGCCTCTCTGTGCCCGGCGGGCCTCCGCAGGGATCAGCTTGCAAGTCGACTCACTGACGGACCACTCCTGCTCCGCCGAATCGGACGGCGAGAAGCTGCCCTGCCGAGCGGGAGACCCCCTCTGCGAGTCGGGCTCGGAGTGCAAAGACAAGTACGAGGACATCGAGGAGGAGGAAGAGGACGACGACGAGGACGACGAGGAGGACATCGAGGAGGATGACGGCGGCGGCGGGGAGCGCGACCCGCCGGCCAAGCCCGCCACCTCCTCGCCGCTGGCGGCCGTGGAGGCCCCGCTCCTCGGCCACCCGCACGCCGACGCCGCCCGCAGCGCTAGCAAGGCGGCGCTGGGGCCCCGCGCCTCCCCCGGCCCCCCGACGCCGGCCAGCAAGCCCAAGCTCTGGTCTCTGGCCGAAATCGCCACCTCGGACCTCAAGAGTCAGACCCTGGGCCAAGGCTGCCAGCCTGCGCCGCTCTCCTCGGCCACCCCCGCCTCCGCCCCGCACAGCGCTGCCTACTCGCCCTCCTCCCTCCTGGGGAGGCATATTTATTACACCTCACCTTTTTATAGCAATTATACAAACTATGGGAACTTTAACGCTCTGCAGAGCCAGGGAATCCTGAGATACAACTCCGCAGCAGTGGCTTCAAACGATGGACTAAGTCAGACTGTCCTAAATGCCAGCTCTGTCCACAAACAGAGCAGTGACTCTTTGAAAACGATCACTAACCAGCTAGAACAACATTACAGGCCCTCTAGCTATGACTCTAAGAAAGGTAGGTGACTTGTTTCTGCCGCTTTCTTCCCTCTGCTCCCTCGTCCTCTTCCCCCGACCCCTAGACGTCCCCTGCGCGCTGTAAATACTGAAACCTTCTCTGGAAAAAACAGCGAGCTCGGTGCCACCGCTGCCAGAGTGAAGATGGGCACTCACATAACCTGGGGATTAAAACCGGCGTGTCGCCGTCGTATCGGTACCTGCCCCTAATAACCGAGAGAGGAAATGTGAAAGACGACTTTTAGATCAGTCTCACAGGCTGCAGATGCAGCTTGAAAGTAGTTTTTTTTAAAAAAAGGAAAACTACACACAAAGCTATCCAGACAGCATTGGTGTCATTGCCTGTAATTTTTTTTTCCTGACAAACTGGTTTGACTCTCTTTGTTTCCAGTATTCTCACGGGGTTTTTTTCAGCTTTGGGTTCAGGTAATTGCTGACCTTGGACGTGAAATTACGCGGAGCGTGACATTTTTTGTAACTGGTTGCTTCTTGGTTTGTTTGGGTTTTGGGTTTTTTTTTTCCCGAAAAAGTTTCGCACTAATATGATTGTCATCTTATCCTACAAAATTACTCGAGATACAGGCAAATATAAGATATTGGCTAGTCTTTTAAACGACCCAGCTGCGAATTGTGCACCAGTGAGGGTTGGGACCTACACAGACTGTATAATCTAGTTAGCTGGCTGTGTCCTGTGACTAACTGACGGTTATATTTTGACAGATCCCACTGAAGTCTGCACAGTAGGAGTACAACCATACCTATAGAAGTGCAATCACACAGCAATGCAAGTAAGTGAGAACATTTTCTATTACACTGATCATTTGGCATCAGGTCTTAGACGTGCTGCACAGTTCTAGACTCGCTTAATGTTAATTTCTTGCTTCGTTACTTGAGAGTTTGGTCACAAAGTAAAACATTATTTTTTCTGCTGTTTTCGGAAACGCCATATGACTGCATTTATTTCTTGGGTTTGTCTTAATTTTCAAGCCAGGTTAGACAGTTCCCTCACTTTGCATACTCTTCACTTGTGTAAGGCAAAGCCGTAGGGACTACTTAAAAGTTACGGAAAGAAATCTTCAGGAAAAAATAAAAAACCTTTGAAGGTATTGTTATTTTAAAACAGAGTGCTTGTGCTCACGTGGCAGTGCTAAAATTGAGTGGGGCTTCACGCAGTGACTGCGTGTTTAAAATAAAAAGGACAACTGTAAGAAACCGACATGAATCTTATGCAAGGTAATCTGTGACTTGGCTCTTGCCTAGCTAGCAAAGGCACTCTGAATACTTCCACTACTTAGAGCTAAATAACAACAACAAAAAAATCACCTTGCCTGTGTTTTTCAACTAACTTCTATTTTTGTTAGAAGAAATTAAACGAGTAAGAATTTTGCTTTACTTCCTTTCCCGCCCACCCCGTTTAATGGTGTTAGAGTTTAATTGAAGGATTTTTGGATGATCTGGTTTTTTCCTTGGTCCACAGGTAGGTGTCACAATTGCTTTGAAAAAAGTCAGCAAGCCATCATCTCTCCCCGAGCTAATATATATAACAAATCTCTAAATCCGGATCACATCTGGTGCCACTGTATAAAAGAAGACCACAGAGCACTATTAAATCTTCAGAATCTAATTATTAAACCAGAATTTTGTTGGACATATGTGAGTTTGCTGGTATAGTATAGTTTCCCCAATGTATGTGTGACTTTTGAAAACAGATCTGTTTTTCTCAGGATATCTTGAATTGATCACTTCATTGCCACGGTATCTATTCGATAGGTGTGATAGGATTTATTGTAAAATTTATTTGTAAAAGATGTATACAGTAGAGATAATAAAGACGTGATTGGAGAACTTGAGTCCTTACAAAGTGGAAACAAATTTGATATTTATTTTTGTAACGATATAAAGCTTCTAGTAATTTATGCAAGTTGTATTGCAATGAAATCTGAACTTTTTGTAAATAAATTTTGCCTGGTTTTTATTTGAAACGTTGATGGTTATACAATCTTTGGTTGTTTAACAAGAATTCTTTACTAATTTATATCTCTAATTGTAAATAAAAACAGACTAGTCTGCAACAACGTTGTGTTTTTCGTTCATTTCCCTCAAAATACTAATTTATTATTTAGAAAAGGAGGAAATTTGTAATTTCAATAGTAGAGCTGATATCATAAAATGAGTAAGCAATTTAAACATGTTGCAAATATATACTTTGCATAAATTAATTCCTTCTGGCTTGTTCCGTTATACTTAAGCTTTAAATACACTCATATGAACAAATACGTATTTGTATATATACATGAATATGCGTAGAAAGGGTGATTGGAATTTATGCATGTTTCTTATAAACTATTTATACTGGGTGTGAAGTAGCTCTTTATTTACCATTCTTTAAATTCACTATTATAGGGTAAAAAATATTATCAACCACGACTTACTTCTAATTACTTATTTTCAGCTTCTGGCTAAAATATGCAAGGAAAAAAAAAAGATTAAAAGTCCAAAACCTGTTTGGGGTTTTCTTAATGGTTTTCCCTCTTTATCTTGGTAAACCATACCTTTACAGTTACATTGGAAATCTGCTTTGATTTGAATCATAAAATTAGCCAACCCATCATTTTAATTTTTAGTAAAATAACGGGAATCCTCATATAATATAATTCTAGAAAAGAAACGAACAATCATTTATTTTTCCCAAAAGATAAATTGAGTGAATATAACTTACGGTTATAAAACAAGAATAATAGCTTCTTAGATTGCCCTTTAATCAATCATACACTTATTTTTCAAGAGGCTCATCTATTTTATTCCATGATTAATAATGTTCCAGCGTGAGAGCATTATTAGATCCCAGCAGGGGAGATCCTGAATGCTTTTAGCTGCTTTGGAATGGTCAGTTGGGGTTCATTATGGTCTGATATTGAACAATTTATAAAATCTTGTCTAAACATCTGCCAGCTCAGATAGGCTGATGTGTCTGAAGATGGGAAATTGCTGGACCAGTTGATATTGACAAACGGATCTCTCTCCAGTGGCTTTTTGTTCAGTGAAAATTAGTGGCCTCTTGCTCAGGTCTTGTTAGAAAGGGCATTTGAAAGTGATCTTAGATACTTCAGGCATCAGCCTTGGGAAGGTTAACTGGATAAAGAGCCCTGCTAGTCTGGAGTCCGGAAATATGTGGTTGTTATATTAAATAGGGGGAAAGGAAGCTGTTTTTCTTGAGCGCATATACACAATTCCCATGTTCCATCTTCCTTTGCACACCCTCCCTCACCTCTCTCTGTAATTTACCCCTATAAAGACATCTAACTGACTGAGAAAATGCGTTTTTCAGCTGAAAGGGCTGAAATTAATAACGTTATCCTGGAATAATCTGGGATCTGGCTAGCTAAATCTAAAGCACTGAAGATCTTTGCAGCTGGAGGCCTACTCATACTCTTATGCTGTTTGTGGAATGATGCTTCTTTGCTCTGGTAACATCCTCTTTTTCATTGAGGTAGAATGCAATTGTATCTGCATGTAGTGTGTAGCACAATTAGGCAAACAGCTAAGAAGTAATTAACTTTTTCCCCTCCAATTTAGCATATGATGTAGATTGCAAATATTTACTATAATCATTCTCGACCATCTTTACTGTGCAGTCCAGGAGGGTTTTATGGAGGGATTTTAATGTCAGGGGAAATACCTGAACTTTCTTTCCCCCACTCTTGCTCCTACTCCATGAGCCCCCACCACCCATGTTATACGTCCCAGGTCTCTGTTGGACACAAAGTGTACATTTCAATTGGTAAAAACCAAAAGCTGTGGCAGAGATTAAAAAAAGGCTGACGACATTCCTTTGATGTTTGTACGCCCAAAGACTTATAAAAGATTTCCATAATTTACCCACCCTTGCTAGTATTTAGACCTGGATTTCTTTCTGGAAAGAAAAGTAGAAAGACTCGGAAAACTCGCTTTCAAGTATTCACTATGTATGTAAAACCCAATGGACTTCTCTCATCCTCTGAGAAATTCACAAACGGTTCACGGATGCAGATGGGCGCCACTGAAATGATTTGGCATATGAATTTATTTTTTTAAACAAGAAACTAATGGGCGAGAACTGCATATTCAACATCATTCGAGATTTAGTAATCAAAATTGAAAGCAGGAGGAAAGTGTAGCCTTACTAGATTGTTAACAAAAACAATGTGATTATTTCAGTGTAGCAAGAAAGAGGGATGAACGATAAAATACATCACTCTGTGTATGGTTTATTTCATAACGATGCTAATGAGCCCGCTGGGATTAAAATCTCACACCCCTTTCTATATTTACTCCTTCTTCTCCCCAGCCCCCGCCCCTCGTTTCTCTGCTCATTTCGGAGCGGGAAAGGCAAACCCTTCCCTCTTCGGGGCCAGAGGTTTCATTAGAGCTGATTTATTGAAATTCGGGCTTTAATCTCAGGTGGGATCCCGGAGGAATTGGTGCTGTCGTCAAATAGGAAGAGGGTCGCTTTCCACTTTACACTTCCTGGGCTGCTTTTTTCCTCGCTCCCTGCAAATGTCAACATTTGTTCTCAATAAGAGAGTTATTGTTTCAGGAAAGCTGCTCACCAACTGCCTTTAGGAGCAGAAAAAAAAGCGTCGCCCACCTTTGTTTGGCTGGAGGCTGGGGGAAGGGATAGGGACCGAGGTAACACGCCGCTCAGGCCAGCAGCGGACAGACAGACAGACAGACAGACATGGGAATTGCTGCTGCTGCGCACCAGCTCGTGGCTGGAGGGAAACGGGCCCGGCTAAGGGGAAAGTTAATGGAAAGCGCCATGGGCATCTGCGTTTCTCTCCCCGCTCCATTGACGTATTTGCCCCCGACTTGCTCAGCCCCATAATAGAGAGGCAGGCTGCAGGGAAGGGGAAAAAAAAAAAAAAGTATCAAAACCCACCAACGCAAGAACGAAAAGGACTGCCCTCACTGATTTCTACCCGCGGAGATGGTCTTCAGGTTTTGGGGAGGGATGGAAGGGTGATCTTCCAGGTAAAGAAAGATGTAAGGCTGTCTATCTGATTCAGCCCTACCTGGCGGCAGCCACCTCCCTAAGGGCCATCCATCAGCTCCCGGCTCGGCCGGGCCCCAGCCCCGCGGCGAGGAGCGGGAGTGGCCGGGACCGGCCAGCCCGGAGCGGAGCGAAGCAGCCCGGCCCGACCCGCTCCCCTCCGCTCCGTGGTGGCCTCTCCGCGTCCATCCTCACGGGGAAAAAAAAAAAAAAAACCAAACCAAAGAAAAACCAAACCAAAAAACACAACCCTGTCACCACTGAAAGTTTCTGGCTCTGTCACATATTACATCTCACTTGAAGGCAGTTCAGACTCAGTGCTCGTCTGAGAGACTGTAGCAGGAATGTAATCAATATCGGGAGGGCTTTATTGCTTATTGACTTTTGAAACAAACAAACTACCCCTCCCCCAAACCCACCCCACCTACACAAAACAAACAAACAAACAAAACCCCCAAAAAACAAAGACCACCTCAGACAGAATTTATATATTTATTAATATTTATTTTGCCTTCTGCATTCAGATATATCTCGGGTACTTAGGCAAGTTTCCCACGATCCAGGTAGTCGAAAAGAGACTTTCCATTGTAGGAACTGAATAATGATGGTAAAAAAATACTGTTATTAGAGTAATACTCCACATTAAGTAATGTGATGTTCATCCCTTTGTTTTTAATCCAGTAACTAATAACTTAGGTATGTTTCCAGCTTCTAAAGGAATAAAAGCGAGGGGGAGAAAAAAAAGTTAAAAACAAAGGGATCCATAGTGCATAGTCAAAGCACCCATGCGTCTAATCCCTGATTATTCCTCGGCGTGTCTGGGGCAGAGTATTTATTGAAAGTACAGAGGAAAAGCGCGGTCGGCGGGACACGCTGGCACACAGGTAGCTCGGAGCTGCAGGCAGCGACCTGAGGCAGGCGGGCTCTGGGGGAGTGCTTTACCTGAGAGCGCCCTGCCCGAGGTGACAGCCCCGCTGCCGCTGCCTGGACCCGTGCCCCCCCTCCCGAGCCGTGACTCATGCAATAATGTCACCATTGCACATCCAATCCCGACCGAGCCGGCTGCATTTTTCCCTGAGCAAAGAGTAAGGGACAGAGGGACGTGGTCACTCGGCCTCGGGGGTGGCCTCCGTTAACCTGGATCCTTTTGGAATTTAAGGACTGAAAGGAAAGGGCGGGGGGTGTCACCCCAGCCCAGCCGCTCTCGGAAAGGCAGGAACGCACACAGGCAGAAAAAGTCACTTCTCCGCTCCGTCTTGTGTCATCCGTGACGAGGGATTTCAAAATACTCCCGAATATTTGTGCAGGGGACAAAAAAAAAAAAACCAAACTCCTACTGCTCCTCGCATGGCGGCTGTGTGGGTACTGTTGCTGCTCCGGCTCTTAAAGAATGCCTAGGAAGTAAAATAAAAATAAGTATGTGCATTTTTATAGGGAGATAAATTGACAATTTATTGTGTATAACTTCTGATCAATTATTAATCGTTAGTGTCAACAACAGGGTTATAATTACCTTCAGTTATTTAAAGGGATATTTATTTTTTCTTCTCTCTGATCTGGTAATTAGTTAATGCTCTGGAGTAATGAATTCAAAGCTGATTTGATAATGATTGAGACAGGGTTTTTTCCCTCTCTTTTGGCAGCCCCCCCTCGCACGGAGGGGGAGGGGAAGGAGGAGGAGGTGTCTCCCCCCGCTCGCAAAGAGTCCATGTAAAGGCAAATCACTGCACGTTTCACTTTTCAGACCATAAATAACGATTCTGGGAGTAAAAAGGCGAAATGACAAACAAATAGAGCGCAGCTGGGATGAATAAGGCCGATCAAAGTTAGCGGGGGCCGACGCTTCTCTCAGCCGCCGCAGGTCTGAGTCCCATAAAGGTGCCAGCAACTCTTACCTCTCTCCCCGAGATCAAGGGAGAGGGCGAGCAGGACATTTTAACCCTCTGACATCTTCCCGCGAGCGGAGGAGGGGAGAGAGGGAAAGGGAAGAAGGAAACTGCATATTTCTTGTTTGGGGGAATTAATGCCTCCACCATTGCTCTAGGGAAGGGGTTTCACCTGGAGCCCGAGAAGCTCCCGCCCAGCCCGCGGAGGATGCTCGGGGGACAGAGGGGGAGAGGCGCAGCGCGGTGCGGGGCTGGCTCAGCTCCTCGCAGCGGCAGAGGTGCGTGTAAATGATCCCCAGCCCGGCTCAGCCCTCAGGATGGGGAAACAAGAAATAATTTTTTTTTTCCTTTCCTTGAGGGAGCTCGGCAGAGCTTCGTCGTGAAGAAAAGCAGCAAAAGAGCAGCCCGCAGGAACCGTGGCTGCCGCCTTGCCCCCGTGTCTTGGGGCGTGGGTAACCCCCTCCTCCCCGGGCCTGGGACTCGGCAGCCCGGGGGAGGTAACTACGGAAAACTCGCCTTCCTCCCCCTCCCCAGAGGCGTGTGGCGCTGAGCCGAGGTAGAAGCTCCGCTGTTGCCTCCATCCCCTCTTTCCTAGACCTCTACTTAATTTAGCGTCAGGCGAGGTCTCAGAGCCAAAAGGGGTGGGTTTTTTTGTTTTGGTTATTTTTTTTTTTTTTTTTTTTTTAGCGCGATGGGGCTCATTTTATGGCAGCTCTGAGCGAGACGAAATAAGTGTATATGATATTATATGTAACAGTTATACGTTTATATATTAAAAAAAAAAATGTTTTCCCAGTGCAGCAAAACTGCACTGGGAATTGCAGTGCAAAATGCAAGTTTTAAAATTAATTCATCCTGACAGGTTTGACATCGCCCGGCTCCCTTTTTCCTGCAACTACGTCCGCAAATGAATGCCGCTTCCAGAGTGTATGTTTTAATTTGTCACATCAAGGCAATAAAAGGGAGCGATATATACTTAAGCCAGTTAACATTGTAATAACAGGTTTAAAGGAGCAATTAAATGGTAGTGAGTCGCATGTCTGACTTTCTATAGGCATTACCACATCAATGGTACCTTTTAGGCTGACTATAACTTAGCATGATTGTCTCAATTAGTTTAGCTACATGATAGTTATTGTGAACTCTTTGTGAGTAATCAATGTTACGCAAGCTTATGGGAAGGAGGCTTTAATAGGGGTGAGCCGCAGCTAAATAACACGGACCTCCTATTTTAAAGAAACACCTTTCTTTCTCTGTGTCTCTGTTTCTCGCTCTCTCCCTCTCCTCTTTATTTCTTTCCTCCAAGCCCCAAGAAAGAAACGGTAATTTATAGACTTATAAATGTGTTTCCGAGGTCGGTGTAGCTGAACGTAGATTTACAGGCAAGAAGCAGCTTCTGCCGCGGTTGCTCAACGAAAAAGCCCAGCGCGGATGGCCAGGCACCCCCGCTTCGCCTCTCCTTGGCTTCAGCGGTGCATGTCGTGGCTGTTCACTGTCACGATAAAGACAAATAACCTCGAGGGATGCTCACCTCGCATGGTGCGTGTGTGCAGAACTCCTGCGGGCGCCTGAGCTTGCCCTTGCTGCCAGCGGAGCCAGCCCGAGGGAGCGCTGCGGGGACGGACACGCGTGTGCGCGCAAAACAGAAACGGGTGTGAAGGCGAGGGGCGGTGGGAGGAATGGCAGCAAAGCGGGGTTAAAACCACGATTTAATGCAGAGAGAAGGGTCCTGCCGGAGCAGCGGGCCGCTTGGTAACTTGTTAATTCTCCGCTTACAGACTCTCTTGCTAAATAATGAGCCACGGGTGGTTAATGCAAAATACGGGAGGTTGGAAATTGTGCGGGACCTGCTTGAACTCAAAACACTAACAAGTATGTCCTGTTTGTGTCACGGGAAAAAAAAGAGCAAGAGAGCGTGTACCATTGAAATTTAAGATAAAAAAAATGCAGGGATATATCTTTTGGTGAAGTTATTCTCATTAGTCCTAATAATGTCTCGCCATTAGACAAGGCTGGAGTTAGCCTCAGTCGCAAGATTTCAGATCTGCGAGGGTTTTCTTTTTCTTTTCTTTTTTTTTCTTTTTCCTTTTTTTCGCATGCACATTACATTTCTGTCATGCTTTGCAGAAGAACACGATATCCCCAAAGAACCCAAAGAAGAAAAAAAATACTCTGACAGCAACCATTAGTTAAGAGTGCAATGAATAAACCCCTTGCACAAGAGTATCAGGACTAATTAAGATTCTGTTTAGCAGCCCTGGATGGAATGTTAATGTAGCTTTGACTAACTGGGAATAAGCAGGGGGAAAAACTGCATTTTAAGAGGAATGCTGGGGTGATAACATCTCTCACTTCTTCTGTCCAAGGTCTGCCCAAGCCTGTTACAAAGTCATTATCTCAAATTACTCCTGTACTTCATTTTTAGAGGGTTTGGGCAAGATCCCCTGGCGCAGAAGTGCTGCCTAGAGCCTCACAAAGCCAATACTCTCTAAGGGGATAAAGGCTGAATCAACCCACTATCTCTACCTTCGAGAGTTTGCTGGTACCAGTTTCTTGGACAAATACAGCCAGGATTCTGGAGGCAGATTAGGATCTATTGCTGGCGTCTCCTCACAAATCCCTAAAGGGTTTTTGACCCTTTGAAGTTTCGTCTATTTTGCTTACACAGAAGTTTACATGATTAAGTCAGGATTTTACAAGGCTCAACAAGGCAAATTTAGTCACCTCGGAACACTTAATACCAAAAAAAGAGTAAAATATCCTGTTGTCCTGCTACTCGTTTAGTTCCAGAAATACTAGCATACTCTTGTATTTGGAGTGATTCATTTAATACAATAGAAAAATATCTGCAAGACTGCTTCAGCAGGGAAGGGTAAAAAAATCCCCCTCCCCCGCATTATTATTATTATCAATTATTATTTTATTTTAATAATTTTTTCCAGACTTTTATATAGCATTTCCCCCTCTTCATTCCCAGTGATCGTTAATGCTGCTATGTTTATCAGAGAGTGTATAAAACTTCCAGAAGTCCTTTCCACCCTTTTTAACATTTCCAGCCTGCCTTTGCTTCCCCTTATCCAGACAGTTATGTTTTTTTCGTCGTCGAGAAACAAGCCCCCCTAATCCTTCCCTCTGAAGTAAACTTTTGCCAACGCTTTACTCGTAAAAAGCAGCCTTGCACAATGCAAATCTTTTCCTGGAATAAGAGGGCTGGGAACTGAGAGCGTAAACAGGAGAGGAGGAGCAGAGCTCCTTCTCATGGAATAGTTACCTATTTAAAGAAGTCTCCTGCAGTCAGAGCGGGAGTGCTGCAGCCAGGGACTGCAGTTGCATCTGGCCCACCCTACTTCCACGGCCTCTTGTGGAACACAAACAGACTCGTTCTCTTTCAGTCTTCCTCTCTCTCCCTTTCCCACCAGAGGGAAGATCACTCTGCTAAGGAATTACTCCTGCAGTTATTATCAGTGAAGGAAGGAGTTACCTGTTCAATTCATCCTGCCTCTGAAATAACAGTAATAGTAATAGCAGTAATAATAATAATAATACCTGGCAGGCTGGATCAGTGAGTAGCAGGGACAGCAAGGGCAATCAGGCGAGCTGCAGATTTCTCTTCCTCAATTGATTTATAATTGATAAATGGATTTTCTTGTGCAGCTGCAGTGTGGTTAAAATCTATTGAAGAGGTAGGTGTTCTGGAAGGTGTTATTGTGTATGGGAGACAGTTAGGAGTAACTGGGCGCATTTATCAGCGGGAGATCTGAGCAAGCAACACGATTACATTGCTGTTAGTGGCGAGGATTCAACTTTCCGTAGGCCTCCAGCACCTGCAGGCTTGTAGGTGACTCACACGGAGGTGGTTCCTGCCGGCTGCCGGCCACATGCTGCATCAGGGCATTGATCTGGCACAGACCTACCCACTGCTTTTGGCCGGGAATGCTTTGCCCTCCTCCCGATGAGCCGTTCACTGGTGCTGTGCTGGCGGAAATCGGTCAGGCATGGTTTTGCAAGAGAACGGGGAGCAATGTCTTGCAGCATTTCTCTCACACATTTTAAGGAAGGAAGGAATTTTAAGGAAGTGGAAGGGATTTTCATACCTCTTAATAGGAGCCGTTTTCCTACCTCAGGTGTGACGTTTCCCCCTGCCTGTAGGGATGTACCTGGTATTTAGTGCATTTGCAGTGTCTCTTAAAGAAACAGAGCTTTAATATGGGTATCAAGAGACATGCAAAGCTGTTATCAAGCCTCTGGGTCATGGATGTTTACCATAGATCTTGACAAACTTTAAGTTTCTTTTTTCCATATGTCCTGCATTAATATTGTAAACCATGTGGGCTTCAGTGTAGTACCTTATATTTTTGTTGCTCTTTTCAAATAACCCCCAAAAAACTATCATCATAAAGGACAGGCCTCCAGGCGTCAGGACCTTCCTTTGCTGCTTGTAAAGGGGCTTAAAGCTATGTTCAAGGAGTCAAGGTGTAAATGGGATAGAAAGGTCTTACTTGGCTTCTTATCTTTGAGAACACTTGACTTCAGGACTGTATTTTTTTTTTACCTTAAACTCACCCAAGAAATCAGGTGCTGTCTTCCTTTATGTTTAGAAAAGCTTCAGCCATACCAGAGGTGATTGTGCCTAACCAAGTTTGGGATGCTGACCCCAGCAAGGTGACCCCTTGTCCTTGAAGGGCTCAGCTGGTATACCCCCTCCAAGCAGGCCTCAGACCCCAGCCCCCTTGCTGGAAGTGGTCACCCTTGCCTTTTCCAGCATGGAATGGGCTTGCTCCTGCTGGTGAGAGCACAGCACAAACCCAACACAGAACCTCTGAAGCAGGGATAGAAAATGTGAGTTAGGCTAGTGGCCGTGCAGCCACATCTGTGCCTTGTTCTGCACAGCCCCATCAGGAGAGGGAGAGAGAGCCTGCCCCCTCCCACCCCTTCCCCCTTCTTTACCTCTCTGAGAGAGTGGGCACAGGGATTTCCCTGGAGAGGCGGGCTCCAGCATATGGACATTATCTTCCCTGAGCTTGGAGCTGTGTGTGCCTGTGACGGGAGCAGATTTAAGCCACATTTTGTCTTTTGTATGGGATAGCTGCACACAGGTGAGGTGGCTTCGTGCTCAAGGGAGAGGGGCTGCTCCTGGGCAGCTGCTGAAATGCAGGTGAGGCCCAGTCCCACTGATGGGGTTGTGAGAGGGATTGTGAGGGGAAAGCTGTGGGATTTAATGCCTGTCTTTCTCTTCCTTCTTGCTCTTCTGCAGCATGAGAATAATCTTGTTCTCAGCATATGTTTCTCCTGGGAAAAACAACCCACTCCAAACCCAAAACCTCCAGTGCTGTGCTTAGATCTGTTTCTTTTTACAGATGATGAGACTTTTTTTTTGGGGGGGGGGGGGGGGAAGGGTGTTTCATTTGTCTTTTGATTTTTAAACTTCTTTCACACTAAGTTTTACCCTCTAAGTTTGGAAGAGAGGTATTAATTTATAAAATAATGAAATGCGGAATACTTGCCTCATTATTCAGTTCCACAATCTGGGGCTTAGAAGTGAAAAAACTCCCCAACAAAATGAATATGAGATTTCCCTTAAAACACTAAAATCTCACTTGACATTAAAATATTATTATTGCCAGCAAAGCAACTGCATAATTACATTTCTGTTTCTCTGTTTAGTTGATATTAATGTCTGTAAGCTAGATCTTCCCTCTTCATCAGCCCACACATTTTTAAAAAAATTCTTGTTAGAGCTGCAAAATGTGATTGTAGAGGAATAAAAAACTAACTTATTTGAATTGTTTTCATAGTAAATAATTTGAATTGCAGAACATTATTGGTGAACATGTAAGAACACATAATTTATCTTTCATATCTGAACATGGAAAGTTTGCCATATCAAACAAATTGTTTTAATTGTTTTTTACAACAGTTACACAGAACACATAGTAGAATTGTCCTAACCACCATTGTGGAAAACCCCTTCTGAATTACAAACACACAAAATTCTACTTCAGCTAACTTCAGTGGGAGTTAAATACTCAAGAAGTAGCATTAAAAGGAAATTTTTGTTATCTGTAATAGAAAGAATGAAATTATAGTCCTGAAATTGATACAATAGGAAAAAAAAGTTTATGGGAAATAATAAACAGAAGAAACTATTCAGTTAAAAGCACATTTTGGGGATGCTTAAGAGGGCTAGAAACAATAAAAATGTCCATGGAAATGTGGTCCATAATATCCTTGAAAAATCCATGCAGCTGAGTCCAATTTCTATTATTGTATCCAGTCCTAAAAAACCTGGTAAAGCTGAACAATTCATCCTTAAGTTATTTTAATGTAGCATGCATATAATATTTTTATTAGTGGATTAGGATTAGGTTTGTGATTGTGAAGGTAAGAAGTCACAGCATAAATCCATAGTAAACTTGTTTTCAAGCTAGTGTTAGGATTGGACAACAGAGAAATCTACACTTTGTCTCTCACTTTTTTTTTTCTTTCTTTTATTCTAATCCCTTCCATAATGCCTAGGAGTATTAAATATGAACGCATTAGGTGCTTGTGTGACTCAGTGGATAACACAACTTCAGTCTTCTTCTTCCACTATCTCAGTGTTATTAGAATGTTATAATAAAAATATATATTGGATAGGCTGTAAAAAAAATCATATGTGGGAAGCAGCCTATTTTAAAGTATGTGAAATCATGTATTAATCAATATGGGAAAACACTTTCTAATATAGTTTAATTATGAATTAGCTATTTTTACATTTAAGGATAATAGAAGAGTATGCCAGTTCTAAAATTCAAAATCTAAAATGCATGATTGAGTACAAGCCTAAAAATTAAACAGAAAATACCACCTTTCTGGCGGAAAGTTGCTACCATGGATATCCACCTTTGTACAGAATGAAGAGAAGTCCAGTGAAACAAACCCTGTGTGGTCACAGAAATAATTACTTTATTGTAAAACATATGCATAAGAGGATAAAAAGTAAGATCCCACAGCCGTTATTTATGTGGAATTTACGCTACCAACTGCTTGTACTGAAAGAATAAAAGTGAGTTATTTTAGTTGTTTATTTTTTGGTACTGTAATACACAGGATTCCCTGAATTAGGTCATGCAGTGGCCAAGCTCCAGCTATCTCTAGAACCCAAGACGGTGATGATCATGCCTCGAAGGCACAATGGGCATTTGACAAGGGAGTCTATTATCTGGATCTGGGAGTGTTCTGGGTTTTTCTGGAAGAAATCTGCTGTGGTACACTCTTCCATCTCCATCTCTTATTGTTAATAGCTTCTTTCTTAGTCTGTGATTGCAGACACAGCTGGTTAGTACATCACAGATCAGCTCAGACAATTGCATTTGATGTGTGGGGGTCATATGTAAGACCCATATGTACAAGTGGGGAGGGGAGAGAGAGAGAAAGAAATCACTCCTTGCAAATGTGTGAGGCACAAGCACTGTTGAAGGGCAATATGTTGGGAATCAAATGGTGTGAAATATGTCAGATCTGATATTTCCTTATGTATGCTATCTCCACGTTTTTAAAAAGAGATAAAAATAAATTAGGCTGTAGCTAACTCTTACCACCTATTGTCCTCAGTAAGTATCTGGTGTTTTATGCATACACACCATCAACTGAATTGAATGACTGATACATTAGGTGGTGTCAGACGTGAGGATCTGGGACTGTGCTGACTGTTGGGAGCTTATCCTGACTGCTTTCTTTTTACCACGTCTGTCAAAGCCATCAGGTATTTCTGGAACAGCATCTACCAGTGGCAGAGATAGACTTCTTGTTCCTTGTTGGATAGTCTTATTCATCACAGCAATTATTTGATGCAGGGAGTAAAAAAGGGCAACTTTTGTGGCCTTCCTTTACTTTCCCTCTGAGTGTTCTCTACACCCTCAAGAGAAATGTGGTTTGTTTATATGAAGGAGAGTGAAGGGGGAAACCACAGTTTTACCCAAACTGGAGTTTTATAATGTTCAGCCAGGATTTATCCATTTGCTGAGACAGAACTATCAAGTTGTGGCATAACATTGGCAATGCCCAAGTTAAAGGGAACTATATATTTGTACTTTTTTTTTTTTACACTGAAAATGTGACATCACATTACTGTAGCTCTACATGATTACATGTTAAACATATTAATCTCTTCAAATATGCTAATAATACATGAATCAATACAGAAGGATCTACAAGTTGACTTTAAGGCAATACAGTTGCCTTTATCTAAGAATGTAAACACATTTAGAGGTATAATAGATAAACCATAATGAGATTAGTCTTTCCATCAATTCATTTAAGATTTATGCTTACAACTTTTGTTATACTCTCTAAGGTTCTTCTACATGAATCCTGTGTAAGAAAAGAAAAAAAAATGAAGATAAAAAATTAAGATATTCTTTATCCAACTATTCAGGCTTTATTGCAATGTATAAAGAGAATGGGATAGATTTTATAGTAATTTGAGAAAAAGTTCTTCTAAATAAGGCAGGTTTATTTCTTTGTTCTTAAACTGTCAATAAGTCAGGCTTTGCATTGGTAAGTAACTACGTGCAGCAGGATTTCAAGAAGTCCATTCAATATATGACTTTGAAGAGGAACTTGGACCACGGTAAGATGTTCAAGTAATTTCCATCTCAGAACTCTTAAATGCATTTACATTTTTCCATGAGTAAAAAGTATATTTGGTTGAAAATAATCACTCATGTTACTCAAAAGAGACTGGTGAATGTGTTAAGATATTTTGGCCTGATGAGTTTTATGTGAATTTAACACGAGAAACATCTCATGGATTTGATGTGATTACATGCAAATGCAGGTAAACAAAAAACTTTGAAATGCATGCAAAATAACAATGCTAGCAGATTGTTAAAAATAGATAGTGTTCAATGAATGCTTATATGTATATATATGCTGCAGATGGAGCTAAAAATAAGATCCCTATTTGAAGATGGATAACATTTTCTTATATAAGATTCTGATGTGGTTCTTATTGTTGTAATCCTTCAGACAAGAATTTTTTATGACTGATGTCAGCTTTGCAATGCATGTCTTGCTTTTATATAACAAGAAAGCTTCAACAAAACAGTTTAACTGTTTCCAGGAATGATAGGGAGAAATTGTTTGGTTTGCTAATGTCAAAAATCTGTGTGACCTTACTGAATAAACTGCTTTACAGTAAATGATCTAAGTTTCAGAAGGAAGTATCTTGAGGCCAAAAGGAGGTACATTTTTTTCTTTCCCCATAAAAATATACACCTATTTGGCAGAGTTCTCATTGGGTATACTTGATATAATAGATTAGAGTTTAATTATTTGTAGATTTTATCTGTAGTGTGTACGTTCAAGGCTGGCAATCTCTGAGCAGAGCTAAGCATGTCATTCCTTATAATTGTTTCTCTTCTGTGCCTCGGTAACTCTAGAAGTGAGGGCAAGAAAACTGTCTCTTTTTCTGCTCTCATTCTTCCTTCATTGCCATCCATATCAGTTCAGGGCAGTCTGAAGAAGGACAGATTAATCAGCCTTGAATCAAAGTCTGAGTGGGGAGCAGAGCTGGGACAGGGCCAGATGTCTGCAGGACACGGGATCTGAAGGAGGAGGCAACTGGCTCTAGAGGAGGTCATAGACAAGGTCAAGCAGTAGAAACAATAAAAAAAATAAGAAGGGAGATAAGAACAGCTTGTCCAGAGGAAAAGACAAAAGTGGAAAATGACAGGTTAGAAAAGACGGTGAAATGTCTATGGCCACCAAAACACATCATCTTTCAGGACCTGGGCTAGGACCCGGGATTTCTTTTTTCTTTTTTTGTTTTTCAGAGTTCCTCTTCTACTTACTAAATAATTGTTGTGTTACTGGTGGTGCACATATCTTATTCCCTGTATCAGTGGGACCAAAATCACTGCTAATCATTCAGTTGTTTCGGGTGAAAAACTTCTGCTGGAATTCAGATTCCAGTGCTGTAGTCCATAATGTGAGAATTGGAAACATTTCATATGATTAACATTTTTGTCAGACTGAGAAACAAAGAAGTGATTATCTTTTTACTTCCCAAGGCCTTGCATCATCCCACTTGATTGTCTGCTGAATAGACAGATCTCCCAGAACGAGGCACTGTTTCAAAGACTAGCCTTCACTAGTGGATTTCCTAACTTTTGAATATTTGGCCTTGTAACCCCAATGTTTTGTTTAAACTTGATTCTTGAATCAAGCAGCAAGCACTAGAACAAAATGACACAAGTGGCTTTCTGTCACTCATCCATACTATGATTCTTTAAATGCATGTATATCTGCGTGTGTGTGTGTGTGAATGTGCACATATATGTGCTTTATATGTGTGCACATATATACGTGTATTATATATATATACGTATATATATATACACACACACACACACACAGAGGTATGTGCCCTCTCTCTTTTTTGTGGGTTGAAGATGAAAAAAAGTGTAGCAGGGAATTACATAATCCTATAAGCACTTGTGATGGTGAAGTAATTTACCTGATTTGAGTGAGGACTGCCAAATCCAGCATGAGAATTTGTGACGTTGATGTTATTCAGATGTGAGAGTTTCTAGGACTGCAACTGCAGGCTGTAGCAATTTGGAGACTTGCTGTTCCTTCCAACTGTTAGTGCTGCAATATGCTGTAACTAACTGATTGCAGCAAGGCTCCATGCTAAATTTACACATACAGAGTTCCATATCTGTCCAGGAATGTATGCACATAGCTACTGCCATTGCAGGCACTGAGTCATTTGTAAGTTTAAAGTTACTGATTTACATTAATATTTGTAGGATTTGCGCCTTGGTTAATTTGTTGTCTTCCCAAATGGGAAAGGGATGTGGACAAGTCAGGGCTAAACTGACAAATGTGTTAGTCCTGCCAAAGCATTCAGAGTGTATCTAATGCTTTTCTTGAGTCACTTGGTCAGTCAGTCAGTGATTCTTTCCACCAAAAAATTACTCCTAGAAAGGAAAACAAGCTTAAGAACTTACCAGTGGAAAGGGTATGTGTTAGAGGAGAAATTTTTTTTTCTCTTGCTTCTTTTCAGCTGCTCTAGAGAAATAAGACTTGACATAATGTATATGAACTAACAAACATCTAACACTTGATAAGATCCAAGAAGGAAATGTGAAAATAGGGAATCATACGAAGTAAAATTTTATGAAACTTGCAGTTCACAACTAAGCTGATCAGTAGTCACACTGGCAAGAATTCAGATCTCTGTTTTTATGTATGTATATATATATCCCTGTTTCTTTTGGTGTTTTACACAAATGCTGACACACATGTGCACATACACCTCTCTCTAGCATAATGGGGGTTGATTCTTATGCAAATTACCAGCACATTTTTACCTCAGATGCTGTGTTTCAGTATGTTTGCTAATTTTTGATTAGTATTTCTAGTACCAAAAGAATTATATCAAAGCATTTTTTTCAATAGTCAACCAAAAGTCAATCAACTAAAAAAGTCTATTATACCATATAAATGCCATCAATCTCAATAATTTATGTATCAGATCAGGAGAGCACCACTGTCATTATGCCAGTTTTAGAAAGGCAATTGAAATGTGCTTGAACAGGCCTGAGCCTAGCAGCCTGTGAATTTACAGTTAAAAATCCCTTACTGTAATATGCTCCTGTCTTGCCAATAGCCATGTGTTGGATTTTTTGACACCTTATAATAAGGTTGCATATGTTTTTAAAAAGGACTGTCTGGGGAAACATTGAGATAATATGCAAGACAAATTTAGGGATAGTTTATCTGGCCTGTTGGGTGCCTGATTGAGTCACATGGGACAATGACCTCTGGCTACTCCTGCTTGGAGATGTCTTTCTTTCTACTGAAGTCTTAGGAAAACAGCAGTCTTAGGCTGAGCAAAACCCCTGCTCCTGAAAAAAGGTTGGATTCTAAGCAGGCAGTACTGCATTTGGTAGCATTAATAACAAATGCAAAAGAACACAGAGATCTAAAATGTGCAGGAATTCACAGCAGAAATTTGGAGGATTTCTTCAAGATGCCCAAGGATCATCATTTGTTCTGACGAAGGTTCAGGGGGAAATACAGTTTTGCCTTCCCAAGTCTAAGGAGCTTGTGCCTGACAAGGGGAGCTGGGGCCCAGCTCTGGGAAGGCAAGCGTCCAAAACCTGCTCCATCCAGAGGGATGGGGTGGTTAGAACTGCATCATTTGCAGCAGTGTTGTTCTCAGTTTCACTTTCACAATCCCAAGTGCATTCCTTTAACAATCCCCTGTCTCAGGCAGCTGTTTATTTTGCCTTTGTCAGCCTTATTAAAAAAAGATGGAAAATTATTAAATAATGGATAATGTCTCATAAGCATCCACTATAACATTTTGCTTAAAAACCTCTAGATTTTAGAGGTTTCTCTTTATAGACATTATCAGTGTTCTAAACATCAGGTTTTCAAAGATCCTAGCATGTATTGCGGATGTTTAGGTTATGCTGTAATGATATCCACTTATAGGCAAAAAATGAAAAGTAACAGGAGCTGAGCAACGCATACAAAAAGTTGTTAGAAAGTTTCTTATATATCATCAGAATATTGGAAGCCTTGAGAAATGCAAAAGGGGAAAAAAAAGATCAATCAGATACAGATTGTGCTTTTCCCCTGGAATTTGTTGACGCTATTATTTTTTAACTACTTTAATACTGTCTGCTTTGTTACTGATACAATCGAGTTCTTCACTATTTCAGGTTAAGCAGCAAACCCCTACCAAACCCGAGGCAGAACATGCAGTAGATAAATGTGACCCTTTAGACTTCTATCAACTGATTAAAGTCAAGTGGATTGTGCCAGTTCACAGACCTTACTAAAAGTTCGCTGGAATTGTCAGAAAATCTCTCTTTTATTTAATTGAGACGTGGATGAAATTGTAAGTGGAGGTATTTTTTCATATTTAAAAAAGCCTGATTAAAAGAATTTGAGTTGTGACTTTTCAAACCCTTTCTTGGCTCTAGAATGGGAAGTGGCTAATGCTGTGAGCATTTCAACTGCTCAGGAGGATAATATAGTCAATCAAATTAACCCTTTTTACTTGTCAATGACAGATAAAGGTGTTTATGCATGCTATTATTTGTTGAGATTGCTTGTTAAATAGCTTTACTAGTGCCTTTAAACAATAATCTGAACAAAAGTGACTATTCAATATATTGTTTTATAGAATGAAATTCCTGTCAGAACCATATGACTGGATATCAAAGTGACTTGACAGCATTTTGGTGGTTTACCTTGGGGTTTTTTTGGTTGTTGCTTGGTTTTTGCTTGTTTGCTTTATTTTTCTTCTCTCTCTTTTTTTTTTTTTTCCTTTCCTGCAAAAGAATGGCAAATCTGGTTTGATCATTTGACAAAAAATACTTAGTTCATGGCTTACATTATGAAATGATTATAACTGTAGCTAAGAGGGAGGGTGAATTCACACAAAGTGAATATTTCTTGTTAGGCAAATCTGGAATATAGATCAACTGTAAGTACCAAACGATGAAAGTAAATCTGGAATATCTTACGTCTCTTCTAGTAAAATATAAACAGATGCAAAATGTCCAACATAATATTTTTGGTTACTTTTTGATGCCCATTGTTATACCTAAACTACCAACATTTGGATAAGTTTCCTATATATTGAAAATTCTATATTGTGCCGCTTCACAATTTTCTTCTGAAGAACTTTATCTAACGTACCACCACTCTGGAATAACCCTCTGAGCATTATATTACAATGGAATATTAAGTGGGTCTTGACAGCAGAAAAATTCACTTAGCTTATTTACTTATTTTAGGCCTTTGTATGTACTTGGCTGAAGTGAGACATCAAAATAAATCAGTTAATTTGTGTCTTGGTTCAGTGTCTTTAAGGAGTCCGGTAATACTGTTAATAGCACTAAGAAATAGAACCGCCTAAGAATTTTTTCCATAATTTAAACTTTTGTATAAGTTTGCTCCCTAGCTAAATCTCACGTAGAGAGCTGCCTTCTTTTCAGGACAATCATATTTCAGTAAATCCGCACAGGGATATTAGTCGTAGTTCATTTAATCACCAAGTCCTAACAACTAAGTATTCGCTTCATTAAAGACACTAAAAAATTCTGACCAGCTGTTTCCTGCCAGTTGGCTGAGGACAAGGTGGAGAAAGACAAGCAATTCAATCCTCGGTAACTCTCAGTTGTGTTCAGCATAATTCTGCCACATAATTATACTTTCATAATTTTATTCCTTAACTAGAATCTAAATCCAAAGAGAGTTCTATGACTTATGGGCTTAAATTCTGACATGTTTAAATTCATGTTGTACGCACAAAAATTTCCACAGGTTTTAGTAATCAACTTAGACAAATGCTTTGTTTTGTCAACTGTGCTCTCTCTCTTTTTTTTTAATAACTTTAAATTAAAGCAGTCAAATAGATTGAAGAGGAAGGTACAATTAACACACTATTTGTATATAAAAATGATAGATTAGTTATTTGTTTTATTCCTGGAAAACTGTTTTCTGTTCAGTTCATACACAAAATTCTGGAGCATTAAGAACTCTTTGTCGAAGATCAAGATGACTCCCTTATGGTGGTTTTAAAGATGCTAGCAATTTTTATGCACTGAATGTAAAAAGAAATACTGATTACAACCGAAGAGTGACTTTAAATATATCCATTTGATAGTATGAACAATCAGGCCTGTTGCTCATGAAACTAAGTGCTAAGATACCAAATAATAAATCAATATTCTAGGGCCAAAATCTAAGCTGACATAGATCAGTGAAGTTGTACGGACTTCTGCTAAGCTGTGCTTATTTATACAGCTGGATCTGGCTATAGGGTGCTGCAAAATTGACAAAGTTATCCAATTTGTCATAATTCAAGAGAACTCTCCCTGGAAACAGAATTTAGCATTTTGTACAGCTCACAGAGAAGATTAGGTATGCCAGGACAGGATCAAAACCTATCCACCAGCCCAGGAAACACTGAGCAGGGCTGTGTGAAATCCTGCCCATCCGTGAGGTGCAAGCAGCCCAGCCCAGGCATTTGTGGCCACTTGGGCACTGCATATTTGTGTCCTTTCTCCAGTATGAGGCTGCTGCTGATTTTCTTTGGAAGAATAAGCATGATACAGTCTTTTCAATAAAAGAAATCATCTGCCTAACAGCTGCAGAGCCAGCAAATTTTTGCAAATTTCCTTTTCTCTGCTGTGTAGCTCCTGTCCCAATTCAGTGTCCTCAAGCCCTTGAACCAGGGGAGTGGGATGTACTGAGCTGTAGACTGTATTCCTACTGCATGGCTAATTAATGGGGAAAAGTGCATTCATTTTGCCTTGCCCTGGGGTTTTAGAATTGAAGCACAGCTTCTCATGATGCTGCCGGCAGCTTGATTTTATTAGTGCTTCCTGGACATACTCTGTGGGTTGCGATCTGAGTCAGGCAGCTCAGCCGGTAGGGACTCATTCATGGGGCAAAAAATGCTATGCTTTCTACAGAATTCCTCAGGGGAGTCAGGACTAATTTGGGATTCCTGCCAGGTTAGTAAGCAAGGTGCCCAGGTCCTCATCCTAACTTGAACTAGAGCAAATCCGAACACTGTAAAGTTCACATTGCCTTCAGAGCCAGGCACCAGCCAAGGAAAATTTTGGGTACTAATTTTGGACTTAAATTTAGCCTAAAATCCACTCAGGTGTTGTGCTCTAATGGGCTTTCTTCTTTAAACACTTCACCCCAAGAGATCTTCAGCACATACTCATGAATTAGGCATAAAGCCTAAATGTTGCCTTTGAAAAAGGATACTTTACTTAACTTATGAGTGTGGCCAGCTAGAGCTCTAGGTAAGGATCTTCTAAGGTAATGTACTGATTTCCTCCTGGTGTACTTTGTAAGTTTTGTGGTCCCATCTGCTCTTCAGCTTTCTATGTATAAATCTTGGGGTTGCTTTGCTCTTGACCATAGGGGTTTGAGAAAGGTTTTCTATTTTTCAAACAGTATTGAAATTTATTTTGTTTTTCACTGTTACATAGTGGAGACAGAAATTGTAACGCAATGCTTTTGTAGAAATTTGTTAATAAGACTAGCAAAGAGGGAAAGCAGATAGATGGCACTAACAGTAGTCTGAAACTACTGCATAGACTTTTATTTCTCTGTTGCAGTTACTGAGCTTCTACTTACTTACTTGCAGCAAAAAATTATCATCACAGGGAAGTGCAATAGTGTTTACTCAAGGTTTCTCTTTTTTCTTCAAATCTCATTGTTACGCTGTAGTTTTTCCTGTTGCTGCTGTTCATTTAATCAGTAGTTTCATCTCAATGGGCTTTCATGCCCTGAAGAGATATGAGGGCTTACATGGATCAGATGGTATAAGGATATAAAGCTAGGAGACTTGCTGACTGCATGGATGAGCCAGAAAACTGCAAAATTGTCACCTGCAGTTTGCTAAAGCCGAGATGTTCTCAGAACAGAACACTGCCTTACTTTCCCAACAGGACGGATAAAAATGCAGAAATTTTGAATGTCTTTCCTTTTTGTATATTTCTGCTTCTCTGAAGAGAACTTCTCAAGCAACATGAATGGTAATGATTGAAAGGAAAAAAACAACAACAACAAAATCAAAACAAAACAAAAACAAACAAAACCCCCCCAAAAAGCGCACAAGTTTTGCTGCTAGATCCCTGAAGGAATTGAAGGAGATTTAACAGCCTTTAGTCAGGTGCTGAATTTTTAGTATGATGTGAGTGGGATAGTTAGTCTCCTTAGCCTGACTCCTGACCCTAACTGCAGCCACTGAGCAGATCAAAAAATCTGTTTTGGAACGTGTAAAAGAGAAAAGAGTCTTTTATCTTGTGCAGGTACGTGCTCTGCTGAGCACTCTGTCAGGTCTGTGACAGTCAACAGCAAATAAGAAACTGCAAACCAGAGCACAACTTGTCATTATCAAGTGAGCCATTCCTTCTAAAAACAGATGGAGAGAGATGCCACTCCTTATTTTACAAAATGTATATTGAGAAGGTAATTGGTTCCTGTGAAACCTCCAGAACCCTTTGCTAAATTTATGACCTCTGACTAAGCATTGTGTCTTGCCAAGGAGGAGACAACTTTTGGTGTGCACAGCAGGACTGTGGAAGTCTAGGAAGCTCCATTTCAGAAAGTTCAGATCCCCACAGATTTTTGTTCTTCATTTGATATCTGACTGGCAGACATTAAAATCTGAGATAATCACCCTGAGCTCCTTTACAGTCACTAGTGAGAAAAACTGTGTCTCTAGAGCCTGAGCTAAAAGCTGGAGGACTTAAGAGCAGTTTCCTAGATGTGCAGGGAAGCACTGAAGGCACATATGTTGTTTTACAGAGCTGGGTTCTAGTCACACCCTCAAAAGATGCAAGCACAGACCAAGATATGTAACCTCTCCAGGCTACTTCTGTCCTGAGCTGCAGGGGTCTCTGGGGTAGGTCAGCTTCCCTTCTCATTTGTTCCACTGTTTCTGGGATGATTTCCTCCTGGAATAAAGTTTCCAGGAACAAAGATACAAATGTCGTTAAAATCAGCAACTGGTTGATATACTCAGGCTGCATAAGACCTGACAGATGTCAGATTTAACAATTAGAAGACTATCAGAATAACAGAGGGATATCAGAGGCCTTGAAAAGGTTAGCAAAATTAAAGAAAAAGAATAGGAGTTATAAAGATAAAATGTTTTCATTTTCATGATTAATTTATTAGACTAAAGAAAGTTTTGCTTTTCTTAGTTCACTTTGTTTTAATATTCCTTTGAATATGGCTTCAATATCAAAGTGGAAGGAAAAAAACCACACCAAAATATCTCATCCTAGATATTTTTTATGTGTGCAAAACTTGAATCACTGACAGTTTATCCCTCCAAGTGAAGGAAGACAGTCCTGTTCAGTTGATGGGTGAGTCAAACTCAGTGGGTGCAACTAAAGCTTGTAGAGGCCTGTGAGGGATAACTACTTTTTACCACGCTTGTCACTATGCCACTCATTATCTGCATGGAATGATCTATTGCTGCTGCTGTTGCTGACAAAATCTGCTTTTTTTTTTCTCCCCACATGCTTATCCTGCCCAACAGCATCTGCTTTTGTTCAAAGAGGCCTATGCCTTCCCTCACCTTGATGATCCGTTGCTGTATCTTTCTGGCAAAGAACTCAAAAGATTTTGCCAGAAGGTTGCACTCAATCAATCCTGCCTTTAGGGTGTCCTAGAAGCGCTTTCTTGGATCACCATTGCTTCCTCTTTCCACACTCCAGTTCCCTTCATAGGAGGTGCTTGAACATATGTACATCATTGATTCAAGCCATATGTCCAGCCCATTACACCTGGGCTTTCCATGTGGATATGCTGCAGGAATTTATCACTGGTCAGTTTAGTGTAGCATCTGACTCAGAGTAAGACACATAGGTGCCTCTGGTGGAACTTCTCCAGCTGGCAGATGTGCTTTCTATACTACATCAAAATCCTGCCTCTGTTTAGCACAACAGCTTTTTACAACTCTAGTCTGTATTTCTAGTCTGATCTGATGCTGATTCCATATTCACTTATTAAACCCAGCAGAAAATTCCCCTATTTCTATGAATGCAGGAAACCACCTCTCCATGAACATTGACATAGTCATTCAACACAATTTGAATGTAGGTGAACCCACATGCAGCAAACAGCTTCTTCTCTCTGTGTTTAGTGGAGGGGAGGGTGTATTCTTCTCCATGTTGATTGACAAATTATCCAAGTTTTTCTTAAATTTATGATTAGTCTGATTTTTTTCTTGTTTGTCTTGGAAGTAGCAAATTTGTTTGTTAAGAAGATCTGAAGTCTTTGGCTGATGTGAGCCACCACTGTGAAATGATGTGCATACCAGCATTCTTGTATGCTCTACTTGGTGGCTTCTCTTTGGTGTGCAGTATTCCTGCTGCTCCAATAGTGAGTTCTGATATTTAGGCTGAGGTTGCATTTGTTTTACCTGACTCCTCAGAATAAAATAACATTTTCTCAATTACATGCATCAAGGAAAACAGAGAACAACATTTCATAGCCAGATTTACAAAAACAAAGTAAGAAACTTTCAGGGAGGGTCTGAATGGCATATGGTCTAAATAGAAAAATGAAGGCAGAAGGAAGAGGAAGGAAAAAAGGGGAGAATTAGTTCAAAGAGATGGATGTGGGTGGTATAAATGGACAATGAACACAAGGGGGAGGAAGTTGAGGTTAAAAAATAAAGAAAAAAGCCTCTCAACATGGCCCTTAGGAAAGAGAGGTGAATGAAATTACACCACAACAGTCAAAGCACTTCTTAAGCAAGAAGTTGCACTTAAAACACACTTAAATAAAATTAAAGGGAGCTTCAGTTCTGGAGGCACTGGTGGTAACAGCCTTTCAGAAATATTCTCCCAAAGAAAATGTTCAAGTACTGAGCATAAAAGATTTACAAAAAGGTAGAATAAATCATGATGTGATATAACAGCAGAGTGACATATAGTTTGGCTTTTTTCCTAAAATTATGAGCTCAATTATATATGTATAACTTAAGACCAAAGACTATGCAGTGCTAAGCCTCTGTTGCATTAATCTCTGTGTTGCTGATTTTTCATAATATATTTATTAGCAGAATGCCAGATTCATCACTGAATTAATTCAGCTCAACATCTGTGTATCTAATAGAATTTGATCAATGAATCTGGAGGAAGAAATGGATCAGTTTGTTGTGGTTTCTATTCTTAACTATTTGAGTTTTTTTATTTCCACATTGGCACAACTTTCAAGAACTACTTGAAGTTCTTGGAGTTTAGACCTCGGCTATGCTAAAGAACATCTGATATAATAACTCTTTACATGCATTGCCTTACCAACAAAATATTCAAGAATGCCTTAATGACAAACTCAAAGTATTTGGCTTGGTCTCTTTTGTTTTAAATAATAAATAAGACAATATCATGGTATGAAGAATCTAATTGAAAATTTGGGATAAGTAACTATAATAACCCAACAGCAGTTCCAGGGTCTTTTTGAAGCAACATTGTTCTTGGATTACAAAACACTGATAGAGGTCTCAGTGCTGTAAGCCACATGAAGAAAGGAAACCCGAAATTAAGAATGATAATTACAAATCAGAGACATTTCTTCTGAATCTTTCTTTAATCAAAAAATGCCAACTTAGCCATTAAAAAACTTGAAACAGTGTTATCAGAATTTTTTCCCATGGGAAATGTTTGCACAGGAGATGTAGAAACTAAGAACACACAAGTACAATATTTGAACATGCAACACCATATCACAACCACTTTAAGGAAGTTTTCTACAGCATTCTGATTTTAGAATGGTTCAATTCTACAAGTATTTCTTGCAGATGTTCAAGCGTTCAAAGAATAATTTGAATCTGTAATCTGAATCTACCGGAGGAAGTTTAAAGCATGTTGACCAAACTGTTCCATATTGCAGAAATCATGTTCTTATGATTAAGAAGGATCAAACAAAATAATAATCCAAAGTGACCGAACCATGTCTCCTAAAAAAATAATTCTAAGTCCATATACAAGCACATGGATAAAATAAAATATTTGTAAGAAGGTGAGATTGCATTGATTGCAGTTTGAGTTCGGATGCAGCCACAAAGAAGTGGGTTCCTTACTATGGATTTAGGAGCCTAACTTTAAGCATCTATGTTTACAAGTAGTACCTTGTGATAGGAGGCTGTTGTACAAGCTTATAAAGATATCTGTGAGGAGATATATCTGAAGGGAAGGCATTCTTGTTTTGATTAGTGGAAAACATAATAACCATGTCAAAATATTCTCAGACCAAATGCCATAAAGTCTACATTAGGCATGGAGATATAAGACCAGTTGCTACATTCATTTTAATTTTGGGAAACGAGTAGAGTAGTTGGTAAGATGGTTTGAGTAAATTTTCAACATATGAGAGTTTGATTATTTGGGAATTAGAATCTTGGGGTTCCAGCTGTAGCTTTTTTTTTTTTTTAGAGGAGATAATGAATTACCTCCTATTAGTTTTTAACTTCTGATTTTCTATGTATTAAACAACAAAAAGCTCGTTCATAATTATGCAATTGAGTATTACAGCAGCAAGCTATGAATAGCAGAGAAATAACTTGAGATATATACAAATCAATTTCTGAAAATTCCTTAATATCTCTGAACATATGAAGTGAACTGTACCTAAAGTGAAACTTTTCCATGAAAATTGCACAGGATGCAAAACTTCTATGCAATATCAAAAACAGTCTATGTTGTCTTATCTCACTGTAGGGAAATAAAACTTACTGTTACAATTTAAACAAATCTATTAATTATATACTTCTTCATTCCTCTTTGTTCAATGGTATTTAAATGGAATTTAATACAAATTTAAGGACACCTGTGCTTAATGCAAGGAATAGTTCTAGAATCATAGAATCATAGCATCAGTCTTATAATTGAGTTGGAAGGGACCTTAAAGATTGTCTGGTTTCAACCACCTTGCCATGGGCAGGGACAACTTCCACTAGACCAAGTTGCTTAAAGCCCCATCCAAGCTGGCCTCAACTTGGCCTCAAATACTTCCAGGGGTGTAGCAACCTGTTCTAGTGCTTCACTAGTCTCTGCGTAAATAATTTTTTCCTATAATCTAATCTAAATCTACCATCCCTCCTGCAGCTTAAAGTTGCTTGCCCTTGTCCGATCATTACATGCCTTTGTAAAAAGTTCCTCTCCTGTTTTCTTGTAGGTCCTCTTTAGGTACTGGAAAGCTGCTATAAGGTCTCCCTGAAGCCTTCTCTTCTCCAGGATAAATGGTTCCAAATCTTTCAGCTCCATCCCTCTCATCATTCTCATGGTCCTTCTCTGGACTCTAGCAGATCCATTTCTTTCTTGTGCTGAGAACCCCAGATGTGGGTGCAGCACTCCAGGTAGGTTCTCGTGAGGGTAGAGGGGAAGAATCACCTCCCTTGACCTACCGGTCACTCCTCTTTGGGTCCTGCCCAGGTCTGGGCTGTGGGCACTCATTGCTGCTTCATGCCCAGCTTTTCACCCACTACAACCCCCAGTTCTCCTCTGCAGGACTGTGTTCCATGAGTTCTCCTAGTCTGTCTGGTGTTGTTCTGCTCACGTCTGGTGTTGCCTCAACCTAGGTGCAGCGAGGTCCTTCTGGATGATTTCCCTTGCTTTTGTTGTCTAATCCTCCACTCAGCTTTGTCACATATCTACGCTTGCTGAGGGTGCTCTTGGTCTCACTCTCTGTGTCTTCAAATAAAGGTATTAAAATTTACCAGTCCCAAGAACTTTCATCTCACTCTGATGAGAACTCTCTTTCCACCTGTGAATAGAGCCATTGACCACAACTCTCTGAGTGTGTCTGTCCAGCCAATTTCTTATACACTGAATAGTCTATGCTTCAAATCCATGTCTTTCCAATTTGGAGAGAAGGATGATATGTGGGACCATGTTGAAGGTCTAACAGAACCATAGGTGGTCTTCACTTATTGACTGTTGCAGTCACTCATCATAAAAGGCCACCAGAATAATTTAGGTTACTGCCACCTCCAGTTATTTCAGTTTGACTGTTTTTATTGTAAGCTAATACCAATTCTGCGGCTTTTAAAAATCTACATTGTCTTAAAAATATTTGTTCTTAATTCTAAGACTGCATTGAAATTCTAGGTTAATGTTTCATTTTTAATGGCTTATACATGAAAGTCTGATGTTGTTATTCTGTCTGATTAAGAGGAACCATATGTTTTAAAATTAAAAAGCAGAAAAGCATTGGTGTTTATACCTTTCTTTTCAGAACAAGCATGATATCTCACTCACACTTCTTTCTTGGAAATGTATGTATGTATGTATTTATCACAGTTACTTAGTGCTTTGTTTTAGCTGAGAACTGGTTTGCTTTACTTCACTTGGGCAGCTTTGTTTTTTTGGCAAAGCAACAGGATGATATCAAGTTCAGACAAAACACTGGAAGCTAAATTTGGTAACATGGGGTACATTTTTTACCATTTGGAAAATTTTATGTAATAGGCAATTTAACTGCAAGTGGATTCTACCAGAAAAATGTGAGAATTAGTTGGGGTTTTTGGTTGGTTTTTTTTTGGGTTTTTTTTTTTTTGGTTTGGTTTTTTTTTTTCTTTTGGTGTTTTTTTGGGTTTTTTTTTAAGTTTTTTTGTTGCCTTTTTTTGTGGTTTTGTTTTTGTTTGTTTGCTGATTTTTTATGGCTCAATATGGCTGACAGTATTTTCTTTACTTGTGGATTTACTGCGGCACCTTTCCTTCAAGAAGAGCTGACTGGGGCTGGGAGCTGCCCTTTTCCTGGAGTAGGACAACCTTGCCAGCTGGGCATTTGGAGGACTGCAAGGAGTTTACCCACAACTGGGAAGAGCAGGAAGCACATAGAGAGCAAGGCCTTGCAGGAGACACAAGAAAAGACTGCTAAAGGAGTCAGAGCACTACTTCTACGGTTTCCCAAAGCCAGCATACTGGAGCTGAGTCTAGAGCACATCACTGATGTGCATATATGTAGGTGGTTTGTATGGATGCTCAATTCTATCTTGTCTTTGGCACTTTGAATTTTACCTGTTCTAAAATGGTGGTTGTCATCTCTCTTGATGTAACCATTTCCAGTGTTTAAAGACAACAAATACAAAATATCTGTAAATATGGGTCTGAATTTTATAAGGCCTTTTGGTCTTAAACAGGTGCTTGCAGTTTAACCACAAAGTTTCTAAAACTTCCAGTTGTGAAAATAATTTTTAAGTCCTTCTAGAAGCTTGCAAATGATGGAAGATTAAAGGTTATGGTACCAAATTATAACAAAAATCCAAATGTATACTGTCAAAGAGAAATATGTTTAACATTTGCTGCCATTACTTTCAGCATTAAGTTTTGGTATGAACAGCCTCGGGTACTTGCCAAGTTTTTATAGGCAACCTGTTGTTTGCAAACCAAAGAAATATTCCGTTTCCTGACCTTTGCCTTTTATTTGTTCTCACACACAAAATATTTGATTCATAAGAGAAATTTTTAATATTCACTATTAGGCTTAGATGCTTTTGCAGTTAATGTATGACTTTCAACTTAATCTTGTTTTTATTTAATTTTTTGTTCTTAGTGTTTTTCTTGAAAATGCATTAAAATGTAAGTCAGCTGACTTCCTTCATAGGTAATAAATAAAATAAGATTTTCCTCTTGTGCTATTTTCTGGTATTTTGTTTTTATAAGTAACTGAATTTTGTGTTGCCATCAAATACTACAGTCAAACTAAACCACAATATTTTAAAGAGGAATTTACTCAGTACACAGATACATAAAATGTGATTCTAGTACAGTACTCAGTGTTTTTAAAAGAAATTACTGATAAAATAGTAGTTGCTCTGTTCCAAATGTTCCTTCCTGCTGGTGATTTTGTTGCACATCACACTTGTTTATAATCAGGCTGCTGGAATAAAGGTTATTGTACCCTTTGCACAGTATTTACTCTTTGGGAGAACTGTAATACTTTAACTATGTTCTACTACTTGCTGGTTTGTGATCTACACAAAAATAATAAACTGATTTAATAGCAGAGAGCTGTGATAGGTAACTTGTAATAACAACCTCATTACTTTCATAGTACATGCAGCAGAAAAATTGCATATAGCATAATTAAATAAACACATTTCCTGCTAAATTTGAGTGTGTTTTGTCACATAAAAAAGGCCCATTCCTTCACAGGTCAAATAAGCGGACTAATTTGATTTCCAAATGTTTCTTTTGGGTCTTTGTGCTTTCTCAGAAGATTGTGACTCTCAGATACAGACCCCGATACAGTAATCCATCCCTTTGTCTCACCAAGATGCAATCTCCATGGGATTTTGTGTGGTGGTTTTGAATGTTGTATTAAATGTGGCTTGAAAGATCAGTGTTTCACCATCAGCTCATCTGTGCCCCTGATGCAAAGTGCAGTGTAAGGCTCTGGGTTTGACCTCCAAGAAGCAGGGTAGAACACCAGTCTCTCTCTGTCCGTGTCTTTGTATATTGGACTTGCTTTTTAACTTGTCCTACCTGCAGGTATTAGTGTTTGAGTCATTCTGGAAAGCTTACCTTTTCCCATGGGGTTTTCTGCAAGATGGCGTGAGATTTGACTACAGTTCAGTGTTGGTCATTACTACATTTCTGTGCAAAGAAAGCATTTCTATTATGCATATTCCTTGGAGCAGTTAATTAGTATTTAACTGCACTTTAGAATAGAAGTGTTTTGTTTAAATAGACTTAAGTACATTGTGGAAGTACAAATAGGTCTAATTGATATTACTGACTCCTAGCACAGGTATTTTCTGTCATTTTTTTCATATTTCACCATGTTGTTATCTCAAACTCATGGCAATGTCAAATGAAGAAAATATGATGTATTTTTGCAAACTCTGACACAAGGGGAAAATTCCTCAAATAATATTTGATTTCAAAAAAGCCCAGTCAGCTGTATCAGAACCTCCTAACACCTCTCAATGATTACCCTTAGAGAAAAAAAAAACAACCGACCTCAAGCTTTCTGGTTTTGTAAAGGATCTTGTCCTGGGAATACTTGTACTTACCTGTAGAACACATTTTTAAGCCTTTGGCCAAGACCCAGTAAACACTCTGATATCCATTGGGTTTTACAATGCGGTTTCCAAACACACACCGGATTGTTGTGGATTCAGACTTTGACCACAGTTAGTCCGAAGTATAAATAATTTCACCTCAGTTCATACATTGTCTTTAAGAACAGAGTCCCACTTAGTCTGATTGACCTCTTTCCTAGGAGTCCTGGAGCTTAAGTACAGTCATTGCAAAATCAGGCTTGTAAAAGCGTGGTTAAGTATTTCCCGTGTGCTAACACCCAAATGCCTCCTCCATCCTCATTGTTCAGACAGACTGTTCTGTTCTTTATTGATGGAAATCATCCCTACTGGTATAAACTGACGTTGTAAGAAAAATATTTGCATTAAAAAAAAAAAATCAAATGGCAATTTGAATTTGACGTACTTGTATCTCATATATTTGTTCTGAGTGACTACCACTTTGAGCTAAGACTAATTCCTTTAAATGTTGACTATAATTAGAGAAGAAATTAATCAAGGAAAGAAAGCTTAGTTTTATTTTAATGGAGATAGAAAGAATCTAGCAAGATTAGATGATCCAATCAGAGTACAGAAACAAGATCTTGGGGTGTGGGTGACTTCTCACTAACGCTGACTAACAGAAAAATGATTGTTATGAGTATTCCGTCTAATATTCAGTCTCAACACCACTCATAGATCACATACATCAATAGACATGTCCACCTAGAAGTGCCAGATGGAAAACCAGTCACTCATGGTTACCTCCTTGCAGATGGCTCACTCTTTGAGAGTACTCTGAAAGTGGAAAGGTACAGGTGCCCTCTACCATGGAGAACAGCTCTGAGTAGTTTGTCAGATTATTTAGCACCACATTAAACTGATGATTATGTGAGACAGTCAGGTCTGAAATGCTCACACAAGGTTTTAGAATACTTAGCTAAACATATCATCCCCTTTTTGAATAGAACACTGTTTACTAGTGTCTACTCACCCTATTACTCTCTTAGGAGAAATAAATACCTGGATGAAAGCCAGGCAGTTTTAGTTTAGCCTGAGATCAGCAGAGCTGATGATCAAGGGAACAAGTGCAATTACATAATGCAAAAGATAGGAACGAGTTAAGGTTTTGCCTTTGTAGTCTGCTTGCTTACATTTTGAGCATAGTTCCTGGAAAGCAATGCAGGTATTAAACTATTTCCCTCACTGTCCCCTCCTCATGTCCCCATGGTCCAGCAGAACCTCACAGGTATTTGTGCCTGATGTCGGTTTTAAATTTTACCTTGTTAATTTTCTTTTTTTTTCTTTTACAGATTATGCAGCAAAAATAGAGCTACCTTAAATTTCATTGTCAATTTTTATGATACTTTCAAAATAAGGTTATTCACAAAATGTGTGTATAAAGGTTATAAAAACTTTAAAAATAATAATTGATCCAATTAGCTTAGTGTTTAAAAATCAGGTAAAATAGGTAAAAATGTATAAACTTTTATATGTATATATACAGTAAACCCTTTTTCCAGTGTTATATACAGTGAGCACATTTTTCCATTCTGGAAGTGGAAAAATGCTCAGGTTTCTGAGATTTTGATTCAACTATTAATGCATCAAATACAAACATATCCTGCTAATAAACCAACGTCAATTTAGAAAAAACTTCTATGAGAAAACATTTCTTTTATTGCACTTAAACATTTTTATAGGAAGTTTAGAAATTAACATATTCTTCCTTTATTTAGAATTTCCAAACTTTTCATGTTTCTTTGGAAAACTGTACTGCCAGAAATCCACATTTTTATTTCTACTTCATTATTATCCTATTTTGCAAACAAATATGAAAAGTGAAAAGCATGGACTTATTTATTTTCAGATGTCTATATTTTTTTTCCTGTTTTCCACTGTGGAACTTTCTCAAGATCAGAACAGTTGCTGACAGACAAAGGAATATTAAAATATACAATACCATATGTATCTCCATGAAATTTGAAGGAACAAGAGAAAAAATAGAATTATAGAAGTGAAACAGGAAAAATACTCTCAAAAGAGTTTTTAAATAAACTTTATTAATTTGTGGTTTTGTAACAGGAAGAAATCTTTTCCAAAGAAAAGGAAAGGATGCTTCATCTTCATCCAGTCATCTGGGAGTTCCTCACTCAGTTGTGATTCCTGAATATTTAGTAGCTTCCTTGTATTTATATAATTTTGCTACAAGGCATCCCACTTTTAACTACATTGCTTTTGGAAAGATTGTTTTCTCTTTGAATCTTCTCTTTTTATCTCCTGGTTATTACTCTGCAAGTGACAGCAAATTGGCCACTTCTGCCAACTCTTCCCATTCCAAACATGATATTATCATACCTGCTATAGTTTTTTTTTTTTTTTTAATTTTCTAAATTAAGGAAACTGAATTACTTCCTTAGTGATCCATATTCTTGACTGTTTTCACCCTGCCCTGAACCCTTCCCAACTCAATGATCTCCATGAGAAAGAGGGACAAGAAGGAGGGACCTTTTACTGTGCAAGATGTGAATCAGATATGTGTTCACTGACATAATAATAGATATCTTTTCCTTCTAATTGCTAATGGTTGATTTGCCTTTTTGGTTACCAGAGTGTGTCAAAAACATCAGGCAGTTGATGTTTTCATAGAGTTTTCCATCATAACCCCAAGATCTCATACTTTAGTGACAGTGGTCATCTCAGGGACCTTATCTTTAAATGGAGAGGTAGGATTTATTTTACCATCAGCATCAGTCCAGATTTATCAAAAGTAAATTATTCTTATTGTTGTGGTTATTATTATAATTAGTATTAGCATTAGTATTGCCAAAGTCCTGAATCAGGGTAAGATTTTTTGGATATTCTTAAGAATTGGCCATGATTTTACTATCCCTAGTAGCATCATCAGAAAATGTATCACCTGATTATCCTACTTCCAGGGACATGAAAAGAATGAACCCTAGGCTGACTATTCACAATTCCACAAAATCTTCCTTCCATCATAAGAATTGACCATGTCTTCCTGCCCTCTGTTTTCAGCAAAGCAATACAGTATTTATCCATGCATAACCCCTTTTATTCCACGACTACATAATTGCCTTGAAATTTTTTGGATGTTCATAGAACATATATTATTCTTCCTATATCTAAATTCTGTTGTCGAACTCTGCAAAGAAGTGTCACATAACTAATTTTACAGTTCTACTAAGAACTAAATAATTCTAATAACTGAAAAGGTAAAGGAACTGTCACCATGTTTGTGTAGAAGAAAATGTGATAATTCTCAAAAAAAGTTCAATGTGTTTAATGAAAAAAACTTGTTATATTTTGTTTTCAAAGCTTCTTATCACACTTATGTAGGCACTGCCTTAAATTTAGATTTTTAGATAGTCAGTTATACTATCAGGTTGTTTCCTATCCTTTATGAAAATTCTGTTTGTCCTACTTAAATATTAATTACTTTATTTCTGGTCAATTATTTTCCCATGAGAAACCCTGTATAAAATAATTTGAGATGATTTTTTCTGTGTAACAATTAAGGAAAGGAAATATGAATCTATACTGGACAGGGTTCCCTAGCAGGAACAAATAGAAGAAACTTTATCATAAAAATGGAATTGCCATAAAAAAACCCAGAAAAGTGCAAGCTGGAATCTCTAAGTGTTAGAGACAGCTGCATATAAGTAGTGGGTAGAAGACTAATGTTAAATAGAAGTTAAGTAAATACAGCCAAGAATATTTGAAATTATAACTGGAGATAGTTAAAGGATTTTCTCTAGGTCATCACTCATTGACAATTTCTAGAAGAAAATCGTACTTTATTATAGTAACAGTAACATGAGAATTCACTTCTTCCAACTTGGCCGTATCCAATTGTATTGCGCTTTCAGCATTCAGCTGTTTTCCTTTTTGCTTCACTTAAGACACAACATCTGGAGGGCCTCATTAAATGAAGGTTAGATAATCTACTAATGAACTATTTAATTAGGAATTCACCAGCGGGAAAAGTACTAAAGCTGTTATTTGTCTTTACTCACACTTATTAGGAAGAGAAAAGAAACCACAGAAGTACCTAGAATACTTTTTCATATTTGAAAAAAAAATGCTTTAAAACAAACATACCATAGTGTTTCTAACTGAAGTAGGAGTTAGAAAGTATTCTTTTGAGGTATAATTTAAAGTACTGTGATAATGAAGTAAGACAGTTTATTTAGCTTCTTTCTGATTTTAAATGATTTTGTCATTCTCTTATTCATCCTAAAATTTAAGAAACAATAAAAGGCATTGCCTTTACAGCTTATCTTTCTGCACTCTTCATACAAGCATCAGTAAGTAAAATGCTTTTCTAGCTTTTTATACATGACTGGCAGACATTAAATATTCTTCGACAGTGACCCTGTGGTGCACTCATCCTGGACTACTTTAGCATGTACTTAATTCATGCTATCACCAGCCTAGTATGAAATACTCCTCTGTGTAAGGAAGGTATCTGTTTTGGTGAGAATGCTGAAAGGGGACCAATGCTGGATGTCTTCTGAGATGACTACTTCTGCTCAGTATCATCTGGGTTGAGACTCTCTGAACATGTTTCATTAGTGTTCTTTTAAAGCTGTCAGGATGGAATGATTTTCAGTCACTTTGCTGTGCAGTGGATTTAAAATCATGTCCCCAGAATATTATATTAATGGATTAAAAAGTCAAAGTATTAATCTAATACTCTATCTTGTCTCTGTACCCATAATTTATAATATGACTATCTCAAAGTTATGCCAATTCCCCAAAACAAAGTGCTTATATTTTGTTCTCCATGAAGCATTTTGTTGACTGTTGCACTTAATGTTTCAGTGGGTTATTCTGTATGGAGCAGAATGGTCAGCCAAACTCAGTTTTAAACAATTAAACACCATCTGAGCATTAATTTTGATTACTGTTATACTTTTGAGATGAACTTAATTATGTGAAGTAAATCTAAACATTAGTTGGAAGAAATAATTTTCCTGGGAAGTTAAAATGTGCTCCTTTTACAGTGCTGGGTCTCAAGAAGGTCAAGAATGTTTTCAATGAAACACCCTCAATTCACTTCAGGTTTTCTTTAATAGCTTATCTGGACAGATGGCAGCAGCAAACCACCCTGAATGGAATAGGAAAATGATTTCTCCATTTGCCAGTTGTGATAGAAGAGATTCTGTTTTCACTTGTTTGTTGGTGTGTCTATCTAGCAACTATAAAAATATTTTTGTCTTAAGTATCTCAAGTAATCTCAGTTTATGTGGTTTTTTTTTTTTTTTTTTGTTGGTTGGCTTTGGTTTTTTTTTAAGCAAAGTAAAAATACCTTATGAGTTTGTTCTGTAAAATTACTTTTCTAGGCTAGGCTAAGACCCAGGGTACTTTAGCTAAGGAGTTCCCAACCTTCTCCAAAATGACCAACTTCTGTACTGAGTTTTACAATTTTCTTAGAGTAGTCTTTAAAAATAAGACACTCATGCATCCACAGAGTTTCATGGCTCATTCCCAGCAACAATCTCAGGAACCTGGTACTTTAGAAGAAAACATTTAACTTTTTATAGTATGGAACAGCTCTTTGGAGTATTATGGGCAAACTGTGGAGCCTCTACTTCTTTTAAGCACTCATATAATCTGAAAAGCAAAAACCCTATGAAGAGAGTGTGCAGCCTATTTGCTGTCAGTGGCTGAAATCTGTTGGTATAGTGGTTGTATACATGTCAGCACAGTTTAACTTAAATGTTTGGTGAAACAGAGACTGTCTATGTAGAAACAAATGTCTGTTGGCCTAAATTTTGAAGTTTTAATAATACCCTTCCCTGATCAAGCCATATTATTTCTTATATACTGGAACACATTTATATATGCTTCCACTTTCCAGACTTATGAAGTGCAGATTTCATTTCATTTCATGCCAAACTTGTTCATTGGTATCTTTCACGTTTAAGCCTTCACTCTCAAAAGATATCAAGAAATCCACAGTTCTCATCTTTCAGTTTGCATTCCCAATGAGTAACCAAGCATTTACATCTCTCTGTGTTTGCACAGGCTGCTGTGCCTCCTCAGTAGAGCAGAGCCAAAGCTTAATTCTTAAACAAAGGGAGAAATCAAAAGAGAAATTTATGATAATTATTGATTTGAACATGTAATAAAAGTCAAAAAAGAATCTAAGAAACAATTTACAAAAGTTATTAAAGTTACTAATAATTTTTCTGGAGTAGGAAGCTTGCTGGGAGATCTGAAAGGGCTTCAGAAAAGATAATTTTACAGCGACAAAAGAATTTTTTATAAGACTTTTGAAAATTTGAAACAGAATAATTCATATTTATGGGTGAAACTTGTGATATCTATCTCAAAATTCAGATATAAATAGGCAGCATTAAGGAAAAAATCAGTAAATTGAACTTTTAAATTTAAAAAAATTTCCTCTCAGATTTTTTATGTTTACTTGGATGAAATATTAACCATAGCATATAATTTCCCTTGTAACACAGACTGAAAAAGCAGTTTTTTTAGATAATTCAGGAACTATTTTAAATCTCTAAGGTATATGTGTACCCAGAAAATCTGTAAAAATTACAGTAAAGGATTAGATCAAACATGAATAAATATATTAGGGATAAATAAAATAAGGACTATAACATATGAGGAGGGAATCATCAAAACATATCAGGAAAGAATCATTGAGTTGTTATAATAAGAATTCCAATCAATTAATGATGAATTACTTCTTTAAAGAAGTCATTAAGTATGTAAGTAAGAATAGCCAGTTGATGTAGCCACTTGGTTTTCCAAAAGCATTTCTGTTTGGAGTTTCTTCTCAAAAAATTCTTGAACTGACTTGTGAGTTAAGGGAAAATCTTGTCACATGGAGCAAAAATTGGTATGAGAAAAATCATGTAGAAATAAATTTTCACAGTGGAAGTAGATCACTAATGGAGACTTACATGGGTCTAGTGGAAGGTGTCCCTGCACTTGGCAGGGGGCTTGGAACTAGCTCATTATTAATCTCCCTTCCAACCCAGGCTATTCTATGATTCTATGACATATATATGCTGTTTATCATCCCAATGAATGATTCAAGAAGTGAGTAATAAGGTCAAAAAAAAATCATAGGCTTTGATAAGTTAATCAAGGTTCTAAAAATGAAAGAGACCTGCAAAGTACTGCAGAGTGACATCATGGTGAGGCAAGAGCCACACATCAAATAGGGAATAAAATTTGACTTAGATGTGTTTGAAGTGATGTGCATTAGGGAACACTCCTCATTTAGTAGTTCAATGAAAACTATGCTCAATGTTAGCAAAAAAACCAAAATAAAATATTATGAAATATGATGGTCGGTGCTTCTCAAAATAGAAGATGTTCATGTTCTGCTTAAATCCTCCATCTGCATTGTGAATATTGAATGTAGAATTGATATCTCAACTTTGAAAGAATCTGTCAAAGTCAAAACAGGGACAATCAGGGGCATGGAATGGTTTCCGTGCAAGTAAGTATCTCATATAGGTGAGACTTTTTGTAAAGGAATGTCATAGGAGAGATGTGACACAGGTCTGTATACTCATGATGGGAAGGTGAGAAAAGTACTTACCACCATCTTTTCTGCTGCAATAATATTAAAGTCATCACATGAAGCAAGTCATCGTCATCAGTAAATTCCAAACAGAGAAGGCAGTTCTTCATATAATGCATGGTTTGTTGTGGAGTTCCCTGACAAAAGGAAGTTTTTAGCATTAAAAATTTATCTGAGATAAAGAGTGATTGAAAAAAATAGTGAAAGAAAAATTATAAAGATGTTCTTTCTGGCTCAGAAGTTTGAATTTTCACTGAGACATGCAGTTCTTCCAGGAGACACATCTGCATGAGATTTTCCTGTTTTCTACCTGCTCCAGGGCTATATTCTAACAGGTGTTGTCAGAGGAATGATTACAGGGGTCCTTGGTCTGACAAGGTGTTTCTGTCCCAGTTTTTCCACCTGTTCCTTTCCTTCTAGACTCAGGCTGCTCAGAAGCCCATGGCTCAAAGGACACTATCCCTCACAGACACCAGAAAAATTGGTGTAAGAGCTCAGGTATGAGATTTGTATTTAGTCTGTGTTCAAGGGAAATGGCTGAGCCATGTGAAGTCTTGCTTGCCATAAGATTCCATGTGTCAGCTGCTTGTTGAGTGAACCTGATATTTCTGCTGATTTTACTTTCCATTCACACTGTTAACATGAAGAGGAGGAGGTACAGGAAGACTGAGGACTCAGCACAAAGCCTGCTTTATGGGGAGCTGATGATAGGGAGACCCACACTGATGAGTGTGAGAAGAGAAATGCTACATCCAGAGCTGACTCCCCGTCACATTGCATTGCTGAGACACAAGCCAGGAGCAAACTCACAGCTTCAGCACGTAGGCAGTCATGAACAGTGAGTTACAGTGCACCTCTTCTGGCTGTCAGCATAATTCTCTGTGAGTTTCCTCGTGCACCTTATCCCTTATTTCACTCATAGTGTTGTAAAAGCAGTAAAGGAAGAGAGACAAGAATGGTGCGTGCTGCTGAAAGATACCTGCTGTATTTTTCTTTCATCCCTGCTATAAAAAACCTGAACACATACAACAGTTTAAAACAGCAACAAGTTGGAAATGAAGACAAATTCCTATTGCAGTAGCTGAAGAGAGAAATGTGAGCGAGAGACCACAACTAGAGCAATTTCTTGTACTGACTAATGCAAAATAAAATATAATGGGCATGTTTGAAGATGCATCAGTTCATGGAAAATATAAACAGAGGCAAAAAAAAACAAAGGGAGAGAAAGACAGGCAGGATAGCTGCCAGTTTAATGTGCAGTTTACTGGGGAAATAACCTGGCTGAAGGTGAGGAAGGAAGAATTCTTCAAACAAAAGATTTTACAGTATCTTCATGAGCTTTCTCAGTTGCCTGGAGCAAGAGCCCTCCAGGGCACTGTCAATTTCTAAAGGGAGCTTTTGGAAATCTCACTTCAAAAGTTAAAAAAAAGCTTCTTGGTAACTCCAAATCAGCTAAAATGTGTTACAGAAGGAAGAAGATGTGCCAGTCCATAAGAAAAGCAAGAAATGAATGGGAAGTGTATTGAAATTATTTTTTTTTTGTCAAGGAAGACACCAATAGGAAAAGATAAGAGTTATTATTCACTTTCTTAGACAACACATTGGGGTCCAAAAGATGGCAGAAAGCCAAGTTGTAGATCATTGTCCAGCTATGATCTCTGTCATACTAAGTAAATTTATTTGACACAGCAGTAATCACTTGATATACTAACTATGACAAAACCTGATTCTTGAGCTGCTAAAGATTAAAACATTCCAAGTCCAAACTGGGTATAATCAAGACATAAGTAGTTCTCCCTTTATTAGGCCAGACATAAGTTACATAGCCAGAGGGGATATCCCATTGGAAAAAGAAGCATGATTGGTTTCTCTGGTGGCTATTCAGATCTTATCTGGAAATGAAAGGTGAGAGACTGGAGAAGGTAGGCAAAACTGTCAAAGCTGGTCGGCTGCCTTGTGTGTTGTGGGGTTTTTTTAGATGCAGATGTGTTTTGCACTCTAAATAGACCATTTTGGACAAGAGTCTAGAAGGTATCTTTGTAAGTGTTTGTAATATGTGAAAAATATTCAATAAAATATGTTTATTTTTTTTTTTCAACTTTCTTCCCCCAATTTAAAAATGGATTAGAAATAATGGCCAGGATCTGAAAGAATCAGAAAATGTGGGTGATGGCAGGCAACTTGAAGGATATTTAAATGATAGTGTGTTGTGGAAAAAGGAGGGTGGTTTGTGCTTATTATTAAAATCCAATAATTTTGCTGCAAGAAAAAGTGTCTTCTATGTTTCTTAACCTAGAATACAATGGTATTGCATAACTGATGAGTCTTCAGAATTTATATAAGTCCATCGCTTTTTGCATTACCCTCATATTTAACTTCCTTTCAGAACTTTGATGATAATATCAGTTTGTTGATAGAAATACCAAAATAGATCCTTTCAGCAAACTGTCAAAAACTAGGTTAGTTATGTTCACTCATGATAGAAGTCCACATTGTAAGATCACACCTTGGCAGACAGATCTGATTTTTTTTTCTGAAGAATACACATTAGATTTATTTGAAAATACATTTTTCATAAAATGAATTCTCTCCAACTTCCTGGTAACTTCATAATATATCAGTTTGTAAGCATCTCTCCAACTTATCTTTTACAGTTATTTTTGACTGACAGTTTCCTTTTGCGTGTGAAAGTTGATGAGCCAGTGGTATTCCTTGTACCTTTTGTTTGTCAGATGAGAGCCCTGAGCACAGGATCACAAAGGAAGGGAGGGAGCTGGGAAGCCAGTTGCAGACAGTTGCTTGCTATCACTCCAGATCACCTAGGTGTGGACTAGCTCCAGCAGGAAGATGTGCAATCACATTAGCACAGCTCTATGCCTGAAGGAATGATCCTTGCTGGATTGAAGTACCTGCTCTGTCTGAAGATGTTTGGCTCCTTTTGTCTTGCAGCTAACCCAGCCTCTCTGGGGTAGAAGGCCTACAGGAGAGGAGAATGAAATGGTCATACTGGCTGAAGAGGTGTTTTCCCCTTATCAGTTAGAAGACTAGCATTGTACCCCACGAACTTCGGATGCCACCTTCACTGACTAAAATAAATGGGCAGCTTTGAACCTTGAAGCAAAATCTTCCTCACTTTTTCTACCCCATAAATCTCAGGCAAAATCACCTAATCTCTATGCTTTGATTTCTGAAATCTCTAATGAATCTTGCTGTTAGTGCTTATAATGCTGAACCTAAATGATAATTCTTCCTTATAACATTGATCTTAAAGATTAATATAAACTTCTTAATGACTGCTTACTATGTTGATTTTGTTAAGCTTGGGAAGATGAAAACAGTATCATCACAAATATGTTAATTTGAATGTAACTGTACAGTATCTCAGAATTTATTTTCTGTCTCTGACGGGAAAAAAAGTGTAATCTTGCTGCTACCATCCAGTAAAATTCCAAAGGAATGAAAATTTTTTTTGAGAAAAAAAGAAAATACAGGAATAGTGAGAAAGCACAGTCTGCAAAGTGAAACCTGTGAGTGAAATTTGCAATCAGAATTTTTGGTATGTTCCTTTTCATTAATGAGATCTGCACTGATGTGTTCATATGCTGGTGAGCTAAAGACATTTTATGGTATCCAAACAGGAAAGGCATCTTAAAGTGGTCATACTGCATTGTCTACCACAACCACCTCCCATCCCTGTCCAGAGACAACTAAGGCCTATTGTTTAATCTTGATAACCACAAAAACAGCCCATTTCAAAGGACCAGTTTGTTAATTTCCTTAATTTTTTTTGCATCTCAGAATTTTTTTTCTAAGAATATAGTTATTTAAAGACATTTTAACAGCAACTGAAAGTTTTCATTCACTGACAATGGAACTGTATCCATAAAATAATTTGCATAGTTATTTATGATAATACCAGTAAAAGATGGTATTTAAATTTTGATCAAATGATTCATTTTCCAGTCTCTTTGCTTTACAGTGGAATTCCACAGAATTCCCAACAGTCTGGCAGTGAGTGGCCTGCAATTTCTTTTTTACCTCTTTATGTGAATATTACACTGGGTTAAATTAATCTACTAACATTTTAAACATAGTTGTTGAGTTCCTATTACTCTTAATGAACAGAAGTGTTAAATACTTCAGGTGATGCAGTGATCATTGCTTACAACATTTTACCATGATTTAAAAGTTTTTCATATCTCCAAATAAATATTTATCATCACCAATCATAAAAGATAAAAATAATTTTATCTAAGCTATTAAAAATTTTGAAAGAGATGTTTCTCTGTAGGTATTAAGCGTCAAGTACTGGTAAAATAGGACTCCACATTACCTTCTGCCTTGATCTAGTGGCAAGTTGTTTGTCCTTGTACATTTGTTCTTACAAAAGTAAGTACTTTGGGATTTAGCATCATGAAGGACAAGCAGCTGTTTTATCACAAGTTCAAACTGTGCTAATAACTGACGAGAACAGTGTTACTGTGATTCCTGGACAGTGCTTCTTAGAATCAAGTGTGACATGGGTAGATCCATGTATTCCCATTTCAGATTATGTGCACCTGTTTAGACCTGCCCTTTCCCAAAGAAACTTTGTCTTAAAACGCTAGGGGCTCTGCAAGGTGAAGGTAACTGTTTATAGGAGGAATTTTATGGCTTTTCACCCACACCCACACCGACCTCCTTTCAGCTACTGCTCTGCCAGATGCATTTAATTATTGCCATAAACTGTAAACACTACTGCATGACCATTTCCCCTTTAGCAAGATTGTGTGTGTGAAAAAAGTAAACAGATTGTATAACAAAGTGTTCTCTAGCTGTCAGCAAGGGCTTTGAAAATAAAACACTTCCCTCCCGACTCACAATTGGCTGACAGTCGGCACATAATGAATAATAGCTCCTGGGGACCAGCAGAAAGATGTGTGGGAAAACTTTAATTAAAAGCTTGTCAGTACAATTTTACCTGGGTGACATCACCTGACTGAAATCCTGCTGCCGGGCTTTGTTGTCTGTAGGATCGCAGGTAGCGCACTTGTTTTGCTGACAGCAAACAATTCAAAAAGTACTTCAAAACACTGGGGGGAAGACGCTATGCTGCCAGTAAAATATAATCTATTTGTGGTGTTCTAATTTTCTAATTAGCAGCTGTAGAAGGCTCTTCGCCATTGTGGGAGGAGGGTGACAAACAGGTTTTTGTAGCTCGTTATCTATGATGCCCTCTTGATTATGCATTTTCTTGACATTCCATTCCAGAAAATTGTGTTCCAAAATCAAATGCATTTCCAAATGTAGACAGCTGGGCTTGAGCCAGAAGTACAGACCTAGCATCAAATTCCCAGCTTGAAACTCTCTTATATATATGAAATCAGAGCACCAAATCCAAACAGACTAGAAGTTCACAGCAGAGGACTTTCAGGCTGCGCAAAATTCCTAAGGAATAGGAACTTCATGCTGGCCCAACACAATAAATCATCTAGTCCAAGGGAAGAGCTGTGGTAATGGGTTTGATTCTGCCCATCTCAAGCTGATGGTAGCAACGAGGTGGCATATATGCTTTTGTATACTTGTTAACGTAAAATGGGAATGGGAATTTGAAAGCCCAAACTTGGCCCTAAATTTGCAATTAGTAATATTCATGAAAAGAAACTTTCATCTTACACTGCTGAAATCATTAATGCTAGTAAAGCTTGGCTATTTTACAAGTAATTTGTAGTAATGGAGAGTAGTTTTTCATAACTTAATTCTAATTAATTCAGTTACATCATGATCTAGCTCAAGTCCTGAGCTGACTTTAATGTGAATAGGCTGGATCTGATCCAAAAGCCACTGAGGCCAAAGGGAGGCCTTTCCACTGATTTTGAGAGAAGTTGGTTTGGGTGTGTAGATGGATGGAATTTACTCACCTGACAGAAGAGAGACTCTCACTGAATTGTGTGTTTGCCTTCTTATGAACATTCTCTCAATTTCCTTAATTTTATGCAATTATGATTGGCCAAATGTTGAGGAAAGTATTATATCTAATTAGTGGTGAACAAAAGTAAACAGGAGGTTTATTTTCTCATTACATGCTAAAATTAAATGCTATTCCTGGGCATGTATATGTGAGTAATAACACAAAGCAACTCCCATATAAGACTAAAGAGAAGGCTTCTAAAATCAAACATTTCTAGTACAAACTTTCTGTGCCAAACACAGTCTAAAGATTGATCAAATTTTTTCTTTTTTTTGGTAGAAGAGACTCGAGTTGGGCAAGTGGGAAGGAAAACTGGAGCAATTAGCTAAGAATTTTCCTTTTTTCTTTGCTGCTCTTATATGCTGTGCAATAATTCTCTAGTAAGAGATATGCCCATTTGCATATTGAAAAAAGAGCATCTGCTTTCATACTCCAAAGGACAAAGAAGTGTTATGCTAAAATGTAAAGCAGTTGTCATTTGCTTGTCAAAATGTCCATCACTTACTTGGTGACAAAAAAAAGCTTTCTAAATTTCAGCTACTAATGCCAGAGCTAGATTCATCAAGGCACCTTAAGAAGGAGTTTGCAGCAATTGAGCATTAGGACTTTCAAGGGAGGCCTGGACTTGAAGCGTTGTGCATGAGTCAGGGGGTTCTGATTAGGCTAAATAATAGTTGGCTTTTTGAGAAATTTCCCCAAAGTCCCCTTCCAGGTGGGACTAAAATCTATGGGGCCAGGCAGTACCCTAAAAGTCAGGTCACTGAAAATTCATTGACACCACAGCATTTCCCCTGTAATTTTTCTGTCTTGTGTAAATGCAAGAGTGAATGTGTAAGGAACATTGTTTGGGGAATGGGGTGGAGGAAATACACATGGCAGATTAGGCATTTCTGCAAGGAGAGAGATACTACAGCTGTATGTATTTGTTGGAGAAGCAGATGTAATTCACTGTTCAAATCCTGAACAGGGGAGCCTTTTCCTGCTTCAGTCACTATTTAATCATGACATAAAAAGCAAATAAAAAGTGAAAAAATTCAAACAGTAGTGTAAAAAAAAGTCCATTGCACCTAGCCACTTCTTCCATGAAACAACTTCTCAGGAAACTCTGCATGCAAATGCATAACCCAAACCTAGTTTCCCATGAACTGAGAAGATAGAGACAAATGCATTTGTTGTGCTTTTATAGTAGTACAGGCAAAATCCCATTCATGTAGTTTAGCTTGTCCTCAAATATGCCTGTGCCATGTGTTGAAAAGGATGGAAGTTTAGGCATGATTCACAACCATTTATGGGATAATCCTCCTTGCCTTCTTTAGCACTTTTTGGTTGAATCATCTGTGGAAGCCATGGGTTTTTGGAATTAGCTGAAATGAATACCAGAATTTTCTCACAGTGCCATATTAAATATTTCAGGTGGAGGCTCTTTCATTCATCTGTGTTTATTCTGGCTACCAGAATGTTGTCACTGTCTCGTTCTTGCCAGCCATTTATTCTTACATCATTATTCAAGAACTCAAGCTTCAGAAAAAAATGACCTTTGCTGGCTAAGAGTAGTAAATTTGAGGATAGAGCAATCTGGCAGGTGTGGAGAGCAGGAAGAGTGTATCAGCTGTGTCATGAAGCTAGTTTTACGATTTCTTTCCAGTTCTTGTAGTCGAGAATCCTCTTCACACACTTCACAATAACTGTGATTCTCATCAGGGTTCACAGGGAATGTAGTGGATATTCTTTTCCCTTCGAGCAGTCTTCCTTCATGGACACATATATTAGTGATACTGTACAGGGGTGGTTGCAGTCTTTTTTGTGCATGCAAATCCAATGTGATATATCACAGTTTTGCATAGATGTAGTGATGTAAGTGAACTGTCTGCTGTTGCTTTTAGTAAGTAAATTTGGGGTCATGTCAAAGGGACCATTTGGATTTCTAGGCTTGGCAACAAGAAAAGGTTGCATTGAGTGTACAAGCAGCCTATTTGAAATTCCCACAACATCATGGAGGAAAGAGCCTTTGTCCTTTAGATTTTTGAGTTCAGAAGTCTCTTCCAAAAGGAAGTGGGTTCAGTAGGTTAAAATATACAGTCATCAGTAAAATATTAAACCTGTCTCTTGTCTATTTTCTTAATTGCTGGTTTATAATCCCTATGCTTTCTCTATGTAGAGGATGGTTATTTTTCCTCCTCAATCCCGTATCTTCCATGAGGCCAAGGAAAAAGAACATGCCCTATTTTTCCCTTCCAGCCTGACTGCCTGTAAGCTTAAGTAGATAAGAAGCAGAATGCTTCTTTGGCATCTGAAAGGCACAGGCTTGGAATCCTCTGAAGAGGAGTGGCAAAGCCTCCTTTGCATGTTGTGGGTAACCATTACCATGGAAAACAAAGCAGCAGTGCCATGTTTTTCATAATAAGTGGTTCATGACTTTGTGTTTGCAGAGGCAGTAGCAATGGTTGCTGTGTGTTCCTGGGAGTATGTGTGATGGTTCAAGAACAGATGCTCCAAATAACCAACGGGATCAGGCACATCAAGGGCAGCTGAGACTACTCAAGGAACCTCAACAGTAACTAACCTCATATTAGAGGGATCATACTTTTATAGATGGATTGAATAACTAGGTAACTATGTAACTATGTAACTTACAGACTTTGGGGTCATCCACTACAATCAAAGTGGTCTTAATGACATCTGAGAAGTCTTCAGGTAGTGGCAAATTCATCCACAGATGAAGACATAACAGCCTCTTGCCTAAGTCCCGCTTTATGTACCTCAATCTTTCAAACTTTTTTTTCTTTCCTTTTTTCATCTATTCATAGGAAGGCTGTGAATTTCTTGTCAATGAGAACAAATATACTCCAAGTATTTCTCCAATCAAAATTTACGAGCTTACTTGTGTAGGTGGGAAATATGTCTTTCTGTTGACATTTAGTCATGCCTTGAAGGAGGGTTTCAGAGTTCTTAAAACCATGCCAGTTCTACAAGTTAGCAGATGATAGTTGTTTTCATCACCACGGGGTTGTTACAAAAGCTAGTAAGAAAAGTATAAGCAGACAGTTTTATTTATTATTTACATATTATCAAAGTGAAGGAAGCCTCCTTTAATTTAAGAGAGCTATGAAAAAACCTATAGAATACCAGCTTTGCTCTTGCTATTTGATGAACTGTAATCTTTGATTGTACTTGATGATAAATTAGGTGGCTGATCTCAGTGTTCAGTCTGATTTACAAGAGATTCTTTTGAAGTGATAAATGCCTATCAGCCTGCAGTCTTACACTGTAGAACAGAAGGATCTGAACATACTTGACCAAACAGCACCGTGTTTTGTTTCTAATAGATAATTCAAATGATGCAATATAGAGACATTTTAAATCAGTTGCAAGCAGTGAAACCACTGTGTTGGTACTTTATTTTCAGACTGACAAGTCTGAAAACAGAAGTTAACAGAAAGTCACAAGTCATTCTTGTGACAAGTGTGTGAAATCTAAAGAACAAATTCCATATGGTGTCATATTTCAAGTTGTATGTCAATGACTTCATCAGAATGTTATACCCTTCCAGTAGGAGAAATGATACCTTTGAAAACATGTGTGGCTGCATGTAAAAAGTAAGCTCTCCCTGTCTTCGCAGAGAGCCAAGACACTTTCTGCTGAACAGGCAGACAGAAGAGAAAGAACAGATGTAATTATCAATCATACACTGTCATTAGCCCAGCTCTCAGGATCTGCTCAAGAGCAGAGTACATACTGGTCAGTTACTGGTGCAGATTGTAGCTGTCTTCATTATAGATTTCTTGTCTGCTGTTTATACTCCAACACAGTGAAGGCAGGATTAATCTAAATGTCTGACAGTTTGAGCCTGAGGATGGCTGCCAAGTCCGTATGCATTTGTTGCCACTTGGACCATCCCAACGGCACAAGTGGGATGGTCTGAGCCACAGAAATTACATGCACCAGTGTAAACCCTAATCAACATCCTGTCCAAATATGTCTGGCTCCTCTTCATCACAGTGGACAGTGTACAGTTCAAATCTTCTTCAGAGCTCAGATCCACTCTATCTACCATCCCAGAATGGTCACCTACCGTGTGGAAATGAGGCTTCGTACCACTCTTCAAAGGAATCCAAATCTCTGAGTTCCCAAAGGAGTTTCTTAACACTGAGTTACACACAGCAAATATTTAGTTCATTGTTTCTCCTCCAAACTAGTTCTACCATAGAAAAATATTTCCATCTATGCTAAAACACTGCAATTTTGTGGATAATTATATATTGCTGAAGATAAAGATGTACCTGAAAAGATGAAGCTCAAAGCTCTTTTCTGCAGTAGAAAGTAGAAAAACTAGTGTTGGTATTTTAAGAGGTGCTTAAGTTAAGCATTTCTATTTATTTCCATTCTGGCAGTGAGAGAACCTGCTATTAGGACTATTGAGACTAATTAGATTACTGAGCCCTTTAAATGTGTATTAACAAAATTAGAGATATTAATCCTCAAGCATACATTATTGAAGCTGAATTTTATCATCTGTATTTGAAAATACAGTCTAGAATCCCTTGCTTGAAGTCACCTTTTCTCTCTGTTTCTGTGTCTTTTGAATTCAGATGATTTCTTGTACACACTGTAGGTCCTGAATACATTATTTCTTTTCATTTAGATTTCTTTTAGTTGTGAGCAGCATTTTGCAGAATCATAGAATATGCTGAATTGGAAAGTATCCACAAGGAGGCTTAAGTCCAACTCCTGGCCCTGCACAGGACTCCCCAAGGGTCACACCATGTGCCTGGGAGTGCAATCCAAAGTGTAAGCCAACCTCCTGCCTGTTTGTACATCACAAAAACAAGCAGATCTGCCTGCCTAACTTCAGTTACTTCAAGAAAATTTCAAAGAAATATTCAATCACATCCAAAAAGCTGCACCTACATCCCAAGACTTGTGAAGCAGTAGGAATAACAAACTATTACAGAATAGTTCTCTAAGATTAAAAAATAATAGGGGAAAAACTTTTTTAAGTTCCTCATCCTGAATGACTTTGTGATGTCCTTGGAGAAAACCCTAAGCATTGGGTTTTCTGAAAACATTATTAAGTTTTAGTGGTCTATGGATGAAACATTTGTTTGTGCAATTTTGCATTGACATTTCAGAAAAAAAATTACTTCATCTTGGACTTTGTTCTTGCCCAGAAGTAAATGTGAGGGCCAAATATTCTAACAAATACACAGATACTCTTTCTCTTTGGAATTGTGAATGGACCTATTGCTAGACAGCCTGTTTCAAACTTATACTATCTGATTAAGGCTGTGATGGGTAACAAATATACAACCATATACAAGTAACCTATGAAAAATATCCATTGCATATCAAAATGTCACTTTCTTCAGAGTGGATTGGGCCACTAGGGCCATCCAGTAGGCCCTGGATGATTATAAAAAGCTCTGAATTCTCCTTTAAAAAAAACAAAAAAAGGAGAATCTATTTGACAGTCCTTGAATTCAAAGTTTTAGGAACCAAAAAGGGGAAAAAAAGACTTCAAACATATTTCTATGAGATCATGCATGAGCTACTGTTAGAATTGCACAGATGGTTAAAATATTTGCACAACAAAAAAGAAGCTGTAATAATTCTGCTTAACTAAAGAACCTCTTCTATGTTAGAAACAAGCAGTAAGGTGAGCTACTTATATAATTTACTAACCAGAACAAACTTTAGTGCCAAAGGCCTAAATCTTATCTTGAGGGTTCTGCTTGAAGTATGTGAGGTTCTGACTTTCTTCTTTAACCACAAGGATAGTTTAAAAGTTTAAATCCTGATAAAAATGAATAGTGAACACTGGTTCTTGTTAGAACTCAATTCTTCCAGGGGACTCTTTATAACATAAACATATAATAGTTCCAGGGCACTCTTTATAACTGAAACCAACAAAGACATCTAATGCAAATGAAATAGACAAGGCTCTTCATTTTGTTTTAAATTGGCCTGACTTGCTTCATGGCATTCATTTCAGTGGTTTCCAAACCACAGCCTGAGAAGCCTCTTAAACTTATCATACAGGATTCTGTTCCAGTAAGGTTTTCAATCCTCATGTATCAAACAGACAAATTCTCAATATCAAAAGGCCCCATGCACTGAACATAGGGTAAATATTGGCACTAGTGAATCTGTTTTATTTCTGAATATTAATTTCAATATATAAATATATATGCATAATTTTATATATGCATAAATAACCACATGTAGTATAGATATAATTATATATAGTAAACACTGAGTTAATGTTGGTATGAATCATCATTTGCTTTTAAGACAAGCTGCCTATGAATATATAGGAATATATAAATATCAAGGCATGATCTTCAGTAAAACAAAAACAAGGGAAATCTGTAATCATAACTGTTTTCTTTACACCGTTGTGAGTTTTGTACTTTCCAGGTGTGACATGGCTGCTGTTGAAAAATGCTTCAATACCACAGTGCTTTGTTCAGAACACATCCAGTGTCCCATATGAGGTTTTACACGTACAGAAGAGAATTACCTAGAAGTTAACTTCTTGCAGGAGCAAATGCAGTCTGTCAGGTGGAAAAGTCGTTCCTGCAGTCTGTCAGGTGGAAAAGTAGTTCCTTCCCACCATGTCCCTGAGTTGCAGGTCCCACCCAGCAACAACCTCTGACTTCTTTGATTGGAAAGACTCCACATATTCCCTTGGGTGTGCTGAAACATTTTCTTTCAGTCACTCCTGATGCTTATCTCTTTCTGCTCTTCACATCACGTCTCTGACTTTGCACCCTTGCTGCAGATTTCCTACTTGCTGTGTTTATTCCCCTATTTCCAGTTTCACCAGTTGCTCCAAAAGCAGCACCCAGCTGTGTGTGTCTGATGAGACTATGGAGAGCACAAGCTCCTTGGATGTGGGAGCCAGGACAAATCACAGGGGGGTCTATTCCCTGGAGGCTTGGCTTCAGCTTTTCTGAAGATTCAGTGTATATGGCAAAATAGGAAGAATTGGACTTATGGTCCTTCCCAGCCCCCAGCCCCACATGCTAATGTACTTGGGGGTGAACCATATTGTACAAAGGAAATATCTTCTCTTTTCTTGTTATATGGTTAAGATGTATTTTTTTTCATCATTTAAAAAAATACATTCTTGCTAATTCACCCTTTTATGATTATTTGGTCAGAAGTGGCAGGTTTTAAATGAAACCTATTTTAATTTAAAAAAAAATTAAAAAAATTGTTTAAAATCTTATCTTCTTTTCCCTGAGAGAAGAGAGAGGAAATGATTTGTTCAAATGATTAAATAAAAAAATTATCTTAGTCTTCATCTTTCCCAGCAGAAAAAAGGAAACAAAAACAGGGGAAAAATGTTGTGGGGTTTTTCTTCCCCCTTTTTTTTTTTCCAAGTTTCTTTTGGAAATTTTAATATTTCGTTGCCACAATTCCTCCTTTGTTTTAGCTGGAATGTTTGCAGTGCAGAGGTCCAGCAGTTTGAATATCTGATTATAACAGAAACCAACAACCACATTAAAATTTGTGTAAAAAGTTCAAAAATACTCCTTCATTTTAAGAATATTCCCATAAGCATGTTTATCTCATGTTTTAAAATATTTAATTTTTTTTAAATTTCTGACTCATTAGGGGATGGTTAAATCAAAGCTTATTAATAGGGAAAATTCTAGAACATCTGTCAGTTCTATTTGTCTGAAGTGGTTTTTCCCAAGATCTGTCTTAGCTATGATTTCACATGAAGAAACACCATTCACTCTTACTTATTCCTCCTTTTCCAAGGTGGAGGTTTTTCATATCTGTACAAGACAGTTAAAACACAATGTGTATAGTAGGTTTTCGTAAGTAGTAGTAGGGTTAGCTCAAAAAGTCAAATATTATAATTTTTTAAAATTTATCTTCTTTTTGTGCACCTTATCAAGTGGATCTGATCAATGGGGTGTACAAATGAATTAGCAGTGGAGTTCAATTGCTCTGTACAAGAGGATGACTTCCAGGATTTTTTTCTGGGATAGACGGGTTGCCCTGTGCAATGATTGGGTTTTCAGCAGAATCAAGTCAAGGAAAGCTGTACCAGCCAGGAATCTCTTGAATCCTGTACTGAAGGAGTTTTGAGCACTAGAATCCCTTTGTGTGTTTTTCTCATCTGACACAGTGGCCCAAGTGTATTTTAATGTGTCTGTTGTTATTCAGGCAAACAATATCCTGTAACAAATTTTGCAGAAAAACAAAAAGGAAACAACAAAGTTGTGCCCAGAATTAACTGGCTGTATCAGACCATTTTTCATTCTTGTGGTCAGAATATGATCAATTTATTTAGAAAAAGCAGCAATTACTATGATAAATTCAACTTATCAGACTAAGCTAATTTTAAACATACTGTATGTAAACTGCTGCTGTTCTGCTCATCAACCATATATAAACATGAATTGGATATTTGTTAAAAAAATGTTTTGAAATGTTTTGTAAAATTGCTAAATATGTGCTAAATCTGTGGGACTGAGAAAATTCAATATCAGTATCAAATGAAAAGGCATTTCAGTAATTTATTGAGACCAAGGAAATTATCCCCAGCAAGAAAGAGTGATTGCCATTTAAAATGGGAATAAACCCAAGAATTCAGAAACAGGTTTCAATTGAATAATTTATTTTGTCTGTGGAAAGATCTACTATTTGAAAAGAAGTTATTTCCTTCATTTACTTGATTGCTTTTGTGAAGTCTCATTAAGCAGTTCCCAGTGATGCATATGGTAATGCTGAGCAATGTCTCCTTAGAACTTTATCACAGTGTAATCCAGCCCTTCTGGCATATATTTTACATGTGTAATTTCTTCTAGGAAAACGTCTTATGGTGGGTTGAAGAATGGGTGAAAACACATATACTGAGCACATGGACCCAGTATTATACAAATGTCAAAGATTAAGTTGGTTTTACACCCTTGTTTGTATTATTGTATGTCATTCCCAACTGAGTTCTAAAACATTTCCTTTCAAAGGAAAAAAAAAGAACAAAAAGAAAAAAAAGTTGGAAATCAGATCATTGTCTGGTCTCCATTTAAGCAGCATGTGAAATATTCTGTAATACTTCAACACCTAAGTTTAGATTTTCTCCCTTTTTAATATGTTTTTCTTCGTACTGCCTATTCCTATCTACTTTTGTAGTGATATGTCTCCTATTTTAGGGAAGCCAGAAATTTGTGTAATGCAGTTTAGTTATACTGGCATTTAAGAAACTGCCTCTCAGAAATTGGTATCATGTCACAGATCTTTTAAGTGGGATTGTAGGATTCTGATTGTGAAATAGTGCTACCCTTTAAAATGCAAACAAAAACTCAAACAAAAATTAAATTTTCCAATAAATCTCTGTCACTTTAAAGGAGCTACATGGGATCTTTTTTGCCCTAAAATCTAACCCAATAAATAACATAATAACCTAAGACAATAAAGAATTACTACATGTGTCAAATATTAAAATAGTGTGAGGCTTTTATATTGCAAATGCTATGGCCTAGATGACTTCTTGACTTTCTTAGTGCAAAACAGGGAACCCATTAAAGATTTTTATTTTCAAGAAGCATAAATGTGAATAACCAGTAGCTGAATAAAGTAAGAAGAATGACTACAAAATCAACATCTGTATTGACTTTTTCCTGAAGATATACCCTAGATATTCTTGCTGTTTAGATTTCCAAGATCTGTCTCTTTCTGTAAGATACCCACATTCTTCATGCACAAAATGCTGTTCAATAGAGTGAATTGGTGTACTGTCTCTTTCTCCATTTTGAATTGTGATCAAAAAAAAAATTTTTTTGGGAATTTTGGAGCCTTTGGGCCTTTGGAGTTTCTTAGATAGCCAACATTTAGATCTCGATTTGATCTCTGTACAAGAAACAAAAGTCACAGGTGATTTGATTATTTTAATTATTTTTTAATGATAGCTGTTCTTGTGAAAATCTAATTGTGGGTCATGTAGGTTTAACAGTGAAATTATTAAGTCTTGACAGTAGAGGCTAAGTAAGTGACCTAAATGCATTTCTAAACATTTTTCAGTTAATGTGTAATTTTTTGTTCTATTAATTGTGTCTCATGTGATGATTTATAGTATACTTGATTTGGCACAGTGTTATTAAAGCAATCTTATCCTTAAATAATATGAGTATGTATATTCTTAGTAAAATTGAGACCTCTGCATATTACTTTAGAAGTGTAGAGTAGCCTTAAGATGAGTTAAGCTTAAAAGAAAGAATTTGCAATTTGAAACAATACATTAGACATTTATTTATTAAAAAGGAAAACAAAACCAACAAAGCAACACTCTTTTTGATCTTAAAGAGAGAACAGAACAACTGTAAAGAGTATATTAAAAAAGTCTCACAGACAAAGCTGTGACTCCTGGTGGAGGCTGGAAAATGGTAGCTCAGCCAGACTTCTTGTGTACATCAGCAAAACAGAGAGCACAACAGTAAAGGTCAAAAGAGAAAAATTGGACCATAGATGCATTGAAGTGCAGAAGTTAGGTTTTCTGCTAGGGTTGAGTAACTGCTTTTTTTTTTTTTGGTGATTATGAACATGCAAAAAAAGTTCTATGATGTGAATGAAAGAAAGAGTTGTGCTTCACTATATGGTTCACTACTGGGTAAAGCAGCTAATGAACAGATTTTTCAAGAGGTGGACCCACAGAAAAATATCGTTGACAGATAACTGTTCCTAAGAAAGCTGGCTATAAATCATTTATTCAAAACAGTAACTGGAAGTCTTGCTTGTCAGATTTTTAAAAGGAGAGAAGTGTTTTCTTGAACTTTTGCCTGACTTTGGCTGCCAATATATTACTAGCACCTGGGAGAAGCCTCAGGCTCAAACAGTCAAAAACACATGAAGTTCCATTTTGATTTAATAAGGGTCCCCTTCCTGTAGTAGACTTTGTTGTATTACTTAATTTATTCTTCTATTAAAACTAAAAAAACCCCAAAAACTCTGTCTTAATGTCTGAAGACACTTGAATGTAAGTTTAAAGTAAAAATTGCTCTCATTATAAAAAGTAGATCAGAATTTACTAGCTTCTCTAATTCTTTTTGATTCATCCTCAGCAAATACTGTGAGTAAAGCAGAAAAAAATCCTGCTTGTGTTAGGAAGAACCACATGTGTGAACGTCACTAGTGGAGACAGTTTGTATATCTTTCAGATTTGTAATGGACGCCACTCTTATTCATGGTTACACATGAGATCCTGGAGAAGACATATTGATGTACTCTCTCCACTGTGCTATATTCCTGGCTTGAAGGAACAAAGAATTAAGGTAGTTCAGTCTTGACACCAACACAGACAATGGCCTTTCGGTATTCCGGTGTGATGGTGTCATAATATTCTATGTACTGGTGGTTTACAAAAGTGTTTTTGGACTAACAGAAAAGAAGAATAATACAGCACATCTGTGGCATGAATGCATGGAAGAGCTCAGCCAGCTGAATGTCCCTGTATCTAAAACCACAGAAGTTTGCTAGAACATGTTTTTTATTACTTCCTTTGAGAACTTCAGGAAAGAGTTGAAGCAGGGGGAAATAAAGGGATAAATATGATCTCATTACTGTGATGCTTCTGACATAAGGTTTGATTTAATTTCCCATTTAATTATCTTTCTGGCTTCTGTTTTATGTGAATAATTTAATGCATATTCTCAAATCCTAAGAGTTCAAATTTGAAGGCAAAATTCCTGAAGATCTCATTTTAAAATCTCTTGAACTTTTTGAACCATTCTACTCATAAATGGCTCTTTAAAAATTTTGACTACTCCAAAAATCAGATAGTTACTCTCTCACTAAATTTCAAATACACATTACAGTAAAAGAAATTGTGGCCACAAAATGTTTTTTGCTTATTTTTCCAATATTATGTCAATAACTGTTTACTGATTTGGCCATTCTTTTCAATAATTCACAAGGATATTTCAGGCAATCAGCAGAATGGAAACACTGATCTTCAGAGGGTTACAGCATCAGTGATGGCTTGACTGGCCATTGACTTCCATTTTCTAATGACATTGAAGTTAAAAGCTACTGCAGGGTGTGACCGTGGTCACAAGGGTTGTCAGGATGAAGAAGAGACGAGAATGTTGACTCTATGATCAGAAGTCTTGATTTATTGTTTTATATGTTACATTAAGACTATACTAAAAAGAAATAGAAAGGAAAAGGTTTTTTCAGAAAGCTAGCTAGGCTAAGAATAAAAAAGAATGAATTACAAAGATCTGTGTCTCAGACAGAGATCAAGAGCCAGCTCTGCCATGAGTAGTCAGTAAATCCAAACACCCACAGGAGACCAATCACGGGTCGACCTGGTTGCATTCTACGGCAGCAAATAGCCATTGTTTACTTTTAGTTGCTGAAACTGCAACTTCTCACAAGGAAAATCCTAAGAAAAGATTTTTCATGAAAAATGTCTGCAACAGCAGGGAAACATAATTCTTAAAATCTGCAATTATGTATTTGAAATTTCAATTGTGCCAAAATATGTCACAATCACACTGTACTCTAAGTTCTCAGAATATATAACAACTGCACTTTCTTTTGTGGTGGCCCATAGCTGAGATTGTAAAGGGCCTTTCCATTATAAAGTTTTTAAGAGAATTTTATGTCATGTGAATATCACAAGCCTTTAAAGGAAGGAAAAAACACCATTTAATGCTATTGTAGGTAGCCATAAGTATCACAGTGAAGTTGCTATTAGAATGTAAATTTTCTGTACTCTACTTCGGAATGCTAACAATTGAGTTACTGTTGGCCTTCATGCAGACCCAGCTGCATAAAAGGATGTTAAACATTTTCCTATCCATACAGATCAGCAATAAAATATCATCTGGGATGTATATATTCTCTTGCAGCAGGGAGGCAATATGTAATACAGCAGCTAATATGGATGTTTAGAAGGCAAGTATCTAATTTTCTTCCTATTAAGTACTTTGTATTCTACTGTTTAGAGCAAGAGGAGGTTGATTTCCAAGCATTTAGTACTGTAGATGGTGGTGGGAAGAAGTGGTCTAGAAGATAAAGTATTTTGCAAGCTGCACAGTCAAGATTGAAGATTTTCTTGTGCTGTATGCAGGATCAACCACTAGCCTAGTAAAAACCCAACATACCAGTCCAGTGTTGGCTATGTCTTAGTTGCAATATTAAACTCATTTATTATTAAATGGAGAGGAGAGGAGAGGAGAGGAGAGGAGAGGAGAGGAGAGGAGAGGAGAGGAGAGGAGAGGAGAGGAGAGGAGAGGAGAGGAGAGGAGAGGAGAGGAGAGGAGAGGAGAGGAGAGGAGAGGAGAGGAGAGGAGAGGAGAGGAGAGGAGAGGAGAGGAGAGGAGAGGAGAGGAGAGGAGAGGAGAGGAGAGGAGAGGAGAGGAGAGGAGAGGAGAGGAGAGGAGGATGCCCACATGATGACACTTATGCTAATAGCAGGACATTTATTCTGAAATGAGTAGTTCTATTGGTAGTATCTTCACTGCTAGCAAGAATAGCTTCACTGTTTCCTTGGGCTGGCAGCCATGTGAATATATCCAGCTACACAGTTCTGCTGAGCCAGTCAGCTCTTCACAACCCTTTGTCCATGAGAAAAAAACAGCAAAAAGGTTTGCAGTGAGTACAGGTCTGCATGTTGAAAGAAGCTGCACTGAAATACATTCACTTGAGATAAACCACTAATCTGTTTTGCCTTGGTTTTATTCATTAAAATGCCAATACAATAACTTTGTGGAGTGCTAGACTGGAAGACTTTTAAATCTTTAAAGTGTTTTATGTTTTCTCTTGAACTTCCCAACCTGACATCTTGAAAGAATTTTGCAGTAACCTGCCATGGTTTATGCTGGATAAAGCAATTGCTTCCATACACTGAGTTAGTTCTACGTCTGAATGTCAGTAAAGGACAGTCATTCACATAGCTATGATAGCACGTGGAAAACCTGTGCTGCCATTTTAAACAGCAGTTCATTGGTGTAGGGGCATGATAAAGCAGATGCCCCAGTCACAAAACAATCCCAATTTCTTTCTTCATCCCAATGCAGTTGTAGTCAAACTGAAGAGCAGCAAAATTAAAAGTTCCAGGGATTTGATTTATTCATATGACCACCCAAGTAGGCCTGTTCTGCAGCATGCTTGCATGTAACAGTCTTAGCAATGACTGGTGTACCTGCCTGCTACACCCTTTTTTTACAGTTTCCAGCCTAGGGCCTCAGGTGTGGGTGTATTGGATAGTAACAATTAAACATTTCATTATGTTGTTTCATTGTCAGATTTCTTTGCTTTCAGGAAGATCAGAAAAGACATGTAACTTTCTCAAACAGAAGTGGTTTCTCAGCTGGATTTCTCACTAGTCATTGTAGCAATTTCTTGTTCAAAATAATATACAATTTTTACTAATAGGTCTAGCAATACAGACAAGCAATATAACTGGTAAATATTTTCAAATATTATTCAATTAAACAAAAAAGGCTGAAAGGTTAAGAGCTAAATTAGTTTCTGTGAAGAAGTTTCAAGCTGTTCTCTTAATTATAGCATCACTCCTCAGTTGAATTGTGTGTCCATGAGGCCTTCACTACACTTCATGCTCTGTAGGCTAGTGTAAATCATAGCTTTATCCAATTCAGGACTGATAGAGAGATGAAATAATATTTTATCCTTAGAATGGCATAAGTTAAGAAAATCAGAAAACCAAAGCAGGCTATCAATCCCACAGCAGTAACAATTGTCCACAAAACCTTCCAGAGGACCTTGCTGGATTGGTCAAAATGGGAGATCACTGCAAGGGTGGTAAAAAGTCCGACATGGTTCTTCTGGCAGACAGTCTTTTCAAGTATGGTGAGTCTCAGATTTGAGTGTTATATAGCAGGGTCAAACTCTTTTGTTATAGGAGTGTTAAATATTGCGCCTCTTGGATGCTGATGGGAGCATCTCTGGAGCTAAACCCCTTCTGATTCCAGTGCTGAACCACTCTCTGAGTGAAAAACAGTTTCCTGATATCTAACCTAAACTTTCCCTGACTCAGCTTCATGCTGCTTTCTCAAGTCCTGTCACTGGTCACAAGAGTGAAGATTTTTGTGAGTCAGTTTTCCCTTCACAGCTTCTTGGCCATAGAAAACATGGTAGTCCTAGTGATTTGTTGGGGGTTATTCACAGGGAAACAGACTGTACATTATAACTGTGGAGAATCCTTAACAGTAAAAGACATTGATAATCACTAAAGAAAGACGATACAAGGTGAATATATCTCCCAAAAAGTCAATCTGGAAGACACATTCTGAAGAAAAGGAAAGAGAAAAGCCGTGTCACATCATCCTGCAGAGGAGCCCTTGGAGACCCTGCAGAAGGAAAGGAAACTCTGCAAGTAGGGCCAGAAGAATGATCTAGAGGCCTGTCAGTATAACATCAGTGCTGGGCAAGGTCATGGAGCAGATCACCTTGAGTAGCAGCACCTGGCACATACAAGACAACCAGGGTGTCAGGCCCAGCCAGCATGGACATAGGAGAAGTAGATTGCGCTTAAGTAACCTGATCTCCTTCTATCACAGGGTGACCCACTTGGGGGGGAAGGAGAGGCTGTGAATGTTCTTTATCTAGACTTTAGTAAAGCCTTTGACACCACTTACCATGTCTGGTGGGTTTCCCAGTTGGCCATGGGTCACAAGTGTTTTTCCTCAAGGCTCGGTAATGGGGCCAGGCCTGATAATTATCTTCAGTGATCTGGATGAGGGGATTGAGTGTACCCTTGGTAAGTTTGCAGATGACACCAGCTTGGATGGGAGTGTTGATCTGTGGGAGGGCAGGAAGGCATTGAAGAGGGATCTGGACAGGCTGGATCTGTGAGAAAAGGCCAATGGTTTGAGGTTCAACAAGACAAAATGCCAGATCCTGGCCCTGGGTCACATCAATCCCGTACAGCGCTACAAGCTGAGGACAGAGTGGTTGGAAAGCAGCCCAGAGAAAAGGGCCTGGGAATTCTGGTTGACAGCCAGATGAAAGTGAGCCAGTCATGTGCCCAGGTGGCTGAAAAGGCCAATGGCATCTTGGCCTGTCTCAGAAATAGTGTGGACAGCAGGACTGGGAAAGTGGTCATCACCCTGTTCTTGGCACTGGTGAGACATGTCTATGTGGCACTTAGAGACATGGTTTAGTGGTGGACTTGACAACAACTGAACTTGATGACCTTGGAAGGCTTTTCCAACCAAAATGATTCTATGATACTATCAATGCTGTGTTAGCTGTAGGACTTGCCTGGTAACTCTCTTTTCTTACCTTTTTGTATTCTGGGCATGGGAGTGCAGCTCATGTCTTAGGAAAACTGCTATTGTGTCCACACAATTTTAGTGACAATATATGGGAGCTTTTACCAAGTGGCTGAAGCACAGCCAAGCAGCTGCAGATTATAGTGTCTGAGGTTAGAGAATTTTCCACCTAAATTTATAGCAAGGAAAGGATTATACCTGCTATTCCTCAAGGAGTACTCTTCAGTCTGTGTGCATGGGTGACCTTTGTCACCCTTCTATTTTGACTTTACTGAAAAGTAGTGACGAAGCACAGTGGAAAAGATCAGCATCTGAGGGGCTGGCTTCAGATCTCATAGAAGTCCCCCTGCTGGGAATATAAATATCTTCTCTGCTCTCTGAAAAGACTAATGAAATTCAGGTCTGCTTTCTGCTTGGTTCTCCTTTGCCTTCACCATTCAGGAAGCTGGGGCAGCAGAGATACATCTGAAGCCATCATGAAGGATATCTCATGTGTCTACTACAAAAAATTGGTGCCATGACTACCAGCAGAGTAAATGATAGAGCCCTGTTTATACAAGGACCTATGTCTTGCACAGAATTTCAGATTTTATTTGCTTTTCTAAATATAGATGAATGAAGAAATTAATAAGAACTATTATGTACAACACAAAAAGATTCAGGCATCTGTGAAAATAAAGTATTATTATCTTAGCTTTATAAGACCATAAAAATTTGAAGCTCTTGGAACCAAACCCACATATCAGTATCTAATATGTCAAAGCATTCAAACATGGCATAGCCTTCTGGAAAGTTTATGAGATTCAGAGATTACGGGAGGGGAAGCAATATGAACTAAAAGAAGATATGCATTTTTTTCTTGCAGATTTACATTATGTTCTCTGCCTTTCCCTCATCACTACACATTTTGAAACTTGTTAAACTGTCCCTGCTCCATAATATGCCCCTTGGGAGAGGCACTGGAGGCAGTAGACAGGCATCTTTGCCTTGGGGCAGCACCTGAGACTGCTAGTTTCTCTAGAACATAGCCTCAGGTTGAGTCCCAGCTTTCCAGACCTCCCCCAGTACTTCCATCTTTCCACAACTCTGGCACTGTGCAGCAGGTACACACACATAACTGGGATGAACTAAACCTGAGGTAGACCACATAACCATGAAGGGAGCTGGCTTCAGGCAGCAGGGTAGGAGAGCTGGAGGGAATGTGACCTGAATGGCTGGCTATGCCTAGACTAATTCAGAGCTGTCTGATGTGGGTGTGTTTGTAGAATCATAGAATGGTTTGGGTTGGAAGGGACCTTTAAAGATCATCTACTTCCAGCCCTCCAGCCATGGGCAGGGACACCTTCCTAAACTAGGTTGCTCAGGGCCCTGTCCAACCTGGCCTAGAACACTTCCAAGAACAGGGTGTTAACATCCTCTCTGGGCAACCTGTTCCAATGACTCACTGCCCTCAAAGTGAAAAATTTCATCCTTATAACTAATCTAAATCTACTCTCCTTCAGTTTAAAGCTACTTGTCCTATGACTATATGCCCTTGTGAAAAGTTCCTCTTTAACTCCCTTGTAAGCACCCCTTTAGGTACTGGAAGACTGCTTCAAGATCTCTTTGGAGTCTTCTCTTCTACAAACTGAACAGCCCCAACAGTCTCAGCCTTTTGTCATAGAAGAAGTGCTCCAGGCCTCTCCTCATCTTTGTGATCCTACTCTGGACCTGGTACAACAGGTCCATGGCTTTCCTGTGCTGAGGACCTCAGAGCTGGACTCAGTACTTAAAGAGGGCTCTCAAAAGAGCAAAGAAGAGGAGAAAAATCACCTCTCTTAACCTGCTGGCCACACTTCTTTTGGTGCAGCCCAGGATGCTGTTGTCTTTCTGGACTGCTAGCGTATGTTGACAGGTCATGTTGAGTTTCTCATCCACTGCCACCCCCTAGTATTTCTCCTCAGAGTTGCCCTCAGGCTGTTCCCAGGAAATAGCTGTGTAAGAGCAGATAGGGCTGAGTTTTCCCACTGCTTCTGCACCATCCTTCCTGCCCCTCCCTGCACTCTTAAAATTAAACTGTGTTAGGTGACAGACAGAAGTGTATCAGCCCCAAAAAAGTTGTGTTCATTCTGGTTGGGTGCCACAGTTCAATGTAGCTGTGGGGGAGCTCTTTACATGGTCAGGGAAGGCTCATTACTCTCTTCTCCCTCTTAGAAAACCTCCATCCTTCTCTGCAATAAAAACTCGAGCATCAGGAGCATATTGTTCAGTCTACTACGTTCTGTAAGCCCCTTGGCACCCCACAACATGGATGCTGGCAGCTGAGCTGACAGCAGCTTCTAAGCTGACATAGTGAACACCACTTTGCCACTAATGGTGACTACGAGAGAAGAAAATTTGGATGGGTGCTCTCTGGTGTAGAATCAATGCTCCCCTTATGAGTTTTAGTACATAACAGGATACAAGGCTTTGGATGTTTTTGAAATTTTTCACTTTGGTGCTTAGATAGAGTATTCATGCATTTCAGCTGGCACTTCCCAGAACTACTTTTCATTATACCTTGCACCAAACTCTTTCTCAATAGAAAAGCACTTTCTTTTCAATTAAAAAAAAAGGTTTCATTTTGCAAAATTAATTAATGGTTCAGAAGAATATATTATTTGTGTTGCCAATGATGGAACTTCTAGAAGGTCTTCATGTTAGACTTCTATAAAATTCTGGGTATTTTCTGAGATTCTTTGGCCACTTTTGCTATTTCATTAATCTTGCTTTTTTATTAATTCCCTTGAAGACTGCAACTCTCCTCCTAGAGGCAAAGTTATCATGGACTTTGTATGATATTTAGACAAGACACATCTAATGATCAGTAAATTTTGTATATAAAAAATGTACTTCTTGTTAAGCTGTAGGTATGCTCAAATGGGAAAGTCCCATAATTGTTAAGCTGTAGGTATGCTCAAATGGGAAAGTCCAAAGCAAAACTTTTTGAAAAAAAAATCCCCCAGGGATAATTAGCAAGATATTAAAAATAATTTTATATCCACAAATTTTCTTAGGCAGTCCAGAATCTAGAAAAATGCCAAGAGTGAAAATTCAATCAAGTGAAACCTTTGACTCCTTCAGCATTAGTTCTGTGTGTGATTATTCTATGCACAGGGCTATTAAAAGATCTTAACACCACTTGTAAACTAACATAAATTTTAGGATAGATAAACATTACTCACTTGAAATTTCTTTCCATTTAAGAATGAAATAAAACAATTCTATGAAATAGACATTGTAAGGCTGTCACAGTGAGCTCTCATGCATCAACAACTTTTACATAACTGTATACTCAAGTATGCACTGAAACTGAGTCACTGTTGCCACAGCGGCTGTCACAGCAAATGTATCTTCTCACTTAAAGCACTTAAAAATCAAGCATCTGTGCTACCATTTTACTACTCATACTGAAACTGCAGCAATAGGTTGATCTGATGTTCTGTTTAACCACAGTTACCTATTGTGGAGATGAGTATTTTGTTTGGAGCATCACTTTTATTTTAATTTTGATTCCTTTGGTATATTGCAGCACCAAAATTGAGTTTTTGGAGTGCCAAGTTGTATCAGAGTTCACTCACATTGAACTGTGGCTGTTTAGGTTTATGTGGTGGAATTACAGACACAGTGAACGTGAGATAACAACTTTATTTGAAAATCCTACAGCAAAAATCTATATTATTGCCATGTGATAATTTGGAAATAAAATTATATTTCCAGTTGCATAGTAGAATAACATTCTCATCTAGTTCATTCTGAGGAATAAAGGAAATTAAGAAAATAGAAGAAGTATAATAACCAGTTATTCACACTCCAGCTCAGGTAGGAAAACTTGCCAACATTTTCTACATGTTTAGGTATCATTTTTCTTGTTTTGAAATAGCTAAAGGCATTGCTTTATTAAATTTCCTTTTTAAAAATAAGCTATTAATTTTCAACCTGTACTATCTTTGCATATTTTATGTTCAGTTTGTTTTTATTTAATTCCCGTGGCTTTTGTTGGAACAAATAAACCCTACAAAGCTTTCTTCTTTTCTCTAATAACTTTTCATGTGACCATAACAAGGCACTTACTGTAAACTGGAAAAAAAACCAAATAAACATCAAACCAAATAGAAATAAACATTAAAGAGCATTAAAGAGGTTTGTTTTTTTCCTGAGAAATCTTGCTTTCAACTGCTCTCACGTTTCCCTCCTCTCTTAATTCTAAATAAAAGTTCCAAGATAGTTAATTGTCTGCATTTCTGCTAATGAATAATAGAGTGTGGAATAGCATAGTTTACTAACTTATTGCCCCATTAAAAACAAAGCAAATAAATGTTGCAAATGGATGCTTGAAGTAAACCATGGAAACCTTAGTTCAGCATTCCACTGAGAAAAATGGCATAGTTCTATTTTAACCATTTCCTAAAAAACTTTTTTGTGTCTAGCTAGTCTTTAAAAGTAATATTGATCTATACTCAGTCCTAAGTTTTTTTGGATATTTTCTAAACAATAAGAAAGCAGGCTTATATAAACATGTAATTTTAAGGTATTATATGGAAGTAAGAAAACATTATTAAATGCCCATTATTTTTGCCCCCATTGAATCCAGTGCTACATTATTTGTGTTGCTGAAGTTCCAGCTGAAGGAGAAGGGGACTGGACTTCCATTTGGACTGTAGGTGGCTTTCCTACTTTTCTTGTGTTTCACTGACCAGGGGACAGGTAAAAACCCCAAAAGACCTGGTTAACATTGGCTCTGCCACTGGTTTGTTGGGTTGCCCAGTTTCTCTTGGCCTTTTCATTTGTGAAGTGAGATGATAGCGTTGAACTTTGTACAGTGTCCTGACATCTGCAGATATAAGTATAGAGATAATTATGTCACATTTTGGTTGAGCTGTGGACTGTTTCATAGTGGCCCAAAGCTGTTTCCATAATGCATGATGCTAAAGCAAGAAAGCTCTTGGAATATATAAACTATATGGGAAAGTGGGAAGGAACAAGGTGAGTGGAGGTTTTCATGGCAGCAGATGACTGTGTTTCATGTCAGTCACAGCACTGTACAAAAGAGATGTGTGCTGAAAAGTAAGGATGAGTAATATTTTTTTCTAGCTGAGATACTGCCTTATAACACTGTGTGTTTTATTCTCTCCATCTCCATCCTCTCAAACTTTCAGATTTTTTTTCATATGAACCATGGGGGAAAGGAAGAAATAGAAGTATGAGAGGAGGAGAGAAAAGTGAAGTAATGAAATAAGGAAGGCTATCTTGTGAGTTAAGGAGTGTGTGCAGAAAAGAATGATTGGTGGACTGAATGGAGATGAATGAAAAATGGCATTTGATGGGACAGGTGAGGAAATAGAGATAGGCAGCCAAGTAGGGGGTACTTGTCAGTGCAGCAGCATCAATATAATGCTGATTCCCTACACAAGCCAAGGAAAGGATAGCACTGAATTAATAATGTCTGACAACCAATTGTCAGTCAAAAGAGAAAACCCTTGAAATCTCCTGGCAATAAAGTAAGATGTGAAGATTTCTATGAGATTAAATTTCTAGAAGTGGGATGGTTTTTGTGCACTTTCTTAAAGTGTTTTTAAAGTAGTGAACAGACTTCGCACTCAGAAGGTAATACACTTATCACTATTCTATTCTCTGCTTTACTGATGTAGCTTTTACATTTGTTAAAAGTCATTGACTGAATTTAACACACTGTGTCAATGTTTCCAAATTTGTAAGTTTTCCTTCTTTGGTAATGAAAGCATGCAGAGTCAGTTCACACATGCTGTTTATGATAATTCAGTGATTAAGACGAACATCAGAAAAGATAAATGCATCTGACTAACAGGTCTCTGGTCAGAACCCAATTCTGCAGAGTTTGCAAAGCATCTAGCTAAGTAATTTCACATACCAGACATGAGTCAGTAATACACTAGGACATTCTTCTTGTTGTGATAGTCTTTGCACGGCAGTCTTGAGAAATTATTAATTTTTAAGGAGAAAGAGGAGATAGAAAAAACTGCATGTGTGCCCAATGACACACGCCTGTTTGTGCCTAATTCATTGGAAAAATTGCTCAAGAACTGTTCAGCCATGTTCGAATATGCTGCCAAGGTCAATGGGCTCTTTCCAAAAGTGCTGATTGTCTGAGGTAAAAGTACTTGGAGGCATCTTGAACTTCAGCATTTCTGGATATTTACTTATTTTGTTTGGAAAGCAGATAATCTGACTGTTTTGGCAGTTCCATCTCTGAGCATTACAGATGGTATACCTTGGAAGGCTCAGATGGGGAGTTTGCTTTGACCAAGTGTCTAGAACCTAGCACTGTATTACAAGGCTGCATAACACAGATCACCTGAGGGTGCCAAAAGTGTATTCAGACTCCACAGTTTTTCAAGTTAAAATCCATTTTTATGATAGTGGTAATTCAGAGATAGAAACGAAGCATGTAAGTGCATTAATTTCTTGTCCTATCATCATTATATTGTATAATCCCAGAAGGCATCTAGAAAACGTGGAGGAGTTGATCCCAAATCTGAAGTGGTCAATATGCATTTGCAATAAGGTGTTTTGAAAGCAAAGAGAGAGAACAGTATCATGTACCAGCTGTTGCTGTTCTGTGAGCCTCTGGAAACAGCAGTGAGGTAAAAAAAAGCAACCTGGAAAAATACAGATTTTGTGTGTACACATGTGAGGCTAGCTGAGCTGGATTAGAAGATTGTAGTGAGTGGGAAAGCTGCTGAATGAAATCTGGCCACATCCAGCTTAATTGTCTGCTCTTCCAACAATTGCTTCTGCAATGTAGTTTGGGTATGGCTTCTACCTGTTGCAGACAAAGAGAGGCTCCTTCAACAGAGCCAAAATAAGGTTAGAATTGAAAGAAATCCAGCATTTGGTTAAACTTTGAAGTCTAACATAGTTCAAGAAGAGAGAACAGAATGATCCTGCTCCTATGAGAGTGAAAAGTAGATATAAAAATACTTTGTTTCCTATATTTCTCTTAATCATTAAGTTTGGAATAGGCAAATCATACATAAGCAAGGCTGCTTTAGGTGTGGTTTAGTTTCCAGCCTGGTGGTCAAAAATCACATCCAGCAAGATTTACTGTCCTGGCCTTTGGGACTTGCAATATCAATGCTTGGCTTAGCAGGAATTTCTTTTGCCCACCACTTCTGGCTCCTTGAGACTTGGAAAGGCTGATGCGCAGCCCCACCTCCGTCCTTGGATGTTCTTGGAACTGGTTGATATTCCTTTGGCAGGAATATCCCTGAGGCTAAGCAGGGTGATGATACAAGTTCACCTAGTTTACTGGAATGTCACTTGTACCATCCAGTGCTTTTTGCATTGTAATTATTTCCTGGGGGTAATTGCATGCTTTTTTAGACTTTCTTTTGCGCTCCCATGCTCAGCTGAAAAACTGCCAGAGGGCATTGCTGAACTGTTCTCAAGGAGAACAGTAATGTCTACTAGTCACTCTGACATTATTGTTATTTATGAATTCCAAACACAAGAAAATAAAGGGCTAGATGTTGCTAACCCAAATCCCTGTGTTTGGGGTATGAAGCTGATCTTATGGTTGACAATTCTTTCCTGTTCATGTTATATCTAGACTGGTCATGTGCTCTAGTGCAAAAATGTGGGCTACTTGCTGGTGCTATTCCACCAATGGATGTGTTAGGTGTGTATCAAAGTGTTAAAAAAAGTTGAGCATTGCTAGACATCCTTCTTTACATGTGTCAGCTGGAAAAGTTAACCAAAAGGAAAATTACATACTCTATGCCCCCAAATTCTGTTTGGGGTACAGATATTTTATCCAGAACAGGATTGGGGTTCAAGGAAGGAATTTTGAATCACAATTCTTAGATAGTGCTGCTCTCTGGTGCTGAAGCTCAGTACCACCATTTCCTCCCAGCTGTTTCTAGCTGTAAAAGAAACATTTTGGGAAGTCTTAGTTATCGACTCTTTTCATTATCTCTCAGGATTAATGCATTGTGAAAAAAGCAAAATTGAGTGTACCCAAATATTTCTCATCTTAAAAAAAATTGTTTAAAGGCATGACTAAAAGAAAAAAAAATGCAGTACAAATACAGAACACTGAAATCTAACCTACCTTGAAGGGGCAAAAGACATTTTGCAACAATACAAAGCATCTTACACACTCATATGGTACATAATAGACCACAGCTAGGTATGACATCTAAGTGTCAAATAAAAATATTAATTTGTAGTAACTTTTCTAAGTGTTGTTTTCACATAATAAATTGAAGACCACTTGTTTAAGACATTATTAGTTCATTTATCTCCCTTCAATTAACATAAAATAATTTAGTAGCTTACTCTTTAATAAAAAGTACCACAACTTGCTTGGAGAGCAATTCTTTTACTGTTCCTAAAAAAAAATTAAAAGTATTTAGAGTAATCTTCCTACCTTGCTAAAAGACTCCCCACTTCAGGGTGGTTGCTACAAGAGAGTTAAACAAGCAGAATCCTCCACAACACTCCAAAGCTTCTCTGTTTTATATGTTATAAAACTTGTAGTTGTAAGTAATTGAGACTTCAGCTTAGTTGTGCATTAGTAGTACAACTTTACTGCCACACTTAGAACCTCAATGCAGCTACATTGTATAGCTATAGTCATTCAGTTTCTCTTTTGCTTTTTAGGGAAGTTATTTTAAACATTCCCCAGAGTTTCAAACTGTAACAGAATATTTTGTGCGGAAGAGCGTCTTTTCCTTTGAAAGAATGGTCTTTAAACATGTATGAGGAAACTCAGTTTTCAGTTCTGTTCAATTTGCAGTTTCATCCTGTTCAAGTTTTATACAGGAAATTGTCCTAAGTTGATATGTTAATTGTACTTTAAGAGATTGTAAAATCACCTGTAATCTCTATAAAGTGAGCTTACAGTGAGATTTGTTTATGACTTTCCTGAAAATTAGTTAAACAGGAAAGTTCCAGGGCAGTTAACATCTGCTTCTGTATTTGTATGGGAACAGAGAGGGTCTGGGCTAAAAAGAAAGAATGGTTAATTAAAAATAATTTAGAAAGCCAGGGCAAAAAGAGAGAGAATTTGGAGTGTCAGAGAGGGAAATAATAGGAGAGGATTTTTTTCACTTTTGGGTGAGGCAGCCTCTCATCATTTATGGAACCCCTGAAATATATATATAGACATGTGGAAGCCTATCCATAAGCTTTTAGTACCTGCTTGCAGCACAATGCTACCCCAAATGCTGCCACACTTGATTTAAAGACTGCAGACTCTGACAGAGATGGAGCAACCCATTCTGCAGGTAAGGAAAAACACTGAATTGAATGGCACTCAAGAACACACCCATGCACTTTGTTTAACTGGGGCCTGGATTTTCCTCCTAACTTCAAAATGGCTGAGAACGATAGCCTTTTCTTTGATTTATGATAGGCCAAAGCACACATTTCAGAGCTCTTGAGCAAAACTGAGGGTATTTTTTAGCTATATACTTTAATAAATAATGAAGAAGATAGCAGAATTAGAACTGTGTAAGACTGGCTGAAAACAGTGGAAGAGGAACTACAGGTAAACCCAGCCATCCCTCTGATGCACTCTGTTTCAGAACAGTTTGTTCACTGTATCCAAAATAGTACTATAATTTAAAGGCTGCCACATATGGAAGATGTTAGCAGTTTCCATTGCCTCGTTCCACTTGATAGACATACCCACTGAACCTACACAGAGTCTGTTCCAAGGTAGGTGATTTGTGAAAAGTTTTCATGCTTCTGGTTCTTATAAAAACTGCTATATAATCAGTGTATGACTTTCATTTTGTTTTTGCTTTTCTAGCACAAGCATTTTATTTTAGAGAAAATCTGACTATAGCATTACTCTTCAGTCCTAATGTTAGTAGGTGGAGATCTCCTGATTAAAGTCGATTTAGTCATTAGTACTATCTGCATGACAAAATGAAAGCTTATTTCTAATACAGAGTATTTACATGATCTTTATCACTTGTAACTATTACTGAAAAATGATAAATTAGGCATACAGTTTCAAAATAACACCTGGAACAGACTACCTCTATAAACTTGTTTAACCTTTTATTTTTTAGTGACAGATTGGAATTTATTATTTTGAAAGTCTTGGAGCACCTGGTCTGTGATTTTATCAGAGTTATAAGAAATGCCTTGGAGGCGAGGGTGGGGGAATGGTTTGAACAGGAACTGGGATTCTTTAAAAAGTGCCTTTTATCTCAAGAGCAAATTTAGTTGAAAACTCAAAGCACTCTGGACTGCAATTCATTCTGACAAATCAGTTCTTAAGGTGTTACTTATATTGCAGTTAAATAATCGTAACATCCCTGCTGACTGTCTGAGTTTAACCTCTCACCCTGGGAAATCTGATTAAGAGAGAAATGGAGATGGAGAAATACACCAAGTATTTGCTGCATTTCTATCCCCTGTGAAACAGTTATTGGCATAATACTTCCTACATCCAAAACACAATGACGTGAAGTTAACAGAAAATTTAAAATTATGCAGAAAATTTAAAACAGTCTAATAGTGACTTATCCAGAACCTGCTTTTTAGGCAAATATATTTTACAAGATTTGCAAACTTTTAGTTATCTATCTCAGAATCAAACTGCAACACTTGCAGATGCAGCGGAAGCATAATTTAACTCCTTCCTTCCTTCTTTGTCACCAGCACATAATGGTGCAAATATCAAAGAGACTTCTTTTTGCTGTCAAGCTTTAAAAATCAGCCTAAGAGCTGATTTTTCTCAGATGTGCTGCCCAAACCATGGTTGGCCCTGATGCTGCATGGCACTGGTTGCAGGGCTCTTGTCAGTGGGATTGTTGGTATCATCCCAGGACTGGTTCCTGGGAAGCCTGCCTGCCTGTTAAATGTCTCTGTTGCTCTTTGACTCCCTCATTAGTTGGACTTTCACAAAGCTAAGTTTGAGTGATCATTTCCATTTGAAACTTTTTTTCCTGCTAAGAACTGCCTGACTTCAACTTTGGATTAAGGCTGTTATTAATGCAACTGTAGACACAGTATTTTTGTGCTAACTTAGATAGATATTAGGCTTGCTGCTTAGCATGTCTAAAATTAGGCTGGCATGAAAGTTCAAGAATGCAAATCAGCACTAAATTCAAGGTCAGTTTAAAAGGTTCAGATAACTCCATAAAGGAAAAAGAGGAAGAGTTGTATAATTTAAGAACATATTTCCGTGCTTGCAAGAAAAAAAAAAAAAAAAAAATGAACAATCTGGGTAGCAAAGATGGATTTTTGCTCCAGCTCAGATCAACTAATTTTGTTTTCTTTCCCATCTGTCCTCCATGTGAGTCTGTCCACATGAAAAATCCCGCTTGGTGAAGCCCCACAGGGATGGCATCCATATCACAGCAAACGCTGGGACTATTCATCACTTTGGTGCCTGGGATAATTTTACAATAACCTTGGCAGGCACACTTCTACGAAAGATGATTTTCAGCTGTAGGCCTGAAACCAGATTAGATGTTTTTCTTTAATCACCAGCATAGTCATATTCCCGATGCTCTTAAGTGAAGTTTCTTTGTGCTATGCATTTCTTCATTTCAGCATTACACTTTGGATGAATAAAGGGACTGTCTATAAACTCATCTGACACATTCCAGTATTAATCTTGGACAAAAACAAAAGGGATAAAATTCATGTGATATAATTAGTCAAAATGTAATTGAGTTGTGAGTAGAGTTTGTAAAATATTTAAAGTTTCTGCCCTTCATAAAAGGGATAAAGGATGGAAAGTATGGGGTTGGGGTAATCCCAGACAGAATAGATGAGTAACAATGAAGCTTTCAAAAGAAAGCTCACATATGTCTGTATGACAGTGAGATTTATGATTATTCTGAGTTGTTCACTTCAAAGTATCTGTAAGAATGATTATTGTAAAATAGAACAAGGCAGAGCAAATTTCATATTGTGAACAAAGAAAAATTATCACTGAAAATTATCCACAAAAGCAGAGTGGAAAAATGAGCTGAAGTCATTCAGATTTGCTCCTGGTTTAAGACTAGTGGGATACAGAGATTTCTAAAAGAGGAAAGTAAAGGTAAAAGTTCTTCCTTTATGTAATTTATCTTTACTTGGATTTCTAATAACATATTAGAAGTAATGGCCCAAAGTCCAGTGTTCCCTGAGGTTGGTGAAAGCCTCTGATCAGGCTCTAATATCTGTCCATGTGAGTGCACTAGAAGCCCATTTCAGATTTGGTTTCTTTTTAAGTCACAGGATTGAAAAAAAATCTCTACAGTTTTCAAGAGACATTGAAACGTAAGTGTGAAAGATATGCAAACTAGAAACACAGATATTTTCCAAAGAATTTTTTTGAGTACCACTCTGCAATGTTTTCACTATGAAATCCATAACCATTAAAAACATGCTAAATGTCCGCTCACGTTTTGAAGTATTGATGAAATCATAGCCTATTCTTGCTGACTGTAGGTTGATTTATATGAGTGAAGACAAATGGCTCTCAGCAAGCAATCATCAAACTCAAAGTGAAACTATAGAGTTTTGAACCCACATGACCTGAAGCAGAAACCAGTGTTCACACCAACCCTTGTAAGGCAAAATTGCTAAGTTTAGAAGAAACATCAGCCATTCATCTGAATAGTCAGGGAAGAAAGACAGTTTCATGAAGATCAGCAAAACAAACTCATTGCTTTTAATTTATGAAATTTATTGTTGCACCATTTGGCACCTTCTCATCTTTTAAAATAATTATGTATAATAAAATGTTTTGTGAGAAATAAATATATACTGATGCCCATTTACCTAGGCAACAGGAGCAAAATTTTGAAGAGTGCAGGTGTGCTTACATTTTCTTACAGGAGTATATAAAAAATATGATGGAATTCAAATATTCCTTCCTATGGACATATGTGATAACACAATTCTTAATTTCCATGCATGAATTCTGTGAGAAACTTACTTCAAAACTAACTATGAAATCACATCTCCAGATACTGGAAACTTGGTGATAATCAGTGATCAGTCTTATCTATTGGAAGTAGACTGGTCAAATAAAATTGATAGCACCTTTCAGAGGAACTAGAATTTTACAGAGAGAGGTGTCTGTAGGTGTATCTGTACATATGTGTGTAGGGCTCATCATCCTGATAAAAGGTAGGGTCAATTCTTACTTCTCTAGGCCAGCTGTGTTATACTGACAGGTCCTCTGTTAGAAGTCACTGTGTGCCTCTTTTCCCTCTCACTGTTTCTCAGATGCTCTCATTTATCCTGTTGTTACTTGAACTATTTCAGAAAGCCCTTACCATCCGAAGCTGCATAAGTGGTAGCTTTATATTATCATTTTTTCCACCAGTGCCTAATTTCTATTGATGTTTCTTTTCCTTTTGTCTAAGAAAAGGCATGATTCATGATATCTATATTGCAACCTATACTGATGAGGTGATTTTGGCTCATAGTGTTTGTTTTGGTTTTTTTTTTTCCATTTTTTCCTGTAGGTTTGTTTTTTTTTTTTGTTACAGGAAGGCTCTAACACGTCACTTCACATAGCCAAAAGTTAGTCCTGTGTGAAATCACTGCAGAAAAGTAAATGGATTAAAACCAGACTGACTGAGTTTAAAATAGAACAGCTAAAAGGAGTCATCACTGTGTGCAGTCGTTTACAAGGAAATGCAGAGATTTTTACAGGCTACACGCTAGCCTTCGCAAGGGCTTGGAAGGATTATTGAATAACTTTTCTATGAATGTTTCTACATTGTTCAGAAACAGGTGGAGCTATACCAATGAAGAGCTCATACAGGGAGCAGCCTAAATGTTTTGGTTAAATACGTGTCAGATGAAACAAGTCACTTTTTGTTGGGAGGACAGGACTGGCAGGATCCTCTTAGTGAGTAAACTGAGTCACACTGGATATTACCTGCACTGCTTCAGACAACAATCTTACTCTAGGAGAAAGTTTTAAGTCTGGCTGTGATTTATAAATTAGTTTCCAACGTTTAAGCTGTTGTTTCCAGTTGAGCTGCTACCATTCCTACCAATTGGAGTGACAGGTGTAGGGAACTGTGTTTCTAGCCTATGTGAGCACTTGAGTCATCACTTATAAACATTGCTGCTGTTTCTACACATATTTTTTTGAGAAACCAAAGCACTTTCCACTGTGAGCTGTGCTGTGCCTTGACACTAGTGAGACAAGGGCTCTGTAGACACTTTTCCTAACAAGTCATCCATTCACCACTTCTGCCTTTCTAGCACCATTGTACCAAAGTGCTACCAACTTGCCACTCTGGTCAGCCTGTGTGGTCCAAAACCAGGGAGTGGAATAAAATTCATGAAACTGTAGAAAGGTAACATGTATCTCACTAAAATTTGAGTGTGTATGGCCAGGAACAAGGAGGGAGAAGGTGCTTCTGTCCAGCTCTGGCATTGCATCAGTATTATGCACAATACTATGGGATGCTGACTGAATGAAAGTGTTATTCAGTCTCCCAAGAATACTGCTAATTTTTCTAAGAAAGGAGAGTGCAAAAAAACTGGGAAAACTGTTTCTTTTGAAAACTGTGTTAAAAGAAACCCAGGGCCTCTTCCCCTGGAACAAGGTTTAGGAAAAATATAAATAAATATTTTGAATTTGATGTTATAAAATCTGAAATAAGGTGCACATTTTTGCCAGTGACAATAATTAATTATAGGAGTTGCTTATCAAAGGATGTGCTGGATTTCCCACCACCTGAAATCTTTCAGCAAATACTGGATATGCTAGTGATTATCTCTTGTTCAGACAGAGCTTATAGGCAATGTTATGCAGAAAATCAGATTAGAAACTCATAATGGGTCCTTTTGACCATAAAGGTAGATGAAAGTCAGTGGCACAAATTTGCAACAGTAAGTGATTTGGTTCAAGGCTGAAACTTCTAAATGCAGATTTCTGTTTTCCATTCTGAATGATGAAATGCTTAATGAGACAGGAGCTGAATTCTGGCCGCAGCCAGATTGATGCAGTTCCGGTGACTTCAGTGGAACGGCAGGATTTGATACAAGGACTTTTCAAACCTGTCTGTTTTGACAGAAGCATTATTGCCACTTAAGCAAAAGCTTTTACCTTGAGAAGCTTGTTATTACCAGCATTTATTGTGGAGAGTGAACATTTTCTTTTTATCCAGGGAGGAAATAAATGGAAATAAGCCTTTTAAAATTATAAACACATCTAACTGGTTTTACTGTGCCAAACACATGACTCTCTTGTAAAAGGAAATAAATATATGTTTAAGTAATCAAAAACAAGTATCTGATTCCTAAAAATCAAGCCTAAATTCACTGGCTAAAGATCCTGGTAAGCTATGAGAAGTGCTTTGTTTGAGAAGGAGTTAGGATAACTCGCTCTCATTCTTTCAAGTTGCTATCCAACATACCAAGCATAATCCCACTACTTTACAGGTGGAGCCACATTGCAGCTAGTGACACAGACAGATGACATATTTATTAGCTTGTCAAAGCTTCCTCTGTTTATGGAAGACTCACCCAGCTAAACAAAACAGTCTGCTTCCCATTGGCTAATTGAGCTGGCCCCTGTTGAGAGCCTCAGCAAAGTGCTTGATGAGGCATAAAATGATGATTAATTAATTTACTGCTCAGTTGATCATCAAACTGAGAGGTTTATGATTCTCACAGCGGTCAACACTCTCTCTTCAATGTGCAACAGCATGAGCAGCCTTCACTCTGGCCTGCTGCTGCCTTTGCTATGACCTGAGATATGGTGGCTTAATTCAGGGGAAACGGGGAAAAATTAAGAGAAAAGTTTCAAAAGGGGTGTACACAGCAGCCTCTTTTAGAGAGGCTTGTGAGTGCCAGAATGTTTCTCACAAAGGGGCTTTTCATATCTCAGCATTAATAAAAGCCCCTTTGCTGGAGTTGGTTGTGTGGTTGGTTGGTTGTTTTGGTTCGATGAATTAGATAAGAAACTCCCTAAAAATAAGTTCCTTCTCTGATTACATGACTAAAATTCAGAATTAGAATGAAATGGTGTCTCTATATGAGACCATAGGGCTCTATAAAGGGCATAACAATTGCAGATATAGGTGTGCTAGAAGAGATCAAAATGCCAGTAGAAAAACTGAGTGGGACTCTCTCTTTTTTATTCTTAGAGAAGAATTTTAGTAATTTAAAACTCCTTAAAAAAGATTCTTAAGATTTGTAGGTTTAACAGGAGGCATTCTGTGTATTGTGGACAGCATATTTAAAAACATTCAGAAAGCACATTTTTCCATTCGTATGCAGTTGCAGCTTGTGTGCACTCACCAAGTGTTTTGCATATGTTTTTATGTGTAAACTTTTAAATATTTACACTTAGGCTAATATCCTGACTAACCTCTCCCTGAATGTTGATGCAGTATCCAGTTTATTCCTAATGTGAAGGCAGCTAAATTCTGCTTAGTTACAGTAATTTAATTCTAGAATAATGGCAGGTGAATCAATATACATATAAGAAATTAATTTAATCCTGTGGAGAGGCATGTTTTATACTGACCATTTGGTTTGATTTTGCATATGATCTAGGTGGTGGGATGTGTATATTGGCATGTATATGCCAATGCAAACACATTTAGAAGTTTATTTTATCTTGGTTCTGTAACACTGTCCTAGGGTTGCCAGATGTACTGGAAAACCCCTGGAAATGTTTCCAAAATGTCCAAAGGCCTAAGTGTTTCCCTGTTTGGGGAATAAATTGTTTGTTAGTACAATGTGGAGAGAGGGTCAGTTTGCATGTTAAACTTTCCACCAAGTATGTATAACTCATCCTTAGATAGCATTCTGGCTGGGAAGAACCAAGATAGAAAATGAAGCTCTTTAATATAACTTCAGTTTTTTTATTTGTCTTGAAAGAACAATGAGAACAATAAGCAAGCACAAAGAGGAATTGAGTTAGTACAGTCACTACGTCTTTTGTTTATAAACCATGTTTCATTAACTCAGCCTTTAGGAAACTTCCTGTAATTTAGATAGACCACTGGAAGCAGCCTCTTTTTCTCAGAATAGGAGTGTACAGAAACATTAGTTTGCACCTTTACACAGGATATGGTCTAGTGTTGGGCAAAAAGTCAGAATAAAATAGAGCTACAAAGCCAGTAAATTCTGATAGATCGATTTGATGACAACAAGAAAAGGAAAGGAAAACAGTGAAAGATAAGATGAAACACTGTGTTCCAAGAACCTGCACCTTTGTCAAGGAATGGTAGAAGTCTCACTAAGCAATGTAAATTACAAGATTACAGAGATTTATTCAAATAAAACAATTTTTAAAACACAAATCATCATTTGGAAAAAGGCATGTTTAAAAAATGCATAGATGAGAAATCCTTTCAAAATATTTAGGAGCAGAAATGGAAAAGTATTTAGTGTGAACATTTGTGACCATTTGACAGAGCAGGCTTATGTTGACTCTTGGGTAAATAAATAGTGTATATATTGTGAGTCTTTAGAAGCTGAAGGCCTTTTGCCTCTGAGAGTGGGACTACTGATATTGCACAGATTGTATAAGAAGGAGCTCTGACAGCAAATTTCAAAATCATTACCCAGTCAAAGAGATAGTTCTACTCTTACCTTCTGCTTTATCCTCATACTTCCAGATTTGCAAAGCATTGCTGAAGAGATCTCATAAGAATGAGATGGAAGTTAGTTACTTGCCCAGACAAGAATGTAGGCAACAGAAAAGGTAGTCTTAACTCTGCCATGATCAGATATTTGTTGTTGGCTGGTTATGGTTCTTCTAGGCATCCTTTGTTCTTCTTTATTTTGCTACTCTGAGTTAGAGTAACCACAGAATGGAAGCTCTACAGCTCTATCTGCAGTGGACATTTTCAGCATAAAAACTTGTCCTCCTCTGATCTTTCTGATTTTTCCCCACTGTTCTATGTCCTATCATGATCTAAAATTCATCATTCTGTACCAATGTCTGCTTTCTCTCATACTTCTTTTTACGATCCCCTTTTGAGGCTCTGTATAAAGATGCATAGTGCTTCATTTTTTATGGCTTCATAAAATGTAATGGCAAAAAACCCATTAGCTAATCTGGTTGACTACCTTTGAAACATGGGCTGTAGAATTTCACCTGGTTATCCTTGCACTGAGCTGAATAATGTGTACTTGACTGAAGCGTATCTTCCAGATGGATATCTAGTTTTGATTTGAAGACATCAAAGGCCACTTCCCTGACAGTTTTGAAAACATCAAAGAGTACTGAGCTTATGGAAGATAAAAGAAAAATGAGCTAATTGCCTGGATGCTAAAGGGAAATTTACAGCAAATATTTTGGTCCTATTCTGGCTTTTAAAAATCTGGCTTTTTGGAAAGGCTACAAGCCATTATTACGCACATATTTTAAAATGGCTTTTTTTTTTTTTTTTTTGTTTGGATCGAAGCCTTACATGGTAGAAAAACTGATCTTGAGGGAAAAAAAGGAAAACAATTCAAGATCTACCATAGTTCAACACTGGCAGCCTTTGTAAAGAATAGGCTAAAACAGAAAAAAATTATATGCATGAATTTGAGAAAAGATTATATCATACTCTCTTAGTTAAACCATAAGATAGGGGAAGGGGAGGGGCAAGGGAAGAGGTGAATTCATAATCCAGCCATCTCAAAGAGATGTATAATGTGCCTTTAAATACTGTTTTCTGTTCCCTTCTCATTCTGTCATACCAAAATAAACATTCATACAATTTCTTTGTAATAAGGGTTTTCTTTTCCTGTTCTTTATATTTATTTAAATTTTTTTAATGCAAATTTTACTTTTTTTAATATATCGCATGTTCTACTTTCCTACTAGAAGAAATTAATAATGCTAAGAATACCTGACTAATTTAATTAGCTAGTAGTATTGTAGGTCAGATGCTTTTCCATGTGGAAAGATTTAAAATATATTTAATTAAGAATTTCTATCTTATTTTTGGCCTTTTTTGAGAGCATTCAGTTTTATGCTTGGGTAATCAATTAACAGTTTTTTTATATTTTATGACTGAAGTGTCCATCAGAACTAACCATCTTCAATAGTAATCGAACCATCACTTGTTAGTTGGCATTGGTACAAAGATAGGTATACCAAATATCAAATATTTCCTAGCTTGGAAATATTTGATAAAAATAATTTTGATAACAGATTGAAGTACACCATTGAAAGAATTAAAGAATTATCAATACTGTTGAAACCAGAATTAAGAATATTATAAAAATTATGTTTCACAGAGTGAAAATACATGGCACTTAAAACAGCGTGAAACTCTCCTAACAACATGACTGAGAAGAATGTAAGACCTTTCTTACACACTTATTTCATAGATTGGCCTCAAGGAACTATTACTCACTGTAGCAGTTACAAAATAAATTGAAATAAAGATTTTTAATTAGTTTTGCCCTGAACATTTTATCTTCCCAGAATACGATCATTCTTCAGCAAGGAAATACTCATGATACTCTAATAGTTCATAGTTTACAATAATGATCTAGGGAGACCTCACATTAATTACAAATAACCATTGTTAAACCACATTTTTCTGGTGGTAGGTTCAGCCATGGACTATGGACAGCTCCTGGAAGAACTAATTCCTTCACAACCTTTCCCAGTCTACATTCCTATAACAAAGCCATGTGGGCATGGCAAAACCTCAACATTTTATCAGATAACTCTATCAATTGATGGATTTGCCATTAAATATCTGGTACATCCTCTTGCCCTCCAAGCTTGCAATATTCAAAAGGCCATTGATGCTAAGACCTAATCTGAAGACCTATTTCCTGTCCACACACACATATCAAGGTGCAACCCATGCCTGTGGAGAAACACAAAGGACTTTGACATATTTTGCTGAACCAGAGAATTTTTGATAGGTACACATGTGGATACAGGTGTATGCACTCCTCTTCCTATGCGTGTGTAAATAGATTATAGGATAGGTGTTGTTGTCTTGGATCTGTAATAAGTAATTGTTGTAATTGTAGTTAATGCTATTGAATCACTTTATAAACGTTAAGTGCTACCATACCCTTTTGCATCCTTATCTTTTTGCATCTCTGGTGTCCATGTGATCACTCCAAATTGGTTCTAGTCCAGTTTTTCTTTGCATGTTTCATCCATGTAGTAAGTAAAAGAGTGAACCTTGACATTAAACTTGGTAAAACTGTTCCTTCACAAATTCATAGTAAAACCTTCTTTTTGCCAATATATTTTATGGTGATTGTTTAATCAGCCAAAACCCTCATTCACGGCATCATCCTCTTGAAATATAACATTTAGTGGGTTGAAAAAGGTCTTCCTCAGTCACTGAACCAAACTACTTATCTTTTAAGAAATTTAACCCATTATTAATTATTTTGTTGGAGCTGATACCAGAAGAAGTGACAGTGAAGAAAGGGTAGAAAAGACGCAGCTCAGTGTGACTTAGGAAGCACTGATTAAATCCACAAGGACAGATCATGCATTCTGTTGGGAAGGAATGAGTAGGATTAGCAAAATGAGACGAGAAGTGAAATATATTAGTACTATCATAAAGGACTATTCTTATGCCATTCTGGAAAAAAAAAAAAACAAACCAAAAAAACATTTGGTATAGAAGTGATCCCACAATCCCACATAGAGGTTACCAAAAAGGTCTATTTCACATATATTCATGAACTGTGCTATTAAACCTTCCACACTCCTTCCTATTCCTGTTTTAATATGGAATCTGTAAGAAATAATTACATGAAGCTAAAATCAAGGCATGCAAAGAATGCCTTAAAAATCTATTAATTGAAGTAGATTTTAGATAATCAGCTGACATATCTAATTGCTCAAAGCATATCTACTGCACGGAGTTTCCAAATCTTCTTACTCCCTTTCAGTGAGATTATCAGGATAAGGATGATACCTGATGACTACTACAAGACCACTTTCTAAATTTCTTCCCTATTTTTCTTAAATAATACCAGTCCATGAACCAGGACTACACTTCGAAAGGCACAATGCAGTAGAAAATTTTGTTTCAGAAGCTGTAAAACTCAGATACATTACAGAGGGAACATAACGGTTCTTTCCAGCCATGAATGCAGAACTGGTTTAATAAACAAATATTTTCTTAAACTGATGAACACCTTGCTGGGACACATCAAGACAGCCACCCTAACAGTCCTTGAAAGATTTTCATTATATAGTCTTGATGATCCATTTGTAATTTCAAGCATATTTGATTGGGTTTTTTTGCCTGTCATTTCATTAACTACCTGGTACCTATTTTTACACCCCAGACCCTCTTTTTTTACCTTTTCATTTTCTTCTTTTTCCTTTTCCTTCTCCTTTTCCTTTTTGTAGGATGACAGTCTCATTTCCCCAACAGAAAATCACAAATCTTTGGTTTTTATACAAATATCTTGTTCTTGCTGTTGTCAGTGTTTGAGGACACCAAGATGCATTTGTTGTCAGCAAAAGAAGAAAATATATATAATTATAAAATTAAGTTTCAGAAAATAATCAAGTTTCCTCACACAACCAGAATATGAATTAGATATGTTTAGCTCTAAACCTCTCCTCCCCCATTATCTAGCATCAGATTGAAAATTTTATTTTGAAGACAAATTTGTTCCTTGTAACTTAATATCCCCCTCAAGTGTAAATTTTGGTGTAGATTTTTGTTTTTCTTTGTTTCACGCTTTCTCCATTTATTTTAACAACAACTAAAATTATAACGAATGCAATTTTGTTAAAGTCACAGTCTTTGGGAACCATCTTGGGAGGTGTTTACTAAGACTAGACCTCCATATTTGTCACAAAATAAATGAATATAAAATCTAAATCAACTGCTATGAATTAAGTTGGACACCAAATTAGATTGCTAAGGTTTTTTAAAAAATTTAAAAGATCAAAATATTACATTTAAGCTTGAAACTTTTGTCTAACACATTTTTCCCAACTGTAAAAACTTATATGCTTTCATTCTGCTTTTCCATGATCCTTTTAAATAGGAAAAAAAATCCTAAATAAGGATTTATCCAGTACCTAAATTCTTCTCAGCCTCAAATTAATTTTTATCTACATATATTTTGGTCATCGATCACCATAAGTTTCAAGAGAGTGGGTAGCAGTTGAGAGTTACAGCTTCAGGTAGCAGAGCTTGGCTATGCTCTGCTGTCAGAGGCATAGATACTTTCACAAAAGTAAGTCTTAAAAGACCTATCAAAGCCAATGAAATAAGAAAACAAATAACAATGTAAATTGAAAAGAATAAGTGTAGTGTTTAATGAGCACTTATAGACCAATAACCTGCAACTAATGTAACTATAGATTTTTGCTTTGGCTATTCATAGCTCTAAAAGGCAGTCATTTGAAGCTGTACAGAAAATAGGGTGAAGTGATGGCTAACAGAAATGCATTTTATTAAAAACTAAATTAAATAAGACTAAATTGGAAGGAGATGAAAAAATCTGCTTAGTTTAATGCACCCTTGGCTGTTTGTATCGTTCAGTCTTGATGGTCTTTTAGCATGTAACATTGTGAGGTCAAAATATCAGAGCTTTTTTTTTGCCATTGCCAGCATTTCTGCCAGAAACCAGAATTTAGTTTGATACTTTTTACAAATAACCTGTAAGCTAGAAATGCCCTTAAATGAGTAAGCACCTGACCTTCTAAAGCCATCCAATAACAAGAACTGTACATTGCAAATTGTATACTCCCTATGTGGGACTGGACTGCAAAAAATTTTTATTTGTAATGGGCATTAGCTCAGCAAGGATAAGACACTTCCTGTTTTAAATAAGAAGTCTCCTTTTAAATAAATGGTCTCGTGCCTTTTATACCAGAATATAAATAAATTTTCACCAGCTTGTTTTTTTCCAGAATTAAGGGGAGCTTAGAATCTCAAGATGTAGCCATAGGAAAGATCTATTAGACCACATAGGCCAAACAGGTTTTCTAAGATGATGTAAACTGCTGATCATAAATACAAGAAATGCTGCACATTTACAAGATCAAATTGAACTCTTTATATCTGTTAATGTAATAAACTCAATTCAAACGTTATAGGGCTAAGTCTCCATTATAAATTTGTGCAAACCATGAAGTAAAACCAGGCATCATAAGTGTTACAAAGTATGTCAGTATCAGATGTGATATAAGCAAATAAATATCTTGGTGTCACATGTGGTATAGTCAAATAAATACCTGGGATAACAATGCAAGAGTACTCTGGTGATGGAGCCACATGCTGGAAAAAAAAGCTATTTTTAATGCATTTTAGATTTATTTCATGGAACTTTTAAGTAAAATTTTAAGCATTAAAAGCCAAAACCTCAAGAAAGAGATTTTATACAATCAGCTATTTAAATTATTAAACCTAGATAATTTTTGGGAGTGAGAACTCTTCTAATTAACTTTCTGTGCACATTTATTGCTCTGGAGAATGTCTGTGTGGGCCTGTCAGGTGTGTATGGATGCCACACCAATAATCCTTTTACCTACAGAGCTCTGGTATATGTAGAAGAGCATGGTCTGGAGGGTGTTTTCCCACTGAACTTGCAAAACTGCAATATGGAAAGCTGCTTGAGTTTCTTAGATCATAAAAAGTTTGTCTTTGCTGTGGGAAAGAGAAGTTAGGCCTTTCTGATGAGTTCAACAAAGCAGGAATGCAAGCATGTGTTGAATATCTAGAGTGCCTCAGCCTGCTTATGGGAAAATCAAGTTATGACTCAGCAGCAACAGAACAATTGATTTGACCACCTTGCTTTGGACTCCTGGGACTTGTGGTTTGGAATTTACTCTCTTGATGAATTAAAAAAAAATAAATCCTTTTCCCTCCCTACTAACACTCTGAAACAACCAAAGAAAAAAGGGATATAGGACAGGCAAAGCACTGCTGGGAGTTCTCTTCTTATTTGTCCTACTCTAAGGATTCAGAGTTAAATCTGTGCTCATATAGCACATCAAGATACAGCAAAGAGCACATTTTCACACCAATTCTCTCATCCCCTTGAGAATATGCAAAATTAGAAGATGTAGGATTTGGGTGCACCATTGCTCTGACAGTGAGGTTTGTTGTCAGGCAGTTGTGACATCACTTTGGAGTAGCGATGGACAATGAACACATGACCAAGGTTCCTCAGGGATAGTGCTTAGAAAATCACAAAGCCAGAATTCCTGGGGCAGGTTGCCACTGCAGCTGTGTTAGAAGAGATGATCACCACTTTACTTTTCTCTACTGTAATTGCCATAGTTTTTTTGCATTTTCTGAGGGTGAAGAATGATGCAGGATTTCAGAGGTATTTAAAGAGGTTGACCACCCATGCCATGAAAAAGGAAAAGAAAATAACTGTTTCTGAAATTCCCATAAGGCTCTTGATCATTTCTTGGAATTTTATCTGTGGAAACCAGAAATATGCAAAGAAACTGTTTGCAAAGTGCAGTAAATAATTCCATTTTAAAATATGTCAACATTTTAATAAAAGTATTATTGGTCCTTTTTTTTTTTCCCAGCTCATACAATAGACTACTGCTTAGCTATGAAAACAATTCAGTAATTCTGAATTTGCCCACTTTTAATTCAATCATGTCTTTCATTTTAGAGTTGCTTAGTATAAATCCTGGGGAGGAGGGAGAAGAAAAAAAGAAACCTCTAAAAAATGGGCCATGCCTAGTACACTAATGCAAAAATTATGAATCAGAGTATAGTTTAAGCTATAGAGCCACAGGAACAAAAATAAATCGGAATTTTTTAAAAATTTGAAAATTTAAAAAAATTTGGGAAAAAAGGTGAAAAAAAAATTGGAATTACAACAACCCCAAAGAAATGTCAGGTACACTGCTCTTTGTCCAGAGGGCAATGAAGGAGATCTACAGGACTCTGAGTTCAATTTAGCTGCCTCTGGAGCTGGGTAACTTCAAGATCCAGGGTACCGTGTAATTCAAGAATCGTTGGATCAGGAATAAAACTCACATGTCTTCTTTCTCTGTGTGTGTTGTCCTTGTCCAGTAGGTTAGAGTAATTCATTTTTCCCCCTCCAGTTCCACTAATGTTGATTTGTCAATGCAAACATAGCTTCCAACACAATGACAGAACACTTACCTTAGCAGATCTTATAAGTAAGAAATTACAGCTTTTGCTTTAGAAATCCATATTGTAAGATGAAAAGTGCTTGGGCAGAGACTGGCAGTCAAGACACCAATAAGCTGACTTTTGTGTCCTATTGCATAGGAGGAGGTGACTGGTGCTTCCATACCTGTAAAACCTTGTGTGAATGAATTCTCTAATTAGCTGAAGGGTATAAGAAGATTTGGGGCAGTGATTTCAGATGTACCAAACCCTGGAGAAGGATCCCACAGTTATTCATAGTTTGATATCCTGCATTACAGTTTCCCTGTTCAGTATCTAGTACAACCAACTTGCGATGCAGGGGAAGGCGGACAGAAATGTTCATTAATAACTCCCCCTCCTAAGATACCAAATTCTATCAAGGAGAGAAATAGTTTCCTGAACCCACAAGTAAGGTGGAGAAAAGCTTATAAAACTTATATAAATTTACTCAGGCCCTGAGACTGATCTTTTCCCCAAAGCATATCCTGAATTACTCTTTCCAAATCTGTTCAGCTATAATTTGGCCAGGTGCCATAAACTCCTCTCTTGCTTTGGTATCTGTAAGTAGTTTTATCAGCTCTTCAGATAAAATATTAGCACCTGGGGTCTTGTTCTTTGGCATCTATTTCTTCATTTTTAACCACATAAGGAATTCAGGAAGCTGAATTTTAAAAATCTTTGGCATTCCTGTTGTCATAAGACATAGAATACTTATCATTGTAGCCAAATGTGTCAGAGCATTTCATAAGGTGATGGAGCTTGGAATAGCTCCCAACAAAGCCACATCCAGTAGACATAACTAACTTCAAAAACAGGAAGCTGGGAGAAATGTAGTAAACTTTATTGAAATTGGAGTGTTTTTTAATGTACAGACTACTTTCTTGGTTTATTTTCCTGCAGTGGAATTTACTGTCAGTAACACACTGACAGAAGGAGATTTCAAGAAAAAAGAAAGAACAAACAGCTTTTACATTTTTTTACATGAAGATACAAGTGAAACAGGCTCCCTGGAGAAATGGTTGCAGCACAGTTTCACCTGACAACACCTGTTCACAAAGCAGGTGTTGTCCTGCCCCCTCCTCAGCTGTCCTCCTTAGCAATATCAACGCATCAGAGCTAAATCTACCATCATAATGCCATTTCTATAAATTCAGATGCTGTAAGGGCATTAAATATAGGGTTTACCAGTATTTTAAACCTGACTTGAGGAAAACGTTAAGCCATGGCTTGTAAAGGCTTAGCTTTGTTTTAATGTAAATAGGGGAGTTTTGCACACCTGTGAATATACACCTGTTCTGGTTTTTTCCATGTGGTCACAAAGCAGTCGATCCAACACCATTCTCGTTGGATAAATTTTTCACAATGAGTTTATTCACAATTCATAAATAATTTTACGTTACTATTACCCAAAGTATGCACCTAATATTCAGAATAATAAAAGGAGCAATAAAATCTATTCTAATTCTTAGAATTCCAAAGAACTGTTTGGTTTCTGAAATCTGCCTTATTGCTTACTAATCAAAGTCAAAAATAGCTTTCCATTACAGACTGGTGCTGTCAAAGCATCATTGTACCGTAAACCCTAAAACCTTTATGGTAAAGAATAGGGAACGGTATATGAAAAAAAAAAACCAAAACAAAACCAAACAAAAAAACCCCAAACAAACAAACCAAACCTGCAACCCAGTAAGACTGGGGTGGAGAACATCCCAGTAGTTCTTCTTTGTCTTCTTTTCCAAAGAGAAATCAACTTCAAATGCTTTCAAAGAATAGACTTAATGTAAAGCAATATATTTAGAAGAGAGGCACATAGATAGCCCAAATTAAGCCACTTGGGACTTTATAGGTCAGGTCTGTCTAAAGTTCCACCAGGGAAGCAAAAGGTACAGATTTTGGCACTATATTCACCATTTGTATCTTCTTTTCAGAAAGACAGACCAGCTACTTCATCATTTTAAATATTACTAAGGTGAAACTTCTTAAAGAAATGAAATCAAAATAGGGATATAGGTTACAGGTTTCTCCAAAACAAGCTTTACTTATTACCCCACCTGAGAAGAGAAATTTTTGTATCAGAGTCTCTTCTGCTTCTCTGATGCCACAATCTGGCAATCAATATTTTACTCTTCAAGATGGCCAGAAACATTTAATTTTTAAAGGATCTATGAAGCATCTTTATGCTATATAGGTATCTGTAGTGATATTTTGTAGTATTTTGACTTTTTGAAATTGTTTTCAAAAAGAAGTCCTATTTGTATACATGTATGTGTGTGTGTGTGTGTGTATGAATGTATTTTGAATTTTAAATAACAGAAGCATAGCAAGATGCATTGTATTCTATGAATAAAATCCACATTCTGGTGCAAGCTAAACCAACAAAATGCATTTCTCTTGTGTATGCTATACAGTTTTTATCCATTTATTTATTATTATTTTTGTAATCTGTGTTTTTTTTCCTTACTCTTTAAAAAATGAAAATGTTGGCTTTTTTTAAACTGAGGATGATGCAGAAAAAGATTGGTAATGCTTGTGATTACAGGTTTATCCATAGGATAATCATAAATATCCTAATGTTTAAATTTTCTTGTGTACAAAAAATTTAAATATTTCTTGCTTATTTAAATATTTCTTGCTTGAATTAAGGATTTGACACCTTCCTAACAAGGGAGTTTCAGATTATTTTTTCTGTAGATTCCCAGCAGACAAAGAGATTTACTGTAAGAATTGACTGACACAGCTCATAGAAGGAATGAAGAGTAGGTAAAGAATTTCTCAAACATTTAAATAATCAGAGAAGTATTGATGTGCAAAGCACCCTGCATCTATTGAAATTACTGTTTCACTATACACTTTTAAAACACCACGAAAGCTATTATGTGTCCTTTATGCACAAATGTTTACACTTATGCCTGTGTGCATCTCTATGAGTGAGCATAAATGAAAGTATAGTAACTGACATGTATGTTTGCTTCCTGCAAACACTTCAGAAAGTAAACCAACTAGCAGGAGTATTTACTAATTCAAAAACTCCACATGAGAACTGCTGAAATGGAGACTGGCTTCTTAATTGCAGTTATGCAGCATGACAGTCTGATTCTAACTTTTACATATGCACAATTAACTAACAGCAGGATCATCCCATCCTTCAGCCAGTCTGGTCAGCTGCCCAGAGATGCTAAATCAGAGGGGTGGTGTGCCTGGAGCACTTTCCAACACAGTCTCTGTTACATTGGTTGTTATCTACTCACATACAAGGGAGAGGATTAACAGCATTGTTTTTTCCACAGTAACAATCAAAACAGCTTGGGACAGGGCTGGGTAACTATCCTGGCACATTGGGGTGGTTTGTGTCAGATATTCAATGCTGACAATAAACAAACTTTATATCAATGAACAACAGGCCATCAGAAAACACAAGGAAGGGTAGAAAGGGATGATTATGGGACTGGAGCTAATGCAGAAAGCAGCCTTAGGACACATCACAAAAGCTTCTATAGACATTCTTGGAGGTTTTCTGTGGCGGGCCAAAACCCATGGCACAGTATCTGCAGCAAGACTGAGAAGAATTCAGTTTTTCTAATAACTAATCTTGGAAATTATTCACAAGGTTATCATTGTGATTTTGTTTTAGAAGTCTAGTAAAATATGTTCAGCTAATTGCTCAAGTAGATATTGGCTCTTATTAAGTGACAGAGTCAAAGAAAAGTAGACTAACCCATTTGTGAATTATGATGAGGCTTGCATCCAAAAGGCTTTGGAAGGGAATAATTATGAAACGTCTGTCATTTCATCATAGCAGTCTGTCTTCAATCAAAGCATGTTGTAAATAGAAGTGTTCAGAAATTACCAAAGGAAACAAAGTTTTGTCAAAAAATGCTACTTCATACAGTCTGAAGTCTTTCATTTAAAACATCTTGGGCTCAATGAGGTTTTAGCAAACTCAAGACAGAGTTCAAAGAGAACCCTGCCTGGATCCCTGCAGAGTCTGCCTGGGCTACGGACATTGGAAACAGCCACCATAGGTCAGATCAAAACTAAATTAAAAAAAAAAACTTCCAGTGAAGTTGGAATCCCATTTTTGAGCCAACTTTGTTTATGAGGTATTTTTACTGCTATTTAAAAAAGATATCTAGCAGCTACAACTCAGGAGAGAGTTCTTATAGAACAGATTTTTATCTTCAAGAAGAGACACATAAATGATTTAAAATTAGAAGAATATGACTAAAATACACATTTTTCTTCTGCTATAATCTCTAAAGAGTCTCTGAAAATAAAACAAATTAGCCTACAACTGACTTTTAAAGAATGTGTGCATTAAATACATATATGAAAAATAAATTTCCTAGTGTTACAGATTCCTGCCTCACAGCATTTCGTTTGCTATACTTGGTGAATTTTGAAAAAAAAAATACATACTTAGTGTTCATGACCAAAATGTAAAGCTAAAACATAAATTCCTTCCTGCATAAAGCATGAGTGCTGTGATAAATATGTTCAGAGTCACTTCCTATTCAGGAGATAAATGCATAAAATCTTAGAAGATAATTTTTCCATACTTTGGTTTCTTTAGAAAGCCAATGATTTCAGGTATCTCTTGATACCACTAATAAAGTGGTTTAAGGTTGTAATATGTATGGACTATGTATACAACATACATAAGTATGGAAATTAAAGTATCCAAATTAGGAGGTACATTTTCAGAAATACAGAGCATTTGGTGGTGGCAAAAGCACTAAAATAGTCTTAGAATACATTATATTTGTTTCTTTCTTCACCAAAGTGACTGGCACACATGCCAAGTATAAAGGATTTGTGTATCTTGTTGGAATGTTTCCTGCCTCAGATCATGCTGGCATAGCACATCATGCTACCATAGGAAGAGTCAGTAGACTAACTGAAGGGTACTCGCCCAGGCAAATGCTTTAGCATTATCTTCTTGTGCAACACACCTAACACAACACTGTCTTGAAAGCCCATAAAAGTTTTCAAATAGTTTTTGAAATATAGATTTTTTTTTCTGAGCCCTTCTGTCTGCGTTAAAAGTAAGAACAGTGGTGTGTTTCTTATCAACTTATTTGAAAGAAGAATCCTATTGAAAACTAAACTCATTTCAGTTACATGCTGAAATGACTGCGCTAAAGGGCCTTACTGTATAAATGGAGCACACAAGCCAAAAACAATACAAACGCTTAGCTGCTGGCTTTAGCCAGTCTCTTTCAGTGCAAATCATAATTGCTTTAGGACTTTCTGAATCCACTTTTGAATTCAAAGCTTCAGACAAATAATTGGATTTCCTGAAAACATGCTGAGCTATGTTGCTCTCCCTGTCTTGCTTCATGTCCTCAGGGCTCCAGTCTCTGCTTTATATCAAGCTGCACCTAGTAGGCTAATTGGAGGGATGGGTAGATCACTCTGCATTAACATGTCCATCTGTATTAAATAAAATCTCTTCAACAGTCTTTGTCATCTTCACCAGAATTATCACTTCAGAGCTGAAAAAACAGGAAATCAAGTAAAAGTGTCTGTGTAATTTACCAATGGCTCTGGTGTCTTAGCCCTGTAGACCTATGATCCAAGCCAATTATATACTAGCTGACTTATTTTTACAGTACTTTGACATTGTATACTCGCTTCATGTGTCTCACTGACTGCAGGGCAGCTCTAAATATGCTTTGGGCTATCTGCCTAGACATTTCTTGCTCTAGGTAAAGTACAGTTGAAACACCATTTGAGTTTGATCTGTGAGGCTTGTAAATATGTAATATCAAAGATTAAGCCCTTCAGTTTCCCAGTATTGTGACAGGTGTACAAAAGGTATCATATTAACAAATGAGGTGTGGCTTTTTTCATTGTTATTGTTTAACATTAATAGCATATAATAAGCTGGTGACACTTTTTTCCCCACATTTGTGTAAAAAAATGAATAATCAATCTACAGTGGCTGCTGAGACAAAAACACAAAAAGCAACAACAGCAGAAACAACCAAAAAAAACCCCAACAAAACCAAACCCAAAGAAACCACCCTGCATTAATTGCTGATGATATGTCTAGGGTCACGTTTGTACTAAGAGTTCTCCTGGCATAGCTGTGTTCAGATTCTGAAAATATTTGCACCTTCTTGCTGACCTCACTGTGTTGGAAAACACTAAATGCCAGTACTATGAAAACACAATATTCCTCTAAGGGTGGTTTGGATGGTTTCACTTAAGAAATTCAAAGAAATGGCACAAGAATGCTGACAAACATTCTTGTCTTGTGCCTCACAGTTTGATGCACTGCTCGCTCCTTAACATGCTATTTGCCACTGTTAGAGTCTTTTTTTCTCTCCTTTCTGTTCCAAGTATCTCAGACAATGGTAACACCTCTCTCTAGCCTTCACAGAAAGCAGCTGTCTTCTGCAACCTCTGTCTATTAGCTTGATGGTGTTTGACTTACAGTTCTGCTTCTTTTCAGGCTTCTTCTCCTCTTTTCTTTTCTTTTCTTTTCTTTTCTTTTCTTTTCTTTTCTTTTCTTTTCTTTTCTTTTCTTTTCTTTTCTTTTCTTTTCTTTTCTTTTCTTTTCTTTTCTTTTCTTTTCTTTTCTTTTTTCTTTTCTTTTCTTTTCTTTTCTTTTCTTTTCTTTTCGAGTTGTTTATAAAGGTTTCCATGTTCTTGGATTCTAACATATTGTACTTGCAAAATGGCAGGAGCCACTTTGCATAGCTGCACCAGAAGAGTTTTCAATACTGCAAAAACAGTATACATTAAAATGTTAATGTCCAGAAGCATATGTATCTGAGCATCTTTTCCATTTTATTTCTCTTCTGGTCTCTGTCTGCAATAGTTTATGGTTGGTTTTGTCTTCTACAATTTATATTCCATGATATATCCTTAGAGTCTTACTGGATAAGACCACAGGACTAGTGCCAGAATTCTGCCTTCTGTCAGTGGCTAGGAGGGGGAGCAGGGATACTGCCACCCATGAGACAGTATGTATCAGCAAACCACAAGTCACTTCAGGGCTTACCCTCTCCTCTACACCAAATCTGAACACAACATATTCCCCTTACCAACCCTTTTGAACTCCACAAATTAATTTTCTCCACATTGAAAAGTGACTATACTTTCTTGGTTTCTCTGTCATGTTTCTTAACCAGTTTTTGTTTATGGAAAAACTTACTTTATTTTGCTAAGGCTACTCACTTTCCTTCACATCCTGCCTAATGCAGGACTTCCTCCTCTGAGAGAAGATCCTCAGCAAGCTTTTCTTTTGGCACTGTGGATGTTTCTTACTCTTGGTTTGGCACAGCTGGGGCATTGTTACAGTCTCTGCCAATTATGGATGGATCTTATTACTGAGGTTAAGTTTTAACCCACCCATTCTCACCATCATTTGAAGATGTGTAATAATTTTGACAAACCTTAATGGCCATTCCAGATGCCCATTTATTGTGGAGTGACCCACAAACTATCACATCACAAATGGTCACAAAAACATACTCACCATCTGTCATGATATTTGAGTTTTGCATACAACTCCTGATACATAAACCAGGAATTTAGTTATGCTTTGTAGTAGAAAAGTTGGCCAAACCTGGAATTAAATCTGAATATTGAACAGAATATAGCATTTTAAATCTTTAAGAACTGATATCTTTTTTTCAGGAACCAAATTTATTCTGAGGAAGAAACCCTCTGTGAAAAAGGTAGTTACAACCACTTGATCGGACTACAGTTTCACATGTAATTATTCCATTTTTGTACAGATAAAAGGTATGATGAAACTGAGAAAAAATAAATCTGAATCTCAGCACAGGATGTAGGTTCACAGGATAAGGCCAGTAGAAAGGCATCTCAGAAGGGCTCTAGTCCCACCTCCTGCTCAAAGCAAGGTCAGCTGTGAGGTCAGACTGGTCGGCTCAGTGCTTTAGCTGGTCTTACAAATCTTGAAATGCTCAAGAATTTGGCTTCCACAATCTTTGCTTGACTGAACCTCTCATGTTTCAACCTATGCCTTTGACTCTCGTCCATCCATTGTGCATCACTGAGGAAAGTGATGCACAATGGCTTGATCACCTCCAAAAGCTGCTCTTAAGTGGTGGAGCTAGAATTAGTACTGAGTCCCCTTAGAGCTGTCTCCTCCCTGACTGAACAAATCCTATTGCCCCAGCCTCTCCTTAAAGGGTGAGTGCTCCAACTTCTGATCATCTTTGTGTTTCCCATGCTGCACTTGAAGAGAAGTGAAGAGAAAAAGTAACTTACCTGGGTCTACTGGCTGTAGTCCTGTTGCTGTAACCCAGGATGCAGATGGATAGATGTATAGATTACAGCTCAGAATAGTGGAAGCGTTTGAGCTATGGATTCGAAGGCTTGTCCCTTCATGGCATGAGCCCTTTAGGGCAGGGCAAATACTGCTAAGCAGTATTTATTTTAGGGCAGGGTAAATACTGCTTAGCTGTTTCAGAAACAACAGTATGACCAGTGACTGTACCACTTGCAGTGGCTTTAAGTTCCAATCAGTAAAATTGTTTCAGTCTGTAAAGATCTTCAAGTCATTCTCTTTGATGACTGCCTTGTGCTAAAAGATGTTCCCTGCACTAACAAATGTTTGTCACTAACTTCTAAAGGTTGGAGCAGTAAAACATAACTTGACTTGAAAATGTGTGTGCTGAGCTTTGACTTATGACAGCCTGGTTAATGTGGAATTCTCTTCCATAAAAGTGAATCAGTTATAAAGTCTCTCCACACCCATTTTGTCCTGGATCAGATTTTTCTCCTAATAGGATTTGTATTGAAAGAAAATATGTAAAGACATTCCACGAAATTTTATCTACATGTTGATGTTCACGTTGTTGTGAAACTGAAGTGACTTGTCTTACAGAAAAGGTTTCCTGTGGCTGTTTATAATATGATCATCCCTGAAACGATGAGTGGACCATGCCAGTGGCAAATACTTAATTTGCATAATACTTTATAGAAGTATTTGGTTTTACTCTGGAGTTTGGTTGGGTTATGGCAAAAACCTACACCCAAGACACTACCTCTCAGACCTTGGATTATGTTTAAGTTTTCATTTTAAAAATTGTTTTTATACCTCATACTTTGATGTTAAAGATGGAAATGCAAACATTTTCTTGACACTGTAAACATGTCAGCAAGGCAGGAAGAAACCCTCAAACCTCATGCTTGTGTTGGAACAAATCAAACTCAGTGACACATAAGGAGGAGGCTGCTTGCTATAGGGGAAAGACTGGATAGTCCTTATTGGAATGACTTGGAAGCCCACAGGGCTCTGCTCTTCTGCTTTCTCATGACCCTGTGTAAATTAGCATTTTATGACTATTCTAGGCAGAAGGCATTTAACTGTTTCATTAAGAGAAGGATGACTTTCTCCTAGATTTAAAAAAAACATTGTTGGCTTTGCATCAGAATAAACATGTTGCAGATTCCAGATGCCTGCAGCCAATTAGCATTTAAGCACTAAAATCCTTATAGACTTTTGGCATCAAGCCTTATAGTTTTTGTGGGAAAGGAAGAAATTGTATTGCTTTCCTTCTTGCTATTTCATTTATATCACAGAAATGGAATGTCTTTTACAGTTGAATGTATGTACTTCTGTAATTTTTAGATGTAAAGCCAAAAGGCCCCTGTGATTCCTAAATGTACTGCAGCCAAGCTTCTCTCTAGACTCTTCCAAAACCTACTAGTACACTGTTCAGGCCAGAAACCAATGGATAACTCTGCTTAAATCCCTCTGCCTTAGAGAAATTTCTACCTTAGAGAAAATATGACTGTACTGTTGAAGTAAGGAGATGTTACCTTTGTTGCCCTAACAGGAATGTATTTTGTAAATCTTTCTTTAAAGTCTTTGTAAAAAGACATTTTTTCAATCTTATGTTTTTTGGATACTGAAACTAGCCATAGTTGGCAACCATGAACTATTTACTTTTGACAAGAGGATAGAGAGATGAAACTATATTTTGTTTGCAAGACACAGCCCATATACCTGAAGAAAAAACATTCAAGACCTGATTTAGCCACCAGTGCTTTAAATGGAGCAATAAAATACCAACCTATTGTGCTCTTTCAAAGATGAAGGTGGGAGGTAACCTTGGCACATGCATGAAACAATGGTTTTCAGTTCTTTAACCTCTCTGAAAAATGTGTAACAAGTCACAGTCATTAGAAGATGAACCTAAACAAATTTAAGTTGGAAGTCTATTTTTTTTTAAAAGGAAGGATAATTAATTGTTTGAGAAGCCCTCCTCAATACATAGTTCTTCAGTTGCTCAGTTACACAAAGTTTCTAAAGGATGCTCCTGGAACCCTGGCCACAGTTAAGTAATTACGGTGGTAGATCCAACTTCATAGAGTCTCATAATCTAATAATAGGTGGGAAAATGAAATGGGCTTCTCCCACCACCATTCAGGTTAGAGACTGGACTCTAGATTTTGGAAGCAGGAATGCAGTAGGCTATGCAATATTAGGAATGATAAGGGGGAGATGAAGGACTAAGGTGTAATCTATAAACCTGAAGATACTGCACAGATAGGCAAGAGCAGTCAGATCAACCCTTGCAGGGCGCTGGCTGAGGTGGCATCACCCTACCCACAGAATGCCGTTGGGTTGGAGTGAAGGGGAGCCCAGAACCTGGGACAGGGCATTCTGAGCAATAGCAGAGGCTCCCTGCTAAGGAATTTGCAAGACTTAGATGCACAAAGCTATGGCCGATCTGCTCCACTGTTGGTTGTTAAACATGTTTCAAAAAAGAAGCAGTTTTGGGGACTCGGACAGACTTCTCCCCAGTGAGGTTTCTGAGCTCTGTTATTCTGTGATCCAAACTGCATCTGCAGAAATAGAAGGATAATTGGGATTCTGAAAACATTGTGACATTTTAAAATCTTCAGAACTGTATTCGTCATGTACGAGGTTGTTAGGTGCTTTTAGCAATGTTTTCCTTGTCACATTGCTAACTGTTCCCCTGTTAGCACAGGATGCAAGGAAGCTTATGGAAGTCTAATTTGAGACATTGTGCTCCTTGCAGAGAGAAAACACATATACACACATATTAGCTTAGCCATGAGAATTTGTGACATCATATATTAAGTCTTCAGCAGAGATCACAGATTAACTGTAAGATTTACTTTGCTTAACACGTGTTTTAAAGCTACAGCTTAAGTGGTCATCACTGTCAGATTTAAATATTCAATAAACAACTCTTAACAGTATATTTTTTCCTTAATGTAGACATTTAGCAGCTCTGAGCAGGAAAAAAGTAAGGATTCAGCTGGTTGAATCTTCCTAACATCTGGTTATTTTTCAGAAGTAAATATGTATATGTATTTAAGTATACCATACTTAATGTAATACAATAAATAGTAGATCAAGTGATTATGATAAGTATTTAAATAATTTTGTTAATGTGTATCCATTTTTGAGAACTTATATATTTTATTCTTGATTCCCTGGAGAAAAACTCAGCTTGTTTGTGTGGCAATGAGAAAAGTACATGCATCTTTTAATGAATATATGTTTTACACTCATCTTTGGTTTTCCTTGAGGCTTTTTGTAACTTATGTCAACCTAAGGTTTTATGTAGATCTGAAACAAATCTTCAACATCCTATTCACTTTGGCACACACGTCAAAACACATGGGCTAGATGTTGGATAAATCAGAAGGCCCACTCTAGGAGTGGACCACAAGCTGCAGGCTCTACTACTCAATAGTCATAGAGTTTATCTGAAGAAATGATCCCGAACTATCTGTAAGATACAGCACGTAGGTCATTGTTCAGCACAGATTCTTTTGTTCAACAGGTTTACACCTGTAGTGCTGGATTCTTTCCTACTCTAGGTGAGCCTCATAATATGCAATTAAATACAATATGTGAAAAAGGGTGCAGATCTTTTCTTTCCGTATTAAAGTGGAAACCACACTTGAAGAGACATGGAAATTATTCCAGTTCAGATGGTTCACTGACTTGGTTTAATATAGTGTAACAAAGGTGCTAGTAGGAGAACAGAAAAATGTCTAGCCAGATATTGGCAAAGAAAAAAGTTTTAGTAGCTCTTCTCTCTCACCCCAGAGAAACAGGTAACAGCTATGACATACATGATTGCACCTACAATGTAAATCTGATATTAGTCCCTTTAATCTCTATAGAGTAATGTGATAGTTCACTATAGACTGGAAGTATTTATATATGTCTCTAAATTAATCACTTTCAGATTTTATTATCCTAACAAAACTCTTGAAAAATATTCCTGGTATTACTCTTTTGACAAGCTAGGTAATATTATTTAATTAAGAGTAACTTAGTTCAAAAAAGGTATATTTAGAGAGAAAGGAATTATTGGTCTGGAAGTGGGCTTGCAACAAAATTTTTCATCATGATGGAACAGTTTCATTATATATAAGAGAATTTCAATTTATTTTACCTAAAGAATGTTGTATGCATCAAAGTTCAGTTGCTATAAAATGCAGTTTGCCTAATGGAAGTTATATGAGGTACAGAAATTAACAATTCTATGTTTTGTACTCATGTTGTCATAATCTCTGCCTAGTGCACTGTGCTCTATACAGCTGGCATCCATTGACAGAATAGGATGGAAAAAGCATATGTTCACAGCTGAGTGGAATTTGATCAGCTGGTGCCAAATTTAAACTACACGCACAATTTTTTAATCTTGTTTTTTCACTCGCAGTGAGATGCTGATGCAAAACACAACTCAATGACTTAGATAAGTCGTTTTTGTTTTCTTCCATTTAAAAAAACAAAACATCAACCACAAAAACACAAACAAACAATCAATCAATCAAAAAAAAACCCAAAAACCCCAAACCAAACAACACAACAAACAAAAATCCCAGCAGAATAAGGAAGGGGAAAAAATAATAGATTTTTTCTGCTCAAGACACGATGTACCTTTCTCTCCTATATGAAAGGCAGTTCTGAATCATAGGATTATTCTGGGAGATAAGGACAAAGATGTTCTATAGGATGTACTCATGAGGGCTGGAGTCCAAGATGAGGGGATGAAAGCAGTGGTGCCATCCCAAGTTTTGCCCGCAAATTAAATTCTGGCTGTTTGAGATGTCACCAGTTACTGTTAGAAATATCATGGTGTGCTCTTTTCTAGGTCCCTGAAACTTTCTCCTGCTCAGCAGTTATGGTTCAGGATATGGGACACATACACAGATGGGCTCAGAGCCTCCTGAATTTTTCAAAGGAGACCATTTCCAATCTCACTGTAAAGAAAAGTGATAAACAATGATTTAGTAATGAACTATTCTATGGGTCTGAATGTCACTTATAAAATGCTGATCTGGGGGACATTTGTGTTGGCTTAGATACACCAGTGAGCTCTGCAAAGTAATCCCTGTGGTTTTTCCTTCCTATAGGTTATTCTGAGGGATTAGGAGATGAAGGAGGTTCTGACATTCTTCAGATCATCCACAAGTGGCCCAGGCTGAGCACTACACATCATATGAGTCCTTCATGACACTATCTGTTCTCTTCCTTCTATGTACAATCAGTAGATATAATTTTATGATTGGAAAAAATGATTTTTTTAAAAAAGATACTTGTTTAGTATCTACTAAACACAAAGGAGACAATAACTCAAAGTCTTAAAGATTTTCTTTCAAGATTTCAGGCTCAGATGCCTCTGCATTCAGTTAACTTCTTTTCTTCACAACCATCAGGGCCAGAGAGACTATTTTACCAGATGTAAATAGAAAGTTTGGATAGAAACATGGCACCCTTAAATATATTATCAAGTCACAGACATAGTATGGGTGGGACAATTTTGAGCTTTGAAGTTAAAGAATTCCTAAAGGACTGGTAAGGCAAAATCAATTATTTAAAGAAAAAAACATGGTAAAATGAAAAGAAAGGCATGAGAGCTTTATAACAACACTGAGAAGAAGTCTTTGAGAAGACTTGAGATTTATTGATTCACCGCAGTAGATACACAGAACAAAAAGGAAGAACCTTTGAAGCTGAAGGGAGTTCCTTTAACCACAGATCTTGTTGAATGTTTTTATTATGAAGCAAGGAGAAAATATGCTGATGGCATATTGTGCTGTCAACATGATGAAGGATTAAACTGGCCTACAGGGAGAACTCAAATACCTTGAGAATGGAAGCAATGGAAATAGAAAGAAATAATATTACAGAAAGTAACCTAATGCTTTAAGAGTAATAATATGAGGAATTTCTATAAACTTTTAATTCTGCAACAGGAAATAACAGAGGAAAAGAAATATATGGGTGCAAAACTTGTTCACATTAATAACTTTCAAGCATGAAGTACACTTGCAAAAGGTTCCCTTCAGCGTACATTGAGAGGTTTCCTTCAGTACATTTCTTGACTAAAAAGCAAAAAAAATAAAAATTCAGAGAGGCTTCTTAAACTCTGTGCCTTCTTCTGGATGGCCACGTTCAACATAAAAAAGAAATAAAATATTAACATTAAAACATATGGAATGATAATCAGAGAAATGTTGGACCTGTAGCATAACAAAAGCCAAGATAAGCTAGATATGTGTAGTTTAAGAAAAGGAAGACTTGCAACTGTTAGGGATAAACATGCAAGGGATGGAGATAAACACTGGGAAAGGAGAAGGGTCCAGTAGATTAAAGGAGGTTGTCCACAAAGGAGCAATGAGCATATAAACTGTCAAAGAACTGCAATGTCTACAAACCAGAGAGAAGTTTTTTGCCAAAGAGGTTGGAAACAGTCCCTATTTAGTAGAATTGGGGAGCTAAACTTATATTTAAATATAAGGTCATATGTATTTATATATATATATATATATATATATATATATATAAGTTTATATATATTATTATATTTTAAGATAAATCTTGGTCAGTCTACACAAAATATTTTTATGTCAGGAGACCAAATTTGATAATGTGATTATGCTTATTTTTTCAGTTTTGGAGACTGTATTAATATACTATATTGGCCAGTTAATAATATCAAAGTTTTAATTTTAATGTTTTATAAAGTATATTAAAATTAAAATAAGTAAGGGAACCTGCTAAAACCTTCCTCAAAGGATATCTTCTATATGCAATGGTTTTATTTAGTAGAAATACAATTTTATGTGTTATTGTTTATACAGAGTAATGATTCCTAATACTGGAAGATAATAGGTCAAATTAATGGATATCATATTTTTAAGAAGAATTTTCCAAGGGATCACTGCATCTTTTACTAAGTTTGTGAGGGATTTCAGTTCAGGAGCAGAAATAAACATCTGGGATGGTCATAAATAGTGAAGATAGTGATCATAAACACTTCAGAAACAAGGTCCACTCACACCATTATGGCACAGTTATAAAAGATTTTTGCTTAAATTAAAGGTATTGACCTGTGCTAGTGATGTTGATATATTGTAGAAGAGATTTATGCTTTTAAAGAAAACTAAGTCAGAATCAGCATATTAACATCAAGAGCACCTTAGGTTAAACAGGTAGTCCTATGGTACATGCCATGTCTCTTACACTCTGCTTTATGTGGCTCAGGAAGGTCTCTGATTTTTCCTAAAATAGGCTGCTGTAGGAGAAGTTACCAAATATAGGATTTGGTAATTAGCTTCAGTTACTAAACTGAAGAACAAGAAAGAAAGTAAAGAAATGAAAGGAGGAAAAATTCTTTCCCTCTAAGTGTAATTTTGTTCAAATCAGTATCAACAATAATAATAGTAATTACACACTAAAAGGAATTGGCAATAGCAATTTACAGTATGAGTTAGAAAATGTGATTGCTACTATTGACTTCGGACATTGTGGTTCCAAGCAGTCCCTTTCAAATACAGGACATCTTTTAATTGAGTACGTAAAAGCTCTCAGGTTTCCAGGAGATTTAAATTTAAATATGCAGGAGAAATAATTCCCTGATGTCATTCATCATCAATTTTCCTCACCTTTATTTGAGAGCAATGCCTGGCATGCCAGCATGTTTTGTGTCTTTCCATTTTTCCTTGAATTCATACAAATTTTACATTTTTTTTCTTATCTGATTTCTCCCGTGCTTCTAAATTTTTAAGATGGGACAAAAAGCACAGGTGATTGAAAGTTGCAATGATTTGTTGCTGGTGTATGACACCTATATTTTTTTGTGAAAATAACTTTAAAAAATGGAAGAACTGTGCTGTCTGAAGTGACTAAAATCACTCCTATTTTACTCTGAATTCTACTTTTTTGGTGTCTTTTTCTGATGTTTGTGATATTGATTACTGAATTACTTCAGTAGCCACCCCAAATTTTAGAAAGCAATATGATTAATTTTTGAAGCAGAACATCTGATAATAAAAACACCTTTACTCTCCAGGGTGAGCTCTGTAGTTTATATAACTTTTTGCACTGATTGGTAAAGTTGCATTTATATCTTGCAATTCCTCTCACCCACACTGCACTTGGCTGCTGCCCACCAGTGGTTCATTCTAGGGAATACATGAAAAAGAGAGAGCAAAACATTATAGCCATTTTTATTACATTAATATAAATAATATATGCCAAGGCTAAGATATGGTTAGCTACTTCTCTGTGTCAGAGAAAAAGAAGAAGGGGAATATTACACAATTATATACATCAGGGAGTTCTTAATACAATTTTCTATGCTGGTTGTTAATTTTCTTCCAGTACAGATAATTTAATTTACCACTATTAAATATTTGCTCCTGAACGCAAAATGCTTACTTGCTACTTTTTCTTTTCCATACCTTTCACCTAACAATGATATATGCATTTCAGTGGATTAGTGAGCTATTACCTTGCTTGTCTACCCTACTTGTTGCTTAAATATTGGAAGTCATTGTACCTTTATATTTAGGCAAAAGTTTTAATACTGAGTAGACTTATAAACTTCCTAAAGCTGTTTTCTAAACAGCTGATTTAGTATATAATTATACTTTGTATATAATTATGCTAGATAAATACCAACCAAATAATCTGGAAACTAAAGTAAGTTAAGTAATGAAAAGGCACATAAACTTTTTACTACACAAATGTATTAAGTCATATCAAAATAAAATCAATTTTTATCTAGAAAGAGAAAGAAATAAAATCTTCTTATATCTTTTTGTTGGCTTGAGAGAAGAAAAAAGAAATACCTGCTACTTTAGGATGACCTGGCTCTTTACTGTATTGCAAAACAATTAGTGATTTACAACATTCCTTCTATAGAAGAAGTAGATTGGAGGCAGGCAGAAGGCATTTTATTTACATGAAATCAGAAGTATTTTACAGTTTGCTGTGGCTTTCAAGTGTGTGATTCTTTTCAACTGCTGTTTTCATACAGAGAACTTTCTAGCATATGATGAACATATATCATGTCTGGTTTGTTCCTTCTGTGACATGGTGTGTAACATTTTCTTTTGGCTGGATTTTTATTTGTTTCAATTTGGAAAGACATCTGTGCCTTGGTACTTGTCATTTCCAACATAATTTAAAGGAAATGCATCAGGGAAGGATGATGGTGGCATTTATGGTGATGTGTACTTCTTATAGATGTCATTTGATTGACTAAAAAGGTGTTATGTACTGGTACATAATGTTATTTTAAAAACTACTGGTAGAGCTATGAGGAAACTTTGCATGGAAAAAGTTGCAGACTGAATTGAGGAAAAGTAAATTATGTATATTCAGTCAAAGGAAACTGTGTGAGATAACTTTTAAATGTACCTCAGTACCCAAACCATTCAGGGGATTCCATGATTCTCAAAGTGATTTTTCCCTTACTGATGACATTATCTCATTATCTCATTATTTCATTCTTGACCTAAATTTTTTCAAACACCAGGCCATCCTAGGCATTGAATGGGAAGGCAAAGCTTGCATCAGGAAAATACTATCTCCTCTGGGACTTGTGTTGTCTGAACACTTCTTCCTGCTGCAAGCAGATACTAAAAAGATATGGAGAAAAAAATATGGGATTGATAAATGAGGGACTGAGACATGGAAGAGTATTTTCCCACAACTATTTTGAGTATGTCCTGCCAGAAGGGATGTAAATGCTTTCAATTCATTCAGCTTTCCTCCAGCACCTCTGTGAGGAAAGCCCCCCCTCTCTCCTGCTGCTGAAGCTGACCACTTCAGATGATGAGAGTGGGTGTCTTGCTTTTATGCACTGACAAACAACAATCCTCTAACAAGCCATGAGAGCTGCCTCTGCTCAGAGAGAGGACCTAAGTCTGTATAGTCTTGAATATATGGCCTCTGCATCATGTGAGGGACCTTGCAGATATTTATTCCTAAATTCTCTATCAATTTAATCAGGAATGGAAGGGTGGATGATAAGCAGTGGGTACATCTCCCATGTATTTCTTGCAACATGTGTGAAGGAGAAACCTTTTGTTTTCTGTATTAAGTGCTGGCTGTTATGGACACAACTGTCTGTGCTTAGTCTGTACAGGACTATGTTTCATGAGCCAGAGAGATCAAAGTTGGATTAACAGTCTAAATTCATTTACAGATGTCACCGGAGGTGAACTTTGGAAATATCAGTACATTATTATTGACTGGTGAAAGAGATCTGTATTATCTGAGAGGGCACCTTAAATGTGTGCAATATCTGTGAAGAATGTTGACTCATGATGACTCTTCACAGAATCTAGTGCTGGGTTCTCCAAGAGTTTGTCAGCTCGCAGCATTGAGTATGAATTAACATAGCTCTGATAGAGTAATGGGAGGCCTTTGGGTTTTTATACACTTTAGATTAGGGTTGAATGATTCCTGAAATTTTTACTGCATCAAAATTAATATTTTATTACACATGTGGGTGTTTTCTCTTAATTTGGTTGACAATTTTTCCCCCCACAATTGTAGTATTGTTTTCCATAAAAACATTTTTAACTTGAGGTAATTAAACTGTGGTTCACTGTCTGCTCCTGACATGGCACAGTGTCTAATAAATGTTTTGTTCATTTTCTTTACAGAGTTTGCAGACATAATTTCTATTAGTGCCCCTTCCTGGATAATTTCAACATATAGTATATACATTTCCCTGCCTGAGAAAATAATATATATATATTTATATGGATGTGACAAGACAACTTTTTCATTTCGTGTGTCATAATATATTTATTTCTTGTATCTATTTAACCTAAAATTTCCACATTATTAGCAATATCTGTATTTATTTAATTTATAATTTTCTTTATGGCATTTGAATACTTATTATGATTTGGATATTCCATTGCCACTTCTACACATTTGTTATCTTTTCATTGTTCTTCTACAATATCCATTCTTTTGCAGAAACTTGCAGTCTCTTATGTGTTCACTTCAATATAGATATCCTGCTTCTGACATAAATCCAATAATTAATCTGTCAGGATTTTTGTTTTACCTCTCTATATAGTTCATAAATACTCCTATTAATACTAGATTTTTCTCTCCAAACCATTTGCATCTCTCAAATTCATTTGTGCATTGATGTCCAATTTTTAATATGTTTAATTTCTGTTTAATATAGTATTCCAGTCGATGGACATGGTTTGTCTTGAACATAAACATGTCCTCTTCCTTAATGTTGTTGCTTATATTTTTAGATAAGATGAAATATTCTTTCCCAAAATCTTCTTAACTCTGGACAATTAAATTTCTGTGGGAAACGTTGTGGTGTCATTTCTCAATAGGAGTTTTATTTCTCAATAAATACATTTTCTAAGTGTTGGAATGGTTTTGAAAAAAATATTTATTGTGTCCATTAATGGTGGCCATTTGCAAAACCTGTGTTAATGTGCTGTGAGTATTTTAGTGGTCTTGCTTTCATTCTGATGCTCTTTGAAAGTTTATTGTATTTTGTATGCAGCTTGAAGGCTGACCTCATCTTTTCTTTGCCTTCACTATCCTTTCATCAATATTTGCCACCTGGTCTTTATACTTAACTGGTTTATTCTGCTCTTCCAGTTCTTCCAGCTGTAAATTCAATTCCCCTTGTGGTCAGCTTCTCATTTTTGACTCTCTGAAGTCTTCTAAGGTCTGGTTTCAAATTAGAGATTTAATGGAAATAATCTCTTTACAGTTGCATACTTAATTCAGTAGCCATACATACTTAATTCAGTAGCCATACATAGTCTTCAAAAGTTTATTTTCTTGTTACTGTTTCCTGTAAAACAGTTGTTGGTGTAGTTTAATGTGGCATTGTCTGGTAAATATTCTGGTTTCATGTTACCTGAAACAAAAACTCAGCAGGATCAGATCATTTTACAAATGATCACACATATTGTTTTTTTATTTATTATTTCACTTGTTTCCTTGAAGAGATTACATTCTTGTATCCTTTGTTTACACATGTTTCTGGAGACATGGGCTTTTCAACCATGTCTTTCAACCCCCACTCATGGGCTTTTCAGTCTAGATTCTCCATGTTCCCCCTTTTCCCCTGATTTCTTGACTTCGAGACACTTTCTCTGTTCTAGTACCACGTAGTGTTTGTGCTCTTGTTGTTCAGCCCTTTAAATATTTTTGTACAATGAAACTGACTTTTTAATGGACAGAAGTAAAATTGCAAACATTTACAATTGCCATTTACAAGGCAAGATATGTGTTGCTTATTTCACTGTATCCACAGAAGACATGGGACCAGCCACAGTATTTCCCTTCGGCACCCAGTGCTGCCAGGTGCAATAGCTACCTGTTTTCTGTAGGAACAATCTGGAGACCCTCCCATGCATTGTTTTGCAGGAGTATCCAGCCTTGCCAATAGCTCCCAGGCTGCTGTGGCTCAAGAGGCTCTCCATGGGTAGCACCGGATCTGTTCCATAAGGCCCCATTGTTGAACCCCTGCTGTGACTTTCCACACTGTGCTTCCAAACTCCTTTGAAATGCCAGTGTGCCTCCACGTTAGGGAGTAATGGAAAGAAGACTGTGCCTTTTCCCAGCATTCATACACAGGTATTTCAGGTTCATCTGCCTCACACTGCCTTCTTCCTTGCTTCCTGACATTATTTATAGCACAGTTTTTCCCCATACTTCACTTGGTTTGAAGTGATATTCCATCCATACCCCATCTCTGTTCTCCTACTCCATGTGGGTGGGAGATGACAGACAGCTGCCCTAGCAATTAAAATGCCCTATGTGTGGATATGCAGGAGAAGGGCCTTGTCTCTGACAGGTGCATGAAAAAAAATGTTTTATTTTTCATCCTGACCCAGGATAAGAATACCTCAATACAGTGGATTTCACAGGAGATGGAGATTCTGTCAGAGCTCTATCTGCCTCATTACTTGTCTAGTTCAGCAGTGCTAAACCAGTGTCTCTGGATCTGATGCCCACCTGAAAGGACTAGTGGGAATACTGGAGTTATGACCTGCACACCTAGGTAAGGGGCAGCTGGGTGTTTCTAATTACCTCCTGCCATTTCAGTGGGCAAAACATTTCTTCACCATTCTTCCTTTCCTTCTCTTTGTCCTTGCTCTTCATCCTTTTCTCTCTTTACTATTCTCTTGCTGCCTGTGTGGACCTAACTTCCACATTGTGCTCACTCTCCATATCGGTGTGCTGACTTTGTCCACTAGAACGTTTTGTTGAATTTGTTTTCTGGAATTTAAAGCATTAAATTGATTAACAAATAAATTCACTTGCAGAAGCTATGGTGCAGAAGCCTTTATTTGGAAGCAAGGGTGAGAAGGAGGAATATTAATTACTCCCTTTAGCAGCAGTGAGTTGTTAAATCAACTTAAGCAGGAACCTTGGTAATACTGCATTTGAAGAAGCCTGTGTAGGACAACTATCACAACACTCTGTCATGACTGCAGTGTGGGATGATGAACAAATGGACAGTTTGCAAGGTCACCCTGCTCATGGCATCAATTGTATTGCAGCTGAGGGCACAGAGAAAGAATGCCATACTGTTATTGACCACAGCCTGTGTCCTGCTGTCAGGGGACCTGCTCCCTTAATTCCAGAGAAAAAACCACATGAGAGTCAAGGAGCTTGCGGCTGTTCCAAGGTGAATGATGCTGATTTAGTTTCTCTTTGCCAAAAGTCAGTGCCAGAGCTGTTTGTTGTAGTGACCAAGACACTGGGAAATAGCTGTGAAGGTGAAGTGTACATCTGGTCTCAGACGTGCATGAACCTCTGATTAGGCCAGTTTGTCACTATATCCTTCATCAACAGGGTGTTTCTTCCCCTTTAGTAAGCTGCTGCATAAATGCCTAGAAATCAACATCCTGCAGCACAATGGAGAAACTTAAATCCAACTTGTGAGAAACAGTGGGGCTTTTCTTCCTAGGCTTCTGCAGTGGACTGACTATTGAAAAAACACACACTTGGTAACAAAGAGTGTTAGGTGTTTTGATTATTTTTTGGATTGTCTCAGCTTTTTGGCCATGGAATTCCTTGAGTTAGACTGCTTCCTGATATAGGACAAAATAATTAGATCTTCTTCAGAAAATGTGCTTAAAGCAGGTATTTCTCTTAGACATCTTAGGATGTAACTATGGCAGAAGAGGTCAAGGGCAGCCTTTCAACCACTTGCCAAATTTATGTAAGGCAATTCAGCGAACAAATTCTCAGAATCCAGGAGTTAGTCCAGCCCCTCTCCTTGTACTAGATAAGTTTTAATTATTTAACTTCAAAGTACCAGCAAAAAAGATACCCATAAATATTGTCAAAATTTGATCATAAAAAAAATAATGCAGTTCTATGAACAACAGAGAGGAGGTTATCAGTTCTGTGAAACCTGAACACATGATTGCAGTGCTTCTCATGTTTGAATCTGGTATCCCAACACACGGCATGCAATAACTGACAGAAACCATTGTGGTTTAACCCCAGCCAGACACCAAGCCCCAGGCATATGCCTGCTCACTCCCACTAACAGGATCGAGGAGAGAATAGGAAGGGCAAAAGCTAGAAAACTCATGGGTTGAGAAAAAGGCTGTTCAATAGGGAAAGGAAAAGCCATGTGCACACCACCAAAGCAAAACAAGGAATTGGTTCAGTTTCCCATGGGCAGGCAAGTGTTCAGACATCTCCAGGAGAGCACAGCCCCACCACCTGTAATAGTGGATGAGGAAGACAAATGCCATCCCTCCAAATGTCCCCACTTTCTCCCTTTTCTCCTTTATATCCGGAGCATGGTGCCATGTGGTCTGCCCTGTCACTTTGGCCAGTTGAGGTCACCTGTCCTGGCTGTGTCTCCTCCCAGCCTTTCATGCACCCCCAACTTCCTTGCCTTTGTTGCCATATGAAAAGCCAGAAAAGGCCCTCGTTCTATGTAAGCTCTGCTCAGCAATAACAAAACCATCTCCAGATTATCAACCCTGTGTTCACCACAAATCCAAAACTTATCCCCATACTAGACCCTGTGAAGAAAAATAAACCTTGCCCCAGCCAAAACCATAATAAGCTTTATCAGTATAAATGAAGCAATATCAAGGCAAAGTTTAGCAGACAGTAGGTAAAACAACTGGAGAGAAACTTGAGGATCAAGGTTTGTCAATGTTGACCTTTACCTGTTTAACAGCTGCTCTTTGCATTTGTTCCTCTAAAGATAGTTGGAGGGTCATTTGAGGCTGGTTGACCCCCATCTCTGCTGCTTGTTCATTTTAACCTCAGTGTTTTGAAACAATTTTTAAAGTCTTGAGCAAGAACAATATAAAAATATCAGTGTTAGAAGCAACCATCATCACCTACAATGAGGCAAAAAGAAAAAAAAATTGTTTAGGTTCAGAGTTTTTCAGAATTCAGTTTAAATTTGATCTCTTTAAGCCTTGATCAATTATACAGTCAGTCTATGAAAATTAGTATGTTGTTCCTTTTTTACTACCAACACTGTATTGCTCCATCTCTTCAAAACCGTTTTTCTTAGTCTCAAAAATTAAGAGTACAAACTGAACAGCAGCTGTCAAGCATATTTTAAAAAGTATGACCAGCTCTGTACTTCCTTAGAGTCCACAAATGTCACTGTCTACATTGCATTTGTTGTCTTTTAGACTCAATTGAATGTATACATGCCCTTGCCGTAAAAACCACTTTGCACTCTGCTTTAAATACTGTTTCATGATAAGAAGGTAATTTTCAAAATTTTTACCATGCCCACAGATTTAAGGCAGAGGCATGGCATTTACATCTTTGAGTAATTATCTGTTTCAAACTTTACAATCGGTGGCTTTACATCTGTCAGTTATCACCACTCACACAACTGGTGCAGTGCATGGCTTTGCTTCTACTGGAGAAATTGGAATGTTCTAAATGAATTCTTTGAAAAGATTTTAGTGTATAAAAAGCTTTCCTTAAAACTTTTTTTTTCTTTATTTTTGCATGTTGTTTTGGGAATTTTTTTAAAATTACACTTAATCACATTGATATGGCAAAGTTATACTTGGTATATTTTAGAGCAGCCAATGGCCCTGTGAGAGGGTATACTATGCTCCCCCTCCAGCACTGCCTTGTTAAATCAATGTACGTCCATTAGTAAAGGTTCATTTCCTTCTGTTATAACTGACAGCGGCATCAAATATCTGGCCTTGTATTTTGTGCATGATTTTAAGAAACTTTATCTTCCTTTGATTACAATTCTTCTGTATGTTTCCCATAATTTAAATGTTCAACTTTCTTTTTGCATTGAACAGTGCATTATTCAGTAATTGCATGGAATTTGCATAACTTTATGTTCCCTTAGCTGCAATATTTACTTTTGTATTAGCCACATATGGAACATTAGTGTTTCATTTATCTCCTACTGCAAATAGTCTTGTGGAGAGACATAAATCATAAGCCATCTGGTTATGGATAGACAAAAATTTTAGTAACATCATCATAACCCAAGAGTAATGGGTTAATCTGACAGGGCAACTCTGTGTTATGATACACCCAAGTGTCTGGATTCCCCTAAGTGGATTAACTGCTAAAAAATGCAGTTTGGCAGAAATTGGAATGATCATGATTTACAGTCAAAACACTGTGTACTTATGGTTAAGAAAATAAGAAGGCAAAACATCTGAGATATGTTTTTTTTACACTTATTAATGGAATGCTGGATTTTTTTACACTTCAAGACATCTTAATTATTTAAAATTTTCAACTGAAAGAGAAGGAACATCTAAAAGATTTTAAAATAATTTTCCGATTTGTCTGTGACATCCCAGATGACTTTTAAACCTCTTCAAGTATAATTTAATCCTGATGGGAAACTATTTCTTTTTCAATTTCCCAACCAAAATAGATGAAAACAAGCAATCAAAAATCCACAATTATTCAGTTGAGGTCCCCAGTTTCAGTTTTAATTTTTTAAAAATTGAATTTCAGTTGTTCTTTCTGAGCACACTCTATGCAATAAGGAAGTTTTAAGCATGAATATATTACTGTATAACTGTTTATATTCACACAGCTGGTGCTCAGTCAAATTAGAAGGGAGCAACCACGAGCTGCAAATCCTCTCTTATCTCCATTCCTATCACTTAGGCTGGTTTTGGAAATTTGATGCCAGTTGATTAAACAACCCAGATCTCTCCAGCCAGGTTTTGCTGTCTTTAATATATTGATTGTAATCTTTCTTGGTCACATCATCCTCTGCCTGATTCACAGGATGAAAAGCTCTCTTGTGTTCCTCAATTCTCTTGAGTCTCAGGATTTGAAACACTTAACATGATTACTACTGCCACTATTAGACAGCATTGTTTGTGAACAAAATATTTATAATTTGTGAACATAATGTTTGTCAGACACTCCCTTATTTGTAACTTTCTCATCCCTGATGGAAATGTAATTCCTTAGAGTTTCAAGGAAGTGTTATTAAAATTCAGATCCTGGATAGCACCATGCTCATATTCAAATATATTTCTACCTTTCTTTTTGTATTCCAAAGTAAAAACAGTAACATTTATGCAACATGTTTTTAAAGAGTGTACACTACTTTTAAGTAGTTCAAAGTGTCCGTTCTAATCTTTGCATCCAGTTATTGAGAAAAATTTGACTCTTTCAGAGTGGAAAGAGCCTTTGCCCCAACACAGCAGGTTTTTTAGTAGTGTATGCTTTTTCATTGAAGTTTAGTAAGTTGTTCCTCCAACAACAGCAGCAGTGAAACCTCCCTTCACAGATTTTTGTCCCCTGTTACCCATCATGATTCCTTGAGATGTCTCTAATACCTTCCCACTAAACCCTGCACTTAAACCCCAGGTATCTCTCCCTGATGAAAACCACCAGCTGCAAATGGGCAGCATATGCCTTACTGGTGCCAAACTGCAAGTGCAGTGTTTGCCAGGCTGCATCTGCACCTGGGCTGCCAGGTGGCCAAAGAATAAATAAGGCTGAGCTCAGGATTCAGCCTTTTCTTCAGTAAGACTTTCCCTTGAATCTTGCCCCCATGCTTAGTGACAGGCTTTCATGATACTTGTCCAAACCCAGAATCTCTGAGATGTTTATCTCTTTTTCAGTGGGTAAAACAAATAATGGGGGAATTCAGATGGCTTATAATAAACATAAGTTTTATCTTCTTAAGAAATCAACATTAAAAAAATATTTCTAGCCTTCACACCCTTTTTTTTCTATACATGAGTTATTTTTGGCTTCTTGATTTTCAGAGACCTGGTGTTTTTCTGCTGCTTATTAGCAGAACTACTCCAGAAAAAAGCTTTTTTGCTGCTAGTTCTTCTCCTGCTTTATTTTCTTAGACCCCAATGAGCTTTAGTGATGTTTCATTTAGGGTCAGAATGAAATACAAAAGCCAAAAAAGCAGTGTCATGTATGCAAGTAACATATTGGAATGTTCCCTGAATTTGAGGCCCCATTCATCCTACTTTGTCTTGTAGTGCCTGCAGCAGTGGAGCTCTGGCTGCATCTGTTTCCCCATGGTCCCTGCGTAAAAAACGCAGAACCAACATTCAGGCAACAGAGCTTTCTTCACAATGAGACAGAATTTTAAGGTCCCTGGTAGATATGGCTACACCAAAGGCCATGTCTGACCTAAGGACCCATAGCATTAACCTAACTCTCCTTCAACTTGGTCTTAATAAGTTTTACTAAAGTCAGATGCTGTAGATCTGCATCTTGTCTTTTTCACTAGTTTAGGAACAGAGCACAGATCCCTGCCAGTATCTTCTTGTGTGTACTTGATTTTATTTCCTTCCTAGCATGAAAGGTTTCTCAAAATGTTGTCTGCGAAATAGCTCTCTGCTTTGAACGCAGTATATAGAGCATGATGAGTGAGATGGATCAACATGTGGAGAGATTGGACTCCTCTTTGGTATCTGTTTCCATCTGTCAGAACTGGAAAATAGAAAGTAATGTGAATCAGTTCACATTTAACTATAATCTCCACTGTAAGGACTGCCAGAGATGACTTTGGCACACTCTGCCTGGGCAGGTATCCAAGACTTCTGGTTGTATGTGTCCTGACTTAAGGAAGCCTCCAGGCACAAGAACCCCAAATGTTTTTGTTTAGAAATGAGTTCCAAAACATTTAACATTGATGTGATCCTGAATTTGGTAAATGTGTTCATTCTTTTTTCCTTTTGAACAGGGTTTTTTAATGCTTAAGCTTGATGATATCAAGGAAATTTTACTTGATGTGCATTGAAAAATGTTTAGAAATCCTGCTCTCTTCTCCTCCTTCTCTAACTCTTACACAAGAAAAGACATTAATGAAAAGATCAGTTATAAAGCAGAAGAGAGATGAAAAGATAACTTAAAGTGACCCTCAACTCAAACAAAAGCAACATTCCTTTTCCTCAGACTTATACTCCCAACACTTCACTCTGCTGCTGCTTGAAGGAAGGAAAAAAAAACCAGAGCAAGATAAAAAATAGATGTCAATTAACTACAAAGCACTCCTCTTATATTACAGATCTCCCTCACCTCTCCATTCTGTGGTAATCAGGAGACGTTGCAGGTTTCTAGAATGATGAGGCCAGATAGGACTGAAAAGTTTGTCCCATTTCCTGAGTGTTTTGGTAGGATTAATTTGGTTTTAACATAGAACTTGCAAATTAGTACAGTGCTTCTATAATGCAAATATTTCCTTACTGACACTTTACTATTAACAGAAGAAGTAGAAAGACATACAAATATGTTGAAATACATTTATGATGGCTAAGGGAGGACTCTGCTGTTCAATATATATACATACATATACCAGTGAGCATTGAAACTGAAGGATACCTTGTGAAATCCATGTGTTCCAGAGGCAATGACAATGTACTTGTACATAAACACCTGTATTTTCCTGTTAGGTATCTATTCTTGGCAAGACTGAAGTAAAAACATAAATTAAAACAAAACCACATAAACTTACTAAACCTCTGTTTCTTTCAGGTTTTAATTGTCATTTTTGGTTTGGAAATAATACATTGTATATTGTTTATGTCAATGTTAACACTATCAAAAAGCTGTAACAAGTTTTTCAGCTTGTTAGAAGTTCTACTTACCACAGAAAATCTGGGAGAAAATAATAGAGTTATAAAAACCTCTGTTTTAAGAGAAGTTTAAGATGCCCCATTTCTATAATTTAAAATGTTCAAAATTTTCATCTACATTGCAAAATATTTTCCTGTCTATGGTTTAGGAAAAGAGAAACCTGCTATTAACTTTGCAAATTGTCATCTAGATCTTTAGAGGTTCTAAGTGAATAGGGATAATTTTCCTTGCTAAAGCTTCACTGATTTACATCATTTGAGGAAGCATCCTCTGATGTACAATGCCACGTGCTACAGAAGTGACAACAAACCACAAGGATGGCATTCTAGCCCTATGACATTGCTGGGGTATTTCTCATGCCATTCATGCAGTGCTCTTTTAAAGCTGGATAACTTAGGTTGAGAATGTCCTCAGGCAATCTAAGGCTACTGTAGCAAAACCTGTGTCATCCCATGTGACTGCCAGAGTATGACTAAGGAAAAGAGGAAAAGCGAGAAAATTTCAAAGTCCTTTCTTCATAAGAAGAGGCCTTTGATAAAGGTCAAACAGTGCAGCCACACTTGCCTTAACTCTTACTCCAAATTAGTTCTGAGATGCATGCTTTCATTTATACCTTCCCAACAATTACTATCTACTTAAACCCAGCTCAAGGCAACAGCTCATGAATAGGAGAATTTGCTTTAAGATGTTAATGTATACAATAGGAGAGTTCACTATCACAAAGAAATTATTTCTTTTTCTACAAAGTGACTTAAAAATTTGTAAACATTCATTTCCTTTTTATTTTTTAGTAAATACATCAGTAAAGGTAACCCACAGTTTTGAACCATTAATTCAAATTTTAATTTAATTTCATGGCATAGAGAAATGGTTGAGGTTTTTCAACTTTTGAAAGCAAAATATTTTTTCATTTTCTTTTTACTGTCCCTTATTCTTCCTTATTGTAATTTTCCTCAACACTTCTAAAGATAAAGAACCACATTAAATAAATGGTTACAATTATCAGTATGAAGTTTTATTTCCTCTGCTTCCAATATTAACACAGATAATATTAATTTAAGGACAATATTACAAAATCTTAACTCTACCTGCAGTTAGAATTTAGCCTGCCTCAGCTAAGTTCTCACTGTTTTACCACCACCTCCTCTGAACATTGTTTCCCATGCATAACTAAAAGAAACCCTCAATTTGAAAAGTGGTTCCCTGGTTTCTCACAAACTGAAAAAAAAAAGTAATTTTCCTACCCTACCGAAGCAAGTGCACTAGATCAACAATGATACATTGTTGAAACATATTTTTATCCAGAATTGAATAGGATAAAATTGGAGTTTGGTGTGAATTAAATTGCTTTTACAGTAGTCAGAGCATAACTTTAGCTAAAATGTTTATCAAACCAATGAAACTGTTAAAATTATTTTTCTTTCCCCCTTAGGATTAATGCAAAATCAATACATGAGATTACTGCATGATTAGCAGTCTTACGTGATGTATTCAAAGAGAAAGATTTTCACACAAGTTTCCTTGAATGTCTTGATGAAAGTGGGCTGTAGAGATAGAACATGCTCAGGAATATTTAATGAAGTATAGTTCAAATACGGGTGTCATTTAAAATTAGGAAGACAGAAGTGATCTAATGTAATTTCCTCATACTCTCACTTCAGCTATGTTCCAACTGAAACAGATGTCTCTTCTTTGTAGGAGAGTAAGAAGGTTAGGGCTTACTCTTGGCATGATTTAAACTGAAAGTATTGTGCTTTGTCAGTGGAAAAAGAGGCTGGATTCACCCAAGGTATCTAAGATGAAGTCTCGTGTAATAAAAATAAAAATGAAAATATAATAGTTTTTACGTTACTTGTGTTTCTTCAAGATCTATTTCAACATAAAGGAAAGTGTGTTTGTGTGTATGAGTGTATATGCACATAAAATAGTTAAAATTCCAATTTTATTTTAAACATAGATTGCTTATTTATACTTCATTCATTATTTTGCACATCCTAAAGCCACTAAAACAAATGTGACCCTTGGCTGAAAGCAACAAAATTGCATGTCCATCTATAAAACACTGTTTTGCTTGGGGCAATACATCTTGAGCAAGTGTATAGCAAATCTCAATGCATTTTAATATTAAAAATTTAAGCTCAGAGAATGGTCTTATCCGGTTCCCAGGCCCCTTTTGTAGCCCTTTGGGGAACATCTTTGCTAATGTATTGAAAATAAGTAATTGGGAGGGAAGTATGTATATATATAATAATATACATTACTAAATGGATAAAATATCTCCAAATACAGCGACGTCATATTTGATACATGTGCCTGACAGCAAAGCAGCCTGTAACTGAAATGGAATCATGTATATTTAATCCTGTCAGAGTTAGCCAAATCCTGCCTGACCAGTGCATCTTTCACTAAACTGCAAAATTCATAAGGAAGGGTGACTCCAGGGTCAATGTTTCCTTCTCCTGGCTCATCTCCAGACCTGGGATACCATTCTCGAGGTAGTGAGTCACCCTCTTCTCCCTATGCATCCTAATTTTTGTTAAAATCAGTTACAAGTGGTGCTATGTAGTTCAGTCAGCAACTGAACATTCTGTGTCTGAAGGCATGATGTTTGTTGTTCTTTTCCCCCAACACACAGGTTGTGAATTGAAGGTATGCTGTAGACACAACCTGTTGCAGCAGCAGGAGTGTGCAATAGCAGTAGTTGTATCCAGAACTATAATCCCTAATTTCTAGAGGCCCCTAAGAACCTTATTATGCACTAGAAGTTTCCAAGTTTCAGCTATTCTGAGCTATCAATCTTTTTATGATCTCCCTCTGATCATGCTCCAAGCATAAGAATTTGGTTTTGTTCCCAAGCCTTGCCAAAGCTGTATATATCTGTTCATTTCATGCTGACCTAACGACATCTCCATGCCTTCTGACCAGTTGGGAGACCATTTCATTTTCCAGGAAAGAAACCACGTACACACCGCTTTGTGCAGCATCTGGAGTTACTGTTATAATTGTTATGCATACTGTATACTGTTATGTATAATTGGTGAAGGAGCAAGCTCTTCTGTCCCACTCACTTTTCAGATTTTCCCTCTATTCTAGGTGACAGCTTCAGCTACTGCTAGGTAGTGCCTTTGCAAGGAACTGTTCAGTGTTTCTATATACTCAGCTCCCTTATTTGGCCCAGATAACTCTACTGTATGCATAAAATCCTACTAAAACCACTTATGAACTTATCACTTAAGATTCTTCCTTTAAGTAGCTCATACTTTTTTATTTTTCTTTTTAATGAAATAACACTTCTGTTTGATCAACCGATACAAGAAGCCCCAGAGTTCTGCAACTTTCACATCCTATCTTGAAACCTATAAATTCTTGCATGGCACTACATTTTAAGATTGTTATTTTTCTAGATTCCTTCTTCCCTCCCAACACCATGTCCATAAATTTTATGCCATACTTTTTCTTTGCCTGATTCATGGAATGGCCTTGGATGCGTGTCCCCTCCTTCTTTATTTTTTTTCTTTTAATTCAATTATAATGAACAAATAGTGCTGTCATCATATTGACGTTCAGCACACAGGGTCTTTGAGATTGGCCTGCCCATACCACTTTTCCCTCCTACCTAATATTGACTTGTAATATGTGTATGTTAAGAGTTGATGTACCTGCTTGTCACTTTTTGTCTAAAGGGAAAATAGAAGGAGGAATTTTTCTTCCCCTCCTCCCTCATTTCTTTAATGAAAAAGGAGAAACCAACAGTTAAATATGGCATTGCACATATTTTGGACTAAACCCTGTTCACTTTATTCTCATTTGTATCTTCATTTACTTCTGACAGGTCCTTTCATGTTATTTGATGAGCAGTGTTTGAACCCTGTCAGTCACTACCTGGATTATTAGGTTAAGAATAGAAACAAATAATTATATTGCCATAAAGGTGTCTCTGCAGGGTTTCTTTAAGAAGCAGATTTCCTGATTAAAGCAACTCCTGGCTTCTTTTATTTTTGAAAGGCTTTAAGCAATCTGAAATGTTGCTTTGATTAACTCATGATAAGCAAGTACAAGCAAAAACGTTGCAGTACAGAGCTGCTTTTTATACCGTGGCTTTTTACAAAGGTTTAAATTACTAAGCCTAAATGAGCTTCTTAGAAAAGGAAGAATACCTCTTGCTTGTCACAGCAACTGTCTTTTCTGCCTGCAGTAGGCAGGACATTGACCTCTACCTGAATAGCCTGAGGTAAGAGGAGTAGCCACTGGAAATTATTTATAACCTGACCAGCTCATTTAGTTTCATCCTCTGGGGCCCTCAGAGTTGAACTGACACAGCAATAATGGCCAGCGAACTTTTGATCCAATTAATTGTTAATGAGAGGTTTGATTAGCAAATAAAGGACCTATTAGGTTAGCTGATTGTCTTTCTTTTGCAATACCAGAGGTCAACATTTTTTTTTTTTTTACTGAAAGAAAAGTACACTGTGTACTCTGTGGTTAAATTAATCACATGCTCACAGGTGTTGAGTAAAGTTGATTCAGGAAAAAAGTCAGCTTAGACATCTGTCTGTAACCATGAGAATGCCATACGTATTCCTCATTTTGTTTATGATTGTTTTTTCGTTGTTTTGTTGTTAATTCAACTGCCTCCACTTTCCTGTGTGTGCAAAATATTGAAGTAATCCAACCTTCTTCTTGTCCTGCTTTCCTCCAGACTCACCTTACAATTGTCTTCTATTTTAATTACACTGCCAGATTTCTCAGTCAGCTTCAAATTAATTAATTCTTCATATGTATTTAAAATCTCCCAGTATATATATGCAGAAATTATTCAAGTGATGCTCTAGTCCTGAAAATCTCCCTCTGAGTTATGACATGCTTCTCTAAAATTACAATGACTAAAGAGAAACATAAGATTAAGGATAAAACCGAACTACAAATGACACCTATGTAAATTAACAGTATTTTGATCTCAGTGCAGCCATGCTGGATTTATACCAGTATAAGTCTGTAAATCTGTCATTAACAAATTGATCCCTGTAGAGTAGTTATTGTTATATGAATGTTTAATCTTCTTTCATATTATCAATAGTGCTTGTAAACAGAATGTTGCTCACTGTCTCTTCCTTCCAGCCTTCATAATGTAGAGAAAGCCCTAATTAGAAGAACATTTAAGTTTGTTGTCAAGCTTTCAGATATTGAAAACCTGGAGATCTGGTTGTCTCTTTTGCAGGGTGTGATTATGTTCTTTAATTACATGACCACATTGTGTTTTTCTGTGATTCAAGTGATGGGATGGATGGATGGATGGATGGATGGATGGATGGATGGATGGATGGATGGATGGATGGATGGTACCAAAAGGATCAAATCCTTAGTGGGCTTTTTTCACCCTTGTTACACAATGAAGGCTCATGAGCCTTCATTGAGTTTACTGGGTGTTATCCTAACTTTACCCACATGAAAGAAATGGTAATTTTGTGATTATGTGTCCTGGTCATCATTGTAGAACAAAAGCACACAGCAAACATATCAAAAGAAAAAAAGCAATGCAGAATAGTGTGGTTATTTCTGTTGTGGTTGCTTGTTTTGTTTTGTCTTAATTTTGTTTGTTGAGTGGTTTTTTGATTTTTTTTTCTTTTACAGAAAAAGCTTATATCTAGAAACATTAATTTTATAGGTGTAGGCTTACTCTTCTCAGAGACATGCTGTAATACCACTCAAACATTGATGTAGGGCCATGAATTGGAGCTTTGCTCTGGACTCTGCAGACTGAAGTTGGTAGTTCTCCCCCAATTAGTGGAACTTCTGAGTGGATGTTCTGACTGGTCAGCAAAAGCCAACAGCAGGAAGCTGTGAAAAAGATTTTTGGTGTTTATGGCAGCTTCAGCAACTTGGTAGTCCACCTGGGCTACACTCATGCTCTGATTTTTGCTTGTCTGTTTGCATGCCTATGGCCTGGTTTCTCTGTATGGGCTCACTATTCTCTAGCTGCCTACGAACAGCTCTTACAATGTAAATGTAAGCACAGCTCTTACCAATGTAAATGTGAGCACCCAGCAAATTTGCAAATCAGTGATCCATAAAATGAAGCATACATAATGAGTAACCACCTGCAAAAAGTTTGGTTGAAATCAGTAGAACAGCCTCATTAACAACCAGTATGACAAGAGGCAAGGTTTAATCCAGTTCTCTAAGGCTGCTTTAACCGCAAAACTTCCTGTAATCTTCTCTGATCCAGTAATTGGGCTGTATGACACAAAGTGGCGGTTAGGTAAGGTTCCTCATGCATGGAGAAAAAAAGCTTTTGCCTGGCTTTTTTGGGTTCATATATTTCACTCCTAATTCCTAGATCTTTGTAATGAATTAAGACTTAGATCTTATGTCTGTCATTAGCTGAATTTAAACCTTTTAGACCACTGCACAAGTCTCTATCATGTCTGACTACAATCAGCAGTAGTGAGGTTTTGTCTTTTGCATAGAGACATTCTCAGAGCTAAATGAGGCCTACAGTTTGCCAAGGGCTTTCACAGAACTATATTTGACCTTCAATATGTACCTGAGGCCCTGGGAGCCCTGATTCTTTCCCAGCATCTGATGAGAATCTTCCTAGTTCCCTGACCTAACCAGCCAGAGGTCTTCTATCTCCAACTTTGTCAGACTTCAGCAAGACTTACCCTTTACTTCAGTGTCCTTCACTGCAGTCCTAATCCTGCTTTTAGTACCTAACTTCCCTTCATCCTCTTCCTTCTGTTTGATTGGTGTCTGTCTCCAGTGCTGGTCACTCTGATTGCTCTTTTCAGCTATAAATAGAAAATATTTTTCTGAAGTTATACATGAAACTTTACCCTTGCATGTGCAGGCAAAACCACACAGGCACATGTGCAGCTGTAGACATGCACCCATGGTTCAGAATTCTTTCAGCCACAAGTAACTGAAAACAGTCTTTAATAATGAAAAATAGGAAAATGCTATCAGTTCGATGTTTGAAAGACATATTTCCTCAGGGACATAAAATTCTGGTTATATGCATTCTGCATATCTGCCTTTGCACATGCCTCCAGTAAGTAAAAAAGGCAGGCCAATGGGTACAATCAGCAAAGTGGCCTTGCAGTTTGGATGGCAATTAAAAAGGAAATTGCAGAAACTAATTTTGTTTCCAGTTAAACTAATGGCAAAATCACCACTTGATTTGGCTGGGTGGGGAAACGCTCTGTAAAAATTACTTACCACTTATAAAGATAGACAATGAAGACATATGTACTAAAAAGCATAATATGATAATGGGAATCCATTAGTAGTTGTGCAAAAGCACAGGTATGGATGATTGAAAATATCTAATTGAGTCTGAAAGATGTATTTCAAGATGAGTGTCAGTTGAAATGGAGAACCCAAGAAATTGAGAGAGGAAGTCTATGTAAAACAGCAAGCTCTGAATAATTGTAAATTCTCATTACATGAGATGTGACATGGCCATCAGAGCTTATGAGGAGTTCAGTGGGATAAAAGGGAGTAAAGTATGCAGAGCAGACACAGTTGTGCTGTGTTTGGCCCACCTTCATCTCAAACCATACCAGATCTGCTTAAGGGATGTTTGGTAAGTGTTTTTGTATTGCTAAAACCAGAAGCCTGGAGGGCCTTGGAATCTGAAACCCTAATGAAGTCACATTACTGACACAGCATTTGCTGACAGCCTTCTGACGAAATCTGTGTCACAGACTTCCCACTTTAATCACTGGGCTTCAGACCTCATTTAATGTCACTTCAAATTGACTCTGTTTTGCACATACTCCTCCAGCTGTCCTTTTTTATTTTGCCCACTGTTTTTAAAGTACTAAATAAACATCTGGTATGATAAAATGCTAGTATGTAACAAGAATGAAAATTATTTTAAAAATAGAAAGGACTCACTATTACAAAGTCATTTTGTTACAGGATAAGCAAAAATTGAATGACATAAAAACGTTGTTTTTCACTAATAAGAGAAGCACAGTTAGCTCTCTAGCTTTTGATTGGCATAATTCCTGTTAACTGCTTGTGGCTGTATATTGTATGGATACAAATCTCTAGCACTTTTTTTTTCCTCCATGGAATAGTTTTATTCTTCTTCAAATCAAAGTGAGCAGTATTTTTAACTTTCTATCTCAGGCTTTGTGATAATGTTGACTATAAGCAAAAGGATCATTAAATTCCATATTCACTTCATAGGTCAGTATAGCAGCTTCCTTGCATGTGTATTATTTTTTAAGCCTATTATTTTTTAAGCCTTAAAAGCTAGGAAAAATAACACAGAAGTGTGATCTACTCTGTTTAAATTACTGTTTTGTTAATAAAATTTGCTTCATATTTCCCTAGCCATCCTGTAAAGTGATATAATCTCATAATTAAAATGTCTAACTTATTTCCTTGTGATCCCTGTGTTGTTGAAACTGGCCACTTCTGCTCTAGGTGCCAAAGCTCTAACAGACTCTAAAAAACAAAATAGTTTGTCTGATTTTATTTTCAATTATCATTATGCTAATAGAAAAAAAAAAATTAACATGAGATCAGAGAATAATCCCATTACAAAAAAAAAATTCAGTGGGCAAATGCTAGGGTGATTTATAGAAATCGATATTTGGAATATAGACATTTAGAAAAAAAAAGGGACAGTTTCATTTATATAACGAATTGAACCTGATAAAGGGTGATTTATGTTTGGACTTGTTCCAGTAACTTCTCAATCCATGGGAGAGTTTCCAGCCTACTGAGAGGATGAAATGAGAGGGTTTATGAAGGGAAATTAAAGATATACTGTGTTATTTATGAGAAGAAAAGGGGATGGAAGGACCAGTACTGCTTTCATTTAGGAATTTTAGTGTACAGGGTGTACACACCACACAATGTTTTTCCTTAGTCTCCCCAAAGCCACAGATGAGCAGATTGATAGACAATTGGAGACGTTATTACACTGATCACAGTGTGAAAATGATATGTTTTGGCTGTTATCATGTGTGGCTAAGCATGAGCTATAAGAGAATAGACTCCAGGCTGATCCACAGTGCTGTCTTTAGAATCTCAGTAACCTCTTGATGCCTTGATAGAAGGTGATTCTTCGGACTTTTTATGGATGAAATACATTCCCTCCTGATCTAACATAATAAAGCACTCTTGACTCATTACTCTCCGAGATTTTTAGAAAGTTGTGAATTATATGGAGAAGAGGTTATTCACAAAGGCTAACACATAGTCCCTCAGTGTAAGCAAAGAAGAATCCCTAAAGAGTTCAGAACCATCAGAGTTAAGCCCTAAGTTTAGATGTCCAAAACCACTCCCTTGAAAAACATCTGTATCTACTTCAATTGGAAAGTTTCCATGATAAAGAAAGACCCTACAAGGCTAATGTGCATTCCAGTGGATGACCCCCAAACACTGCACAAAAATAGAGTCCAACAGATAAAACAATTATTCCCAATGCTCTTAAGCTTTATTCTTCATATTCACAAAAATTGTTTTAGATATTGAAAATTCATCTTGATCATCCAGCCCTTTGATTCTTATGAAATTTAGTTCTGTGGACATGCTGACAAACCCAGACTACTGTAAAATACAAAGATGCAACACATCTAAGACATGACTAAACACCTTTTCATCTTTTTATGTTATCTTTTGTTGCTACAACATGAAATTTTGCACCCTGAAAAATTCTACTGCTCTCCAATTTATTGAATATGCACTTGATATTTCTCTCCTGATGTGAGAAGAGATCCATATTCATATTTATTTTGCTCTAAATTAGCTACTCGCTTATTGACCCTAAATAGTTATCATCTCAGCTGGAAATATATTAGAGTTCTAGTTGCCAAACAAATATTCAGCAAAAGATGAATAAAAGCATATGGGGAGGAAAAACCCACAAAGTTTTCACTGCCAATATAATGGAAGGCATTCTGGCGGACAGCCATCTGCACCCGCTGAACAGAGGGATCCTGGGATGACATTGATCGATTTAACAGTAGGAAGGTATTAATGATATTCAGCACTGATGGCTGAGCCACTTCACACTCATTTGCATTTCCATTCATCATCTCAGCATTTATCATTATGAGGCGAATGCCAGAACTAATTAAAGTCTGGGCTAACAGGGTGACATGGGAGTCCAGCCGCTACTTATACTGAGGAAATATGGGAAACTTTCCAGCAGGAAGTAGACCAACCTTACACCAAACCCAATTAACTTAATTCCTAACTAAACCTTTTGAGGGTCCTTCATTTGAATAAACTAAAAAGCAGGGATTGAAGTTACACCATGTCTTTTTCTCCTTGTGCTCTAGTAGTTTCATGACTCAATAACATTCTCTGATGTAGACATTTAGGAGATGTCCTTAATGTGATTGCACTCCTCCTCAGCAATCCTCTCCCAATTTTGTCATAGGAAGCCGAGATACTTTTTCAGATTCTGCAATAAAAAATAAGTTTTAAACTTAAATTCTAACATATTTGATCCTGAAGACACTTAAAAAGTATTGTGAATATCCCAGTAAAAAAGACAATCAAAATCTGGAATAGACAGAAATCTATTGTTTATGTAATAAGGCTAGTAAATTACCTCTTCAAAGAGAAATAAAAAATATTTTTATTTGTTTTCTAGCACAAAAATATGAAATTTTTCTTCTCTGCAGGTAAAGACTTTCTTGGCATATTCTCACAAACTGTCCCATTACCTGCACTGAGGCAATGTGTGACCAAAGTGACCAGCATATGTCTTGGAAAGTTTTGGTTTCAAGAATCTCCTTGCTGAGAGCTGGGAATAATCATAAGGATGTATATTATCAAATTCCATTTAGGTCAGGTCTCTAGCACCTTTAGGTTTCTTTGACATTTCCAAACCGATAAAACAAATGTGATAGGAGAAAGGTATAGTAGCAAAGAAAACTATAGAAAATCTTTGCAAGTCAATTATTTCTTTTAAATTTTCTTTTTGTTTTCAAATATAGGTAGAAAAGTAACCATTTCAAATGTGGATTTTAGTAAACTTTACTACCGTCTTTACTAATGGTTCTATATGCTGCTTTATATTTCAAATATTTTATTTTTCTTTCTACAAGCATAAAGAGACATTTGATCTAGGCTCTGAGTGACATGGTATCATTTCATTGCCCAAGGAATTTCTCTATTAGTAAAATAAATACATAATACCAGGTCAAATATCTAGTTCCCATGTCCACAATGAAAACTCCTCAGTTCTCTAAGACACATTTAGGAGAAAACATGGCATTTACTCTCTTTTGCAAAAACATTAATGGTTTCAAAAGAGATGCAACATCTTTATCTGTCTAGTGGCATCCCTCCATGCATATCCACATATACAAGAAAAGGCCATGTGTGGGAATCCATGAATCAGAAAGTGTTGGGAAAACCGCAAAAGGCTTCTGTGGGAAAGGCTCTCCAATGATGCTTCAGAAGAGTCAAGAGATTCACAGATTAAAATCACATTTTCATAAACCCTTTTGACATTTTATGAGAAAAGTAGGGAGCATGTAGTCTTGGTGAATCTTGGTGAATCTCCTTCTAAGAGAAAACAGCCTTTGGTCATACCAAGTTTTTAGTGCTTTCATTGCATAGGTTCATCTGGAATGCATAAAATTCAGACAAGGATGGATGAACTGCTCAGGTCCTTCTTACCAGGCATTCATGAAAACATAGGCATTTTATGCAAGGAGAATGAAGATAGACAGGAGATAATTTTCATTTTCTTTTCAGGTTGGCCAATTTTAATTTAGTCCTCCTTTGTGGTAACAACTTTGTCCTATTCTTGACATATATTTCTGTACCATTCACATGGCCAGGCAGTGTGTAGCCTGTAAAAAAGATCAATGAACAACGAAGGGTTAGATTATATTGACTTAATGTTGATTAGTTTACACTGAGTTGTTGGCTGCAAAAGATGTCAGAGCTTTTGTAGTTCATTAGCTCCCATCAATTGAACATTGGCTTAAATTAGTACATGAAGCTCTTCTTTTCTGTAATGTAATTTCTACTTGCATTTCATGTTTAGTTTTCCTGTCTGTACTTCCATGTGATGGCTGTTACAACATTTTTCTCTGTGAGAGAAAAGGAAGAGAAAGAACCTTAAAAAATCAGAATGATTGCCAGGTAAGCTCCTGCTCATTTCACCTCATGAAGTTATCCTACTTGCTATGATCAGTAAGATCTCTGACACCAGTTTTATCAGAAATGTTATTCACCTGAACATGTCTTGTAGTCGTGCAGGGAAATGACATCTCCTAATTTAAAAACATATGAGTTTACTAAATGATACCCTTACTGTCACAAATTCAGTTGCAGCTTTTGGAATTTATGATCATGGACCTGAACAAATTCAGATTCCACAAAAATATTTGCTGTTATCAAAAAAGTGTCAGAAATTTGGTTCTGAAACACTGTAATGGATAATGCTAACAATATCATTTTGTTATCTTTGAGGAGAGAGAAAGAGCACAGGTTTGGAATCATGGAATGGCTGAGGTGGGAAGGGACCTCTGGACAAGCAGGCCCACCTACAGCCAGTTGCCCAAGAATACATCCAGGAAGATTTTGAGTATCTCTAAGGATGGAGACTCCACAACCTCTATGACTCCACAAACTCTGTGAGCAACCTGCGCTGGTGCTCAGTCACCCTCATCGTAAAAAACTTTTTCCTCATGTTAAGGAACAAATAAGACAGAACAAGAACAGATTTTGATACTTATTTTTGTCAAGCAGCTGGATATTTTTTAACATGCTGGCCAGCTGTCCAGCTGTGCTCTGTGGCAGACTCCTTCCACTACCATTAACACAGGCTCTGAAATATGTTAGAAAAGGATGGAGGTTGCTGCCAGAAACACAAAAAGTGCATTGCACAAAACTGGTTTCAGCATGATTGATCCAAATTGGCAAAGGAATGACTGCTAAAAAGAGGAAGTAGGAAGTAAAATAAGGCAAAGATTAAAGTTTGCACTTGAAAGTAAAACTATTTATATAGGAGATTTTAAATTTTGTAAATGTGAGGTTTGATTCATACCTTCAGTGTCATTAATTATCAGTTTGCAGAGAATAATTTTAGTCTGCTTGGGACACCTTTGCCAAAATGTTGTTGACACCTTTTATTTGGGGTTCTATGGAATATTTTGATTTCAACACAATTTAGTTTCACTATTAAAACAAATGCCAATATTTTATTTCTTCTAAAATATCAAAATATTAACTTAAGATTATAAAAATAAGACTCCTTATGTTAATAGATCTCTGGTGATTTTGAGAATAATTCTCAAAAACGATATTCTTTCAAAATCTCCATTATCTACAGTAAATTTTGACTTTCTGGAAGCCTTAGTGTTGCTAAGAAAAGAGATACCATAGAAATACAGAATTGTAGCTTCCATCTATTGACTCTACACAAAGCATATCATCACGTGATCTCTCTTTGGAAAGGTTTTTGGGTTTTTTGACCAAAATTCTAACAATAAAACTGTGCAAAAATGAATTACAATTAGGAAAAAAACTTCTGATGTAGAAAAGAAAAAATACATAAAAATCTGGAGTGATTGTAATGATGTCTGTTAAACCTTCTTTTCCAATAATTTCAACTACTCAAGAAAATTTCCACGTTATTTATGTAGGAAAAGTCTTACTCTATGCACCTCATTATCATTGTTCTGGATCTCTTCCACTCTGTTCTTCCAACTGCTAAGTTCATGTGCCCATACATGAAAAACTGCATGTACACATAATATAGGCTAGAAATTATTTCTTCTTATTACCCAAACAGGCAAAACCACACCAAACACAGAAACAAAAACATATTGTCATCTAGAATCCACCTTGATTTTAACTTCTTTGATCAGTGATATGAATCAAATAAGACAACACAATATGAATTCTGGTCATCCTGAGAATGATAAATAATAGTTAAATGGTATATTCTATTACATAAATGATTATTATTCTGCTCCTGTTTGTACATGACAAATCAGTGAAGAACTATAATTTGGACATTTAAATCAAATTTGAAAAAAAAAGGGGAAAAATCCCCAAAAACCAGGATATCAGGGATATCATATTCATAAACTGGTTACAAATTTCAAAATTAGGATTAAACTTTCATGAAAGTAGGGTTTTGGTTTTCTTTTAACAGAAGGGAGTACTGTTAATTCTGTTTTAATACAAGCTTTATTAGGCAGCAAAGGTGCAGTTTTTTGGTGATTCTTGTCCCTTGTAAAGCACCTTGCAAGTTCCTACTTTTAAATGTTCAACAAGCATCTGGTTCAACCAGAATAAAACTGGTGGTCTGTCTGATATTAACTACACTTGTGGCTGCTATATCAGTTAATCTCCAGATAAACATATAGTGTCTTGTCTCCTAGAAAAACGTAATGACTATGTTAGTTAATTTATTAAGAGGTTTTTAAACAAGTTTTTAAATGCCCAAGTCCTGAGTTGCTTCTTCTAAAACTTATTTAATTGTCACATGCAGCTATAGGAAATAGAGGAATAGATAAATACTTTATTTTAGAGGATAAAATAAAACTCAAAAAATCATATGACATATCATACTGGTTTTATTTATTTATTTTAATTTAAATCCTTGACCAATTCATTATAATTTAAAAAAGAAGTTTATTTCATTAAAGGAGGCTTTTATACAACACAATCTAAACAACCCTTTTTATATCTCTTCTAAAATTAAGCTCATAGGACAAAGGACTGAGAAAGTTTGAGGGTTTTTTTTAACATAATCAAGAAAATAATCAAATACACTAGCATGCCTGAGCTTCTCTACTTTGAACCACAGAGATAATTCATGAAGTGAATTTTTGTATGTGTTTTCAGAATCTGGCCATTTAAAAGGTTTCCATGGAGAAGTAATCAGAATTGTTCTGTATGATGATATTTATTATTCATGGTCCTCCTCTTGCAGTAAAACAGCTAATAAAACAACCTGAGAGAAAGAAATACTGGAGCAGGCATTCTGTGACTCTCTTGTAATGGATAAAGACTTCAGATTCACTTGTGAAAGACTATTTCTCACTGTGTTCATGGTTATGCATTTACAGGAACACAAAATAAAGATTATTTTTATCTTATTTTCATGATCTTTTATAGCAAATAAACATGTAATATTTCCCTTCTGGAAAAAGGAAATATAGTCCAGTCCCAGGAAAAAATAATCATAGCAATCAATATCACTGTAAAACCAAACTAGTCAGTTTGTCTGATGAGTGGTACGTGTTCTCAGGGTGTGAAGCTGAAAGGATATTCTGTAGGATACTACATTCAAGTACTCATGCAGTCACAAACTGTGGAAATATGAGGTAATAATAACAAAAAAGTCTATACCCTGGAATAAAAGGTAAAAAGGAAAAGGAAAAGGAAAAGGAAAAGGAAAAGGAAAAGGAAAAGGAAAAGGAAAAAGGAAAAGGAAAAAAGAAAGAAAAAGAGAAAAAGAAAGAGAAAGAGAAAAAAGAAAAAGAAAAAGAAAAAGAAAAAGGAAAAGGAAAAGAAAAAGAAAAAGAAAAAAAGAAAAAGAAAAAGAAAAAGAAAAAGAAAAAGAAAAAGAAAAAGAAAAAGAAAAAGAAAAAGAAAAAAAGAAAAAGAAAAAAGAAAAAAAGAAAAAGAAAGGGTTAGAAGGAGAGAAAAGAGAAAGAAAAAGGAAGGAAGGAAGGAAGGAAGGAAGGAAGGAAGGAAGGAAGGAAGGAAGGAAGGAAGGAAGGAAGGAAGGAAGGAAGGAAGGAAGGAAGGAAGGAAGGAAGGAAGGAAGGAAGGAAGGAAGGAAGGAAGGAAGGAAGGAAGGAAGGAAGGAAGGAAGGAAGGAAGGAAGGAAGGAAGGAAGGAAGGAAGGAAGGAAGGAAGGAAGGAAGGAAAGAAAGAAAGAAAGAAAGAAAGAAAGAAAGAAAGAAAGAAAGAAAGAAAGAAAGAAAGAAAGAAAGAAAGAAAGAAAGAAAGAAAGAAAGAAAGAAAGAAAGAAAGAAAGAAAGAAAGAAAGAAAGAAAGAAAGAAAGAAAGAAAGAAAGAAAGAAAGAAAGGAAGAAAGAAACTTCCAACAACTTGTTTTCCCTGGCTCCTTTTTATGATAAGGGAATAGTTTTGTGAGCACTGTCAGCCTTTTGCCATATGTTCCAGGAAACTAGGGACCCTTGAAGAAGAAGGAGAGGCTTTTGAATTATTGATCAATGATTAGCAAATGCAATCGAAATTGTAGACTTGACGTTGTGCAGGGATTCATAATTTATGAGTGGACAAAATAGTAGGTAGCAGAGGTAGTGGTAGGTGATTTCAGCCCCCATATTGATTACTTAAAACAACAGGAGGTAAGTGTAGTGTGACAGACAGAACAAAAACTGACAGCTCACTGCCTGTCCATCACTATGGACTGAGCACTGAGGGAATAAAGCTTACTGTAGAAGCAAATACATTTCTGTTGTGTGTCTTTGATCATTATGCTGTTCCACTAGACCAAAGGACATATTTGTTTATAATTTATGTATTCCCTTACTATAAAAGATTGATAGCATCCTATTAGATACCATAGTATCTAAATATCTGGATAGCTTGTACCTGTAACAGCTTGAGAAGCATTATTGTGGAACATTTGCAAAGTCTATCAGCAAAGGTAAAAACCTGGGACAGGACAGGGGATGAGGTGTGTCTGGCGCCAGCCTAGAAGTCAGCTCTGTTTTCCATCCTTTGCTGTGGTCTGCCAACTCTTCTTGAGCTGCTGTAATTCTCCCTTACAGATCAGCTCTTGAGAACACTACCTCAGAAACAGAGCCATCCTGTCAATAAAAAAGCAGCTTCCACCTGTAATTTTATGGGTTGGTGAAAGAGGAGGAATTGGGGGAGTGATCCAGCCTCCAGCTCACAACTGCATGATCGTTTCTGCACCTGAGTAAGCAATGTCTGTGTGTATCAACAGGAGTAAACTTCTTCATCCATGAAGAACTGAAAGAAGTCTATAACTGCACCAAGTGATTTGGTGACACCAGGGAGGGTTCTGAGACTTTTTGTTGGTAAAAGACGGAGTATATGGTTGGAATTATCCTGCTACAAAACCACTTCAAACACTCATGGCCTGCTTGTGGTCCTCTGGTGCTTCACAACAGGAAGGAGCAACTGTGAACAATTGTATTCTCTTCTCTACCCCCACTATAAATCAGCATGACCCCAAAAATTATGCCACAGCTTTACTAAAAAAATAAAGAAATAATAATTTTAGAGAGGAAAAGAAATAGCAAAAAAAAAAAAAAAAAAAAAGGAAAAAAAGAAGTTAAAAACCTCCATAAAAGTGATTTGAACAAGTAGGCAAGAAACAGAAGAGCAGAAATTTCCAGAAGCAAGAGAAAAACAGATGTCTGTGAAGAGCTGGGCTGATTTGGTTTTTTATATTTTCCCATAGGAAACTGAGTATAAACAAAATGAAATATCATAAGGATAATGTGAAATGATTTATAATTATTTCTGATAAAAACTGGATACCTAGAGCTGTATGAAAATCTTTCTGCCTCTCCTCTTGACTGATTACATTCTGCCCACCAGCCTGTATATTCAAAGAGCACCACCTGCCTTCTGCCCCTCTTAGGTCTCTATTCTGTTTTACATGTTGATGACTATCTTCTCCTTTTGCAAAGTCTCCAACAATGGTTCCTCATGTTTTTATTCAAAGTTCCTAAAAATGTGGGGAAAAACGCCCTAAATGATTACAGGGGTTGTTTTATATTGTGCTAGACACCAAAGAAAGCATTACAGTGAAAAAGAAGTTTACAGTAATTTTGGTGAGCCAGTGGAATGATGTTTTTCATGGGTCATATGACAGTAAGTTAATTAAGAACAAAAAATTGACAATAAGTAAATTTAAGAGCAATAACTTTCCACAATTATTAGAAAGGTGAAACTCATTAAAATGTCATCTTATTGTAATGTGATTAGATTTGAATAACTGACAAGAAACATATTTTTTAAAAATTTTCCTTCTCCCTATTCTTTGAGAAGTATCAATGAGAAGATTGGCTTCTTTGAATGTTTATACACTATTCAAACTTCTAATTTTTGGGATGAACACAGGTAATTCTTTATGCCTATGTAACATACCATATTAATTCTCTGGAAGTGATGAGAGTCTAAAGCTAGTTTAATGTTATTTTTGCATGTCACATGATGGAGTGCCATAAATGAGCGACATTCTACTGTCTTTGTTTCCTGATTCACCGAGTGAAAGGTCCATCTAACAGAAATGCCACCATGAGTGAGTTTGAACCTTAAGTATTATGACCATGAGGATGCCTAATTGTGGAGTTCTCTTCTTGCAAAAAGTAGTTATGTGTATGTGTACCTACCAGAAACCAAATGGAGAGGAAGGTAGGAACTGGAAGGCAGAATTCCCTTCTCCAGAAGTTGTGGCAGACTTACTGACTTGCTTGGTTTGCTCTGGCGGTTGGGAGCAGAAAAAAGTCATGAAGGTGCAGCAAGAAAATGAAAGAAGCAAAAGCAATTTTTTTTTTTTTTTTGCCAGAAGGGTACCTCATCCTGAATGCAATAACAGCACAGACCCCATGGTACAAAGGAATCTCAGAAGAGGTGACCTTGTTTAAAGGATTGTCTATGCAATAGATATCTGGAACTTTTTTTTATTTAAGTATTTTAGCACAAAGTTGGCAGCAATAGAGGCAAGACCATCTCACATTCATCTATATTTCCTGCACATCTTATAGGTGCATCACAATAAAATGTGATATGGACACTTTCAGAGGAGCAGGTCTGTCAGAGTGGCTTTCCTGTGAAGCAGAGAAGACTAAGTGGCAGAAATATCACAGAATGGCAGACTCACCAAAAGGATAATGCAGAATGAGAGCACAGTGGGCCATGTGGTCCAAACTCTCTGCTCAGGCAGAGTCATCCTAGAGCACATTGCACAGAATTGCTTCCAGGTAATTCTTCAATAACTCCAATTAAAGAGATTTCACAGCCTCTCTGGGCAACAGATTCCAGTATGTGTTCACCCACAAAGTAAAGTTCTTCCTCATATTCAGGTGGAACTTCCTGTGCATCAGTTTTTCTTGGTAACTACTTTCTGAACAGAATCTCTTGAAATGAAAGAATGGAAGCATTTTACTTGTTCTTTCCTTTCATTCTTCCTTTTAATTTTTTTTTCCCAAACTCATAGCATTCCTGAAGTGTCTATAAAAAAATTGGTGTTCTAAAGATAATGTGTGTGTTCACAAATCTGTGAGCTCATAGAACTGGCATAAACCCACTGACTATGTAAAGTCCTAGGAGATGCTTTTGAAAGGAATTTAGGTAAAAAGAGTTAATATCTGAAACATAGCCAATGTGGCTGTGAAAGTCCTGGTGCTTAGAATGCATGATAACCTAAAGGTATACAGATGATGGAACTGTCGAGTTATCAAGAAATTCTCTCACTCACTGTCTAAAAGTGAGAAAATTATTTTTACATATACAAACTAATGTAATGTTTTCAGTTTGGGGTAGGCCTGACCAGCCCAGACTGAAAAAAAGGAGTAATCACTTTTCTTCACAAGTCAACAAAGGATTTTCAGTTTCTTTAGGCTAGATTTAGAAGCTAAATCACATATTTAGAAGAGTAGGACCAAGAATCTTGACAGAATCTGGTGAATTGCATAAAGCGCATAAAGCATTTTAAATGGATTTGCAAGGGTTTTACTAGAAAGAGGATACTGTCAGCATTGCAATTACTTAAAATTTCTGTTCAAGAATATATTCAATTCATCTGTGTATATTATTAATAAGTCCTGTGTTTGTATAAATCTTTTATTTTCTTATTTGGGGGAAGATTTCCAGAATGAAAAAAAATTATATTTAAGTCCTGTTTGATGACTAGAAATCAGAACAGTAACTTTTTGACATCTGATCAGAAAAACATCTTAGAGGAAGTATTCCTGAAAGATTTACTTCATTTGATATATCACTTCTTTATTTATAGTAATAAATTCAGATCATATAATACAAGTTGAGTGAAAGCACTGATTTTGAAATTGTATATTATTTTGGACAAGCACTATAATAAACCTGTACAGAAACCTTTACTGTGTTCATAAATCTGTTTGCCAGTAGAACAAAATAGCAGGTCTGGAAGAAAAAAGTATGGCTAAAAGGAGAAACTTTTGTTAAAAATAAGACTTTTCTTATTTGGGGGAAGCTTTCCAGGCTACCTCACATTAGAAAATTATGCTTTTATTGAAGTGAGAGTCCCAGCGACTTTAAAATTATTTCAACTCTGTGAGATAGGATACTAATCCAAGTGATGTGCTCAAATCCCATATGATGTAAATACAGTTTTTTATGTCTCCTGAGAGTGCCTATGATTTCAGATTCCTTTATTTTGACTCTTTCACATCCTTCCTGGTTATTCCTTTGTTTTCCAGTCTAGAAGTGAACCTTTCCTTTGAAAGCCCATGTTGAGATGCTCACTTTTATATTGGAAGGCAGGCAGTTTAGCCCGTAATAAACGTGAACCAGAAACAAATTAGGAGCTTGATAAAACACATTGCATCAACCCCACTGTCCCAAACCTCTTCTATTCTGCACAGTACAAACTGCAAGAAAGGGTCTAAATTCAAACACTTGAGAAACATCCCATTATTTCTGTGGTTGTTTTGAGATGGGGACTATATAAAAAACCCTCCTTTTCTGTGAGAAGAAGTGAAGAAATGAGCATTTTATAATTTTCTTAATCATCTCAGTATGAATAATAGCAAAAGTTAAATGAAAAGGAGGGTTGTAGAGAAGGAAAAAAGGGAATAAAACCAGAAAAGTAGTATTTCAATCACAGTTATGCATGTTTCATAAACTGAGCTTCAAAGGGAAAAAAAAAAAACCAAAATAAATTGTTAGTGTTTTCCAGAATCTCACATGGCAAACTTTCCTGGATAATATCGTTAACAATGCTGATCTCTCTTTTCCACTGGGGATGAAAACAGGCATGACCCACCCTGGGGTAATTTTAACTAAAGGGCACCACTTGAGAATTCACTTAATAATCTCAGTCTCAAGTCCTTCAGCCAACACCAGTCACCTTGTAATGAGTATTCGCTTCACAATAATCTCCCTTTTCCCGAAAAATGGTATAAATGGAATTACAACACAATTGCCTCCTTTTATCTGATGAATGTGAAGCAGCAATATTGTGTTAGCAGGCCTTTTTGGAAGATATATTGGACTTTAATAAAATTTGATCAATGCATTTAAGTCAAATTGAATTATATGTAAGTGGATAGGGTTGACATATGTTTCAATATCTGCAAGTGATACATTATTCTCCAGTGAGCATAAAATTTAATGAAATATAAATACCCATTAATCCTCATGTTTCAACCAATCAGTCACCGTTGCTCCTGCCTGCTGTTAGCAGAAGCAGGCCCAGAAAGTCATCTGTTTTATCTAAGCAGGAGCTCCAAACTGGAAAGACATCAGAAAGGTTGGGGAAGTGAGAAGGCACAGAATAGAGAAAAATGTGCCAGCACTTTTGTTGTTCCATGCTTTCTGAAATACAACAATGTAGTTCTCAATTCTCTCTTTTAATCAGAATCTAAATATGAAACTATTAATTTGATACCTTTAAATTTTGAATTCTAAGAGAAAACATATTCTTAAACATTTTGGTTTTGTTTTTTTGTTTTTTAATAAAATCTTGTCATATTCCTTTATTCCTTCTTTTATAGTTGGCTTATTATGGCATATTTTGCATACTTTGCAAAGATAATCTGCAAGAATAGTTAATTCAACAGATCAAGAACATCTTCTCCTGCAATTAACTCTAGTACAAGCAACCCAATTGAGATAAACTTTGAGAACTATACTACTGAAAGCATGAGGTGGTGTGCTGCAGTCTAAACAACAAAAAGACTAGACACTCAAATCCCACATTTTATAGAATATTTCCACATATAAATTTGTAATTTAAAATAATTTATAACTTTGTAAGAAACAGACTTAAACAGAATGGTGCTAAGATGCATGGACTCAGAATAAAAAAAAATCACATGGTCTTTAGTCTGACTTTCCAGCTGATAGTTTCATCAGTAAAATCAGAAAAATGAAACAAACATGCATACAACCATAATTTTGAGGTAAGCACCAAAACAATCTTTCCCCAGAATAATTATGCATCATATTCATAATTACATATAAAGTGAAATTCAGAGTGACCGGTTTAATCTCAGGACTGTATATCTAACTGTAAACCTAGCTGCAAGAGCAGCCACCAAGCCCTTTGACATGGGGAACACCCACTTTTGGGCTCCCTTATCTGCTTTGAGTATTCCAGGAAACTGCTCTAACCACCGACTGTAAGATATCCAGCTGCAGGTCTCTCCTAGACTGTTTCAGTCCAACAGTCTGTGAACTGAACCCTCACTGGGACCCTAGCAAGAATTAAGAAAGCTCTTGCTCTGTCTCAAGTATACAAGGACAAGAAAGCAAACTGTGGGAAGCCTCAGATGTGGGAATATCTCCTGTGCTATAGTATGATATGGCCTCCTATATTACAGGCTGTGTGCTAGGGGAGGAGCTGTGGACTCCTTGGCTGAGTTTTCTCAATTTGGTATGGACAGTATGTTGCCATAACTCCTACTTTCACTTTTGCAAAGAGCATATGAACAAACAATGAATATGATGAAAAATATATTAGCCAATTCTTATAAATCAAAAGATCTCACACTTGAGGAGTAAATCACAAAATTTGTCCAAATACTAATTTTATCAAATTCTTTAACATCTCTATAGTGTTTTTTTTTTTAATTTATTGACCTGAGAATAATTTACTATTGCAGTGTGTATTTCATCTAAAAGAACCTGTCTTGTACAGACATGGTGTATTATTGCTTTGTAATGCTCTTGTAGTCGATGTACTGTACTTCTAAACTATCTGCTATTCAGAGACTTCTATCATGCAGAGATGATCATGCTTAGGCCATTTGCCCTTCCTCCACACTGAAAGCCCACATGCAACTAGAAACTAGAAAAATCTGTCATTTGTGCAATGCTCCTTAGCAATGTTCCTGCAACAGGGAGCCCTCAAAATGGCTTTGAAATGATGATGTTCTCCTAGAAAACCGCAGAGCATTCAGAAACCTGAAGATTAATTTGCCATCTTGTTACAACTTTTTTTCCTGTATATGATGTATAGTAGAGATGAAAAAGTGAAACAAGGCAATACTAAAAGGAATCAAGGATTGAGGCAAATAACACTGGAATTTCTAGTTTCCCCTCCCATCTTAGGTGAATGTAGCACATAATGTGGGAGGGAGAGTATTTTTCGCAGCATGTGAGAATGAATATGTTGCCCATTTTGCTGATAACATTTTGATGTGTTGTCATGATAATTTTAGGAGACAAGATGGGTGTGTTCAAATTTTGGTCCTTGTAGCAGAACATCCTGGAACATCACAGTACTTGAGTGACTGATATTTTCAGCAATTCAATTGTTTGAAAACTTATTTAAAACCCATAAACTGAGGTACAAGAAATATTTGGCACCAGTTTGCATCGAACCACATAGATAAGTACTGGGGGAAACAAGATGAAAGAGAATTTCTCTACTGCAGTGACCCAAGAGGAGAGATTACCTGTATTTCTTGCCAAGTTTGGAGACCTCTCTCTTAGCTTTTTGAATCCTACAGGGTCTAGATATCAAATGCCAAACTGTGTCTCTACTCTTAAGATAGTTGTTTTCAGAATTAGCCAAACAACAACAATTGAAGATGATGTGTTTCAAGTGATTATGTTTCGAAATACAGCTAACATAGCTGTAGAATAGCTATAATAATAACTAAGGACAAATCAGCTCTTTTGGAAGCTCTCTGTCTCTTCCAGTACACGATGTCTATGAGCTGAGGCCCACAGCTGGTTCGGTTTTCCCAAACCCACCAATGGTTCTGCATGGTCTTGAGCACTGGGTGCTCAGTTCAGCACAGCACAGCTTCAAACACAGCTGTGCCACAAAACGACCACCTGGCTGTATTTGTCATTGTCCTCCTTTTCCTTTGCTCATGAAACTGTACCTCACTGTTGGTGACTACACTGGGTCAGTCTCGAACACCAATTTTTATTGGTCTTTTTTCAGGCTTCTGCAATTTCAGCCTTTTGAGACACATATCCACTGTCTATTCTTTTTTCTAAGCAGATTATACATTACATTTGATTACAACCTTGATGAAATATCCCCATAAAAATCTAAGCAAATCTGGGGTACCATTGCAAAGATTCTTTGATTTTGGTAGAGCCTTGATATGTATAGTTTCATTGCAGTTTTTGCTAATAATTCAAAGCCTTTGAGGAGGGTGCACACAGATACATATAGAGACTTATGATTGTTCCTTTTAAACATTCAACATTCTGAGGTACAAAATTGCAAAACATAACCTGGATATTGTCACAGAGACAATACTGTGGTTAGTAAAAAACCAGATTTCTGGGATGAATACTGACATTTGATTAATGTTATTCCTCTCATTTCTGTGCCAGAGATCACAAGAACCCCATCCAAAGTGTTTGCTTCTGACTGTAGTGTAATTGTTAATATGTACTTTGTGATATATCAGTGAAGCAGTGAAGCACATCTATGAAATTCTATGTTTTAGATGTTCTCAGTGTGTTTTATATGAAAGTTATGCTGCCATTTCTGCAGTGTGAAATGCGTATGAACAAAAGTTAGTTTTAGTAAATGGTGATTCTTTCTAGTAAAAAGCAATTATCAGAGGGATTAAAAGCTGTCTTAAGATGTGGTCTGCTTTACTGCAAAGCATGTTTAAGTTAAAACCATTTCCACTTTAACTCAGAAGCAGCCAAAGTTCTCTAATGAAGTATAAAAAACTATTATACAATCAGTTTTCTTTTAAAAAAATTCTTTTGCATACTTCCAAAAAATACTTGCAATGTCACGAGATTTTACCCTAGAAAGGCAAAAAACTATATGAAAGTATTCAGAGACATGTAAATATGAGGATAATTTTAATGAGAAATGAAACATTCTAGGCAAGGCAATGGTCACCAAAGAGGTTTGAAAAATGAATTTCTAGCATGATGAGGAAGTAAAATACAATAAAGAAAATATTAAATTACATGGCAAACCAGAGCAACACCCCCTAAAGACAAGAAATATTTTTCTACTGTTAAGGAAGCACTTTAAATCAAAGCCAGAGAAAGAAAATATACATAAACCAGAATATACATAAACCAGAATAATTGAAAGAACAATCTTATTAATTATAGAAAAGTTCTGAAAGGAAAATGAAGGCGACTTTTGAAACCAGCAGTGAGGGGGAAGATTTATCTGTTAAACTTAGATGCTTCTGAGCTGGAATTAGATTCAGAAGCTCTTTTCATTTGCATTGTCTTCACACAAGCTATTCTCCTTTTATATGCTGGAGGATGTAGAGTCCATCTTTCATGATTTTTAAAAAATATTTGCTTGAACTATATCTCTGTAGGCAGCACCCCAATGGTAGAACTCATATTAATGAAAAGAATGTGGTATAGCTCCCTCCACCAATAACCAAGGTTATTGGCAATATCCAAACTTTTGTCAGCAGTTCCTCCAGAGTTGTCTGACTTAGTGGCCCAGTGGATTTTCTCTTTCTCCAGAGAGAAAGAGAAACTATAGCTGCAAACTAAGGCTCTAGTCAAAATTAAACTGCAAGATAAGTAGAAATCACCGAATAACTGCTATCTGCAATACAACACAAATGGATGAAACACACTTATTTATACAGTGTGAAAGACCTCTAAAAGTTAAATGAGTTTTGGGCAGATGGTTAAAATATGATGAGTAAGTGTCATTCCAAACATACGGAAAACATATTTTTCATTATTTCCTCACAGCTATAATGACTAATTTTTTAAATTAGAAAAATAGAATCACTACAATTTCCACTGTCAAAATAAACACAATGCTATCAGTTTATGTAGTCTTTTACCAAAAATTTGCTCTACACACTGTGCTCAGATCTTGGGGGACTGTCTCCACAGGTGGGACCATTGCCCTGCCTATACTACTGTTACATCAGCTTCTGGCTCATTCTCTTCTGAAACAATCCAGCTCCTGTTGCTTACTGAAAATTTCATCTGGACACTGCCTATCAAGTAGATATAGTTGATAATCTCCTGCAAAATAGTGGGAATTCTCTGTGGAAACAGACTTGTTATGTAAAAAGTGGTTTCCTCATGCTGGTGTGAATTTTGGGGATGGGGAGTGTGTGCATTTTTAATATTGGAGAGCAACTTCCATCACTGGCTTGAACAACCCTGAGACCATGGTCCTTTGTGAGGTGGGTGTGACTGCTCTCACAGATAACTGGTGTGGTCGGAATCCATAGATGAAGGTGAAGCAGATGGACACAACAAATGAGTTACAAATATAGAGTAAACTTGACCCCAAGAGGATGAACTCTCTGATAGTAAGAGTACTTACTTGGGACAAAAAAAAATAAATTCATAGCCTCAGACTAAGTCAGGGAAAGCAATGCTTGATGGTTTGCATATGGATATGTTGACTATATGGTGGGATGGAGACTGTGTTTCTTCTTTGGGTAGTTTTGCACAAAATACAAAGGTCATGCTCAATCTCTTGAACTGAATTACTTTGCAGTCCTGAAAACTTCAGTGGAGCATAATAGCTTTCTTCCCCAACTTTAAGTCCTAAATTACCTTGGCCTTGAAATTATGGGTGTGGCAACACCTAATTAGTCTGAAAAATCAGTGCCTGCATAGTACCTCTGTAGACACCAACCATACATGGCACAATCATAAGCCTGCATTTTCTTCTACAGTACAAATGATTAAGTTCAACTAATTGAAGAGAGACCAAGGGTTCATTTTTATTTTAATGCAAGCCAAAGCTCAGCATCCAACAACGAGCTTTAGCCATCAAAACCAATAAATAATTTCTTTTCCAAGTAAGGAAATAAATAATTTTCCAAGTAAGCAATAAATAATTTCTTTTCCATTAGGTTTCAGATACAAAACTTGTCTTGCTGGTCATCCAGTATTGAGAACTTCTATATTTACTTTCGTTAATTACTAAAAAAGAGATCTAGACAATAGCCATAGGCTATTCAAATGCATCTTTCTTCAATCCCCCATCCTGTTTTCCCATTCTTCCTTAGATTCCCTGGCTAGTATCTTATTGAGTTTCATCTGAAATTTATAAGGGCAGTTATGGTTAGAATAGTGCTTTTAAAAATGAAGTAAAGACTGGCTCAAGTTGATATTTAATTTTAATGCTAAAGAAAAATAATTCAAAGTAATATGTAAAATTTAAATTAAATAATAGAATGATAAGTAAACTGATCTAAAAAAGTAACAGTTTTGCTGCATTTCTCTCTCTATATGAGAGCATTTCTTTCTGCATTGTTGTCCTGAAAAAAATGTTAGGGATGTAAATCTTTACAGTAGCTGGCTTCTCCCACATATTTGCAACTGCCAGGGCAATAAATTTTAAGCAAAGAAATGTACTGATGGATTGGAAGATAAAGGGACTTGATTTATACTGTCAAACTCTTTAGTGTATGGCTTGGCAGCATTACCACATTGATAAATTTAAGAGAAATCTGGCTTTGTAATAAGAATGAGTTGATTTAATATCACCTAGAACATACATCAATGTTAGTTCATACATTACTATTGAGAGTGGACAAATAAAAAGAACTTCCATAGATATATTACATTACATTATATATTATATACCATATATTATATTCTATTACATCACAATCACATACTAAAAGAAGTGGAAATTTGTGGCAGAAGTGTAGGAAAGAAAAGGTATCAAAAACCAAGAAAACCTGCCAAAGTTCAAATGCAGAGGAACAGACTCCTTAAAACTACTGCACTTTGTACAGGTACTGCAGAGTACTTATGTCACCCACCCCTGTTCACATTTCTGCCTTTTATTGGGTGCTGTCAAATGCTTCACAGTGTTAAAATACTACTGTACTGTACCCCTGTAAAGATATATTTGAACTTACAACTTTTTTTTATACTAGTCATGATTTGGATAAGTACGATATTGTGAGAACTGGAGCGACCTTCTACAGCCTATGAATAGTTCTTATATGATTTCAGGTAGGTTTGCTGTAATTTTAATAAGAGTAAGAGTTTTCATTGATAAAAATGACCATTAGATGGAATGTCCATAGAATTAGTAATAGTTTTGAATTTGTATCACACAACAGTATGAAAATAATTAGCATAATATAGCTTCAATGAAGCATAAAAAGGAACATGATGGAACAAAGGATTATAAAAATTACCTCTCAGCACAGAAGTGAATGTAGGATGTTTCAGCTGGAATGCTAAGGGATTATTTATCACAAATATTTTATTTTAACATCTGCAATTAAAAATAAGTTAAAAATGTGGATAAACCTTGTATGCAGCATGCACTGGTAGACAGTTGACCATTGGCAGGGATTCAGAGATTCAACTTATTTGATGATGAATGGACATATTCGGCTCATTGGTCCATTCATGCAAAAATGTATTTAAACACAGTCAGACATCTATGCTTCTTTAAAAAGAATTTTCTACCTGAAAAAAGGTTTTCCTCCAGAACAGGTTGAAAAAATTTACATTTTCTAGCAGAAAAAGAAGGCCATTGTGAACCATCATTGTGCCACTTTATCAAAAGATGGTATTTAAATACCCTGGCAGAATAGTAGCAATAAGAAATAATGACTCCTCTGGATATGCTCACAATATTTACAGTGAATCACCAGAATATATAGTTGGAATCTGCATTTCTATAGGAGGAAGAAGTATCAGAGACCCTTGAAAAGAATGAAAAACCCACCCACATGATTAAAGAAAAGTTCTTTTGGAAGAAATTAAATACTTTAAATTGCTTATAATCTTAAAAGAAAGGTGACTACATACTACTATAAAATCTTAATTAAGCCTACAAAGCAATGTAAGGCCACAATCACAACTTTAAACAAATAATATGAGGAAAAGAATTGGGTTTTTTGCTTCAAACCCTTGCTAACTAGTAGTGAATTCTGCATTTCATAAACTCCACAACACATAAGACTTTGAACCTGAAAATATCTCCAAATACCTTCAGGTATTCTCTTAGCAGTCACACATTTCCCAGGCTTGACATACACATATGTAAGCTCCAGCTTATATTCAAATTGAGACTGAATGTTTAGTATAAGGAATTGTTTGTGGAAACCCTGATTCTTGGAAAATCAAATAATTGGGGAGAATGTCAAGAAAATTCATCATGATTAAGTGCTGCTCCTTCCAAACATGTTGGTATTCCAAACAATATACAGCTTAGCTGAAATAAGTGGAACTCTCTTTGGAATAATCTTAGCATGAGCAATTCTTCAACATCTTTCCAATAAAGAAAAATGTACAACAAAAGCAAATACTGAGATGAAAATATTGGAACCAGATTTGAGCTAATTTGTTTCTTCAGAAACTTTCTACACCTAAGTACTAATTTTAACTAATAAATTATCAATTAAATATAGATACCAGTCAATGTTGATGTGTTAAAGTCATACCTTAACAGAGATTCTACAATTTCAATATTTTATCTTTCTCTCAGATGATATATTGGATATTTTGCAAGTTTGAAAGATATTGCATGAAAATTTTGACTTTTATTTTATATAAATATTGATATATATTATCAGTTTAAATTTCTTTTAAAGGCTCTTTTTGGATGACTGTAATAAATCAGAACTGTTCATTCACAGATCTCATATCAACATGAAAATTCTCTTTGTGATTAAGATATCTTGAGAGCTATGGTTTCTATATGAGAAAATTATTGGATAATGTAATAAAACACCAGAGAAATATGCTTCCATACTATAGGCTTTTATCCTCCAACATGGAGTACCTTGGCAAGGTATATTTCCACATAAATTTGAAAATTATACATGCCAAAAGACTTCATCAATCTATATAAACTGAAGTGTTCAGATAAAAAAATATTTCTGTCCTTGTACTAAAGAACACTGAAAACTTTTCTACACTTTACTGGCAACAATTAACAACAGAATCTGTTTCCATATGTGTGATGGCAAAGTACAATCTTCTTAAAAGCTAACATAAATGATAACATTTACCTTTGAATAATATTATAAGCCTCAGTAAAATATTTAATTATAGCAAATCTAATGTTGTACTTTCAAGAATTTTGATTGGATTTTTTCCCCTTTATATACAATTTTCCATGGAACTGCAATAGATACATTATTTGTCAATAATGCTATGTTTAAGCTTACATTTACTTTCTTTAAATACATTATTTATATAGGACTTAATTCTTCCTCACTTAATGAAGTTGAGTAATAACTTTACAATAGACCTTGTAATAGACCATCTTGTATTACAGCCCTTTTAAATTGAATAATGACTACACACGATGTAATTAACAAAATACTTGATTTTCTTATATTTTAATCTTTATCTTTTAATATCATAATTAATTAATTTTTAATGCAACATTTACACTAATATTTTTATCGTCCTCATGTTTCTTTTGTCAGGAATTAGGCTGGTAATTGTTCTTTGGTGTGTGTTTACAAACTCCAGGCCAAATTTTGCAATCCTTTGTTCCTGACCTTGAGCACTTACTCAGGTACTCATCAGTGCTAATTTTCCTGCGACCAAGCGCCTTGATCGCCCGCTTATCCATTTCCCTCCAAGCACATCGGTGCTATGCACTAACACCCACAATTTTCTCCTCATTTAAATTCCTCTTTAAAAGCTACCGCTTTTGTAATGACTACAAATCGCTCTAGTCCTGCTTACTCAAGTGGCAAGCTGGTTGCTGCCTTACTGCTAAACTCCATCTGTCCTGTTACTTCATTCCCCAACTTACCCAGCTTAGTGTGCAGGAAAAGCCCAGAAATGCTTTAGATCTTACACTGAGCATGCTCATGGACTCCACTGCTTTGTAGGAAGCATGTCCATTGGTTTGCTGCCTTCTAATTTTCCTGTGTTGAAGTGGATGGCTTAGAACCACCTTGACTCAAAGTAATGTTTTACCTAATGGGTGCAGTTCTGAAATTAAGCTGTAATATGCAGAAAGTCTCCCAGTAAAAAGGATTTTTTAATTTTCTTATATCAGCACTCCAGTGCTGTTAAGCTCATTTGTTTGTAAGAGTTGAGTTTTCCTAAAGTGTCTGAGGTCAGATGCCTAATGTAGAAAATGCAATCCGAAACAGCTGAGGTTTGGCATCCTAAAAGCAACAGACAAGACCTTTATAATGAAAAATGGTAGGTGCCTTAAACTCCCAGAAGAACAACTGATAGAAAAAAAATCCTGAATATTTCAAGATAAAAATGAGATGTGATGTACATCATAGGTCACCTAACCATGGATTCTATTGCAAAAAATATGTACAGCCTTCTTTTTCACAAGTGTCTGCAAAAAATTTGAACATCTGGGTGGATTCAACTTTCACAGTATCAGGAGAAAGGAAGTAAAACAAAATCCAGGGAAGGTGAATAATTTAAGCATCTGATTACTTGTGTGATGGAGTAAATGTGAAGTCCTTACTGGCATTTCAGAAATCTGCAAGTTCTCTATGCTCAAAGGGAAGCTATAAGAAAAGAAAAGTAGAAAAACAGAACAAAAAGCAATAGAAGGGCTTTTTAACTGATTCAGAATACAATAATATAACCATATCTCCCCAGTTAAAGCTGTCTGGGGAGTTTTGTGCAGTGGATCCTTAGTTATCTGAATAAAAAAAAGGCAGGGGGGCTATCAAAGGATCTGACAATACAAAGGTAATTTGTTGAACCTATTTTTTTTTTTGAGAGTACTTGGCATGAGAATACACATTGAATCTGTAAAGTGTGCACTTCTATCCTTAAAGAATTTCTCAGATGTGAGGTTACACATGCTATGGGTTACACAAGTCAATGGGTACTTTGCCTAGTTTTTGAATCGGAGTGGGCTTTATCACTTTTTTTGCTAGTTATGTTGAATTTGAGTTTTGAAAGTTGAATGATTAATTTTTCTGCCACTCTTATTAGCAATATGATAGATTAATTAGGTCCGCAGTGACCTGATTAATTTATAAAACCTTTAACATAAAAGACTTCATTTTTCTTCAGAGAGGCAATATGATATTTGCAATTTTGCTAATATGTCACATAAACTTTGCTCTCAAGTTTCTGATTAAATCCTAAATTAATGGCAATTTTTGAAGGAAAGAAATACATTTACTTGTACCATGGAATATTCAGTTTGGTTGACTATGACCAAATGAAACACGCTGTAGGAAGTTTTTTTTCCATTTGACTCAGTAGCATGGGACCTCAACTGTGTGTTTCATTCTATTAGACAAAAAAAAAGGCAGTTAATATGCCAAGTTGCATTTCAGAGACAAACCAGTAAATAGCATTAAACATATGCAGTGTCAGATAGGTCACAGAGAAAAAAGCAGATTAACTTAAGTATCTTGCATTAATAATGACATTTTGGCTGTAGTGCAGATTACTTTAATTTACAGTCACAAGAATAAACTTCTTTCCTTTTAAATGTTAGTTGTAAAATGACATCATGTAGCCATCATTAGGGCTTATCTTGTTCTCTATCAGTTCCAGGGTGATAATAACAGGTGATTGCTTTTGTAATCAATTTAATAGTACTAATAAAATATGATTTTATATAACTCAGAATAAACTCTGCAAATTGGAATGATAACTATTTCAATCAGTAAAAAAAAATGTTAAAAAAAAAAAGAGATGACCTTGTTTTTAAAACCTACTTACGTGACTTTAGCTTGCTTATTCAGCCATGTCTTTATTAATATATCTGGCAGTCATTTTATATCTATATATATCCTGGGTATACAAGGCTTCTCTCAAATGTCTCCAAAGTTAAAATATGGTGCCATTTTTACCCAGGTCTTCTTACAGTGAATCCTCTTGGCAAGCAGTGAGCTACAGTTAGAAACTGAAATGTGCACCCCTTCCTGGTTCCTGTTGTATGCAGGTATTTTTTTACCTTTAATAGGTAATTTTGTTAATTCTGGCAGAACAAATTGGCTCAGAAGGCAAAAGGTGTTAACATGGTTTCATTATACTAAATGCTTACATGATTCACGGGGGCTTCAAAGTTCTAGAACTAACTAGCTGATTTTCATTGCAAATACTCAGTCTTAGATTTTCTTGGGCCTTTTACTACACCTACAGAAGGGAAACAAGTAGATTATTTAGTGATAACAAACTAAAATTATTGAGTCAACACTTTTATTTTATAGTCTTTGTTCCAGTTGCTGTAAACTTCAGAACTTCAGAGCCTTTATAAAGACACTTCATAATTTTAAGATACTTTATTAAAAGATGGTACATTGTGGAGGAAAGAAGCAACAGTTACAGAGGAAGTTATTAGCTAAGATGGCTTAGAAGTTTTTGATTTTCATTCAAGACAATTAAGAAAATTTACTCAAAAGGTAAGTGAAAACAATGGCAAAGATTTTAAATTCTGAATCTGGTGCTTTCTCATATTTTTTATGCCTGAAGAGAATCATAGAATCACTTAGGTTGAAAAATATCTCAAATATCTATCTATAAACCCAACACTGCCAAGTCCACCACTAAATCATGTCCCCAAATGCCTGGAGAAGCTCCAGGGGTGATGACTCAAACACTTCCATAGGCAGCCTGTTCCAGTGTTTGACAAACCTTTTGGTGAAGAATTTTCTTTCCTAATATCCAATCTAAGCCTCTGCTGGCACAACTCGGGGCCATTTCCTGTGGTCCTGACACTGGTCACCTGGGAGAAGAGGATGATCCCCACCTGGCTACAGATTCCTTTCAGGTGGTTGGAGAGAGTAATAAAGTCACCCCTGAACCTTTTCTCCAGGGTAAAAAACCCCAGCTCCTTCAGCCTCCCATCATAAATCTTGTGCTCCAGACTCTTTGCCAACTTCATTTTCACTTTTCTCACAGAAAAAAAAAATAAAATTAATCCCCAGCAACAACAACAAAAATTGCTAAACGAAATTTCTTAAGACAAAGAGAATTTTTTGGGGAAAAAAAAGTGCCAAACAGAAGCAAATCAAGAAACACAAAAAATCCGGACTGAAGGAAGGACAGGAACATCTGTTTTGTGTAGGAAAATTTTGACATCTAGTTAGATCAGTTCATATTGTTTTCTAAGGCTCTCTCCCCTACCCTGTTCTGCTCATCATATTTTTGAGGATTCTATAGCACAGCCTCTCTACTTTGCCATATTGAAATTATGCTGTAAATCCCTTAGTTTGGGAAGGATGAATGTTCTTGCCAACTTTTCTGAACCCTTGTACACAAGGAGCCGACCTGCACTTTTATTCCGTAGGATAACTTGTGAGCATCACAGTTAGCTAACTAATATCAAGGGTAGATTCTGTTTGGGTTGTCTTCTGCTGGCTGTCCCCTCACCCTGTTCCCCATGCCCTGCTGTGCTGTTTGCTCCTGTAAGCCCCACCATCATGATGCAATGTTTGATTGCCTCAGTGTTTCTCATGTCTGGGCCAGGACTCTGGTCCTTACTGCCAGATCTTCTGCCTATGCTCTCAGCCTATGCAGCTTTGGCTCCACTGCTGCGTGGAGCTAAGCACAATCATCCATCCTTCTATCACTGAGGCAGTAACTACTCTTCCTAGCACAGATAATTCCACAATAACTGGTTCTGCATGCCTTGAAAACTTCACTACAGCTTCTCATTAAAACTATGATCTTTTATTACTACCATAAACACATATGGAAGTAAGGAGTGGAAGTTTTCTCAACTCGTAAGAACTGAACTATTGGCCAGGACCAATCTGGTTTTCCCTGTGAACTAACAATGTTGATTTGTTCCAGTCTTTGCAGGATCCAGTTCTAAGTAATCTGTCACAATAAAAGAAATTTTTTGCAGGAGATTTAACACTGGCCAGGATTTAAAGAGAAAATAAGTTAAAAAAGGAAAGAATTATAATCTTATTCCTAATATTTCTTCTCACTACAGAAACTTATTTTTCTTATTTTTTTGAGTGGAAACTGTAGCAAAGATTCAGAAATGGCTGAGTGTAAAAAATGTCAGTGCTTTTAAGTTTCTGCTTCAGTTCTATCTTACACAGGCATAGAAGCTAATTGTAAACAGTTTTCTTTATTTTTCTGGTAACACTTGCATGTTTAGACAACTGACATATGTAAAGAGTGAGACATACATGAAAGGTCTAACAAAGCCTACAAATAAATCCTATAGACACATCTTTATCCTTGTCTTCCACTCTCCACAGTAACCTTACTCTTCTTCACTGGGTTCTCTGTTATATCTCAAATGAGGAGGAGAAGGTATGTACTGCTGGTACTCCAGTCTCAGCATCAGATATAATCTTTATGAAAATAAATTATGATTGAAGAACCACTGTCTATTTCCATTTTAAATGCAAATTTTTGCTTAGTCTTTACAGTTACAGGAATTATTTTCCAATCCAGAAAAATACCACTGATTAAAAAAAAATACACACAAATAATGAGGAAATAACCAATTTATCCTTAATAGTTTCATGTAGCTGCCTCAAATAAAAAGGCAAATTGCTGTTAGACAAAGATATACCGGACAGTTTGGAACCTATTTCAGATCCTTTTACTAGCCATATATACCAAAATGCTCGGGTAATTTTAATTATTTATTTCTTTTATTAGTTTAATTATTAACCTAGTAAAATAGCCTAGAAAATTAATTTGGAGAAGCCAGACTTCAGAACTATTTTATAAACAAATCCTTGATTAAGATTTGTCAACTCTGCATAGCATCATTCAGAAAGATTTGTTATGTGTATAAGGTATCTTGTGAGCTTTTCAAAATCAGGTTATGTTCTGGGATTTCAAGCACCTAAGAAATTATGCTAATTGTGGGCTGAAGTTCAAGAAATAAACATATTTCTATTGATGCTTTAGAAAAGATGATGCTACATACTGCCACTTGAAATAAAATTCATAAATTAATGGGTGATTTTTTTTTTACTGGCTTATTCATATTCTTGATATGTTGGGCTTTTGAAAATTCACCTTCTTTTTTTTCTCCAGTAACACATCCTTGGCTAGCATCATGTCTCAAACAAGAATAAAATATATGCATTATTAACAAAAAATTACAGGGAATGTTCCAGAAGAATATGTATAACATCTATTTTAATCTTGAAAAATGCAGGATTCCCTTCCTTTTTGCCTCTGCCAAATCTCCTCCCCACAATATTGTGAGTGATACCCCACCCTAGGTAACACCAAGGTCAGGTACAGTCTTCACCCTATTTTAGCTTAACAACAAGCTCAGTTCCACTTCTGAAATATCCTTGCCCACACACAGCTCATCAGTAGATCATCAGTCAAGGACATGACATTACTTTCATGTGATTTTAAAAGTAATAGCAAAAATCCTACTCCTTTAACTACAGATAGCAGAAAGCATTGCTATTTAGTCAGTCTTCAGAAGACCATCAGGACTGAGTGGTTTGGCCTGTGCTCCAAGTGCTGAGCAGGTGGATTGCCAGGGAAGGGAAAGTATCACTTGGGCTTTAGGCTGCCGAGCAACTCAAGCTGCAAATGCCCCTAATTATGCTTTGCACTAGAAAGGGAATAACTGCATTTAGGTTTCTGACCAAAGGGTTCCCTTGAAACTCTCTGGCTTTAAGGGTGGCAGGAAGTGCCCAGCACCTTAGGTGTCTGCTGATGAGCTACCAGTGAGCTTGGGAGTGCTCACTACTTGGTCGTACTCACTCTGGCACACTCTGGCACTCTCCCACCACATGTTCTGCAGCCCTGAGGGCTGCTTCTGTAAGTCCTCTACAGGAGCAGGAGGGGCAAAGGAGGTGGATGACCGGGTTCAGATTGAGTGGTTACTCACAAGAGATAGTCTGGATGAGTTTGTTTGCTGTTTGACTATGCATCTAATGTGTTTGTTCAACAAAATAGGCCATATTTTGTCATATATGCATGGAATTTGCTGGACAATGACAGTTCTGTCTTCTAAAAATCTCAATGTTTTTCTCATTCTTTTGCACTGGAAGGAAGTTTCAAAATACTAGAGTTCTCCATGAAGCTAACTTGCTCCATGTAGAGCCATAGGAAGAGCTGCAGTGACAGTGCCACTCCCACCTCGTCCTTTGACTATTCAACAGGACCCCTAGATTGCCTCTTGCAAGCCTGGGTGGGGAATTTTCCCTGCTGACAGTGGTTTCCTGGTTAGGCCTAGGCATGTTGTCCTGGCAGGTTCTGTCCCTTCAGGCAGGCAGTTTGTTAATGCATAGGACATCATGCACAGAAACCCAATAATCTCAATAGCACTGTGGGGTGGTCTTGGGTTTTTCTCAGTTTTTCTAACCCCTACAGGGTTCAGCTTTTTTTTTTTGGTTTTTTTTTTTTTGGCTTTGGATCTGCACCTCAAAACGTGGTTTGGTCAAAGCTTACACAGTAAGTTTAATGATAAAACTGGAAAGAGATTGATGTGCTCTGAGTTCAAGTGTGTTCTGGTATCCTGATCCAGCTCTTACTTTTACTTGTAAGATGTGAGAGTCTGCAAAGCACCAACGGACCTGATGCACTCTTCGTGCATGTTGGAAGGTAAAGAAAGAAGCTTAGTATATGAGACAAATTCCATTGGGTTCATTTTAACATGATGAAAAATTGTCCAAACAGAAAATGAAGCCACAGTTAACACTGTTTTTCTCCGAAGATTCACAAACTCATTGCAATTCTAATAGCAAAAATAATGTTTAAATATTTTTGTGTTATTTTAATGTTTTGTTCAGTGATCATATTTCAAATTTAATTAAAGATTGAAAAATAGCAGCAACGTGATCAACTTTGGTTTTTCATTTGTGTGTTGGTACATGGCAAATCAGGTTAAAAATCACCAATTGAGTTCAGATTTTCTAACCTTCAGCATTGCAGAATTACTAGACCTTGACTGCTACCACAAACCTAAAATTACCACCTTGTAGGTATGCACGTTCGGCTAACAATTTAAGTTTCTCAAATAGAAATTTAATTTAGTTTTAAGAGGAGAGTTATTGTATGCTAATTAAACACCAAATCATTCCTAAAAAGGTATTTACTGAGTTTTAACAGCTGTGGAATAGAACATCTATGTAGTTGTTCACCTTACCTAAATAGGCTCTTAATAATCAATGGAAATTCAATTAAGGTTAAAAAGATCTTAGGGAAGCTCAGTAATTACATATAAATGAATCAGCATTTAAGGCCCTCCATTTAAAGTGTTAGTAGCAGTTTAATATTTTCTTATATGTATTGAAATTTTACAATATGATAATATTTTCTTTCTCCTTCTTTCCTTCCCAGTAATATAACTTCTTATCCTGTCATATCTGCACAGATTTCCTTTTCCCTCCTTAGTCTCAGCAGACTGGTGAGCAATATTCTTCTAAAATTACTCTAATTCTTTTTGTTGCCAATTCATTTATAAATTTTTAAATTACTATTTAACTTGAATCTAATGTTATTCTGCTTTGTTTTGTTTTGTTTATTTTTTTTTTCCTTCTAGCTTCAATATTTAGCATAACTCCGAAGGGCAAGCTCTAACTCCATGCATCCAACAGTGTGGTAAAAATTCTTCAATTTTTTTTTTCTTCAAGAAAGAACACTGACAGTACATATATTTAACAATTTTGACAGTCAGAATCCACCCGTACATTGCACATCAAGAAACATCAACTGTTTTCCCCAGGAAAGGAAATTTTTATGTTCTATTCAGAAATTAAATACCTGTATGCAATCAAAGACTGAAAAGTGTAAAAATCTGATTTTCATTTTGTTTTAAAACAGAAAGCAAAAATGGGAGATTCTGGTGCAGGTCTGTTCCTTCACCTTTGGAATGCATGTGATTTTGTTTGAACATTTCTGAATTTTTAGGTGGAGTTTAGGTGACATGAATGTGAGATGGAACTGAAATTGCTTTTGAAACAAAAAAAATGCCACACTTTTGAAGTGCTTTCTTTATATACTCAATAAAACATAGGAGCCTAATTGTTCACTGAACTGGGTTGGAAAAACAGGGTTTTGTTCTTTGGGGAATTCCTGACACCTGGAACTTTGTTTTTAATTTGAATTCGATCAAAATTACACAAATTTAAAATTCAGAATTTTGTTTTTTTTCTTTATGCTGTCCTTGTAGGTCAGTCATTCTTAGCTTTGAAGAGATAAACAGGGACTGAAGAGTTAGAAAGCCAGACTGCCAGCTAGAGGACCCCTCTGTAGGGATTTGCTGTGCCTGAGAGATGTCTTGGGGATTGGAGGAAGGAAAAGCATGTCATGACTCTGTGCCTTGCTCTGAAGTTGCTACTGTGTTTAGGACATCCCCTTGCTCAAGGCCTTTATACCAGTTTCTTAATGGATTTGAAGAGGAAAACAAAATATATTTAGCACTCTTTTCAGTAGTACATCCACCATTGGGGGCTACCTTGGTGACTTGCATACGGAATGGTTTTCATCCGTGTAGAAGATTAGGAAAGAGCAATGTTCTGCTCCGTGCAGCTGGGTTTTAAGCACTGTCTGGTATTTAAATACAAAATAATTGCTGAAATGTGAGTGTCAAAATAGTGAGTGGGAAGACTAATTTGAAGACTTTTATGTTGCATGATGAATGGAAATCTGTGTTGAATGAGTGAACAACTTCGGAAATGCAATCTCTCTACAAATTCTTCATTCAGTTCAAGAATGGATCCCTTCTAAGAGCACAGCATTCAATAGCCTATATTAAAATATGGAATGATTTCTTATTGAACTTGCTCTTAAATGATAAATTTTCAAATGTAGGAATTAAAGGGAAAAATTAGCATTATAAAATTTGGAAAAGTAAGCAAAAATCTAATTTCAGCTGGAATAGTGAGAATTGAAAGGTGAGTTCTTTTTTTTGACAATGTAGCTGCTGCTTTGATTAAGATTTCATGAAGTATTTCTCTGTATGAATGAAGTCATGCAACCTCTTGAGAACTTTAACAAACAAAAATCAATACAGAACAAACAGGCAGTTTATAATTTAGTAGGGTGTCCACAATACACACAAGTCCAAAGAAATAGGAAAAAAAAAAGGTGTTTAACAGTATATAGCTATCAATCTTCCAGCTGAGAAGAGCTCAGCCAGTAACCATACTTGAGTCAATGCTAAAATGTTGAAATTATCTTTGAGAGCTCTGTTTTAAAGTAGAAAAATAAATGGCTCTGTATTCGCATTAAGGTTGTAAGACTGAATGAAACTAGAGTGGAAAAAATGTCACTTTGGGAAACAACTCCCTTCTCTCTGCAAGCATTGATTTCTGGAGCTGTGTCTAAGTTATACGACTTTTAAAGCTCTAAAACATCCTTGCCACCTCTGGTTTGTGTCTGGAGATGGAATTTGAGGAGTAAAATCCCACAAGAAAGCTCTATTTGAAGCTCTTCCAAACCAATCTAGAAAAAAAACCCCATAACTTCAGAGAGTTTAGGATAGCTTTTCATAAACATCAAAACATTTTTGTTCTGTCTACTAACAACTTACTGCAAGTGATTTGAGGTTAAGTCTTCAACAGTAGTAACTCAGAGAAATACCAGCATCAGACTGTGTGCAATATTTTGGGTGTTCTGCATGAGGAAACAAGAATAAGCCCACAGAGGTACATTTCCATCTCGAGTAATCTGTGACATCAGTCTGTGGTCAATTAAAAAAATATGCATAGTTGAATTCATTACTTGTAAGAATCATCTTATGTGAGTATTTCTGGTTTATATTAAAATATTTTGGACCCAAGCTTCGTTGGGGGTTCATATAAAATGCTGAGAATAAAATAATTACAAAAGTAAGCACAGAAAGCATATATAGACTTAGGACAGCACCCATTTGGGTGATTGTCAGAGAATTGTAAATACTAGTAGTGTGGATGACTAATTTTTTCCCTATAGACATAAAAGTTGAAAATTGCTACATTTGCAAAGGATGTCTACATTTGCTGTGTATGAACATTTTGATAATGTTTAAAACATCATAATCCTGAAACTAATCTATGCAGGTATAATTTTGTGCAAGCACTTCCTGCAGCCATCAGGTCCTTTAAAACCTTTTGTTTAAGTTGTATAAGCACTTCTTTCCTGCTGCTATTCTGTTCTGGTGTTATTTTTTTCTAAACTCATCATTGAATTTAAGGCTTTGTTGTCCGCTGTGCTGTCAATTTCCTGTTCCTCTTGTTCCTGCTCTTCTCTGTATAATGTGGGACACATGTTTTTGGGTTAACTCTTAAACTCTTGACTTCATCCTTATTTTAAATGAAGGGACATGACTCTGTTCATTCCTAATCCACTGTTGGATTATGTGGACTTGAGGGTGTGTGCGTTGCCTTTAAAGGAAATTCTGATTTTCATTTATAGATTTTTTTTTTATTTAGAGTCCTGAAATTTTAGCATAGTTGTCTAAACTGTGCTGAAAGGATTCAGCTCTCTCCTCCTTTCCCTTTTTTTGGGTTATTGAATGTAAATTTGTTAATAAATGAACATTCTGTCTTAAACATATGGATAGGTGGGTGGATGAGTGGATGGATGGATGGATGGATGGATGGATGGATGGATGGATGGATGGATGGATGGATAGAAAATCAGGCTAAAGATCAGATTTTAAAGGCATGTAAATTGCTGTAACTCCATTTTTACAATCGATTCGCCAAACAATGAAGAGTTGCAGCATCTAAATATTGGTCCCACTTTTTCTAGTATCCGTCACCATGGCTAAAGCACAAATTTATAATGAAAGTGCAATAGCAGGAATTCATGAAAGCAAAACAGTTACTGAAATAATTATATAACTGGAACTAAAATAAATAAAATGCTACAATGTATGCAGAAATAATAGGATATTTTAATCCATTGGTCTTTTTAATCTATTGGATATAATTTTATGTTCAAATTCTTAAAGGTGTGCAGCACATAATTTCCTAAAGTGCAATTTTTTTCTCCTATTGAAAGTTTTCTGAATATTACTACAAACCCAGAATGTGGGGAAAATGAGTAGAAGTGTGGTTGTATCCTTTGGGTTTTAACTATCTCAATGAATGTTTCACTTAGGTAAATAAAAACGTGGTAAGACATGCCCTTACTGACTAACCAAGAAAAAACTTATTTTTTAAGTACCCACAATTGCTCTCTAGAACCCTTAATTAAGCACCTAAATTATTTCTCTCTCAAAAGGGTGAAGCACCTGTGTCCCTGAGACGTCAGCAACATTTGCCTTCTGCCAAGCCGTCTTTGGTTTTACCACCGGAAAGAGAAATCTCTTTGCTATGTCTGTTTTTACCACGTGTTTGTGATAATTAGAAAAGGACCATAAATACAATTTTTGACTACACATTAAAATGTATCACTGTATTTCTGGGAAAAAATAATTGATAGTGCTCATAACTTTGAGACTTGCATATCTAAACTTCCAACTCTTCACTGAAATAACTTTATAAATATAACCTAACAAAAGGGTTATTTCAAAAGCAGTGGGAGTTACAGTTATATACATATTTTGAAATCAAGCCAGTGTTACTTAAGTGCCTAAATGTGGATTTAGAACTCTACCTTTAGGCATCTGAAATCTGTGGCCACATCTATTTTAAAACATCCGCTAACATCAGGAGGAGTAATTCATGCTTATTTGAGGTCTGAATTTAAATTTCTCAGCTCTGGGTTTCCCCTTTTCTTCCCCATATCCCACAACTTTGTTTAATACTTCAAAACACCTACCTCAGCTCATTTTTAAATAGTATATGAATTAGCAAATAATAGGCAAATTAATGTTAATATCCACTTTTATCTAAATTCTGTTTCTTTGACTAAATATTGTTTCCTCTGAATTTAAAAAGAATAAAAAAATTGAGTCTAGATACAAATAATGACAAAAACATAGATACTCCTTACCTGTTTGTTTATTTTAAGAAATAGCTGGAAAGAGGTGTTCACTTTATCTTTTGTTAAACTTCTGTAATAAAAACTTTGGACTCTTATATTTTAAAACAAGTTGAACCCTTATTTCAACTCTTCTGGATAGAAGCCAAGGAGGGTGAGAGTTGGAAGAAAGACCAATGTGTAGGTTAGTTTTTGTATATGTATGTGTATATGAGTGTTGTAGTCCAGTTCCAACCTATTTAAAGCTTTCACAACAAAGAAAGAGAGAAAGTGTACTTGGTTTTCTTCCTGACATTGCATGAAAGAAAAAGAAGAAATCCATCAACATTCAAATCTGCCCTTTTATGTCTAGAACATTCACCATGGGTTGGGAAATTCCACTTCCAGTTATTTGTCCTGGTACATTTTCTGTTTTGTACACTTTTCAGTGTAAAATATGCCAGAAAACACTGAAGTACAGGTTGAAAAAGATGGCTTTGTTGCTTAGGTGAAAGAAACGAATCTAGGATTTGATTAACAAATGAGTTTTGGCATCTCCCTGCAGTCTTGAGTGAGATGATATGCTCTTTTAGCCAGTAAGAAATTCCAGAATTTTAGTAAATGAAATTTGCTTTAAGAAAATTGTTGTTTTCACTACTTTGGAACAAACACCCCATTTGTTTTGTAAAAAAAACCCCTTCCTTTTGTATGTGAGTTTTGCAGATGTCCAACAAAATTTCCTTCAAGAACATCCAGAATATATCAGTACAGAGTAATACAGGAATTGCTACTTTTGTTTTGATGGCCCACATTTCTCTCTAATATCTGTGATTTCGACGTGATAAAGAATCATTGATTTTTTTTTTCAGCACTTCTCTCATTCTTCCTCACTCCCTCTCTCCCTCCCTCCCTCCCTCAAAAATATTCTACAGTGTTATTTCAACATATTCTAGGATCAACAATAAAATAGTGATCTGACAGCTAATTTTGCTGATAAAGTTATTATATCTTTAATTATTATGACTTGTTCAAACAAGATGTCATTAAAATGAACATTTAAATACATTCTTCCTTTCACATGAGTACTGCCAAATAAAATTGTGTTGAATTACACAGTTTCAGTCTTGGCAAAATTATACAAATGTAATCCAAGGTATAGCTTTTTATATCATGTGTTAATTTTTTAAAATGACAGTTAAATAATTAAATTGGAATGTTAACAGCAGAGGTTCTTTCTCCTGAGAAAATTACATTGCCATTAATCTCGTTTCTTGCTGATGTTTTACCTACAGTGTTATCAGAGGTCTAAAATCCAAAGCTGAGTAAGGAGCTGTAATTTTAACTTTGTACATTTTAGAGCAATAAAAATTCAAGCTGTTACTCCAAACTTCATCATAATTATGTCACATAACATTGAGATTTTAATAATGCACTTTATTTAATGGTTCAGTGAATTCTGTACCAGTGTGGAGTAGACTTGCATACACAATACAAACTTTAATACAGTTCTGTCCAGTCTTCAGATATTTAAAGCTCTGAAGACCTGAAAAGCTTTGTTTTGTTTTTAACTTTAGGTCATTGTAAAGGAAAATATTGTCCATCTGTCAAAATTTACATAGCGATGATGCATTTTAACTAGATTATGAATTAGTAAGGAGTTAAAAATATAAGACAGTTCATTTAATTCTTTTTTTTTTTTCCACAAAAAAAGAACTTGGTCTAATTAAGGCATATTTTGAGAAACAAATTGCGTAGCAGTAAAAATGCTCAGTATAAATATTTACTTGTACATGATGTTTTTCACTGTGGCTGTGTTTTATAGGCCATGCAGGAATTAGTTCAACCAACAGTGAAATGTCATCACCTCTAGAGTAAAATGTAGCAGTTGTTTAACAATGTACATAAATGATACAAAACAGTATACAGTGAATTAAAGGTATTTAAATACTTTATTTAGTTGCAACTGTAGAGAATATTTAAATTGGCATAATGTATTTACTCAGTTTGGACATTGTCCAGGATGCTGCAGTTAACAATTTTAGCTCTTGTGAAATGTGCCAAGGGATATCTAATTAGCCCACTTGGTCAGCATCTTAGATTTATGTATGGTGCACAGATAATACCACCAGCAGCATCTTAGAACGGCATTGATTCAGTGTGGAGCCAGAGTGAAGAATACCACCTACTGAGTGACCAACACCACTTCCTACAACAGCTGGGTTTTCCTTGGAGGTCTTCCATCCCAATTACACAGCAGGCCCAATCTTGCTTAGTTTATGAGATCTGACAAGATCAAAGCCCAAGGTGGTATAGCTACAGACTTATACTGTCTTGTGTATTTGGCTTGCTAGCAAATTTATGTCAAATACATGTATCAAATGATTTCTAGTCAGATGCATTGTTGTCGTGTAAATGAATGTATGAAAGAAGAAGGAAAAAAGGATTCTTCAAAAGCTAAAAAAAACCCATTTACATATACATGTATATATATATATAGGTTTGAAAGAGTCATAAAACCTGTCTTCTTCTTCACCCTAAAAGGCTCTTCAGGTCTATTCTTCCCATCAGAATGGAGGAAAGAGTGACAATTTCTATTAAATGTTTGTAAAATTATCTTAATGCACCTGTAAATTTTCTTTTGACTACTCTGCTTTTCAACTCAGTTTAAAATAACTGTTCAAAGCATCAGAACAGTCAGAAAGGCCAAGCAGCTTGGTAGTCTAAATGTATGTCCTTTTATACATTTGTTTCTTCTGGAATTAATTCAGATTTTATTAGTCTTCCAATGCACTGCCAAATGAACAGAAGGAAACATTACTCACTTTCCCTCATAATATCCATCAGAGGGCTGGGCTGTAAGCAAAGTTCACTGGTGCTCTATCAGGGTTTTTTTTAGTTTATAGGCATGGCTGAGGACATCAGAACAATTCCACCCAAAAGTAAGTAATTGGGTACCAATTATTTAGTCACTTTGATAAAATTTTCTCCTGTGCCCAAAGAGGTAGACCTTGGTCTACAGTGTGCAGTTATAACATATCTGTCTCTTCCAAGGAGAATATATTGGAGCATATATTCTAGTGCAGGCATATCTGAGAGAGCAATGCACACAGCTCATGGAGTCTGGAAGCACCAGTAGCCTGTCTATTCAGGAGTACAGTAGATTTTTGCTAAATAACCTCTCGTGTGGTCAACCTCATACCACGGTCCCAGCTAACATACCTGGGGCCTATATTTACAGCACTGAATTTTTATTTTCCAATCTTCCATGTACTTGAATCTTCTGCAAAAGTCAAAGACAAAATTATTTCCATCTGGTATTTCCCAGGCTCATCAAAGAAAACAATGATCTAACAAAATGATTAGTAATACACTTATCATTTCACAATAGTACCTGTCCTTTTATATTAATATGCATTTTCACTTTCCCCTGTAGGATTTGCAGATGACAGTTTCAGTACCCTGATTTATATAATTTTTATCTCACTAATTACCTGCCTACTCCCAAAGTCTGCTTATAATTCTTAATTGTTTACAAGAGACTATAATGAACTAGTGTTGAAGTTTCTCTGTTCATTGTTTATTCCTTGTGGCAATGAAAACTGACTGAGAGACAGTGCTTTGGTATTTCTTTTCAACCTTGAACAGCATACTAATAGGCAGGTGGATTGACAGGTAGACTGATATTGGCAGGGGTAGGGGAAGGGAAAGATTGCTTGACAGAGCCTGTCTTTATGGCATGTGCACAGGGATCTCCAAAGTAGGGTTTGCATAAGTACCAGATCCTTTCATTTAAGTCATATTGACTCTTGGCCTGTGCTTTAGTACTTATAGCTGACAAAATATATATATGATGCAGAATTTCAATTTTTATTCTTAATGGGGAAAGTATCGAGGCACTTTGAATTATTTGCTACTTTCATTAGTACCCTCTCTGTGTCTCAGAAGCTTTAAAAAATGTGTACAGCTATTATAAAAATTGGTTTGTTTTTAGATAGAAAATTCAGCTATGTGTAGAATGGTAATTTTACTTTTATTGTATAGTAATAAGTCACTTCCCTTTCTGTTGCCACTATGTGGCAGATATGCATTTGTTTTCATGTTATAGAATCTGTGCATGACATGTTTCAGATTAGCATTTTTTACCTAGTTTGAAAAGTTGCTCTTAAAGTGGTGAGGTTTTGGGTTTTGGGTTGTTTTCTTTTTTGTACTGTTTAAAAGCAGATGTTTATTTACAAAATTCAGAACAATCCCATGCATTGTAAAATTATTATTTAGCTCAAATTTCTTCTTCTCTCTTGTTCTGTTTGCATACTCAGTTTAAAAAGTCCTCTTTTTTCTGCTTCAGAAAGCTGAGATGTGAGAGTAAGAGGTGATTGAGAATCTGAATGCTCAACAGCATAGGCCATAAAGTATCTTTGTTGGCACTTGTGAACTGAACTGGGACAGCACAGCTGGATCTGAACATTAATCCCTCAATAATTGATGATTAATCTATTAAAGTTTAATGGAGAGTTCATAAGTAATGGTCTGGCTGCCATGTCACTTGATTGTAAATATAGCAAGTTGCCTGGAAATATGTTTTTTCTTTTGTCCATTGGAAGCAAACATAGAGGAAGGAGAAAGAAGGAAAGAGAAAGCCAGATGGAAGGAGAAAATATGTCCATGACAAAAGTTTGGGTCAAGGAACCTGTGCTTGCACCATGGCAAGCACAAAGCACTGTTGGCAGTCAGAGAATCACTCACACTGGCAGACTCCTCACGCAAACTGCTTCATTCCAATTCCGTGAAACACAATTCAGTTCTAGTGCACTCTGTAGGTTACCTAAGAATATCAGATTGAGCATGTTTTATCCTTTTAAAGTACATTTTTGAAGCAGTAAATGGGCTTTTATACAGGAAGAAAACCCACTCCCAAACCACTAACAAAACCCAACCCCTTTTAATAGGTACGTTTAGTTCTGTGTTTCTTTGAGATACTGTTGGAGGATTGCACATGTCAGTGTGAAGTGCCAGGGTCTCAGTGTGCTATTGAAGAGCTGCACTTGATGATGAAAGCACAGGTTTCAGGAAATCTTAGACAACACGTGGCATGAGAACCACTTTTAGCACAAACAGATGACATTTTTTATTCATCTGTGGCCTTACACGTGCAGCCATTACACTCTGTTGTGGCCTTAGGTCTCTTTCCAGCCAGAAGAACAAGGCTTGCTCAAGTGTGAAATTCACCAGTATGAATGAGACCAGTATCTTCCATCACTTTCAATTTTATCTCCTACCAATCATCTACCATTAGTAGGAACGTGTATCTGCTCCTGTGGCAAACCACCAACAAATACATTTGTTGAATTTGAGTATTTGTCACTTTGGATGTTATAAGATTATTTAGAATGTGTTTATCTGTCTATGGCAGTTTGGGTAGATAATGGAATGTAACTTGAAATTGTTTGATGCCATTCATCTGATGTAGCTCAGTATCAGGCTGTAAGGTGGGTGGGGTATTATGCTACCTGGAGAGGGTAGGATGCCTGACACCCAAAACCAACTCTTAGAGTATGCAGGTGAATGACTCGTGTTTGAGGTGATGCATGATTTGAATATTTCTGTTCAGAAATATAATTTTAACTATGAAGCAAGCATTTGTTATCTATCCATCTTCTTCACTGTTCACTTTCTTTCATCATTGTGAGGGAAAATGTCTTCTACGAAAAAGCATATTAGCTGAATTACAGATCCCAATGGAAAGTTACTTGAATTCAAATAATTTTTTTTAACTTTACTATGTTTTGCTTTCCTCTTTTTTAAGTTAAAGACATCCTTGATCTTGATACCTTATAAAGTTTTATTTAGTAATGCCTGAAAAAAGTTATGCTATGAAGATTATGGAGAGTTAAAACAATATTCTCAACTGTGATAGAGTGACCTGGAGCTGTTGGGCTGGTAGAACTGTTCACCATATTACTTCTCACTGTATTTGAAGACACAGTGGTAAGTTTTAAAGCAAGAAAATTAATACGAAAACAATTACATTCTCCTTCATTTTATAAAAGAATTGTTCACCTAACACTTGGACATAGCAGTCAATAAAGAACACATAATCTTTGGTTTGCTGAAGCAATTTTATATGGTTTTATAATTTTATAATATGACAATTATGCATAGAATGAATAGGTAATAATGCCACAAATATTTTAAATGTACAATTTAGCATGAAAAATATTGTAAATGATGTGTGATTTTAGTTCTAAATGCTTCTAGGACAATTGAGAAGTCTGAATGAAAAGCAAATCCAGCTGAAATATGACAGATTAGGTTATGATGAAAGCATGAGCCTAAGTAAATATCATGTGATTTAGAAGATTACCTTTTAATAAAAACAAATATTTTTAAAGATACACATAATTCAGAAAGGAAGAAAGGATTATTAATGTATATTTATATCCAAATTTGCAGGAAAATAATTTTTTAAGGTCTATCTGACATGATTGCCATATCTATAGGGAAAAAGAGGTGCAGTCTCAGTCTTGCTGTTGTAACTGAGTGATGTCAAGGGCCAAGACTTATTTTATGTGTCTGAAGAGGTAGAGAATTTCTTTTTCTGTTAATAATATACCTCAGAGTATCTTAATATAGAAAGTAAAAAAGACATTTGACTTCTAAAACCATAATTATAAGTGGAGATAGTCATACATTTTAGGCAATGATTCAAAGAAATACTACTCAGTTAAACAAAAACAAAGCTCTAGAATAGGACCTCACCTTGGTATGATAGACAAACATATGTATATTTACCCTGGCTTCAGATGTCTCAAAGCATTTACCTTGTATAAAAACCAAACCAAACCACAAAACCAGCTCTGTGCTTGCAACATAAGCTGGTGAAAGCATTCCAGGCCCTGTTTAATAGAGCACAGTTGTGTGTTGTCATACAATTGATTAAAGTCTGGACATTTTGTATACTTCTTTCCCAGCTCATTTTAGGAAGCACAAGCGTAGTACCAGGCACACAGTTACTTATTCCAATCACTCTTTATAACTCAGGCCATGCCAGCAGTGATTCAGACTCCTCTTTGGGTTCACTTGCAACCTTCAGCCTCAGGGGGACCAATGGGCTGTCCAAGAATCTGAGTCCAAGACATATTTAGCCTTACTTGGGAATTTCATGCACTCTGTGTTCTTCTGGCCTTGTCTTCAAACCTCTACTTACTCCTGTTGAGTCGAATAGTAATAAAAGCTTTATTCATGAGGTGGAAAGCTGAAAAATTTTGTTTTCATCTTGCAGAAATACTACATCAAGATGGTGATTGTGTGAGTGGAACAATAATAGAAGCACAAAACTTGTTGACTTACATTAGACAGGAAGCCAAGGATGGATTTGTGGAAGAAAAGCTCACCAATTCGGGAATACATTTGGATTTGGGGTTTTTTAAATCTCAAATCTTTTATGTAAACACCAAAACCAATAGGTTACATTGGATAAGCATTGGATAGGCATCAAACACCTTATCTCCACCTAAGCAGTAATTTTCTATTCTTTTAATGATTATATTTTATTATATGTCGTTTGTATGTGATGATTCTTATCTTATGAAGCAAGCAGTAGCTACACTGCTACTCATTTACTCACTGCTACTCATTTTAAATCATATTTAAAATCATATCAAATCTTCGTATTTAGAAATGTTTTTGCAAAATTTTGCTCCAAAGGGAAAGCTAATCCTCTTACAGACTAGCAACATAGCAGCTTGAAAAACTCTGCAATAAAAATCAGTCAAAGGCCAACTAGATTCAGATGCCACTGCTGGAAAAGCAAAATCTATAAAGTGGCATCTGGGTTCTTCATCTGGCAAGCTTGTCCCCTGAGTAGTTAAATTGCCTGGCTCCTGTGCATGAACTGACAGGGCAAACAAACCACAGTGGCCTATGTTTGACATAACCAGTAACATAGTAATGACAGGTCTATCTTCAATGGAGTATGAAGGCTTCCTAACTCTCACTGATCACCTGAGAGACTGAAAAAAATTCTGAATTTAACATACGTCTGATTTTTGCCTCTCATGTTCTAAAATTGTTCTTGTAATGAAACAGTTGAGTCTTCATATGGATTTCAGTAACCTTTCCTTTTTTTTTTTTTTGAGTTGCTGTTGTTGCATTTTGTGTGCCAAAGGCAATGAAAAAGTACATTGTTCTTTGTAAAACTCTGCGCTTCTGCAGAACTGAAATCTGGATGCTTGAAATCTCTACATTTGAGATTCATCAGTGTCATAAAAATTGCAGCCCTCTCAAGTATGAAGATAGATAAAATTTCTGAGACCTACTGTTAAAGGAGGTTTAGATGAAACAAGAAAAAAACACATCTAATTTCTTTACAATGGGGATTGAATTTCTTGTTGTATCACATATGACTATGACATGCTTCTAAAACTTCGGCCAAAATATCTCCATGCCATATACAGTCATGGAGCTGGACTTTCCCACGGGAAACATCTGTATTAGAAGCTGTTTTACAAAAGTAGAATATTAATTTTTCATACAGGTAGTTTTCATAGCCTTTCTCATACAAATTAAAAAGTTGAGAATGAAAAAAAATTGCCTTTCAATCATTAACATCACAGCATCACAGCATCACAGAAAGGAGAAAGCTTCCTTCTAACATGGTGAAAACGGCGGTGTCAGCACTTACAGTCTGCAGGTTTTATAGCTGGCCAGGATTTGTTTATGTCTCCTCTACCACAGGAAGACTTTTTCAGAGCATCAATTCTCTGGCCGCAAAGAACCATCTAATAATTTCAGCCCATACCGTTTCATGAGTATTATTTTTGATAACTTTTATTTTTTCTTCAGTCAGTCCCTCCTTGCCTAAATCTATCCTTGTTGACAGTAGCCCTCTGAGCTACTTCCCCGTGGGTTCATCCTTTCTTTTCCTAAGATAATGATCCCAGATCTCTTGCTTTCCTGCTACAATATAGGCTTGGTTCTCCACATTGTCGCGCATTCTGAGTTCTGGCTTGAATTCAGCTCTCCTGAATGTGCATGGCATGAATAGATGCCAACATTTCAGATGAGTACTCCATAGTGCTGTGTACAAAGACATAAATGTCTACCCATCCAAGAATAAATCTAGTTTTTTTCCCCCTTTTATTTCCCCCTACAGTAGATAAGGTTCATGTTGTGATGGGTGAGCAAGCACTGGTCTTCTTCCTCATTTGATTAAAGCTTGATAGGTCCTTTTTCTGTAGCACATATTCCTCTTAGGCCCTAAGGATGAGGCTGATGTTCTATGAATATTTGAATTTCATCCTTTTCCCCTTACTCTTCAATATTCTGCACTTGCTAGGCAGAGGAACAAAGCAATGCAAGTGTCCTGCTTACGGATGGATCATCCTCTGTGTAGACCATGATTTCTCAATTTGTATCACCAGCTGTTTCAAGAACAAACCATTGTTTTTACTAAAATCTTTTATAGAGCATCCAAGCAGCTCAATCAGAAGGGTAGCCTTAGGTTTGTCATCATTTGATCCAATAATTTCCCTGTCAGTAAAATTTACTGCTGCCTGCCTTACAGCTTTTATCCTGTTTTTTGCTATCTCCCAGCTTCTCTAGATACTTAATAATTTCTGATATAACAGTAAATTCCATACTTAATTAAGTTCTTATTTAAATGATATTATGAAGACCTGGGTTAAAGTCAGGTGGTTTAAAGTTATTTTGTTGACTGAGGAAAAATTTTTTCTTTACAAGAGGAAAATGAATATAATAACAGAGATAAGTTATTTAAGTTGATTGTCACACACATTTCTTAGACTAGACACATAAGGTCTGTGTTCTGGTGTCTGATCAAGCACTGTTTTTTTGCATTCATCTTTGCTGCAATTATTTTGTGAGGCTGCATGAAATAAAGGTTCTCTTCAGCATCCCATGATTTTCAAGAGAATGTGGCAGTAAGAATGTCTGTTATGTGTCAAGAGCCCTTCAGAAGATTTAAGATGGAGGCAACTTAAAAGTAAGGGTTACATGGTTTTCTTCTCTTGAAATAAAATGATGACATTTCGGTATTTCAAAATAAGTAAATGAGGTAAGTAAATTAAATTTAAGGGAATTTCAGTAAGTTTCATTGAATCAAAATTCCTTTTTTTCCCCATAGGGAAAAAAGAAAAGCCAGTTAAAGAAAGTAGCATAATTGTTTACATTTGAAAAGAGTTTTTCAATGTCACTTATGACAGGTGTTACAGTACAGGCTTTGGTAAAAGATATAGTAAGCTCTCTTTTTGGTAAAAGGTATAGTAAGCTCTCTTTTTCTCAAGTTTACTTTAAAAAATTTTAACCAAATTATGTGATATTGAAAGAAAAAATATGTATTAGATATATCTGAGAATTATCACTGATGTGATTCCAGTACCTCAGCACATTATGTTCATTTCATGCTGGATATTTAATACTATTGGTGTAACCACCCTGTAGCGAACTGTGCAAGTTCCCCTAAAACAATATATTAAACCAGCCTTACAATATGGTTCTTTAAAGTGGGCTGTGATGAAGGAGGAGTGATACAGATGGAGTTATGTTATGTCATGCCAGGATGTGTTTCAGCATGTCAAATAATAAAGGGATATGTAAACTCTTATCATTAGCAGTGAACTTTTTGAAGCCAGGACTTGTTCTTGATGCTCTATGAAGACCCAGGTACATTTATGGAACCATATAAATGTATCAGGGTTAGGCTGTGAAATTGGTTAGGTTGGGGATCTTTTCCCTTCAATTTTTATCTTTGATTGATTACCTTAAACTACTTTCTTGCTAAAGCATTCAAATTACTTTTCTTGCTTACCAGAAAAAAAAAAAAAGATAAATTAGCTTATTGAAATTGCAGGGGGGCGTTGTCTGCGGGATGGCAGACACAACTTGGTTTTCCCCTTAAAATTTAATTTTCCTTTGGCTTACCTTATTTAAGAGTTCCAGTATTAGCATTTATATACTAAGGTATTAAGGGCTCTACTAATCTACCTTGTGAAATACCTAATTTGTTTAGCTTCAGTGCACAGAAGCACAAGAGAGTTAACGCAGGGCTCTCATATAAGTTTTACAACTTGTGACAACACAAAGCACCTCTCAGATGTTAATATGCCATGGGGCTTTAAACCTCATGCATTTTGCAAATATGACCTGAAAACAAAATTCAGCTTCTTATAAGTTTAAATACTCAATTTCTTTCAAATTTGTAAGTTAAAAATAACTAGAATTTTGTTTCAAATATTAATTACAAGCACTTGCCCATCAGACCTTAAAAAACATTTGTTTTACCTGTAAAATATAAACTACTTGCTGATGTTAATGTTCACTTATTAATTTAGTTAAGATGCCAGGATTTTTGCAATTTATACAGACAAATTTCCCTCATAATTTTAAGTTAAATACTTTTGTTCTAGAGTTTTATTAGATTATTTTTCCCTAAATTGTGAAAATAGGACCCTAATGAATAAAATTTGAAGTCTAAATGAACAAATGAATATCTGCCTCAGATACCTAATTTTTAGTGTCTAGTTCAAAAAAATACTAAAGGTAAAAATTTTAAAGGCCCTTTTAATCCAAATTACTAAAAGTGCAAAGGTAAGAAGAATCATGAGTTTCAATTTTCAGATAATTTCTGATATGATTTATTTAAAGACCAAAAAGCATGCAATTATTCAATGCACTAGCTTATTTTATATAAGTAACAATTGGGTCATGAAAAATTTCTCTGGACTTACTCCAGGAAACTTCTCAGCTATATATAAAAACTGTGCAACAGTTGCTCCACCCATTTTCCCTATGGTTTCTGTCTCCAAACAAGGTAGAAAAATTTATTGTCTTATATCTGAAAGTTGCCAAGCATACCTTCCTTTGGGAATCATCTTCATTACTGTAATTCTTCGAAGCTCAAGTCATGGACCAATAATCCCTGGTGCTAGTCACTGTACAAACAAATTATATATGAATGTGTTTTTTTCTATAATGCCAGCCAAGATCAAATTATTGAAAATAAACAACTGTAGCTGCAGACTAAAAGCATCATTAGTCTTCTGCAGGAATTACAGAATGAAATAAGTAAAATTATACATTGAATTGAGTAGTGTAGAAGATCTGGTTTCTAGACAATGGAGCACAGTGGCAATTTTTACACCTTAACTTTGGTATATGCTACCTTGAATTTTATTGCTTCTATTAATGCTGATTTTTCAGTTTTTTTTGAGCAACTGTGACTTTCAGGGTGAATTGATAGATGGATGCATGCTAATTTTCTGTGAATGTCCTGGCAGCATTAGAGAGGAACCACTAAAATCTCTAAAGCCACTATCCTGCCCTGCTCCCTGGTGGAGGGAGTAGAGAAGGTGTAGCCAAGAAGTCAGCCTTAGCTAGTCAGATTATGCATAGTGGTTTAGGGCTCATACATTTGTGATGAAGCAGAGGATGACATCTGATGTCAACTTTAAAATGCAGGTTAAGTTCATTTGAAAGGAGCTATAAAGCATAATTTAAGAAAGGCTCTGTTCTCGCAGAGTTTATAATCATGAAAAGAAATCAGAACAAAAGCATAAAAAGATTGAATTATAGCAGGTAATTAAAACAAAATGCTTGCTGTGTTAGTGCTGTCTCCCACTCCTACTCAGAATGATAGTTCATTTAATAAGCAGTCTTATTGAAATGGGTTCAATAGCCATTGAGTCAGGGCTATTCTATGGGAGGAAGCAGCAGAATCCAGCAAGTGAAGAGTAAAATGTAAAATGTAAAAAATTAAATACCTAATCCTTATGGCCTGCTAACACTTAAGCCTTTGGCTGCGAGCCTTTGTCTAGTATTTCTAGACAATGCGCTCAAATATATTTTGGAAGAAATATGTATTTTCTATCAACTTGTTGGTCTTTTTCCCCTTCTGCTAAAACAGTTGACTCACATAGTCTGAAGAAGTCTTTTACTCAGACACACAATGACTACTTAGTTTCCTTTCTCCTTTTTCCATTGGGCTGATGTGAGAAGCTACCAAGCCACAGGTAGATCTAACATGGGCTTTAAAAGTTTTGTAAATATGAAACGCATGAATTTCATATTTAATCCTCAAGCAATCATATAGGTAAGTACACAAGCATTACTTTCAGGTACAGACACCACATTTAGAAACAAAGGCCCTACCCAATGGGTTCCTGCAGAAAAATTCTTCAGGGCACAAAGATGTCTAGGGTCTTGTAGACAGATAAGAGCAAACACATTTATTGTGAACTTCATGCTAATCCTCTTATCTAACATTATATCTGAGATGCTTGTGCAGCTTTAATTGTTTGTCTTCTCATCATTGATGTTTTTTAAGTGCAAAAGTGCACCTCCCATAATGTCAATTCGGAAAATAAAGAAAACTATGTTGAATTGCATGCACAAATTCCATCATGTCTTCTGAAAACTATGTCAGAACCAACGTCATATTTCATAGCAGCAGACAGAAAACAGCTTTTCAAGTCATTAGTAAAATAAATGTCATAATATTCCCTCAAGGAAATAGTCATCATGCCATGTACCCTTCATGTCAAAGAAAAGGGCAGTTTTGTTGGCTAAGGAATACTTCAGATTTGCATTGAAAAATAAATTTGATTTCCAAATGAACAGTAAGAACATTTAATGCAGAGGACTAGAGTTTTGTGTAATAGAAGCTCCTTTTAGATAAATTTTATGAAAAAAAGAACAGTGAAAAGTTATAAAAAGAATATGTACCCTTCAGTACATTTTGTTCAGTGGGTGTGTAAGTGCCTTTGAATCATTTATGCATACATGCAGGAAACTGATAAATTTTGAACAAATTTAATTGAAATCACCCTTGGAGTGAGTCTGAAGGAAGGATTAAATTTAATGGTCTCACAGAGTGTAGTACTGTAGCACTTCACTGCCAACTCTGAAGACTATATTTTTCCCAATAAAAGATTCTACACTTCAATCATCACATGAATGTGAATTTAATCACATCTCAGAATGAAAATCAGTTTGTTTCTGCAGTAATGAGACTGAAGGAAGATGTTGAGACAAACAAATCACAATGTTTGGTTTCATTTTAATGGTGTCATACTAAAACACAGGGTTTTTTCCCCCATTATTTTAAGTGACTTGTTGCCTTGGAATTCAAGTCAAATGTAAAGGCACTATTTAAAAAATGTGAATGGGGATGAACAATATAGGCAAATTTTGGTGTGTTATTGAAACTGCGGTCCCTGTCAGTGGAATGTCCTGGTTGTACCTGGGTACAGACACATCTTCAAACATTCATCATCACCATCAGTGTATGATTTAAAGATGCATGGTCTTATCCTATATCCCTCACTGTGTTTTTATTTTTCTGGCAGCAGCTCTTGATGGCTTGTAGCAAAGTGTTGTAGTCAAGTATTGTATCCCCCGCTTCTATTGGAACACAGCAGAATCCAACACTGTGAGTATCTTATTGTCACAGGGGATATATATCCTTTTATTTTATTATTCTCCTTCTTAAGTATTTCTAATTATGTTGTGTTTCTGAACTGGTTCTTGTGTGATGGGCCTTTAAAGTAAATTTCTCATAGCTAACATCTAACTGGATTCCAGTCTCTGATGTCCAGTATACCAAACCCTGTAATCCAGCTCACAAAAGATCTATGGAAGCATAGAGGAAGCTGATGTCTGTGAGAAATGTGCTTTGACCATTTAGATAGTCTGTGCTCTGAGCTCTGGATTTTACGCAACAGCCAACTACTCTGCTAAATTAGATTGTAGTTGTGGGGGGCATCCAAAAGAGCAATTTTTGCTCTCTAATATAACTACACCTCAACTTCTCTTGTGTGAAATCAAAATATCAGTCCCAGCTCTTTGCAAAAGTATTGTGAAGATAAATTAATTAATCTATGCCAAATTAAGATAAATTAATTTATGTGGTGAGGAATGCCATGGAAAATGCTCATGAGGAAAGTAATAATTCTATATTCAAGAAGGGCTTGAGGTAAAGCTGTGTGAAGAATTGATTTTTCACTTCATTAGCTGACCTGAAAAATTGTGGAAAAAATCAATTTTGGACCAACCTGAAATGACTTTCTCTCATTTTTCTCATGGGAACATAAAGATAGGAAGTAATATAAAAGTTTTATCTCAAACAAAATATAATTTGTCTGGAAGTAAAAAATTTCATTGTAATCCTAATTATTTATATCTTTTTACCAAATTGCAGGTGGGTATTTGAGGGAAATCACCCCTTCCAGACTAATTATTGAGAGTTTATTTTGAAAATAGACCAGCAAGTGTTAGGTTTGTTTGTTTGTTTTCTTGTTTATTTGTTTAAGCCCCTATCCCTCTTTCACTGGTGAAATGCAGTTGTGGGTGAAAAAACTATAGATGAAATGGGGTCTAGTTGACAGCTGTAATGAACCAGGTATGGTGGGCTTGCTGATGGCTGTATTGGCTTAAGCACAAAAAATCCCCCTTTTTATAGACAAAACATGACCATATTTCAGCATCTTCTGCTTTATTCTTCATAATTTTGAACATTCCTGCTTAACATTTTCACAGTCTATTTCAACATCTAAGCATTGTGTAAGTAGTTGCCCATTCTCCTTCCCAACCACATCTGATCAGTGCAGCCAGCACTCCAGTGTAAATAGTTCAGTGTGCCAACCCTGTGAAGAGTTCCCAGTGCCATGACAGTAGAGTGGCTTTATACATCATAAAATAGCACCCACTTCGTTGATGGCACACAGCAATTGCCCTACACAACCATGAGAACAGTGTTGTACACTAACCTGTGAGGCTGTTGGTCAATCAAGTAGCTCTGTCAGGGAGAATTTGGTATGCAACCCATTTTTAGATGATGCATCTGTGTGTCCTTATATCCCACCCAACTAGCCGCGTGGACAAGCAGAAAAACTTGGGGCATCTTCAGTCTGGAAAAGTTCAGCCTGAGGCTGATGTTACACTCTCTCACTGGTAAAAGACTGTTGCTTCAATTAAATATTGTAAATGTGATGAAAAGTATTCTTTAAACAATGAGTGGGTAAACCAAAACACTAGATAGCTGCTGTTAAATAAGCTCTATTTTAAAATGTTGCCAATGACTATGTAAGATATATTACCAGAATACATATCAGGGAGATGTAATGAAGCAGCATGGGGTAACAGAGTCCCAGAACCCAGAAAAAAATACCTGTATGTCCTATTGTGTTTATTTCTGTGTCTGGTTATTAGAACTTTCTGGAGTCTTGCTAGCTCCTTTTCAAATTATGTTTCAGCATCACAAACTTTGTTCTTCTGCTTTTTGGTGCAGAAGAATTTTTGTTCTAATAACTGAAAAAATAGTGGCCTCAGTATGAAGTTCTCCATTGAGGAAGGGAACATATTTTAAAGTCTTCTTTAATAATCTTACTGCACTGGTACTACTGTTTATACATATCACATAAAATTTACACATAACATATATAAACACATAAAATATATAAACATAAGGTTGTCATACAGTTGCGTGTGTGTGTGTTCACTTTTTGTCACCATTCATAGCAGTGTTTTGCAATAGACAAATTAGCTGTAGCTGTTTGGATTTTATCCTTTAGCATTACTTCAAAGAAAATGGAAGATTTAAATAATTCTTCTATATATGCATTTTTTCTTGGGAACTCCTCTTGGTAGTGTTCTCTGCCTCATTGATAATTGGAACTGTGGCATTTATAAATGTTGATCAGGTTTAAATCATCAACTAAAGATGAACAGCTGTGAAAAATGCTGTTGAGCACCTCCACTTTGGCATTCTAGGTACACAAGAGTCCTTGAAACAAGAAACCACATTCACTTTGGGTGGCAGAATCTCTACTGAATCTGTATAATCTTTCAGTCTACCAAATTACCACACCTGTTATCCTCATAATCAAGACTACACAACCTCCTCCCTGCCCCAGTGTCAGAGACAGACTCCTAGTTAGCACCAGTGTGTTGTGTAATCTCTGTGGTCTTCACAGACTGAAGAGCCACAGTTTAACTGTAAGTCCTGTTATTTTCATTGCAAGTGCTTGTCCACAGACCGCTCACTTGAGGAGAAATTAATTTCACAATTCTAAATATTTACATTTCAAACTGAATGCAGGCCACAAGTTAGAGTTTGAACCTGATTCATGCTATTCCCTACAGTTCCAAGATATGCAAGAGAACAGATGATTCTCTGTGTAATGACACGGAAGAATTAATGGAAAAATATTTTTCCACTGGTCTGAAATTCAGAGAAGAATTTGAAGGATTATGCTTATATCAATATCTAGTTGACTTTACTGTCCTTGGGGTCTATTGAACTGGAGAGGCAAAGAACTACCTGGACTGAGCTCTGGCTTACTTTAGGATAATAAAACATCACAAAAGTTGTCAGTTACCTGCACTGACATTCACTAAGATGGAGTTCAGACATTTTATTATATCCATGTCTTTTTTCCCCCCAAAATATGAACTGGAGAAATCTCTGAATGAAGAGCTGCTGAGAAAGGTTTTAAAGCAAACTGTTTATATGAATAGTAATATAGTACTAGGGTAAGTGGAATTAATCAAAGAGTTCAAAAGGAACTTACTTACATTTTAAACACAAAAGCTACTGATATGAACTATCAATTTCTGAGATAGAACAGAATATTACAAGAAAAGAAGGTGTCAAGGTTGAGGCCAGTCCTTACAAATAACTCCAAAAGAGAATTCAGGATCTTTTGATCAGTCTCCAGAAAGAAAAATATGGACTTCCAATTTTCATAGAGGCAAATTGGTGAGCAGAAAAATGTCCATAAACCACACATTAGAAGATGCTGGATGGGAAAATGAGGACAAATATCTCTGTTGCCTGGTTTATAATTTCAGGATACAGGTAAAAGTGAATAAGTAAAGGTCTGTATCTCTGTTGGGAGGTCATTCCTCTGTACATCTGGTATCAGAACTGATTATTCTCTATAAAGCTATAAATAGATAAGCTATTTTATCTTAAAATAAGTAAATTACAAGGTGAATATGTTTTTAGACTAACTTGTGATTTGTTCTGGGGATTCTCTCCAAATCAGTCAGATATCCTATGTAGAGGAACAATCATCAATGTGGTGTTTAATGAAGAAGAAGTGTGAACACATAAATGGGTGTGCAGGTTTTATGCTGGAAATTGTGTTGATAAATCAGGGATGTTTTTGTTGCAGTTGAGCAGTGCTAAGGCAGAGTAAAGGCCTTTTCTTCTTCTCACCCAGCCCACCAGGGAGGAGGCGGGATGTGCACAGGAAGGTGGGAGGGGACACAGAGGGAGAGCTGATCCCAGCTAAACCAAGGGGCATTCCATACTGTATGGCATCATGTACAGCATATAAATCTGGAGGAAGAAGAAGGCAGGGGGAACATTCAGGATGATAGTATTTTTTTTTTCTCTAGCCTTGGAGCTATGGTGTGCTGGAGCCCTGCTCTCCGTGAGATGGCTGAACACGTGCCTGGCCATGGGAAGTGCTGAATGAATGCCTTGCTCTTGCTCTTCTTGTGTGCATGGCTTTTGCTTTCCCTGTTATATTGTCTTTATCTCAACACACAAATTTTCTAATTTTTACCCTTCCGATTCTCCTCCCCATGCTACCAGGAAGAAATGAGAGTGTGACTATGGAAGGTTTGGTTGCCAGCCGGAATTAAGCCAAAAAAATGGACTAAGGGAAATTGTTCTCTGCTGATTGTGCAAAATCTGTGAAAAATCCTGAGAAACTTCACACAGATCATTTGACTACAAAGGATAAAATAAATGTCCTCCAGCTCATGCAAAGAAAGAATTGTGATTACAAGGGAGAACATAAAGAATTTGAAACAGATAAAAATATTTAATGCTGAAACTGTTACAAGGCATCCCAAACTTTGCAGACCAATGCAATTATTTAATTTCAAAGACTGAAAATAAGTTTTCAGTGTTTCAGGTTTATCACTAGCTCTGCTCTCAAGCCACTAAAGTCATATGCCAGACATACTGTTTTCAAAACTAGCTAGCTGGAACTTTATGGCTTGCTGAACAGATTCAGAAAACTATCCTGTATAAAGTTCCTTTATCCCTAAAGTAGTTTTAATCCAATGCTTTTCTACAAAGTCAATCCAGTATGTGAGTTCCTACAGAGAACACTAATTGTCTATGAGCTAGCATTTTCACATATAATTATAATAAAAAAATTAGGTGGCAGTTTACTGGAGGTTATAATGGGATAAGTTGAAAGAACCTCAGAATTGCCTTTAATTGGTTTCAGGAATAACCATTTTAGCAGACTCACTTCTCTTTATTTGACTCACTAAGAGTCGGAAAAAGTGACTTGCACTGGCAGGCTGACTTTGACTGCCAGTATAAATGGTTTTGGCCTTGTTTTAGACTACCTTAGACTTTCCCCTGGTAACACTTTCAGATGACAAATACTAATGAGATTGAGGAGCAGATTTAACACTTACCCTAACACATTTCTTATGAAACAATTTGGAAACAAGTTCTATTTCTGAGCTCCTTAAGTAAACGTTCAATTGATTCCTACATTTTTTAAAGCATGCAGTCATAATCATAGAATCAATGTTTTGGGTTGGAAGGGTCCTTAAAAATCATCTAGTTCCCAATCCCCTGCCATAGGCAGGGACATCTTACTCATACTTAGTGCATATTAGACTTAATTGCTATCAATTTATCTTCTTTTCTATTAAAATTTTTAAGAATTTGGTTCTCGTGGCCTTCATATACTTAACACTAAGCTTTAATTAATATCATACCTCATGAAACCACAATTCTAGTAATTTCCATGCAAGAAACAATAACACATAAATTACAGCTTGAAGAATGGTAGCATTTTATTTGTATATTTTAAAGAGAAACAGCTGTAGATCTTTTAATTTAGTATTGTAACAAAATAGAATTTTTGCACATTATTTTTTCCAACTTCACAGGAAAAATCATAGGAGAAGCTGACAAGTCAAAAGTACTTGCATGATCTTGTCTCCTCCCTTATGACAGAGATCTAGAACTTTTTAGAAAAAAGAATAGAATATCATTCATCAAGAGCTACTAAACATTTTGTTTGGGCCTCACAGACTGTTTCATTTGACAAGCCACTTTCAGCATGAAAAGGCCTCATCAAATAAATAAACAAAGGCAACTGTAGCTTTCTTATGTTTTTGAAGTCTAAACATACTTAAAGGAAGTTTAAGCTTTTATTCTGGAAAAGGCATCTGTCATGAAGTGTGAGGGCTGAAGGATATCTTGAAACAGGAAAGGAACTTGTGCAGGTTTGCAGAGGAGAAGAGATTTATTTCAGGGAGAAGGTTATGGGATCAGTGCTTTTGCTCTAAATACATCATCTCTCCAGCAGTATGCCTTAATTTCATCCTGTAACACTCAAAGAAGCTGGGGGTCTCATCTACTTTCAACATTTAGAGTAACATTGAAAATTTATTTTGAAAACTACATGCACTGCTATACTGATATTTAAACTTAAACAGTTTTTTCCACAAGTCTGTTTGCATGTGTTTTGTATAACCATAAATACAGTTTTTTTATTCTTCTACTGGTATCCAGACATCTTTTCTCTTGCATTATGCTCTTTTATATTTCCTTCTCTGTGATTCCAACCTTTGTTGCAATTTATAACATAAAGCTGTTTTTCTTTCTCCTTATGGGACATGTTAAAATTTGTTTATCCCTTTGTCGGTCTCCTTGGCATTATACTGGTATATGTACACGCTCATCTCATAATATAGCTGTCCACTTGTGCAGTCCTCCCAACACAACCAAGTCAAATCTAAGCCCCTCTTTTCATTCTCCTGTCTCACTCTTTGTGTCTGCAGCATTGTCGACAAACTCTATGTGCAGTGAACTTGACAGAAAGAAAATCAAGCCTACGCTTTTTATAGGAAAAGACTTAGTCTAGATTATACACTTGCTAAAAAAGAAGCTCTTGTCTCTAGAAACTAAATTACTCCAAAATCACAGTAGTAATTTTCCCCCCACCCATGCCCTTGCACAATTAACAACCATATCCAACATGAAAGGGTGGGTGGGGTTAGAAGGCATTCTTGCAAAATTCCCATGAAAAATAATTCATTCAAAACTACCCAGTCTTGAAGCAACAGATGAAAAGTATTCACTCTGGATAGGTCCTTCAGGGGTTTTTCCCTCAAGTTTGGGGGGGTTTTGTTTGTTTGTTTGTTTTTGTTCATTTGTTGGGTGGTTTGGTTTTTCCCCCCGTTAAATTGCCCTTTGTGGTCTTGGCTTGGGGCTTGTGTTAAAAAACAGAACTAAGCTTTTGCAGCTTCATTTTTACATTACAGTAGCAGATACTGTTATAAACACAGTTGCCCTCTGAGGGGTTACTGAGCCCAGCAGAAAAAGTGCAGCTAGTACAGAAACACAGTAAATTCCAAATGCATTACTTCTTCCCTTCCCCTTTCCAAATACAAAACATTCAACTACATTGGATTCTTTGATTTTTGATAACAGGGCTCGGTTTCTAAATGTAATATGCCCCAGGTTACTTCGTAAGTTTTCTTGGCCTGTGATCAGGAGCACACCTGACAGATGCAGACTACCTCTCCTGTCACCTTCATGTAATCCTTCATGTTTTGTATCAAAGAATTCCTCCAGCAGTTGAAAGCAAATTTATCCTCAAAGGTATTTATGACAAATACAATAATTCCTTTTAATGCAGGGAGTGTTTAATCCACCAACCTATTAAGTATAGTATACCTCCAGCAAACAACTATTACTTCTCATTAACATATTGCACTTAAAAATACAATTAATCCTTTAATAGGAACCTAAAATACATAGTTTCCTCTACACAGCACCTCTCCCGATAATAATCTGCAGAAAGTGGTATCCAAAAGTTAATTAAAAGCAAAGTGTTCTTACATACTAGGCTTCCTGTTCAGACACACAATGGCTTGATGTTATTGGTGCTTTCACTGATTAAAAGGATTTACAATACATAGTTTTGGGAAAGAAGCTCTATAATTGCTGCTAATTGCCTTCATTTTTAGATGGTTGGATATATTTCACATGGATCTTGTTTAACTGTGCTAGATATTTTCCAAGCATATATATTAAACTTTTCCTTTTATTAATTCAAAAACTAACTACAAGTTTCTTTTTTCCCTTACCTATTAATCCACGAGCTATTTTGGTAGAGTGCTTTTTCATAGCCAATGATAATTATACTTAAATAGAGAATAAAAATAACTTTTCGATTAAATTTACAGGCCTATGGCTCAGAAAATATGGTTTCTATTCTCACTTGCACAATGGATTTTCTGTGCCATTGAGCAAGGCAGGCATGATCACAGCTACTTTTCTGCAGTTTTTACTGAAGAGTATTTGCTTTTAAAAATGTGAATTTTTTTGTCTAATTAAAGCTAATCAAAAATAGTGACAAAAATGCTGTTAGAAACATATACTGCAAAAAATTGAATATTTAAACAATCATATGAATCAAATGGCTATAATGATTATAAATTCTAAATAAGAATATAAATAAGATATTTTATTTTGTTGCAGTAATGTCAGTAAATATCTTTTGGCTTCTCAAAGCAGAGAGAAAAAAAATTATACAATTTTACTCATTTACAGTTAAGCTGCCTTCTGCTGTTTTGGCCTCCCACTTTGACAGGACTAGAGCAAACATCATTTGAAACTGAAGCAACTCTTTGTGGTGTATCCTAGAAGATAAATCCAGGTACTGAAAGACCTACTTTTTAACCAGAAGTCTCTCTGGTTTGAAACAGAAACCCAAACCGAGGTTTTCCTCACCGAGTGCAGTATATACTACTCATCAAGAAAGTGGATGCTGGAGATAAAATTCTGCTCTGCTGAAGCTATTTTACCATGAACACAATGAACACATCACATCAGGACTTGGTGGGTTTGTGTAGGTTTCCTTGTGGGAAGAAAGTCACCAGCAAGATGAGTCTCAAAGGCCTCAGTTGCACAGGGGAGCTACACTAATAAGTGGAGTCTTGCACTTTGTTCTTGAATTTCAAACTCTCATAGCCTGAAGCAGTTTTGCCCATGATGATAGACCCTGGCACAACTTTACCAAGCACACAGAATAGGGATGAATCTGTGATATGTAACAATTGGTCTTGAAAACCCAAGTTAGATAGATGTCTTGGGAGGGGTCATTCAGACTGGGTCTACTCTGTCTCCTGTACTGGAAGTCTCTCTCTTGGCAGCTGAAGGATATTAGGTGCTTTCTTGGAGTAAATATTCCAAACTAGTTTATTTTGAAATGTGTAGTCTGTGTGCTCTGAGGCTGCTCTTTGTGGCAGAGGGTAGAGACTTTGGCTCAAGCACATTTTTGATTGTAGGTAAAAAAGAGAAAAAATGCCTAATGTCAACGTACACTTTTTCATTGTAATTTTTTTTTGTAATTCCTAACAAAATTCTAGAATGCTTTCAGGGTACCTACAGTTTGCTTGTCTCTAATGTAACAAAAAAAAAGAAAAAGAGGAAAGAAAAAGTCAAAAAGCATGCACAACTTTCTCAATTATAGTTATTCATAATACTCTTGAGAATTTAAGGTGGATGTCAGCAAAGTGTTATTTCTTCCGATTAATAACATGGTAGCTTTCTTCTGGCTTTATTTTTGTTAATTTTGAGCCTGAGAAGCCAACAATATGCAAATGCATTATTTTCTTTAGGAATCTATCTTCTATTATAAGAATAGTACTTTAGCAGCAAACATCCTAAACTCTGAAAGTTTTTTATGCCAGGAGCCAGGTCTATATGAAAAGTGCATGGTTGGCTGATTTGGCTTTTATCCTTTAAAAAGCTGCCCTGAAAACCTTCAATATTTGGCAAGACCTTCTACCATTTAGCAGATTTCAAAATGTGTTTCTCAAAACATGTTTTCACCTGTTTCATCAATGCTTTTAATTTTTTAACAAGTGCACTACAACTTCTCAGAGAAACAACTTGTAATGTACATTTAATGCAATTTCTGAAATGATCTGGAAGCACACCACAGAATTTCAAAACACATCAAGTAAACTTACCTAAGTACAAATTTTAATATATGATTACATGATTAGTAGCTGATGTCCATAAGTTTCACAGAATACAAAGAGATATATATCCAAAAGAGTGACTTGAAGATTCTAGTTGAAATGAATCTTATTTATAAGAATTGGCACAACCATGCTTTGTAGTCCTGTACATTATTTTATCATCAACATTAAAAACTCCTCATGTTTAACAAATTTGTTTCCACCTATGCAATGTAATAATGCTACTTCACTTTTGATTTTATAGAAGGAACACACAGATACTAATTCATATCTGATTTAAATGAACATGTTCATGCTAGCTGAGGTATTCAGTTAGATTTCAGTCTCTCCAGCTGAGTTACCTGAGTGAGAATACTTTTTGTAAAGATGTGGATGTGGGAGGTTTTCCCTTTAGCAATTTTGCATACAAATTAGATGCATGTGTGTCTGAAAAAAATTATATATATATATCAAAAAATAGCCTCATAAATGATTTTGGAACTTAAAATCTTGGGCAATTACTGCTGAGTATGAATTGTTACTATCCAGCTGAAATTACTGACAGGCAAAATATCTATATTTTTTGTTATGTTGCAATGGAGCAAAAATATTAATTTAAGAAATGCTCTACTTAATAATTTCTTTGTATTTATGACCTGTAAATTTCCAGTATTTCCATATTTTGTCACTAAACCACTAATGCTGTAGCCTTTTCTTGAACAAATCTTGTTTAGTTTTTGCATTTTTTATAATTTTGTATTGAATTTTCAATTTTAAAAAACTTTCTTAGCTAAGTCCCTATGATTTGACTTGTGAATGACTTTTATCTTCAGCATAAAATGAAAGGGAGAGAATGAGAACAGACTCAGGGATTGTCATGCCTTATCTTAACCATGTGAGCATATTTTTCCAGATTTCTCAATTTGATGTTTCCTTTTAATCAGAGGGGTTGCATACTCATCCCCCTATGACATTGTCAAGTGAGACTTATAATCTCATATTTATACTTAATAGTGCAGGATATATAGGCTTTTTTCTTTCTCCTTTTTTTTTTTTTTGTTCTGCAAAAAAGAGGAAATATATACAATGAAAAGGAAAGTGCATAGTTTCTTTATTTTTTGGTTGTGAAGAAATATGGTTAAAAACTGTAAAGTTAAAAGTCCTGTTTTGTAATCACATTTGGTCTCAGGTTCTCTTAAAAACTATCCTAAAAGGAGTCACAGAGGTATCTAAACTTGTCATTTACAAGCAGGTAGTCAATTATAGATTGTTTTAAGTACGGCTGTGCAGTTTCTGCTCATTTTTAAGCTCTTTCAAGCATAGGGCTTGAAAACTGCGTCAGATGAGTCTTGTGGTGAGGAAGAAGAGATGTCATTTATAAATTTATCAGTCAAATCCAAGTCCTTTTCCCCAAAAAATCTAAATAAAAATTGTTTAAAATGATATAGAACAAGATAGGAAGACTGATCTATAGGACCCAGTAGTTTTACAGTAATATTGCAATGCAGTAAGGCTTACAAATGCACAGACTTTCCTTTTAGAGGGGATTAGTTTGTTATGTGTCTCTTGTGAAAGTTCAGGGGTTAATTCATGACCAGATGCTGGTATTAAGAGAAAGTCACAAAACTAAGAGAAAAATATTGCCATATCTTCACTTTAGGAGGAATAATTTCACTGTTGTATCATCCTACACGTTTTCTAACACTCTGATCTTTCCCGAGCTTCCCTTTGGATTTCCTCCTCTTCATCCACAATTTCTTAAACATTTTTTGCATATTTATCAAGAAAAGGCCTTATTTTGCATCTCACTAAGACTATTTCATTTTTTTTGTTGCAGAATGAAACTGGTGGGTCATTTTCAGTTTTCCAATCTTAGATTCTTAACTACAGCTTTGGCAGTCAACCCTTCTCTGTGTTACTTTAATTTATTTTGTTTGATGATGCAGACCCCTATCCACACTCAGCGGCATTAAAACTAATGACCAACCTGAAAGTTTCTGGGGACATGATTAAGTGGGAGCAAAATGGCCTTTGAAGTTATGATTTTTACCCAAAGGAAAAGGGATGAATGGAGTAATTTTTTCTTGCCAAACCTGAGACTTAAAACACTACTTAATCTGGTCTATATAACTGAATATAAGTGTTCCATGTTGTGGAAGAGATAGGTTGAAGATGAGTGGCTGATGGAAAATCCAGATTGTGCCTGTGGGTTATTTGGAATTTAGGAGATATGCATCTGTAAAACCACTTTCCACCTTCTCTGGATCTTGCTATAAACACACACAGCTGCTCTGGTCATGTCATCAACAAACAACTGAAGAACAGAGAGCTTGCTACGAGATATTTAAGGCCACATGAATCTCATCAGTAATTTAGACCAAATCCCAGTTTTTCAAGTAAAAATTTCTACGTAGGAGTCCTGAGATTCCCTCTCCTTTTTTTTTTTTCACAAAGCTAATGCATAGGTCTTTGAGTAATGCTAATATATTGCAAGTTCAGCAGCATGAAAGAACTACAGGATGCACAATTAACAGAGAAACCAGAGGCAAGCAGGAGAGAACTGGGAAAAGATAAAATGGGAAGGAAGAATAGACACTTTGCAGAAGGGCTATTGTTTATATCTCTTAGAAGCTGGTGAGAACTAGGAAGTGGAAGATGAGAATACCAGTGTCTGAAAGGAGAGGAGAATCAAAGACTATAGGAGCAAGGGAATACCCTGTGACAATTCAGAGGTAGCCATTTTTGGTAAGGAGTATAGGACATAAGAAGAAATGAGAAAATCTCTGGGTCAAAAGAACTTGTTCCAAAGCACTTTGGAGAAGGAGAAGGAAATGAACAATGGATGTTCAGGCCAGTCAAATTGGTCTCATCGAATAGGTGCCGAATTTGAGAATAGCAGTAGTGCTTAGACATAGGCAGCTTTCCTGTTTAAACAGAAATAGGTTTGGCAGAGACAATACTGTTGTTCACATGAATATTCCCCTTTATGGATTTGTTGAGTTTATTGTTCTAAGTATAGAGTTTTGCATTTGCCATTAGTGGTTTACGTGTGGCTTTTTTCTCCAATTTGACAAGACCATTTCAAATTCTAATCCTGTCCTCCAATGTCTTCACATCTGTCACAGTTTGGTGTCATCTGTAGATTTAATAGGCTTACTCTCTGTGCTATCATCCACCATTGTAATGAAAATATTGAATCATATTAAATTAAAGACAGGCTCCTGAAGAGCCCAATTTGATAAATCTCTCCAGTTTGACAGTGAGCCACTGATAATTATTCTCTGTGTGGTTTTCCAACCAGTTAGGCTCACCAAACAGCAGTATCATCTAGTTTATATTTCTGTGGATTAGTTGTGAAAATGTCATATGCAACAATGGAAAAAGCCTTACTAAAGTCAGCATGTGTCACATACTTTCCCTCATCCACAAGTCCTGTTAACTTTCATAAAATGAAATTAGATTGGATTGACATGTTTTGTTCTTAATGAATCTGTGCGGGCTGCTTTTCACCTTTTTCTTGTTTTTAAGGCACTTAGAAGTGTTTTGTATTTTTTCTTGCCATTTTCCAGAAATCTGAGTTTTTACCTTTGTTTACTTATTTTGACAAGGTTGCTGACAATGCTTATGTTAATATATCTGAGAATAAGGCTCACATTTTGTGGTGCTACCCAAAATAGAAGGCCTTTATCCAGAAGAGACTTCTCATGCATATGTGTCTGTACTTGTAAATCTATCTGTGCAGGTTTTGGCAGGGATACAGTTCATTTCCTTTGTAGTGGCTAGTGGAGGACTAACTTTTGGAGTTGTGTTGAAAACAGTGATGAGAACACAGAGAGGTCTTCTCTATTCCTGGGCAGTATTTACAGAGAGCCAAGACCTTTTCTGCTTCTCACCCCACCCCACAAGTGAGGAGGCTGGGCGAGCACAAGGAGTTGGGAGGGGACACAGCTGGGACAGCTGAGCCCAGGTGATGAAAGGGTCATCTCAGACCATAGGCTGTCAGGCTCAGCATATGAATAGAGGGAGAGAAGGAAGGCAGGGGGACATATTGAGAGGGATGGCATTTGTCTTCCCGAGTCACCCTGACACATGATAGAGCCCTGCTCTCCTGGAGATAGCTGAACATCTGCCTGCCCATGAGATGTAGTAAATGAATGCCTTGTTTTGCTTTGGTTGTGTGCATGGCTTTGTTTAATCTATTAAACTGCCTTTATCTCAGCCCACAAGTTCTCTCACTTTTACTCTTCTGATTCTCTGCTCCATCCCACTGGGGGAAATGAGCAAGCAGCTGTGTGGGTGTTAGTTGCCACATGGGGTTAAACCACAACACCATCAAATGCCCTCTTTGCTATTTCCATATTTCCCACCATCTAGTTTCTTCTCTATCAAGCCTTTCTGATAGTTCAAGGTTGTCAGAATGAAAGCATATTTCTCTATCCACCTTGCAAAAGTTCCTGGGTGCTTTTGATGGTTTTCACACCCTTTATTTTCACAGATGGGACCATTAACAGAACAAAAAGAAAGCTATGTCCTTCCTTGCTTTTCCAGGTTGTTTTTTTCCTCTGTCTCTCTTCCTCCAGAAACAGATGCTTTAGACAGATTGGTGCATTTCAGTTCAGACAGCTTTAAGTTTGTCTTATGCGGGAACAAGTTGGTTTATAGGACAGAATCAATACTAGAGCACTAGAGCAAAATGTGTAAATTGCACACTTCTATCCTCTCAGCTTGTGTGACATTAGAATCCATTATCTGTACTGAGTTTTCAACAGCTCTCTTAAGTGATCCCACTGAAGAGTAAAAGAGTAGTAACTTCTCTCCCCTGGAACCCTTTAAAGACATTAATTTATCAGTACTTGGTATTAGTTTTCTAGAGAAAATAGGCGGTGTACATGGCTATGAAACTTGTATGACTATGTTTTATCTCTGTTTTTAGCATGCTGCTAAAAAGCCTTATTCCTGTCAAGGGCAACTGCAGTTTTGAAAACAGACTGTTTCAAGGGGGGCACAGTCTATGTGCCATCATCAAAAATATTTCTTGATATATTTCAGATAGCAAAAGTTGGAATTCTGGAAAAATGTAATTAAAATTAATGTTGATATTAAGAAATATTAGCACATATTTTATAGAGAATAGAAACAACCACAGCATGTGCTTAAAATATTTAGTAGGTATTTTGATAAAAAAGATATTTTGACAGAAAAGGAGACAAAAGCAAGAAATTGCTTTTCTTATGGTGGAGGCTGCACAATTTGGAGTATACACATATGAACAATGATAAAGTTAAGCAAGAGAGGTAATTCACCTCCCAAAATCTTAGCAGCTATATCTAAGTTTCAGTGGTGTATTAACAGCAATATTTCAACTTGCATTTGTGATAGTTGAGTTTATATACTTGGACAATCAGCAGCTATGTGGCACAATCTTAAGTGGTCCCATCATAGCTTGGTCATGATTAATTCTGTGACCACCTGCAAATAATCCTTTATGCTATGAGTAGGGGATGCCACTAGGAAACATGGTCACACAGCCAAGCAGACGTCCATCTTTGCCCTGTGAAGTGAATGGGAGGACATAAAAACATTTATTTCTTGTACATAAAGTGTAAGAGCTTACAAACTGTAGATGTGTTTTTCCCAAGAAATCAGAGCATATGAAATTCATGGTCCAATTCAGAGACAGATAAATTTATGTTGCTTATCGATAGGCACACTGCCATTGTATACATCATAATAACATCATAATGGTACGAAAATTTAATTTTATGTTGATAATTTTGCTATTAATTCTTAAAAACTTGTTTTGTTTTTAGATCTACTAGGCTGGGTGCAATCCATTCGTGTTTCTACATGTTGATACTCTAATTACAAGAAGTTGCACATTAAGAGACTTAAATTGTACAAAGACAATATATCATATTGTCATATTAGTGCAGTCTGAGCTGTTAACTGAGATGCCAAAAGATATCTCCTCTCATGTTATTTCACATTCAGTTGTGAATACTTTGAACAAGCAGCTACATGCTTTGTTGACTTCTAATTCCACATCTTCCCAAAAAAGAGAAAATTACCCACTGTGGTCACAGATTTATTCCTTATTCCTGTATTCAGACTATGAATTAATAAGCAATTAAAAAAAAAAACCCACCCCTCTGCCCCAAATACCAACAGCCAACAACAAATAAAAGGACATTTGTTTAAAACCTGCAAGAAGTAAAAAGTCCCAACACTATGGTCAATGAACAATAAAAATAATTTTCAAAGCTTCTGTTAGAGGTATATTGCATTTTCTTGTGTCACAGTATCCACCTACTGTTTCTTCCATTTTGAAAATTCGGATATTGGTGCTGCATTCTGGGATTAGGAATGGCTGGAGATCATGGTGAACTCTATGTAAACAGCAAATATTCATCACTAAGCTCACATCAGATATAAAGTTTCTCATGAAGGTATAAAACTGTTTGATATATTTTGGTTTATAGCCATGTAGAAGTCTATCTGGAATTTGTAGTTTTTGTGAGCATTATCAGTAGTTTTAATGAATGAGAATGTTATTAAAGTCCATCAATCTTAATCAGAGCTGGTGAACTTTACTGCAGCTCCTGACTCTTCTCTGTCATCAGCCATACCTATATTGGTTCCAAGAAAGGAGCCAAAAAGGGATATATCTAGACAGGGAAACTGGTGAGATTTTGGAGACTTCAACACTACTTATCTGTTTCCATTTAGTTCTAACCATAGACAGGAAATGGCATTTCAATATAAAATAAGTTTGGCCAGCACTATGAATTGCTAGTGGGTTTAACTCACACACACTCATTCTTTGCACATTTCTAAAGACAAATCTCAGTTCAATTGCTCACTCATTGCTTATGTAGCTGTCCTTAAAGTGCATTGGCAGAGCACTTTTTAGTTTTAGAAAAATAATATGAACTGTTAGCAGCACAGGGATAAATGATGAGTATCAGAAACAATAGTTCTAAAAGGAGAATCTCATGTATGCACAAACACAAAGAATGCCGATCCTCCCTAGGGAGAAACCATGGAATACAGCAGAGATCTGGCATTAAACAATTAAGAAGCTTCCTAAAATCTTTTTTTTGAGGATGCATGCTCCAGATTTACATATAGACCTCAGAGAAGAAATCTATGGTGGTACTGACAACAGGAGTTCAATAAATTCTGTTGTGAAATTGAGCCATCGTCTCAAATGCTGGGTCCAGAAACTGACAAAGGGAACTCAGAGTGAGCAGAGATGTGTGCAGTGTCTAGGCATTGTGGATGTTATGAATATAACACAATAATAAAGGATTTTTTGTTTATTTACTTGAAAGCAGAAAAACATGTAAAGTGCTGAAAGGCAGAATGTATTGGGGGCGGGGGGTTCAGAAAGTCAAATCAATTCTTACTTAGGAAAGTAATTGAAGAGAAAACTCATATGGCAGATTTCTTCCTAATATAATATATATTTTTTTAATCTAAAATTAGATTTGTACCAGGATATATTGAGCCTTACTATAGTGACAGGTCCAATGAAACATCAAATTGTCTCAGCAGAGTATAAATGGTTCTTCAGATTAGAATGAGAAAGATTTCCTAGTTGCAATTGCAGTCTTTGTGCAATCTTGTGAACACATGCTCTTATTCCTCAAAGAATATTCTTGATTTTGTCATAAAACTCAATATACCTGTAGAAATTCTCCGTTCCACTTTCATGTAGAGTATTCTGTGACCTTTTTAGGACTTCAGGAAAAGACAAAGGTGGGCCATATAGATCTATAACAATATGTTAGAGATATCTGAGGACTTTGTATTTCATCTTGAGATTCTTCTAAGAATGCAGTGAAAGTTTTTAACTGCAGAGATATCAGATTCACATGATGACATGTATATCCTCATTGACTTTTAATTTTAATTGGTGGAAAATCTGAGTGGGTCTGAAACAGTAAATAAAATGTATCAATGCACATGTGTGCTTGTTCTGAGGGAGAAATAAGAGCATATTGTTAAGGTGCTACTTCAGACGGCAATAAAGATTCTTGGTGACTTAAAATTTGAGTGCTTTGAAACCAGTTTTTTGTTCTTCCATAAAGGAACAGAAAAAACCCACTTTTGCTCCAATATTTTGTGATGCTCAGAAATATACTCATCCAGGAAGCAAACTGAGCATCACAAAATAGTTAATACCAGTCACTTATGCTTATTGTAATCAAGTTTCAATGAAAGAAAACAGAAGACATCTACATTTTTTCAGCTCCTTATTTGCATCCTTAGAACTGCTTGATGTAATAATATTTTCATTCTGCAATATGTTGGAGAGTGTAGATGTTTTTGAGGCATGTATAGTAATTATATTTTTTGAGCTCTGAATTAATATTTTTCAAAGGAAAAAAAAAAAGCAACCAAATTTTTAAAGACTTTAAAGACTATTTATGTCTGCTAGTGTTATTTTGTAGTGTGTTTGAGGTTTTCAAAACATCCCTAGCAGTAGGTGTTTTTACACTTGTGGGCCAGCAGTTCCTCACCTTAGAGGAATCCCAAGGTTTTGGAGGTAGCCAGTCAGGTGTTAAAGGAGAAGCATTATTATTTGAGAAACAACAGGAGGATTAATTGGAATTTTTTAAATGTAAACCATATTTAGGTTATAAAATAAAAATTTTGGTTATTGCTATTAGTATTATTACTGCTCTGAAATAACCAATAAGAAAATATAATGAATTTGTGTAGAAACTAATAACTATTTAGAACTTAGTCTCTGTTTTACTACATTTCTTTTCACTTTTAGGTTTCCTATACAATTATTCTGGAAATATGTGTTTCAAAAACAGAGATAATTCATAAATTAAAAGGTAAAATATTGTTTTCAGATTCTTGAGAAAGCTGTTCAGTTTTAGAAATAGAACAAATATATTAGAGGTATGGGAGTTTTTTCTATTTTACTTTTAATTTATACTTTTTAAACTACTTTCTTTTTAGAGTGGGAATGGAAATGGAGGAAGTTACTGTAAGGAGAAAGTACTATTGTATGTAGACAATAAGTAAGCTTGAAAGGATCACAGAAATCAGTGTCACAAAGTACAGCTAAGAAATTCTATGCACCCTCAGGCTTCATATTCTGTGGCCTGGAGAGCCTCACCTGGGACGAGAATTTCGTATCTCTGAATAATATCTCAGCTAAACCAGCTTTTTTGACCTGCTGTGTTTGAAAATGGCAGCTCAGATGAGATGTTGGTTGTTAATCACTGTCTTTGCCCTTGGAATATTAAATAAAATGCAATGGAAGAAAGGGAATGGGGCAGGGACAGAGAGAGGAAGGAAGCAATAGAAAACATCTGTTCACTACAGTCTAATAAACAAGAAAGAAGAAATTATTTAACAGATTTTTCACAAAAAGTGCTAGAAACAGAAATGAGATTGATTTACTCTAGCAACGGAATTTTATTTGTGCTTCAAACAAAACAACACAGGGAATCTGAGTGTTTCAGATGAGAACAAATGAACAAAAACTCCAAGTCCAAAATAGTTCAATAACTTAAGTTTAAGCATTGAGGTTACAAAGTTAAATACCAGAACGTCCATATATATAAATTCAGGTTCTTTCTCAAATCCCATATTCAATTATCTAGTTTTACAAGAAAAATGTGGAGCAATTAACAATATTTTCCCATGTAAAAATTGAAAATATTTTTCTTTTCAAAATGGATTAGGCTTTTACTGTGTACATATAAGTTATAACTTGATAGAAAAATTCCTGAAGGATCATTTACAAAAAAAATACTTTTTCCAAATTCTAAATTCAGAAAATAATGAAAGAAACTTCATCACTATATTTTAATACAAAAGAAGAAAATAAATAGAAAACCCAAGAACACAAATAGACCACTATATGCTTAAGTTTGCTGATTAAATAACCTAAGTTTGGTACATTAAATAACCTAAGTTTGCCTGGGACTGTCAGATGAACCTGTTCTCCCACAGAACCTGAGTGAGGAGCAACAAAGAGACAATTGATGATTTAATATATTTAATAAAGAATGAATTAAAAGGAACAAGAATATTCCTAAAATAATTTGTCTCTTATAATTTTAGTCAGGTTTATCTACCTTCAATAACTTATGAACCTTTTACAGCTGTTCTGTTTGTCTCTTTGTTACTGTATTTCCAGTGTGTCTATAACTGTTGCACCAAAGCTCTAAACAATGATTTTTAAAGCAGGCTTGATCCATAATGTTATATTCTTTATTTCCATTCTAGCAGAACCACCATAAAATGGTCTCTGCTCATCAGATGGTGTACTCAGGGAATAGGCAGCTTCAACAACCTCAGTAACTGGAGGTTTCACTCTTGTTTTACTTTGAATATAGTACCAAACCTTAAGGGGATTCTAAATTTGAAACATACCTTCCCATATAGCATTGCTATATATAGCACTCTCCTTGTGCATTTTCATCGACATTTTAGCATAGAAAAGAAAAATCATTTCAGTCACAGAATGAGAGACATTAAAATATTTGAACAAATGGTAAAATTGTGGGGTGTTAGAGAAATCAAAGTCATTGTCACATTACATACTGGCTCACTGAGATCACAGAAAGGTTCAAACTGAAAATCATTGTAGAAGATAAATAGGTCTTTAGCTCTGCCTTTTGAACCACCACCATTTGCACAGTTGTCTGAACTGCATAGCTCTTTAATGCAAGTTTGTTTAAACCTGAAGTGCGCTATAACAGTCAAACTTCTTTTGGAGGGAAAAGGGAAAAAAATGTGAATTTTATGCTTAATATTAAGCTGGAAATAGAGAAGAGTAATATCATTTTAGTACCAGTACCTCTTTCTCCTGGATAGGAGGCAATTACTCAATCCTGAAGAAGTTCTTGATCTTCAACTAGGAGCTTCTTGAGATTTTAGTTTTAATCAGCAAAGTTCTCCCCATTTAACACTTGTTGATTCAAAACTCATGGCCATCTCAAAGTATAAAACTCTTTTGCATGCAAAGGAAAAAAACACCCCCAAATGCCCTTCATCTCTGTTGGGGGTTTAGATGATGGCAACAAATTAGAGGTATCCTGAAGAGAACTCCCCCAAAATGTGCTTGGTGTGGACACTGGCTCTCGAGGAGCTCTACAGACCTGAACCTGCTGTGCTGTGCTGCTTCTAGAGTATCTCTCTCTTACGTGAGATCCAGCTCCAGTCCAAGGCAATGGAGTGACACCTCACATCCAACTCTTTCCATTGTCTTTCCCAGCCTATTTTCATCTCTTTTTAACCCAGCTCCTGTGTTAAAAGCCAGCTTCTCTTCCTCAGTTGTTCTCTCTGCTCAGTTTCTTGTCTCTTAGCTAGACTGCTTGACAGATGTTTGCCTCTCGTGAGATTTTTACCTTAAAAAACTACATAATCTTTGTATTAATATCAGCCCTAGAAACTGAAAACATAAATCACAATTTATTAACCATGACTTAGAAGTTGTGCATGCACCTAAGTTTTCATAGATCCTCCTTACATTTTGCCATCTTTTGGGAAAAATGAACTGGAAGAGAGAGAAAGGAAGAGGAATATGTCTTTATGTGTGTGAAGATCACTTTTTTACCATGAAAATAAAAATAAACATTACAAAAGGGAAACTGGCTAACATAGTGGCTTTCTTTTAATGTTTATCTAACAGTGGAAAAGACTGGGTAAATGCCTGAAAATAATGAGAATAATAATTAAAAATTTTTAAAAGTGCCATTTTAAATTAATTAGCTGTTGTGGGGCTTATATATTTATTTATATTTTCATACTAAACACAATAAAAATGAATAAATTTTCTTCACATGCTCAACAAATTATTTATTCATTTCAGTGAATGAAATGAAGTTAAAAGAATATGAACTGTTTGGGTTTTTTTCCCTTTTTTTTTCCTTCTACTTCCTGCCTAGAGAAACAATATATGCCTCCAGGTTATCCAAGTTACTTGGCTCTCTTCAGTGACTGGGTTCAGCAGATCAATTATCAGTGATTCAGGTTCTCAGTGAATAATGCACAAGACATCCTCAATTCAAGTTATAGCTAACCTTTTTTTTTAGATGGATTTTGGTACCTGTAAGCCTTTCCATCAGAAAACAAAAGGAATTTTGTGCTATTGTGTGCTCCTGCTGTTGAAAATGCTTGTTAGCTTGAAAGATCAACAAGTTTTCACAAATCTGAACACAGAACTTGTAAATTCTTCTGTAGTCTGTGGTGAAAGTCTGAGCCCTTTGTTTGGCCTTGAATTGAAGCCAAACCCACAAGCTCTTCAAACACTTAGAATTCTTTTGTTACTTTAGAAAGGAGGAAAAAAAATGCATTTGAGCTGTAAATGTGCAATCAATAGTTTTTTCTGTCGCTGGGGAGGAGTAGAGTGATATTTCTGCTATGTCCTTGAACTGGAATGCTATGTCAGGTGCATCTGTTACTCTTCATTGGGTAGTCATTTGGCTTAAGCTCAAACTAGCAAACTTCTGAATTGATTCAGGACACCTTTTAGGTCTTGTAACACTTATTCCTGGTTTTACAAATCCCCATACGTGAAGAAAAAGCCTTAATGTTTTCACTGTCTGTGTGTTTTCAATTAATTTGATGTTTTACCTATTTCTTTGCCTCTGTTCATACTTGTTTATTGGCCATTTGAATGGCTTCTTTTTGATGGTACTTGAAAACAAAAGAGAAATGCACATTTTTAATGTTCATATTTTTGTTCCCTGAGAAAGCTGAAACACTTAACGTCTCTGTGATTTTGCTTCATGTTGACTTTTCACAATATTAAGCTTAAATATGTGATACCACCTTTTAAAACAGAATTTTTTTTTCCATTTAGCTCCTGAAAAATGACATATGCCTGAGTTTTGCCACGCTTAATATATAAATCCAAAGTATTATGGGTGGGAGTAGATCAGTTTTATTGACACCACAGGACTTGAGAATATTAAATGAAAGCCAGGTGGATTTCCCTTTGAAAATGAGGGTACTTGAGAAAACCTGTAAATGAAACAGCCGTAGATAGGGGAAAATAACTAATAAGAAAATTATAGAAGAGATTAAAACCAGGAATAAATGAAAGTAAATTTCCTGCCTTTTGCACTGCAGTTGGCCCAGAGGGATGAATGAACGAAAAAACAATTGTATCTTGATATTAGTCTGTTTTCTGTATTCTGACCTCAGTTTTCCAGGTGCAAGGATAAAGGAGACAAAACACTCAGTTCTCCCTTCTTACACCCAAGGGTGTAAGGTACTGTTTTAACACTACCTTCTACAAAGACCTATCAACTCTTCATCTTTTCATGAAAGAAATGACAACTCTGACCAGACAACATGTGCAGAATGAGGTTCTGGGTTACACTAGAATCTAATTTTTAAAATATTTCTTTTGTAAGCTTAGTAGAATAGTGAAAGAAACAAATCAGAACTGAAAGGCAAAGTTCTCAAAGTGGGAATCTCCACTATCCAGAGGCAGTATTTTCCTCCTTTGGTTATGGCTCCCCTTGCAGGTAATGGCTTCAGTAGTTCTTGCAACAGTGTGGATCCTCACATAAAAATAAAATGGAAAAAAAAAATCATTAAGAATTAATAAAATTAAAATATTAAACCAGTTTTACACTGGGCATTAAATAAATTTCATATTTATATCAGTTTCTATATGTCATCTACCTCTCAATATTTTATTACCAACATTTAAAAAAATAAAACTACAACTTTACAGCTGAAGCATGATTTGTAGTAGTAGTTTCTGCCAGGACAGCTACCCAGCAGTGTCTCTTCCGTAGCTTACACTGAACAAAAACTTCAAAAACTGCTTTCCAGTATTCTAGATATTTGCATCATGGCTCAAAATACAACCACTGTGGCCATAGTGCAAATTTCATATGACTATAGAAATTACAATAATCCTCTTTGGTAATTGTTAATTAATATATATTTCTTCCTTGTTATTATACTTTCCTTTAAAGATTATATAAGTGCATGTTAGTTTTCTTTTTTCTTTTCAATGCCTGATCAAATAATTTTATTTCTTCACAGTGGGAAGATTTGGAAATGGTTATCCAGACTTTACCCTTTATGTGCCCCTGGCTAGTGAGGTTGGATTTCCTGATCTGTGCTGTCTTCAAAAAAGTAAAGCTACCTGTCTCATCATGTGGAGGTGATCCTGGCACTAGAACCAGTGACCACTCGGTGACCTAGGCCACAGATTTCTCCTGAAATAAAACTGTGGCTACCAGTAATGGAAATCTATCCTCCTCTTTTTGTTTAGTAGTTCCACTGGTAATAAAAATTGCACAATGATTAAAAGCAATGATTGTATCTGCTGTGCTCTGCATGGGTAGCTCTTCATGCATTAGTAATACAGGTATTCAATAAAATCCTCATCTGCTTTCAGCTGACAATTGTTTAACTTTTCTTTACACAGAGGCTCATGTTCTTTTTGCAGTATGACAAAGCCTAATGGCGGTGTTGTGAAATGCTTTCATTGAAGATCTTCTTTAATTATAGATGTCCTGCATGACGAGTTCTTCTCTAACATATGTTTCGTCACTCCAAGAACATCAGTTTAAGTCAGTGATCAAAGTGTAGTTGTAGGAAAATCAGTATATTAATAAATCCAACCTTGCTCCCTGTGAATTTCCCCTGAAATTTAGCCCCAGCTCACCAGACTCCATCAGGCATTTAAAGGCTGATTCATACCAGGTACATCCCATTGGATCAAGCTGGTACAGCTTGGCTACCATCCAGTGTTTCTCATGTGACAGGTCCTGCAAGATACTACCGTGTGTTCTGTGGAGAAAGGTTCTACCCTGTGTAACTGATCACCTTGAAATTTAAAAATTTCTGTTTAAATATTTCCCACTGAATGTGTACCTATTTGGCTTTTTGCAACCCACTTATATTTCAAGGTTTAAAAATGTGCTTTTAAAAATATATCAATTCTGAAAATATTTTGTAAGTTTTCATACAACTATATTTAAATGAATGTAAAGTCAGCATAGCTGTTTTTACAGCATTTAGAATGTAAAGGCTTGAGTGTAGACACATTGAAAAAGTGTTTCAACCATGATTACTCCAAGTGAAAATATTAATTTACTATGTTTGATTGATAAAGTGGGACTAAAATGGATGGCACAAATCTACATTCATGCCATACCCTCTCAGAGCATTGGTGAGACATGCAAAAATGAGAGAATTCTGTTATATTGAGTACTCATACAACATGAGTGACAAAATTGTTTTGAGGAACAATTAAATTGCCTCTGCCTTTTTACACACACAAGGTATCAATTCTAAAGCAAAAAGGAACAAACATCCTCTTAAATATGGGTATGACTACTTTACACACTAGAAAGGCTGTGTAGGGAATGATGGGAGTAATTACAGATGCAAAATACATGCTGGAACACTTTATTACGTAACATGGCTGAGCTTACATGTGGTTAGAAACCGATCTCGGTTTGGGAATTGTTTTGGGTTTTGTTTCCATTACTTTGCAGCTTGTAGTGCTGACAGTGAGCTTTGCAGAATGTCATAAAAGGTCAGCGGTGGAGTTAGCCCTCAGCTGTAACTGTATCTTAACTATGGTGTAGAGGTTATAGAAACATATAAACACAATTTTTTGTGGCAATATTATTTTATTACTTTGCTGGCTATTAAAAGTCAATGTATCGCCTACAGATGCTTACAATTTGCACCTCAGAAGCTATATGTGATGCATTCACTAAATATAGTGGTTTGAAAGTTCTTGTATGCTTGTTATATGCCTCAAAATCCACAGACATACTGAACTCCTCCAAGAGTCTGAGTTCCTCACATCATTCCAGCTAAAGATGTAAGTTTTGAAGCCCCAGCTCAGATCATGACAAATCCTTGAATGATACTAAGACAGCATTGTCTATATGCTGTATCTGTGGGATATAAACAGTGTCAGCTAGACAGTAAAGAAACCAAAATGAACTTTCAATGCAAATTTATTTTTCATTTAATTTATATGCTTCAGTTTCAGCACAATTGTGTTTAAGTCCTTGCCAACAAAGCACTTGAATAGTAAAAGTTGCAAAGCAGATACAAAATAAGATTATTTCTCATTCATCCATTTAAGTTCCTACAGGAAGTTTTATGATGGCACAGGTATAAAAAGCCCTTCTACTTACTGATCACATTTGTATAAATCAATCACAGATTTAAATGAAAACAAAGGACTAGGGGGTTTAATATAATATTATGAAATCTGAAATTAATTGAGTGGTCAAATATGGTTTTATTTTGTCAAAAAGCAGAGATTATTCTTACCTAGTATGATTTTTTACTGCTATACTGACCTTAGCAGAGATATTCAGGTTTAAAAAACTGATGCTGTGAACTAATATGTTAAAAGACCAGATTTTAAAAGACCTATTTTATTAAAAGACCTATTTTAACTTTAGCAGGCTGTATTCTATCCTGTCATTAAAGGACAGCTTGAAAGACAGCTTTACTATCCAATGGAAATTCCAGTAACAACACTTTTAGTAATGTTTCTCACAAAATAAAATACAGAGCTGAGAAAAAGAAAATGAAGCCTTTTGACAGATTAAAAGACTGTGAGAAAATTCAAATCAGAAATGCTGAGATATTTGTTTGCAATATTTTTTATTTACACAGCATTTTTCTTCATGCTTCAGTTGAAACACTTTCAAAAAACAGAGGTAATATCCTCAGGAGCAAGTATGTGTGGTCAAGGGCATCTGTTCAATTTTGGGTGGGAATATGAGTAAACTGGAGGAGGTCCAAAGGACAATTTCATTTCTAAAATCTTAAAGAGACTAGCACTCATGTAGAGTTTTTGCTGTCTGTTTTTTTTTTTCTCTTTTTGGTTTTTTAAGCTATTTTCCCTTCCTAATTAAAACATTGTTTGCAAACTTAAGCTTGGGCCTTAAGTCTTAAGGACTATATTACTTCTTTGCCCATTCATTTCCTTTTATGTATTTTTTATGTCTGAAGCTTTTACATATTGTACCTCTTCACTGGGAACTTTGAGAAAGAACTATTCAATTTCATCTAATATTTTTTCAACTCTTTTAAGAAGCGGTGACGATGTAAAGAAGGTCAGAATTGTCATTATAATGACAAAAGCTAGCTAGTCACAAGTGACTGGTTCTTGTGAAAGGATCATAAGAGAAAAAGACAGAGAGGTTCAGCTAATCTTTTTTTTTTGTTATCCCTTCTTCAAGACAGTTTAGTGTAATTTAGAGAAAGAATATGTATGGTTTAAAAAAGCTGGAGGTGCCATTGGTGTTGGGGTTACAAAATATGGTATAAATGAAAGCTTGTAGACAATGCAGTTTACCAGACCTCTTGAACCCATCAATTAAAATCTCATGTATTTTCCATGGAGAATTATTTTGTCTCCTGTACTAACAGCCCTCAGTTTGATCACTGTGTTGGTTCAGTCCATGCTGTTTAACCAGAAAAATTTAAATATTGGATCTAATCAGGTTTTCTAGAATCTATCTGTATAAGGGATGAAGAGACATGTATCTCCAGAGGTAAAATCATACCAAACCTAGGTGGAGTTTCGAAAACTTGTACTTTTGGATGCTTTTTAGTTGAAATAACAATGAAGGCCATTTCTAACTTACATGAGGCTACAGTTGATAGGTGAGCATCTATATCGATTATATGGAGGATTTCCCAGGTAATGCTGCTAAAAAAATAATAAAAAAAACCAAAACCAAACTTTAAACATTCTCTGATTGTTTTTAAGGGACAATGTCCTGTGTTAACTTCTTCAGATGCCACACTTCTGTCCTGTTCTTCTTTGTCCCAAATAAAGAGACAGGAGAATGCTAGCATTACACATTTCCCATGAAATATACATAATATATATGAAATTTATGCTGTGTTTTGCATTTGAAGAAACAAGATTAATTAAAGTAATTATTCAAAGTCAACTTTTAGTGACATAGTTTATGGAATTATGATTAGTCATCACAATGGTTCAGTTTCTCTGAGCAGATATTTTTTCCTAAGACAAATCCAGTTGAATCATATTTGTATGCTTCTGGTGAATTCTGGTGAATTAGGGAATTTAAGGTAGTTTTATTACTTTTACTAAATATTTTGTTTGTTGAAATGGATTTCAGCTGTAACTTATGACATGAATAATTGTAAAAATAAGTCTTGCCTCATTTTTACATCAGTATATACATAGCAAACTAGGAGAGCGATATTTTTGCTCTAAAGAAGTGGGAAAAAAATTCTTAATGTTTTGAGCCTAGAATTTTAATCTTTGAACTTCATTCAGCATGTTTCATAGGAAGTCAGATCTCTGTGTCCTCTGTATTTCTAGTGTTTTGCTGTAAACAGTACTATCCTCTTATGCCCCAACAGTCTTCAGCACAAAGTCCAAACATCTGAAAGAACAAGTAATTTGTATTCTGCATATGTTTTGTTGTCTGTGTTTTTTTTATTTCTCATGTCTGATAGTTCTATTAAAACTAATGTGTTAACTTCAAAGCAAAAAAAGCTATTTTAATAACATTTAGAATGGATAATTAGCTACTTAGCACCACAATATTAGGAAATTTGATGAGTGATTTGTTTGTATGTGTTGATTACAAATTTAAATATTTTTCCTTGCAGCTCAAATACTTTATTAAAACTGCTCTACATTTTTCCAAGTTTCATTTTATTAAGTTTGATGAGCAATTATTATTTCTAATACACTTGCAAAATACTGTCATTGCACACTTGATGAAAATATTCTATTTTGCTTTGATGTAGCATTTGATTCCTCAATTGAAGAAACACTATCTAAATGTGTGAAACTATATACACTTAATGCAAATATGGACAAGAAAGAAAGATTGGCTGTCTAAAATGCAATAAAAACATGCTTACTTATTTTACACGTAAAAGCATTAGTACAGATTAGTATTTAAATTGTTTGGGTCTTATTTACAGGGAATTGTGTGCAAGAAAGCTCTAATGATTTAATGATACACCTTTTCCATTACCAACTTCTTTTCCTTGGCAACTGTGTTCTGTACATGCATGACAAACTCCAGTGTATGTATTCATGATAAATTGCTTCTACACATGAAATCCTAAAGCCTCCTGAAAATTAGGTCAGTGTGAACAGACAAATGCTGGGTGTTACAGAGGTTGAACCCTGTGACACATTTCTCTGAAGAAGAATGTGGGAAATAATATGGGAAAAACAGCAGATGTCTTCAGATCCTTGTTTTTGTATACACTTTCTCTTTTCCAGTTTTAAAAACACATTTAATAGATTCTTTGTTCTCCACAGAAGACATTGACAGTGTTCTTTTAAATCTAAAAATAGGTCTCCTATGAGCAGTGGTTTCCTTTTACACTCTCCTGTAGTCTCTGTTTCTTCTTGCGTTCCCCTTCCCTTTCTTCATAATTGTGCAGTCTCAGAGAAAATGCTTTCACTATTTTTATTTTTCCTTGATATTATCAATACATTTCACAAAGCTGATTCCTCTTGCATTTTCATTTTTTTGCTTGTAGCTTGTAGCTTTTTCTACGTCTATTTCATTTCATTCAGCCAACAGCAGAATGCCTTTTCCTTTATGTTCAGTCAGCTGACTGCAGAGCAGAAGCAATGGTCCTTCAAAGTTCTCAATTTCTGATGACATTGTAACAAATTCCTCTCGTACAGAGTTTGCAGAGGAAAAAGAGAACTCTTGCCCTAAAAAAAAAAAAAAAGAGGTTTTCAAAATCCAAAAGCAATCTTTTAATAGAAAAGAATTACAACAGACCCATTTTAAAAAGTGAGAATATTCATCAGAAATCAAAGGTTTCCAAATAAATATTGCTCTGCCTTCTGTGGCCTGTCCCAGAGAGGTTCTTGCTTCCAGGTCTGCTTCCACTCAACTCAAGGGCTTTCTGAGCTGAGGCAAAGTCTATATAATTTCTTCTGTCCCTAGAATACTTCTTTTAATGTCACTCTTGGGAAGGTGTTTGGTCTCTTTTCCTTTCAGAGGTATTTTTGTCTTTTTCTGTGTTGCATAAACTAAGCTCTTCATGACTTTCAGCCTTCTCTTCCTGGAGAGTAAGTTGCTCAAAGAATAAGCAGAATCAATCCTTGGCATCAAATGCCAAATAGCACAGGATCAGAGACTCATAAAATATGTTGAGTTGGAAGGGAGTCAGTTGTTTCCTCTTTTAAGGAGGTATGTGAAAGAAATGTTGACTTATCAACCCTGTGCCCAGCACAAACCCAAAGTACAGTCCCATATTAGCCACTGTGAAGAAAATTACCCCAGCCAAAAGCAGCACACTGAAACTTCTGCAGAAGTCTTGCATTAACCCGTGGTATTTGACATGAATCTTAGTGCATTCTGAAATTTGTGCTGCTGTTTCACCAGTGTTGATTTCCACTGCTGGCATGTTATATATCAACTGTGCTATATCCTCACATAGTTGACCATAACCAGCCAGTGAGAAGGGGAGAGTCATTCTTGTGGTCAGTCAAACAAGGCTCTGTGTAGGTCCTTTCAGTGTGTTAAAATTAATAGATTCACAGGTTTCCCTCCTTGGTCTCACACAGAAGCTTCTCTCAGTGATAGACGTATGAGGAAAATATTTCTAAAAACTTTAACTGGAACAATTGCTAATAATGCAGAAATTTTTAAGGATGAATGAAAGAAGCATCTGGTAGAAAGAGCATTTTTAGATCTGAAAATTATTAGAAGGTTTCTAACAAATGCATTTTATTTTTTTTTCAATCACTTGATTATCCATAAAGATGCTGCTTTGCTGGAATGTATGTCTGACTGGTCTCACTTCATGGCCTTATACCCATTGTTGTCACATGGTCTAAATTAATTCGGAACAAGGAAAGTCTCAGACAGGAAAATGCAGTGCAGGAATTTATTGTGGGATGCTTGGGAAGATTATCAGCAGCCAGGCAAAATAGTCTGATCTCTACATGCAAGGGAGGCAAGCTGCCAACACATCCCAATGCAAAAACCAAGCTCCAGCCTATTCTCTTGCTATGTGTCCTCTACTGATTACACAGCACAATAAAGCACTGGCTAAAGGCTTTGCTGTAAGCAACCACTAAATGTTACATCATTGCAGATATGATCAAGCTGAATTGATTTGTCCATGATTTATTAATTCATAGTGAGTAAATATCATAATCATTCTAAAGTAGAATCCTCTGCTTTACATTATGAAACTGTCTAAAAGTATATGAACTAGATTATTTTCACTGAAATTAGACTGGGAAGCTGAAGAAGCTCACCAAATATTTTCCAGATGATAAAAGGTATTTTTATCATTAAATTTACTAGAATTAGGACAAAATAAAAGCTTATAATGCATAAAGTTTGGAGTTTTGGTCCTGACTCCTGCTGTTTGCTTGGAAGATTTACCTCTTCTGCACCACAGGACTGTCTAATGGAGACATTTCAGGTTCAATTAGAATTTAATTAGAATATATTGGAACAGAATGCATTTGTACCCTTGAAAATTTTATGTCTAAAAATGCGTATCAGCTGTTCCAGTATGTCTTCCAAGATACTATCTAAGGGCTTCGGATCTGTAAGCATTTGGGCTATTTTGACCCCATTAGAACATTGGCACAGAATTGGTTCTGTTCACCATTTAAGGCTACAGTAGACATGGAAAGAGCATTGTTCAGCCAGCCCTATGAAAATTTTGTTGAAACTCCTCATCTCTTCTTCTGTTACAGCTGTTTCTAAATCCCCTGTCTGTTATTCAGCCGTGTTAAAAATGCAGAAGGGCTCTGGACTAGAGACAGATAATCCAAGAGCTAGCTAAGCACACAGCTCTGCCTTTTGGTTAGTCAGAGGGCAAAAAGTTGCTAGGAGACGTGGGACAGTCCATGAGTATCACACATTTAATTTCAACAACCTATAAGTGGCTTGGAAGGACCCAGGTGCAGTGTGTTATAAAGGAGGCACATAAGGCCAATGGAACCAAACAGAAAAGGAAAGGGAATGTAGGACACGTCCATGTGAAGCCGGGGTTGACTAGCTTCACAAAGTCACAGAATAGCTTTTTTAATAGAAATTAATATTTTCTCTTCCTTGGGTTTCTAATACAATTATACAGGCCACGTAGAAATTCCTTTTACATTCCAGTAACTGAATTTAAAACTCATCTCTGAAGTTTTATTCCTCTTCTGGTGTCAGTTTAAAGCAGTTCAGCCCAAATAATGTGTTGTCTTTGGACTTCTGTTGAACTTACACACCTACCATGAGAGCTTCACCCCCTTGCTCTACAAAAATTGCTTCCTGTTAGTGTTTCTTGAGTAGGAGAGTCTACCTTCTCCATAATCAATATATTTACAGATATGATAGTTTACAAGGAAGGTTCATCAACTGTCTTTATTTGGTATTTGTTTCTATTTGTTCTCTAATTTTTGTTTGTCAAGAAAAATTATCTCTTGACATGTTCTCATTACCCTACTGAGAATCAGGAAATTCATTGCCTTAGCACAGTAGAATTATTTTTTATTTATAGAACTTAATCAGCTGTTGGATTCTTCCTTAGATTTACCAGTCCTTGATGTTTTTAGCTCATGTAAGTAACAATCAAAAGTTTCATAGTCAAGATGTCTGTGTTGTATAGTCAGCTGCTAAACCTGATTATCACTGTATGCAGAAAGTAGTATTAAAACCCCAAGTAGCTGGTTTCTCATAAACTTTTAAAGTCAAAACTGTGCAAAAAATTATGATATTTGACCATATACTCTCTGCTAACAGGCCACATATTTTTTCAGCTGCTGTTCATCTTCCTGTTAGGAGCAAACAAACATCAAAAAGGTTTCTCAGGAACAAGAAGGTAAAGTATTTGGAAGAAAATCTACTACGCCGACTTGTAGCAATAGTTTGTTCTCTCATTAGAAGTGGTATAGCTTAAAATAATCTCAAAAATGTTCAGACTATTCTTTGGATGAATAACAAGTTAGGGAATGAAAATCAGATCTTTCTTGTGCACCATCCTATGAAAACTACATTAAGTGTTTAAGACAATGTAGATTCTGGACATAAGATACATAGACTTGTATGGGAGAAGAGACAGAGAGAGAGAGATACACACACAGAGAATGCAATAACTGATGTTTTTAAAGTTTTGTCTCTTCATTTTGGTGTCTTAAACATTCAGCATTGGGCTACATGAAACACTGGGACAATGTATCTTGGCAGTACCTCAGCTGAACCACTGACATTTTTTAATGATTGTTTCTCCTGTCTGGTGTAATCATACTTGATACTTTCAACAACACTTTGAGGATTCTTTTGTAGAAGTTTAAAATCTTGCATCTGGGCAACTTACTGAAAATGTAACCTGACAGCGGAGTGGAATCTGTCTTTGCTTCTTTTCGTAAAGGGATCAATAGCACTTTACACCTAATCTTTATTTCAGCTTTTAGGCTTTTAATGCATCGTTTGCTCCCTTTTGACACATAGGAAGAAAAAAAGTGCTACAAAACAACAATATAATTTTTCCTTCAATATAATTGACAGGAAAATTTTTCTTTAGCTCTGTGGAAAGAAAAATCTAAGAGTTAGGGTCATAGAAAACATTTATTTTGTTTTTCAGAAGACTGGGCAAAGGAAATGACTTTTCAATCAATATAAAGCTAGTCAATCAGAGAAAAAGACAAAAACCCCACAAAAAACAGTTCAGAGGAAATTGAAGGGCCTTTTGCACTCTGTGCACGGGGTTGAAGGAGGTATTTTCCCTAGACTATGCATGAGCAACTGCTCTGCTAGTTGGCTTCCCCTATCTGAATCAGCAGGAGCCAACATGGGGAGAAAGGGAGACAAAAGATGTTGTGGGTCATTGAGTCAACCAGGCTTGTCATCATTAAAGACTTCTGTTTAGGGTCTCCCTCTGTTCCTGCATGCCACCCTGACGACAGTGGAAGGGATGCTTGACATTTGAACTATGAAAGGAAGTCATGGTCTGGGAACTTTTGTCAAATAAAGGAGTCATAAAGAATATTTTATTCAATCATATTACTTTTTTTTTTTTAAATTTTGTGAATGTTTATGTGGTTTGGAATGCCTCTAAGTATTCAAATTACAAACATACCTAGATGGACATATCAGTTACTTAGCACACTTTGGCAGTTTCGCAACATAATGAAAACAATGAAAAACTGTTGAGCTCATGACAGTGAAGTCAGAAGTTTCCTCATAAATAAGAACAATTTTGAAGGTGAGAAGAAACCAGTAAGTACTATTTCTGCAGAAGACAACTAGCAGACCATATTATCAGGTGTAGCTAAAATGATCCAACTCTTGAACTATGTGATGCTTCTTAGTCCCTTTTAGGTTTTAGTTTATTATTTTCAAATACAAGAAAGTCAAAGAAATATATCAAAGAATACAGATGAGAAATTACATCATGGCAGCTGTGTGAGAAATTATACTAGAGACAAAAGAGAGAATCTCTGTCACTGCCAAAACAATATAACTAGCATTTTTTTAATACTTACTCGAATTTTAATGGTATTATTATTTTATTCATATTGTAATATGAATCCAAGGTATTGAAATTTATGCTACAAATTTTATACCTTTCACCTATTTCTCTGTGATAAATACAATATTCAACCCTCTTTCCTGGAGGTGTGCTTCATTTCCCCACTAGTCAGACTTGAAATTCTTAATGACAAGGGTTTGGAATTACAGAATTTTGCATAAATTGGCTTGATCTTAAGTGTGACATTTTTTTACAAGTATGCTTGTTTTCCCCACAGATTTTGAAGTTCTTTGTATCAGCTTCATCTCTATGTTGCAGATATCAGTCAATTTTCACCTTTCAGGAGATGGGCTGAGTTCAGTCCAGGGCAATTATACCATTCTCTAACCAAGATATTTATGTCAGTCTACCCACTGGGATGGACTGTGCTTCTGGACCACTCCACCACAGTTTACACTTTTCTCCTGCCTAGCCTACAGCTGCAGTGCCAACTACAGACATGGGCTGTGAGGACTGTTCATTGGTACAGTTCAAGAGAATGCTGCACACCTCCCCTACATCTCCTTTAAATGCCAACTTCTCAGCCTGTAAAGCACCATCTCTCAGTGCACAGATTGTAAAATTTGTAACATTTTAAAGCTGTAAAAACACAGCTTTTATAAAATTCTCTGCATAACAAAACCTTTTCCTCCACAGAGAAAATAGTTTGTTTCTTGTGGCTTCTCATAAGCTATTAGGAAGTTGATTTGTAAGCAGCCAGGTAAGAGTAGCCACTGAAATCCATCTTAGCTGGTGCTTCTTCGACACACTGAACAATGATTTAAACTTCCACATTTTAGTTAGCCTTTCGAAATATGGATGGCTGCTTAAAGCAACTTTGTGAAGAGGGAAAGGAAACACTATGCACCATAAAATGTGTGGGTTTTTGCAGTTACCCCAGTTAATTGGAAAACTTATGAAAGTTCAGGAAAAGGTTACACAAACACTGATTAACCCTCTATCCACTCGCAGGACATTATGTCCTGGATTAATTTGCTGAGAAGAAAGACTGAATGAAACCTCAGAGAATTTACCCAATTTTATTTAATCTATGAAGTAGAATTGAAGAATTCCAGATAAGATACAAGAACATGAACTAATATAGATTCTAAAATAGGAATGGAGAATATGACCCAGAAGGGGCAAAATTAAGAATATTTATGCCAGTACTGCAGCACAAATGCTTACCATTATGCAGACTTTCTAGCCTAATGCAAAATCAGATAAAAGGTGTAATTTGAAATACATTGCTAAGAAAGAGTCAAGAGGTTAAACAATGCAGTTAATAAATGTAAATAAGCAAACCAAGGAGACTGAAGTTCAGTTCATGAATCCTGATTTAAGCAAAGACTTTTGAAGATGCCTAATGTAGACATGCTGTAGTGATGACTAGTTTTTTTAAGCAGATCATCTATTAAAACCACTTAAAACTCTTAATATCTGACACCACAAAAAACTGGGCAGTGCCAGAAGTACAAAAACCTGTTGCTCACCCGCACAGAAAACCCAAGCTATTAGGTGTTCAAATTCTTTAAAACTCAGGTGTTTAATGCAAGAATCTAATTGAAGGCTTCAAGCACACAAGAGGTGTTTCAGGATTGTAAAAAATTATCTGCAACGCTTATATCTCCCCATCCTTCACAATGGACTCCCACGCAGGGGAGAAAGTAGGTAGAAATGTTCTGCCTGAATCCAGAAAAACTGCAACTGCCAAAAGCAATTCTTTTCAGCCTGGAAAGTAAAAGTGGGGCAGCGGGTACATAGCCTTCATGTTCATATGTTTCTGTTCATCCTCAAAAGAGAAAGATTTGAAAGTACAGATATTAGACTGGACATTAGATTGTCTGTTCTTTGTCTAGATTCCCAACAAAGTCCTACTGCAAATTATGAAGAGATGAAGGTCATTATACAAACATTTAAAACACCAGGGCATTGAAAAGGCAGCATTTTTGTGAACAAGTAATGTTTATACTAACCTATTGAGTGAATGATCAGAGGTCTTCAGGCTGTTCTTGAGCCAGCACCTCGTAGCTCCTCCTTGGTTCTTCCCTGGCCTTGCAGTTTGGTGGGGGGCACAGGAGCTGCCCAAGACACACAGGATGGAACACTCCAGCCATCAAGCACTTGTGCATTGTTTCTGCACACTGACATACATTTCCTTCCACTGCCATTTTCCACCCACCATAGTAGATAATACATCATCAGTCTGAAAGATTTTTTAATGTGCTGCAATCTGACTTTCTTCTGTGAGCACAAATCACAGCAGTAACTATAGGAGCATACAGAATGGAAAACTAATTTCCACAGAAATTACTTCATAATAACATAAATATATATGTTTATGTTTCATAAATAACTTTTTTTTTTCTTTCAAGTATATGTGCTAGATTTAATTTCATCCATGTCCAGATACTTGAAAACCGCAGGCACACATTTTTCTGTGCACATAAAAAATAAAATACATCTTTTTATTTTTACAGTTTCTACAATTGATTCTGTTCTAACTCCTTTCCTGAGAGTACTAAACATTGTCCATATCATTGAGTGATTTATGGGCTTTACGACTGCTGATAACGATGTTTGTGAATTAAAGTCTTAGCTTTTTATGTTTGTAGACAGAGTAGGTCATGAACTTCACTGTTTGTATAATTATATTTTAAAGCACTATCTTTTGGAGCCATTGGTTATTCCTTAAAATAAACTGATTGAAAAGGAAACAAACTCTTCCAGGACAATAAGCATAGAAAATAGGTAAACCAGAAATCTTAAAACAAAAGCCAATTTTTCTTACTCCAGGCAATTAAAATTGTCATTAAGTAGAAAATGCATTAAAAGTGGTATCAGATTCTCAGTGGTAAAAAGCATACTTTCCACCATGACGTCATATGAGACAGTGGCTATTGTCATATAATTGATCCCATACATTATTTCCTTAAATATTTGTTTATATTTTAAATCATAACTCATTAATAGTTGCATAACTAGACTAAAATTTCAATTTTTTGTGAATCTTCTTACATGTTTCATAGATTATGACAAATTTTGAAAACTGAAAAATTATATAGCTCTAGAAATTTCCTCTACTTGAGTTATGTAGTGAGTCAATGTGTAAGCGTGCAAAATTAGAATTTAGGTAACAAATAAAAAAATTAAAATCAGAATCACTGTCCTGAGAATCAACATAAGTTTAGCCATTCATTAAATTGGAGCATGATCAGGCCTAAAACAAGGACAAAGTTTAGCAACTCCATTGCCATGGGAAATCTGGGAATGACAGGGTTTTGCAGGAGCTCATTTTCAAAAGGATGCTGGAATACCAGTAACCCAAAATAGACTATACAAATCTGTTAAAAAAAAAGACAATCTTTCCAGACCAGATCTCTTCCATGGAGAAATATTGTCAAACATTTCGGTAACAGCTGTTTACCTTACCAGTCCAAGGTGGGAATGACACAGGAAGAGTTGGAGAGAAGAGTGCTAGAAAATTCAGCCACAGGAGTGGGAGATACGCCTTAGCCTCTGCTGGAGCCAGCAGGTAGTCATGAAAGTGTAAAATAATCCAGATAACTTCTCACTTTCCTATACTGAATTTCCTACATGCTGTTTTCCACTTAACCTGCTGAAGTTAATGAAGTTACTTGTACTTTGATGGGACATATAAGTTTAAGTCACTCCTTGAACTAGAGACAGACCAAAATTTTTCATTTGTGTTATTAAATGTAAAATTATTAAGCCCTTTTAAAAAGATCAGTCACAGCATCTGAAGGTATGAATTTCTATAGCAATAGATTCCCTGGCCTAGCTATATTTACCAACAAAATAATTTAACATAGAAAAAAACAGAACTAAACAAATTATGTTAGTTTAATTAATGTTTGTGTGCATAAACCACTGTAAGGTTCATTCTTCTCAAAATCACATAGAAAGTTCTTTTGATTTTAGTATATTAAAGTGTCTCATTTTCTACTTCACTCATTTTATATCAGTCCTGAAATGACTGGGCTGAACTGTGGGACTATAAAGAGATGTACATGAATTTATACATGTTATAGAGTACTGCTTGTATAGAAAGATTTTCTTGGTTTTTTTCTTAGTTGTTTGGATTTTTTTTTTTTCCTCAGCCTACTGAATTTTATAAAACGTTTACTGAGAGATGCCCAGTACTCTCAGTTCAAATAAAGCAATCAGCTCTAAACAGCATTGACTCAGGGGGTAGCCCTCAGCGATAAGCACTAGTCTATTTAGACTGTTCTCTATTCTGTTTAGGCGTTTCTTCATTTCAGACTACATGGGGTAAGGGCAGGAGCGAGCACAATGATGTGGCCTCAGAGTCCTAGGCCTCAGAGCATACCCTGTGACATGGCCCCAGGCTCTTTTCTATTAAGCTGACCTTATGTCTCAAAGCCTTATGACCTGTGACACCACTCAATTGTTATTTAATCAATTCAGTCAAAATTAAAAAGGTGTATTTTTATTTGCCTTAACACCTTTTCTTTCTGGTATTTGTTTTGGTGACCTTTGAGTATTGGATTTCAGCTGTCAATAACACACCGCATGCCAGATTGCTTTTTCTAATAAATAATGAAGCAACTTCTGAGGATTATTTGGATTGCATTGATGCGGGTTAGAAATAGTCTGCAAACATAGCCCAAAAAGAACAATGAAGCTGCGTATTCACAGCCCATCTCACAGGAAGTGCAGCAGGAGAAAAGGACTGCAGGCAATGACTAAAACCAAAACTCCCAAAATTTTCACACTATTACCTATATATCAATCTTCACCTTGAGCTTGAATTAAAAACAAAAGACTTTCTTCTGCTTGTAAAAAAACAAAGGTGGTAGAGGTCAGCTATAAATAGGGAGGAAAAAATTGAATTTGTCCCATTTGTAAAAAGGCCAAAATGTCTCTTTACCACAGATTTACCACAGATTCATTCTATATGCATATCCCATATCTGGGAACAGACACATAAATTTTTTTTTTGCCTTGTAGTTTAGTGTATTGTATTCAAAACAAAATTTCACTTTGGCCCTTATATCGTATACCTAGTTACTGGTTTGGAGGAAAATTTATGGCTGTTATATAAATGTGCTAGACTCTGTACTAAAATGTGATAATTTTCTGCTGTAGAAATGTACCATCTTACAGTAATAAATGAAATAAAAATAAATCAGTATTCTTAGAAATTTAGTAGCAATGATAGCAAAAGAGATGAAGTCCTGAAGAACATTTTTATAGTGATGCATCTTGTTGACATTCCCCAAACATGAACAAGTCAGGCTCAAAACTAAGCCAGACAGCATCAGTGGCTACTTAAAAAATTTCATCTGATGATACTTTTTCTTTTAAGGCATTTCTGTGTCATTTTACTCTCTCATGCCAAGTTAAAATGTGGAATTAAATTAATATATTAACTCCAATAAGCTGTGGTTGAAGTAACAAGTAATCTTCCTTTCATTGATCTGGTAACTGTGAATCTGAATTTTAAACCTTTCCATCTTGCAAGTCACCACATGCAGAAACACATATTTATTTATTGTCAGTATTACAGAGCTCCAGGCTTGAAAGGCATCAGGAATATGATTTGACAGAGAAACTTTGATTCTCATGTACCCGAACCTTTTTCCTTTCCTTATTTAGAGAAAACCTCAATTTTTCTTAGAGTGGCAGCAAAGAGAAAGTTCCTAGGCTGCTCTTTTCTGAGCCTAAACTATATTGCACTGTGCACAGTAAGTAATAGCTGCCTGTCCTGGGATTTGGCAAGAGCAAGTTTTAATCTCTTTGAGCATCCCCAGGAGCTACAAATGGGAGTGGGAAGAGAGAGGATTGCACCCCTGTTGCCCTTTCCCCTTCACAGTCCGTGATCCCCAGGGTGGCACAGTATTTATAAATTAGGGACATTTATTTATAAAATGCCTGAGATGTGCACCACTTTAATGTATTAAAAAATTACATTAATGTAAACTCAGCTTCATACATCACTGAACATTATTAATTGGGTGTGGAAATGTGTGAAGGGGGATGGGATAATTAAGACTGACTGTCTTTTGAATACCTGCAGTGTAAGCAGAGGAAGTAGCACAGACTGAGCTCCTACAAATGGTTCTTGGTAAAAAGGAAGGAATTGAAGCAATAGAACAAGTAGTGTGATCTTCTGTGTTTAGCTCCGGAGGTGTCTGCGGATCTTTAACTCAGAGACAGACCAGAGCCCCAGGATTAACCAGGTCAAGGACTTTGTTCTACAGTCTATGTGGCAAACATAATGCTTCGAGTCATAACATGGCAGAGACACGATCAAAAATATTTTTTAGTATAACACAGCTTAAATATTAGGTTGGGGAATTTGTAGCAAGTGAAGCAAAATGTGACCCAATATGGATATGACCCATTCTTTGCACTACAAATGATTGACATGCAAAGTCTTCAGGGCAAGTCTTCTGCCCTGAATATTCAGTCTGTACAACTCCAGGTTATGAAAAACTATATGAAATGATAGCAGCTTTTGATTTAAAAGTATTCATTCTATTATATGCTTTTGACAGGGGCTTGGCATATTGGTATGCCTGATAGCTTAAAATTTGAAAGCAATGAATTCTTTTTTTTTGCCACATATTTAAGTGATGGAATTTTGTTCAACTTCACTTCAATACCTGGGCTCTTTATCACTACTCTTTCTCAGATGATACAAAGCTGGAGTCCCACCAGGCAGTCTGTTCCATTCCTTCTCTCTCCTCCCAGCACAGTTTCATAAAGGTCCATATTCATATTCATAGAAAGAGCTATCTGAGGCACCACTGTAAGACAGTGATTCAAAAATCCAGTGTCAAGGAACAGCTATGAAGAAACACAAGAATCCACCCTTGCATCCCTAGCATCATACAAATGGAAGATATTCAGATACCAGACATCAAAACCGTGGTGCAAATAAGAAGACCAGTAAAACTGGTAAAGCTGGAGCAGCCAAAGATTTTCAGAGAAGATAGAAATAATGTGGGTAAAGGTTTCACTGTAGACAGTGGCGACTAGGGTGTGTAAAAAGGAGGCTATTAGTCTGGATTGTGGTCCAGAGACATTTCAGTAAGACAGTGGTTGTATTTTTATTAGAGATCTGACTTGTGCACAGAAGTATTGATAACACCAGCACCAGAACACATCTTCTGTAGGGAGGAGGATTGGGATATCACAGTGGAAGAATCAGATAGCCTTGAGATCGACAGGAATAGAAGTAAGATGAAATTCAATAGCACAAAGTACAAGGTCAGTCACTCAGGGACTAATAACACAAATACTCTGCTATAAACTCTGAGCTCATCTGTCAGAAATCACCAAGAAGAGAGTGACCTAAACTCTCTAGCTGATCACAGTATGACTGTATGCTGTAGCTGTGAAAAAAGGCAAATATGTTTCTGAAGTACAGTATGGAGATATTTCCAGAGAGGATAAGAAAGCATTAGTATCACCATCCAGTACACTAATAAAACCTAATCTAGGGGATCACGTACCTATCAAAAGAAAGATGAACTATTACTGGAAACAATACAGTTGGTACATAAATATCAAAAATACACCAAAGTAATTTGGCATGCTCAGACTAACAAACCAGACCCTAAAGGAGATTTAACTGTTGCTTATATATACATATAAAAATAAACATGAGAGATAGAGGCGAAATATTTAAGTTGAATGCCAGCTTTGGCATGAAAAAAAATAGGAGGTAAATTTATGCTGGAAATTGGAAAAAGGATCTTATCTAGCAGAGCAATCATTCCCTGGCAGAGCTTCCCAAGCATGGTAAGAGTGTAGGGGGCTGAGGAACAAAAAACTAATTGCTTTTAAGGTGGAGTTTGATAAGTGTAAAAAGATTGTATGATATGCTTGCATGCAAGAGCATGGAATTGGATTTAGTCCCCACATTCCCTTCCAGCCCTAGATTCCAAAGCTATGCCACAAATCCTCTGAGGTAAAACCGGAGATTTATACCAGTAAGAAAAACAGATTCCCAGAATTTTGTACAGACTTTCAGAAACAAGGAGACAAATACAAAGATTTTTGTGATGAAATGTCCTGGATTAGTTCCTGCTATGTGGCTGAATAAGAGCAATCAGATATAGCCTAAGGGGAAAAAAATAAACAACATCTTGTCTTTAAAAAATTTCTTGATAGAAAAGTCAGGATAACCTCTTGTTAGTTATTCAGTTAATTGTTGTCACTATTTTAAAAAATTGTAAAGGTCTTATATCTGCTTGAAATGCTTCAGACTTCCAGGGACCTGTATGTACAACACTTGGTCAGAATTAATCCTCTCTTATAATGTGTCAGTATATTTCTTTCTCTTATTCTGTGTCAGTATATTCAAATTTCTGCTTATTTATTTTAGGGCTAATTGCACAGACATATCCTGTTTATTTCTCAGACTAATGGGATGGGAAACCCAATACTTTGTCCAAACATGGTGTTCAGTACTTGTACTTGTTTTAGTGATAAAGGCTTGATTACTACTGGGAGCTGATACAACAAGCATGGAAAACCAGAATTACTCATACATAATACTGGATTGGAAATTGGTAATCATTACTTAGCTGTTCTTCCAGTTATGGGAGAGTTGACATGCAAGGTAGCAGTGGCAATAAACTTATCAGAGTATGGGGAACAGCTCTGTAGATGAGCCAACTACCACTGCTAACACAGTGCTGGTTTTTGAATGCAGTTCCGTGGAAATCTGTTTGTTATTAAGACATTTGTAACCAGTGGGAAACAATAGGGTTTTTTTGGGAAATGGATGACCAGCTCTCATTAAGAAAAAGCAACATCCCTGCTGAATGCCAGAAGGGACTGTAGCATTATCATAACTGTGGAACAAGAGTGAGTGTGAATGTAAGTGATTGCAGATAACTAAAGCAATGCTTTGTTCTTATCTTTCTCACTGATATTTTCTCGCAAGTAAGGGGGAGAACTATGGTTTTGATGTCTGCTGTTCCTTCATTTCTCCATGTGTCTATGTCTACCTTACAGTGCTTCTATTCTCTGTTAGTTACTTGGGCTGTGAGCCACAATGGAGACCACATTGTCCTCCTCAAGAGCATCTTGTCCTCAGCGAGTTCTCAGAAGGTGATCATCGTTCTGAGGATGCACTTAGGGCATCTTAGTAGCTGTTCTTCAATAGACACTTATTTCAGCTACACTTAAAAAAATCAGAGCCACCTGCCTTGACAACAACTACCTTAGCCCACAGCAACAAAGCAGAGATGACTATATCCCATAGGCATATGTGGTATGCTGAATTCATACCTTAGGCTTTACAAATCCCCATGTATGATGGTTTCCTTCAGAATTTCTTTAATTCTATGCACAACATTTTCTGACCAAGTTAGATTCCAGTGGCCAAGAGCAGTTCTGCTTGAGAGTTCCCTAAGCCTCAGCAAAACCTCTTCTTGTCCAGAGGCCTTGGAACAAAACTCAGAAATGACCAAGAAGTCGTGGTTTACATGATTTTATTGCACTCCAGAAATTTCTATTTTAAAATGTCTGAAGAAAGTGGTATTTTTTTTGTTCAGTTTTTTTTTTTTTTTCCCAAAATAAAGGAAAAACTAAAGAGTGCTGGTATTCCTTATAATGGTTTAGGAGAGGATAAATAAATGTTTCAAATCATCAGGAATTTTGAGCAAACACTGACTTTCTAGAGATTCAAAAGTACAAGTGTAGAAATTGGCTTGTGTTACGAAGAAATCTGTTACTGCCCTGACTAGATTAACCATGGTAATTGGCACTGGGGTTTTTTAACATATTGTGCAGTGCTTTGCAGGCGGTAGTAATAAATAATGTGCACTTAGCTGCACTATTGGTCATTCGCAGTCCTATCACAGCAACCTCCCCCCATTCAGGGAAGATAAATGTGATTTAAATTAATAGCCAGTCCTAAATAACTCCTCAGCTGGTAAACGATGCATTTATCAGGCCCAGACAGGCAGTGTCCTTTGATTCATGGTCCCCCCCTTACAATGTGAAGGGTGCGTACAAAAATTGTTATTACTTTTTAATAAAGTGTAGCAGTCAGTCTTCAGTCATTTATCAGAAATGGAGGCATTCTGACAAACAGAAATATCTTAGCAGTGGATGAATGAGAAGGATAAAGGACACATTTCTCAACAAAAATAATCACTGACTAAATAATCTCATAAAAGTCAGCTTCTAAGTACCTAGAAATAAATGTATCCAGCTGAAAGATACAGTCTCCATGTGCTGTTAAACTAAAAACTAAACCAACCATTACAATACTCACCTGAAAATAAAAATGGGAAAAAAATATTTTCATCCTCATTCTGTGTGGCAGTAATTCATATACAAATAGTGGTCAGCTAAAGAGCAAATTTCCCAATATATTTTCCTTATGGTTTCTAAGACACTAGCTCAACTTCATTTCCCCATTTATAGCTTTTAAAGTAAATGTGGTCATAAATAAATAAACAAAGCTTGGAGACGGAAAAAGAGGGATATTGAATGAAGCAACTTGTAACCAAATGTCATTTAAAATGTTCTATAGCTTATGCTATTCTTTGAATTCTTTTAGTATTTTAAACTTTATTGTTCTTAAAATTTAGGCATCTGCTCAAGGTCTGGCAGCACGAGGCCTTCCTTTGGAGGAAGGTTGCCTATTAGGAGGAGATTTAGAGGAGGCCATTCTTTGCAGGTGAGCATCCATATTGGTCATGGGTGAACTGAGGGCAGATTTTTTAATAAACAAGGAAACATGCCCTTCATCCTAATGATTTTCCCATGCACAGACTTCAACTCACAGGGCAATTAATATAAATATAGGGAGGCCAGATCCTGCACTTTTAACACGAACTTTTCTGCAGTTCCTCTGGTAACATGGGACTGGGCTCCTCTTAACCCTGCACAATTTGCTGGGGTATTACTGCTCAAAGCTGTTGTTTGACTACAGCCATTCTGCTGTATGTTGGAGCAGCAGGGAAATCCATGTAACATTCCTCAGCAGTTGCAGGCTTCCTCACAGCCAGTGTGAGCAAACTTAAATCCTATTCAGGCAGGAGCTCTTCTGGTGCATCAGTCAAGACTTTTGTTCTTCTCTCCCTGTTTAACTTTTAACTTTGTTCTGGTTGGTGTCACACTTTAGGAAAGACTCAAATAAAAAATCATGTAGTAACACCCTTCAAAAATGGTCCTTAGTGTGTCTGCTCACAGTGAAAGAAAACTACTGGTCATAAATACAGTAATGAATAAATCCCCCCCTTGTCCTCCTGCTCTGTTCCTTTGATAGCCAGAAGGAATTGCATCCACTGGGTTTAGACAGTATTGGGAATGACCTGGCAACTGTACAATTCTATGGGAATGCCTCCATTGTGCCTGTTCGTCACATTAGCATCATCAGACAGGTTGTGTGGCCATATGAAGTGCTTCTTTTCAGAAATCCTGTGTTATCTTCAACATTACATTTGACATTTGCATCACCAAAAACTGTACTGCTCTGTGACCAAAAAACTCTTCGGAAATACTCCCTTCACTGGAGTACTGAAGGCCACAGGAAGAGTCACAAATTGCATAAATATCTTCCTTAAATACAAAAATAAATTTCATATAGAAGCATTTATTTTTTATGAACTATATCACATTTTCCTCTTACAGTAGGGAAATACACAGATTTTTATATTGCATTTGTGTCTCATCTAATAAACTATGTCTGGGCCAAGTGCCACTGACTTAAATTAAAAAAAAAAAGAAGAGCACAGTAATTAATTTCACTGTAATAGCTGAGAATATATGGTAGTTTTCCATCCTTAATAACCAAATATTTAAGAAATAAATACATATATACATAATAAAATTAGTGTGAAGAAGTGATAATTAAGTCTCATGTTGGATATAAATAAGGATTAAAGTCTTTTGGTGCGAGCAATTGCTCATAATACAATCTTTCCAGCTGCAGCTGGTAAGAGTGTGTGAGGATATAACTCAGTCTTTGTGCTGAAAAATCATTTGAAATAATAGACAGGGCAAAAGGATGAGTATTGGAAAATAAGTTCTGGGTGGCAGGATACATTAAGCTAAGGAGTAGTCTGCCATGAAAAATACTGGAAGTTATCTGAGAAATTTAAAATAAAATTGGGCAAAATACCCCAAAATTAACATTGGGAAATGGTTCAACATTGGCAAGGAAGGAGAATCATATTCAGGTCATATTTTAAGGAAGTAATAGGCCAGTTCTAAAATGTCAGGTTTTTTAAAGCTGACATTGAGTTAAACCAACATATTGCTAATTATTCTTTATTTGGATTTCTGTTATGTATTTCTTTTGGTAATTCTCCCTCCCAAAATTACAAGCAAGCAGGAAAAGGAAGTTTTAGTGACAGTTTGTGAATATCTGACTGATTTGCCTCTTTTGTCTGCTTCTAGCATTCATGCTGATATTATGTGCTCAGCTTTTCTCTGAAAACATGATTTAATCAAGTGGAAGGTGCTGTTTAAGAAAGACTCTAGATAAAGAAATTGATCATGATGAAACAGCCTCTACAAAGTTCAAAATCTACAGATGGCCTAAACCTGATTTTGGTTGGTTTCCTTTCATTATAAACTCATTTGTCTTCTGTCACTTCTTCTATGGACAAGAAGATTTTGCTTAAATTCACTCACAGGGAGGAGGCAATATGATAAGTTCTATATCATAATAATTTTTCTATATTGATATAAGTAATGTGAACATTATATATACCAATTATTTTTTCATTATCATGACGATGTAAATGAAAAAGAAAACAAATCAAAATTTTGAATACGTCAGCCTCTTTTGGTTTTATCCTAAAATAAGTAGAGATAATCTCCTTTTACTGTATAGACATTAACTTGACTGAGTAATTTACAAACAAGGAACTACTTTCCCACTTTTTGTTAACTCTTTATAGACCATGGTGATCTCCTCACTTGGAGCTTTTCTAAGAATTTGCAGCCACTGATGTCTAACATCTATTTTAATATAGAAACATTTGAAAAACAGAGATCTGAAGAAAATATTGTTTTTCTTGTCTTCTGCTCTTCAGAAAACATCACTCTTTGTTTCTATTTGAGATACAGTCTTTTTAAACAAAACCTTTTGCATTTGAGATATAATTATTAAACGATTACTCTAAACTTTGTCCAGTTTCCTTGAACAACTCTTCCATTTAAATTTAAGTGAGTGTCTTCAGCCAAAAATGCCAATTTTTGCTCTTCTTTTCACAATCACACTGTACTGGAAATAGCACCCTGTACTGGAAATAAAAAGCAAACATTTTAAATTTAAAATGTTTCCTTGTTTATTAAAACAACAACAACAACAGCAGCATCTCACTCTTTTATGCTGGAATAAATTAGCCCTTTAATTTACTTTCATGAAAAAAATACAACCTCGAAGCAATTCTCTTGTGTATAGACCAACATTAAGCCTCATACACAGGTAACAGTCAATCCATTAACCTTTGCTTTGAGCTTAACCTGTGTGTCCCTCGCATCACAGTTGTTCCTCCTTTTAATACCTTTTCCTTAATAGTTGCTCACCCACAACTGAAAAGGGCAGAGCAGCTTCTCATGACATTGACTGTGCCACTGCAATAATAAGCTTCTCTTTTCTTTTTTTCCCATCTCCTGCCTCACTATGGTGTCAGCGACCATTTTTTTGGGGGGAAGGTAATCTAAAAAGAGCTGTAGAGGCAGAGGTCATGTTAAACTGTAACGCAAATGTTATTCCTCGATTATCTAGCTGGGGTAAATGTCAACTGCTTCGGGCTAAAGCAATTGGAAAAGCAGAGTGTGTGAATCTAACAAAGGGAGAGAGAGACACACACACACAAGGAAGGCGAGCTGGGGGAGGGGGAATTTAAACTGGGCCTAGCTTGTTGGCTGGGATGTTAAACCAACACTTGTGTGTATCTCTTTTCTCCAGTGGACAGCAGTGCCGTCAGCTGCATGTGGTCCGAGCCCAGCTTTCCTCAGCCGCTCTTTTGTAATAAGTGTGTCTGTAACAGAAACTATTGTGTGCTGAGGCAGCAGCTTCAATGGCATTTAAACACTTGAGGGATCAGTGTTCATCCCACTTACCAAAGAAATAAGTAATAAATTGTGTGGGGAAAATAAGATATATTTAATCCTGTAGAACAATGCTACAGTTTGACATTCTTTATTATATGGGGCGCTTTGAAGAAGTAAATTATGATACAGCATTGATTATAGTTATAGTTAATACAACTTGAAAAAATACATGCTGAAGTGTATGGAAAAATACATGCTAAAATACATGCTAATCCACATTCTTGATGAGACTAGAGTGGTCATGCTATTATTCTCATATAAGATTATATTTTTAGCCATCAGTGAATACATTCATTACTGAACATCCCAGATTCTTTTCTCAGCTTTCTATCATTGGGCATCATTATTGCTTGTGCCACTGATTCCTAGCCAAATTAACAAATAGGCAAATAAAAATATTGAGTGCTAATATGAAGTGAATACTGGAAAGATAAATATAATGAGAAAGAAATTTTGACATAGTTTCTGGGAATGCATGAAACCTCAGCAGATGGATGAAAAAACCTCATCAGATCCAGATTTAGTGTCTCACGCTCTTTTTCTCCTCTGGATAGGGAGATTTAAATTTTCAATAAAGAAGGTGTTGCAATTCTTACAATGAACTGGAGTGAGCAGTCTGATGGCTGATGCTGATAAATTCTGGCAAGTTTAAGGAGTTTCTGCTTCTCAGTTGAGAAGCAGAAACCACTGATATGATTTGCCATCACTTGTTTCAATACAAAGTTGTGGAAATTAAAATGTCACTGGAAATTTACTGGTTTAATAGTCAGCTAAAGACAATCATTACTAAACAGTTCTCAATGAATACCACAAACTGTACAAAAAATTACCAAAAAAGCTGTGTGTTCCACTAACAGCTGCATGAGGGGGCAGGTTTACAGGTAATTAGTTCCCTAAATATTCCTGGCATCCTTATTGTGGACTGAAAAACTATTTCCAACAACCAGAATGTCCCCCAGCAATGAGTCACACAGTACAATCATAACGTAGCTTATGGTCATTTGTATCACATATTTGCATAGCATTGATCACACCAGGTTCATGCAATGAAATTGCTCCATCAGCACAATTGTGATCACAAATTCTCCAAGCCAATGCTGCTCCACCCATCAAGAACTATTCACTAAGTATCCAGTGAATCCAGGAAAATTTTTATTTCCTTTAGCATGACATCTATTAAACTCCATCTGTCTTCTTTACATAAAAAACATATTGATAAACTGGAGAAAGTTCAGCAGAGGTCACTAAAATGCCTAAGGCTCTGCAACACTTGACCTGTGGGAAAAGACCCAGGGATTGGGCCAAAAATGAGGTCATTAAGAAGTGGGAGCCAGGTTTTTCACTGACTTGCATGGTGGGAGAAAAAATGACAATGATCATAAATTAAAACAGGGGACTTCTGACTTAAGGCAAAATATTTTCATCTACAGGACATTCAAGCACTGGAAGAGGTTGCCTAGAGGTTATCCTGAGAGGAATGTGCAGTATCCTTCCTTGGAGCTTTATGAGACTGAATAAAATCTTGGGCAACCTGGTCTGATTTCATAGACGACCCCGCTTTGAAGTGAAAGCTGCACTGGAGACCCCTGAAGGTCTCCTCCAACCTGATAATTCTACTTTGTGATTCTAGTTTGGATTGTTGTAAAGGAGCTGTAACAAAAGCAAAACAAAACAAACCCATAACAACCCAAAATCATTCTGCTTTACAATTGTGTTGCCTCATCTGTCAAAGCAGTATGAGAAAGTCATCTCAACAGAATATGTGACATTTACAATATGTCAACAACAATTAAAGCCTTCAGTCATTTCACAGAAAGGCTCTTAGCTTTTCAATAGTCTTCTAGAGCCATGTTTTATCTTTAGTACATCAAAACACACTGGGAGACAAGAGACCTTGAGTAATGTTGACTTGGTGTGAATATTTGACTCACTGTGACAGAGAGAGCATAAATGAATATAACCAATTATTTTGTACAGCTGGAAGGCAAAGCAGACTATGATGGTGTCATGGCTGCCATCAAGGCCATGAAACCACTGGCAAACAGTTAAGGAGTATTTTTAGAAAGTGTTAAATTTGTATAAAAACTTCTTCTGAAAAAACATTATGCTGAGATTCCACTCTATTTCTTTGGAATGGAGAGCAATGGGAAGAAGCATGTGAGTGATGAATTCACACTTTAACTTAGTGCTGGTAGGGTGGCTTTCTGAAGCCAAAATTTAACCATGACAAAAGCTTTAAAAGGTACTTTTATGCCATTGTTTTCTTTCCCAGATTATTGTGATCAGATTAATTGTCTAATCACTTATCTACATTAGGCATGCCCGAAAGTTGCTTTTGGGTTTCCAGATTAAGTAATGAGCTCATTTCCTGGCAGTGACAGGAGCTAAAAAAACAAATATACAAAAATCCATTAGAACTAATTCACCCAAACAACTTGAATGAATCACTCAATGTCCTTCTCTCACTGGGGAAAGAAATCAGTGGCTTGATGATAATTTTTTTTTTTTTTAAACAAAGTAATGGGGTGTTTTTAATGATCATAATGGTATGATGAAAAATATGCAGGACTATCTATCAGCCTTCTAATTTGTAAGTACATATGTGCATCATTAACTTAGCTCATCTAGGGTCATCTTTATGAAAATTAATGGGTGTTTTCATATGCTTCAAGAAAGAATCATACTTGTAACAAGCACTACTTTAGAAGAGTTAAGAAATTCAGGAGGAAAATCAGCAACAATTGTTGGAAATTATTTGATCTTTTGAGCCATAAACTTGGAATGGAAAAAGAAATGTAGTTTCAAAATGAATGGCACTACTTCCTTTGTATGGTAATTTGTTGCTAATTATTTTTAAAATTATTGTAATTTAGGAAAGCATAGCTCTTGGAAAGAGAAGATAGTGTGTAATGAGCTGGTTAGCATTATTAGGTCTGCCAAAGATAGTACATTTTAATTCATGAACTTATCAAAAATGTTAAAAATTAAGACTGATTTCTGAAGTTTTAGAACTATTATACTTTAAGGCTTGGTAAAGCAAAACATTTTATGGTGGTGAGAAACATGAAGAGGTGACTAACAGTAAGTATTTACACCACTAGAATGTTTCTTTTATTTTATGACTCCTTAATTTAGAAGCAGAATATGATAAGATGGAAAAACTAGAAGCTAAAATCTGATGAATATTAGTGAGAAATAAGATACACCTTTTCTGTCTAACAAATGTGCTCTAATCCAGTTGGAAGATTTGGACCTGATCTAAGAGTCACCTAATAAAATTCTATAAACTGAATGAATCAGGACTTCTGGCAGGGTAACTATAAAAGTGTATTGAATTTGTGAATCAGAGGTGTGAGTAGTGTTACTTCCCTTAAGTGCAATAAAGAAAACCTGTTTTACAAACCTAGGGGCTGAGCCTTGACATGTTTTGATGTAATATTATGACTGAATTTTTAAGTATAGTAATTGGCATGAAAAAGCTTGCATGCAGTAAACTGTTATCATTATATTGTGGACTTCACAAATAGGACACTAGAAATATTTATGAAACTCAGACATCAAAGTAGTTTCTTTTTATCTCTACCTTCACCCAGCCCTAGTAAAGCCTAATTGAAATACAATAATTATAAATGAGCTTAGCTTCTCAATTTAATTTTCTTGTGAGTAGTTTCATTTATTTTTCTTAGGCTTTGTTAACATGTTTTAATTAAATGATTTAACAAAGCTCAAGACACAACGTGCCATTAGGTATAGGAACATAATGGGACATATGCACGGAGAACTGATGAACCTCTTTTTATAAGTTTGACTGTTGGTACAATTAGGAGACTAAATTTACTCATGAATCTGAGCAACACTATCATGTAGGAAGCCAGATCCCAGAAACAGGCCCTTCCATGTCCATTTCAAGCAAAACTTGACAGAAAGAATTCTTCATCCTTACCACTAGATTTTTAAATTAATTTAAACATAAATTCCACTCAGAGAGGGAAGAACTTAAGCAATGTTAACCACAAAAGGAATTCTGGAAATCATATTTTCAGCACTCTCAAAGCACCATCTGCAAGAAGGCTGACCCCAGATTAACCAAATACTCACCAAGACTCGCAGTGAAAACAGAAAAGTCAACTTCTTAGCTAGAGATACTAAGGGGGAGATAAATCACTTCAAACATCAACATCTGTGCCCTACAGCTGTCTCAGTCCTTTCAACCCCATGCTGGAAAATATTAAAATGAAGCACAGATATGGCTTTATTGTGAAACTCTTTATGATGTATAGACAGTAGAAGCATTGGAAGTCTTGGTTCAAGGGACCAGTTGAATATATTGATAAGACAATACTGGGAGCCCTAGCCTGAGAAGAAACCAAAGGGGGGGGTCTCAGATTTCCTTTAGGAAATTTCTTTTTGGAATTTCTTTTTGGATAATTACATGTGTCCATGTAATTATCACAGGTACAATTGTTATAGTCAAAAAACTGCTCTTTCTCTGATACAGGGAGAGAAAAATTTACCACTTGTCATTACAGTTTAAACATACAATAAAAATGGGTTTAATTCAAGTCATTACAGCTCCGACAGCTTTTTGACTGATAAGACTATTTGGGATTAAATTTCTTAAGAGCATGCACTCAATAAAGAAATAAGGGAATATGTGGTCTAAGAGTAAAGAGGCGAGTTTCTCCAATTCTTCAATTACAACTGTCCAACACACTCAAATTCTCATTGTAACTAGACCAAAATAATAATTTAGATAGGGCACCATGAAAGAAAAACTTATGATGATAAAAATTGGAACTATTTATTCTTATGAAAAACATAATAGCATATTCCCAGGAGGCCTCATCCTTGTGAACATTTTCTGGTTTTGATGTTCTATTAAAAAGTCTTGAATACGTAAAAATATCCATGCACTTCTCATGTTTAATGCATTCTTTGTGTGAACTTGGTTTGTATAAAAAGAATTAGGCTACTGTCACGCATGACTCATTTAAAATGTGCAGAAATACTAATCTTTCCATTTGTTAAGCATCTTTATTTATTTGAAACCATACATGCATTCCAAAGAAAAGAACAACTGCCCTTTGCTCTCATCAGTCTTTTACACACTAAAAAAAAAAGAATCTGAACAAGGAGACTGAAGACTGAAGGAATCTCCCTTCAGCCCCAATACTCAGAATAATTTTCTTTTTCAAAATCCTGCTTTGACTCATCTCTGGTTTAAATGAAAACCTTGAGTTTTCCAAGTGCATGTAAATAAATTTTTAAAAAGTCAAGTAAATTTCAGTTTCTGATGTTTTGCTAATTTGCTTTGTTTTCTATTTCTCCAGAAATTTTGGGATCAATATTTCTTTTTAATTTCATCATGGTAGGCATAGATTTCTCACTAATTTGTCAGGTGCATATATAGAAGAACTGAGTTTCTGAGAGAGAATCTGCAGTGAAGCAAAGCCAGGTGAATACTGAGAGAACACATTTTGTGTGACACAGTAGATGTCTCTGGCTCCTTTAAGCTCTATCTGATGTAGTACAAGCTAAAAAGAGTCTGCGCAGGCCATACAAGCAGAGTCAAAAAGCTGAAAATCTGAAAAACTTACTTTGCCTGAGAAAATGCAAAGGAAGAAGGCTATCTGTACAGTTGGGAAACAAGCTGGTGAAGCCTAGTAAAAAGTCTGTGTAACCTGCAGACCCTCCACTTGTTTCTCTAAATAGATGGCAGGTGCAGTGCTGAGAAGTAATACTCGCTGCTGAAAATCTTTCTAGCTTTTACAACTTATATATGACTCCTACAAAATCCTGCTATTCCACAGGGCTGTTTTCTTTGTTTAAATAAATGGAAAAATGGAAGGAGAAATAAACAAGTCATAAGGCTCAGAGACCTTCTGTGAGAGCTCAAAGACATGAAATGCGTTGCTGGTTGTTTTGTTGTTTTTTTTTTTTATAGTCTTCAACAAGAGCAATAAAACAAACAAACAAACCACAGAATTATTATTCTCCATTTACCATGTCTGGAATAGAGTCTCTGTGGCTGATCCAAAGAAACCCTTCCCACCTATTTGCTCCTTGGATAAAGCAGAGATTATGCTTAATCTCCTTCTTTATTGACATTTTCTGGGCCTGCACTTCTGCTCCTCAGTCTGCAGCATGCCCTGCACCTTCCTTCTTGCCGTGCAATCCTGTTTGGAAGGAGTAAGTCAGCATTGATCCTGCTGCCTATCTCAGGAGGAGCATAAAGTAGTGACATTCCTATGTAAACAGTCATCCTCTGCGCAAAGGATCCCTTCCAAATTGTACCAAAAGTAGAAGTTCCAATAAAGCATTAAAAATGTATGTAATTAGTCAGTGGTTAGAGAAAGTGGCATGGCTAGCTGTAGTTCTCAGCTGGAAGCAGTTCAAAACCATGTCTGTCTTCTCCAAAATCACTCTTTAAACACTGCTAGACAGGAAAAGGAGCCCATTTTTTCTCATACCGAAATTGCTTTTGTGTATAATACATTTAAAACCACATTGGCTGAAAGGAGACTAGGGTTGAAAGAAATTCTTTGGCATTGTAGCTTGTACTTTCAGTCGGGAAAGCACGAAAAAGGGAGAAAATAGCTCACCTTTAGGTTCTGCTAGAGGACCTCTTCATGGGTTTTGTTCAAGAATTTTGCAAGACCAAGCACACAACATTTTAGAATCAGAGTTTAAAATGAGCTCTCTTAACTTGCAAGAACCTCTGCAATTCCAGAATCAAGAAAAGATCAGAGAATGAACACAGTGGGAAAGTTATAGTGCAGAGGTTGAGTTGAGGTTTTATGGTAGACTCCAGATATGGTGGACTCTGCTTGTCCAGATAAACACATATTTCTTAATATTCCTAGACTTTCACATAGAAGGAGCATTTTTTGGTATTGTTTTGGAAAAGAAAATATGATTTATAAATTAATGTAGTCATATTTTATTCAGATTTATGATCTTTTCAGAAAGGGTCAGGTGCCTATTACATTGTGAGGGGAGTGCTCGTATACCAGCAGTCAAGCCCTTGCTACTAGCACTGGAGATAAACTTAAGGAAAAAAAAGTAAGAAAGAGTAGCAGAAGAATTCTTTACAGAAAGTAAGGTAGCACTGAACCAATTGAATTAAACTGAGAAAGAATGTCATACAGCCAGATTTTCAGTAAAGCTCCTTGAGCATGAAATCAGTGAGGCTGCAATTCACCAGCGTCACGGGTTTTAAAGTCCCTTGGTGCTAAGGATGACAGCACCAGTCAGGACAAGCCAAGCTCAGTGGGCTTCCAGACTGCTCTGCTGGCCTGGAGCACCACTCACAGCAGTGTTCTAAGTGAGCTGCCTGCACCCGCAGCTTTGCTTTGAGCCTTTCTTCCTTTGGCCACTCTGAAGGAAAGAGCTGTGCCTGCCTTTCCTGGATCTAAGTGCTCAAAAGAGAGAGATGGTAATATTTGTACTGAGCAACACTGCCTGCAGCATGTTGCAGGAGGATTTTTTGGGAAACAATATTTCCTTTTCCTTATCATTCTCTTCATTCAAAACAATAATTACCGGGGCAATTGTTTGCTGTCTACCTGAATCTGGAAGGGGGAAAATTGCATCTGTGGAAAATAAAAATGCATCAGGTGAAAACACCTCACAAATACAGATATTTTCTCCATCAAAACAGCTTCATGATGAACAGCAGCACAGCTGATGTCTGTATACCCCACCTTTTCCCCTCTTTAGGTACTGTTAATTAAGCTGCTTGCTGTTGTGCTTTTCACAGTGGTGGGCAGACTGAGACTGGAAACTTCACAGAGCATTAGTAAAAACTTCTGTTCATTTAGCAGTCTGAATATGATGGCTTTTATAAACACAAACACACAGGTATGTATTTAAAGTATTAATTTTCTGGAGAGAATATTAATTTGTCCTGGGAAAAGAACCTTCTGCACAGCATTTCCTGTAATAGGAGTTTTAGATACTCTTTAGATATTCTTAATAACAAACTTCACTGGAAACTACAGAACATGGATTCTTGTGAATGCTCCATAGTATAATTTTCATCTTTGGAATAAAAAAATGGAAAGATGCATAAAATAAATAGGAAACCAAATAAAGATTTTATGTTAAAATAAAGAAAAATTAAAAATCCGTTCTAAACTAATTGGAATAGATTTCTTGCATCTCAGCTTGCTTTGGTTGTGTTAGTTAACTTTTACTTATACTGTCTTTCTTATAATCTTTTTTTCTATAGTGAAACATTCACTTACTTCACTGAAAAAGACATGGTGTGTGTCTGTTCTGGGTGGTTGAGAGAACTCTGATCCCTTTCAAGACTTTCCTGAATTCATAGCTTTTTGGTCCCACAAGAACTACTTTGGTTATCTGATTTACACTCTTTGAGTAGAGGGTCCATAACTTTATCAGCAGTATTTGAAAGAATTCCTTAATCATGATGCAAGATCATTCATAGTGGGGCAAACTTAGTGAATCATGTCATACATGTGCTATTTTGAAAGCATGGTTTATTGAACATTTCCAGATAACAATTTATAAACAAAAATTCATAAATATTCTCAGTAAAAAAATCCATTTATGAGACCTCAGAATACTTAAGTAAATGAAGTCATTGTATTTGGTGTTCATATATGCCATAGAACAAAGTATATTTCCCAGTTTTTCATCTTTCTTAAAAATAAGCACCCTGGTTGTCTATCAGTGAGAGTAAATATACAAAATATTAAGGTGTATACACACCTTTTTTAATAGTAGTATGCAGTTGCAATGTTTTGTCTTGAACTAGCTTTCATAGGATGGGGTACAGTGTATTTAATGAAAAGGGTTGATTTGAATGACAGCTGAATACCACAAAGAAAAGGGCAGCCCTGCATGGGTCATGACTGAAATTGGCTGCTGCTGTGATTTAGTAAGAGCTTTTCAGTTGGGAAGTGGATATTGTAACTCACAAAAGGTAACTTACAGCAACAAATTGAGCTGAATAGAGCTCTGAATTAATTCATGGTTTATTGAGTTCCCCTCTTGTCAGTGATAGCCAACAGTTAACTGAAGTGATTAGTTCAATATTCAGTCACAATGATCTACAGCCAACTTTCCAGCTTACAGAAGTCCAGAAAGGTTTAATTTAAATCCTGGCAAGTACATAATTTAAAAACAAACTAAAACAAACAAATAGAAACCACCCAAAATTTGTAGCCCGGGATAGGTGAGCTCAGTACAACCCAGAGGATGATGACTTTTGGCATAAAACAAACAGCCCCTCAGTCTTTGCCTTCAAACAGGAGAGATTAAATAGGTCTTGTTACTGCCCAGCAATACCTGATACACCAGGAAATTTTATCTTTATGTTGTGGTCTGAAAACTTCTGAAAATAAATAATAATTAATGGCTAGTATGTACAATAATCCTGAAATCAGACTGAGCTGGAAACTTACATTTTCCTAGCCTAGAGAGAAGGCATGAGTGAGCTAAAATATCAGTAGCTCTTTGGAACATTACTATGATGAATAAGAAATAAACATGGGTTCATATCAAAGGGTAGCTTTGCAATGACAGCACTTATAAACAGAAGCTTAAAGATGAGAACTCATTCAATAAGGGGCCTCAGTCTCATCACAAGTTGTGATGAGGTTCAGCTCTATTGTTCCTTCACCGTTTCCTGTTATGGCTGTGTATTGGTCCTGGAGGAAAATAGCTGGTTAATTCCTGTACTCAGTAAAACAAATTATTTGTGTGTGTTTTTTTCAAGGTCTATCTGCCTTTTCTTATCCGGATTGTGCAATGAAGTATGTAAAGTCACACTCTAAAGCACACAAGTTCCCTACAAACACTTAGCAATATCACAAAAACATCTGCTCCATAGGAAGCTCTGACTGGCAAGAATTTAAACCAGAAGTTCTGACAGAAAATGTATGCTCTCCTTAGAGAATGTGAGAAGGTTTGAAGTTGCCTTATCATCCCAATTTTAGAAGAATTTTATGTGATGTTATTGGGCCAACCTAAAGGAAATGGGTTCCTGCTTTTGGCTAAAACAATGACAGTTCTGTGCCTTTTCAAAGGCACAGACAGCACTTACTGTTATTGGGAAGGCTTTCTTATAGCCATGTAACTGTTAGCATAAATGGTGTTAAGGAGGGGTACTCCATGAAAAAGACCTCAAGGCAAAGCAAGTGGGCAGTCACGAGACTGAAAAAAACCCAAATCTGTTCAAGTATATAGGTATTAAAGTCAAAGAAAATCAAAAGCATATTATCTCATATTTGCCCTATGTATTTTAAAAAGTATGTAATAATAAGGAAGGAAATGATACCTGAGCATTGAATGTAACTGGGTTATCTGTGATCTCTGGCATTATTCATTAAGTGTTGAAGATCAAACTTCTCTCTGTTGTAGCACCCTTGGTTTTAGTGGAATTTCACGAGTAAGAAGTTTGGTCCTTACCTAAAGCAGATTGTACATTTTATCTGCACATATAAGAGCATCTTTTTCATAACTGCAGCAGATTATCTCACACTATCATGGGGGTTTTGCAACAGATTATCATCCGGTTTCTCCTGGTAATAACAGCAGGAGAGCTATGAAAATAAGGACAGATAAATAGGTGTTTCTGTAAATTTGTAAGTTTTCATATAAATCTAATTGGCTGTATTCATACCCACTTGTGATCATACGAAGAACAAATCAATACTGAGAGACTCAGCTTATTTTAAAATATCAAACTATTAATACTCATAAAGGCAGCTGTCCATGGTTGGTCCACTAAATTAAAGAATGCCCAGCAAATCAGTGGAAATAAATAATAAATTCAGAGAAATAATGATGTTCTGCAAACAGTAAAAGACACCACAAGTTAAATCAGAGTTATTTATTAAATTCTTCTAAGCAACATGTCTGGCACAATCAAGCCAAACTCTCAGGCATATGATTAACTTGAAGAATGTGACTGGCCTGACTAGACCCAAAGGATTACATATTTTAAAAGTCACAATCTTCTTAGGTATTTTGTATTGGATACAGAAGGCTTCTAAATGCACCATATGGAAATTTTGCCTTTAATTTCTACGGAAGATGTGTTATGTTTCACTCCATGTAATTATTTAATTTTTTCTTAATTGCACATAATTAGCTTTCATTGCCCTATCTCTAAACTGTATTTCTGCCTGTGCATTTTGGAGGACACTGGAATGATCACATGGCACATCCCACAGCTGGGGAAAACAGGTCTTCACTAGGACCTCAAGGTCTGGCTTGAGACTGCCATGAACTGCCATTTACCTCAAAATTCAAGGCAGAAGATGCACAAGTGACTCTACTGGTGGCTCTCCAAAGAACTGTGTTAAACTTACTGCTGAGCTGTAGATGTAAACTAGTAGGCAATTTAAAAGAGGGAATTCTAGGCTGATTTAATAATCCTAGCCTGCAAAGTTACACAGAATTATTTTTCAGAATCATGAGAGAGACATTGTCTAGAATTGTATAAGATTCATCTACACTGCCTGTGTAGGTTGTATCAGGTATGTATTTTGAATTGATTCCTTCTAATTACATATTTTATGGTGCTTTTGTTCATACTGAAGAGTGCCCAAAAGAAAAAATGGTATTTATTATTTTCAGATGAAACTCAACAAGAAGGAAGACTTCAAAAAAGGAATCTGACTGTTTTAGCTGCTGATGTGTTTTCAGTTCACAAGATGACATTAGACCTAGTCTTTAGGACCAGGTCTAATGCGGTTCTGCATCCCCCATCCTGCATCTGAGAGACCCAGTCCCAGGGCACAGCATTACTTCTTAGCTTAGATATAGTTCAGCATGTCTAAAGTGCTTCAATGCTAAGCAGTAGATCTATTCCAGGTCATAAGAGATGGTAATCTGAACTATTCTTTTTCTATACTCTAAAGAGATAGCAGAAGAGTCCTTTTCAAGGTAAATATATTAACAATATTCTAAAATTTTATAGAAATATTCAGTCAAGAAAATTAACTTTCTAGCATTTCTGAAGTCAGAGAACGGGCAAAGATTTGTTGACTTTTTGTAGTGCTGTTTAATTTTAGTCTCTTATTTTAGTTCATGTTTGTAATTTTTTAAAAAATCAGAATCTTCTTAGACATAGCGCCTTGTTTTTAATAGTCACGAAACCAGCTCTATAAAAAGAAGAGGAATGTGCTCTCATTTCAACTTTATCTGTTAGCTACAAAAAATGAGTTTAATCATTTCATTAATCAGGCCATCTTTATAGATCAAACTATATTCAGTCTTTCCTAAAGATTTTATTCTGTGATCACCGTATGAAAAACTAAAATGGTGAACAGGAAATTGAAACTGTTATTATACAGGAAATAACAGCACTCTGTCAAAATCTACAGAAAAAACATATGTTAAAACTTACTGTCAACATCTAACATATCAGATCAGATAGAGAGAAAGACCAAAATTACAAGAATCATTATAATATCAATTGAGGGCAAAGTTCTGTGTGAAAATAAATCCTTTCCAGCTCCATGAAAAGGAGCTGAGCACAGAGTATCTGATGGAGCAAAGATCCTGTCATAATTTCATATACTGGTGGATCATATGACAGAAAATTCAGTTCCCTCTCCCATCCCTACAGATTTTGTACAGTCACAACTGTAATATGTAATATGTGTAATGAACTCTGTGCCTTTGTTATCTTGTCTAGCTTGCAAAAAGTGTTCTGGTGTTCATTTTCCAGCCAGGGATTAGATGTTCCAGTTCTGTTTTCTCTAGTACAGTCCTGGTACATTGTACTTGGATTTATTTGCAAATTTAACCATTGTTTGATTAAAGCTGTGAGAAAGTGCTGAGATAGAACAGGAAATCAGGGAAAATACACTGATTTGTGGAAAATACCGTCAAGGTTTTTGAACTTTCATAAATGATCTGAGAAAACTGTACTCTGTAATAATCATTACTGCCTTAGTACCCAACAGCTATTTTATCTGTATTTATTTAATCTATCTATTTTTCATATAGCAACTCATCACATGAGAAAATTATTTGTATTCTTAGGTCAACATTTTTATGGCAACAGGTGGAATGAAATAGCTACCCATTTCAATGACATGCAGTATTAACCACCAACTAAACATGTATTTTCCACATGCATTTCACCTGGAATTCAAAGGGGAATTCGGAACAGCATAACACCTGGGATTTACCAGCCACAGAGCTTCCAGGCAGTTTATAGCTTCTCCTTTCTTAGAACTTACTAATTACAGCTCCTAGAACTAAGTTTCAGTCAGAGTAATCCCCAGGATGTTTAGTGTAGCACAGGGTGAACAGCCGTGCATTTTTCTGCTGGTGAGCACTGTTCAGACGTGATTCAATTTGCTGGAGTCCTGAGCTGCACACGCAGCATGGCCTCAAGTGTACTTATCATAAGAAATCTGATGGGCAATATCTGAAACATTGACTTTCCATCTTCTCTCCCCATAGATATGGAAACAGTAAATACGATCCCCATTAGATCCCCAAGTTCTCAGGTTGTCCCATAGAGTTGAACTAGACAATATGAAAACAGTAAGCAACACCAAGACAAACAAAACCTTGTGCAAAAGCTGGTTGGACATCGATCTATAGTAACAGACATCATAGCATCTAGCGGTTTCTGATTTCTCTGGTAAGGACCCATCACAACAACTGTTAAAACCACAGCAAACAGATTGTCACCCTTCACCTTTCCAATTCTTCATGTTACTTGTGAGCTAACTTTTTTCTCTTGTCTCTTTAAATAAGATTTCCTATCATATTGAATACAACTGTGTTGTCTCTAAAATATTAAAACCAAATTTCTTCTTTCTTTTTGTTTCATTCTCTAGGCCTGAAGTTGGCTCCTAAAATCTTATGTTGACATCTAATTCCTATATGTGATACAGTCCAAAATTTGAGAGTAAGCCTAGAACATTAAATTGTTCCATGAGTTCCTTGCTTTAGAATATTAACGTTATATAATTAGCACACCAAAAAGCTGAGCACCTCTCGCTTGGAATTAAAGTGTAAAAAGCATATTCAAATATGATTGTTATAGATCCAAACAGACCAGATCTTTGAACTTCAGGACAGGTAATCAGAGTTGTTGCAAAAACTACTTTTTCTAGTCATACTGTGTGAGGTTTGAACAAAGGTTGAAAAGGAGAAACAAGAGGAAAAAAAAGATAAAACATTACATGACTTCTGTGAGACCTCCCTCCCCTCTTCTAAATCTGCAGGATCACCAAAGACCTCAGATGACAAAATAGCTCTGGATGGTTTGGGTCAATCCCAACTTTAGGTTTTGGTGGCCTACTTGGGCCACTACAGACACAACCATCAGGTGACTGTGCTTGTACTTTTTTCCTTATGCCAGAGTAAGACTGCTCAAGTCTACTGGCATCTCTATTAATAACGTCAGTCATTGCCTTTTTTAGTTACTTCAGGTAAAATAATGGAAAATATGTATTTCTCCGCTCTGTTTCTACCAACAGTCTCTTTCACTAGTTGAATAGGGTTGCTAGACTTAGAGTCTAGAGGGTGTTATGGGGACATGGAAAGGAAATAGGAAAAAAATATTTGAAGTAGAAGCCTTTCCACACAAAATATGAGATATTTAGGTTCTTGTCTGCATGGTTGAATTTACAGCCACAGCATGGACCCAATGTTATTTAACAAACCATATTACTCTACCATTCAAAACAATTTTTTTTTAATTTGCACAAATATTCACCATGTGTGCGGCAATAGTCTTGATGCAAGAAATTATCTTATACATGTTGATAAAACTATTGGTGAATCAAATTTTGCTTTGCTGGAAAGTCGATAGCAACTTGGAATAGCTTACATTGAAAAAGAGAAAATGTGGCATTGATTTCACCTTGAACACAACATCCAGGGGAGAGATGTCTGCAGTTACACACTGGACCGTAGAAAATTACAGTATTATCAATACCATGTTTCTTTTGGTTCACTCCTGGAATACCTCTCTAATTCTGACATGTGATATACTATGTCACCTCCATGCCTGGTAGACTTACTCCTTTCATCTAGTTTTCAAGGTAGAGGACCTGAACTCAATTTCTTTTTTCTTTTTCAGTCTGTTAAGGCATTCTCCGGTTGAGCCATAATAAAAAGCAGTAGTTTGTACACATCTGAAGTCAGCAGTCATAAAAAGAAAACAGGAATTTGCAAAATCGGTTGGAGTTGATGTTTATTCTTTCTTGAATGCAGTCTGTGAAAAAATGAAATTCACTCTCTTTGGATTGACTGTTGTGATATACACCAAGCTCTAGTTCTTCAGAGTTTGACCACCTTGAGTGATATATGTTAATGACTTGCTTTAGCATTGCACCAAATATAAATCTTGCTGTCATTGATGAAAGGAATAAAAGTTTTATTTGTTAATGAAATATGATGTGGTCTTTCTGGTGCTCTATTTAAACATCACCTAGGAGTAGATCATGTTTTTAGAAGACAGGAGTAGCCCCAGGCCCTCCATAATTCTAATTGATGTAAATGAAGAAAATAATGAAAGCTTGTGTGTGCTGACCCTGTTATACAGAATGGTTTCACCTCAGTTAATCAAAGAACCTTTAGAGATGTTGCAAGCATCTGCCCAGAATAGAGAGTTTTTCAGTCTCTGATACTTAACTGGCTGCATTCAGATGAGATACTGTGCCCAGACTTCCAGCAAAACAGCTTAGTTTCTAAATGCTGACACATTGAAAGCAAATGGAACTAACAAGAAAACAATACTAAACTCCTCTCTGCAGAAAAATCGTCCTTGATTTTGGATAAAAATGAGATGAATGGATAAATCTGAGAACTAACCCCTCCACTTAGGGTGTTTTTGTTCCTGATAAGAAGCTGAAAGCACAGATAAATTTTCATTTTGTATTTGAAATGCCAAACATCAGGTTTGACAATACTATATAGAGCAAAAACTAGGAATAACACTTCCTTTTCAGTCACTAGCTTCATAAAACTGACATTTGTAAAAGCTAATGGAGTTCAGAATTGTTATTTATTTTCACTCTGTAGTAGCTTATTATAGCATTTTTCCGGAAACACAGATACTCCGGTAGCATGTTACCTTTTTTGTATCTGAAATGTGTACTTTCCAAAAAATGACCTTCATGCTATGCAGCCAGTAATATTTGCAAGTAAAACCTGAAGACAAATGAAGGTCTGTAATAACACACTGGAAGGTTATGTTTATTGATTACAAGACTGAATATTTTCACGGTGATATTCCTTCCTCATAAAAATGAAGCATGAAGAGGTTTTTTTTATTTTTTTACAACCAGAAGTATTTACAATTGTTTTACAGAAGTGGTTATTTAATTTTTTAGTGAGTTCATAGAGTGTTCAGGATCAAAGCAGTAATTCTAAGTACTGGTTGTGTACAGAATGAATTAAAAAAGATAAAACAAAAAAGCAAGACTAGCAGAGAAGGTCCACCCATATGCTACTCATACAAATTTAAAAGCCAAGCTTCTTGAATGCTAAACAGTAGATAATGAAATTTCTATAATTTTAATGTCTTTCAAATGTGTAAACAAAGGTTTGTTTTTGCAAATTGTGAAAGATGCATTAAAACAAGAAAAGAAGAGGCAGGATAGGAAAAGTACAAGGGTGTGGTGAAGATTTACAATGAGAAAAGAAAAAGAATGACAGGATAATATTCTGATTAAAAAGCAAAGGAGCAGAGAAGCTGTTTAGTACTCTGTAAGTACCACTGTAAATGGCATTGATTCTCAGGCACAAATGCTTCTTAATATCACCAAAATGTTACAAACAATATGTTATTTACTCTGAACACTCCTTCCCTTGAAAAAGTCTGTCCTAGAGTAAGAAAATAGTCTGTTTTCATAGTGATGTACTGGAACCTGTGTCATTTTTTTTCATTTGTCTTCCTTTTTGAAGAAATTCCTGCAAATACAAGGTTGAAAACACCTGAATCCTGTTTGAGGTGAAAAAGCCAGATGGGCAGAAAGCAGCACTTTCATGTGCTTTCCCAGGCCTGTCAAAATGGTCCCTGCACTAGCCTGAAGGTAGCACTGTAAATCTTTACATATCAGCAAAGATCAAAATATGGGGAGAACAATCCTTTTCTATTGAAACTAAAATAAAATGCAAAGCTGAGTAGGGAAGCCAAACAAGGTTTGCAGGAAAGCCTTGCCAGGCTGAACACTCTCCTGTGTATCTCTTTCTAACATTTGCTTGTGCCATTCTGAAAGAGAAATGAGAGGACTGAACCTAATTAACCCTTTTCATTCCCATTCCCCCTGTTACTGAAGGCTGCCTTCCTAAAGTTATAAGGTGTTTTCTGACTAGGAGAAATCAGGGAACTTGAGCAGCAAGATATGGTCTACTCTTCATCAAAAGGAAATTATGGCCCCAGAACAAGGAAGAATTATATATTTTGACTTTTTAAAAACAAAGATTTTGAATATTTTGTATTTCTGCAAGGGATTTAAATTTCCCTTGGATCACTTACCTGAGATATCATTACAATTGGTTTCACAAAGAATTGATCAATTCTATCAGTGTAAAATGAAGAAAAGAAAGTCACCAATTGCAGAGTACTGAAGCTTTTTAACTGTATTATAGTCAATGTTTTAAAAAACATACAAAGGAACAAAATAAAAACTATCAGTAACATCCTTCTTGCTTCCATTCCTTAAATGAAAAAAAAAATCTTCTCATATATTTTTTAAGTTGTGTCTGCAAGAGACTTTTAATTTTGTAGAAGCTGTCGGATGCATGGACATCCATGAAGAAATTCTAGCTTATAAATACAGCACAGCAGAAAAGTTGACGGGGTTTCTGATTTCTCCACTGACCTTTGAGTGCAATTGCCATATTAATACATGACATTAATATTGACAAAGGTCCCAGGAGGCACTCTTGACCCTGAGTGAAAGCAAGGACTATTCCCTGAGGGGAAAAGGGAATGGCAACTTGAGATGGTGCAGTGCAGAGAGATGTTGGAAGTGGAATGATGTGATGGGTCAAGAGGTGCCTGCAGGCAATTCAGGTTCTGACTTCTCACTCTGACCAAGGAAAGGGAGAAGGAGTGGGGCAGCTTGTCCCCACAACTCTCCTTTACCTAGCACCTACATTTTATGACACTTCTTTTTTAGAGCAAATCGCAGTAGTTAATAATTTGTAACAGAAGTAGATGACACAGCAAAAGACTCCTTGGGCTTACAGTACCAGGCTTCCCTCACAAGAATATTGTTCTATTCAAATAAATTCAATGTTTCCTGTGAGAGCCAAAACCAACAGCTTTGTATTTCCTGGATAACATGGATCTGTTGCTGTTGGCTGCTTCACCTTTCAGTGAGTGCACCGGTTGCTGCACACTTCTGTGGTTTTTTTAGATAATCCACATAAATTTGAAGGATCTGGCTCCTCCCTTCAAAGGGTTAAGCTTAATTCCTAGCTACATGCACTGTCAGAGTGCCACATTAAACTTAAGTGCTATTAAAAGAAAAAACAAAATTTAATATTTTCAAGCAGGAAGAAAGCTTTAATCTAAGACTCTGAAATACTACAGATCATTAAATCACAGTTTAAACAAGATCATAATTTACTACTCTAAAGTCTTCCTTAAACAGAACTATGATTTGCATCATACTACATGAAACTCATATTTTTTGCTTTTTTATATAATAGAGCTGTCATATGAGATGTTTGTTTTGGACAAAGACATGTTTATACTTAATTTCAGCAATTCATTCTGATCCAGTCTTCTATATTTGCTGCATTATTTTTTTACAGTGAAGGTTGCACAAATCTTCCCATGCCTGGTGCTGCTGCTTATTTGTTGTCAGTAAGTCTGTATCATTCTTGCTGTCTAGGTAGGAAATACAATGAAGAATGGTGAAAGAAGAAGAAAATAGACAAAATGTAAAGAATATTCATTTAAATGTATAAAATAGGGTAATATTTTGTATTAACAATCTCTTATAACTAGCACTTATCATTCTATATAAATAAATATATTAACAAAATAAATATTTTTTATTAACAATCTCTTATAACTAGCACTTATCATTCTATATAAATAAAAGGAAGATTCTTTTCTGCAAAGCATCTGTTTTTTACAAATAACTACGCTTTCTTGTGGTTTTAATAAGTCTGAACTGGAAGATCTATCATATAATTTTCCATATCACCCAATGACCACTTTCAAGTACTACCTTGTTTTCTTAGTATAAATTTCTGAGTAGAAAAAAAAAAATCAATACAAATTAATAAAAATAAGAGGAGAGTCTCTTTAATTTGTGCTTGTATGAAAGAACACCATGCCATATTATTGAAGACCCATAGACTTCTGTGTTTTCATGAGAATACCTCAGGGATTTTGGTTTTCTCACCCTCTACAAATTGTACTTACCAGGTTTTTTCCAAGTATGACTATACTAAATTCACAGTTGAGCTTATGTGTGTTTTCTATTATCATTGTTTTCTTGTTATGTGAGTCAAAGCACACCTCACTCCTTACTGCATTCCCTGGAGCAAAGTGAGAGATAGACACAACTTTGATAGATGATATCTGGACAGCAAGTGTGCAGGACCTGTTGTGGTTATACTTGACAAGACTCGTTGACATTTTTGTAAAGGGATAACTTGATCCTTCCATCACAGCATCTGAAATGCCTCAAAATACAAAAACTTTGGTTTTAATCAATGGTTAGGGTGATCTGTTTTTTCTTGAGTAACAACACACTATAATGCAGGAAGTTTCCAGTCTATTTCATTCTAAGAGTAATACAACTGTGATTTAAATATTTGCTGCTGTGATATTCAAACATTTTCTGACCAGGTCTGTCAACCAACATTTTTCCCAAGACTACTTAAATAACAAGAGGTGTTAAAACTTTCTTGGTGTTAAACTCACACAGAAAAGTTCATTATAGAAATAGAAACAGAAACATTAGGAATTAAAGGCTCTTCTCTCACGTATATCTTGAGATGCCTAATCACTAATAACAGTATAGGAATGGATAATGCAATCTGAATTTTTCACGATAGCAAAAACATATCATGATACAAGCATGTGTAATGATACTATTAAATCAAATAATATGAGAAGCTAATAAGTGTCTAGCAGGGAGAAATAAAAGGAGTGTGTAACTTCCTGGCTTAGAACATTCTTGCTGCAGTACATCCATTGCAAGGATGAGTTTGGACAAGTCCAAGGGTAGCTTCTAAGTGGAAGCTCAGCTGGCAGGAGGCGAGGGGCAATATGAGCCCCTCATGTGTGCAGATGTAGGTATAGACTGACACCAGTCATTCAGATGCCCTGCTGCCTGGCCAAGTGTATGGTCCATCACTATTGCAGAGTCATGTTTCTATCCTCTTGCTGTGTTTCCAGCTCATGAATCTTTCATTCCTGTAAGCTGAGCTTTAGCAGGAGTATGAAGGCCATGAGAGGAGGACAAACTATTTTATACAAAACACTTATCATATCATTGTGGTGATTTAATTAAAATGTTTGTGACATTTATGATTAACCCAATTGATTTAGGTTAGATGTCCTCTCAATCTGACCCCAGGATCAGGGCTCTCAGGGGGCAGAAGGACTTCACTACATCTTTTCCTTCCATAAAATTGTTAAAGGGCAAGGGCATACAGAGAGTCACCCAAAGCTTGCCACATAATCAGGTTCTCTGCTAATGGCAGAGACTACATCATCATTATAATAATTGGGGTTTATAGCAAAGAAAAAAGATTTCCTGACTTACAGTTCTTAAGGCATGCCTTTCCTCTTTTTAAAACACTTAATTTTTGTCCAGGTAACTGGAACACTGTTTAAGTTTAGAAATCCACCCAGAATAAAACAGATCTAGTGTGATATCAGGGCACTGGTAAGCTTAATATCCTTTTTTCAGTACTTGCCAAAAGATTGAAAGGTAGCAAAAATTCACCAAAATAGCCACCCCCTGCTCAAACTTAGGAAATATTTCCTCTTCATTCCCATTAATTAGTAGATTAATAGATATACTGAAATATTTTTCAACTGATGTGAAAATGTGTATCATCTAATATTTCCCATTTTTTTTTACCAATAATTGATTTCAGTAGGGCATTTCTCAAAGCCCCAGTTATTTCTCCACGCAGATCACTGGAGCAGCTCATTAACTCCAAAAGTGGGTTTTGCATGTCTGATATAAGACATTTCCTTTCAGTTTGGTCCTTAATCTTTCTGAAGCTTGGCTATACAGTACAGACACTATCAACTACCTGAGATTAGCCCAGTAGCTCCGAGCATAGTGCTAATAAGGCCAAGGTCATGTGTCTGGCCCCTGTACAGGCTATTCACTTGAGAGCTGGCCTTAATGATTTCCGTGGGTCTCTTTCAACTCAGAATATTCTGTGAAACAAATACTTTTCATGTAAAGTTAGGATAATATTTTCACAACCTATTTCTATGTTCATGTATATGTATGTTCTATGTTCATCTTCAGTCTATTGATGGCAATGATGACATACCAACGTACTATGCATTTAGCAAAGAAATTAAAGCTTTCTATATCTGTATTAAATCTTATCCTTCAACTCCTCCCTTTAACCTCTCCTGAAAATCCATTAAAAATCACAAACGCTAAAGCAAACAGTTTAATTAAATGGCTATAAGCTAGACACTAATTTTCAAGAAATCATTGGTTTATTCTTTGCACAGCAATTGCCTAATCCCTACTGACTCTTTTATATGAGCTAGAAATTGACGCTGCTACTGCTGTTCAGAGGCTTGCTAATGTTTTCTTTTGATCATGCATTTTAGGATTTGTTTTCTGGTTGCATGGCTAGTGTACATTTTCTGTAAATTTGGTGCCAAAAAACCCCCAACTAAATAAGGTAATTATACTCAAGATCTCTGTTATTTCATAGGGCTTTACAAATATATCTCAATAGAGTTTGACCAAATAAATCCGGTTTCATAAATTGAGTAATCAGGTACATAAAAACCAGCCGCTGCAGAACAGGCAGCAAACAAAAAGTATACTAGACAGAAATTAAAAACTATCATGAAAATAATGTCAAAATTAAGAATGTCAGCAAAATAGAGAGGTGAGAAGAAGAGAGGGGAGGGAGGGAAGATCGGGGAGGAAGGTTTGTTGCTAGCTTGAGTTAAAAAGGAGTGTAGGGTTACTCCAGGGTGCCTTTGCTAATAATGACAAGATCGTTTGCTTCTCACATCTGTAGGAAAAAAATGAGAGGAGAAGATGGAAAAGAGGTCCTGGGATGTACCAGCTGTTGATGTTGGTCCTCCCTGCTGAGCCCAGAGCATTGTGCCCCTACCGGAAGGCATTGCAATCTGTTGACATCTCCAGCTCTCTGCTACTTTGGGACACTCGGCTGAATCTAAGGCGACGATCATCTGGCTGAGTGAACAAAAATCAGTGCCTACAGTGAAAAAGCAGGAATAACACACAAAGCAGATGGCTGGAGGCCTGCTCATTCCTGTTTCTGGAGCTGTTTACACCCTTAAGTGACTAATTTTGACATGTTATACTACTAATGAAGTTTTTTGGTTTGACCCAGTAAACTGCATGTAGTGCAGTCTGGGACCACTCTAATTTGACATCTGCAGCCCAGTGCTATTTCTGATATACAGAAAGTCAATTAAAATCATAGTGAGTGAGCAATCAAAGCTGAATTTCAGAATGACAGCTTTCTGCAATATATAATACTCAAAACCTACAGTGTTACATTTTCTTAGCGAAAGTATCTTGAAGATTTCAAACATTGGTACACTAAATACATTTAGTATTTGTTCTTCTGGGACTGAGATCAGAGCCATGGTCCAGAAGATTCACTGACTTCTACGAATCACACCGCCATCCAGAAGCATGACATTTTCTCCAGTCTTTCCTATATCAAGTCATGCAGACCTGTAAACTGCAAGAGAGTATTCTCTGATGAAAATGTTAATATTCAAAAAGCAGTATTAAAAATTTTTTTTTTTCAGTTTACGGCCTAACTCTTGCTCCCAGACCTGGAGGCTGTTGGGATTACTTTGACAGAACTACAAAATCTAGAACTGAAACACAGAGTCAAAATTTTAAATATTTCAAGCCAGTTTGGAATTTAGTAAAATGTCATGGAGAAGCTTGATTAAAAACTTATTTCATCCCAATCCAATAATTAATTTTTTTCTTCTCAAAAGGTTTGGAAGGATATTAACCATTACAACTTCAGATATCTGGCAGTTATTAAAATTGGAAAAATAAGACAACCACCTGGATCTATCCTAGTCTGTGGATATCTCCTGTGCCTGTATCTTGAGCTTGTTCACAGTCTCACAGTGATGGTTCCATAGACACTGAGGATCAGTCAATTATTATCCCTCTAACTAATTAAAACTAAAATAAAACTTCTCAACAAACAATTTAAGGTTATCCTGGGTCTGTTATGGACAAACGATATAGTAGTAATGCTTGAATGACATTCTTTGTTATGCCAAAAGTAAAGAGCTTTGCCTAGTCTGGAAGTATTTTCCCAGGGTCTTGAATTAATATCCACAAAGAAGAAAGAGAAATTGGTTCCAAGAGTCCAGATGTGGACTCACCTTTAGCACCACTGGTTGCAATGGCTAATTCCTTAACATTCTTCAGCTTTGTGGCTGCTGGGGCTTTTCCATTTTAACCAGGGCCATACCAGTTCAGCCACATCCCAGCAGCTGTTATTCAGGGTGGAGGTTTGGGGGTTTTATTTACCATGTGCTATTCACTATCATTTCAGATCTGGTTTATCTAAATGGTATTTTATTATAGCCCCTCCAGCTAATGAGAGAAGAGTGTATATTGAGGTCTGTATTTGTCCTATCTTTAGAAAAAAATTCCTATTTTATGGAAGTGATCTCATAAAAGGCGACCTGTGAATCGTCTCAGCATCAATACAAAACACTGGATTGCTAAAAAGGCACAGACTGTAAAATTGTGACTGATTCCACCTGAAGACCTGTGTAAGGCTCTGGATCCACAGCACAAGGAGCACACTGACATGTTGGAAGCAGAGAGGAGGCCATAAAGATGATCAGAGGACTGCTGCACCCCACCCATGAAGACAGACTGAGAAAGCTAGGGTTGTTCAGCTTGGAGAAGAATGCTCCAGGGAAAGCTTACAGCACCTTCCAGTACCTAAAGGGGCTGCAGGAGAGATGGAGAGGGACTTTTTACAAGGGCCTGTACGTAGAACAAGACAGAATGGCTTTAAACTGAAAGAGGCCAGTTTTGGATTAGATGTTACAAAGAAATTCTGTAATGTAAAGGTGGTGAGGCACTAGAACAGGTTGTCTAGAAAAGCTGTGGTTGTCTCATTCCTGGAAGTATTCAAGGTCAGCTTAGATGAGGCTTTGAGTAAGCTGGTCTAAAAGAAGATATCCCTGCCTGTGTAAGACCCAGAGGTCTTAACGCAATCATGACTCAAATGTATAATTCTCACTGAGGTATTTCTCTTGTGTTATGATGTGTACAGAAAACAGTAAACAAAGTCTTTATCTGTCAATATTTGCATAAAACTTCTTAATTCATTTGGTTTTCTTTAATTGTCTCATTTTCCCCTTTTTTCAGTCAGCTAAAAAACCCCAAAACATTTGTGTAGTGCTCACCATAGTGCTCATGAATAATTATATAATTAACCAAACATTACTTAATATGGGATTTTTAGGATCTTGTCAATCAAACTGATGCATATTTTGACTCTTGACATCCTTCTTTTGATCAGTGAGACAACTCTGAAGAAACTCTGTTTCTTTATTTTAGACCTCTGAAGAACCAACACTACAAGTCTCCTAGATGGCTTTTTTTTTTTTTTTTAAATTTCCCATTTCTGGGGCTCAGAGGAACTCAATTACTCCCTTCTTCCACCACTCAGGCATTTCTAATTTTCTGTCTTCTGAGCAAAGTAGCTGTTGATTCATGCACTTAATTCATTTTCCCTCCACCATTTTAATTTGCCTTGTCCTGGTACTGCCCACCTATCTGTAGAACTTGACTGTAGCAATTAAAAAGTTTTAGCTAGCTATAAGGTAACTTATGACCCATAAGATTAAGGAGATAGTCTTAAATTTCCATTGTCTCATGTAATGAGTTCCACTACTCTTGTAAGACATTTTTTTTTTTTATGTTAGGACGTTTTGCAGTGACTTTGCAATCATTCATCACAGCTGAGAAAGGTTCCAAAAAACCACATGAGACAAGGACTTTTTTTGCATCAGAAATTCAAAATACTATAGTCTTCTCCTGTCACTATTCATATATTAACAAAGCACAAGCAGTGGAATAAAGACAGGATTAAGTTTAGCAGTGACTGGCACCATCTGAGGACAATACTGGTGCCACACCTCTTCGCAAAGCAACAGCAATATAAAGTTGTCAATGTTTCACTGAAAAAGAAATTGAAATTCTTTTGCATTTTCCAGAAACCATGCCTAAATTTTAGCCCAAGTTAGCTAAATGGAATAAAATTCCCAGACCTGATCAGATAGGAGCTTTCTGATGAGCTGCCAGATATATGAAGAATGAAATTCCCATCTTTCCCAACAGGTTTATCACAACCTGTTCATTAATGTGAAAACTTTGAAGTGCCTCATCTTCTGTAGGACTTTACCTCCAATTATCCATCTCAAGATAATAATGTTCTGGGAAGAGAAGTGCAAAAATAAAGATGGGAAACTCTTATAGTGTATGAACTGAGAACAGTGTTAGTGTTATTTGCTGGGCTTCTGCAGTCCTTTGTGAGCTTAACAGCTTTCACAGGACTTTTCAGCCTTAGGGTTTATCTAACTTCCTCTGGAGATGGAGCTGGCCATGAACTGTTCCCAAAGAGGAGAATTAGGGATATTTGTTCTTTAAATATGTTTCATAATTTTGTTTGATGTTGTCCAATGCTTGACACTGTGTAGATATTAATTAAGTGCAAAAAAACTATTTCCTCTACTTTGTTCAGGGAAAAAAAAAATCACCCCTGGTAGGTTTCACAATCAAAATTATAATCTTTCTCAAGCATGCAAATTAACAATTAGAACATCTCAACAATGGAATTCCACTAATCCCTCCACAGGAGAAAATCGGTTATCTGCCTACAGCACCAATTAACCAAACAAAAGCTGTTTAAAGCAGAAAAATAGACAGAAAATTTACTAGGATTGAATTGTTTTACATCCCAGACAGACATTCCCTCCCACTGTGGAGGGGGTTGTGTGTATGTGTGTGCAAGCTGCTGCAAAAGATGTTGGGTTGAGGCCAGCAGCAGCTGAAGTTCATTGTTTAAGGAGGTAGAATGTGGTCATTGCAAACTCCACATCTTACTCTGCCTGTGGACTTCAGCACAAGATGGTAATAAAATCACAGCCCTCTGCAGCATTTTCAATGCTTTTACTACCTGGGGCTAAAGACAAGATCATGAAATAGCTGGACTACTGGGACAATTCAGCTTTCCATTTCCTTAGTGTAAATATTCTTATTTACTACCCAATTTTATTTCGTGAAATGGTTCTAGAAATCTCTGTAATAGCATCAGCTAGTCCTGACATCCAATAACAGAGTTGCTCAAAGTTCAAAAAATAACTCTCACAGATCATGTCATATTTAGCTAACATAGACATTGCCAAAAAAAAAAATTCTATTATCTCTGGGTGTGGCCAATCTCAGTACTAACATGTTTAAATTTTGAGCTACCTGAGGGGAACACCCAAATCATTGAAGCAGGTGATGCTGGGAAAAGGCGTGTGAAAAAAAAACCCAACTAGAAATGCTGTACAACTTGGCTGTTTTCCAGTTTCATAAAAGAGGGGAAACATCATTCAGGCAGGTGTAATATAACTCATTTTGGTTGTATGTAAAAATAAAACTTTCATTCAGAGAGCATTACTTGCTCTAACATGATTTTGCTTGGGGTTGAAGTGTAACAGGGATGAGATATTAGCATTCTAGGGCAAGCCTACATGAACAAAAAAAAAAAGCTGAAGCATTTCTTAAAAATAAAAGATTGAAATAATTAAATATACCTTTCAAAAGCTTTTTTAAATTGAACACAAAAGAAGTAAAAAAAAAAGAAAAGAAAATAGGATAAACTGACAGTCCTGAAAATTGAAACCTTCCATCTCTGGAATGAATATAAAACAAAGAATGGCTATGGATCTTCCTATTCCTCCTTCTTGTCCCCTCAGAATGCCTTCAACTGACCTTCAGCTAGCTGGGTTGTCCTTACCTCTTAGCAGAGTAAAATAGAAATATTCTCTTTCACTTTTATTAGCAAGATGATATTGTTATGTGTGTATCCAGGACACTTATGTGCAATTTTTATCTTGGCTTTTGTGAATTTACAGCTAATACCTTGATAGTATGTGACTGTCTTTTGCAAAAGGATTTATTTAATGTAACGACAGAGTCCAGAGTCTTCTAGGTACACATCTCCTGGGCAATATGATTTAAACTCATGTAAAGTGAACAGTAACATTGCAAGTTGTGGGTAATAATATTTTGGAGATTCAGAGGATTCGCTCTGCCTTCACAACCATGTGCTCAGTTTTTAAGGTACCAAAGTTCACTAACCAATCCTAGTTATAAGGATGTCTTGCATCAACTGGAAAGGCAGGCTTGCTGGAACAGAATGTTTATTTATCAATCTGCTTTAAAAGAACAGGTTATTTCTGGTTGTAAGTTGCACAAACCAATCTGAGCATGAAAGCAAGCCCTTGAAGGACAAAGCTCAGTTCAAGTTCACCCTGACCAGATCTCTGAGATGACCCACTCACCAGCCATATTATTGCTTCTCTTGAAATACTGTTAATTTGTTTATTCATCTTTGTGATCTGGAAGTAAAATATATTTTGGTGTTTCCCCCTCTCACACCCCTCAATTCACTTGTGTTTTGCAATACAGGGTCCATTGTTTTTTCTAAAGGAAGTCCAGCTAAAATGTCTACAACCAAATCTTACAGTTAAAATTCCATTAAACAATGAGATGCATTTAGGAAGCCAGAGAGAGAAAACACATTTAATAACCTAGAGGCTGGGTGCAACTTCATGTTGCTTCAAAGTAGTTCCTATTTTAAATCCTAGTATTGCTTGAGGCCAAAAACTGACTTTATTACATTTCAAAATGAAAAAAAAAAAAAAAAAAACCCAGCCAACTCATGCACCTGCTTTTGTAACAGACTTTTAAAAAAAATACTGACACTTAAAGAAGGAATATATTGTGTAGATAATATATGTCATTGGTTTAACAGCAATAACATGAAAATTCATTGTCTGAAAAACAAAGCTTTGAGGTTCAACCTATGTTGGTTCACTGAAACAACAGCACCTTAAAAGTGGCTACAACTCTAGACTATAAAGTGGAATATTTAGGTTACCATTCTGGCTCTATGTCTGACCTGCTCTGTCACTTCAGAACAGATCCCAAAGAATACTTATTTATTTAAATATAAACCATAATGAATGTTAAGTATCTACAGACCATGTAGGTCTGAAAGAAATGTAGCCAAGTACATAAAGCCACATTCATGTGAGATTTAAACTTTTAATTGCATGACCTTTAAAACTATTCCAAACTTAACCCACTTTTTTTACAGTAATTTCATGATGAAAGTAATCTGAGAGGTGTATGGCATTGTTAGGACTATACATTTCTACCCCATGAAAGATTGCAAAGCTGAGCCAGAACAGGACAGGAGGATTTTCATTTAGTTTCCAGAAAACTTATCCTTCAGGATAAAATGGTTTTTAGGTGCAAAGAACAAATGAAGGTTTTCTGTCTTTTCTATGCTGCACAACCTGAGGGCTGGTAGAAATGATGAGTCTTTTCTATTTCCTAAAAGAATGGGAACAATTGAGACTTTATGTACCAGTGAAACTCTGGTAAAAGATAACCAAATATTCTCCTTTCCCTTATTAGCAATTTAGACTGTAATTTCCATATGGCTTTTTTCAGACTGAAAATAATTTAGAAAACTTTTAGCAACCAGACTCAAACTTCTTCAAGGGTCAGAATATAAATGTGAGCAAAAGGATATTTATTTGAGAGCTCTTGTGAAATGTGGTCTCTGAGAATCAAATAAGAAAGCTAGATAATATGACATACTTATTTAAATATAGACATATTTTGAACAGAAATCATATTTCTGTTAGAATATTAATTCTTCCAGGAAAAATTTACAATGCATTTAAATAAGTCCAGGATGCTCCTACAATCTGTGAATAAAACCCTCATAATTTAGACCATTTTTTCTCCATTTTGTGTGTCTAGAACAACTGTAGTATCAGCCAACCATACTTCAGCTTATATATTTGATAAAGCCTCTGTGAGAAGACAGGCAAAGGGTAAAATAATGGAAGCAAAGCTGTGACCCACTGATAGCTGGCACAGGGTTCAGCTTCTATGCAGAATGGCCACTCCACAACACTGCACAGTCTCACAAGCTGAAAGATATTAACAGTGGATGTGGTCCCGTAGGAGTGGCAAAGGTTCTGAGGGGAAGAATTATACTAATTTTTAAAATTTAATCTGACAATTTATTTTAGCTAGAGGAAATACTGACCACTACTTCTTAAAATTTCTTTTGGTAATATTTAATGTTACTTTTCCAGCAAGCACACAGTTCAATTGACAGGACTTCATTTGTAATCCAAAGAACAATAGATGACCTGAGTAAAACTGTGTGCTATCCTCCAGATGTTGTGTGCACTGAAACACCTGGAAGAGCCACGGGAGAGAAGCAAGAATGACCGCTGCATTTGCTAAAGTAGCAGCTGTATGTTCAGCAGGCAGAACACATTGCCCTGCCTTCACCACCCATCATTTCCCTGCTTTCTGAATTTATTAAACCCTTGACTTAGCCCATCATCTAGCTACTGGCATGTTCTGTTTCCCATGGAAAAAATCTTCATGGTTCTGCCTTCCCTGAAGGTAAAATACCATGAAACCATAAGTACAGCTTTCAGTGCTTGATTTAGTGTTTATCTGACTTCAGGTGTGGACCTAAATGCTTTGCTGGGTTCACACTTTGTCTTGCCTCAATGCCCTGCCACTGTCAACTTCCAGTTTCATGTGGGGGCATGAGAAAAGTAACACAGCCTTATTGCACCATGCACTGTCTACAAGAATCTTAAAATCCTAGAGGTTTTTTGTCAAACATTTTTACAGAGACACGGTCCCAAAATTTCACTTTGAATTTCCTTCATTTAGTGCTCCCTGGGTTTGCAATATATTTTTCTTTACTTTTAATAAGTTGGGTGTCTGTATGCACACTTTTTCATAACTAGTATAAGAACACTTTTCTCATGTTTTTTCAAGGAAAAACATTCACATAATTCTGACTTGTGCTGAATTCCCTAGCTCTCAAGAAACAAACCTGTTTCTTGGCCCCACCAAATGTTCTATCTTTTGTTATTTGAGTGCATTCTACAAAAGAATTGTAGAAAGAGGCCTGGACCACAGGAGAAAAAATTGAGTCAGTAATAGTTACATAATATTGAGTGAATAATTACGGATGATCATCTTTTCCACTGAGGCCTATGGTCATTACAATCTCCTCTGTTTACAAATGGACGTGAGAAGGAAAATGACCCTTCAGAAATTTAGAATTAGGTAAGTGCCAGTCATGCTTTCTGTTCCCAGTGAAATTTCCACCCCAGTTTTTGCCCAATTCAGGCATGTTCAAAGACTGCATTCTATTCAGGTAGTCTCATTGAAATTAGTACTTTTCAACATAAGCCTGTTAGAATTCAGTCTTCATTTAGTGGATTTATTATGTTCTGTTGAACAACTTGCCACTAAGATGACAACACCACAGAGGCACTAACTATTGAGCTTTTCAAAATACAAAGAGTATCAAGTTAGGAGTTTGTTTAAACTCAACATGTTCTAAGTCAAAGTAATATTCTGGAAACAGGAGAAAAACATTGGAGTAGATGCAATATCCATTTCATCTTTCCAGAACAAATCTCTCCACCTTTTTTTTTTCTCCTATAAACTTTCTTTAACTTGACAACAGCAATTGTGTGGCTAATCTGAAGCTATACATACCCACTTTGATCTTCTCACCCATGCAGCCTGAGAGAAATCCTGGCTACCATGCAGATCTGCTCTCTTGTCTTCAGCAGTAGCCTAAATTTGGGTGTCCTTCCTAACCTGGCTAACAATTTTCAGAGAGCCTATATGCACATTCTTGTCTGTGAAACCTTTATGCTTCCTTCAGACCTGCAAATGCATTATTCCCACAGAAAGTAGGCAACAACAAAGATATACAAAAGATGGACCACCTGACCTTGTATGCTTTGCTTCTGTATCATTTAAAATATGCTTATTTTTTTTTTAAATACAAAAGTTTTCACAGTTTTTTCAGCTTGACTGAGAAATCAATATATGTATGAATATGTGTTGGAACAGTTTTTGGCATCCCATCAGAGACATTCTTTGGAATCCACTGCAGCTTCATCCAAAAGGCCAGTAACTAAACAAAAACCGGGAATGAACTGAACTTTCTTCCTGAGAATCGTTACCCTCCAGGTGTTATTTTGAGTGTTAATAGATGAAGACAAAAACCTGCTGGTCATGTCCTACAGATCTTGTCCAGGCTAAACCTAATCTGTAGCTAGAAGGAGCTCTGATGGATTATCAGTAAGCTATCTTTGGAAAAATGTAAATTTAGTTATAAATATGTGAAATGAAAAAAACTCCTGTTGGCTAAGAAATCTTTACATTTACATTTTTGTATCTCTGTTCCTTTATTTCTTTCTTTTTTTTTTGAATGAGGTATGTTTTTTGAGTAAAAAGACATATATACTTGAGCAACATTTTATGCAGTAACACAGCTAAGGTTTTATACAACTTTAGAAGAATTTCTGGATTTATAACATTTCACTTACAAAACTTCACATCATTTTCATTTGCAGAGCAGTTTGTAGAAATATCCCCAGCAGAGGGAGTGGCTCATCCTTTCAAGATGAAGCCTGAAAGATTAGCAAAAGCAATTTTTACTTCTGCTTTACACATGAAAAATAGTGTTAAAGAGAGTAATTTCCTAAATGTCTCTTAAAAAAGCATTTTTACTCTGTTACCCATATGAAAGAAGAGCATGGTGGTGTGTCTGCGTGAAGCAAATAAAGAGACAATAAAAAGTCCAATTACTATAGTAAGTTTCAGAAAAAAAACTTATATTTTTTCTGCTTTGTACCTCACATATTCATTGCATCTAATTACATACAGGGTAGACATAAGATGCCTGAATAATAGAATTTTAAGCCCACTTATCCTGATACTATGTAGTTATTTAGACCTAGTTTTCAAACAAATGCATAAGGAGATAAATTTAAAATCAATGGAAAACTACAACTCTAGGCCTTTCTGGATATAAATCAGATGAGTTTAAGTGGAGTTATTCTGATTTATAAAAGTTGAGTATTTTAACATAGGAACTTTAAATAAGATGGATCTTTTATTCAAAAACCCCCCAAACTTTAAAATGAAAAGCAAGTTTTTGTTGGTTTGTAATTCATTCTTTTCAGCAGCATTAAAACTGTTATCAACAGCAAAACATAGGAAAGCCTGGTTACCTAAAAAGCCAAGGTGTGACTACCACAGTTTTCTTTAGGCCAAAGAGCATTCTGTGGTGGTTTTCAACCCCCAGTTTCATGGCCACCATTTCCCCCTCAGTTTTAACATTGTAGGGGTAGCTTACTATTTCTTCTGATGTCTGAAAACCCATTTAGTAAATCAGCACCATGGTATTTAACATCAGCTCTCTGCTGCACCCCCGTGTGACCATGTAGGTCCCATTGTGGTTATGTGACCTAATGAGACAAGGTCCACTAGCCAGGGAGTTACTCCACAGAGGAAGCCAGAGATTTTTTGCAGTGCAAAATGCATTTTGGTTGGTGATTCAGGAGACTCCTGAATCATTTCCCTCAGGGAAACACTAAGGAGCACATAGATTCAATAGAGGTGGAAAAATTTCAGTGTGCTGAGTTTGCACAGGGTCTGGTTGCAGCTAATTTACTCTGAGCATCCTAAAATCACTTTAGGATAGGAGTAGATCTCGAGGATCAGGTCCCCAGTTTCAGGGCCCCAAAAGCCCATCAATCAGTCAGAAATAGAGTTTTCATGGCAACCAGCTGTTTTCCCAAACACACAGCTCTGGGCATCTGGAAAAATAGTTAGGTAAATTCTTCCATAAATCATCCCCATGGTCGCTACATCCAATACTGCTCAGTTAATATCCACAATGCATTGGGTTTAGTGCATATGTTCAGAGTGACATTATATCCCATTGCTATTAGCCTGACCTGGGAGATTGATTGATCTGTGTGGGACTGTAAGGGCTCCCTGAGAGTATTGCTTCAAATCAGGGTCAGAGGAATGGCTACCCTGGGCTTCCAAAGGGCAAGCTTTGTCCTGTTGGGGACACTGGCTAACAGAATCCCTTGGGAGACTGTTCTGAAGGACAAAGAAGTCCAGGAATGCTTGATGCCCTTCCCGAAGAAAATCTTAAAGGTGCAGAAGCAGTGTTTGAGTCACCATCCCTGGGGTTACTTTAGAGATGTACAGATGTGGCACTTAGGGACATGGTTAGGGTGCACTTGGGACATGGGGCATGGTGGATTTGTCAGTGCTGGATCAACAGTTGGATTTCATAATCTCAGAGGTGTTTTCCAACATCAGTGATTCTCGTATTCTATGAAAAAATTCCTAAAATTATTTTTTCCATGTATTTGTTAAATTATAACTTATCACAACAAGGTTTCAAACCAAAATCCATACACTGACAAAGCACACAAGGCAGACAGAGTTACTAAACAGAGAGAATCTTCATAAACCATAATGGAAACTGATTTGGATCTCCAAACCTGGATATTTCCTGAGTCTGCTGTATTAGAAATACTACATTTTCTCAAAAGTCTTCTAATGGATCCATCCTTTAATTTTATAATATAAGAAATCCCATCCTCTGTGAGGAATATTTTGTTATATTTTATTTTTTTCTTAATAATTTTTCTTTAAGCAGCAGGATTAAGTTAATAATAATGCCTTTACCTACAATGGAAAAATATTATCTAGATTTTTAAGTGTTTTCAAAAATACTTTGATCCATTTAACTAATTAAAATTAATCATACTGGGGAAACCACTTAAGTGCTAATGTTAGCTGCTTGTTCTTAGTATCCCTGTGGGATTGCTATGGCTACATCAGGAATCATGCAAAGTGCATTGTGGTTGGAAAGGAAAACACTGGCTGGAAACAATGAAGATATTAGGAGTCAACGTCTGGGTTATAGCTGGCAAAAATGAGATCAAAAAAGAGGAAACTCTCATAATAACAACATTTGTGTTTCCACAGAGCTCTGGCAACTCTTCATGACTAGATTTCTGGTGGTAAGTAGTAGAAGTTTACAACACTTGATCAAAGACTTTCTAGAACACCACTAATTTTGCACATGTAAAGAGAAAACTGAGTCATGCTCACCTTCCCCATGTTCCTCTCTCTCTACTCATCCAGAAAATAAGGAGAAGTTGCAAGAACCTCTGTGTCCCAAAGAAAATTGTAGGTCAGAGTCTCTGGAGAAGGATTCTGCTATGATAAAGGAAATATGAAAAAAAAAATTCCTTCTTAAACACACTTAATACCCTATGTTCTCACCTGGTGCTGTAGTGCACAGGACAGGAATGTAAGCTTTGCATCCTCTACCACAAAGATGTACATAACACAAAAAATAAATCTACATGCACCTTTCCAAATTCAAGAAATTAAGAAAATTGTTCTAAAATCCACCAACCACCTTAGTGTATGCTTTTTTCAATCTAAAACCTGAGCTGATTCTTCAACTCTTGTCCCCTAGAGATATGCCTTTTTCTTTTAAACCATTCAAGATACACATCTCTTCTTCCAGTTTCACAAGGCTATTCTCATTCTTCCTGATCATAAGAGGCATTGAAATATCTTTGCTTTATATTTGCCATTTTGAGTTAGAGAAGAGAGAAGGAAGATGGACATCAATCTCTTCTTTACAAAATTTGTGCCCAAGAGGTAGTATGTTCAAGTATGTTAAAAATTCTCTGTGTGAGTGGACAGCATTTTTAAGTGACTAAGTTTTAGAGGAGTTTCCATAGTTTCATAGGCTTTTGTTGCTTTTTTTTTTGTTGTTGTTTTTTTTTAGATGACAATGCATAATTTGCCTATCTTAATAGTAATTTTGTGCTACCACAAGCACTGAAATTTATATCTTGCTCTAAGAGCACTGAAAAAATGCTAGCCTGAGCAAGTGCCATTGTTGCCTCATACAACCATCTCTTAAGGCAAATGCTTACTGAAAATAAAAAAAAGTGTCAGAGATTTTCTTCTTGGGTCTGGAAATCAGACAAGCTGTTTTGTAATGAAGAGTTGTGGTAGCTTCTGGGATCAGCCATACCAGCTGGGTAAAAATATCAGTACTTTGTCTGCACTGGCAATAAAGATGAAAACTCTCTGAAAGGCAACCTTAAGGAACAATAATTTTGATGCTGTTGACTGATAAGACACTGATGCTTCTCACTGATATTGGTCAGAGTGGGATAGGATATTTGGAAAGGAGGTCTGCAAAATTCCCAATGCTTTAATGCTTAAATGCTAATTCCCAATGCTTTTCTCTTTTCAAAAATACAGCCATTGAAAAACTATGGGCTGCCAGCACCAGGGACACTTGACCATAATTTAGTGCAGTGACTGAGAGACATCACCATGGACCATGAGGAGTGCAGCAGTAACCAGCATGACCTAATACCTTGGGCAAGTTTCCCAAGGACTCCATGGGATGGATATACTCTTCTCCAGAGCTTCTCCTGAAGAACTCCAAATTTGCGAGCACCATTTTTGTTAGTTTCCCCAAACTCACTCCTTTCCCCTTCCTGTACCTCCTGTTAATTCAGAGGTACTTCCAAAATCCTGCAGGGTTTTCCTGCACCAGAACAGCACTGTGGCTTCCTGTAGGCATCCTGCTAAGCACTCATTCAGGGAGGAAGACACTGAGCTTAAGATCCTTAAAGTAGTCACTGTTCCTGAGTGTGGTAGATATGTAGGCACCACCTGCCCCCTTGCTCTCAGCTGGGAGCTCTTGAAAAATGTTGTTAAGGAGCTTGGAACCAAAGGGATGGAAACGTTGTCAGATTGCTTCTCACATGCAGTTTCATGGCTTAGGCCTGGATCTACAGCTACCACTGCTATCCAAGCATTTTGAGGACTTCCAAAAAACTACAACATGTCCTCTTAGTACTTAAACAATGCTCAAATACACACTTCTGGTTGATTTTGTCTCCAGTCCATCAGAGTATTTGAACACAAAACCAGATTTTGCTGAACATGCATATGTAACCGTAAGAGCTAAAATTTCCTGCTATTGTGCAAAGGTATCTGTTTTCATCACCTTTGAACATACTGACCTTCAAATATGGAAATTTTTTACCACATAAGGAAGAATAGACACATGGAAGTTTCTTCCATGATGCGTCCTTTCGAGTTCTGTGATGATTTTCCTAAGCAGAACCACATAAACTCAAATTTCATAGTCAAAAAGAGGGCAGGTTGAACTTCATTACCAATTACAATACCTTTGATGACTCCATAGTAGTCACAGATAAAATCAGGTTAGGGAAAACAAGTTCACATCTTTTGAACTGGGAAGAACATAACAATTACTTACTAAACAATTAAAAATTATTAATTATACCACTGGATGTAGGCCTTGCAGGGCCTAAAGAATATGGGCTGCTTGCACTTGTATATCCTCATTAATCACAGTCTGTTACTGTAATTTTAATGAATGTTTATCTTATTTTCTTTGTGTAATCCAATTACTTTTGTTTTTTTAACCATCGTCAGGGATCTCTTTGTTTCCGGCATCCTGCCAATCAGCCCCCTTTAGATGTGAACAATTCAATTCATTATCGTTAGGTTTCTCTTTTTAATCCCACTTCTGGGTGAACCATTGAAAGAAAATCCAGGAACAGAAGTCCTTGCACAGCAGGGGGAATGAAATGTGTTCTAAACACCTGAGCAATTATGTGCAACAGTTCTCCAGAATGGTAGTCTAATGTCTTTCTAAACTTGTACCATATAAACAATTAGATCATCTGTCATTTCTGCTTTAGTATTAAATTAATTGCAAATTGACTTTAGGATTGAGAAAAAAAAATTAAACTGCTGGAGTGAATCTAAGCATTTTGTGTTTGTTTATGTTTTAATTGGCACATTGCACCTGTCCAAATCATTTCTATGATGCAGATGCTATTACTACAATCCCAGTTGATTACATCAACCCCTCTAGTAAAGACAGGAAAAATCAACCTGCCAGATTAGCAGATTTAGTGAACAAGGTATTTCTAAAACCTGCAGAAATTTTCATGAAACATACATATAATTATGCAGCAAGAGTAGAAGAACAGCAAATAAACACCAGCCTGACACTTCTAGCAAGAAATATAGGATGGTGAGTACTTAATCATAAAGGCAACTATTTAAAAGCATGAATAAAATTACAAAATTATTTTAGTAAACCAGAGACTAGAGGAGTTGTAAGAGTAAACATGAGGCAATTGAGAAACATAAGAGTATGACCAAGGTTTCTTTGTTAACAGAGATAAAGGAAGAAGAGATAAGCAGCCCCACCAGCTTTGCAGGCTCAGATATTGGAAAGAGAATAGGCACTCTCCCAGGCTGCTAGACTAGATCCACTTCCCTGCCCTGATGATATGGTCACACAAGCTCTGGTGCTGTCACTTGGCGGTGGCTCAGGGTTTCCAGCACTGGGCACCGTGGCTTAAGTGCTACTGTGCTTGTTCATACAGTCAAGAGGGCAGTGAGTATCACCCACTGACAGAGCAAAGGCCTGACAAGCTAAACAATGAAGGCAATAGCTGGTGGAAAAGCCAAACTGGCTTTTCTTCTAAGGCTGATGAATGCCTTCCTTCTCTTTTCAAATGCTTTCCTTCTCTTTTCAAAAAACATTTTAAACATGTTTTCTGCTGAAAAGAAAGATTATAATAAAAGTTTTATGGGACAAAAATACTGTAATACCAGAAATTGTCTGCAACACTGGAAGACAAAGTATTTCAGCCTATCGACCAGAGAGTCTTGAGCTGGAAATTGTAATTTACTCTTGGCTTTAGGCTCAGACATTTTTCTGACTGACACTCACCAGCATTCTAACTGCTAGCATGATACTTGATGTGGCTTAAGCAGCTGTAACGTCCCTCTTGATAGACAGAGAAATATATGGGGTTTATTGCTCTTTTAGTCTCTTCTGAGAGAGCAAAGGGGGAAGGTTAGGAAATAACATCATGCCATTGCCTGGCAAAGACAACAGGCATTTTCTCATTTGGATTGGAAGGCTGTAGAAGCCTTATCCATCCCAGCTGGCTTGACTTCTGCTACCACTGAGAGACAGCAAATCTGTTGACAGGGTGTTAAGTCTAGACAGCAGTTAACTAATCAGATTACAAGTAAAACAGTCTTCTAAAAACTTATTGGAGACAGACACCACTCTGGTAACAAGATATTGGCAGCTTGATGTTCAGTCTTGGGAACTGAGAGGTAGTTCTGCTTCAGAAGTCCCAGTGAACTCAGCTTCTTGATGGTCAGCATTTCTCAAGACTATAGAGTTCACAAGTTCCTTGTTTTTGTCATTGACTGTACTTTTTTTTTCCAGTTCTTTATTCAAGTCTAGGAATATATCCACTTGACCAGGCAATTATTTTTCCTACTAGCAATACACTTTTGGTCTTTTGAAATGTACTTGACTTAACTCCTCTCATCTCTATTCTGTCTCAGGGAACCTCGAATCACAAAATGCTACTACTCATTGCTTTTTCTTCTTCAGTCAGAGGTAATTTATGCCAATAGTTTCTCATGCCAGCTGTAGGTTATTCAGTCTACAGCTGAGGTGATGAGACAAAGAGACATTAAGATTCTCCAGAGTACTCTTGAGAATTATAATTTCACATACTTCTTTGCAATAGCAAACCATCAAATTATGTTTTCCTACCTCCTATATAGTATTAGAGAGTTTTCAGTGTGTCATGAAAAAGACCATATAGCTGAACCAAAAGATGGCAGAGAAAAATGCAGGATTCAATCTATCTCTGCCAGTCTTGTTTTTGACTCCTCATCAATTCATGTTTTGCTACCATCTGGAGAGCCAAGGGTAAGCTCACTGTACTTATTGGTAGCAGGTTTGCAAAGGCACCTTTTAGATGAGCTCTAAGAAAAGAAAAGAACTAAGATGGTCTGGAGCCTTGCTGGAAGATCAGAAGCAGTGAGACTGGGACACTTCACCCTGGAGTTTTCCTATGTCCAGCTGAAGAGATCAGGAAAAAGTTCCTAACCTGATGGATTGGTTTTTGTGCCACACTTTGGATTCGGGTTTCTTGATCCATCTGACCAACTTTCCTGTTCTGTGAAGAATAATGGTCAGTGCTTACCAGTCAGTCATCTGTACTCATGGTTAACTCCATCCCCCTGTTGTCACTGAGAGTCAAGGTCCCTTCAGACTCTCATGTCACTGGTTTGACCTGCACTACTTGCCAGTATGTGCCAGCCATAGGCACTTTCTGTGGCAAGTGTGCTGTGTTGGACCTTTTCACCACTTCCTTCTTCTCTGGGGAGGGAGGAAAGACACTTCACTCTTGTTATCTCCCAAAAAAAAAAAAAAAAAAAAGCAGAAAATCCTATTAAGTTAGCAGTTTCATGTTGTCATCATATCATATCATATCATATCATATCATATCATATCATCATATCATATAATCATATCATATGCCATTTATCTAAGGACCTATTTTTTTTAAACAATGCATGTGCCATCGTTATTTTTTAATCCAGACCTGCCATTCATTCCTATTGCAGAGTAAAAATTCTTTTGCCTTTCAGTGAGTAGAAAAGTAATTCTGAGGGAGATTCCTCAGAATCAGGATGGATTATGCATGACAGGCAAGTCAAAGGTCAGAGAGCAGATAGGAAAAAAACAAATTGGTGCCCCCACTAGATTAAGAAACAAGACTTTTTGAAACATACCTGTTTCAGCAAAAAAGATAGGTAGGTGTTTTTGCAAACTATAATTTCTACTGATTATGGGAAGTGTTTAAGGAAAGGAACACACAAAGTGTTCCAAACACATCACACCCACTAATCCCAAGACACCCATACTGAAACTAGAGTCAGGCCAGAGAAATTATAAACAGGCTGGTCAGGGAACTGTTCTGTGAACATGACATTTTCATAAGGATAAACAAGCCAAGGCAGAAAGGAGTTGATTGTTTCCTTTGCAGATGCAGTAATGTGAATCTGAGAAAAAGAAATTGTACCAACTACAACAGTGTAACAAATAGTAAAAGTGTAAAAATAATTAGTTTTTATAACAGTTTTTGCAGTGAAGAAACAAAAGGGAATAAAAAACAAAGGAATCGAGGTATTGATTCAACTCCCCTCAACTTCCTGGTCTACCTGGTATCAACATTTTCCTCTCAGGTTTCTCAAACATAGTTTGTCTTTTTAACTTTTGAAGATAAGTTTATTTTGTCTTTCTCAGTGAGAGTAAAAATCTCTCCATCAAAAACAATATTTCATCCATTTCTTCCAAGTGTATCTTCCAAGGATATATATACAATTAAAAAAGGAACTCACCTCTCCCCTACAAACCTGAAGCTTGCTGCTACAGGATGTTTTACATTTCAAAAGTCTGTGTGAGTTAAAATGCAGACAGCTTCATGGGAAAGGAGGTTCCTCAAGTGCTATTAAAGGCAGTAGCTCAGCTTTCCTCTGAAAGCTGGAAATAGAAATGAACAAGTTACTGCACACTTGGTCCTCTTTTACTTTCTTCTTCAGTGCTTCTCCCAGATAATATTGGATGGGAGCTGGTGATGCTAATGAACAACTGAGCTGATCCAAATGAGCCGATGTAGTGCTAAGGTCTCAAAAAAAAACCAGTTGCGGTAAATATCACCTTGATATTGTCAGCAGATTTAATGTATTTTTTCTATTGGTGAAGGATTCTGAAAGATAATGCCTTTTTCTTCTCAGTTCTTAGAAATACATTGAGGATAAAATTTCTGTTCCTGATATTGCAAGGCAAAATTGTTTGACTTATACTGGAAATAATAAGAATTTTTCTGAGTGACTTTCCTTCTTTACTTCCAATGTGGGGCCCTTGGAAAAAAAAAGTAAAGGAAAGGAAAATAATCCCCGTGTCTTTAACTGTTTTATGACCTCACTAAAAGACAAAATTACAGTAGTCTGAATGTCCTACATATTATTAAAAAACTACATATTTACATTCCTAAAGATTTTTTTTTGTTAATTCACTTGCATTTATCCTTAAACATTTTAATTCTGGGGAATTTATAATGGGTTTTGTAAGTTGTCAAAAATCTTGAATGCAACAATATTTTACTTCAAGACGTGTTTTCAAAAATCACTCTATTGTAATGTTTTTGTGGGGAAAGGAATATAAATAAGAGGAGGGGGAAAGGTTTGACATTCATGAACATTTTCAAGTGTTTGAGTCTTAGCCCATCTGTTCTTTAGCTTTTCCAAATTTCTTAATATACAAGATCTTCTGTGGTGCTTTACAGAAACAGCCGATCATGCAGTATCTGAAGACAGCAGCTAGCCCAATACTGATAGCCAGATGTGGTGTAATCTTGGCTGGGATTAATGGGATTTCAGAACAGTTCTTGACCTCACAGAAATCAGGTCAGGGAAGGCCAGGTGAAAACAAAAGAGGAGTCCTGCATAAAGAGAGTTGAAACGGTCTATTTGTGAAGGTAATTGCATGAAACCAGGGTTAGGAGGTAGCTGAGCAAAATAAGGCAGGACTTAATACAGAACATGTGTGTATGAGGAGAGGTACAAGTAAGGGTACAAAAATGCATTAAGACTGCTTGAAAGTATTGGTAAAATAGTGGAAAAAGAACTGCCTAAAGCAGTATGTAAGAACCTTCACAAAGTCTTTGGGAAAAGTCCTCTTGTTAAAGACAATGTTGCACAACTGGCACCACTGATGGGAAGAAGGGCAATTAATTACAAGTTTCACAGTGGGAAAAGAGTGAAATCAAGATGCCTCAGTGTCCTGCCCAAAGATCAGCACTGCTCATTTGTATTCTAATGATCTGGAAAAGGAGAGAAGCATGATACCACAAAGTTATTTCAGGTTTATCCTCACAATGATCTCTGAACTCAAATATTTGGAACAAGTTAATCAGGTAAAGTGATCAGGAAAAATGAACTAGAAAATTAAAATCAACCTTAATGAGTAAAATACATTACAGAAACCTACTCTAATGTTAATGCATTCCTAATTAATTGTATCAGGTCAAGAAAAGATTTATTTTAGTTTGAGTGGCTCAAGAAGATCATAGTCCAAAGTTCAGCAGCATCAAAGTTACTCAACAAAACATATGCATGTGAATGGCGTCAGAAAATACCAAAAATTATAGTCCTTTACTATACCTGAAGATAGCATTCACCTATAGCTATATGATCAACCTTAGCATGTATGAAAGTAAAGATGTAGCAGAAGTAGGGATTAAAGAACTTCATGCTGTTTCTTCAGGTGTATTATGCCTGAACTGGAAGGAAAAAATGAAAAGGGCATTGTGAATTTCAAGGCAATAATCTACAATACAGGAAGAGTGGCATTTAACCTTCAGAAAAAGCAAAAGGAAACAAAAGAAATGTGCTGAAAATGAAAACAGAAACAGAATGAAAATTCTAGTAAGGGTGAAACATTGGTAAAAGACGATGAGTGCCCAGGAAAAGACAGCTTGAAGTGCCTTTGGCTGACTTACAAGTAACTTTTTTTTTCACAAAAGTATCTTTTATTGAAAAAAATTCAGCTTCACTAAAAAAAATCTAACCTTAATCTAATCTGAAAGCAGTGACCTTACTTAAATCCTGTAAGGGATACAGAGCCATGTAAAGCCAGCTAGCAGAGTGGGAAACAACATATACTACAGAAATAAAGAGAAATTTAGCTAAATTAATGTCTAAAGACATATAATTTCATAAAATTAAGTCTACTTAGAGGAATTAGCACCATAAAAAATCTAACCAAAACCAAGCGAGTAGCAGCAGGTTTCTGGTTTAAATTAAAGATGTGAAGTGGAAGGATACAAGCAGAGAATTCTTAGAAAATGGAAGAAACAATCATGAAAACCAAAGAAAAATACTCTCAGATCTGAAAGTTTTAATATGACTATAAACCTTTGAAATCGTTTCTACAAATAGAACCAAAAATAAGAAAAAACTTTGGAGGGCAGATGGGAACAAATGCTTCCATGATATGTTGTAGGTAGCTTTAGGGTAGAGAAGGAAATGGATGATATTAAGGACTTTCTTGAAACAGGAAATGCAAACTGACTTTTTAAATGTAAAGAAGAAACAGAACAGAACAAATATCCTCATAAAAATAAGACACACAGGAAACTAATCCAAAGAACAAGATGAGTCACTGAGACACAGTAGCAGAATGTAAAATTAAAATAAGAGATCACAAGCCCCAAAAGAGAGAAGATACCAAAGAAAAAGAAAATAATGGGTTTGGGAAACTTCCTAGGTTCTCTGACAAAATCAGTACTGCATCACAGCTTTATCCAGCTTGCTATTTGGTTTAAACAGCTGTTAAAAAATTTATATTTCAATGGGATGCTGTGAATTTCCACATATTGTGGAAAACAGTAAATGCAAGGAATATAAAATTAAAGACTGCTTCAAGTTCTGGAGATAAGGCAAAGTTACAGATTAGTTTGGTATCAAATACTAAAGCTTGGGAGTTAGTATGCATGGCAGGCTATACAAAAATGACAGTAATATTAAAAAAACAAAACCAAAAAGAAACCTAAATTCTAATCACATTTTATTCTGTAAGGAAACATCATGATCTTTATTCAATGCCCTAATTATAAATAAGTTGTAAAAATATAATGAGATCCATATTTTCAGAGGCAGAATTATGCCCTGAAAATGAGAAAAATTAGAAAATAATACATGATGGATTGGTTAAACATTGTGTAGATTGTCAGAGAGTTCGAAGACCCCAGAATATCGTTCCACAACTAGGAGAAAGAACTTTTCTGTTACAAAAAGCTCACATTGTTCTTAAAAAATACCAAGCACAGCCATATTGGTCATCAGGCCATATAAATGTAGGGAACACAGTAGGGAATAAATTGACTATAGCAATTTGATTTTTTTTTTTAAAAGACATACTGATGCATGTAGAGCACACTGTGGCTACACTCAAGTCAGAAGCTATTTAGCAGGAAAACTAGCAGTAGCTGCTCTGCTTGCCCTCATGTAAGGTCACCTCCCTCGGGTTTTTTCTTTATTTATTAAGATCCTTCATAAATTTACTGAGGGAGAACAGAAAACTAACCACAATTCATCTGAATATTCAAGAGAGGCACAAGACAAAATAGATAAAAATGTAGCAATGTTTTTCAAAGAAACAGATCTGAATATTGAGCCAAGGTAGGATATTAATTTTTTGTCTGCCATCTGACCTAGTCTGATATGTTCCTGTGACAGGACTTTATATGGATTGAAATCTTGAGGTGGATCTACCTACATGATCTCTGAAAAGAAGCTCTAAAAAGAGACTGAAAGGCTTCAGATGCTTCTATTAGTGACATTCTTAATATTCATCTACATAATAATTGCAAGGAGCATTCTTTGAGTGAACTCAGAGCAAGCAGGGAAGACAGAAGGGAAATGAAAATGGTTTCTACTACCAGTAGAAAGACCAGTAGTCTGCCTGTTCTTCATGTCTTTCTCCTAGGCAAGCAATTCACAGGTGAGTTGCAGCAAGCCCTGCCTTCCTTCCCTCTAGCCCATGCTACATTATTTTCATCCCTTTAGAAGCCTGCTTGTTTGATCCTTGCTCTTTCCTGTGGTCTCCCAATCTCTCTGCAGGAGCTACATGCACCAATTCATGGGTTTTTAGCACCACACCCAGAGGTCTCCAAACCTTTCTGCCCCAACTTATTCCTTTGCTCTCAAAGGGAAGAAGCCACATCTCCCTCCTCCCTCCCTTCCCTCCTCTCCCTCCCCTTCCCAGGATTGTGCTTGAGCCAGTCATCTAAAGGAGGGTAACAGAAGCTGGAGATAAAATCTTCAGAAAGACTTTTCATCCCAGAACAGCAGCAAAAAATTTTCTGCGGTTACTTCAACATCTGTAGATGTCACTGATCTAACAGTGTACTGCTCTGGCTGGCATTCAGAGCCAAGAAATCAAAACCAAACAATCTTTGTGGAGACTGGCTGGGTTAGCCTGAAGGGTAAAAGGGTTGTGCATATACTTTGTAAAACAGATAAGAGAAAGTGATGGAAATAGATAAGAGGAAGTGATGAAAATCTAACAGAGAAGAAAATATGATGATGTGTTACCAGGTCAATGGTGGGAGGTAGACCAAAATAAAGTTTCTTACCTTTAGGAAAGAAGCAAAACAAAGCAAGAAAGAAAAGTAAAAAAGAACATAAAATCTTACACAAACTTACATTTCTGAGTTATATAGGGAGTTTCTGTACTAGGGAATGGAGTTTCATCTTGCAGATTTCACTTAACCAGAAAAACTAGACAGGGCTGGCTCTTTTTTTTCTGATGGTTACTCCAAAGAAAGCAGTGAGGCAAGTTTTCATTAAAAAACAAAGCAAATAAAGGATAGATTAATGCAAATAAGATAGTAAAGCATGTTTTTAAAGAATGGGTAGGGCTGGACATTTGTTGGAGGAGGCAGAATAGCTATTACTAAAATAAATTTGCTCCCCAGACTTTTTTTCCAAATTTACTTTAATAAATGCATGTATATTTGCAACCATGTTAAAAGTTTGTCACAGTCTTCTTCCTCTAGAGAGATAAGCATAGTATCACTGAACTCAGTGATTTCAATGGTCCCAGACCTCTCAAGAGTCAGGAAAGTGGGAAGGAAATTGTGTCCCTCCTTTGTTTCTTTATTACGGGTTTTTCTGTGCAGGTTTAAAAGTGTAGATGAAGAAGCTCACACTAGTGTGAAAGTCAAGGAAATATTTTCCCTATAGGCAAATTGAGTTCACTATCAAGGGTAATAGTTAAAAATATCCCCCAGCTGTGACTTTGATCTTCTGATCTTTGCCTGACACCAGTCCATGGTTGTTTCTGTGAGAGTCTCTTATCAAGTTCTCGCTGAAGTCAATACAGGAAACTAATGCAAAACCCTAAATACTTCTATTGCCCCAGCAACATGAAGCTTCTGACATGTACAGCAATCACTTCTACCTATCAATTAATATTTTTCTTCTTGTTCCTTTGAGCCAGCTCCAATTCCTCATTCTATTTCTAATAACAAAATGGTCAGACAAGGATGTAAGGTTATAGATCAAGTCACCTGAAATGGACAGGCAGCAAAGGCCTCTAAGCATACATTTCAAAGCTGTGCTAAACTGTTTTTGTCTTCTTGTTGCGAGTATTCCAAGTTTCATCCTTTTACTAGCTATGGATTTATACACACTTTGAATTCTTTTTAATTAAATGGATTGTTCTACTTTTGCACTTCCTACATCATCATGAGTATATTGAAGATGTAAAGGTTGTGTGAAATTATTTTACTTCATCATCTCTCTGGTTTTACAGAGAGGTTTTTTCAGTTTGCTTTGCCATATGTACCTTTAGTGTGCTTTTGAGTCCTTTTGCATAGACAATTCAAGAAAACATTAGACACAACTGAGCCTAACAGCAAATTACTGTTTGCAAAACTTGAAGAAAATTTAGGGAAAAACTCTTTATGTGAACTATTATTACTTTCATACTTAAAAGATACATCTTGGGCACTGTGAATTTACGGTTCTTGTCTATACTCACAATGAATTTTAACTTACAGGGACTTATTTTTGGCAGTACAAAGCAACTCTGTTTCAGGAAGAAATGACAGGTTTGCATCAGTTGTTAAAGACAACAATACCTGCAGTGCAGACAGAGCACTAAACGGCTCACTTTGTGATGCTGAGGAGCTCAGTTTGAGCTGTTAGTTTCCAGCATTCTTCTAGGGATTCTGGGTCATTCTGTAAAACTGAAAGATCAAAACCTATGTTCAATGAATGAAAAAAAAGGAAATATAAGAAACTTTTAATGCATATTTTCTCCACCTAAGATGGTTTTGTCCTTTTAATTTTCAATTTAGGGATTTTAGATTTTTTCCCTGGTATCTCTAGGAACTATTTATAATTTTAATTCCATTTCAAAAATGTCATTAATCTGTTTTGTTAATTAATTAGGAGCTACCTTGTTCCAAGTGCTCGTATGTTTTAGTTTCTATACAATGTGTCTCTATCACTCAGCATACAAAAATACTTTTCCAATATGACTAAAAAGATTAACAGCAATGACCAAAAATAATTTGATGAAAATTCTTTATATCTTAAAGTAAGATCTTATTGTTATCCTACATTCTTAGCTTACCACTACAAATTCTAGTGGTTCCTGGCTGATCAGACAATAAATTAATTGCTGATAACATCTTTGTTAAATATTGCAGGAATATATGGCTATAGTTGCATAATATGGGAAGATTTAATATTTTCCCCAAAATAAAAAAGCATATACTATTTTAGATACAAAGATGCATATGCACCTATAGATGCATAGTTTTATAAATATTATATGCAATTATAGCTTCATTGGTACCAGGCTGCAGTTAAAAAGGGTCTTTGTGATTCAGAAGAATTTTGATAGATTAAATTTAGATGTTACATTTTCTTAGCCCATTTTCAAAAATTTTTCCTAGGCTTTACTCAGGTTTATAATTCTACCAAATACCATTGCAAGTAACAACAATAAGACAACTGTTAAACGACGGGTCCAAAAGAGGGAAACAATCTCTAGCAAAACAGTAAGACATTACTTACTGGTGACTGACCTTTCCCTAATTGTGTATAGTTTACAACTAAACCACAAGGACAAGGGAGGTAGGAAGGCCCCTCTTCTGCATCCTTACAAAATGAGTTTCTTTTTAAAGTGAAACAGCATTATTGATCAAAGCAAAGGGTAACGCCATATGTAAAGAAGAAACAGCTGGCAGTCACCTTTCTGTCACTCACTTACACAGCTCCACACAGACCCACACTCATTAAAAACAGGTCGGATCGGATTCCAGGTTCACCCTGCAAAATTAATGACAACCTTGCAATAAAGTAACAGCATGAATTTGAGCCTTGTAATACAACGTGATTACTAGCGTTTTTATTAGCTGGGTTTGAGCAGCAGGCCAGGCCGGCTGGTATTTGACACACAAACAGGGATGTTACCAGGTGCGCTGCTCTAAAGTGTCACATCAAAGTCACAGCCCTGCTGGCTTGGTTTACACCTGAGCCAATTAGCTTGGGAGATCAGAAGAGGCTGAAAAAGAATACGTCTTCTTATTTTTGTGCTGGAGAGAATCACTTGATCCCAGGTAAGACGATACAAGGGGAACAATGGCAGATAAAGTATGGCAAAGGAGGAAGCGGGCACGAGGCAGGGGAATCGGTGAGAGGCTGTGATAAGAGAACTATCATCAAATAAAAAGCAAAGTGGAAAGCAAAAGTGCCATATGCCTGTCCCTCTCTCGGTGTGTTTGTCAGTCTTTTGTCTGCAACAAAGGGGCTAATTGAAATGAAACAATCTCCAGCCTGTTTGCTGGCACATCAAATATGCTGTAAGATCTGCTGGTTCTTGCTTTTCCTGAATTATTGAAGAAGTATGGCTTCTTGAGAAAAAAAAAAAGAAAGAGTGGAGGGATCTTCAAAATACACTGCCTTTTGAGGGGGGTGGGAGAAGGATTTTGCTTTTTTAAGTGAGTTCTTCTGTTGTTCCCAGATTTCATTTAAAATAATGTAATAAAAGGCCTGTACAAAAGATGGAAGAACTTCAAATGCAGTGCTTAACTGGGGTACTCCCATTCCAAGTTAAGTGTCTGAGCCTGAACCTTCAGATACTTTGAAATGACTTTAGCATGAAAATCTCTGTCCTCTGTTTCCTCCTGCAGGAAAGCAGGTTGTCAGCTGTGAGTTTTGCCCTCTTTTAAATATGCAAACAATTTAAGAAAACAGAAATGAAAACAATTTCAAGGTTGCAAAATCAAAAAGTATGATTTTTTTTCTTAACCAGTTTGTTTGGCAGTGACATTCTCATTATATAAACATGAAAAGCAAATGTTGCTGTATATTAAGGCAGACATAAAAAAACCCAGAATTTAAATAAAAACTGACCTGGTTGAAGTTGAAAAGCTGAAATGCTTGAAACAAGTGTTTGCAGATCCTGTGTTTTAGCATTCATTAAGTTTTTCTTTTTTTTCCCCCAAATCACTCAGAACCAAGATGATAAAAAATGCAGATATTTCCAGAACTATTTTACATGAGACAAATTGAGAAACTCTTAATTAAATTAAATTTGATCTCTGTAGAGTATGAATTGCAGGTGAATAACTTCATTTTCTCAAGAGATATCTACCAGAGTAGATCATCACATTTATTCCCAAAATGTCTTCTTCTGAGCATAGATTTTCAATATTTAATTATAGCTATTATTGAGACCAATAAAAGCAATCAGAATTCCAGAAAAAGTGACTCTGCAAGGCAGGACTGAGAAAGAAGTAAAGCAGCTTCTTCTTACCCCACTATAAGAGGGACAGATGAATGTCATTCATGATGGGGCAGATTTCTAGTTGGGCATTCTTTTTATCATGCAGTGGGAGATGTCTTGAAGGAGCTGAGGCCCAGAGCAGCCAGGAGACAGGGGGAAGCACTAATGCCAGAGACTCCCAGTGTTCTCAGTAGATACTCTGACTTTGCTCTCAGAAAGGATGGACCTCTGTGCCAGTCTATATGGCACAGTGCACAGTGTACAGGGCAAAAAGTAGCAGCCTAGATACTGCTGGGACAGGAAAACTGTGGGATTTGACCTTTCCTATGCTGTTTGTGGTTTCCAGAAAAATATTTGCTAACTGTCTCTCCACTCCTTCTTGAGTCACTTGAAGAGCAGCAGCAGCTCAGATTCCCTGAGAATGCTTGAGATTTGAGTTCTTAAGCTCTCAGACTGCTGGAAAGCTTTATAAAAGATGGGTGCTTTTGCTATAGCCAGGACCAAGTGAATTACTGTGACTGTGGTTATATCTCAAAAATGCCTCATTTTGTCTATCCTTCATTGCTTTGGCCAGGGATATATGGAATAGAAAATTCCATAAAGTCAGCTTCAAGCACAAGGAAAATTCTTGTCAGTATGTCACACCCCTAAAGTGACACAGGTAAGTCTTTACTTTCTCAGTCCTTGTGGGTGTGGGCTCCACCCTACAGCCACACCAAAATGGAAGTTTGGGTATCAAAGAGATTTGGTGATCCACTGGAACATATAAAGAAGAGGGCTTTATACTGTGCATAGGAGCACAATTTTTCCATCAGCTTTAGTACAGACAACTGACCCTCATCTTAACAGACCTCGAGCCTTCCCTGGATGGTTTCTAGTTCTTCCAGGATCATTTCTCCCCTTAAGGATTTCTGTCAAAAACCTACAGAATTCTGTCTGAATATGTTCTCGATATGTAATGGAAGGCTAAATCTAAATCATATTCTCTGGTGGCTCAAGTTGCCGCCCTTATACAAACTGCATTGTGGAAGGAATGTGAATTCACTCATTCTATTAATTTCAGAAAATTAATACTATTTTAATCAGCAGCTTAATAAATGCTTCTAGTATATAGAACTGATCCCATATATGTGTGAAATAATCTTGCTTGTTTTTTACTGCTTGCACTTTGTAAAGCACCTTATGCACTTGAAAACTTTTGATTAGAAGTCTTTTAAAATAATTTATTATGATCTTGGCTCAAAGAAACTGAAAATACAACTAAAAAAACCCACAATAATCATTTTTTTCACAGATTTTTAAAGTGTATTTATTTTTTAATTTATATTTTGGAAATATTTTGGAAATATTTTGGTATTTCATTTCTCTCCCAACAAAATATTACTATCACACATAGATATGCACGCTTGTGTTCCCTCCAGCAAGTTTTCACTCATTGGCCACAGTCATCCAAATATGACAGAGGAGTAGATTTGTTGGAGAGAATAACTCCTACAAGCCTTGTCAAAATAGACATTAGTAGACATTTATTATTGTCCCCACTGAAGAAAAGGTTCACGTAGAGAGAATCCACACAGAAGGGAATCCAGTAAAAACTCCCACTGTGGGAAAACTTCAATCACATTTTCAATCAGAGACTGCATCTTCTTAAATGCCAACTTCATCAATCTTTGGTATGAATCCATAAAAAATAAGTGTCCATGCTTTTTATGCACAGAGAACTAATTTCATACTTTTTTTTCCTCTCCAGACTGTTACTAAATTTCCCTTTCAGCTTTTTAAATTGCATATAGAAGAAAAGGGTGAGAGGAGATAGGAGTCATGGGGAAAAATAAATTATGAAACAAAAGATCATGTCCTCCAAACATACTTTAGAATTGGAACTGCAAAAACCTCACTGGTAAATGTAGAAGTTTTCAACAATTTGAAGTTTGTGACTATTTTAATCGCTATCCAAAAATATCCAGGCAACTCCAAGAATATTTTTTTCAGTTGTAATGGTCACAGTACTTTTATACAAAATGCAACTCTCCTTTCTGCGAGAAGCCAGCTCCATTCTACTGAAACTGCTTAATTTCTTTGGGCTAAAGACTAATTTTTCAAGAGTTATTAGCAATATGTTAAAACTGAGTCTTTGCTGATTTCTGAAAGTTATAATGTTTTAAATTACTTCACTTGATATGTATCAACATATGCTATACAATATTTTTTAAATTGAAGACAAAGTATTATGCACTTTGTACTACTGCTCAAGTACAATTTTTATATGTCATCTAAATGAAGAGAGAATGTAAACAGCAAGAACAGGTTGGCTGGAGTCAGAACCCTCCCAACAAATCAATTAATGCTCCTCTACTCCCCTTAATGCTTTTAAATTAGATTAACAGAATGCTGACCCTCCTTTAATAAAGCCTAGTTTCGCCCTGTGGTGTGCATTTAGATACTAATATCAAAGAAACAAGTCTGACAAAGGGAGGATAAAACTTACCAGTAGGGCCTGGTTCCCTGCTATTAGGATAATTGCTCAGGCTGTAGAGTTGCTAAATTATGTTAAATATGCAGACTTTTTTTTTCTTTTACTGACTGCACATGGAAAGAACTCACTGGCAGAAACTTTTGTGTATTCTCTGACTGTTCCATTTTAAACAACTCAAAGCTGGTACTAAACAACAAACAGTGTACTTTTGATATGAAGTAGTTGGAAGACAAACACTTCATGCAGCCAGTTGTCTATTGTAACTATTTCTAAACTGCCATATTTCAAAGGACATCAAAAACCTCAGAAGCTGAAGTAAAATAAAGAAGACCCATCAAACAGCTGAAAATAAGCAGCTGCAACATACATATACACACGCATACACACACACACACACACATATATATATATATATATATATACATATATATGACTACAACATTCAGAGTATGTAAAACATAAAGCATAAGGGATTGAATTTCTGAAAACAGTGTGTTGAGATTTGTAAAAAGACAGCATAGAAGTTAATGCCAAGTCCAGGAACTCAAGAATTGCATATTGCTTACACTGTTTTATCACCTCTACAACCATGTAAATAAAGGAGGAATTTCTTTACCTGCTTTATGTTTGCATATTTCAAAAGCTTTTCCCTTGAAACATTCTTCCAGCACAAACTGGGACTTGGTTCACTGAACTGAACTTGTGCCCATGTCATGCTGGAGTCTCTGCCATTATCTTTCTATGAAGTCTTTTTTCCCTTGGTATAAACATTCTCTCAAGTGTTGACTTATTTATGATGATTGGGAGGTTTTGGAGAAAAATTCCTGTCCTCAACTATTTGTAGAGGGGACTGGGGAGAATGCAAAAATTCTAGCCACAAGCTTCTTCTCATGTTTTCAAAAATATTGTAAATGAGCTAAGTGATATTTTTCATTTGTATCTTAGAGTGAAGGGTGATTATAGGCTGTGCAGTCCAGATTTATTTGTACAGAAAGATTTGGGGGTTTGTTCAATGTACCTTTCTTGGTTGGAGATCTAGTTTACAAGGACAAATGAACCTTTCACATGAAAAATCAAGACAGGGAAAAAATGTATTGGTGAAAATGAAGCTCTGCATACTCAGCTTAAATTAGGTTGGTGTGTTTTTCACATCACTGAAAGGACAGTTCAAAATGGTGGCTTTAAACAGATGTTTCTATCCACTTTCACACACCCTTAAAAATAACTGACTGATAGGCAGCCTCAAGCTATTTGTCATACTAAAGAGGCTGATGAAAGGGACCACAAAGCAGTGGAGCTCCCCCAAATTCCTCTAATAGCTCTCAGAGAGTTCCCTGCTATTAACACTAATACTGGCTGCCTGCTGAGATAAAGATATAGGACCATTAACCCCATATACTCCCAGCCTGGATTCCTCTCACCAAACTTTGAATGTTTAATGATTGGGTCTCAGTTAGGAATCTCATCAACCATGCTTCCCCTACAGTCAATAGAAAGACATGCTTACCCTTCTGAAAATTAATTACATCTTAAGTGGACTCAAAAGACTGCTGGAAGACTTAGTCCAGTCTCTTCTCCCTGAGCCAGGGGAGCCAAGGACCCTGGACTGTGTTCATTGCTGTAGGCAGGACTCTGCCTCATTCTGCCACCTCAGGAATACACCAGGCTGCAGCCTTTGGTGCCTTCTGCTGCTGTCTTCTTCTTTGCTCACTTCAACAGGAGTTTTCCTTCTCTCTGAAGCTTCATACACCCTCCACACTGGAAATTTCTCTCCATGACCAAAGTACCACCTGTTCTTCACAAAGGCTGTCCCTTATTGCTGTTTTAGTGCAACTTTGTTAGCATTTTCAGCCACATGCAAATCCCTTCAGATCAGCATTGACTGTTCCCTGCTGGGTGCTGCTGTCAGCCCCCCAGTGAGCACCTTGCTTGAACCTTCTGCATTGTTCTTTGGTGGCTTCAGGCTATCTCCACTGACTAGGTTTAAGGACTTCCAGGAAAGTTTATCTGCTGAGTGTGACATGCTGGGCTGTACTATTAATTATTTTACTCCTTCCTCTCTGTGCAGTGTTTAGAGAAACATATTGTCCATTTCTGAGTTCACCACCACATAATTTAAGACTTATACTAAGTTGCCTCATACTGCCTGTGGCATGTCCATTTTTACACACCCTGACCACATATCTATTAGGTCCTTGCACTATTAGCTATGACCTGCTAAGTTAACTTGATGATGATGGTCAATGCTGTTCTCAAAAAGAGTACAATGAAAGAATTATTCCAGTGGAATATGTCAGACAGCATCTCAATAAGCATCCTGCACTTCCTCCTTAAGCAATTTATGACAGGTGCTGAAAAGATGGAATGTTAAGCTTTGGATAGATTTTTAACAGTCATACATAAGCTATTGTCATGAGGCTCTGACACCAGCACTTGGGAGGATTTGTTGTTCCTTACTCTGAGCTAAGAGTAAAGTAACCTTCACTTGTAAAATGGTCTCACACTATATCCATAATTTTTAGGATCTCTCAGAATATAAATGGCATGCTATGGAAAAAAAAGAAATCATTTTCACTACATGTTCTAATGCAATATCTTAGCCCTATTTTAAAAATTCTTGAAAAACCAACCCTAAGCAAAAGATTTATCTGTGCCACTTCTTTGGCTACAAAGACTAACATTGAAGACAAATTTTAACATTCTCTTGATGTCCTTGAATCCTGGTCTTCCCTTTAGGGTTTTCTGTGTTACAGAGTGAAATGTGGTTAACACAGTCACTAATGCACTTGACTTCCTTATTCCCCTCTGGAACATATTTTACTTCAACAGATGTTTTCAAAATAATTAAATGGTGGTGAGCATGCATTATTGACAATGTCTGATGCCACACTAATGCACTCCACGTTTAAACATTTGTCACCAGCAGGGCTGTGTGTTCAGGAATGTTGTGCTCTTTATAAATAACTTCTGTAAAGTATCTGGATTGTAAATGGGAAAAAAATAAGGAAATTCTGATATCTGCTAAATATTAATATAGCATGAATGCAACTGCCAGTCTGTAGCCATGGTAACTGAAGTTTGGCTGTTATCATTTTTATGTTGCTCTTTAAGGTGGAAGGCGGTACCTCAAAGATCGTGTCTTGAACCACTGTGAATGAATGTATTTAGAGCCAGAATTGTGAAAGAAAAAGTATATTTTTGCAAAAAATTATACAATGGTTGCTAAAATTTTCTGGTGAAGTGCTAAATGTTAATGGAAAAAATATATGGTTGATAATAATTAAATGATATTAGATTTTGCCCAGATACACTTACAATTAAAAGAATTAATTTTTTGCTTTTTATTTACATATACAAGAAAGGGAAAAGAAAGAGAAGGAAAACAAAAATTATACAGCCTTTGCCATTACATTATTAGTTTCTCTAAAAACTGAGAAAATATCATTACTATGCTGTAACAAAATTATATTAGGTGTCCAAACTAAAATAAAGTTAGACTTTTTTTCTTATTAGGATTTAATGATATTATTATAATTAAGCTTCTCATTAATTTTTTCATGCTTTCTATTGAGTTACTGTCCCCTGCAGATTTGAAATGAAATGATCATATAATTACAGCAGTCCATTTTTAAATGAGGATATTTGGAATGTAGGTTTGCACCTAGGGCTTTCTGAAATTATGAGTCCTGAGTAGAATTACAAGAGTAATTCTCTTTTGTTGAACCTCATAATTAGAAAGAAGTGGAGAAAGAATGTTATATTTAGAATTCATGGATAAAAGTGTCTGATGCCCTAATAGAAGCTCAATGAGAGTGAATATATGTTTGTAGATATACACAGGAGCATTAAGCACAAATAGTAATGATACTTGCTGCTTTTAATATTGCAAAAGCTAAACACTCAAAATTATGAAATCTTCCCATCCCTATCATGTCCCTAAGTGAAACTCTGAAGCTACAATATACTTGAGATTTTTAATTTTTTCTTGTGGTTCTTGCAGTTATGATTCTGCTGCAGTTAATATGTGAGAACTATGTTTTAAAAGTAAGATCGCAAAGAAAGTAGAAACATTTGTCAATAAATATTATGTCAGGCTAATAGATAACAAACGCATTTTTCTGTTAGGCATATATGTTAAAGTACTGTTCCCCTGTATATATGCATTATGAATCACTCAGAAACAGAAGAAATTAAAAATTAAGCACTTGGACAAAGTAAATGAACTCTATATTCTGCCTCAGATGACAGTAAGAGCAAGAAAAATCTAAATTTTTTTTTTTTCCTGAAAAACTACAGAAAACAAAAGGGAAACATCAGTTCTCTTGACTTAAAAAAATGCCTTTTTATGACACTCCTGAAGAAAACAGTCTGTGTTGGAAGAATGTGTTCAAAGCATCATCATACTAACAACTAACATAGTAGACTAATGATCCTTAATTAAAAAATAGTCTATATTAAATTCACACAGGCCACATTAGACTTCAATCAGTACATAGATTGTATAGAAACTTACAGAAAAATAATAATTAATATAAGCTGATACAGAAAAGGTCTTTAAAATGACAGGAGTACAAGTCATGACTTTCTTTTCCAATCACCTCTGAACATATCAACAGTGTTCATGTTGATTTCAGAAGAAAATTCAAAGAAGATTCTTTTCCTAAGAGACAGACTAAGTCAGCTCAAGTTCATTCCTAATATAAAAGGTAGTGAAAACAGTGAGGAAGCAGGGAATATGCAGGAACAGCTTAAAACAGCCACAAAGGAATTAGGACAAAACACCACCACAGTGTCTGAAAATAAATGAAAACAATACTATTAATCACTAGGTCTTTGAAGAGTAACTGGAAGTAGATATACAACACACAATATAAAAATACTGAATGTGAAACAGTATCTGAGGAGGAGGAATGGTTGTGGCAGAAGTGTGCATTGTATTATGACTGTGCCTCACATCTTCTCAATGAGCAAGAGTTAAGAGTATTTGTGGGTTTGTTTCATTTCAATGAATGGCAGGATTAGACAGTCATAGGCGTGGGATGTGATCTGCGTATAGAAAACTTAAATGCATTTCAGGTTTAGAGTTTAGAAAACTGATCATTTGCATGTCAAAGGTTTCAAAATTCATGCCAAAGTTTGGAAATGTAGAGAATAGAAAACATTTACACGCACACACAAAATTTAATAAAAGGCACAAAGTATTTTCCAACTTTGCCTTTTTCATCAAAAACTCCTTTCTTCAGACAGAAGACTCCAGGTCAATTTTCTGTGTCAAGCTATCCTTCTTAGTGGGAGGAAAAGGTTATTTCTGTCATTCAGTTCTAAATGTGACAAAGTACACCAAGTCCCAAAAGAGAAAAAGGAAAGTAGACATCAGGAGTAGGTGTTTTTGTTGACATTCTCAGAATACAGGGAAGCTGAGCAGTCAGATGGATGCCTTTCACCAAGCAGGTCAGCAATAACCCTGATTTGCTGTGCCCTGGCTCACTTCACTGGTCTGGGTCATTGTGTATTCAGGTTCAGGCAGAGCAGATCCAAGCAGCACCAGAGAGCTGGTGTCCTTTGACACAGCTGGTCTCTAGACTAGGTGACAAGATAAGAATCAGATGGAGAAGTTACCAAAACATTACAGGGAAAGAAAAGCTGTGCAGAAGAGTCTTAACAGTTTTTCAGGCTAGTTCAGTGATGGAGGAGACGCCTTAAAAACATTGAGCAATCAGTGTCATAAACAAAAAGGCAAGTGCAATAACGAAGCAGAAACCCATGGATTTTCCCTTTTCCTCTGATTTTTACCTTTTTATAGAAGTTCTTGAGCAGCAGCAAAAACAAAAAACCCAATCAGAAATAGGTGAAAAAATATTGAGAATGGATCTTACCATAACAAACTGTTTTTCATTTGCACCTTCTGATCCCACACTCCAGGTTTTATGAGAAAAAATCCCAATAGAGCAGCAAGGTTACACACATTATAGACTTCCTCATAATATTTTTTTCCATTTAGTATTCTAATCTTTTTTTTCTGTCATGCCTTTTGTATGGTTTTATTTACAAGTAAGGTAGGACTTCTAAGCTTATATTAATAGAAGGAAGAATTTCAAGTGCATGTTAGGTTCTCCACTCTTCAAGTACATAAATGAAGATGAATTGATAAATTGATACAAAAAGTCAGTGTTGCAATTCCAGGTGTATGAGAGATATGTAGAGACACAATGACATGGAGATGGAAAAGTGTCAATTCCTATACAACAGGTTATAACTCCTGTCCCAGTAGAGTTATATGGCAATGGTTTCCAGGAAGAGTTACACTTCTTCCTGAGACTATATAGAGACTGTGGTTTATTTGCTTCTCTGTGTCTGAAGTAAAGGATGTTTGTATTTGCATATTATAATGTACATTTTCTTCTTTTTTTTTTATTTTTATTTTAGGCTTTCATTGCAATGTTGATTTAAAGTAGTAAAAAATCCATTTATGAATAAAGCTTACATCTTTATTCAACAAAGAGCAGGAGGTCTTTTTAGAAAGAAAAATGGCTTTCATAAGGAAAAGACTAAAAGATGGGTCAGTCAATAAAAATACTGTGTTTTCTCTTGAATTCTTTGTTCTTATATCTTAATCATACCCAGCATAGCACACAGTTTTTTTCCTACTGGTTTGAAAAGCAGGCTTATAATTAATTTATAAGCACTTCTAATTAGTAGAGACAAGTAAGCATTGAAAACCCCACATGATGAGAAGGCTCCCCTTTAAAAACCTCCAAGTTCTCCAACATTCTGCTCTACTACAAGTTAATTAAAATCACAGTCCACTTGAAAGTTGTGGATAAAAATAAAAACAGTGACAAATGCTAGAAACAAAATGTTAGATAATTAGTTTCTGAATTTTGCCAGACCTCAGAGCATCAGAGATATTTCTGATGTATTGCACAAGATCTGGAAGTTTGCTCTTACCCCTGCTCCTGCTGACCTTGGGGGGAATTCCCTCTGTTGTCAGCTGCAGGACATGGCTGGGCTGGACCCCTGAGGAGTGCTGGACTGGTTTCCCCAGCTAAGGGAGGCCAGGACATGTGGATGTGTTACAGACCTGCTGAGCAGCCCTGCACTATGTAACCCCTCCAGCTCTGTCTGTGTGGGTGCCAGAACTGGCACACACCGCTGATGCCAAACGCAGCTGGCATTTGTTAGTGAGGGAAGTTCAGGGTGGGTGAGAAAGAACTGTTCATCTCCAAGAGAAGACGTCCTGACATTGGTGCTGATGGCTGAAATGCTAATCACTGGTCACATGGCTGAAGGAAGACTTGCTCAGTATCACTGAATCATTAGAGCTGGTGTAAGAGGAGGCCAAATTGGTGCTAAGCAGGCAGAATGAAACAACTCTTCTAAATATGAACAATATGAAAAAAGCAAGGGCCAGCAATAACAACGATGGATACTGAGATAACTGACAATGGACAGTGTTGTGTCATCCCATTCAACTTACTAAGACTCAAGGCATCCTAAATTCAATGAGCTGCCTATATGAGGTGTAAGTATGAATGCACATATGAACCCATTATTCAGTTTGCCTTTTGTATTAGTTTTAAACTCTGTGATGCCTTCATGTGACATGTTCAGGTGTTGGAGGCTTTTTCTTCCATGACAAAAAATCTTTTAATGTCATGCATTTTTATGTATGGATACTTTATGTATAGATGCTTAGGAGGGTTTTAGGAGATATTGCTTTTAGCAAACACTTGTGAAAAATCTTACAATAATTTAGAACCTTTACACACAAAAACCTACTTTAATTTTTACCTAACTTATTATTATGTCCAATTTCTAAGATCTTTTTAGTGATATCTAATGTTCTCAGTCTCAACAGTATAAAGGCAATGTCCATGGTTTACCCGCTGTAACTAATAGAGGAAAATACCAGGTTTAGGATGTTTATAACACTGATTTTCAAAATTTCTTTTTTTTTTCTTTTTTTTTCCTCTTGTATTTTTTTTTTTAAATTTAGTAGTACCATTAGATGTTGTTTTTTTGAAGAAAGTTAAAGTGAGGCCCTGGCAAAAATTCTGAGAAAATTCCCTCCTCATGAAAAGAAAAATATTTTTCAGGTTTGCTTGACCTTTTCCTGGGTCCTGGAGGAGTAAAAGTATTAGTGATGATATAGCATAAAAAGTTCAGACTTTCTTTTCAGAGCAGCATACTCTGTCTTTCAAGTTAACGTAAGGCTGGAATAAAGTCATTATATACATATGTGTGTATGAGAGTATATTAGATGTCAATTAATAGTTTTTATACTGATGGTAATAAAAATACCAAAGTTCTTTAGAAACATGCTTACAATAAAAAAGTGTGATCTCCAGAAACTTTCATAACCTGACTATGGTTGGGGCTTAGGTATTCATGTGAGGATAAGATAAGATTCCCTTTTCCCTCAATATTACTGGTCAAGCCAGATGGCTTCACACACTTAGGGGCTACCACTCTCACAAAGTAGTTTAGGAGGTTCAACCACTGTATGGAACACATTATAACAAATCCAAATGCACACCAGTATGTTGTATTCATAGCATCAGAAAATAGCTTGGTTTGGAAGGGGCCATAAAGATCCTAGACCATCTAGTTACAATCCCACTGCCATGGGCAGTTGCACAAGGCCCCATCCAGTCTGGCCCTAAACATTTCCAGGGATTGGTCATCCACAACTTCTCTATAGCAACCTTAGGTTTTGCACAGATTCTTTATTTTCTGACCGTAATAATGTCACTTGGTCATGAAAAATACTTTCTTATGCAGAAAGTAAAATGTTTTATTTCTGTTGGGTTGACAGGTATGAGTTTTTGTTGATCTAAAAGAGAATTCAGCTAAACCAACAAAAGGATTGCATGGATATTTTCACTTGTTTTAAACTAGATGTATTTTTTTTAAGTCAGTTCTTGAACAACGATATCAATACTGAAAAAAAAAGTCCCCACAAGTAATTTAAGCACAAGTAAAACATTAGTACTGTCTTTTTATTAGTCACCTACCTATATGCAAAATCACACTTTTAGATTAAGTCTTAGAGGCTCCTATTTATACAATTTTCACTAATAAAGAAAGATGCCAAAAAGATCTCTTCTCTAATAGAAAACTAGGTGACTTTCTTTGTGGCAAATTCTTTATTCTGTTTTGGAAATTTAATCTCCAGAGATAGACTTCTCAATACTCTTCTGCTTTGATCATCATCTGCCCAAGTAGAAACCAGTGCAGTTCTACTGAAATAAATTTAAAGATTTTAGTTCCTTGAGAAATGATAATTGTACTAGCACTCATGGTGGTTTACAATGCTTCCTGCAATGATCACCTTGAGATTGAAACATATTCATAGTCAGTATTTAAGTTTGAATAACAGTTGTACAGATTTTTGTCATTATTTTCCTAAAATATGGATGGTAAAGCACTTATGAAAACCTCCAGTATTTATCTAACTGGTTTACAAAGCCAACCACACTATTTTTAATCTATGAAAATGCTTAAAGTAAGTTATTTTTAAGCAGTCTATTAAATATGAAAGTCGTCTCCATATTTCAGTTCTTAGCTTAAAGGTTGTTCTCCCACTAAATGCACAAATCTTTTCTTACCATAATCAATCACCACTACGGACCCCATGCTGTTAAAACCAAAGCACAGAACTCAATTTCTAAAACATTAAACAATTTAAAAATATCTGGTTAATTTGTATAATGGATGTCCATAGAAATACAAAGGTGTTCACCATTAGATTCAGAAGAAAGAAGACCAGTACTGCACCGATAAAGCAAGAGATTTTTTATCATAGTTGAAACAAAAAAATGTGTTTCCTAATTCAGTGTGTTGGGTGTGTCTTTTGTAGCTGCTTTATGATGTTGCATAGCATTCCTAAAGCTGTTTTATCTAGTCATCATCCATGGGGAAGTCATTGGTGCAACAGAAAGATGAATACATTTCCTCTTCTTCCTCCTATTCAGAGAAAAAGAAATGATGACACTGATCTCACAGAAACGTGAGAAGCAATGCATAATATGCCTCCTAAAGAACTGCAGAAAAGAATCCCAAACTGAACATCTTGGGATTTGCTCTCCTTGCTGTACTAGTAACGATGCATTGATTGAGCAGATTTTACTGGCTGTCTCTGCCATTTTAAAAGCAAAACTTCCTATAGTTCAATTATCTGCAATAGCCTCCCATGATATCGCTGAGAATTAAATTGCCATTGTTCCTGCCAAACAACAGCTTTTCCTGTAAACTGGCGGAAGGACTCTTTAATGAACATTTATGAGCCCACCCGCCGGAGCGATCCCTTTCCCTGGAGCGGCGAGGCTGCAGGGAGGGCTCCCCGAGAGGCGTTCTACCTGAGTGCACTTTGCCAGATTGATGAGCCTCCTTCCGACAGCTGACTTTTTATGGAGGGAATTTGTTTGGCATGCGCAAGCTGCTTACATCAATATATTATTAAAAGGGGAGGAGGCAAGGGGCTGCGGACACTAACTTGTAGCCCTGCTGCAGCTTTTCTAGCTTGGTTTCTGTATAAATGTAAACCTCTTTTAATCTTGCATTTCTTCTTTATTATTTTCCCCCTCAGAGAAGCCATTTAGCAGTGCAGTGGCATTTTTCCACTTCCCAAACACACATTTGTTCCTCCACAGCTGCCGTGCCCCTCTCATTCTAAGCAGCCCTTTTTTCCCCCTAAATTCTCAATGGTCCTTAGTACAAACATGAATAGAAAGGTTACTCAGCGGGTTTGCATAGTAAACACAAATGGATATTGTTCTTGACATCTTGTGAACTTGTCTCTCTCCCTTGTATCTTGAGAGAACATGGGACCTTCTGGGCCTGTACGAGCCTTGCTGCATTTTTAATGATAGTCCCTGAAATGCAGGGGAGAAAGATGTTGTCACCTCGGCATATTTTATCCCTGATCAAACATTAGCTGGCAGCTGTTCTAAACTTGTAACGCTGTCTCATCTATGCCGGCTGCTGGTTTGGTGGCAAGAGTGCAAAATCTCACCCAGCTTCCTTTTCACATCTCTCTCTAGCCCCCTTACCTATGCCTTGGAGCCCTGCTCTCCTTTCTAGCAACACAACATCATGTCCAGCAAATTAACAATGTACCAAGGTGAGAGTAACAAGGAGACCACTCATTTTTTGAAAAAAATACTTACCAAAATCAGGGTAAACATGACAAGGCATTAAAACATTTAAAAATACTGAATGTATTTTCATATGCAGGGATAGCAGCAGACATGAAGACAGGTTCAGTGTCTTATGTATGAGTATTTGATTTTTGGTTTTGTTTTTTTTCTTCCCTGACGGGTCCATTTGGTCTAAATATTGTTATTTTAGCTCTCAGGGAGGGGGGTTGTTTGTTTGTTGATTGGTTTGTTTTCTTTCTTATTTTAAGAGCATAATAGTTGTTTTTGAGAGAGTGTTCATTGCTAAGGAATGTGAAGGATTCTGGCAGGTGTTTACAATCTTCTATTAAAAAATAATTGCTTAAGCCATCACCATCACTGCAGACTGACAAAGTTATTTTGATGGTTTTGAAAAAGTGCAATTTCTGTTTTGCCAGTGATTTTTTATGATCTGAAGGTCTTCATTATTAAGCTGGAGCCACATAATTTGAAAGTGTTGCTTGTTAATATTTGAGTGTCATTCAGCAGTTCTACACTTGGAGGGAGAAGATGAATGTTTTTTTAAATGGCATTTCTCAAGTCAGTGTAAGAAGTAGGATTTATGGAAGCAATCTTTAATCCTCTCGTTACTATTCTAGATTAAAAAAGGGAATATAAAAACTCAAAAATTCCATTTAATATAGATGACATTGACAAAGAATTATATAACACAGCTTTTCCATTTGAAGCCCCTTTAGTACATAATTATGCATTTTTTTTCCTTGATCCCAAACAAGTAGCACTTGTTCTGCTGTTAGAGACCTTGCTTCACTATCATCTTTGGAAATGCCCAAGAGGCTTTTGAGCATTACACCTACATCTTCTACAACATGCTACCAGTAAGCGCTGATTACAATTAGTAAATGTTCATTTTAACAAATCAAATGCAACTGGTTTTCTATGTGGCCAATGGACATAAGTCCATTTTTTATTCAAGAGTGTTCAGTACACATGAGATTGCTGAAAACACCTTAAAGACCCTGATACAAATGTAATCTTCTTTCTAAAAATATCAAGATGTTTTAGAAAAATAATTTCCCTGTGTAGGGCAATGAAATGTTATGCAAGTTTAGAAATCCAGGGAGGATACTCTGAGATTATTAATTGCTTTGGTCAAAATTTAAATCATTTTGAGTATTATGCTCTTTTCTCCTTACTGCATTGGGGGAGGTGGTGGGGTGGGGGAAAGACTTTGCAGTACTTGAAAAGGTAAAGAAGGGCAACAAGACTAATCCAGGATTAAAGAAAATGAGCTCTGAGGACAGTCAGAGATATCTTTAAACCATATTGCCCAGAGGGAAGATATTTAAAGTGGGGTTCTCTTGGAAGTGTACACACTGCCAATACTCAGGTTATTTTTTTCTGGATTTGTACATAGGCAAGAAATATATAAATGCAAATGAGAAAAAGGTAGTTAGGGGATCACAAAAATCTAGTATGCCCGAGATCACAAATGCTGCAGTGCAGAATAAACTGAAGTATGGTGCTCAAAAAAGGTCTTTGCTGAGGAAAGCAAGGCCAGAGATATAAAAATTTGACAAACAACAAGCACTCCCTCTGACTTGTTTCTCAAATACTGTGAAATCATCATGATTTTATGTACAAGATCATGGCAAAATCATCTTACAAGACACTGTAGACAGAAAGCCGATTTTCACTCTGAAAGGAAGGATGTTATAAATCAGTTGCAAATAACATCTAACTTGACTTAATTAGCAAACGAATTATGAAAATATTTTTCCCCTACTGAAGTTTTGTTTTCTAACAAATAAGCTCCCACTCTTTTGTCCATACTCTATTTCATCTCTGCTCTCTTTCACTGAAACAATAATGCCAGCTACAAGGAAACCTTGCATGAATGTTTTTTTCCCAAGCTTTCCAAGCAGATATTACCAGAGAAATGTCAAGGAAAGTGCCATTTCCGAGTTTACAGCTGCAAAGGTCCTTTTCAGGGAAAGGGAATAAGAATCAGAGGAGTTTGTGGGCAGATCTCCTTTCACATACTGTATGATTACTTGCAGTGAAACAGCAAGAAGAGAAAAAAGAAGCCTTCTCTATACAGTGTCAGGGAATAAAGGGAATCCAAGATGAGCTAACAGACTATTTTGTCACAGAATTTCTGAATAAAGTGAAGTCATGTGAACTTGAACAGTTAACAGATGGATTAGAGACCCAATTATCTGTGGTACTGTATATGAATTCCAACAAAGTTCCTGTGAAAGAGGCAGACTGTACCCTGGCAGATCTGCCTCGAGCCTGGCAAAATGGGTCACTGGTCTTTATTGGAGCCCTGAGACACAAATGGCACAGTACTTGTTGCTCTGGTGGTGATGTTGGTGATAATAAAATGAGTTTTTGAAAAGCTCTTCAAAAGACTCTGTTTTCCATTGATTGACTGATCTCAGACTGATTACAGCACAACCATTTCATGGAGAAGCTTTGAATTAAATGAGGTTACAACCCGATTCAGTCAGGTCTCATGCCTGCTCATCCATTTGACTCTCCAGAAGCCTGAGTAGCAGCCTGATGAAGGATCTGCAGCCTAAATTCCCAGGCTTTTCAGCTCCTACACTGTTTGGTAAGCAATTTCCTGTCACGATATACTCAAAAATTTCCAGAACTGACAAACAGATGGCACTGGGACTCAAAACTCTTCTTCATCACTACTACTTTTTCAAGTTGTGCAAAACACTCTGAAAATAAATTCCAGGTTTGGAAAGGTAGCTCTCCAAATGAACAGTCATGAAAAACTAATCACACATGAGAACTCGGTTTGTGTAAACCAGTCTACAAGAAATTTTAGGAAAAAAACCAAAACCCATTTGTTTCAAGGCAACTGAAATGTTCTGCTTCAATATTTTGACATAACTAGGCAGCTGAGGGCAATTAACAAGCATCTGAATTTAAACAAGATTTGGAATTCAGACTGAAATAGGAATGTCAGTACTAAAATAAATAAAACATAGACTTTTTTTTTGTTACAATTCAGTAACTTCATGAGAATTATCAGGTATTTAGATTACTAATTTTTAAGTTTCACATAGACATATTACTGTACACATCTTCATCTGGCTAACATGCCATGAATGAACAAACCACACACTATCAGTGGGGTAGGGAGAATGGCAGGACAGTTATGCTGGGGGGTTTGGTCATGCTGGAGGTCAGACACACTCTGGACCTGACAGCAATGCAACTGATGGCATGTCAGAGCAGGGGACGAGGCACAGCAACCTGACAACTCCCTTCCTGGGCTGGGGCCTCCCTGCCAAGAAACACTACAGTCCTAAAAAATATACAGACCCTTTTTCTGACAAAGGGCAAGGGCATATTTCAGATTTTTATTGCCTCTTTTGGAGGGAAATAAAAATAAAGGCCATAAAAATAAAAACACAGGCCATAAAAATAAAAACATGTATAGGCTTTTGTAAACACCGCTGTGAGCAGTCACTCAATGACCAGCATTATCTCCCTATTTTTTTATATCTTCAAATCAAAGCTGTCTACTTAGCTGGAACTTGTGGATTCAGTATGGGGCAGCTCCATCAGATAACAACACCCTGCAATCAAAGCCGAGCAGACTAGAAACACCACTGCTTCTGGCTTCAAACTTGGTGAGTTTGAAAAGAATTAAGAGAAGCAGAATAAGAGGGGGGCTTGGTTAGAAAGTCACAATGTAAATTTTGCAGAGGAGTCCAATCTCACTAGTCACAGCAGGGAAATAAATTTGACATGCAGCGTGTCTGAGAAAAGCTCTACCCAGCCCCAATTCGCAGATGAGGGGACTGAAGAGGAGTCAGGGGAGACTATCTCTTTATGACATGATGGCTGATTCTGATAATTTGATGGCTACTCCCAGGTCTAGGAATCATGGCAGCTGATCCAGATACATCATAAAATGTTCAATCCATAACACAACAAATCAAGATAAAAGCTTTCTCTAGTGGACAAAATACTCAGGCTATCACTTCACTGGTGTCAGGTTAAAGTGTGTGTCAAACATGAAACATTGTTCAATGTAGCACATCACAGCTGAGCAGAGGGAAATCTTTATTGTAGATTTCCTTTTCCTTCTTCCTCCTTTTCCTCCCTTTTTAAAGCTGGTACCATGATGCAAAATCTCAGATACTTTTTCCACACTGACCAGAAAACACCTGCAAATTCCAGACCACAAATCCAACACGCTTTAATCAAATATATGTTGCTTGTAGGTGCCGACTCCTGGTTGCAGGACTTTTTTTGATCAAGAAAACTTGAATTCTTTTCTCCAAATTAATAATTCTTAGACAGATGGGTACCATGTCTGACCATATTCTCTACTTCTATTGCAAAGCCAAAGACTTTAGCAGTGACAGTTGTGGAAAGAATGAAAACTGGCTCTTTTGGTACATGAGGTCTTAGTCGTGAGCCTCCCGTAGGCTGCTCCCTCAGCTATGGTTAAAAGTCCTAAAGGACAGAATTTACTGTCACATCCTGTAAACAGACAGGTCCTTTCAGCATGATAAGTTTCCTCTGATCATACTGAAGATTTAGCTAACAGAGCATCTTGCCTGACTGAGGCCATAGACTTCTTTAAAGGTGCTCACCTGTCAGAACGCAAGTACCAGATCAGATAAACCAAAAACTAAACCCCTTAAACCACTGTCAGCTGAAACCTTTATCTAGTTTGTAGTAGGCAAAGGTGACACTCCTTCCTGGTCCTTATCAGGACAGTGATTTTTATCCACGACCAACCTCTGTCCTTGCAGCATTGTACTTTATGATGCAGACTCAGCAAATTCCTAAAAGACACTTAATGCCACAGTAGATACCAGTCAGTAGGATGCTTGTCCTGGTTCCACTGAAGTTTTATGCAGCTTGAATCTCAGCATTTCCTGATACTTCTGAGTGCAAGTGACTCCTCTCCCAGCTCAGCAGCTTCTCTGAACCCACTTTCTTATGGAGTTCTCCCCACACATATATAGGAATGTAAGGAGTCCACGAGTAAAATGGGCACTGTCAAGCAGAACACGGGACACCAGAGTCAGGCTCCACATTGCTTCCACCTGCCTTGTGCATGCCTACCCTGCACTTTAAAATGGCCTATGATAATGCAGTCCTTGTTAATTAGTGATGCATCTTATCCCGTGCTAACTTATATCGGCATTATGCATTTATAAAAAATGCAGGTACACTTCCCTTTGGGTCTTCAAGAATTTCTTTTCAACTTTTGTCTCGATTTATGCGATTAATTAAATTTCATGGGATTAATTTGCTCCATCCATCACTCCTTTTATTTCATTGCGTGGGTCTTAATCTGTAGGTACACATTGCAAAATAAGATAGAAAAAATAATTTAATGTAATCTGAATTCGGAGTAGCTGATTTAACAAGTTATACAGTGGGACTCCTCATAATAGCAGGCGGGAGGAAGAATTTTCTGTCCTTCTCTTCAAATAACCATAAGAATGCTAATTCCTATTCTTGCTTTTTCTCTTTTATTTTTTTTTTGTCTTTTTGGTAAGGATTGGGGAGGAAAGGATCTTATGCATAATTTAATTGCTTTGTCTTTCTCCCTCAGGTCAGTATATTATATTATATTGAAAAGTAATTATGCAGCGAAAGTAAAATGTCAAACTGCAGATGTCTGGTAACAAGTATAGTACAGATGTGAACGATTCTATTATGTGCCATCTTGCAGACATCTTTATACCTTTCCTCTGAAGCTTCACCCTATGTGCTTATACATTTGAGTATTTATGCATCCTGGATGAGATTTGCTTTTTTTCCCCCCCTTTGCAGCATCTAGATCCCAAGCTGGGTTGCCTTGTTGGCAATGATTGATTACCCAATATCTAATTAAACCTGATCCAATCACTTATTATGCAGAGTGGAACAAACAAACTGAAGTCGACTGTCAGGGCTGTGATTGATGATACTGCCAATCCAGCTTTTGTTGCGTCTAATGTCCTGACGCTTGTTACAACCAGCCAAAGCTGCGCTGGACAAAGCGTTCTGTCACTCTTCACACAAATTCACTCCCCTCCCCCCCCACACGCTTCTCTCTCTCTCTCTCCCTCTCTCTTTTTTTTTTTTTCTTTTTTTTTTTTTTTTTAAAGAAAAAATTATTGAGAACAGCAGAGGTTCTGTTTGGGTTAGTGTGTACAATGAGATCAAAGTCCCCTGGAGATCCAGAGTCCTTAAGTGGCAGGGAGGGAGTGGAAGAAAAAGAGTGTGTGCATGGGGGATGTGGTGGCAGGAGGTGCACTTGGTATGGTAATGAACCTACCTTGGGGAGAGTGACAGATATGACATTAAAGCAAACCTAGCAGGGTAATAATTTCTTTTCTATTGTCTGCCAAGCAGGATTCTCTTCCCAGCTCTCATTTATAAATTTTTCAGTTTTAATGCTTTAATTATTTAAAATGCAAATAGGTTCCTGAAGAAAGAAGCAGAAAATACAAATTCCCTAAACAAATTCAACTTTTGAAGTTACGTTCACACATTGTAAAAACCTTTTTCTTGTGCCTTGCATTAGCTTAGGTTAGTTACGTTGTAGGGTGTTTTTTTGGGTTTTTTTTCAGTAAGTCAAGAATTAGTTCAACTTTTTGTAGTTTTTCGTGTTCATATTTTTATCAGCTCAAGCCAATGTTTTTTGTTTTGCTTGGACAACAAGTGAAATAAAAAATCAGATTCCCTTGAAAAGAACTAGTCAGAAAAATAGAGGCTTTTAATTATGGTATTTCCTGCATTATCTGCATTTCAAATGTTCAAACTGTATTTAGATATTAGGGAAATTGATTATTTATATCCCTTCACATGTTGAAAATTTCTGCTTAAAGGGTCCCTCCTCATATAAATTGTTTATACTCAGTGTGGACAAGTCTCTGTGCATGTGCAGATGTGGATGATTCTCATGTGATAATTGGAAGAAATGGTAAACATATTTTTCAAAACCTTATGCAATTAATTATATGTTTACAATTCCATCACCTTCTTCGTAATCTAGCTGCAAATCTAAGATTCCTGACTCGTGTAGAGCTCCAAACAGCTGATATTTAGAATAAAACTAAAACAAAAGAAACAAAATTCAGTAAGATTTTAAACTTTTTTAGTCTTAAGCTAGAATTTTACTGGAACAGTTATCCTTTCTGGAACAAAAGGAATAACAATGTACAGTTTGAAACCCTCTTTTGTTTCTAGACAGGTATCAAAACTCTAAAGTTTATTTTTTTATTTTCCCTGCCAGGTCATACACAAGAGGTCTGCACATTTGGCCAAAAGCTGTGAAGGTTCCTAGGTCAATATATTTCAGTTCAATACTTCTTCATGTCTAGAAAAAAACATGTAGATTATTTATGGGCATGTTTTAAATATTTCACTGCTCTGTCCTAACCCTTAGATCTAAATGGTGCAGCACCTGGGTGGATGAGTGAGTTCATGAAATAACCCCAGTATCACTAATGAAAACTCTTAAATCACACCCAAAAAAGATGTTTCTGTAATAAGTTAGGAAGAAATCAGGTTATAGAAATAATTCACAGATTGGTTCACAGCATGGATGAGATGGAAAGGTACCTCTGAAAATCAGCTGATCCAACCTCCTTGCTCAAGCAGAGCCACATAAAATCAGTTTCCCAAGACCATGTTTAGATAGCTTTTCAGTATCTCCAAGGATGGAGACTTCACAGCCTTCCCGGGCAACCTGTGCCAATGCTTGACCACCCTGACAGTAAAAACCTGTGTCCTTGCAGTCACACAGAGTCTGTTGTGTTTCAGTTTGTGCCCATCACCTCTTGTTCTGTCACTGGGCACCAATGAAAAAAGTCTCTCTCCATCCTCTTTGCACCCTCCCTTCAGATATTTATATACATTGATGACCCCTGAGCATCCTCTTTCCCTGGTTAACAGTCCCAGCTCTCTCACAGGACAGATGCTCCAGTCCCTTAATCATCTTGGTGGCCTTTTGCTGAACTCTCTCCAGTATGTCCACATTTCTCAAGCACAGTGGAGCCCAGAACTGGGCTCAGTGCTCCAGGCATGGCCGCAGAAAAAGCTGAGCAGAAGGGATGGGTATTTTATCACTGGCACTAGGTGATGGGCCACAGTCATGCATCATGGGTTCACAATGCCAGCCAATTTAGCCCAAAATTGTTACCTTTCAGAGAAATATACTCACTGCATGGAGCTATACTTTTGTCAGAGGGATATCTGCTAAATTGTGTTAGCATTTAAGCAAATTCATCTTGAGAGGATGTAACACAAACAAGCATTTGTAGGATTTTAAAGAGCAGTAAAATAGGCTTGAGGGTAGAATATGGCCCTTCTTTACCAGCAAAGAAAGACAGTAATGGAAGGAAACACTGGAAAATACTGATACAGAAAAAAAAGTGTTTTGGAGGGTGTGAAGCTACAGAGAAAACAGCCATGTGAATGTCCTGTACCAGAAGCTGCATGGAGCCCTTTATCTTATGCTCACAGCAGTGTCAGGTTGTCTGTCTGGATAGGAGGCTTCCTTCAAGACTAACTGCATTGCTAGATTAGTCACCTTGGCACAAATAGCAAGAAAAACAAACTTCTATCCTTCAGACTGAGTCTGTTGCAGAGCTAGAGCTAACACAAACTTCAGGTACTGCTGATACCTAGCTTACCTAGTTCTAATTTTATGGCTCAACTCTAGGTACCCATCCCCTTCTGCAGTAAACCAAAAAACATTATATTGGTTTCCATGGAAGCTGTGGAACTACTGTGAGGAAAATGGGAGAAGAATTAAGCCTTAAATATTTTAATCATGCAGACATACATGGAGTTAAGAAGAAAAAAATGAGAAAAATATCAAAGAAACAAAATATGTTTCTCACAGCATTAAAAATAAATGTTTTACACTAGGGCAATAGGAGGCTAACATTACCAAAGGAAGCTAAATTTAGCCTGTGAAAGGTTATCTTGGGCAAGCACTTATGGTGCATTTCTCTAAATTTTCACTTCAATTAATCTCTAGAAATTCAGTGTCTGATCCCAGTGACAGTAGCCTCTGGCTTCTTGAGAGCGACTGCCGAGGAAAAATTATCTGACACATATCAAACAAGCAAGAAATGACACTGGACAACATTAATCAAAACTTTCTCATTTCCTGAAGAATTAAGCATTAAATAATTAATTCCAGCACTACAGGCAGCTGTAAAAGAGGCCTCGTGCCTCCCCGCTGGTAAGAATTTGTCCTTGTCTAAAAGACTAGATTGATATATTTATTATTTATCAGATTAATCATGGCCAAGAACATTATAGATTGGCAGCCAGGCCCAGCCAGTTATATTGCAGTGGCCTGTTATTGGAGTTTTGAAAGAACCTGGTACATCAGCAACATTCAAAAGACGAAGTATAAGAGTTTTTCCCAATAATTATTTTTAAAAACCAAGCAAACAATAAACAAAAAACCCCAACTGAAATGAAAAATACCCTTCAAATATTTGGGGCATTTTGTTCAGTTGTTGTTGGGTTTGTTTTTTTTTAAAAAAAGGAACTGGACAAAGAAGATGTCATTGATCCAGCACCTCAGTGGAGGCTGCTAGCTCCTGGGGTCATTTTTATTTCTGTTTGCTAAGGACTGAAGGAGGCCCTTAGGATGTGGGTCAGAATATCAACTATTCTATGTGAAGCCACAATCATTAGTTTTAAAACATAGTTTCAGTGACAGACAGATATAAATCAATTTAACCAGCACGAACAAGAAAAAAACACTTCCTATTCTTAATTTTCCTTCTGTTTATCCAATACTGTAGCTGTGAGACTGATTTATGGTTTAGGCTTTCTTTCATTTTTGCTAGCTAGCCATGGTACCAAGTAGCAGAGTAACTACAAAGTGAAAACCTAGGGAGTCAGTAGATTAATAGGTGTCAGACAAAATAAACATCATATAATTTCATGTAATTTTACAATGCAGCCCTGGGTTTGGGGCTTTTTTCTCTTTTTCAATTTTACGTCCATTCTGCCTAGCACTGAAATAGTATCTTACATGGAATTTTTCATTTTGAATAGAGTATTTCTCTTCCTTTCAATAAGCTTCCACACACAGTGGAAGGAAGCCATAACTGTGGGAATCACAGTTTAGGGATTGTTTCAAATGCTAGCCTCTCCTCTACACCTTCTTTTTTTTTGTTTCTGTGGTGAAGGAGGGTTGAGAGAAACTTCTCCTGCCCCACAAAAAGTTTGCTGCCTCCCCAGCTTTCTCTTTTGATATTACTTACATAATATCTGGCAACAAAAAACCCACAAGGAAGACTGCTATGTACTTGGTGAGTGAGAAGTAATGAGATATTCCTTAAAGGCAATTTTGCTTCCACACAGGCCAGAGTGCCCTGCTAGTCTATTAGAGTAATAGTTTCAGGGTGGCCAGATATATTGAGCTTTTTATTTTAAAAAGATAAATAAGAGAAAAGAGAGCAACAGCAAAATTAGGGCCTAAAATAGTAGAAAGAGTCAGCAGAAGCCATGCTCCTTTGACCTGAAATAGATGGAGAAATGTTTGATAAACATTTCATTAAGATTAGAACAATGCTCATACTAGGTCACACGCAGAACCCGTTCAGGCCAAATAAAATCCAACTGTTCATTCTTAGGTTAGACTGTATAAAACTTAGGTTTTGTAGAGACCAACAAGCAATTCTCAGAGTCTAGAGATCATGAAGCTAAGGACTTACAGTGGTTCTGAGATGTGGAGGTCAAATGTTTTCTGAGCTAGAAGAATGAATCGTGAATATAACTAACTATATAACTATGACTAATCTTTCTACCTGTTTCTTCATTTCGTGTGACTAATGGTAGTAGTGTCCAATGGCAGTTTCACATTTAACTATGCATTTCAAAGCAAACTCCTTCTCTTTTCTTTTGAACAAGCTACATTCAGAAGCCAATGAACATTTTCCTCCTCATCTGCTCATTGTGGCTTGTGAAGTTACCACCACTGAGCATACTGACACTACAAGTTGTTGTCAACAGCATTTTCTTCACTTCTTGTCATAATCTTGTTCTTTGGAGAACAATCAAGTCTGATGCATCAAGCATCAGCTTCATATTACTTTAGAATTCTATCTCTTATCTTTCTTAAATGTTCTATTTCAGCGTAGGAAAAAAAATCTTTTCCTTATCATATACCAGTGGAGAATACTTAGACAAATAATCAAACTAGAAGGTAAAAAAGAAAATATTTGTTCATATAAATGCTTCAGTCTTTCCAAATCCTCTCAGAGGGCCAGATCCTTATTATCCCATAGTTAAGGGATACTTTATGGCCAACAAGGGTATTCTACTTATAATGAGACAAATCACACCTTTTGTGTAGAAGAAAAAAGAAAATAAATTTCATTGAGAAGGCTTAAAATGGACTCCAAAACTTAAACACTTGAAAAATTAAATGGAAAAAAAACCAAAAACATTAGAAATAATTTTTCTTGAAATAGTTTAGCAATTGTTGCAGAGAAAACGGATGTATTTTATTTTTTTAAACAGAGAAAGAGGGTGAAAATTTACCTTTCCTTCTGCAACACAACTACTTCAAAGATAGTCGTGCACATTAACCTGAGTGTGTGCTGAATACTTTAAAAATCAGATCATTTACTATGACACATTTTAAGAATACCCAAAAGCATGTGAGAGAATAATTAAACAAACCCCCAAAAACTCAGTCCTTGTTTTCCACAGAGACAATATGTGTCTGATTAAATTAGCTGGGTAAACATCAACGAATATGTGTGATCCCCAATGACAGCACTATGGACAGCATCCTCCTTAATGGGAGACAACAAGCTGTTCCTGAAGGAAAAAGAAGAGGCTGGTCCCTGGTGGTTACCAGCCCTCTGTTTACATCCTTCTTTGCTTCTGATGCACAGGAGCAAACGTGTGGCTACTCCAGCCAGAAATGTGACAAAGCTCCAGCCTTTGGAGGTTTGTGCAGTACTCCCCTGAGGCCCCTCTGCTGTGAGCTAACGTGCAGCTCTTCTGATGGGTCTCCTGAGAGTGGTTAACACCCCTGACCACAACATCCCCCCTTCTGGTCTTTTAGCATTTTAAGTGGGTGCCTGAATCCTTTGGCTGCCTCCACTCCAAAAGACCCCATTCTACCCAGGGCCTGCCTGAAGGGCTCGGGGCCAGCTCAGCCCCAGTGCAGCCACAGGCAGCTCCAAGCCTGCTGAGGATGGACAGATGTGCTGCAGCCAGTGTTGCAGGCCAGGGTCAAACAAAAGCTGCAAAAGCTTTTTTCCATCAATACCCTGCAGTTCATTTTCCCCATGTTCTATGCCACCCCTGAGTACTGTGGAATCACAGCTGCAAAGAGCTTTTTTATATGTGCAGGTGGAGCAACTCTTACATAGTTGCCTGTTGTTGTGGTAGAAAAATATCCTCATGAATGAAATTAACCAGTTATCCCCAAACCTGAAATGTTTGTAGCTATACCATGCCATATAGTTTAATTCAGGCAATTGCTATGACATTTCTCCAATGTGGTATGTACCTTCTCTAAGTCTTTTTTCCCTTCCTCCAAATATTTATGATGTCTTCTCTGTACAGGATAATTAGACTTCCTGCTTCTACAAATGTAAATAGGCAACTTCAAACTTGAAATTAGGAAATTAATAAGGAAATAGATTCAATTCTGCTGAACTCAGCAGACCCAAGATAGATATTTTCAGTGTCTGCACAAAGGTAAATTATGTCATGTTTTTCAGAGGGAAAATGTTTGATAGAACATGAGACATAAGTAAACTGTACAGCTTAAAATGTCCACACTGTGTTACAGAACACAGTCTCATATAGATGAGAGGCTATGGGGGCATGGGTGGTTCTGCTGGTTATGGTTTTATATTTTAACTGCAAAGGTTAAAAGCAAAGTATAGCAGGCCTTTTTTTTCTGATACGGCACCAAAATGAAGCTGATTAGTCTTGCTCAGAAAGCAAGGGGCTTCTATGCCTCCTAGGGAGCCTGAAGAACTATTGTTAAAGTTTATTTTAACTCTGGTTTTGTCATCCTAGGAACCCAGGGTCCAAACTAGTGTAATAGTTTATGAAACAAAGTAGGCAATCTTTCACAAAGCCCATAGAAAGAAAAGCTTATGGTTGATTTTAAGCAAAAGCATCACAAATGCCACATCTTCATGTTAGGCTACTGTTCTCTAATATCTCTATTATCTGACATCACATAATTGTCACAGTTCTACTCAGAGAAAGAATATATTGTAAAAGGTCAGCATAAAAAGCCCTGCTGTGGATCTATGAATTGTTCACAAACATCTTAAAATTTTGTATAAAAGAGGAACTAGTGGAAAAATTGAAAACAACCATAACTCTGTGTTAATATGTATGTTCTTTTATGTACTCCCACTCATATTTTCTTTAATAAAATGCACAATCAGCATTTGAATACTGCATATTATTTCTCAGATAACACTTATTTTGTTCAGTTGACTTTTCTCTGAGTATTGCCGAAGTATTTATAATTCCTTCTTAAAACATACAGTTATTTTATACTTTATTCTAATAGAAATAATGAAGACCTTCCCATATTCAAACATTAAATGTTAAAAGAAACAGCAAGTAAGCTGCTTCTTATTTTTCAAAAGCTCTAGTTCAATAAAAGTCTCTGGTTGGAATTCTGGGAGGTTTTTCTTAAAATAGCGAGTTTTGAAAACTAGATAAAACTTTTAATATGTATCTACTAAAGAAGAAAGGAAAAAAGCCTCTTGGAAAATGATTGCAAATATTAATCCTATACAGTTCAATACAGAACTGCAAGGAAAAGCTGAGCATGGCTGAGCTTTCAATCAACACCAACAACCTGGCCATGAAGGAGGGAGCCCAAGCACCGGTAGTACCAAGCTTAGGACCAGCTGTTTCTCAGTTGGCTTTTGAGTTTGGGGTGAGCTCCATGGCATCAGAGCATCTGTCTGGGCCACAGGAAACAGAAGGAGGTCAAGGGCCAACTAACACTCCTAGTGCTGCTAGAAAAGGGCAATCAGGACAGCGCACTTGGATCTTACACATTTTTATTTTCCAGTAGTGGCTGTGAGAGATATTCATAGAACCAGATCCCAGTAAATCAGGGTAGGCTGAAAAAGAGCAGCCAGACCTGTGGTCACATCTCACACAGATGGAAGAGAAGTTTTACCTTCTGAAGTGATATTGACTGCAATAGAAAGCAAAATCAGAAACAACAGTGAGACAGTAACTGGCTATTTATTTGCTGCTCACTACATGTTCCCTTCAGCAATTTTGAAAGGACATGGCTGTGTGGAATAGGGGAAAGCTGCCTATTTGCAGTATTCTGGGGAAGAGGAAACTTCTGAGAGTGTAAGTAAAGAATTTTAAAGAGCATGAGAGGAACATAGAGAGAAGAGAGAAAGCATCTTGTATGTACCAAGACCTTAGAAGGGATGTAGGGAAGACTTTTCATAATGACTGAAGGAAACTGCACAGAACTGGTTGGAAGTTGATACCCTTGAAATGCTGATAGACCAAGGTAAGGAAAATATATACCCTGGCAAGATATGGTAGGCAGAAAAGGATAATTTTCATAAGTTTCTAGGAGTTTGGTGATAGCTAAGTGAATGTGGAGTGGCACTAACTTACTCCATATTGACATCAATGAAATCATTATATGTCAGAAATTGAAGCAGGAGTAAGAACAATGCTGTTTTCACTGCTCTGTAACATTACACCCAATAAGGATTTACCATTTTATGTGATATGCAATTGATGGAAAATATTAAAGTAAGCAAATTGAACCTCGAGAATATCTTCCACGAGGTAGTTTAATGATTCATACAAGAGTTGGAACAAGTAGGATCAAGTGCTTTCAAGACAAATTGACTCATTGCCTTTCACACACTGGGTGACAGCTTTCACTACTGATCAGTTGACTGACACCTCTGACCACCACTCCATTTCCAGCTGTGACACAAAATGGGAGATGGATCAGAACTCAAAAGACACCACATAATACCACATAGCAGCTTCATCCCTACAGGCAAAATAAATTGGGGAATATATAGTTTTCACTAGAGCTTAGAGACAAGTCACAAAAACTAGATTAGGGATTAGATGCTCTTAATATCACTTCCTCTAACTTCAAAACATCCAGCCTTGGGAAATGGGTACTGAGGCCTTGTCTCTGATGCTCAGCCTTAACCCAGGAGTCTTAAAGCTATGTTAACTTTACAACTGAAAATAACATTATTTTTCAAACTCAGTGCTGCTCTGCTACAGCTGTATTAGATTCTATGAGTAAACTCAGCCAGTGACCTGCCTATCCACCACCAAGGTCCTGTTCATCCCTAATTCAACCTTATCTACTTGAGAGAAAATCTTCCTCATGTTGTCAAGTTTGGCTTCTGCTAAATGCTCTCTTCACATCCAGCCTTCATGCACTTCTGCAGACCCCTGTGAGGAGATCCCATGCTGATCACAATGGAGAGCTCCAATCTTCCCCCTGCTCCCCCCACCCAGAGTGTGACAGAAGCCTCCAGAGCTTGAGCCCATCAGCAAAGAAAAACAGAACAAGATGATACCTCCAAAAGGGAACATTTAGACTTTTTGGGGAAAAGTGAAACAGGTGAAATGAATGTTTAGAAAAATAAGTCTGTGCACTGTCTTTTGGAGAATTGGCTTTTCTCTCCAGCCTATTTGTTGGCTTTCTCAGCTACAATGGGCCCACACAGTCCCTAGAGAAGTGTCTTGGCATACATCACCTTTGAGCCTTTGGGCTGGGAGTTTAATGCTCACTGCAGGCAGAACTTCTTTTCCTTTCAGAAGCCTCCCTTTTGGTGTTCAAGTTGCAAATGCCCTGTTTGCTCTCTGTGTCAGGACATGAGTACAAGATACAATGACTTTGGCAACAAAGCCAAAAAAGGCTCTTTCTCTCGAGCACTTGCTCCCACACACTAGTTCACTGACCTTTCATCAGTGGCCAGACAACAGTTTTGGAGACTACACTGTAAATCAGCTCTCTGAAATGATCTGAGTTACAAAATAATCTTCTTTTGTTTTTTTAACTCACATCGGTTTGGTGTGTACTGATTTACAAAACAAAATAAACCCATGGAACAAAGCCACCATATGCAGCATGGCCATGGGGCAAGAGCCAAGGGGGTCCATCCTCTGGAGCTGTCATGCTGAGAAACAAAACTGAGTATCCTGTGATCCCACCCACTCACCTTGCCCCAATCTGCATTCCCAAAGTATCCCTGACAGAGCAGACTGCTCCATGTCACAAAAGATAAAGCAGCCCTTCCTCCTCCTGTGAAGGCTTGGGCAGAGTTGGAGCACACCAGCTAGGATAAACAAGCAGCTGTCCTCCCTTCTGGCCCACCACACTGCTTTGAAAGGACAAGTGCTTTTAGAACAACTGGAAGCTCTGTTAAAGTACAGAGTTTCTTCTCTGTCATAAATTCTGTAATGTAAATACATTCCAGCAGAAAGATTTACTTTTTAAAAATATGAGAAACACAAGACAAATATTTGTGCCTGCTGCACAAATAACATGGTATGATTTTAATGTTGAGAATGTAGCAGCATCTTTTAAAGTTGATGTCTAGTACTGGTTGCTGAACAATAATGAAATGCCAAGAATTGATAAATAAGGGGGGTTTTGGCCAAATCCCAGATAGTATCTTTTTCCTAAAAGCCAACCAAAACTAAGACTGAGGTAGACAGTGATACTGGAGGGGGAACAGAAAGAATCTTTAAAGATGCTATTCCCTTATTTACATTTTTTGGGCAGCTGCTACTATTTCTCACCCACCTATCTAACTTGCAGGAAAAGCTGTCACTTAACTCTCTAAGGCAGAGGAAAACCAGCAAGACTTAGCAAGAATTTGAGATTTTTGATCATATGAGTCCTTACTACAAGTATCACATTGTTAATGTTACCTGTGTTTATGAGGTACTAACATACAGATGGCAGGATAGTTTGCTTCACTTTGGCCTTATTATTGTTATTCCTTCCCCTCTTTTCTCCCTCTGCTACTTGCCTTGATCTTTCTAAGAACTTTCTAGCTCCCTTCTGTGTTCTTCCATTTACACATGAAATATATGGTTGCCATTTTTTAAATCAAACTGAGTCTGGGGATTATCATGACCTGAAACACCAATAGCAGCTCTCACAGTCACAGTCCATTGAACATTATTAATTTATGATCACATCTTGCTGTGCCTTAGCCACTTTCTGAATTGACTTACCACAGCAAGCCTGCCTGCTGCACAAAATACTACAGAGTAGGATAACATCCTGCTGAGACACTCAGTATGTCAGGTAATGGGAAAGTATGCCACATCTGAAGGACAGCAAACTTTTCTGCTTTCTGTTTTGACTCTTCTAGTTGTGCTTAGTAAAAGTCATGCCGAGGCACAGATAATTTAGTTTAGCATTTAGATGTTGAAATGCTATGATTTCCCTTTGAAATAATTTTGTCTTCATCACTCTCCAACATAATCAGTCTTGTCTTCAAATAAAGGGGTATGAAAACAAAAAGTATTCATAAACCTTCCTCTTCTGTTAATTGTACATGAGGAAGAAAGCCACATGCAGGCTCTTTCACCAGCCAAATCCGTGATTTTCCAATACATTTGGAAGTGAAAGCCTACACAGCTATATGATATTTTCAACACTGCTTTACAAATTTTCAAACCCCTTAAATAAGAAGCAACATAAGGAAAGGGCTACTTGATCATTTGTTAAACAAATATCAAAGATATGCATACTAATGCCAGAAGGAGTGCTTTCGGGTGTTCTATTTACAGAATTGTAATTACATTTGCTGTTTGAATTGGCCCTCCAAAGAATTAAAAATAAGCAGCCATGGCTTTTTATTGCTATCCAGTGTTCCCTGGTGGCTTCTCTCTGAGTGTTCTGACTGGCAATTGTTCCAGGCTCACTTGTGCCAGTAATGCATTTGTTAATTAGGCTAAGAGTACTACAAAACCCACAACACAAGCCTCTTGTCAGCATATGCTGATCTAACCTCTTGAAAGGACAGTTATTTAAATAGATGCCTTTTGAGCTTTTGCTTGGGGATTTTTTTCAAACATGTAAATATTCCTCTAAATATTAGTTATGCTGGTTTAAATTTTTATGGGATCAAATATTTGTTTAATTCTTGTTTTCCATGTTCGCTTTTCCATTTCAATGTGCTTTCCTCCACTAATCTCCTACACACAAAATAAGGAAGTCTTGAAAACAAACTTTTTTGACCCAAGTCTAAACAGCTTTCTGCACCTCTAGTTATACCTAATATCAGTTCTGCAAAGACCAGGAGGAACATGCAGATTTTGCACTTTTTTGCACCAGCATCAAGAACACAAGAACAGCACCAAAGACATGCCAGAGAGCAAAAGGACAATCCACAGTGGAAGGGGACTTTCTGAAATACCTGCACATCAAGTGGCTCTGATTCTGTGTTCCAGCCATTCAGATGGAAAGAAAAGGGATGAACTTAGTTAGGCTGCAGTTTCATTACTGGTTTGAGTAATGCAACAAACACTGGCTGCAGCTCATCAATCCTTTTTAATATTTTCACCTGTCCAAATGTTGCCACCAACATTCTAATCTACAAACCTGTTTTCACACCATTCTGCGCAACATTTTATGTATAAAATCTCTAAGTTATCAGGACATTGCTTGTCAAGACAAAAAAGGGAACTCGGGCTAAGAGGAAAGCTGCAGAAACTTGGTGCAGCTAATTATTGAGAATTGACACAAACATAATTTACATTTTATAGCAAAACACAATAAAGGAATACCTTTGATTTTCCTATTAGATAAAAAAAATACTGAAATTGTAGTCATAGGAAAGGAAATTTTAACAGATTTTATTTTAGGTGAATCTAAGCATTATTCTATGCAGATTTCTTGAAATAAGTTATTGCTGCTGTTATTATTATTATTATTATTATTATTATTTCATGCATAAGAGGACTCAGCATTTTCAATAAAGCTTTGCTTAGATATTTTCTATCTATCTCAGACAGCAGTGCTTACTGCTACATACAGAGTAAAAAGTTAGTCATCTCAATTCAGTATATAACAACATTGAAAAAAGTGGCTTGGTCTTCCCAGCAAAAATAGCATGATTCGCTTAGAAGTCAAGCAACTGTGTTTGGAAAGTTCTCTGTTTTGGTTATCTGCCCAAGCATGTACTCAGGGCTGGGCTGAAGCTTGATATTTTAATAGCTGCCTGCTTCTATATTGAAAATATTTGCTTTTTCCCCCCTCTGGGAAACAAACAAAAAAAAAAAAAAAGGAAATATCTGAACAAAATCAAAGATTTATTTAGGTGGAGGGAAATGAACAGAAAGGGATTCTAAGTCCTCTTTAAGATATATTTATATATATATATATATATATATATACACACCCATACATATGTGTACATTTTCTTTTATGTACTGGCATCAACAGATGCATAACAGAAAATACATTTTCAAAAGTAAGTGCTCCATTCCTGAGAGGGGATATCAGAGCCATTCAATCCGAAGCCATTCATGAGTCAATGCAAGCAGAATTTCTGAATGAAAATTTCCAAGCTCCTAGTTTTCATATTAAAAGTACAACAAAAATGTTAGAATGCTTACCTTGAAGGGTATAGAGAAAAACAATCCAGCTCTGTTCTGATAGGACACACTGTAGATGCAAGTGCTTTATGTGGCAAAATTATTTTTGCATCACACAGACCAGTACTTCAGACTAAGGAATTTGTGGATGGTAGACTTGAATGCATGAATGGAACTAAGACCAACAGTCCTGCAAAATCTAGTGGTAAAAATCTAGAAGGAATTTAGGAAAACAAGGAAGACCTGTTTAGAAGACCATCTTCATAGAATTGCAGTACTGCTTATCTAGCCTTATACAGAGCAGAATGTAACCCCCTATGATGCTTTGTCACCCTTATCACCCTTACTCCATCAAAAGTTAACCCAGCTCAGGAGAGGACAGAGGAGACTCTGGCTGCACTGCTGATGAAGGCATGGGTCACTGCTTTTACATCCGTGTCAGCCAGGAAGGAACAAGCCCAGCACAGCTCAGCACTCCCTCCTCAGCACTGCAACTGAATTCACATTGTATACCTGGGATCACCAGGCCGCATTTAAGTCAGCTCAAGCACTGCTACACATCACAGCACTTCAGCAACTGCAGTGTAGATATGCTAAAACACACTGGGGGTGAAGAAAAGAATGGGGAGGAGGCCCATGAGGAGGCTGGCAAGACCTGTCCTTTGATAAATTCACAAAATGACATAAATGAGCAGGGACTGAGATTCTGAACTACAATGAAGGCTAGTACATTGAACATCAAAGTGTCAGCCAACTCATTAACTTGTGCTGTGAAACATGAAGCAGGAGTGCAGAAAATATTTGCCTTTGCAGAAAATATTTGATGAGCATTTCACTTGAGGAAGAAGTGTTACAAATGCCTACATAATTTACTTGCATGTGTAATTGCCTTTATGAGCAAGCCAGCACTGTGAAAGTATCACTAACTCTACAAAATCTTGGCTTTGACACTTCTTGTTTAAGGCTGAATTTTAGAATGGACATGGTTTCCAGACCTTGACTTTTTCCCCCTTTTAGTCTGCTATCAAACAAAAAGGTCATGGAAAGAAAAGGATGGGGAAATGATCTCATAGGACATACTTTTAATTTATGAAGTTATGGAATTAAGGCTGCCACAAGTAAAATACTGGCTCAAGCATGGCCAAAACCATAATGGTCATAGAGCTCCTGGGGAGTTCCTCAGTCATTCTGCGATAGGGAGGAAAGGTGCTGGATTTTTGAAGTGCAGGAGATGAAATGACCCTGTGTAGGCAGAACTGAGACAAGACAAAGAAAATTTTAAAATGACAGTGAGGTGTCTTCTACTGTTCAGTAATGTCAAGGTGCCAATTCCAGCAAAGAGTTGCATCTGTTTCAGCAACCTCAAGCACCTACTGCTACCCAATGCATCCTGGAGTACTTGTTTTCTCTGGTATTTATGGCCATACACCATAAATTTTGGTATTGCTTCCCTGTCCTGCCACCACCATGGCTCCAGCTGTTTCTGTCATCTTCAGTTGCACAGCCCTTGGTTGGCGCCATCAAAACAGAAAATAAAACCAAAACCAAACTAGACTCATTAGATTACAGAATTTAGGAAGTTCAAGGAAATTGAATCAGGGAAGTAGTAACACTTCTTCATTTCTGACTTTCTGTATGGAGACCTAACAGGTTTTCTAACTCCTGAAACAAAAGAGAATAACCAAAGTCCTCCAGCACCATGAGATCAGTGAAGCTCTACTTTGTACCTGTATTTAGGGTTGAGTTTTGAACAGAAAATAATCACATAGTTCAAAAGCCTCCAAAAACTGAGTAGAATAAAAGAAACTGTCAGTCCTTAGCACTTGAAGCAATTTCAGATTCCCAGGTGTCATACTTAATTTCTGACTATTTGGTGTCAGCAGTATATAACAAACCCTCAGCTAGCTGAAATCTTACAGTAGAAGTACAAAACCAGGGATACATTAGAATGGATAACACAGTATTTTTGTGATACTATGCCCATCAACTTTTCTACAAAACTTCTGTCTCAGATGCTCTTGAATACTCCTTTTTGCACTCCAGACTCTTTAATATAGTACCTATCTTTCACTGGATCCTGTATAAGGACATCGGTTTTCAAACCCTGAGCTGGGGCTCAGAAATTCTTGACAGCTTTCCACAATAGACTAGCAGTCTTCCTTCCTTCTTCCTGCTTACACCTCTTTGCTCCCTCTGAGAGGTACTGAGTGGTACATCCTAATAAATTGCTAGAACTAGTGAATGACACAAATTACAGGGAGCTGGGCAGTATATTCTGTGGTCCCCTCAGTGTACATCCCCAGTGAATACCATACCACTGACAGTAACCAAAGCTCAGTCTACCCTGAAAAGGGGAGACACAACCATCAGAAAATTTTTAGAAGGTATCCATGAAATATTTTTATCATGTAAACATCAAAGTGAGTCTGCCACGGTCATTTCACCAGTCCATCAGTTTCATCCTCATTTCCCAGAAAATTCACTTCTACTTGGTGATAAATTCTTGTATTATTTTCTGGTTTCTCCATGGAGCATTATTTTTATTTCCGGGGACAGAAAAAAGAGAGATAGCATGATCAGCTACAGCAACAATTAGTTTATTATTTATTTTTTGCCCACTGCAATTTTTTTTTCCATATGCAACAACATATAGACTGAACCAGGATAAAGAACTGGAAAATCACTAACTAGGACCTCAAGCAGGTTAGGGGAAAGTGTAGTATGAATGGTCACTTTAAAATGATAATTTTTCAGATTTGCAGGAGATATTTACCATGCCCTTCTGATGGTATTTTCAACATGTCTATGTATTTACCACACTTTACAGCATCAGTTCTTTCTGACCTGCCTAAATCCTACCAAAATTCTCTCTATTACTTCATAAATAAAGTGGAAAAGTTTACTATTAGCAGGGAGTATTCTCAAAACTATCATTGGTTGAAAATCTGGAGAAAGTGATAACATTAACAGGTGATGAAATGGTAGATGATAGATGAAAACCAGACTTAATAAATGCAAAATAATATATAGTGACAAATGTGACTCTACACATAGATATGTACAGCTGTGGACTTTTGTTAGATATTGCAACGCAGAAAAGTAATCTTGGAGTCTTTTTGAATTTTCCTCTGGAAGTATCAACTCAGTGTTCAGTGGCTCCAAAGGAGAAGGAATTATTTGGAAAAGAATTGAGAACCAAACAGCAACACTAAATCATTATGCATGGAACCACAGATATCTTGGTTTTTTGACATTAACCGTAATGTTGAATACTCAATCTGAATATTTATGTAGCAGAACAAAGACCAGTACAGGTGAAGATGATGAGAGATCCAGAATCTCATATAAAATGGGATTGAATATTCTTGGATGTCATAGAATTTCTTTAAAAAAAATCCCAACCAAACAACCTCAAATGAAATAAAATCAGACAGAAGATGGACATAAAAATATTCAAAGATGCCCATAACATGAGTGGGGAAAAATTGTTTACTATTTTCTTTCAAAATAAAGAACCAGGGTGTTCCCAATACAGGAATTAGGAGTTTCAAAGAGAAAAAAAAAAAAAAAAGAGAAAAAGAAAAACAAAAAACACAAAATAATATCCCCCTGCCCCCACCCCCAAACTCCATTCATTCCAAAAAACTGCATAGTTCTAGAATAGTTCTAGAATAATGCACATAGTTCTAGAATAATGCACAGAATTCACCACCACTGCACGTTGGAGATGCCAAAGGTATGTATGGTTCCAGAAACAAGAGCACACATCGTTGTTGCAAACTCTGTCTCAGGAAGCTCCTGTCCCACTGCAGCACACAAGTAGAGGTCATTCTGAATGTAAGAGCAAGCTGTACTTGTGTTGGTTTCTTATTCATTTCCTCAGCATCTGCTGCTCTTACTGCCATGGATGGAAAAATGAGAGGGGCTTTTGACAATTTTGTTGGTTTTGCAACTGTAAGTGTTAATCCTTTAATCTTTTTAGTTTACTTTGTCCTTCTTAAAAATATTTAACTTTATATTTGTGGGCCTAATTCAAGGTTAGTGAATGAAGCCTAGTTACTTTTGAAGTCAGTGGGAATAGTAGACTCACCTTTTCCCCTTTAAGTTGCAGAAAGCAATTCTCTTTCTCAAATATAAGTTTACATGACCTGAAGTGATGGGAACGACTCAGATTCCTAAATGTTTCTGTGCTTCTTACATTCCATACACCTCCCCCCCAATAATATTCAAGGAGAGTCTCCACTCTTCATGATCCTATTGGAAACAGAGCCAAATGGCACCAAGTGCATTTAGACCTTGGGGTTCATCCTCACAGATGCCTTTTCCAGCTTCATCACTTAAGAGGATATCCAAGACAGGCTTATTTCTACAGGTATAATGCCAGAATGTTTCAGACAATGTGAATCAGGATGTTGTTTGCTTTTATACATTTATTATACTGATAACCAGTTATTTCAATACTCGGCCAAAGATGCTGTTACTATGAGAGATACAATACCAGCAGGGCAGCTTTTTTTTTATATTTGAACTTCTGACATTGTCTGTGCTCTCAGTTAAAAGTAACTTTCAGGTTTTGCAAAATTATTAAATAGATGGTTTGTATTTGGGTTTAAACTTCTGCCTTTCACAAGTTACATGCACTGCATGTTTTAGGAACATCGAGGAAATTGCAGTAGGATTTGTAGCAAGCTGAACAACATTCCTGCAAGAGAGAGTTCCTAAGAACAATTTGACTAATCTGAAAATTTTATTACATTACATCTCAATCACACCTTCTCTAACTAAAACTGCTTTCAAAATTTTCCTCATAGCTTCTCTCTCCTTATTCCAGAAAATGACAGGAGAACTTATAGTATACATAACTTTCTCCAGCAAAGACACAAATTTACTTTACTGCACATTTCTTCTCTACCAGAGACATCTTTTTGTTGCTATTTTACAGTCTGGGTTGCCAAATCTATAGATAAGAGGAAAAAACCAATTGGATATTTTTCAAGCAATTGTCAATCTCTTTTAGGGAATTCTCTTCAGATCAAAGTATTTGCTTTGAATATTCCCCACCTGAACTTGGATCTGTGCTTCTTGCTTAGAGGCATGAGTGCCATCTATAGAACAGTCACAGGCAGATATTTACTTGACTATTGAGAAATAAGCGAGAGTTTTGTGCCTGCTGTCCCAGGAGAGAGTTTTGTCCCTTTAACAAAGAGCTCTCTTGCTATTCTGTTTATGTGCACAACACATTCAGTAATTTTCCACAAGTGGAGATTTAACATGAGTAAACAAGTGTCATTACAATTTTAAGCAGAGAAGGAATCACTGACAGAGATAATGATATTGATATTTGTTCAAAGACTGTGATGATGTTTTAATTTAAAATTAACTGTATATGCCTGGTGCAGCAGCTGAGGTGCAAATATTTAGTATAATGGGAAATACATACTTTTTTCTGCTGTACATTAAATCATGAAAGAAAAAAGAATGAAAACCAAACAAATAACTCCCACCCTACTCTATTAATTCCCTTCCTCTAAATAAGAACATTTTATGATGGGTTATTTATACAATGATTTTCCTTTGATCTTCCCCTCTAGTCTTTAATAAGATATATAGAGGTATTGAGTATTTTAGTTCCATCTCTATCATAAAAGCTTTCTTCTCTAATCCGTTTCTTTCCTTGTTTCCTTTATGTCTGATGGTAACCACTTTTTCATGATGAAAAGGATTTTAATTGAAGCACTAGGAATAAATTTGTAATCCTTTATATGAAGCCTTTTTTCCTGTTATGTATCTTTAAGTTGCAAATATATCCAGCTTGTAATTTAAAACATAATTGTGGGGTTTTTTATGGAAAATACAGGCATGGAAAGCAGAGGGCACCCTATCACATGCTAAGTCCCTATCAAAAGAAAATATTTTTTTTTAAAAAGGGGAGAGAGGAGAAGAGAGAGGAGAAAAGAGAAGAGAAGAGAAGAGAAGAGAAGAGAAGAGAAGAGAAGAGAAGAGAAGAGAAGAGAAGAGAAGAGAAGAGAAGAGAAGAGAAGAGAAGAGAAGAGAAGAGAAGAGAAGAGAAGAGAATGAAAGGAACAAAAAAGAACTCCCTTACGTCAATCTAAAAAAATCCATTTGTGATCACAAATGAAACATTTCCAATCTCATAATGGGTAGATTGCTCAGTTTTATTACCAGCCATGCAAAGCAAGACCTCATCAAAAGAAGCACTATGCAGAGGTCCCATCTTTCCATTAAAATAATTTCAAAAAGCCTTTTTTCCCCCTTTTTCCACTGAAAGAATCCATTTTGCAAGATGATTTAGCTCAAAATCTGCTGGGAGTAACCCTTGACATAAAGTCATATTGTGTTGGAGTTTAGTCCTAAATTCATACATCAATTATTTACTGTCAACGCAGATTGTATAAGTGTAGAAAATTACTAGGAATGATATTTTCTCTCAGGCAGAAAGAATGTGATACAGTGGATACATCCCACCTAATGTGCTGTCCCACTGTCCACAGGCCAGAATTATTTATGCATTAGAAAACACTGTGCCAGGGCAAAAATAAGAGGGGAGAGAGAGAGACAGACACATTATTTTAAACCTTTCATAACATCCATAAATATTTCATAACAAATAAATAAAGAATGTTGGGCTTGTTTGGAGGACAGCTGTAGCTGCATGGTTCAGTGCTTTGCAAAGCTCCAGAGACCCCACGCTTACCCCTCAGTTAAGCCCCCATTTCTTTTTAATCATCCATTTAGTGCATTGTGGGTAGGGGAGCTCTCCAGGTGAGTTGAAAAGCTGGAGGTTATGTATGTGAATACAACTTTTTATTTTAGATTGTTAAAGCAAACAGCAGAAGGCGAGTTTCTCTTTAATACCCTGTTCAGTGCTTTTGTCTTCTATCATTGCAATTTTTTAATATATCAGGGAAATGGCCCCTTTGTCCCCAACATTATTAAAGGGTTACCGTACTTTTTTATTTTCCTTTTTAAAAACACACCATTTCACAGGTTAGACACACATTTTATGTAGAAAAAATATTTTTAAATGTAAGGGGGTTATAAAAATATTAAAAGAAACATAATTATATGTACCTGCACTGCTATAGTTGAGTCCATGACTGCCTTTAGGAGATTCATTTCTTACTTTGGGGTGACAGTTTGAATTCTTGCGCATCACACCACTGTAATGCACTAATTAATGGTGTATATGGCGTTTGGAGCATTTGAGAAACAGCTACCCTACACTGAGGGTTAGTGTCCTGCTTAAATTTCCTTCTGTGGGGAATTAATCACAGACTCTTGATTTAGCTGAAAAAACAGAAAAAAAATTAATCAGAACATAAGTCTGGATTAGAGCAAATTAATTTTAAGATCTCAGAATTGCATTTCATTATTTTATTTGTTATATTGCATCAAGTTTCATCATAGTCTCTGGAGACACCCTTAAGTGACATGTCATTGCTTTGTGTGGTATTTTTTGGATTGCTTCACGTCCTGGCACAGCCCTGGAAATTTATGCTTTCCATCCACTAAAGGTGACTATGGAAAGCAGCATGCAAATGTTCCTTACTGACTGATTGTAGAGGCTCCTCAAGGACTGGCTCTGGAGCCAGAGCCTACAGAACAGCACCATTCCCCTCTTCATGGCATGCCACAATGTGACCCCAGAGCTCTTCCTGAGGCCTGACCAGGGTGTGACTTGACATCCAGGTCCACACAGCTCTGAGTTGGGTCTTGGGAATGACTTTTATTTACTTGGGAGAATGCAGAACTTAAGTTTTGTGCCTCCTAAAAGATGATAGCATTTGCCAGCAGAAGATAATGCACCTCCAAGCTGCTGTTGAGCCCATCCAGAAGGGTGCAGAGAGCCTGAGGCACAATGTTGAGTGCCACCTCTCATCCCTGAAGTGACACGCTGCAGGATCTCTGCCCCTCAATGGTTTCTGTGTGAAGAACTCTGTAACAAAGCTAACTTGACCTCTCTGGGATTTCCACCACTGTCATTGAGGAGTGGCTTTTCTGTACTGTGAAAGAGGAAGGATAGATACTTGCTTGAAGGATAGATACTTGCTTTGGCATCCTGTTGGTGTGGAAGGTGATGTCCAGACCTTTCCGCAGTACATTCTGTGATTGCAATCTACCTAGCCTCACAGTGAGGGGACTTGTGGCCTACATCTTCCTACAAAACTTCCTACATCTGAAGAGGTGAAGCTATAGGCAGGAAATTAGGAATTGCAATTTGTGAGGTGCATTTACAGGAACATTTACCTGGTAGCAGAAGGTGGTTGTCTTGTTGAAGGATTCTCAGCAGAATACGAGCTGGCAGCAAAAACGTTCACAGTAGTTTTGATCTGTGTACACAGATGCTGAAAGATCCCAGAGTGGACAAATCTGCAGAAGTAGAATATCGTGTTCAGGACATCTCATTGACAAACTGGGTTGAGACCACAGAAGTGCAACAAACACCAAGCATCACTCTGGAGGGACTCGCAGACTGAGGAGAATCCTGGCCATCCTGTGTAAGACAGGGTGTAGACTGGCACAGAGTTAAACATTCATTTGAACAATGGGATTAATACTGGTTTTAAAAATATTACAAACTTGTCTTTGTACGTGTATTCTCTCTGCAGCCGTGTATAAACAGCTTTTCTAGAAATTAACCCTCAACTCACTGAGGACAAAGCCTGAGTTCCAGTTGTTGTATCTTCTACTGCAGCTCATTGAATCATACCAAACACCTGCGAGTGAGCTGAAGAGACAATTACTTACTTGGAGGCTTAAACCTGACCCTTTGTTATTAACCCTCTAGCAGAATAAAGAGTTTCCATATTGTGCTTGCAGCTTCTTTGTGGGCATTTGCAATGCTACCAGCAACTATATTTAAGCCTGGACACTGAAGTGGGGACAGTTTTCCAAAGATAGCAGCAACAGTGCTACAAGCAGAAATAATATGACCCTTCAACTTAGATTTAGTATATCCTTCTATATACCTCTAGAGATCATGTTAGCTACTTTAGCCAAAAGCTGAATACGTAGAGACTAGTTCATGAAAATCAGGATGAGGGAAAAAATGAATCCTTTACACTAATAATCCTCCAAAAGAGTAAGAAGGTTACTCGGTGTTATAGTGATCCCTAGAAAGGTAATGAATTTTCAATGTAAAATCTGGTATGCGTAAAAAGAGAATTAAAAAAAAAGATAAAACTGGCCCTACCTTCCTAAATGTAAATATTGTGAAAAATGGGTGCATATTCCTACTTCAGTGAACTACTATTTTTCCTTTTTTTTGGCTTTTAACTAAGAAATTATAGTCATCCTTTTTTGGAGTTTGTCCTTTATTATATCAAACTACCATGATGTTCTAACAAGCCTCTGCATTTCAGACTCATTGTAGTTCATGAGTTTTAAAAAGAACAAGACCAAAGGGTGTAAAACAGGTGGTGCTATGCTTCTTTATTTTTTATATTAACAGAGTTTTCATGTCCAGAGTAGAACACAATATTTTAAAAGTGATCTATATTTTAAGATGATCTGACATCAAGAGGAAATCTTTCTTGAAAGAACCACAGACAATTTTCTAAGACTTTCCTAGCTTTTTGGTTTTGGTTTAGTTTTTCTTTTTGGGGAGAGAAGGTTAGAGATCAACAGGGTTTTCAACAACAAACAAATTGAGAAAATTGTTAGACAAATATGTAGAAAATCCCTATTCTAGAAGAAAAGATCCTATTGCAGTCTATGTATTTTGTTAGGTATCCTACATTTTCACCAGAATGAGCCTAGGTACATCCCCTTTAAGAAAGGACAAGCAAATGATACCCTACTCTCTGCTGAATGGTATTGTAATTCTTATTTTGTGCTTTCTCAGTGAAGAGAAATGGTGTTGAAAACTTTCAAATACTCTATAATTTTCTCAAATTGAGGAAATTTGTGTTCTTTGATGAAAAAAAAGACAAAAAAAGGGATTATTTGTCTAAAAATCACTGTGTTTTCATTTGCTCGTTAGTTCAAATATTCTGCATGTACTCCCTCTGGAAATGCCTTCTGATAGGAGAAACTGATTGGAGACTGAGGCACCAATTTCAGAAAGCATCCTTAATTCCAACCAGCAGTGCAAGACCCCATCAAAATGTAAATGTGATACTGAACTTGGATATCCTTCTGTTTCTTCCTTTTGAGTGAGAGACACAGTGGTGATCTTTGACAGACAGTGCTTCTTCAGAAACTGGCCAGCTAAGTAAACTGACATTTTTACTAGATTATTTTAGTTTAGTCTTAGGGCTGAATTAGAGGAGTAAATTTTTTGTCCCCTGCTAAACTGTATTGATTCTTTTCAGGAGGAAAAAGGGGAAACAAAAGCAATAAATACAAATGAATACAACACATGTCTGGCCCTGATATAAATTAACAGAAAAATAATGGAACTCTTCTAATTTAATAAATAATAAATTTTTGATTAAAGCTTTGTCTTGCAATAATGTAAACTTCGCTGTGCAATCCCAGCATTTTGCAGACAAGTATGGTAGTTTTATTTCTCTTGCTTGTATACAGATGACCTTCAACTGAGACACAAGCAGAAAACTGAATTTTTTATATATAGAAGCTCATGAACAAAAGGTCTTTCCTTGGTATCCATTTTCACAGGACCCATGCATTTAAAATACTGTAGGCTTCATTTCATTTTATGCTGACTGAGATGTTTACTATTGTCATGCTATTAACCTTGCTTTACAAAAGCTTTTATAACATCAGTATTAGAGTTTATTACTAGTCTTATTTGTGATATACAGTTCATGGCCTTATTAAAGAATGTGTCCTGCCCTTGGAATTCCCTGGTATCAGGTAAATAAAAAGGCACTTTTCTCTCTTTAAACAATCAAATAAAATCACAGACCTATGGGTTTTCTTTAATAACCCCTTTACAAAAAGAAGTTTGAGGAAAATTTGACTTGTCAGAAAACTGTTAATGTGATACAAATTCTTTATAATTAAAATCTGGCCCATGAAATCAACAAATGACAAGGATTACTTGATGTTTGTCCATTTCATTTGAGTTAGTTGATGTCAGTTCCTAATGGATAAATTGCCACCTAACACTTCAGAGTTAGCACGTTTCAAACTTCTTTTTGGATATATAAACCAAGAAACACGGCAAGTGTGGGGAATTTTTTACTTTTCAAGTAATAAATTTTCAAGTGTGTGCTATAAGAAAATTTCTGCACAGCTGGGTTGACAATCCATGAGTTTATGTTATGTTTTGATTGGTGTAAAATAGTCATGAAACTTCAAAAAGTAGTTTTGTTTGAACCTTGAGGAGCACAGTCAATAATAGGCCTGAAATGTTTTCAAAAATATTGTGAGCCTTCTGGATGATCCCTGCCTGTCACAAGAGTACACAATCAGTAGTTTTGGTACTCAAGGCCATCCATAGAGGAGTTTAATCCCATCACCATCAAGGGCATCAGCTTTCTATTTTCTTCATTTTACACATCAGCCATCACTGAAGGATGCCAGACCCTCTACGTGCTCTACACTGAAAAGAATTGGCAGAAGAGCTTCGCATCTAAGTAACATTATCTTTCCCATGACTGCCTCAATGTCTTTAACCCTACTTAGAATAATTTTTCCACATCCTTCACCAGGAAATAGTCCTATTTTGACCATGGAGGAAATTTACTTCTGCAAAATGCTGAGATTTTCCTCTTTTGGGGAAGGAAAAACCTTTTTTAACCCCCACTTCAAATGGGGGTTTTCTAACCCCACTTCAAAATGACCATCATGCATGAGAACATTCCCATATATTTTTAGTACCGTTCCTTTAGTCTTTGGCTTTAACCCACTGCCTTTAATATTTCTACAATTTCTACAGCTATTATGTATAGGTCACAAATGAACCTGGTTTACTCTATTCATAATAGAGTTCAGAATCGCATTCCTTATGACTTGTCTACTTAAAATCTAATGTAGCACTTGCAGAGAGGAACTGTTGGGTTACTGCTCTATTTATGTGCTTTTAAGGTTGTAACAACTGAAGTTTAGACATGTTTTCACTCTGGTGAGGCATCCAAGAATTAGACAACTTATGTTAAAGTTATATTTTAAAGGGTTTCTGCTAACTCACAGTTCTTTGGAACATTTCCTAGGATTAGGGAGACCACTTGTCCATCTGGGTATGACAAACCACTGACATTGGAAGTATGGAGAGGTAAGCAAAATTTTACATTGTAACAAAGTCCCTTTCAATTCCACCACCAAAGGTGGCAAGTTGTATCCCCCATTTCCTCCTTATGTGCTCATGACAATTTTATTATGACCAGAAAATAATGGAGCAAAATTAACATGTGCTCTTGAACCTCACCTAGTTCCAGTTTCATAAATCACAAATGGGGTCTGTACAGGTATATGTCACAGGCCTTGGCTCAGGTTAACTTGTTCCTTTCCTTGCAGCTCCACAGGGGAATTACCTTTTCCAGGTAATTCCTTGTGTTACCTGCCACAGAAAACATTGACTGCCTGTAACGATGGATTTGTGACTACAACAACGATGGATTTGTGACTACAACTTTCCATGCCACTGGGAAGTATTTAAGGGCACCACACAAGGGTGTCTCTGTCTTTCTGGAAAAGTAGCAGAATGGCTTAAATTTTATTTTTATTTATTTTTGTTCCCGAGCTATATCAACTGTTTTTACAAGATACTGTCTCTCTTTGTTCCTTTTTTTTGCTTTTGTTTAGAAAAATAGCACTACAGACAATGGTAACACAAGAAAAACTGAGATGACTGTTCATAGTAAGCAGGACCACATTAACTGGGAGCTGAGCTGTGATATCTTTCATTTGACCAAATGATAAAGCTGGAAATTTTTGACAAGTTTCCAGATTCTTGTACTCTTGCCTTGAAGACAAACTTAAAAATCTTGTACATTTGGCAGTTTGACCAACGTTTCCTACTGTAAAAACTAGTCGTAATATACATTGCTTCTATTTACAAACTTCATTCTGCCAGTGTTCTTAAGCCATGTTCTTGGCCTTCTCAAGCCATATGCAGTAAAGTACTGGGACTTGCAATTTCATTTATGAGTATGTAAGTATGTGAACTGTTCCCAAATCCCATAATAGGATAATTTAGCATTCTGGTGTGGCCTTCTTGGTTTGTCTAAAGTGCCAGCTGGAGCAGTTGAATGGCAACACCCTTATTTTGGCACCTTTTTGTCATTTAAAAACATCCTATGTTGTGGACAAGGAGATTTTATGTTTAAAATAAAGGAAGTCAGACTTCTTAAGATTTTAAATAAAAGTGCTGTAGGTTTACATTTGAAATTAAGCCCAAAAACTTTAATATGAATATGAAATTCACAAATTAAAAGGAAAATTGTGCCAGTAACATCTTGTGTGTCGGTATGCATTGTTTTCTGAAGAGGAACAATACAAAAAATCATGGATTTTGAATACAACAGTAATTTTTCTAAACACATATGAAACATATATATGCACAGTTTCCGCTGATTAATCCAGAAATGTATATCAGCTGCAATTCAGATCTCGACTAGCATGATAACTGAGAAATATCCATTTCTCAAAAAACATCTGTAATTCACAGAAATATCTATAAAATTTTATAATGTAATTTCAAGGTTTATTATCAACTTTAGAGTCCATGGAGGAATTCAGTGAAAAAAGATAAGTTTCAGATTATTTTTGCCTGAATGCAACAGTATTTTCTGATGTATTCAAGGTTTATCCTAAAAATTAATGATCTACAGAGAATATTCAATTAAACCATTTTTGTTTGCATATCTTAGCTATCTAATAAAAGTATCTCAGTTGAGAGGACGTAATGAATTGAATATAGGTGAAAAGTTCTTTTCTTTTTAGCATATAAAAAGTATAATAGAATTCATACTTTGCAGAATTACCCCACTTGCGATAAATACAAGACTGTCAAATAAACCTAACAACTTCATTTTATAGAAAATATTATAGTAGGCTTAAGGTGTAAGATTCTGAGGTTTTTTAGAACCAAACTACACCCAAATTCCACTGCAATTTTAAAAATCAATGTTTAATTCGTAGTAAAGTAGTGTTTGGGTTTTTTTTAATATTGAATGGTGGACTACACTTTATCCAAATAAATGTGGTGGGACAAACATGTTTAATTTGCTCAAGAGAAGGTGTACAGAGTGAAAAAGTAGAAAGGCAACTGGAAAGCTGAAAATTGTTTTGCTATGAGAACATGCTACTGAATCTTTAGAATCATAAGTTCTTACATGTTCCTTTCAAAACAATGGACTCATAACTCCATGCACTAAAAAATGTGTTGTCTTTGCACCTTCTAAATATGATTTTACAGTGCTTTAGGCTTTACATAAGAAAAGGGGTTTGTTTTTTTTCTGAAGATACACAATGTCTGCAATGTCTCAGGTGCAATTTATATAACATAAGCGCAAAAAGACCTCAATTCTGCTGGTGAATTGAGAAAAAATTCCATTATCCCAAATATGGTTTGCATCAGTGGAATCAGAAATGCTCTCACCAACCATCAGTGAATTTTGTACCAGTGGAGATGAAAACAAGGTATGACAAGCTTCCCTGGTTTAAGGTACATTTCTGCTTTGCTGGAGTTCCATCACTCTGTGATGAATCTTCATCAACCATGTATGTGCTAGAACTGCAGCAGCAAAGCAAAATACTTTTGTCTTCTTCGGCATGCAGAAATACTCTACCATCTAAAATTATTAAGAAAACATTCTTCACAGTACCACAACTTGAAGCAATATTGTAACAATACTCAGCAGTTGTTCTGCTGCTTTAATCTTTGCTCTGCAATCTCATTTCACACACTACTGCTGTTTTCAAGATGGGGCTTCCTATGAATTCAATTTTAAAAGGCAGTGAAGTCCCCTCCCTCAATATGCAATTTTCTATAGTGAAGGATATGGAAAAAAACAAACAAAAAAACAAGAAAAAACCAAACACCAAAACTGTAAATGTTCAATAAAAAAATAGGTAGCATACACATTTGTTATTCAATGTATTACCATAGTGTTCTAAGAGTATTTCACTTGTTTCATGCACTAAGATGCCATGCCAATGTAGTAAGACACCATTTCAGCTTGTGTGAATTCCTGGAGCTGTGTTATTGTCAATGGAAATGCACTTACCACAAGTGATGACATCAGATTTCTTTTAATGTTGTATAGATGCAGTGAGTGTTCTTTTTTTGTGTGGATCTGTAACATGTTGTTTAGGATACTATTTGTTAAAAGTAAACACCTCAACATTTTCAATAATCTTATCAGATTTGGTTCTTGGTATTATTTTCTGCTGAAAAAAAAAACAAAACACCAAAAAATGGTAATGGGATTGATCCACTGCCTGTGATCTGAGACGAAGATCTTGTACAGATGTGTTACGTGGTTTCAGTTGTGCTCCCTGAGTAGCCCCAGAGACAGCACAGCTGGAAGGAATGCAGTTTGTCATGAAGCCAGGAGTGCTGCTCCTTTCCCTTCCACAAATCCCTGGATTTTGCACTGCACAAATCCAAATTTATTTTGTCATTATTCTCTCCTTCACTTATCCCAGCTCACTGGTTCTGCACAACAAAAACTGTCACAAGGTCATGGTATGAAGTCTTTATCAGAAAATGCAGGAACTGACCAGTTTTGTCCCAGTGTTTAAAAAATACATCGTGCTCACATTATGAGTTGCTACTGATTTTTAACTTCTCTAGCTTTAAGTAATGCTAATTTGACCGCAATGTAAAATAAAATTGCTTATGAAGATTGTCTTCATAATCTCACTCTGAAAGTAGTAAGTCAGGTCTTGGAACAAAACTTTCAGAAGGACTCTCTTAAAAGGTTGAAGTAGAGAGAGAACTGTTCCAGCATGACTGGGCATACATAGTATGGAAAACTGGAGCCAGAACTGTTAAAAGTGGTTACCTCTAATTCAATACTTGGTGTTAGAAAATTGCAAAGAAAAGACAGTAGGTTTAATTAGCCTAACACAACTAGTTTCACCCACCCCTCATCTTAGACCTGCACCCTCATTAAAAAATTAAATAGCTTTATATCCCTTACAGAGGTTTTATTTTTCTGGATTCCTCCAAAACCAAAAATATCAGTAGAATGAACATTCATCATTCCTAGACTCCTCTAATTTTCACACTCTAGTTTTCAGCTTGCTTTTATGTGTATATGTGGATGATCTGCCCAAATATTCTGCTGAATACATACTAATAAACTACATTAGTATTTGCATACCATATGCTCACGAAGGATTTAATTACAGTTTGTTCCACAAACAAGTATTTTTAAAAAATTAACGTATGTCAGCTAATTATTTTTCCTGACTTATTTACTTTTTCATTTTGCTTCATTTTTAATTTATACAAGACCTCTTTGTGGCCTTGTTTCATTTTCCAAAGAATGATAATAACTGAGGCTCTAATACCTCAAGCACTCAGGCAAATCCTTTAGTTTATCCACCTGAGCAGTCATCAAAGATTTCTATGTACAGAGTAAGAAAAGTTACACATGAACATAAATTTTTCCAGTTCTGATGATGAAATATACTCATATTGCACAAACAACAGCTTACAAAAAGTGAAGGTTAGCCAGAAAAAAAGCCTCTACCACTTCACCATAGCAATCTCAAATTACATTTGCTTGGCATGACTGTACAGAGGTACATCACTCATGTTCCTTTCACATTCCACATGCTCTTTTTAGAACACATTCTCACACAGTCATGAGGGTCCATACTAAACACACAAAAGCATGCTTCATATACTTCAAATATTGATTGGAAGATAAAATTGATATGCATATAGCTGCTCACCAGGATATGAGAACAAATCTGACTAGTGCAGTACCAAAGAGCCAACCTCACTGGGCCCTCAGGACATGCGAGTATTGCAGGTTCACTCATATGGCTCAATAAGCATACTGGCAGATGCTTTCAGATTATGTCATTACTCTAAAAACCAGGGCCCTGGGATATACAGGACACTCAAAGAAGTTAAGGACAAGTAAAGTTAACCCATTCTTAACTTTTTTTAATTACATGGAAAGTGATGTTTCATGTGAAATTTCTTCCTGATCAAATACAAAAAGAATTCACAGAGAGTGAATTTACAGTTCTCACACCAAAAATCGCAACAAGTAGAACAGGGTCTGCATGACAAAGACTGCTCTTTGGATTACAGTGTCTTGATACAAAGGATATGCTTGCAGCTCATTCAGAGGTGACCTGGGAAACCCAGGAACATGCATCTGAAATCAGCTTGAATTTCAGCACAGGCTTTCCAAGCTCACCCAGGTTCCTTCACACATACTTACCAGGTATCTTGGCTTCAGTTATTTGAGCTTCAAAGCCATGCTTGGATTTCCATCCACCTCTGTCTTTGGTACCTTCTTCTACAATCATGCAGGTGTACTGCTGGCAAATCCAGAAAAAGTAATCAAGTGTGTTGGAAGAACCTCAGTCAGGTGCCTAGAGGGCAACTCCCCTTTAACTTCCTATCCATGGTAGTATCTGCTGCCACTATCTCATCTGTTTTTAATGACCCCGTATAAGGTTTTGCTGCGGTGGGTAAGTACTACTGCTTACAAAATATGCAAAGCTTTTTCTTTTTATCATCACCAATTATGGCAGGACATTAAGAATGGCACCTAAAGGAGAGTCTAATGAAGACCTAGAATAGCCAGCCTGGGGACATAGAGAGATATCCCAGAACAGGTTAGACAAATGGCTGTGGCAAACACATGGGTAGGAGTGCTTGCCTTGGTGCAGAGATTGAGATCCATTTTTTATACAGGTCTGTGTAGACTCCATAATTTCCAACAAATCTTCAAATCTTTTCCAGGACTTTCTGTCATGCTGGAAAACAGGGATGATGCTCTGGAACATTCTTGCTGTAGTATAAATCCATTTTCATTTCCATCATCCATTATCTGGAGAACACTTGGACTCTCCTCTTCATGGCAGCCTTTTGCATATCTCACCTTATTATTACCTTTTTCCTCCCATCTCTTCTTCTTCACCTTTAACCCTGACTGCTTCAGCCTTCCCTAGTCAGCTTGTTTTTTTAGCTCATAATTTTTGTGTCACTCCTTTCCACTTACTGTAATTGACCATCTTTCTTCAGTGTAGAGTCTAAAGGTATCACGAGGTTCAGGACCTTTCATTTTCCCAAATATGTAAAATGATCACATAGCTTGCATTTATGATGCTGTTTACCTTCTCTCAATATGGTACTTGCAGGCCATGGTCCTGTTCCCTCATGCTATGATTTCAGCGTCCCTCACAGCATTTCCCACAGAAAAGCCAATTGTGTTAGCAGCAAGTGCAGCTGATAATGCCTACATAGGTGCAAAATCTTCCTACCTGAAAAATAAAAAGGATTTCATATCAGATTTCTGAATTTGCTCAGATTATTCCAAATTTTCTTCTTATCTTTAAACATTCAAAGGCCCTCAACTATTTTATGTAAGGAGCTTATTCCCTATATGAAAACCAAGCTGTTATTTAAAGAAATGAATAAAACAGAATTCATCATAGGTCTCTGTAGTACCTTTTATTACTATTTTACACATTTTTTTTTAGTGACAGATATGAGTATAATGTGGAGTTTTTCCAGTATATTAGGAAACAATTTATTTAATGTAATATATTTAATGCAAACGCTGTCCTAAATAACTTGAAAGAACTCTATACAAGAAAGAACCTCTATTACACTTAGTAGGGAAAAAAAAAAGGTGTAGAGATAGTGTTTAAATAATAACTGAGAAGATTGACACATTTGGGCAATAGGAAAAGAGTACAGAACATAAAATATTTATCTTTTTGCAAAGTTTATTTAATTTTCGAGTTGTAAAAAGAATGGAAGCTTATGAAGCAGTGAAGTTTAAATTGTTCCAAAAGGTAATCACTTTATAAGAAGTATTTCAGTCACATTGTGATAAGGAATAAGGAACAGAAAAGCACTGAAATGCACAGAAAAGAGAGAAGAATTTGAAGATAAGAAGTCTGAATTTCTCCTTTTTACCAGCTGGAGCACAGGATATGCAAAGAAGCTAATTGCAGGCCTCCAATTATGGAGTCTATTCAGGACTATTTGAAGCTAAGAAAATCTGTACAGTGGTAAGAAATACCAGAGGGCAAGAATTTGAGCTGTTTAGCTTCTGGTGATTGGTAAGAAATGGTGTTGGGATTGGCCAAACCCTAGGGATGGACTGATCACTACGGCTGCTACCTCTACAGGGGTAATGAGAAGAGACTTTCCAGTTCCCAGTCCCAAGACTGGCTACAAGACCTCCAAGGACATTTAAAGCAGGTTCTGCTGAGCATTAGAATCTCAAATGCTTCTGGGCTCAATGAACACCTCTAATATATTGTCCCAATTGGCCCAGGATTGCTTTACATAGTACCGCTGGAACATCCCAGCTAGGAAAAATTCTAGAAGAGAAACCCATGCAGAGGAGAATTTCTTCATAGAAGCAGAGTCAAAGGCTGCAACAGCAATGTCAATCATGCTAAGAAAGGTTTGAGAGGTCTGGCAGAAGCAGGAGGAAGCAGAAACAAAGTACAAAACACACTGATTTGCTGAACCTTCTTCACCACCACGGCTAATTATAAACTACTAGAATAAAGTTGCTGGAATATAAAAGAATCAGACACACCAATCTGGAGTCTAGAAGGCACATTAAATATAAAGCAGTCTGAAACATCTCCATGTTTGACCCCTAAGAGAACTCACATATCATGGAATGAATGGTGAACCCTGACATGACAAGCTGAGGTGGAATCATGTGTTGTGCCTTTATTAGGGCAGGACTGACAGGCAAGAATCACAGCAAGTTGCAAAGAGATGCAGTGGCACCAAGGTTAAACAGCCAGAGTGCAGTGAGCAAACAGTGTGCTGTGTTGCATCCTAGAGCTGTGTTTAAATTCTCTCCACATGCTGTTTATGGACCCTGAGCAGGAATCTCTGGACTATGAATTGTACTGCAGGAGCCCTGCATTAGCACAGAGCCTTTTCTAGGTGAGGTCATACCTGGCTGACTGTGTGTCTGGGGTCTGATAAAAACTGGGCAGAGTTTAACCAGGTCTGCCCAGCCACCCACGGTGATTGCCAGCTAGAACTTGAATGCTAATTTGTTCCCCTGGTTTTACCTTTTTCTTACACAATTTTGATTTTCTTTCTTTTGGAAATTGGGGTCTTCCCTTTACCCCATTTGGTTGAAATAAATGTACAGATTACCAAACTGAGAAGTTTTATCTATACAGGGTTACTCATTTAGCTGTATTTTCTCACCTTCACAGAAAGTGGAAGCTGGGGCAGATTAAGGCTCTGCTATAATTTTCATGCTGCAGCCTTACAGTTCACCACAAGACGCAAGTGAGATGCCTGAACTGCAACTTTTGTAAAGCACTGGAGCAGATGAAACAGAGTACAGTTACTGGTACATACCTCCAAATAATAATATTTGATGTGACTTGACAAATCAACATATGCCAAAATAGAATAACATATGCCAAAATAGAATATTTCCCTTCTAGTCAAAATTTTATTGGAAGGAGCTGGCTAGTCAACACAGAAAGACTTCTAATTTTTTTTTTTTGACAAAAAAGTTTTCCCATCCTGAGCTTATTAGAAATTGCAGTCATCTGTTTCTCATGTAAAAAAAAAAAGAAAAAAGCCATCTTTTCTGATCATCTCCGATACTGATATGAAAACAAACTGGGTAATATTTCAATCACTTATGGCAGTTTGCAATTCTGCTTATCTTTCTTTGCAGTGTAAACATCTAGTCCCTTATTTCCATGGATAGGGTTAGCACCTTTAGATTGCTGGACTGAGGTCAAAACCAACTTGCTCTTCTGAAGTATTTCTTAAAATGTGACGGAAGATCTTTAATTGTCAATTTTCAGTCAGCATCAGAAATCTGATTTGTCCTCCTTATTACCTCAACTTCTTATTGACTTCCAGGTGTTGACTTTCTGTCACTGAAAGTATTCTTCTCCTTTGCAAGCTCTCCTGAGCTGCTGAATCTCTTAAATCAATTCACAAGATTTTAATTTTCCTATATGCATTATGCAGGTACATAACTTCATGCACCATTAACAGTGGGTTGATTTTAGTTGTCATTGTACTTAAAATACTTACTTGATGAAGATCTGCTTTATGATCAGACTGGTTTTGATTTCTTTCGGAAAAAAACAAGGAATTTTTTTCTTCCCACCCCAAGGCTGAAACGTTCTATGGCTCTCTTCAGTATTCTTTCATAAATTCTTTTTTTCTTATTTCTTTATTTCTTGAGAACAATTCTAAACCTTTCTGTATTTCCTTTAACTGTGTGTTATCTCCACTCCAATCTACAGAACAGATTACAGTTCTTTTTTTTTTTTTTTTTTTTAAGAGCAAAACAGAAGCCAAAATAGACCAGGAAGAAAAAAGCCAGAATAAATTAATGAAGTGTTTTGTGGGTATATAATTTTCTATTCAATACCATTTCCCAAAATATATCCCAGATATGGAGAGTGCAGTGAGTTCGAATCAAGCTGAAGTCTGTCACACCACACATTAAAGTTCTAGTAAAATGATATAAAATTTGACAAAAAGCATTAGAAAACCCTGGAACAGAAGGTTTTCTGAAAGAAAAAAAAAATGCACAAGAAATTAAAAGTTAATGGAAGAAATTAAACCTATGAGCCCCAGAGAGTTTATTTGGGGTAGAGGGAGAGAGGAGAGAAAGGAGGAGAACAAAAGATAAATAAAAGATTGCAAGGGGGAAGGAAAATGGTGCTCTGCTTTCACTGGGAATACTTAAATGCCTCACAAGATGAGCAGAGCATTAGGATATGAAAACCTAAAGGGCAATATAATCCCAAAGGGGAGGACTAGTTTCAAAAGAAGGTTTATTAAAACTTAGCTTGCTTTGCATAATGTCAGAAAAAGAAATACAGTGAAACTCTAACCTTTTTTCCTTTTCAACTTTCAGTTCCTTTACACTCTTTTTTCTCTATGATCGCTTTCCCTACCCTGTAGCTTTACTCCTGCTTTCTGTTTATAACCTTTAGAATACTTTCATGAGCATATGCTATAATTCTCTTCCCTTTTCTTTATCTCCTTGTTCCTACAAGCTGGCTTGAATAAAGAAGTCATTATCAGCAAGCCCACAATGGGTCCAGACATCCACATTCAAGATGTTGTATAGATGATATATTGATCAGTCCTCAATGAGTAATAGCGTTCTAATGAAAAGAGCGTACAGAAGTTAATGTATCTGCTCATGCAAACCACAAATGAAGCATTCTGTGGCACAAAGGGTCTGGCCCTGTGAATTATAATTACTCCCTACAACAATAAAAGTCAGGAGTGGTTTTATTTATTTACCGCAATCAATGATAGTCTGTGGGCTACACATTGAAAATTCGTTTTACAAACCAGCACCCAGACTGTTCGCCTTTTCTGTGTCCATTGGGAATTAACCCTTCAGCTGCCACTGCAGATCCTGAGATAGCTATCCCTGTAGAAATGTATAGAAATGGGAAGACCATGGTTTGTTTCAGTGTTGTTCAGGTTAAGGAAAGCAGCTACAAGCATTCAGAGAGGGGTGACCGTATGTGGCTGCTCCCAGTAGAGACAGCATATATTAAAGCAGGATGAGCATATAAAAACAAAAGACTTTCTGTCCTGCATGAACTACTTGGGGAGTCCCTGGTTTGAAAACTGCACCACAACGCTGTGTCATGCACCTTTCACAGTCTGATGAGAGTGTTTTTAATGCTTCAGAACTTTCTCTTCTGTCCTCAAAGCAATGAACAGGAGAATAAATTCAATCTATGCTAACACATAGAGTATGTAGCCAAGGAAAACAAAAGAAGCATCATTCCACTTGTTAATTAAATTGTAGGAAAGAGAAAATTTAAATTCTGTTGACACCTATGCTGAAGCAGAAAAAACTTGTCACTGTACTTCAGAAGAGCAAAGAATAACCAAAAAAAAAGCTTTAAACCCTAAATTAAAATTAAAATATAATTATGTTACTTTTGTGAATTATGTTTTGCATCTAAAATATTAGTCTGTTACCCTTTCAAAAAAAATTCAAAGCCAGACACTAGGAAACTCGAGGAGAAAGCCAATGTGGGTAATCAGAGGTGAGAAATACTTTCTTTTCAAAGAGCAAGTAAAATAAAGGACTGGTCAGACCGGAAAAGAAGTACTGGGGTGGAATGAGGGAGTAGTGGAGATTCATAAAATCCATGTATGCTTCACAGAAGATAAAATCAGAATATCTGTACTCTCTTTTTCTCATTATGACATCTAGGGGACAACAAATGTGACTAGAAAATTGAAAACAAATAGAAGCAGATACTTTTCTATGCAAAGAATATCTTTGCTCATTGCCCCAGGATGCTACAAATGTCAGAAATTTGTGTGATTTCAAGAGACAACTGATCAAATGTCATGGAGGAGAACTCCTCAAGATCTCTTTCTCAAGAAATCTTAAGCTACAAATCACTAGAAGCTGGAAAAGGTTCTAGTGGAAAAGTGCCATTAAGTTGTAATTTTACCTCCTCATCCTGCCTTTTGAGACTTACCACAGATGGGTGAGGCTGACCACTGCCTGGGTGCACTGATTACATTAAAATCATCAACCGACCCACAAAACAAGGCATTATTTTATGCAACCAGCCAATTTGCCAAAAAAAAAATTAAATTAAAAGAGGTTCTTTTTCAATGCTTTCACTGTAAGTCAGACCAACATGTGACTGAAGCACCATCTGATGTAAAGCCTCATTTCCTGACAGGGGATTGTAACATGACATTTGCTCAAACTCACCCATCTATTTAATTTGTCCCTTATATTTTTTATGTTTCTTAATGTTGTGAAACTGCATGGACTTGTAGTTTGGTAGGCTTGCAGCACCTATGATGCAGAAGAAACAAAGAGTTTCCTCCATGGGGCACCAGAATGATATGCAGTCAGCTTTTAATTGGTATGGGAGGCCTTTGAAGAGGAGAAGTGAAGGCTCCAGAATTTCTGTCAAAAAAAGAAATTACCTTCCAGGGCTAAAATCTGCACTGATAGGAAATGCAAGCTACCGTCCCTTGAATCCTGAATAATCTGGGTTCTGAATTAATTATATCTTTCCAAAGCTTAACCATAAATAGGAGTTGTCATCTTTTTTTTTCTTTCCTTGTCTGTTCCCTGCTGTGTGTGTACATGTGTCCTTCTTAAGTCTTGGTAAATCTCTCTGATTAAGAGCAGGATTAATATAGAAGAATTAAACTTTTAAGATCAAAAAGAAAAGACATTTAACTTTTGCCAACAAGAAATTGTTACTAACAAGCATTCTTTGAGTGAAAGAAAGGCTCCCTGGGTGCAAAGGACTGTTTAACTGAAAATACAAAGTTTTTTCTTCAAACAAGTAATCTTCAAAAGGAAATATTTTATTTTTTCATTTATTTCCACTTTAATCCCATCCTTTTCCTGCCTCACTGGGAGCCATCCTATAGAGAATGATATTGTAAATGGTTGTAAAGTGTTATTTCCATTCGCTGTCTAAGCTCCAAGTGAAAAGTAATAAATGAGGAATTATACATTAAAAAATCATTACACCCTTTGTGTTGCACTCTTGTTGATTATTTAGGACGATACAATATAGTTTGAAATATTTTCAGTACTATTAGAGTGAAAATTTTTACTCTTTTTCTTTGATATATGTAATTTCAAAAAAAAAAGAAAAAAGAAAGGATATTAATTATACCACTAATGGCATCTTCATATATTTAACTACTATTGTTTTTATAGCAAGATCATTTAATTGACCCTGAAAGCCACTTTTCATAGGTAGTAAGAAAGCATATATTCTATATATAATGGTAGGTAGGTGAAAAGTGCAACATGTAAGTGAAATATCAAAACCAGATGCAAGCTGACTTACCCAAACTTTCTACAATTTTCAGGATCACTTACAAAAAGACTGACTTTCCCCAGCTGCCACAGGAACTCCATAGCTGAGCTGAACTCATCTCCAACAGGATCCTGTTTGTCAATGGGGCACAATTTTTTTTCTCAGTTCTTTACATAAATCTGGAGAAATTTCATTTATTTCAGTGCTATTACCCTGAATTTCTCCCACCATAATGAGAAACAAAATTAAAATTATTGCAAATTTTTAAAAAGTCTCTTATTCTCTTTTAAATATTTTAGAGAAATTTTTAATTTTTTCAGACCTTACAGTATAATACTGAGATGCATCTTTTCAATAAATGTATTTTTGTTCTTTTTTTCCATCTTTATAACTTCTATGGCAGTAAGTTTTTCTATTGCATCCTGTATTTCAGAAGGTAATGTCCATGTTAGAGGGCAGGCAAAGGTTGTCATAACACCAAGAGCTGAGGAATCATCACCACAGATTTCAGAAGACAGAAGGTTCACTTCTCAGATACTGCTGTGATAACAGTGCCAGAAGATGAAGGAATCTTTTGTTTTGTTCTTTCATATTTTTGCACATAAATTTCCCTTCTGAATATACTATCACATAAATCAGCATCATCACTGATATCAGCAAGTCAGTCTTAGGGAGTCATTAGGTTTGAGACGGAATCACACTGGAAAGGAATTGTAAAATAGGTGTGAAGTCTATGCAAGGTCTTCCATAAGAGACCAGATTTAATTTGGATATGGAAAGGGAGCAAATGAGAGTTACTGAAAGTCACCCTGACTTTTAGGCTTCAGGTCTAAGGTCTTTGACTGAATTGCATTAGACTTGAATTAGGAAATTAAAACAAATTGCAGGAGATACTTCACCCATACCAACAATAAATGAACAGAAAATAAATAGGGACAGTATATTAAATGGAGGGGACTGAAATTTAAAAAAAATTTAAAATAAAATTAATATAATTTTAGTGGAGAGAATGTAAGCTTAAGATTCACTTTGTTTCAGTTCACACTAGGAATGATTAATGGACAAAAGTCTATAGAAAAGTAAGCTGAACATTCCTCTTGTTTCTGAACACCAAATGGATGGTCACAGAGAAGATTATACAGTTCAATTAGAATATGCAATAAACTTCCTATCCAAAATTTGGCAGATGCAATAATGATGGAGTGGAGAAAATATGTACAACAAAAATTTACTTCCTCTTTTAGGAAATAGCTTTGGTTTTCTGCATTCTTTGGTTGTCTTCAAGATCAGAAATTAAATGTCAGAACCTTGAACCATGTTTTTTCTGCAACTTACTCTTCGCTAGCACTCCTAAGAATGTATCAAGAGTCAAAATCATCACATCCCCTCCATTCCAGGCAACCACATTTTTATAATTCCTGTTTTAAATTTACCTAAAACCAGCTTAGGAGTAGTTTGATCCCCTTTGCTCCTTCTGTCTTATCGTAAGTCTATTCCAAAACTTTACTCTTCTGATATCTAGAGACCTATCTCTTGGCTGAGATATCTCAGTTATGCACATTTTCTTCTTCATCCAGGTTTGTCTTCCTATTTACCAACCTCTCTGGCCTTTATTCCTATAAACTATTTATAAAAAAAATTCTGTTTCTCACCTTTTATTTTTGATGTTGAGCAAACCAGGCTCTTTTATTCTCTCATGTAAACCAAGTCTTCTTGTCCCTAAACATTACTGCATATCTTCTTTCTTCATATTAGTTTCAATTAATCTTTTCTTCTCCTTAAATTGCCAAAATTTGCAGCATAGCCTACAGGAGGTCACAGCAGATGCAGATATCACAGCTCAGATGTAGATATCTGTCTTCAAGATGAATCCATTCCTTTATTTTTGGCAAAAGGAGTCTTTCTGAGGACAGACAAGCTGTCTCATCTTATTGGAATCCAGTTATTGATGTGACAACGATATTACACTGGACTTCTGCAGAGGAAGGATGTCCTCTTCAAAAAAGGCATCCAAGGAATGTCCCATTTAAGCACCCTTTAAGAATCTCATCTTCAGGCTGATCCCATAACTGCTTATTCATATTTTTCCACCCCCAACCTTTTTTTTTTCCTGGTAGGAGATTTAGGTCAAAAACTTCCAAAAGGAGGTAATTGAAAACAATGGAAAGGGTCTTCCAGGAATATTTTTTTCTTCTAGGGTGTAAAGGTGTGTCTGGTTTGGTTTGGTTTGGTTTGGTTTGGTTTGGTTTGGTTTGGTTTGGTTTTAATAGGAAGGTATTTAAGGGCAAAACAATAACAGCTGATAGAACAGTGGCCAAAATGGGAGCAGTAAAGATCTCCAGGTTAAAAGAATGAGGGGCTACCGTGGACAAGGCAACAGGGACCCACTTTAATGCTTAATGTTTCTTATCTCTCCCTCCTCATCCTCTGAAACACCTCTATCTGATACCCACCAATGCACAGCAACTGGTGCACATCTCAGCAGATTCTAGGGGCTGATCTTTTAGATACCAGGCAGCCCCAGAAAAATACCTTCTGGGAAAGTTATGGAATGTGCAGGCATTTCTATGGCTCCAGGTGACCAGGAAGGGCTGAGAAGTCACAAAACTGCAATCATGGGCATTGTAAAAACATCAGTATCGTGGTAGTGATATTGTGTTGAAATGGAATAAAGTCAGTGGATATATCAAATGTGAAATGCCTTGGAACAAGAAGAATTTTGTATTGATGGCTGGAAAGATATGTTAATTCATTAACTTCTTCCTGTGTTCCCATGTTCCCAAACCTCCATCCCTCAGCCTTGGAGCTGAAGAAACCAGTAAGGGAAATGTTCCCTTACATGGGAAGGAGTAGAATTTGACAGTTCTCTACTGCTTAGAGCAGGTTACAATGTTGAACTCATCTTACTAGGGGAAACCTGGGTCCCATGAGCTGATTTCAGTACACCTGTTAACTCACCTGCCTGTCCCTTCATGCTCTCAGTCATAGAAATTGAGCACCCAAGGATGTGATGTTTCAAGTTAACTTGCACGTTCTTTTCTTTAAGCTTCTCTATGTGTAAACAATTCACTGGGAACAAATCAGTCAGTTCACTGTGAGCAAACCACTTGTTCCTTCCTCTCAGAATTTTTCCTCAGATTGGTAATTTTTATATTAACTATTCCAAACAAAAAAAGCACAAAAAAAAAAAACAAAAAAAAAAAAAAACCAAACTAAAACAAAACAAAAATACTAGAATTTAGAAACCTACAGAACAAAAAGTATTGTGGACACTGGATGTTTAAAATTTGGACAATATCATCTGAGGAAAATTCCCAGAGCATCACAGCAGTCAATGAGACTAGGATACCTTACTTGAGCTAAGGATCTGCTCTTTTATATGGTCTCCTAAATAAAAAAATCCCACTCCACTAGATGGCTTTTGTAACACAGGAGCATAGCCTGAATAGGTCAATGCAAGCATGATTTCTTCAGGAGCCAAGTGCAGAAAAATTTAAAGCGAGAACAGGGGTGGAGGGGGAATACATAGAAATTTTTAATAAACTTTCTTATCCTCTAAGGGAAAAATAGTTGTCTGTAGGCATTAAATATAGCTCTGTAGCTTCACATTTTAAAATGTTTAGCCCTCTTCCTGAATTTTAAAGTAAGGAATGAAAGGTAGCTGAATAAAATATATGTTTGTTTTTATACACCTTGTACATATTTTTGTGCATAGATATAATGGCTAGGTGACCAATTCTGGAACAAGTATCATATATTTTTACATGCACAAATACATTTACTAGTGATAATATCACTTTTAGCGGCTATATACCTGTGGTCCCTGAACACAGTTCCTTTACTACTTCTCACAGACTACATTCCTATAAGTTCTTCTGAAAAAATGAACCTAAAACATTTTGTTTGTTTGGCTCCTTGGTTCTTATTTTACTGCTAAGTCACTACTGGTAAATTATAATATCTAGTTCAGGCAAGCTTCAGAAAATATTAGTAATATCATCACCAAGTTCTTCCTCACCAATATTTTAAAAAAATGATTCTACCAATGTGTCTTTCTCTGAGGATAAGAGGATAAGATTGAATTAAAAACAAATAGTTCCAACAAAACAGTAATTGTCAAGGGGAAAAATAAGGCAAGAAATGAGGAGTGAAAAAAATAGTCTTAGGGACAGAAACCAAACATGATGGAATGTTCCCAATGTAGAGCAGGAGAAATTTGTTCTCATATAGTATGCAAAATAAAACACATATTTGCTGTCCTGTAACAAGGCAAAGTAAGTGCTCTCTTCGTCTGGCCTTCCACAGGCTTTTTTCTCTGGACTCAGCCTTTAACATAAGTAAATGTAGTTTGTCAAAAATGTTTTTCAGAACAGACCACCTTTTCCCACAGACTAAATATAGCAGATGTGCCCCTTTAATCACATTTACCCTCCAGACTCAAGTCTCTATGTGTACACCATGAGCTTCAGTATCTTTATTGCCTGACCCTCCTACCTGCAGGGGACAGGAAGGAAGATATGTTGTCACAATGCCTCCACTCTCTGCAGCTCACATTACAAGTTCAAACCTAAAACCAGCTCGTGCAGAAAGACAAAATGTCCTCTGAAATATGTCCCAGCAAATAGCATTGAGACAATAAAGAGTTTCATCTAACACTTAAAATAGTTGTTTAAGTATATGGTCCTTTTTTGTTTGCTTGAGTATTTATCCTCTTGGTGTGGACCGATGATTGCCTTTTATAGCTTGAGTGTTGAAAATGTGTGGGAATATTAGATCAAATTATCTTATACATTATGTTTTCAGCTTGCATTTTTGTATACAGAGAGAACTGACCTTTATTCCAACTGGCCTGGAAAGGTTCTGTGTGCAACAAGACTTGTGGCTGGTCAGGAATCCAAAGTAACACCATGAGTGAGTTAAATGAGGTATGAGAGACATTTGCTTCCCCTTACATAAGGTAAAACCTACGTAAAATATTGGTAACATCTTACTGCAACATTTGGGAGCCTCTTCAGTCCATTTCTTGCGTGATTTATAAGTAACTTACTCCTGAGCATCTGTCACACACCATCTTCTCCCCACTCATCCTCTGCAAGGGGGTGGTCTCCTATGATCCCTTTCAGATGCACTGACTGTTTCAAGGTCTTTTCCATCCACATTCTTCATATGATCAAAGTACATATGTTTGTGCTGTCTTCCCATCTTGGTAACATAGAAATTGTCTTCTTTTTTGGTCCAGGAAATATGTAGGTCCTCACCAGCACTATTTTTAAGAGTTCCCCATGGTTTCTTTGTGACCAGAATCTATTTTTCATGATTTTTTTTTTCCCTAGGAGAACAGGCTGTGGAAGAACTACATTTTGCAACAAACTTTTGCACATTCTTAGAGTCCATCCTTTCCAAGATGTTTGGGAATGGATGAATGAGCCATTTTAAATTCTATTGCAATTTTTTAGAAAATCCCTTTTGTTGAACACACTTTAAATTCATCTACTGCTTCTGCAATATGACCATTAACTTTGGGCATTATCCTATTTCTGGAACATGACACAGCCTTCATAGCTTTTAGATTTGATCCATCTTGGGGTGATCTCATGTCCTTGCCTGATCTAGAGCCATGGTGTTCAGGACACAGTATCAGAAATCTAAAGGAAAATAATGCTAAGTCACCAACTTACCTGACATTATCTATCTACCTCTTTCTTCCACTTTTTGAATCCTCACAGGACTTTTTTCTTATACTTTCTGCATATAATTGGAAAAGTCCAACAGATAAGTATACAGCTGAATATGTGAAAGTCTACTCACCGCCACAAATTGTTGACAAGTATGCCAGTGGTTATTAAAGCTGGAATTCCATGAGATGCTTTGGAATTTGAGTTATATGCCAGCATCTGTCAAATATCGACCTTTTTGAAAAGTATCAAACGTTGTAAATTATCAGCTAAACAGGTGGTTAACAGGTGGTCTCATTTGCACAGTTTTGTGTGATGTATATTTTGCTTATATGTCTTCTCTGGGAAAACACCAACAATTATACATCCTCCTTCCTTTTGCAGAGCTGATGGCTCTGCTTCACCTCATCTTTTTTGTTCTCTTGGTCTCCAATAGAAGCTGCTCTGATGAACACCCGGATTATCAGAATTTACTATGAAGCAGTATAAAGAAATGAGAAATCTGCCAAAGAAATTACCCTCTGAATATTTTAACATAAAAAAACCCCTATTTTTGGTGGGGGTTCTTACTTTTATTTTTAATTTTATGAAGGTGTAAGGTAAATTAGCACAGAAATGTTTTGTTCGAAAGTTGACATTGGTTAAAATTCTAAGTAACTGCCACCTTTATTAAGAGAACAGTCTGGCTCTGTTAATAAAGAATGTTACTCATATTCATATTTAATAAGCTTTTTAGTATGTACAAATAAACAAGTAATAGCATTTTAGGGGGCGGTAGAGGTCTTTCACCTGCTGACGGATACATTAAATCAGGCTTTAATTGCTCTCATGCACATACACACACACACGAGATTTTTAGGAAATATAGTGAGAATTATAAACTTTTTTTGATAGAAAATAAGCAAATGACACAGTTTGATGAAAAGACTGTATTTCTTAAATAATCCTCATATTAGGATCAGCACTCATTTGGCCCATATGTATGCACCTGGGTAGTTACCAGGATAGAACCAGAACTAGATTAGAAATTTATGTCTACTTGGGTGTATTTCAGATCCCATATTCACCAAAATCATGAATTAGGACAATCCCATCTCTGCTACAATGCAGGAACACAAATAGCCTAAAGGACTAAGTTTTATTAAACCACAAATTAGAACAAGGCAACTCTGAAAATACCCAATTCAGACTGAGTTGGAGGGCAAGACAATGGCCAAAAAATATTTGAAGAGGAAATCTGCTGCCCCTCACCCACAGCCACCCTTTTCTCAGCTGCTGGCAGCATTTTCCTGAAGAGCACCAAGTCCCCCCACTCTCTCCTGTGAGGGTCACCTGCCTGTGGCCACCCCTGCCCGGGACATGGCTGTGGGTCTGTGTCATGCTGCAGGGGATAGGCAACTCCAACCCCACTTCCACACAGCACAACAATTTCCGTGTGACAGAAGTATTGTCTCTTGTGCCCACCCTCTTAACAGGTTTTACCACAGGAGGGAGTGATTTTTCACATTTTATATTGAAGTTTCTATTAAATTATATGATTTTCAGAGTAACTACTGTGGAAACCTATTAATCTCTATGGCAGGTTTTTATCCCTATTAAGTTCCATTAAATTTATTTTTCCATAAGGATAGTCTTTTATCTTCAATTGTACTGTGAAAAGATGAAAAAGAGGAAAGATTTCAAAATCAAGTGATAACAGAAATATAAAAAAAAGCAGGAAAGAGGACTTTATTTGGTATTTATTTTCCTATTATGGGAGTGAGTTTTTTCAAAGCTTGGTTTCTCACAGTTTCAGGGACCAAACCATTTTTTTAAATTAATTTTTAATAATGTGTAATAATCTGAGTGGCACTGGTCTGTGTGTGGAATTAGAATTCCTCTGATAGAAAAAGAAATATTTGTGCAGAGTTTTATGAGCAAAGTTGACCTGAGGCTTCCCGAGGCTGATTGAGAAATTGCAGTCAACGAAGATCCTTAACCCCTTCCCAGCTCCATTTTTCAATATAATAAAGAAAAAGTCTTTGTGGTTTAACATACAAAGAAACTAAAAAAGACTTGAAAAGAGAGATAAACTCATATATGATTACTAGAAATTCATACTCCTCTTAAATTTACCTTAATGACCAAACTGGTTTTTAAGCACAGAAAGTTGTGAACTTTCATTTATACATTTCAGAGCTTTATTTAATAGAGCACTACATTTCAAACAAAATGTCCTGAGGTCACTTCTCTACTACCCAAGAATTTGCTGTTAATTTTCCATTCCTTTGGTTAAGAGACAAGGGCAGTTATAAACAAATCACATTTGATACAGGCCCAAAATAAGTGTCCAAGAGGCCGGGCAATTCTGAAGTGATAGCCGGGAGGGGGGAAACCCAGAGCCGAATGTACCTAATCCTGACAATAACCATGGAGCTAGCTGTCCTAATTCTTTCTAGAAAAGCCTGAAACATGGGTGTTAGCAGGGGTTAAGGAGAATATTTATGAGACCTAAAGATAAAGACCCTGCTAATGTTGCTGCCTGTTGCCACACATTTCCATTAACCTGCAACAACCTACCAGTGGGTTAGCTCTGTGGGTGTTAATCTCCGTAAACTTTTTCATCCAGTCAAACGTGTTCTTCCAGGGCATTGTGCTAACCTCAAAGCTTGCCCTGTTTCACTTCTAATGGTAATCATATTTATTAATGATTTCCGGTTACTCAAGGATACTGGATCTCCAGTGCAAAGAATGCACCCCTTAGAACAATGTTGAAAAATAAAGTAAAACCATCGCTATCAAGGAAAACTCCTAGTCTCTAAGTGTCAGATTTAAAATTCAGATTGCTGTTTAACCCAGTGGGAAATATGGTGACAAAATCATAATGTAAAACAAGAAGCATATTATATAGCTGGTGAATTATTTTGCATATATTGTCATTAAAGAAAATTATTTTCAGTGTAGAAATTTTGTTATGTTGGTAAGGTTTTACACAAAATCATTCTTAAAATTAAAATTTATTGCAAAATTTGCTCAAAAAAATGAAGATGTGGAAATTGTTTACAAGAAAGTAACTAGAAATTAACTGCCCCTAGAATATGTCACTGTATGTTCATTATTTAAATGAAATAGGTATGATGTCCAGTTTAATTTTCACCTATCATCTGGCATCTTTGACATTAGACACTTGAGGCCTACAAAATAGAAAATTTATAATACTGTTGCAAAAAAAAATTGAAATCTAACAAATTCTACTCAACTACAATGCTTAACTCTATTCTAGCTGCTTTAGGAATTAGAAGAATGGGGAAGTGGCAGGAAGACCATGCTCCTAGGTGCACTCTATGCCTTTTCCTAGAAAGCCTAATGAAATTGTGAGTGCCCTGGGGTAAATGGGATTTTTGTTGCTGAACTCTTCTTGGGTCAGGATATTACTGGAGATGAGGCTTGAAGTGAAAGCCAGGATTAGGAAAATTAGGAATACTTTATAAGATGTTAGCCACTATGATTTAATTCATATGCTTGAAAGCATTACTCTACATCTGCTGGTGTTTGCTGGTCCAGTGAGTTCAAACTGGAGCAGCAGCCTCTGCTCAGACACCAAAGTATTGATAAGAGACATTGACATACCTGTCTGAGAGCAAGAGGAGAAGAATCACTACATGAACGTAACACTTTTCTGTAGTTATGCCTTAAATAAATGCATAATGGGAAAATATGTTGGAAATGTGTGTTAGGATAAGAGAAAGAAAGGTTACCTGCTCATCAAAGAAGACAGAGGGAATATCAAGGCTGGCAAGAACAATACATGTGGAAGAAACCTGCACAGTTATCTACCAACACAAATCTTCCTGATCTGATGGCACAGTGAGCTATGTGCAAGCTACAGTTTGGCTAAATGGCACCTGAAGGAGGCCTAAGACAGGATAAGGGCTGTAAGGCTGGGACATTACTGGTTCTTAGGAGGTTGCATGCCCATGATAGTGAATCAGGATAGAGGTATCAACTTACTGTGCAAGATTCAAAGTGGGACCAAGACGACACAAAGTCAGACACAACAAAATTGGATGAAGGTTTCTTCATTAGTTCTCACACAATTTCTTCACCTTTCTGTCACTTGCATTCATACCTACTTGCCAAGGATTCTTATGGAGTTTATTGCAAAAAATTATTTGTATATAAATAATAAAAATTTACAGCTAGTGTATAAACTGCATAGTTTGCTTTTCTAATCATGTTTTTATTAAAATTTTGCCTATATTTTGTAAAAAAAAAAAAAAAGTATAGGTAATAACACCATCTGTACTGATGAACCCAAAATAGAAATCATGTTGTCTTCAATAAAGAAGCCAGAAAAAAGATGGCAGATGAAAATGAAAAGGTTTATGTTTCGGTGGAATGAAAAAAATTATAGCTGTTACTTACACATCCTTAAACCTGTACCTTTTTAGCATTCAGTCTCCCACTTTTGGACTGGGGTTCCACCATTGCATTAGGGTCATTTAAGTAAGACATGAAAATCCCACCTCCATCCAACCGCCAGACAGGTGTTCCTGTTATCCTTTTTGTGCTGAGGCTGGCCAGGAGGACAAGCAGGTGGGGGCAGCAATCTAGCTTACCATGGGCATGCATGCACACATCCCAGTGCTAATGCTGACATGAGACAAGTGGAAGAAAAGTGTGGTGAGACGCAGAAGACAGTAGACAAAAATTACCAACTTTAACAGCAGACAAGACTTTGATTAGCTTAAACCAGTTTCAAATCCTCAACCTCAGGTTTCACCCAAATTGAAATTACCTATTTGATGAGGAAAAGTCACACCTTTTGTTTATATCAAGGATAAAGGTGTTAATATTTCAACTTATAATAGTTGTAATAAATTAAAAGCATAGTTTTACTGCAAATTCTCTAGAAGTGAGGAGGAAAAGCAAGCAATATTAATTCACAAATATTAAAGAAAATAACATAGTATAGCATATGTTTACTCATAAGAGAGTAGGAAAGACCATCTAAGTCTATGTAAATATCAGCAGTACCTGTGTTCGCAAAAGCAGAAATCAGTTTTGCCATTTCAAGCTCCTTATATTGCTTATCTCATAGACATACAACTGGCCCTTTGAATTTAAAGGAGTACTTGGAAACATGTTCTAACATGTTCAATGGCAGAACTCTCAGCAGGAGAAATAGGCAGTACTGCCATTTCTGGGACACAAAGGAGGACGCTTCCAGTGACACTCTGTGGAAGGCAAGGCTGCTCCATGCTGTACTGGGCAGGGCATTCTGAAGAAGGCACTGCAATTTGGGAGCAGTTCAAGGGCCAGAATAAACTGCAGGGTTATGCCATCACACTTAGTTTCCCTTCCCTCTCCCAAGGACACCTGTCTGTCCAGCATCTTTTTGCAGAGGTTTTCCTTGTGGGACACATAAGTTCTTAAGACTGGAGAAGGAAAGATATGCTCTCTCCAGCGGGGTCTGGAGCTCCCCTTGCTTCACTCAGTGTCATAGGACTGGAGGAGGAAGAGTTCAGAAGGAGCAGATGACTATGTAGAGCACAGAGGGGAAGCCTAACATCCCTACCTATTGTCATATAGATACTGGAAATCTGGGTTGTTGATAAAAAGGGGCAAATAATGGTGCCCCCAAGACCCTGTCATGTAGTGCAAAGCAGCCTGATTATGCCAATTCAGTTATTAGAGAGTGTCCAACTAAGCAGCTGTCTCAATCTCTACTGCTTGTCATGCACACAATTGAGTTTCAAATGTCTCGATCATTCAGACAGCTTCACACAGGCTTCAAAATACCACCACCCTCACATCATCTTGCCATTTTAATGTAAAGGTGAGTTTATCCGAATAAGAAGGGTGCAGGAGATGTAACTGGGAGGATGTGGCAGCTGATACCATGGCAGGGTTTGTGAAACAGAGACATCTACTGGCTAAGCTTTGGGGGGAAATATTTTGTTTTGTTTTGTGACTTCACAGTGCAGTGCTCTCCACCTTTTCTTTGATCTGAAACATTAATCTGTTATGATAGGCCTGTCACTAATCCATGGCCTCAGAAAATATGCACACGTGTTAAAATGAGTTTTGCCATAAATTATTTAATGTTTTACAAAGCAAAGCTCAATACGCGCCACCAGGTGATTTTTAAACTTCTTTATTCTTACAGTATTTTTTAAAAGCCTCAGTGAAAATTAATCATTTATCACAACATAGAATCACTAAAGCTTGTGGGAGGGCTGCAAGGTTTTAGGGAAGTCCATAAAGAGGGAAATGCAGAATTACAAATCTCATCATTTTCAGCTCAGCACCATAACCACTCAAGTTACAAAGACTATATCTTGCTTACTCATTAAGACTGAAAGCATGATAAAGGTGAATAAAGGATCCTTAAAAAAAGGGAATATTGTATTTCATATTTACATAAAGGCTACATTTTCCTACCTGGTGAGAAGTAATGCAATGACAGGAGAATCTTCAGAGGCCTAGAGGCTTGAGACACTGTAAGCAAACTAGAAAAGCTTGATTTTCTATTTAAACTTCATTTAAATTATCTGTTCTTCATATGTCTGCAAAAACAGTCTGGACATTCTAGTATATACATTTTTTGAGGTTTTCACAGTATCTCTTTACTCCAGGCAAGCTAGAAATAATATAAGACTTGTCTTGCTGACCAGAGTCTTTTGGATAAAAAACATTTTTACGGTGCCTCCATCTGGATTTAGCACAAAAAAGAGAGAAAAATATTGTTAGAAAAAAAAAATTCTTATGATCCATGAATACAGTGAAAAAATCAGCTAGATTTTTTTTTTAAAGTAAGGCATTTAATTCATTAAAAAATAACTATTTGCTTGAAAAAGATTGAATAGCACTGTATGCTATTAAACAAATGCCACTTCCATTAAAATTAATATTTTCAGTAAGCCAGTGCTGTGTGTATTTGAGGAACGAATGCTCATCTGTGGTAGTAAGGACCATGTAAAATTATTAGAGAAGTTGTAAGACAGGTAAGTAGACAGATAGACAGACAGGTATGCAGGTAGGCAGAATCCTTTCGGCTTTTGGATTACATTTCATTTCAGAGCCTCTTAATCCATTATGTCCTCTTGTGAAAAAAAATATAGCTTATGCTAAAATGCAGCACCGCTTCAATGAATTGTATTTATTCACCAAACCATTATGCCTGCTGGAACATTTCCCAGAGGATAGAAATATCATTTAAAGACTTAAGTGGGAAGAAGTTCCCTATGAAACTTTCTTCTCTCCAGTAATTCTATTGCTAAAAGTGAGCACCAGCTGTGGCTCACCTCTCAAAATGTATGTAGTATCATGACTGATGTCACTCTTTGGGGTTAAGCTAGGGTGGTAGGAGCCAGTTCGGGTCTAATTGTTGAAATGTATGCTTAGTTCAAGTTAAACAATAGACCCATAGGGGAAAAAAAATCAGCACAGAGGTGCTGAGCTGTGAAAAGAGCGTTGTTTTGGGCCCAGTCGCCTGAATAGACTTGTTAAAGCCCATGGCTGATGTATGCTAAGCAGAGCCAGGCAGTATGTGGAGAGAAAGGGAGGGCAGGCCAGTTGAGCGGGCACATCACTCTCTGAGCCAGGGCACACACACTTTGATGGCTCCTTTGGAGGTATGAGTGAAAGCCAAACCTCTGTTCCCTCCTTTTTTTCATTTCTGCCATGCAAAGATAATCAGGTTTATGTAAAGTATGTGTGCTCTTTTGACAGTCCACGATATCTCATTAATTCAATCACACCAAACACCATTGTTCCCAAAGTGTTTGAAATGCGGATAGGCATGGAGGCTTTCTTAATCCTGTCAATCAATGTTAACATTTTTCTTGCAGTTGCCATGGCCAGGGCCAGAGTTCATGAAAACACAGAATAAGAGCCAACAAAACAAGAATAAAGACTTATTTGAGATACTCTTTTTAAAGGACATCTACCATGCACAAAACATGGGAAGTAAATGTAGACAAGTTTGGACACTATGGCTCACTGAGAGGAAAAAGGGGGAAAAAGAATTTGAAAATCAAATAGGCCTATAAAAACTTGACCCAAGAGTCTCTGGGAAAAACCCGATGAATTGCTCCCTAGTAGAACAATGTTCTTTCTTTCGTGCGTTCTTCAGGAGTACAATGCTCAATATATTATAACACATGCCACTGATGTCTTTACACTGTTGTAAGCCAGCTCAGACCATCGGAATGCTGATCACCGACAACAAGAGATTGTGCGGCGGTAATTCTCTCTTTCTCCCACTCAGCTACAAACAAGCACTGGGAAAATTATTCATGCATATAGACCAACAAAGCAGAGATGGGAGATTTGCGATGTCACGCAGCGAGATCATGTGACAAACGCTAAAGTAAAACCCCCAAGCCTTCACCCTTTGAGACTTTGTAAAATAACCAATTTATCCCTCTGAATGTAGCAGCCAACACGTCTTATCGCGCTGGTGGAAATCACGGCCATTTCAGTATTGCTGCGCTGATTAATGAGACCGCGGAGCACATGCTAAACAAAGAAACACAACAATTACATAATTACCCAATTGCTAAAGCCAGGAGACATAAGTCCTTACTGAGATTTTTTTACAGCTCTGCTTGTTCCTAACAGGCCTCAAGCAAGTTTATATATACTTCTTAATTAACTCAGGGAAAAGGTGTGCCATGAAGCCGTACACAGATTTTTACCCAAGCACATACAGAATTTTTGGACATCCATGGAGATTCCCTCTTTCCATTTTAAACCAAAATTCATTTGCTGTCTAAAAAAACCTAACAAAACAAAACAAATCAAACAACAAACCAAACGATAAACTCAACAACAAAAACTTGTGTGTGATTGGAGGTGTACCTAGAACAGCTGTTATCTTAGCTGTGCAAAGGAGAAACGCACCAGCTTCTTGGAAGTTGTCCCAGATATCACTTCAAGGTTTGCTCTTTGAGATCTCTGCAGGGGAGAAAGTCCTTTCTCCACTGGCAATTATGGAGTGCTCTGTTAGTATTGTGGCAAATGTCCACTGATCTAGAAACATACATCCACACAGATCAATAAAGCCTGACATGATACAGAGCACATCGGTGGGATGGCACAGCAGAACAGCCTCTCTACTGAGAAGAGCCCCTCAGTGAGTCTGACACTTGTACTTGTAAGCAGTTAAAGAGAAAAAGGAAATTTTTACCTTTGTGCTAGAGAAATGGAACTGGGATACTGTGTTTTCATCTGATGATTATGCTCTTTAAACAGTGGTGGAAACGTTTGAGCTGTATTGATGCCCTGTCTTGTAAGGCAACACCTGCTGCTCCCAGAGATTCCAGATTTGTCACTCTGAGTATTCACCTGCCAGGTATTTGTAATAAATCTTCCACCTTAAGAAGTCAAGGGAAAGCATCTCACCCCAGAGGTCATTCCCATTAGATTTCCCAAAGTTACCATGAGTACTGAACCTAGAGGAGTTAAGCTTAATTGTCTTTGTTCTTCATTCCTATAATCTGTTCTTTCTTCTCTCCCTGCTCACATGCTGGGTTGATATTCTCCAGGTGAAGCCATTGCAACCACAGTACTCTCTGAACTGGGCTGTCAGCACCATGGAGCTGCAGATGCTAAAATATCTCTACTGCATATTTTCAGGGACATTTCAGGTAAGCCAAAGGCCATGCCACAGAGGCAGAGCATATAGCTTAGAAACCTTCCCAATGAAATGCAAGGGGGTTTTGCAAAATTTTAGATCTACATGGATTAGCAGATTTCTCAACAATGCAGAATAAAGTTGTTTGGGTGGGGTTTTTTATTTATTAGTTTTATCCTGTAACATCTGCAAGATCAAACAATTTAATATATGGGAGGTCTTCTACTGTGATGGCTGTAGCATGAAACTGTTTTCCTTTGGCAGGAGAAAAAGAATAAAAAATAGTGAAATTTATAGCTACATGTCTACTCAGGAAAATACAGCTACAATTGACCTAATGAAAATAAGTTTTCAGTTGCAGAGTATTACAGTCACTTTTGTCTCCTCCACTTTCAGCTCTGCAGTGCTTTCCTTACTATCAAGCATCATAGTCAGAATGTTCCAGTACTCAACACATATGAATTCCTGAAATAAACAGCTAAGAAATTAAACGTACAAAAGATGTTATAGCCAAAAATGGATAAGTAAATGTGTTCTGGAGAATGGATGATTATGTATTGATTGAATTTTTATTACTTTATACTCAATTCCAGTAGATAGATATTATTTCTGAAAATATCTTCAGCTGAAAATAAACTCTGTGTCTGTCATGTTGTTTTCAACATTGCCAATCTTCTTTTATTTCCCCTGCCCTGCATCAGCCTTCCCTCACTCCATGTCTTCTGTTTGATCCCTGTTGCTTTCCTCAGTGTCTTGTGCATAAAAGAGAGTGGGAAGCTTTGGTCACTCCATTGTTCTTTCCCCACCACCTCTAGTTGCAATAAAACTCCATTTTGGAATACTCATTCAAGACAACAGGAATAAACATTGACTTCTTTTTAATGTCTCTTTGATGCTCCTATCTGACTATTTAAATATTTACCTGGAATTATAAGTGATGAATCCATCTTGGTCACACCCCAGGAATGACTCTCACCTCTTTAGAACTTTGGACCATGAGTCTATATTAGTTTCTCAATGTGGTTGCAGCGATAAAACTTCACAACTCATTTACTACAAAGGCAAGAAATTAAATATTTAGAATGCCAAATGAATAACATTGTTACAGTTTCCAGAGATGTCATAATAATCCTTTAAACAGTGCTCACAGTATTTATAAACATTAATAGACAGTAGGTCCATTCACTGTTTCCTAGTTGTCTGATTTCCAATGGAATCCCAAAGAGTTATTGTACGTATTCTAGACATCATCTTATGAGTGCTGAGTTTGGAGACATAAGCACTTCCCTCCATCTATTTTCTATGTTCTGTTGATAACAGTAAGTTATGCTGTGGACTCAGTGCTGCCAGGGCATGATGGCTCCTGTCCAGCCTACTGTCCACCAGGCCCCCCAGGCACCTGTCCATAGAGCTGTTCCCTCACATTCAGGCACAAGCCTGTAATGTTGTAAGGGAGATTTTATTCCCCAGCACACAGCCTCATATTTGTCCCTGTTGCATTTCACAAGGTTCTTTTTGGCCCCGTCCTCCATCTTGCCTGAATGGGACTCCTGTCCTTGAGCACAGTGAGTGGCCCTCACAACTTTTTGTCACCTGAAAACTTGGTAAGGCTGGCATCCATCATCTCCTCCACATCATTACTGAAAGAGTCCAGTCCCTCATAGACAGCCTGGCAATTCTGCACTGGTCACCAGCCTGAAGGCAAAGCTTGACCCACTGACTGCTATCTTCTGAGCCTGGACATCCTACACTTATTTTCATCCTTCCAGTTTTCCATCCATCTGGTTAAGTCTTGAAGATCTTTGTAACAGAAAAAAATTACAGACAGACCTCAAAACTGTGAAAACACTAAAGCTTTCACTGTCACGATTTTCTCACCATTCTTCTTCAAAGAGTGAGAATACACATAAAATAATTTGTTTCTGAACTTCTATGAAACTGTAAATTTCTCTGGAGAGGTGTCATTGCAACTGAGTTCATGTTTCTCTAAGCTCAGGAAAAAAAAGAAAGGGAAAAGAAAAGTGAAGAGATAAAACTTTAGAGAGGCTTAATTACACTTTGCTATAACATATTTATAGTTGCCAGATGAGCACTCTCAGAACTAATTTTAACACCTCATTAGAATATATATTTCAACCTAAATTAACTAAAGGCATTAATCTTCTACACATATACATAAATCCACACTGCAATTCTTTTAACTTTTTTCCTTTATTATAATTTAACACTGCTTTTAATATAAAATGCCATAAGACTATTGGTTACACTTTTCCATTTGCAAAACAAAAAATATTCCATAATTCAAGAGCATTCTAAATATTTTACCTGTAATTTTTAATTAAAAGACCCAAGTATACCTCAGAACATAACCCTGCCTTCAAAGGGGGATGAAATGTACAAGATCACATCTGTAAGAGTGAGCACACTTGAGAAAGTATGAGAACTTTAAAAATAAAAAGGATGATCTTTTTAGATGTTGTTCTGAAAGCCTAATTAGAGCAGAAATAGACACATCAAATACTTCTGGTAATCCCTTCTCTCCCCCTCCCTCCAATTCAAAGCAGCTTCTTTCTCCACTTCAGCATGAGCCTGAAGGACAAGCACACAGCAATTCCTTCTCCTTCATCACTCACATCACTCACACCTCAATAGTTGAACAAACCTTGACTCTTGAATAACAACCAAAGATGAAGTTTTCTAGAATGAAAGAGCCCTGTTCCTTCAGTTGATCACACATCTCCACTTGATTTGTCCTTATTTCTGCTCTTCTGAGAAGGAGAATATTTGATGACCATTTAATCTCAGATCATGGTCATAAATGCAAAGCAGCTAAAGCATTTTAAGACATTGCCACCCCACATCAGTGACTCTGGTCGGGGTCAGGGCAAAGTAGGAGAGGTTAGCTCAGTAAAAATCCTGACACTGAACTGAAGTGAAAGCCTCTGAGTACTTGCTCTGTGAGTTGTGATGTCTCAGCTGGGGGCAACCGTGAGCAGAAAGTGATTTTTTCAACTGTGACAGCAGCTTTATGGACACACCTGCTTTAAGGATATTGTGGACAGGTTCTAGCAAGTACAGCTGGAGAAACTTACAATACTACAGGAGGAACTACAGGACAAAAAGATATAAATAGACACCAAGGTCAATAGTAGCTTAGAAGACTATCCCAAGCCATGAGGATGAGGTTCATTTTAATAAGATGAGGACTGTAGAGTGTTAACCAGCATGTAAGGAGAAAAGAGAGAGCTGGGCATGGCCACCCCAATGTGCTACTGCTAAAGGCCTCACAACACTTCCACCAAGGTTTTAAGTCTCACAGTGCTGTTGTCAGAAACAGCTGGCAAAAAATTCCTGAAATTTATTGTAATCCTGGTGGGGTTTTTTTGTTCTATAATCACATTCATATAAGCACAAAAGGGTTTTTTGGTTTTGCTGTTTGTGGTTTAGGATCCTTTTTGTGTGATGATTTTTTTCTCCCTGATGGAGATTCTCTTCTCCATGTCAGGTTTATTTTGAAAAATAAAATGTTCACTTGAAAAACCAGAGCTAGACACCATTAAGCAGAACTAGGTAGTTCATACAGGGAATGCTCATTGGTAAGAAACATATATTTATCTTTGAATTTCTTGCATTGGATTTTTTAAACTCAGAGGTACTTAAAACCACAAATTTTTTTATGACACACAGAGGTATCTCTTCTAAAGAGTCTTCAGGGATTGGAGAACAGTTATATTGAAAGATGGTGACTGAGACATGGCTGTTTGTAATTGATTTTCGTACGGTTTAGAAAACAAGCTTGGCAAGACTCTGCAAATGCAGCAAAATGCATAGCACCTAGTGGAGTAGTACCCCCTCTCTTTGAAATAAAGCTATCCTAAGACCTGATAACGACTAATATAAAATTGCACTCTGACATGTAATAAATCCATCCATTAAGAGGGTAAAGAGAGCTTAGATTTTGAAAACTAGAAATTCTGCAGAATGCTCTGTCAGTCTCATGTTAGACAGGTTTTGGTTTACTTTTATGACACCACATAAAGTAATAGGTTATAAAGCTTTCAGAGCCCAACCATAGGTGGCAGAGTCTTTATGCCCTCTCTGCTCAAGCTGATGAGAAACAGATGCCAGAGCACTTTCCTACACACTCTCCTCTATGTCAAAAACTGCCGAAGGAGTAGAGGAATTAGCTGCTTGCCCACTGCTTTGTAAAGCTGATATATTTGTTTTGGCCACAGCCTGTTCAGAGATATAAGACTACAACTGGACACAGACCTGATTTCCAACAGTAGCTTCTAATCCTTTTGCAAGTAGTGAAATTACAGGCACCAAGTTTATTCTAGCTGAAAACTGTTTATTAGGAAAGGATGACTTCATATGCAGTTAAATTTTCTTTCAGTCTGACAGAGGTTTCAATCTTCATCTAGCAACTCCTTCACTGGCTAGACTGAAGATTTTGCTAAGTTACATGCTTCAGTTATTGCCAGGAAAGATAAAGGCATACTGGAAGAGTTATATCAAATAGCTGCAGGTGGTCCCAAAATTTGTGAGCAAAAATATTTTCAAGCTTTGATAAGGGAACAGCTGACCAGAACTTTTCAATACTTTTGGAAAGGAATGCATGGAGGAAAACAAAGGTTTTGTACTGGGAAGGATGACCTCCCAGCTGTGAAAAAGTGTTTACCTGTTGGATGTTACACTTGTTCAGCACACAGGATGCAATGCTTCCGCAGTCCTCTCAGTGCTTCTCTCAGTGTGCAGTAAAAGGGGACATGAACATGTACAAAACGTTAAATAACTAAAAATGCCCCAGAAAATTAATGGGAACCAGAGGGAACAGAGTTCTTGATCCACATGAATGTGCACAGTGAAAGTGTAGATAAATTTGGATTAGCAAGCAAAACTGAGCTCTGTTGTTAAATAGCACTTGATTCCATTAGACTGTGTCGGATTGTTAAAAATGCTAACATTATGTGTGACTATTCATTTTCATCACCTGCTCTTGATTAATCCAGTCCTAAATGGCATCTGTGGACCCTGCCATCTCATACTACTTAATTAAATTAGCAACACATTTGTCTCCCCCGTTTTCCTATCAAAGGGTTGTGCTCAGGAGAAATAAAACCTTTGTTCACTGCATCTCCGTATAATTTACACTCCTTTTTCCCTTTTTCCTCCAGCTCCTGGCTCAGATGCTAAATTGTAACTGGTAATAGGGAGCTATTAGGTCTAGTGAAGCATGTCAAAGAAGTCAGTAGAAAACTAGACCTGAAAGGAGGCCTCAGATCTTATAAAACAGGGTCAAGATTCTAGATTCAGGATTACATTGTACCCAAGTTTCATTCATTTTGTGATTAAAAAAAAAAAAAGCATATTACCTTCACATATATATATTTGGGGCAGAAAGATGGGAAAAAGGTTGAAAGAAAAGGAGAGGGAAGAATGCTGAAACAGGTAGAAAATCTTTTATTTAGTATTTGGTTTTTTTCCCAAGAAGGTAAAAAATATAATTGTCAATAACAGGCACCCATGTCTGAGTAATGGGGCACAGTATGTTGTGTTTCCAGGATAAAGAATTAATATAATTTGCACCACTATAAAACAGCACTAAAAAGTACTATCATACTGGACAATATGTAGCCAGAAAATGTGTTCTGTGTGAAAACAAAGCATCCACCTTACAATTAATCACAAGCTTCACTCGTGAATTAATATCATCTTCTATGTAGTTTCCTCCAAACTTTGCTCCTCATCCCAAAAGTGAAAAATCCTTTTCTCCTCACTTGTCTCTAGGGCAACCTGTGGTATGTGTTACACATCAATCAGGCAAGGATAACCTAAATATCAGCAACTGGTTTTTAGGTTCTTTTTTTTTTCCCCAGCAGATATGAGCGGAGACTGAGATAGAGAGCACTTCTGTTCTGGGTTGTGAGTGAGCTGCAGAAGCCAGGCTGGCAGGAGTGTGTCACAGGCTCTGCCATGTTCCTCATCTAATTATCCCTTCCCTAAAAGTGTTTTTCCCTGCTGAGACAGAAACTTAGTGGGTTGCAGGACTTTCTTCAGCCATCCTTGCCCTCTTGCAAGTAGCTCTCTGCAAGCAAAGGATGGGAAACCTGACACTGCTGAGAATGGGACACCTTCACCTCTCTGTGCCACTCTTCCCTATTTGGAAATTACCCATCAAAGAAGTATAGTGACAATTCACTCATATTTGTGAAGCACTCTCAATAGGTGTGAAAATGCAGGGTTGCATACAACAAAAAAATGCATACAACAAAAATCCATGAAGACAATGATACACTGAGGAACCTGAGACAGGAATCATTAATTAGATCCTGCAAGACACAGTGCTTTTGTACACCGTCTGTAAAGTTATTCTGTGCCCTTCATTTGGTATGTGTTCTTACCATATACGCACAGGTGAGCAAGAGTCCTGACAAAGAGGTTTCCAGAAAGCTTTTACTGAGGGAAGTATCAGTGCCAGCCAGTGTGAGAGACTGGAGACAGCTTCTTCAGTGTTTCAGGTCTCTTCTGTCTGTGATTAAACAGCAGAGAAATGGCACAAAGACAGAACACCCAGTAATCCTGGCTGAGGTTCTTCATTGGGATGCAGGATCTGCATTTTCCAGTTCTCTATGTTTTTAGGGGTTGGGTCAGGGATGTGAATTTATTTCCTTTTAGTATCCCTCGGCCTCAACTCTTAGTATCTTCTGCACTTCTTTGTGTAGTAGAAATACTTAATAGGTCTGAAGAGAAACAACTGTCTCCATAGCATAATGTTCTAGAAAGAGGGACTCACATCCTTCTTGAAGCAGGAATGCATTTCCAGTTCTTCAACATCACAAGTCCATTAATGAGGCAATCTGCTCAAAGCTGTGCCTGTCCTTTCTGCCCTATCTTCTTTAAGCACACCCAATTGTCAAAGAGCCATCCAGGGTCCTGCTTCAGGGCTAACAATGGGCCAAGGCCAATACCATGATATTCAATAAGGCAAAGTGCTGGGTCCTGCCCATGGACCTCATACAGCACTACAGACTGGGGACAGAGTGACTGGAAAGCTGCACAGCAGAAAAGAAGCTGGGGGTGCTGTCAACATCAGACAAACATGGGCCAGGTGTGTGCCCAGGTGGCCAAGAAGGCCAATGGCATCCTTGGGAAGTGACTGCCCCTGGGCTGCTCACTTAAAGACAGATATTGGGGTGTGGGAGCATGTCCAGAGAAGGGCAAGGGAACTGGTGGAGGGTCTGTGAGGAGTGTCTCAGGGAGATGGGGTTGTTTAGCCTGGAGAAAAGGAGTCTCAGGGGGGTCCTTGTCACTCTCTCCTAGAGTGTAGCCAGTTGGGGGTCAGTCTCTTCTCCCATGGAAGCAGCAATGGAACAAAAGGAAGTAGCCTCAAGCTGCACCAGGTGAGGTTCAGGTTGGACACCAGGAAGAATTTCTTCCCTGAAGAGGTGGTCAGGCATTGGAACAGGCTACCCAGGGAAGTAGTAGAATCATCATCCCTGGAAGTGTTCAGCAAATGACTGGATGTGGCACTAAGTTCTGTAGTTTATTTGGCACAGTGGTGTTTGGTCAGAGGTTGGACTTAATGATCTTGGTGGTCTTTGCCAATCTCAATGCTTCCATAATTATATGAAATTCCTGGCAGAACTAAAATCTGAACAGTTCTGCACATGCCGGCCTCTGAAAATACCAGTATTGAGTAGAGGGCTAAAGCATCTCTGTAAACTTGTGAAAACTGAGTCCCGAAAGTTTGAGACAGAAATATGTCAGAAATATGTATGCACTTCTCTCACCAAAATGTGAATAGCTTCTCTTGGAAGAGAATTTGGAAAAAATCTGAAGAACAATTGATGCTCCCTAACCACTGTCTGCTCTATCTACTGAATAAAACAAAGATCAAGTATATTCAAGTAATTTTATAGTGATCAACTAATTAATTGTGTCATAATTTATATGCACAGGGAGATGATTGAAATTTTTTCTGTGCAGCCTTGCCCTTGGTATTTTCTATTTTCTGGGTCCTTCATTTTTGGCAATTTTTTTTTTTTTTTTTTAGTTTGCTGATTGCTGAGTGCATAGTCACAAATATACAATGATGTCAATAAAGATCTTGATGAAAAATACAGAGGTTTCATCAGAACAACGGCATGATGCATCTTTAAAACTTCTGTTTTTAAAAATGTGATTAAGTTGCTCCTTTTTGCAAAAGTGCATTTGGTGCCTTTGCAAGTATATGTTTCCCATTTAAGTCTTCTTATATTGAGGTGACATGCACAATCAATCTTCCTGGTGACATTGTAGCAAAGCAGAAATTATTGATGCTTACTATCTGCAGGATCATAAATAAGGAAATGGAAATTGATGCTTAATTGATAAAGTACTTTCCTTTCCACTTAGTAAAATTTCTAATTGCTTCATAGAAAGACAAATAAAGCTTATGAATGCATGCAGATGAACTCATAGAAATACAGGGTAAAAAATCCTAAAACATCAACCAACTTTACATGTGGTCATTGTTTTTCAAAAAAATCCCAAAGAGCCTTTTGTGTGTACTTTCTCTCCTTTGCACTTTAAGGATAAATCTCAATTATTTGGCTAACCCATTTTTTATTTAAGTCACTTCTTTTGTTAGTTTATCCTTTATTATGCAAATGCTTGATGCAAAATAAAAGTGCCACATGTTCATCCTGTTTTGAGCTCTACCAAATACTTGTTAGAGATTAAAGCTTCCACTAAGGAAATCATTCCTATTGGGACACTTTTATATTAATGTTAAAAACATGTATATGTTTTGTTTTCCAAACATATGTATATGTATATATTTTCCAAAGGGTTGAGTTTAAACACATGCTTTCTTTAAATGACATCTACTGTGGAAATACAACCCTAGCTCTGTTACTCAGATTTGATTTTGAAAATGAAGAATGTTAAAGATTAAGATAGTATCTTTAAAACAAGTGTTTATATTGAACAATTGTAGCCAGATAACTCTAAAAGGGCAAGTGACCTCTGACATTCCTGAGGGATGTTTCCACTGAGTCTGTGAACAAATCAGCTCCAGCTGCAGGGTTGAGCATACCTGTTCCTCAGAGAGCTGCTAGTGCCTTTCAGGTGAGAGAGGAAACAGAGCACCTGAGTGGTGCTGGTCTTTTTCAGAGTAATTTTCATCAGTGCAGTGCTGCCTGATGTATTGATGCATCTTATCTCCTTCCCTTAATTGTCAACATTTATTCAAACCTATCTTGTCAGGAAACAAACAAAAGTTTAAAGACTAAACTGATTTCCAGCTAATACAGAAATTCAAATATGTGTGTGTATTCCCTATAGAAAAAAACATCCCTAGAAATAAAATCAGAAACAATATCTAAAAGATCATTACTTCATTAAATCTGTAAAAGTTCCCCTTCTGTCCCAAGTGGAAAGGTAATAGGTAACAAGTGGTCATTTTTGCTGCTCTCTTATGGATATGCTGTGGCAGAAGTTAATTCTGTTTTTATGTCTTCCACCCAAATAGCTCATCTTCATTGGATCAACAGAGGAATTTTTTTGTAATTAATATGTTTATCAATCCAAATCTAGCATTATAGGTTGATGACAGAGTATAGACTGGAATATGAAATTTTATGAGTTCAGGAATAACCTTCATTAGAAAGATTTCATAGGCACATAAACCATCAGGAAGCTGTATCATGCAGATCTTATCTGTTGTATAATAAATCAAACAGCTTCCCATTAATTTATGTCTTCTATAAGTGCCTTTTGTGATGTTTCATTTCATATATTCTTGGATTGATTTGAAAATTAAGAGACAGTGATAGATTTTCAGTTTTTATCCTTAAGGCAGAGTTAAAATATTATAAAATCAACATTAATTAAAATTTATCATCACATGCTTCCATTCAGAAAAATAGCAGGAATTTGAACACAGGCGAGCAATTTCAGAACCCTAATGCAAAATACTCTGATCATGACACAGACACTTATAAAATGATGGAAGGTTTAAATCAGAGACAAAGAAAAGCTAGAGAAGAGTAAAAGATAATAAAAGTTTTATTAAGAAATCATGATTTCTTAGCAAAAAATATCAGAAAATACTGTCAACTGCACTATTCACTATTTTAGTTTTATTTTGTTATGGAGAAAGAGGAATTATTTTAGTGAAAGATCTATTTTAGAGAGGAAAAATATAGTAACTTAATAAAAATGTATATTAGTAGACAGGCACAGCTGTAAGCAGGTCATATCACAGATGTGTATGGGTAAGTTTGAAAACTATTTTCTCCTGTGGAGGGTTATTTAAAGTATTAGAAGATTCTCTAAAGCCAAGGGCATTTGCCATCCTTTTGTCTGCTGGAAAATATGGAGAACTGTCATGTTTAGTTTAACAAGCTATTTCTGGGTAATACAACTTTACTGGCAAAGTTAACAAATTATATTAAGTGCAGTTACTGTGTAATATTCTCAGGTGGTTAAAAATTATTCTGTTCTACTACTTTGATAGTACTTCACTGAACAGCTAAGACTGGAGGCATGAAGAAAATGCAGTTTTACTGGTTATTTCTGGTCTTGTGAGCCTGTGTTTGCCTTAAATAAATAAGAAAACTATTAGCTGCTATTTGGCAGGAGGTTTGTGAAGAGTGGGGATGTAGCTGTGTGCAACTCTACCCCTGAGTGTCTGAGAAGACCATGAAGCAGCTACAGCCACATTGACCTACCCAGGTAGTAAACAAATGCCTAATATATAGCATGCATAAGTGATGGCACGTAAACATACCTCTCTCTTTTTCAACCTGGTTATGGTGTGGTTTTTTTGCTAAAAAGTCACTCAATAAACCAATTTTTTTTTATTATCTATCCTATTGATCTTGATACACAACATGTTGTGATGCAAAGTTGTGTGTCTCTATGTATTTTCCAGCATTGAAATTTCCCAGTGGGAAGCATTCTGTGTTTCCAATAAAATATTTTTTTTATCATCTCTTCTATTACAGCATGTAAACTCCAGTCTTACAGGTTTATTTGGGATGCAGCTTGCTGATTGCTGCTTTCCTTTGTGGAATATTTTCATTGCAGTGATGTCACAATCAAATGTTCCCATTCAGACACAAGTAGGCCTAAAAAAGGCCTCAGAAAATGGTGTTTCTTTACAGCTTACACAGGCTGAGTCCCAAAGTTATCACTGCCTTTTCTACCCTTCAGCATCCTCCAAAGATCACGTGCGAGATGCTACATATTTTGCATGTGTTACTCAAGATTATCTCCTTCCTTCAGAGGATGTGAGCTCAGCCACACTCTCAACCATAACAGCCAAGCTGCAGGAGCAGTAGGCTCCAAGCTCTCCTGATCATGCAACTCAAACCCTGATTTTGAGCACCCACACCAGAGATCTAACCAGCCTATGCACCAGCTGTCCACACAAATACCTTCTCATGTCTGTGGGGGAAGGAGAAAGAGGAGGAGAGGAAAGGAAGGAAGACAGGGAAGTGGACTGTGTGCAGCTTTCATCTCAAAACGGAGATAGGACACAGCCTTGGAATGCACCTTGGATTTGTGGGTAAAACACAGTCTTTATGGAACAGTATCTCTGAAGACCTGGCACTGTACAATGAGTCATTAAGTAATTTAGGGTGGGCTGGACCCCTGATCAACACATCAGGAGATGGCTCAAACTGAGCTCAAAAGTGGCTAAAATACACATGGACTCCACTATGTCATTGGATCCTACAGCTCTTGACACTGTCTCTGGCAGCAGTTCCTTTCACATTTAGATCATGGGGAAAATTATTATCCCAGGCATAGTGGGGATCTGCACACAGGTCCAGCAGCACTTGCTTGTCATAATTTTTGGTCTGGGATGATGTTCTCTGAGGATGGAAGCAGAAAGGACATTGTGCTCAAAACTAATCAGAACTTTGCATCAGACTCACACTGACACCATTTCTGATTTCAGGTTTTTAAAGGGCCAATTCAACACACAGGGCTTCAATCTTGAAGGTCACTGGTGATGATAGCCTAACCAATTCCTGAAGTTACCATTTTGCAGACAAGCCGAATCATTTAAATCCCTAAATTACAGAGTTCAAGAAGCATTTAGACAATGCTCTCAGGCACATGGTGTGACTCTTGGGAATGGTGCTGTGCAGGGCTGGGAGTTGGACTCAATTATCCTTGTGGGTCACTTGCAATTCAGCTTATTCTGTGACTCTGTGATTAAACTTTCACAAACAGGATTCATGTCCTGTAATGCTATCCACGATCACATGTAGACTGTCACCTTGAATATGTTGTGATTTTACCACTTTTGAGAGGTGAAAAAATATTTTCTGGGAATTTTTTTTTGTTTCTGTTTATGAAAATGTCTCTATTTGATTTGCAAAAGAATGTGAGTATTCTCAAATTAAATGAATATTTTAAAATATTTAATTTGGAAAAAATAAAGAAAAAATCAAAAATCAAGGAAAAAATAAAAATTTTATACATAAGATTTGTGGGTAAACTTTTTTGTGCTAAGCACAAAGTAGCAAAAAATCATCCTTGTTCCAAGAAGTTTATTCTCTAAATAGACAAAAAAGTAAAAGCAGCAGAAAATGGCAAGTATATTCCATTATATCTTTGGGGGATGGAGGCAGGGATGTCAAAGAACTAGGAGGTTACCTGGGAGTATGTGAAAAGAATAAAGAAAGAAATAATATTGAATTTGAGGCAATTAGAGGAGAAGAATGGCAAAGGAACCAGGTGAACATAAACATTGGATGCACAGACTATGAAAGAAGAGGAAAGTCAGACAAAGTAGAGAAACAAGAAAATGGCCAGATTTTAAATAGCCTCTGAATGTGGGAAAGCTCAAACTTTGGATGCAGCTGCTCTCACTGACTAGTGTTTCTGACCCTATTTTTTACCTGAGAGACAAATGATGAGAGGTGGAGAACAGAAGAGGAAAATACTAGTCTCTGTGTGTTAGCCTTAATCCAATGAAACCCTGGAACCATGGAAAAGCACAAAAATCACCTGGGATCTGAAACCAGGCTAAGAACAATCAAACTCCCCCATTTCCTAGCTGGATAAATAGAGCTAAATTTTCAGAAGCAACTGTAAGTATTCATGTGTAGTTCTTTTCTGTTCTCTGTGTAAAGAAATCCACTATTAATCCTCAGACTATATTTGCATATATGACTTACATACATCTTGAATGAAAATGCAGTTTGTATATGGGTTGCATAGTCTTCTGAATATGCACCAATTTGGATAAGACAAATTGCACACACACAGTTTTAGATACTGCTTAGAGGCACCCTTGAAAGGCACCCTTGATTCAAAAGCTATTAGCTACTCATCTTAAATCTCACAAGTCATGCAGGATTAGTCCTAGTATTATTAATGCAGAGAACAAAGTGATTGGAGATTCAAAAGTCATTTTAGATGAATTTAGTAAATTTTATAGCAATCTTTTCACATCAAAGGGTTAAGAGGATAATGGTTATGAATATATTCCTTGATGTTTAAAGGATCCTTCAATTCCACCTGAGGACAGTGTAGGTCTGGAATAATCTATTACCCATAATCAGATGGAGCATGCAATTTATTTTGGGTGAAATTCTCCTCATCTGCATAATTGGTCTTTATATACAGGAACTTTAGGGAAGGGAAATTCATCTTGCCTACTTGGGTTCAGGATGCATCATATGGCCCTTTGCAAAAATTCCAAAAACATAACTAATGCTGAGGGAAGGGAAGGGAAGGGAAGGGAAGGGAAGGGAAGGGAAGGGAAGGGAAGGGAAGGGAAGGGAAGGGAAGGGAAGGGAAGGGAAGGGAAGGGAAGGGAAGGGAAGGGAAGGGAAGGGAAGGGAAGGGAAGGGAAGGGAAGGGAAGGGAAGGGAAGGGAAATAGATAGTGAAAATCATAGGGGAAGAGAAAGGAGGAGAGGAGAGGAGAGGAGAGGAGAGGAGAGGAGAGGAGAGGAGAGGAGAGGAGAGGAGAGGAGAGGAGAGGAGAGGAGAGGAGAGGAGAGGAGAGGAGAGGAGAGGAGAGGAGAGGAGAGGAGAGGAGAGGAGAGGAGAGGAGAGGAGAGGAGAGGAGAGGAGAGGAGAGGAGAGGAGAGGAGAGGAGAGGAGAGGAGAGGAGAGGAGAGGGAAAACTTTTCCATCATGATCCACGTTCACCCATCAACATCTAAGATCTATCATACAATATCAGTGCATTTTCTCCTGAATGTTATCTGCAAATGGAGTGTAAAAAAATGTTGGTATGTAATCTTTATACTAAAAAACCTCCCACTTCCTTGCTTTTCAGTCATTTCAATTTTAAAAATTATATTTATTTATATACAATGTGCATTTTCATGTCAACTTTGTCTCCAAGTTTTTAAACCAAAAGAAGACTCACCCATTTTTTAATTCCAATTTTAGACATGTAATTATCAGACATTTGTATTGAAGTATTGAATCCAGTGTTGCATTTGCATAACTACAGTGCAATTATATTGTAATTACATTGTAGTTCAAATTCTGAACTGTTGAGATATATAGATACAGATATAGATATAAATATATAATTTCCACTTATGAATAAACTGCAAAAATCTCTTCCCCTGTCTTTTTTTTATTTCATATCATTACATTAAAATTTTTATTGTTTTATTGGTTTGGGCACAAAGATTTTTCCAAAGATCCTAAAATCAGATATTTAGGTAGCAGGCTGAGTTTGTTTTACTGCATATTTTTCAGTTCCTTTCCGCTACTTTCTTATGGTTCTTTTTTGCAGTTTGTCAACTTATGTGTGCTCCTTGCATGGCCCACCTGTACTTTGTTTCCAAGCAAATTTCTGTGTCTGTGTGCAATTATGCTGAGGGTAATCAATCTACATGTTTCTTCAGCAGGAAAAAAAGTAATTTGTTCTCTTTGTTCCTTTTTATACTGGTACTTTGGAGAGTAAATCTCTTACACCCTTATATATATTCCACTACATTATGAGAGTGAGCAACTCTAGTATGAAAATCTAAACATTATGCAGCTCCTCATAGCTTCCTCAGGACAGAACAGTGAGGGATGGCTTCTGGAACCTTATCTGAGAATAGTTATCAAGCCTTATCTGAAAATAAGTTTATAAATAATGAAATCAAATTTCTCAAAGGCGTTTACATCCTGGCTTCCAAGGATAAAGGATAGGCCCCTAATAAAGAGAGAGAAGTGACAATGCTGGAACACTCCATTTTTGTTTTCCAGCCAGCACAGCAAGCAAGCACATGTGGCCATGTGGATTGTGTTTAGGACTCCAAAGAAGCCTCTTTTTGAACCACTTCTGTGGTAAATATATGTGATTAATTTCGAGATCAAGTATTTTAATTGCAAGGGAAGGAACAGGATGCAGAATGGAAATATCTAAATGAACATGCACAGGTTTTTGAGGAATCTCTGATATGTTTCATCTGTGATGGCTTAAAACAATCTCAGCACTGCCATGGTCCTAACATGGTCAAGCATGAAAACGCACATCTGCTTCACTCATTTTTTTCAACTTTATTGTGGTTTCTTTGCTTTTTGCTTTGTTTGCTACAACATAATGATTTTAATTTTCCTATGTGGCTTTTCATATTTTTTTTAATGCATGTTTATTAAATTAATATTATTGCCCTTGAATTTATTGTAAAAAGATACACATACATGGATAATATGAATTTGTACTTTCCATCATTCAAATCTTTCCATTTTTAGTTGAGTTAATATTTTACTTATAGTCCTCAAAGAATGTTTTCAAAAATCATATCTCCCAGGAAGAAGCCTTAAAATTGCAGATAGTTCCTATTTATATTCTTTTTCAACAACCATTTTTTTCCATTGGAATTGGGTTGATGAGTAATCAATGTCATTAACTCTATTGTGCAAAACTTTGCTAGAAGTGAAGCTTCCTTCTTAGTTGGTGTTCCCCCACTTCTCCAAATAGTCACTGCATATGCTTAGAGAACAAGAAATGGATTCCTCTGAAGTGTAAGAATATTTCATATCTAGCTCAAAAAAAAATCCCATCTGCTTGGAGCTTCCACTATAGCCCAATTCTCAACAAATTACCTCATTATGTTTGTGTTGGACATAAGTAAAACTCTCTAACTACTTTCACAGCTGCTGGGAATCATTGATGAGTTTTGCAATATAACAGCCTTGTAAATTCAGTGTAGCTGAGCTCTAGCTAATGAATTCAGAGTTTCCGACTCCAAAACAACAGGAGGATACAAAATAAGGTCAATTTACTAAAAATCCACAGAAGTTGCTGTCACTACCACCCTGTCAGTCCATTTCCCTTTCTATTTAAAAGGGGTTTTACTTTACAGACTTAGGAGATGTCTTCCTGGGCTTTTGTGGTGCCTTGGCCTTTGGTGAGTTGGGAAATAATCATCTCGTAAAGTGCTGGAGATAAGGAAGATTTTTAAATACTGGTTTCCTTCTTTGTTTATCTCTGCAAAAACTGAGGAGCCAGACAGCTGAGGGAAACATTTTGCAAGCTTTTCAAATTTACAGAGTAAATTCAACAGAGTTGCCGTGAATATTGTCACAGAGTTTTGTACTCATGCTTGATTCTATACCAAATTAGCTCTTCTGTGAGTAAATATATCTTTCTCGGTTGCACTCCTTAGTCTATGTCCTGAATGTAACAAAACTGATGGAGTACGTTCCAGATATGCAAACCAATTAGCCTGCATAACTTTAACAAAATCTCAGTAAAATAAGTGGTATCCAGCTTAAAAGAATTAGATATAAAATCCAGGTTATATAATTTTCTTTGCAACATTGTGTACCAACTATAAAGTTGTACATTATTTTATGAACAGTTGCATCATTAATCTTGTATGCTGCAATGAAAATATGTAGAGAGCTGAAAGCATATTTGAAAACAAAACAATGCAATGAAAAGAAAACCGGCACTCTTACCCACATAATCTCTAATTTTTAATTTGCAATCTTTTCACATCTGATTTATTTAGCAACTGAATTAAGATTTGAAGAAAGAAACACACACACATATTAAATCATTAAGTAATAATAACATTTTCATGGTATTTTTCTCAAAACAATAATAATAATGAGTACACAATCTTTGCATCATGACAATATCATCAAAGTTTGAACAATTATGTGTATATTATATATATACACATAGAAAAAGATAAAAGAAACGTACTATATCAATAGGTAAGTATACTGATGTGTATTATTTATATATATTTGGGAGAAAAGAAGGCCATAAAATGCAAAAATTTAATCTATTATGACTTTAGATTTTACAGATCCCCAAAAAAATATACACAGATCTTTTTGGCACTAACACAACCTTGGATTTTCCTTCCAAATTCTGCATAGAGCTTTTAACTGAAAATCTTCTGTTCCAGAAGAATGCAGCCTCTCACTTCAAACTAAATATTTTGATAGGTTTGTTGTTAGTTTGAATAACTTCTGCTACTTTTTGAATATTGTGCTATCATTCAATATTTGTCCAATTTCAGTGTTACTTTTACAATTACAATATATTATGAAAAACATATGAAGCCTTCTTTTTTTTTCCTTTTTTTTTGAAATAAACAGTCATCATAGTATCCACATGATACCACCTCCAAAGAAAAAATAAATAATTTCATGCACAGTACTTCCATGACATGGGTCTTCTAACTTCATTGACTTTAGGACCCAAGGGAAGCCCAGGCACAATTGTCAATAGACCTCCTTGAAATAAAAACATCATTTTTCCTTCTGCCCATTGCAAGGAAGACTGAAACTGCCACCGATAATTAATCCACTGAGAGAAATCAATATCGCAACCGGTTGGAGATGAAACAACCCATAGCAAAATAAACTTTTGCCATGACAGTGCAGCAGTTCTTCGAAGCATACTCTGTCTGTGGGCAGATGTGGAGTCATGAAAAATGATTGCAAAAAAACTAGAAGGCAGCTGTATCAAACTGTTGTATTTTGTGCCATAAAATGCAGTTATTGTTCTTGTATGTGCTGACTTGCTGTTCAAGACACAGTAATGGCCCCGTATTTGTAAAGCCTGAAAATGTTGTGAATAAAAGAAGACAGGACAGCTTGCAAGCATCCAACTGACTGTAAGAAAAAACAGCAGTGTTGTATTGCATTCCATTTATACCAGTTCTTGAACTAGCCTGCAGGAAGTTAGATTTTGGTATGAAAGTCTAGATTTTCGGTGAACTGGTCAAAAATCACAGATGTATATTCATTTCAACTCCCAAGTGAAGGCCCAAATATTTATTGTAGAAAAGATTTTAGGTATGGATTAGAACTTCAATTGAAGAGTAGCTGTTTTAATATAGACCCTTGATTGAAGACAATTAGATAAAATCAATTAAAATAATAATGAGTTGTATGCCTCTACACATGGAAATCAAGCCTACAGCTGTTCTGGGAGTGGCATTTAGCAGGAAATACCATGGCAGCCAATGACAGAGTTCACTGATGCTCTCTCCTAGGAGCCCAGACTTTAGGGCCAAATGGCTAACATTTGATCCTGTGGTCTCAGCACAAGTAATCAGAGAACACAGAATGATCCATGTTCCTTTGTACAAAAGGTTTTTGCATTTTATCCCCTGTACAGACCTAACAGGTTGATTTAGCTGATGCATAGCTTCCAGAAAGGGAGCCAGGGTAGGGTTGCCTGCTATTTCCTTTGGCAGCTTTTATCAATGGTAAAAAGACATGCTCCTTGTTTCAATTTATAGACATTGGTTTGGGACATTTAGGATGTTCCACAGCAATTTAATTTCCTTTATCAGTGTCCTCCTCATCATAATGTCTGGTCTACATTGTTTGCTGTAACCATTTTATCTACTTATCCCTTGGGATTGGGGTCCTTCTAATCCGATTACAACTGAATTTTGGCTGACCTAAATAAGGCATATGCCTTCATTGGCAATATCATTCTAACAACTTATTGTATTTTTCCTTATATTATTCACATCTTGAAAATATAATGAAGATATAACAAATTAGAATTCATCCATTTGCCCTCTCTGAAACACTTTGTGGGTTTGTTTTGTTTGTTTTCACTTTAGTTGTTGGCTGTTTTTTGGGTTGGCTTTTTTGTTCTTCTTGGCATTTTTTGTCTTTTTCTCTTTTTTTGACCACCATTTACTGCTGGCTGAGTCATTCTATTTTTCTGTATTGAACCTAAAGAGATCTTTGATATACAAGGAACCATCTTCTTCCATCTAAATGATGACGTTGCCAAAAAGAAGTTCAAAACAGAGTTACCACCCTCTGTTTGTAAATTTTTTGATATAGAAATAAATTTATTTTCCAAAAATTCAACCAACGACATTTTGCTAGACTTAATACATGTCTTCACACCTACATATACCCAAACATGCAGCATGCAAACATGCATGCACATACATATATATTGTAATTTTATTTAAGTCTATCAAACTGATCCTTCCAGTAGCCTCTGAAAGGCTCATCCTAAGTCTTCCCTGCCTGCCCAAGGCAGTCACACCCTCAGGACACCGAGCTCCACATCTCCTCTCAGCAGCAGAGAGAATCCTGCCTCCACACTGCAGCAGGTTCTAAGAAAATAAGAAAGGAGTAAAAAATGGTTGGGAAAAATCATTTGCCTGACTTTGAAAATAAGGCAGGAATGTTGCAGAAAGGGGGTTGGGTGTTTTTTCCCCTGAGAATGAACAAGTAATATAGCTTCATTTTCCAATGAGAGTTGTATTATGAGTAGTGTCCAGCCAGCATTAGAGACAGAAATACTTCTGTAAGCCCTTTGGAGGTTAGAGTTATCCTTTTTCTTTATAAACTTTTTGTCATAGGGTAATCCATTCTCTTATCAGCTCAGGGAGAGATTTTTCTTCAGTCAGTAGCAAGTCAGAAGAGTCCTTACTACAATCTTGCAACAGGCTGGAAGACAAAGGATCACTGATAACGGCTAGTCTGCTTTGGTTTTCATTGAAGTTTCAGTTCCACGTCAACATCCCATTCTGATATGGGCTAAAAGTGATTTTTCAGTCTCCGCTCTGCCTCTAGTTGCAAGATTTTTGATCTCTGGGAAGAATACAGCTGAGATTTTCAGGCATGGAAGAGTCTGTGCCACTAGCTTCAAAGTAGTTGCTGTCAGAAGAACAAGCTCAAGTACTTCATAGGAGATCATCTGAGAATGTGTGTGTGTGTGTCTGTGTGTGTCTGTGTCTGTGTGTGTGTGTCTGTGTGTGTGGGTGTGTGTATTTACATATACATGTATATTTTGGTATATAATCCTGTGCTCTGACATCTGAAGGTACAGATTTTAAAATCATTTTCACAAAACCTCTGTGAGTCAGATATTTTTCTATACAGTTTTTACAGGAACAAACCTAAATGCAGCAAAGCAGGGAAGTCACCTTCAAGCAGGTAACAGGGTGCAGAGCTCAGAGTCTTGTGATTCCTACCCCCCTTCTATTAAAAGCAACATTTTAGTAATGGCAAGACAAACAGGAATGTCCCTCTAGAGAGAATTTTCTAGTGTTATGTTGTCCTTGTGTTGTTCTAATGTTATGTTTTTTAACCTCTCCTGTCCTTTGGAGAAACTGCAGTTTGGAGTTAGGTTTCATAGAAGCCCACAGCACTTTATCTGTGTTTTATCTGTGTTTTATGCCTGAGCCTGGGCATAATACATTACTTTAGTTACAGTTCCTCTGGTTGAGGAAGGCTAGTGGAAAAAAATATTATCAACTTCACAGGAAACATCTCTGTTCATCAGAACTGAGTTTTAGAAATCAGGCTGTGATTCCTCCCCTCAGTCAGGACAAGGGGAACTTTCCCCAGAGGGGACACTAGATTGAAACTGGTTTGGAATCTCCTTCTGGGAAAGGAGACTGTATGCTCCTTTCTGACCACAAGTTACCCTTCTCCTGTCAATCCTGCTGCCCCACACCACTCAATTGCTCTGGCCACCCCCTTTATTTACCACTGGTCAACTTTCCTGATTCCAGGTATCATTTCCTTGATAAATATTTCTTATGTCCCATGATTTCTGTTCTCCATCTCACAAGTACAGTATAAAAAGGCTTTTTCCTTGGGCAGCAGACACTACAGTAGCTTTCAAATTCACTACAAGAGAATATTTGTCTGCAGAATTGGCCCTAAGGATAATCAAACTAGATACTCACCTGATGAGCCAAATTTTGGAGGAAAGGGGTGGCTCACAGAAGCTGTTGCACACTAAGCACTTGTTGTCAGTGCTTCTTCTGTTCAAATGAATCACCACTGGGCATTGTGACTAGAGGAGAGGTTGAGACTTACAGGTTTTGAATGTTGGCTGAAACATTTTGAGCTCATCTTCCCATCTAGGATGCAGGAAACCTGCCTTGGCCCTCAAGCTGCATGCCATTGAAGGAAGCACACGGTGCTGGGCAGCTGCAGGCAAAGGTCGTAGCAGTACAGCTATGGGACAAGTAAGAAAGGGAGAGGAATCAAGCCTCTAAACCACAGGACAGGCTCCATTTCTTTGAAAGGGAAGCACAGGCAAATGTGTGATCATGTTCAGCCCTGGTGCTGAGAAGCTGCAGTGGGATGCCCAGGTGGGGTGCTCTCACCTATCTGGAGCACAGTGGCAGCTCGATCTATATTGTTTCTGGGCTGAAGTACATCTGCTAACCCACCACATTCCCAACTCCATGTGTTGACCTGAGGACGTTTGATGAGAAGGACAGATTTCAAGAATAGATGGCCTGTGTGGCTGATTTATTTCTGCTGAAGCAGACTACCAGATCCTCTGAAGCTGTCTCAATTACCTCTATGTAAAGGCTGTTATTCTTCTCCTACAAGTAGTAGTCATGTTTGAGTGGCCCGATTTGTGCAGATTTGGCCTGCCTTGTCCACTTAAAAGACTATTAATCACCACTCCAGTTTATAAATCAAGGAGGCCAAGTTGCTGAGAGCAATTGAGAGGCTGAGGCTCCGCAGAAGCACTTAGCCAATTCCCAGACCCAGGCTTAGCATTTCTTTCTCCCCGCCTTTAGTCGTCAGACAATTCATCATCCTTCTCCCATTGAGGCAGAATGAGCCTGACAGAAGAATGCCTGAAAGCTAATCAATATGATCAACTTCAGGGGGAGAGCACATCAAAATTTTTTTTGGTTTCTAAGTCCTTTAAATAAACACAACCTATTCGCTTTAAGATTTGGTAGTTTGAATGTGTAGAAGGCAAAACCAAAAGACAAAGCACAAACTAAAAAAAAAGATGCAGCAACAGAGGAAAAACACACCACAGACAGTCTTTTGCAGTAGCTATCTATGAAGAATAAAATGTCAGGCAAGGAATAGGACTATTATGATTGTGGATTATCAGTTTTGGGTACTACAGTCACACAAGATCGCTTTTCTTTACAGCAGTGTCAAGTGCAATTGGCAGGCCAGAAGTCACAAGGAGGTCTGCTCCTGCTAAATAAACATCAGCCTGTTCTGTGCTTGCATGTGGACTAATGAGGTTACGATAGAAAATGGATCTGCCCTGTAATAAGGCAGAGTGAGGGAACTTGAACAGGAGGTTTATTTTCCTATTCTGTGATAAGTTGTTTTTACATATTTCGAGCACAGCCTTTTTTTGGAAAGAGAGAAAACATAAATTGTTCATTGTACAGAGGAAAGCATGAGTGACAACTGTAAGTGGAATAGACAGTTTCCATTACCCCCTCACACTTGCTGGAGAATAATTTGCAAAGGCTGGGTAAATTGTGTTTTAAGAAGTGTAATGACGTGTAATAATTTCCTGTCAGCATGTCAGTTACAAGCAGAGTGAGTTTGATAATTTTGGGATAGGAGATAGAAAGAATTGAGGATGGGGGGGAGGGAAGACAGAGAGAAGAAATGGGAAGGTCTTTTAGGATCACTGGCTTCAGAAACTAATGAAAGCATAATTGTAAAAAAAAAAAACAGGTGGAGTGCTAGATAAAAGCAAGAGCTGTGCAGCAACCCGCCCAGATACTAATTCCCATTTGCTTTCCCATTAATCTTGCATAAAGATTCCAGGTCACAGGTCCAGCTACAGGGAGTATTAAGCAATTTAGTAGGATGGAAAATGGCTCAGAAATCAGAAAATGGATATCAGAAATTTTCCTTTTCTTGTCCTGCAAAAGGCATCTGTAGCATTATGCGGAAAAATGTTTCTGCACTCAGTCTCTCTGAAAAAGGGAAAAAAACCCCAAACAAATATGGAAAGAAAACAGAAAAAAAAAAAAAAAAAGCAGAAACAGTTGGGATATATTTGACTGCCTACTTGTCTTTGAGAATGCACAGTGTGGTAGAGATCAGTAAATGCCACAGCTTATAGATCAACCTAAGATGAATGAGCCAGTTATTTTCACACTGTTTCACTCCTTCTTCTCATTTTTATCTTAAAGACAATATTGTCTGAGATTTATTATTTATTAATTTTGTTATTTTATCATGCTGGCACTTCTGTCAGGAGCATAATATTTACTTTAATCCAGCCATGGTTGAATCAAATTTCCATTCTCCATTATACATCTATGCACATAGAGGTAGTCTGCTGACCTCATGACATTTATGACTGATTTGCATTGTTGCAAAAGTAAAGGAAATTTGACCCTCAGTATGCAAATTTTACATTATCCACCCGACCATCCTGACAGACCATTATTTCCCTTCTTCACTACATATGGCTCTCTAGATCCATTTCTTAAAATTAAACAGGGCTCTTTCTATCATTTCTTCATTTTTGGTGGTGGATTGGGTAAAAAATAGACATTTTTCTTACAGAAGCTACTTTAGTATTGAATATAACAATTGACAGCATTTTCTTAACAATCTATTCCTCTTTTTATTGCTCTCTTAATAGTGGTCTTGCACAATTTCCACTCAACACTAAAATTTAAGCTTTTAGAGGATAGAGTACTTTCAGCCTTAAATGTGCCTTAGAAAGAAGTCTTCTTTATATCAAATGCTAAATTCATTGGTTTAAATAGAACATTTACCCCTGGATATGCAGGAAGGTACATGAGTCTTTTTTTTTTAAGCTATGCAACTTTGTAAAACAGATATTAAAATGCTCTGGGTTTGGTAGCTTTTGTTTCAAGCAGTTTGGGTTTTTCTTTATAAAATATTAATAGCTTTTGCCTCCAAATAGGTTTGGATGGAAATTTCACATCAATTTCTGGTTTTTTCTTTTTCTAATATTTAAGAAGATGCAGAGGTAGTCACATCTTTGGACTGAGCATGGAACCCCTCAGCACATTGCTGCATGCTGACTTCAAGAAAGACCTGACATATCTTAATTGTGTGATAGTGCATTTGTCACCACTAATTTTGAAACTGATTGCATTGGAAGAGTTAGGTTATGAATGCAAACACATGCCAGACAGCTGGAAGAGAGTGATAAGTCTTGTTTGTCTTCAAGGTGTGCCACTGAAGTAGTCTCCTCAGACTGTGGCTTTCCTCTTCCTTCCTTATACTCAACTAGGATCATCTGAAAAAAAGAAAAAAGAAAAAAAATCCAAACAAAACAGAGAAAGTTGTTTTAAATAAAGTTAAAAAACAACTAGACAAAAAATAATTATCATTGTCATTATATTACACATCATACCAGATGAAAACATATTACAAATGTGACAGCGCAAGTAATAGCTCTCAAGACATAGTTCCCATGAAGAACAGCTTTTACATGCGTGTTTTTCTGTGAGAACCTTCAAGAATCATCATTTCAAGTCCAATCCTACAGAATTCTATCAACAACCATTTGGTTACTCAACCCAGGTTTCCTCTAAAATGTCACAATGCAAAGCTTTATGTACTGTTGCCAGGCAGAAGTCATGGAAGTTAAACTTCCAGAAAAAGACATGATATTCTACTGAGGAACAACTCCAAGAAACATTTTGGGATCTAGACTGAGAGGCAACCAAACATGGACTACAAGTAAAATGTAATGGTAAACAGCATATAAATGGGGAGAGGGGTGGGATGCATGTGCACCCAAACAGGAGACACCTAAAAGAGCCAGGAGTCCGTTTTACTTCTGTGAAGAGCTGCACCAAAGTGGTGCTGAATCATTGCAAATTGGCTTCTTGTCCCTCCTTTTGGATGGATGTTGACAATATTGTGAGGTTACAGAAAGTAACAATAGAAATGATCCATATGCTGTATAATCTGCCATGTGGTAAAACATTAAAGGAAATCAAGCGGTTTGGCTTATCGGAAGAAAGATGAAAAAATAAAAGATTAATGTGTCTTAATTATAGTTGTATAAGTACTGTGCACTTAAGTGGCTTCTCATCTACTAAAGAAAGTAAAAAGAATTAACAGCCATAAGATAAAGAAGACAGATAAATTCACATTTAGTACTAGGTTATGCTTTTAAAGAGACACTAACTACCAAGGGAAGTGGTGGATTCTCCACGACTTAATATATCCAAAGCATGGTCTGGAAGTCTGCCTGGAAGATACGCTTTCATCAAACATAAATCACTGAGCTCAGGAAATAAATCTATATGATCTAATGGTTTTTTTCTAGCCCTTAGATCCCATGTATTTATAAAATATGGTATAGATTAAAATTTAACTAATAGCTTTGAGACTTTCTTTGGTTTCTGTTAAATTATTGTCTGTTTTTAAATACTTAGTGGGTATCATGGCCTGTCTCTGTTTTCCCCAAGGCACTGGGGTCAATTCAGAAGTATTTCTCTTAACTTTAGAGAATAATTTTAAAGGCAGCTAAAGCCATACTACACACAGATGGTCATACTGGACTGAAGAGCAGACCAGGAAAAAAAATGCATGTTTCATATTAGAACATCTCCCTAAGCTGCGCAAAAAAAAGAGTTTGAAGAAAGGGTATGGGTTTTGAAGTTTATGTTCTTTCACGTTACAGAATTTATTTCAAACAAGAGCAAGAAAAGCTCCAAAGTCTATTTTTAATTCCTCCTCTTCTTTACTTAGAACTCGTTGAAAAATAATTCTTCAAGAGTTTTTTTTCTTTACAAAGAGCTATCAATGGACCTCCCTTCAATCAATATGGGGATAAACAAATAAACCAATATTTAGATGTGTAAGGCATCCACTGCTGTAATATGTAAGCATGAATTAAAAGGTTTGGAAAATTCCACCTTCATATCTCCAAAGTGATCATCATTTTCAATTAGGAAAGTAATGTATTATAAGAAATTCTTAAATATTCTTAAAGGAAAACTAAGTATAAATGTGATCCCTGAAAAATCAGTATTTCAATATGAGAAATATAAAGAACTCAAAATACAAATGCAAATCACAGATAAGTGAAGAAATTAGCAAGTTATTAGTATTTTCTTTAATTCCTCAATTTCCCTCCTTTCAATATTGCTATAATTTCTGCAGTGGTTCTCATTAAGTTTGTGACTATAATTAGAATTTTCCATGTGACAGACACTCTTGAGATAGAAAGGAAGATCTAGATTCTGTTTGGAAGTGAATATTAATAATCATTGTGTTTCATATTGTTTCCATTTTTAAGAATATCTAAACAATGAAATTTTAAAATGTTTTCACTTAAATGTGGCGGAAGTAATCACTGTTTGCAAAAGAGAGATCAAACACAGACTAGGCTTACAAATCTTTCTTTCCCATAAAGATCAATTCTGCCACACATGGAAATAAGGAGAATGCATTCTTGACAGACACACTGATCCTTGCCATTGTTATGCAGTGAGCTCGGACACATGGTGTGCACTGGTCTGTGAATTGCCCTGGACTGACAGGAAACTGAGCAGATGCTCGTCAGGACTGCTACAGATACTTCCACCCTCTCTAGGTGGCTTGAGGCATGGCCATATTCCAAGCCAGGGTCTCTCTCACCACAAAGAGTGAGGGAGTTAAACCCACTGAAGGAACTGCTTTGTCCCAGAGACATGGGTTGACCAGCAGTGGAGTTGGAGCTTTAGGATTCTAAATCCTCTGCTTTGAGAGTTTATAACTTCCCTACAGCACCTGTATAATATCTTCCACAGCTACAGCAATCTGAAAATTGTCATTCTTTTGATGCAAATCAACATGGACAAACATTCTGTCAGAAATATGGAGTGTCTGAGGTCTGCTCTGTGTCTCTAAAGGTGCTTTGCTTCTGTACAGTCCTCAGTACTGTGTTTCTCCATGTCATGTGGAACTTTACTCACCTGACAGGATTCACATGGCCCTCACATCAACATTACACTGTTGAAATGGTGGCATCTTGACTACATCAGTAGCTACCCTATTGATTTTGTATCACCCATTCTGTTTGCATCTCAGAGTCTGATGAAGGGAATAGATCAATTTTCTCTTTCTTCAGAATACACTGTCCTCCAAAAAGTCAGGATTCCAGTTCATGCCATAAGGAACATCAAATGCTCTCTATACCCTGAATCATGTAGCTATTTCAAACATTTGAGGACCTCAGCTGCTTTATAACAAGGTCCCAAACTCCTGACTAACAGTCAAGGTGAAAGGTTAATTCATGTGGCCAAGGGAATAACACAGGACAGACCTCTGAGATAGATATACCTGACCTTGGATAGGAGGGTTAGTGAAGTCTACTGAGCTGTGACCATCCTGCACAAGGGGGATGACTAGCCATGTCACAGCATCACATTCAGAGTTGGAAGGCACCTCTAGAGCCAATCTCGTCCCAGCCCTCTGCTAAAGCAGGATGACCTACAGCAGGTTGCACAGGATCACATCCAGGTGCATTTTGAGTATTTCCAGAGACAAAGACTCAGCAACCATTATGGACAGCCCCACATTCTTCTGCCGTGCCTTTGAGCAGCCTGATAATGCAGATAAATCTTCAGTTAAACAAGAGCCAAATGTTACAAAATAAAATGCAGACAATTTTGGCCATATTGGTCCAATGGGGGCCGCATTTCCATGTTCAGTGCATTTCCATCCAGTATGCTTTAACTAAAAGCCCCCTTGCAGTAAGCTATGGGAAGGCAGTAGAGCTAGAACCAAGCTCCAAGAACCAAGGAGGTGTCTGTGACAGCAAGGAGCGTGACAGTGACACTTTTACAGCATTAATGTCACACAGTACTTCCTTCATCCTTGCCAGTTTCCTGAAGGAGCTCTACTCCAACACCAAAATGTCCAGCAATGGGCAAAACAGTAGGTCAGACTCACTGCTGGATATGTCCAAATAAAAAGAGAAATGTGAAAAGGCTTTTAGCCTCCTCTGCTGTGCAGTTGCTGCACACTATGCTGTTATGTGAGATTCCCTGACTGAGTGCCAGCACGGTGTGCAGCAAACACTTGCACCCAAGTTCCCCCCTGAGATGATTGCAAATTCAGAAACTGCTGGTCTCATTTGACGAGGTATACAAGGCCAGATCTGTTTAAGCTGCCCACAGCTGCATTATTTCTCTTTTATAGACACTGTGTAAAGCTAGATTTTTACTCAAAATTTCAGAGACTATGCAAAAAGTACAATGAAATCCTGACTGCAGGCACTTTGGTCATGTTACAAGTATAGAAATTATTTCTAAATGCAGTTAAAATTATGAAAGCTATATTATTTATGATGACACTGATTATCTTCCCCCATACCTCACTGACAAATTCAGCCACTGCTTTTATATGAGATATCATACTTTGTCCACAGACAGCCCTAGAGGTAGGAATTAATTATTAAATACTGGTTGATGATAATTACATGATAACTTTATTGACCAAAATCAGAAAGGAATGTGTGATGTGTTCTAAATCTTCTCTATAAAATGAATCCTCAGAGAAAAGAGAATGTCTAGTCTGAAACAAAAAATTGTCTCTTATATAAACCATCTTTAGAAATCTCTTTGTCAAAAACACTAGCATCATGCTCTTGAAGCATAAATGGGAAAACACATTTAAATCCAAATGTTTTACTTGTCAGCATTAAATGAAATCTAGATAATAAAGCAGAACATTAATTCAAATTCAGTACTGAGGCTCACATACAAACTGTGTGTCCCTGCAAAAATTTATATTTAAATTTAGGTTTGTATATTCTTGTGTCTTTCAATACTCACCTTTTTAGAAGGGACATCTGACTTAAGAGTCTTCAAACTGAGTGATCATAAATGAGCCTTCTGAAAATCAGATAACATTTACTAAAAAAAAGAAAAAAATCAAGCTGCTATATTATATTACATTACATTACTATTCCTTAAAATAGTAGTCAGTAAAAATTTTAATGCTACTGATTAGTTTTCTGTAATTTTAGAAGAGAAAGTGTTTCATGAAGTACAGCTACTACTTTTCCAATTCTTTTTGGATATCATTACAATAATAGAATTTCCAAATACAAGGGAGAATGCAAAGAGAATTTAGATTTAAAATAACAGTTTTGATAGCTGCATTATTCCTATTTCAGAATGTTTTAATTTATATCTGGGAACCACTACTTGCACTTAACAATATTTTACACATACATAGAACTAAATTGAGAGATAGGAGGTATGGCAGGAATAAAAATCCACAAATGTAGAGGAGTGTTTGTGACAGCAGTACGAGAAATTAATTTCAACATGCATATCAGATATCAGACTTAAAACAGAAAAACAAGGTGTCTCAGAACCCCAGCAAAATGCTGCCCGAGCATTTGAACAAAGCTTTAATCTTAACATACCCAAGCTAGTAAATTCTCCCAAAGCATGGGCCTAGAGAATGAAACTAGAATCACATGGATGTACAACTTTATGCAGTTAGATGCAAGTGACAAATAAAGGTAGGGTTGAACAGTCTAGTGTGGTGTTTTCTCAAACCTTGGCAGTCAGTGTGGCTCAGTCCCTGTTCAACTGCAGATCCCAACCATCCTTACCACATAACTCTTACTCTGTGCCCGCATTTGAGCTGAGCACAAGACAACCATTTCCTTCCAAGAGGAAACTCAGTTGAATTGGGAGGAGTTGTATCCATTTTCAATAGGATACATGCCTTACCAATAGTCTTAGGACACACGGTGCCATCCTGAGTCAACACAAACTAGTTTCAATTGTGGAAAAGGGCCTGATTCTGGCAGAAAATCAAGGACTCATACACACAGCATAATGCAGCACTGCATCCCCCTTACATTCTGAAGGACCAGCTCTCCCAGGATGGTGACATCTGTGCACACTTGCATAGCTTTTCTGCTGTGGCCTACTCAAGCACATGCAGCAGAGTCAGGGATGGCAAATGGCAAGCAGTTGGTGAGCTCAGAAGAGAGCATGTTGTCTCATACAAGGCTACCAACATGTTTTCCTCGTGGTTTCCCAACTTGAACCCTCTCCATGCTATGCTAGGTGTGAAGCAGGGCACTCTAGGCAGATTTGTGGGTGAGAAGATGCAAGAGCATAGGGGATAGGTACTGAGCCAGACCATGAGGACAACTGGTACCCCCTGAGGACATAACCAGCCTACCTTTATCTGTGTCTGCCTTGAGCACAGCAGCATGGACAGCATCCCCATCCAGCTGGCCTAGAAGTCAGAAGTTAGCTCTGACATGGGTCACATGATTGTATAGATATATCTTTGTCTTAATTTTGGATTGATAGCCCCAAGCACAAATGTAAGGAGCTCAGTATCTCCTTCACTACCTGTTCTTTCAGAGTACATGACAAAAATCATATGCCTTAACATGAGAGATATTGGAAGAAGGTTGTGGGGGATACAGAATAAGAACCGTCTATTTTTATTCTGGAAGTGGGCCATCCACCCATTTCTCCAGGAAAGTAATGCTTACTACAAGTGTAATCATTGCAACTGAATCATTATGTTGTCTGGATTTTTCTTTTCTGTCCTTCTGCCTTGTTCAATACTCTGCCCTTGACAATACATCTTTCCAAAGTCTGTTTCACTGAATAGTCTTTAGACAGTTCTGGTACTTTTAAAATACAGACTGAAAGTCAAGTCAGATAACAGATAGAAATCATATATAATGGCAAGAGAAAAGAATTAGTGGAAGCTTTATAAGAAAAACGGTATTTAGAAGAGAAATTATTAATCAGTATTGGTTGGAATCTCCTGTAATGATGAATAATTCAATATATAACTGTTAAGAGTATCACTAGCCTGTATCCGTATACATTTGGTTCATCTGAGAAAATAACTATGTAAATAGAAAGAGCACAGAAGCACTCCAAGGCCTCTGTAACAATGGGAAATTCTTTATTTAAATGATGGAATTAACATCAGCCTGAGGCTTTCCTGTGAACTTCTGATGTAAAGCTGCAATTTGCATATCTGTGAGTGTGTATGATATAGATTATCGCATATAAATAAAGATCTGCAGAGCTCTCTGAATTTTTCCCATGCAGATGTCTGAGTAAGTAATAATGTACTGCCTATTTTGGATTTCTCTCTGTGCAAAGGAGCATTAACTTCCAAGCATACAAGAGTAATTTAAATTAGTGGTGTGTAATATATGGGTGGGCAGCAGCCTCTCCACAGTGGCTCTGCAGTGCTCCTGTGCAGGAGCAGCAACAGCCCAATCCAAACTGAGAGTCTGTCCCAAAATATCTCCTTTCTCTGATTTCCCCTATCCCTAAAATTACCTGTTAGTACCCTGTGGAGGGTGCCTGTGGTGCTGCCTCCCTGAAACTAAGCAACAGCAAGGAGTAACCTGGCAAAGTTCAGCAACTGCACATGTGGCAGCAAAGGAGTCATCCAGAAAAGCCGATGAACAGATGACTGACAAAAATGTCACCATCACCTGCGCCCTGCCTCAGGCGAGGGCAGAAGAGAGCCATCACAGTCAGGGGACTAGCTCCACCTCTGACAGGGAACCCCCAGAGATAGGGGCTAGGGCTCCTTTTGCTCCTTTGGTATCATCTGACAAATGCAATGGGACAAGGCAGAAAACAGCCTCAGAGTACAGACTGTATAATCCTTGACCATGCACCAGCAACTGTCTGATCATTTGGCTGGAGTGGTATCTCCCACCTTGGTGAGGAATTAACACCAAGGTGGAAGATAGGTATCTTCCAATATGTAGGAGACAGTCTTGATCCTTAATCCACTCCCACCTAGGATTTGAACTGCTGGTAACATCTGCATCCCCCCTAGTAATTCATCCAGCTATGATCCCCTTTGTTTATGTGGTGCCCCACTCTGCTCATCTAATCGTGCACTGATAATGGGAATCATTATACAAATGAGAGGATATAGCACAGATGACAACATAATCTATCATTTCTTCCTATAACTGCAATGTTACATGATATTCATGCAGGCAGATATGGAAAGAGAACCTTGGCATATAAAGGGGCAGTACCACACTCACTTTGCCCATCTTTGAAAAGAAACACGAGTATGAAACATAATTGCAAAAAATTGTGCAGGATATTGGTGTCACTGTTCATAAACTTGACTTGTTTCACTTGCTCACAGACCATCCATTGGTCTATGAACTGCCACCAGTTTAAATGAAATAACTTTTTTTCTTTTCAGATATTAGAATTCTAGACTAGTTGAAGGATTTTCTATTGAAAAATTTTAACACCTGGAAGTGAATTTGGATTTTGCATTAATATTTTGCAGTTACATATTCAGGGATAATACTTAGGCTAAAGAAATACAAACTTTCAGAAAAGAATGCAGAAGTAGAATGTGTTTAAGACCTCACTTATGATATGGATGGACTAGTTTTATGCCAGCTAGATAAGGTGTTCACTGAGAAGTAACTTACTTGAAGAAGACAACCAAAGATAAAACTTTTTTCATAAAAATCTATAGCAAGGATCCTTACAGAGGCCAGTAAAAGGTACCAGGACCATATGACATTACTAAAAGAGCCTTAAAGGAAGTCAGGTATTATGTGAACTAGTACTGGTGACATATAGACTATAACTTAAAGAAATTTGGAAGAATATCCTCACTTTTATGGGTGTGGTAGAGCAGTGCAAACAGAGTGCATTGGCAAATTGTGAAAACCTCCAATGAAACCTGCTGATAAAACAGAGACAGGTTTGATGCAGCTTTAGGAAGAAAGTCATGCCCTAAAGATCTGCTTGAAGACATAGAAGGTATGAGCAAGTATATGAGTAAGCTTGAACAAAATGATTGAATTTTCACAGGCCTCATCCAGGATTCCTTACCATTGCCTTCAAAAGAAAGCAAACTCTTCTGGAATAAAAAGGAACATGCAGGGATATACAAAGATAGAAAATAGTGTGAAAGGAAGGTTACCAGGGTGTGCTATGACACTCTACACTGGCATCTATGCCCTGCTCCATACTGCAAAAAAAATGTTGAAAAGAAGGAAAATACTAAGATGAAAAAGTTTCCAGAGACAGAAAGTTATTTACAATAGAACCAACTCTATTTAAAAAGTATGTCGGGGAATACACAATGTAGTGATTGATCTCATGACAGAATGCCATTTAGAGATGCAATGCCAAAACAAGAAAAAAGAAGACACACATAAAAAATAATCTTAACAACACAGTTGTGGACTCTCTGTTATCTACTACCACTTGCAAAGACAGCAGTTCACAGTTTACTGCTCTGTACCAAGCAAAAAAAAAAGAAAAAAATGCTATTAAGAAGGAAAAACAGTAAATCAAAGTGAACTCATTGTGCTACCATTATTTTTTTATTAGTTCATATCCTGAATACTCATGTGGGTCTAGTTGTCATGTTTCACAAACTGACCTTACCCCAAAATGCTACAAAAGTGTTTCCGATTAAAAAAAAAATTAAAAAATATTAAAAAAAAAAATAGAAAGAGGAAGAATTATAAAAGGGTGTAGAATAACACAAGGAAACACATCCAAACCAGGATTTTGGCCTGCAAAATAACCTGCTGAAGTAGGATGTAGTGAAGATCTGTAAAATAATAAATGTTCTTGACAAGGTAACTAGGGAGCCATGGTTCATTTTTACTCCTGACAAAAGAACTAGGAATATCAAAACCAATAATCACTTTGAAAGTCTGAAATAACAGAATATTTTTTAATACAATGCACAGCTAAATACTGGAAGTTAATGTAAAATGAATTCATTAAACTCAACAGCTGTAACACAGGATTTTCTGAACGTGATACATGGATCATGAATGAATTAAATCAGTAAATCATAGATAATCATAGGTTAAGTCAAGGGGATTATTGCTGTATGTTTTTCTTCTCCTTAATACAAGCTCCATTATTTTTCCACTGCCCAAGAGAGGTTGGACAGATCTTTGAGTGGACCCAGACATGGTGGATCACCAAAAATGACCAACATCTTACACTGGTAGCCACATCATCCCCTTGCTCTTGCCCCGAACTTGGTGCTGAAGTTCACACTGAACTGCTCACAGGGCTTCTGGTATCCACAAAAACCTGTCAAAGTACATTGTGAGGGAAGTAGGGGCTCATAGCAATTCTGATTATGTCTTTTTTCTTTCAACAAAGGCTTTTGCACACATTATTGTGCAGTGGAAAAATAGAAGACCAAACTGCTTCAGTTTTCATCTGAATATTACAGTACATTTTGAAATACTTAAAAAAAAAGTTGCAAACACACTCAAATAAGCGTAAACAAGGGAAGCAGTGTGGATTTGCAGTGAGTGAAGGGGCCATGGTCACATATATGAGTACTACTCAAACACACAGCTTTGCAGTTCCTCACCTGGGCTGCCAGGCTTTGAATGCAGCCATGAAGATGGAGATGCAGGAAGGAGCACTGGAATGAGCAACAGATGAAAAACAAAAGTTAAATGCTTAGTTGCAAGGCTTTGTTTCTTGATAAAGTTGCTGGGAGGTCAGCCAAAAGAAATGAAAGAAAAGAAACAAGCAGCAAGCCAGAGGAGGTTCATATTTGGTAAAGAGGAAATGTGTCAATACAAGGGTTTGGAGGTGACTGTGCAGAAGCAGAAGTGTAAGTGAAATAGCTTATTTTGATGTGACAGCATTCTTGCTAGATTTAAAGCAATAAGTGAAGTGTTGCTAGAAGGTTTCTAATAAGCAATTTAAGAAGTCCCAAGTGCCTGAACAAAAGCTGTGTAACGAAGGGCATGAAGGGAATTCAAAGATGTTAAACAGGAAGGAAAACATGCAGCACTATATATAGGAAGAGGTAATGAGAAGGGGGAAGTAGAAGGAGCATTTGAACACAGCAGTTTTAGGTTTCAGTTTTCCAGGCTACAACTTTTGCCATCTATACCAGTGAAGGCAGACCAGAGCAGAACAGAGTAAATCCAGAGTCATCGAGAGAAATTAAGACAGATTAAAAAAAATTAAGACGGAAAAGAAAAAAACAAAAAAAAGAGTTATTACAGTTAGAACAAAAGAGGTATTAGATATACTATTTTTTTGAAGTTTTATGTTTTATATTTTTTATATATATGAAGCTTTGGGTATTTCTTTTAAGAAAAGGATGTTACTGAGGTACCCAGAAATTACTTTTACCGAGGCTTAATGTTATTGCTAAAAGTTTCCAGAACTAGGAAGCTGAGGATAGTTAACGATATGAAAGCTGGGATAGCAGCTGCAAACCTCTGTAGTGTGAGGTAAAATCACATAATGATTGAACTCTGTCAGGAGTTTCTAGAGGGCAGAGGGATATATAATTCTACACTAGAGGACAGAAATAGCCAGAGTACTAAATAACACAGCACATAATGTGATTAATGAGGCAAATATTTTTAACAGGTTTGAGTTAGTAATTGAAACCTTGCAAAAAACTGCACCCAAGAAACAAATTTATTTTAAGTCATCTTTGTTTCATCTTCTAATTTTATGCAAGGACCGGAAATTATGCATTTGTGCAATGCCCAATAAACTTTTTTTTATATATTAACTAAGAGATAAAAAATGAAGAGGTTTTTTTGTCTGAAGTTTGTGAAGCAGCTGTTTACAGTGCGTTCTGAGGTTGAGAGAGGTTTCCTGGTATAAATCAAAGCCGCTCACATGCTATGTGGTATTTCCACTGTGTCCTTGATTATCTAAGAGCACAGCAAGTAATCAAGAGTATCTTTCCAGCTCAGCAGAAGCTATTTCCAGTGACTCTTTCTGAAAAAGAGGCTCCACTTCAGCAGAAGTATCTGCTGTAGCTGGAAAAATTGAAGGCTTTCTATTTTCCCCTAGGGGCTATGTGGCTTGTGTCCATCAGTAACCTAGCACATTATTAGCTACAGAAGTATTTACCACTTCTGGGAACCTGCTTTTCTTCTTCCTCTCCACTTACAAAATGCTGGGTTTTATATAACTGTTCACAGATTGAATTCACACCACCTTCTCTGTTAAAATCCCTCTGTAAACACAGGCTACTGTCAAGTGCTGTGGGCGCGGCCACCAGCGCTGGGAGCGGCAGCTCCGCGGGAGCTGGGAGGCACCTGAGGAAAAGAGCAGCTCTTTGCTGCTGGAGTGGTGCCCTGCCCTGCTGCTTCCCCTGCCCAGGCAGTGCTTCCTCAGCTCTCACAGGATGAGGTGTCTCCTTGCCACCACCCCACACCAGATTCACAAAGGGACTTCTTTCCCTAGTCCTGAGTTTACCCTGAAGGACCAGACTGGAATAACTTGAAGTCTTTATTCTTCCTTCCCAGTCTTCCTATTCTAGTGCACCCAGGATACCTGTGTCTTTGTCTCCTCTGGAATCTTCTCTGTTGAAAGTGAAAAAGGCATCCAATGCCAGACTGCAAACATCCAGAATTAACTGTCCAACCATCATTAAGCACGCAACATCCAGCCTGGAAATGCCTGACCACTAGAAACACAGAGCAGCTGCAAAACTTTCCCAGAAATCTGTTCCTATGCCTTAATTTTCCAACACTCAGGAGTGTTAACTCTCCAGTCATACTGAATTTCATCTCCTAGTTTTCCTCAGGCATCGAGAATGACATGTATTAGAAAATTTCAGCTTATACACTCCATCAGAAATACAGTTATTAGAAGTTTTGAATAGATCAATTTATAATTTCAGGAAGAGGCATTACATGGGATAGTACCTCCCAAAACTTAAAAAACAAAGAAAAAAAAAAACAAATTAAATTTTCCCATGAAAGCTACTTAATATAAAGAGTGCCATCTGCTGGCACTGGTGAAGTGAGGCGTTGTTCATAGGCATCGAGGTTCAATAAAGTTTTTGCTATGCCCTGGTAAGGGCACATTTCGACTCTAAGTTGTTTCACACTTCCAGTTTTATTTATTCATGGTATTGCCTTCATGGAATAAAAGGGCAGTCAAGCACAGTGGTGGAGACAGCTCTTGTGTGAACATGGGAAAGAAAAGCATCGTCTACTAATTCACATTTTTATATTCAAAGAGTGTCTTTGTTGTTTTGGGATTTCTGCATCTATTTTGCTTTCTTTATCATTAATAGATTTTTGAAACAATTATTTTGGAGAAAATGAAAATTAAAAATATAATAGTATTTTTAAAATACTCTGGGTGAGACTTTCAAAAGAACTTCACCTTGTGCTGAATGTATTTGTACAAATGTCAAACAGCTTCAAAAATCCAACTTGCAGGTCTCTGCTTGAGAAGCACATTATTGATAAAATGCTGTTGTATACTGCTTGATCACATGAATTTTCTACAAAACCACATGGATCAAGCCTCCTAAAATGCTACCTAGATGCCTTTTAGTATTATTGCCTCCTCCATGATCAAGATAAAAAAATGCAATGAGATGTTCCCTGTGTCCTGGCTCCTGAGCTGTGTCAACAACAAGCTGAATAGTAAGAATAACTAGAGGGGATGAGGATGAAGGAAAAAGAGAGAGAATGTACTACCTTGCAAAACACCCTTTCATCTAAAACCAAAGTTAAAGTAACATTCCCCTTTACTAGCTCAATGACTGCCTATTGAAGAAGTCTACTTTGCTTTTGAGTGTCAGCATTATTTTTACAATTGCACTTCATGCTGCCCTGGTGATGTAAAAAAAAAAAAAAAAAAAATCAAAAATCTTAGAAAGACTACATCCTCTGTGGAGACAACAGGGATTTTTATTATTTTGAGTCACTGGAGTTCAGTTTCTGATTTCTAGCATGTTCACAGCACAAAGTATTTTATTGTCTTTCCTAAAAAGTTTCCATTCAGATTTCAACTCGCTCCCACTCTCTCCTCTAACTTCTTTAGAGGCCATTGCATTACAAGGTGTGCCAGACCAGTTCCTGAATAGTTAAGTTCCTTCCATCTCTCATACTGATAACACCTACTCCATTTTGCTTTTCTTATAATGTTTTTTCACATCTGACTCTCTGTTTGACTTCCTCCACTTTGTTGTGCAGTTCCTATGAATTATTGAGGCAGTTTCCAGTTAAATCTCTCTATCCAAATTAAGCACTCTTATTTTTAACTACCCACTTTTCTATTATCCTAATAGCATTTACTTCCTCTCTACTGTCCATTTTCTTATCAGTCAGATTAGCAAAAAGCCAAGAAGGTTGCTTTGCCAGGTACTAAACTGAGCAAATATCTCTGCATTGGTGCTTTCATCAGTCTGATGATACACATTATCTTCCTAAATATTTGCCCTCTAGGTCTAGAAAATAGAAGAATTCCATCAAACCTCTTTGAACGTCTTCACCCATCTAGCACAACTCTTTGAGCTGCTCAAGACAGTTTCTTATTCTGACAGTCGAATGGTGAACCGACAGTGAAAGGATTCTGCCCCAACCTGTTTAGAATGAGTTTCACACTCTGCCAGTCCCTCACAGCATTATGCTTGGACAGATTTACAGATTTCACACAAAACTCTTTTCCATTTCCATCCACTTTGATGGCCAGTGTCTTCATATTTCTTATCCAAAAAATCATCTTTTAGAGCAGCCTTAGGTTCCTGTGAAACTTTGGCCATCTTTCTTCCTTTTTGCTTTCTGCTTATCTGTTGCCTTCTCTTCTTCTTCAGCCACTAGCTCCGGCTGTTACCATTTATTCAATCTCTTCCTTCTTGCTGCTCAATATTCTGTCTCTAGAGGTTGCACCTCATCACTCCTTTCACAGAACAAACTCTTTCCATAGACCAAACTCCTTCAAAAGATTTCCTTCACATTCTGGTATTTTCCTCTGCCTTGTCTTCATTTTAATATATTTCCAGAGGTCTCCTTTTCATCTGGGGATCTGCCAATCAACTCATCTGCAACTACAGTTATGTTCATGCTCTTTCCTTTCATCTTATCTGTCATATTCAAACACATTTCTGTATTCTACCCTCATTTCTAGCTGCATTTCAGTCTCTCACATTTTTTTTACCTGAACATTATGAGATGACCCTTCATGCATATGTAAATTCTGTCAGAAACTCACTGAAGGATAACGTACACTTACAGCTTCTGTATCCAGTCATCTTCATGGTTTCTGCCATATTTTGGTCTTCTCCACTGGTGCCCAAGCTGCTACATCTTTTTCTTCCTTACCTTAGTTTAAAATTGAACAAACCATCTGCATACCAGTGTCCCCCCCAAAATTCTTTTACTAGACTCCTACCAGCCTCTAGTTGCTTTGATTCTGACACCTTCTTACCTACATTAGCCCACCACTTCATTTAGGGTTAACTCTGATCAAAGGCCATGATCAAAGACTTCCTCCTTGTGCTGTATAAACTAAGCCATATGGCTTTGCAACACAGCTTATCTAGTCTTGTTTGAACTGGTTGTGCACTTCCATGCACAGCAATCATTTCCAATCATAGTAAGAAATTCATGTGGATTTTCTGATGCACTTATGCCAAAGCTCACATTCCAGTTACCCCCGGCAGAGAAGCTGCCTGGTGCTTTGGAAGTCTGAGCCAGAATTTCATAATTCCTCACTCATCCAGCAGTAAATACCTGGAAGAAGGTGGGCATGCTTTGCCTCTCAGGTATGAGTTTGGTTGAGTTTCTTCTTTTTCAAAACTAAAACATCAAAACAGAGTTCAAGCATGAAAAATGGGCAGGGCTATGCTGCTGATAATTTGAGAAAAATATACCAAGAGTCTAAAACCTTCCTAATGAATCTGCAGATATTGATAAATACAGGAGAGGACTAAATATAATGGCCTTCTCAGTCCAGGCAGGGTGAGCTACTTAGATATCCTCTGATGTAGCCAGTAATTTCCACTAAATAGTTCGTTTGGGTCTAGACATTACTGATTTCCCCCCTCACCTCTTTTTGTTCTCAAAATAAAAATGTAAACCAAATTTTAAATTTGAACGTGACTCTGCAGAGGTAGAAGGTGAAAAAAATGTATTTTGTTTTACTTTAAAATGCCTAGAAACATTTTGGTTGCAATACAAAATCCTTTTCTGGAGAAAAAACACCAGTATTCAAGATGTTACCTAACACTGCAATAGATTATAATAATTTATAGGAAAACCATGTCTGCAAAAAGAACCAAGAGTGAGAAATAGGACTGGAAACACAACCCTTGATGAACTCCGAGTGTTTTTACATCTGAAACTTAGACCATTAAATCACTGGCTCAGAAATCATTATGCTGACTTCAGACCCCATAGTCTTTTCGTAGTTTCAGTGCTATAATTTTTTTTATCTGGAGACTGAAGTGCTGTATGCTATACTTCCCTTCTCCTGGAATTTCATTTTACAATAATGTACATATTATCTTTCTAATCTTTACAATTTCTATTATGAAAGCATCATATTCAGAAAATACTAATGCATTCATGCAGCTTCCAGAACTCTAATAGTATGAACACTAATGTATTGTACTGTTACAGCTAAAACTTGGACTAAAGAATCAAAATAAAATGTTTATAAATGCCATATATTAGACTGCCTGGTTTGTTATAAGGTAATAAACAGAAAAGCTTGCATCTAGTCATTCGTGGTTGTTAAATAAGATTCTTTGTGACTTGCAAAAAAACTAGAACACAATGAAGAATTATCAGTGCATTCTCCACGGAAGTCATCTACATGTGTTTATTTAATAAACAGAAGATGGCTTTATTATACACATTTGATTTCCATATGCAATCGTCTCCTTATCTGTCACTTGTATCTAAGCAGGGTGCTTTATACAAATCTGAAAATGAAAAATTCAGAGCAGGGCACAGGAAACTCATTTAATGTCGAGTGCAGTCAAAATCAAGATTTCTTTATTTGTAGTAACAACGCTGTTAAATCAGAAAATTACTCTCCTTTTCTGCATGTCCTTCTTCCTTTACAATTCAGTTGTTTGATCATAAATTGTCGAGTGCAATGACTTGTCTCCTCCACTTTCCACACTGGTCGAGACAGATTAAAAACTCCGGCATACCACCAACCAGTCTCAGCATACCATTAGCATATATATGAGATTTGAGACATTTTCTAATATTCTCCAGCAGAACTCATCTGTCAGCCAGGTGATGAATTATAAAAACTCTTAGCTTGTTTAGAAAAGAGGGGGAGAGTGAGAGAGAGAAAGAGAGAGACAGAAGAGGAAAACACGATCCCACCTTTCTTTTCCATTTTACCCATCCACCCTTGCACTTAGTCATACAAATAAACACTAACCTCAATAAAAGAGACATAGTGTGAGACATTTAAACACACAAGCAGCACAGCACAATTAAAGGCTCATGGAAGTAGATAGAATTGTGGAGTGGTCAGTGATCTACATAAATAATTTTGAACACATTTTTTTCCACCTTATATTAACAAGGACTCATAAGGTGCATTAAAAAATCCACAGAATTATCATAAGCTGGTAAATCAGCACAAGGAGTGTGTAGAAAGTAGTGGAATAATTAAAATGCAGAATCCATCCAAATTAGAGAAGACTGGGATATTTTTTTGCAGTTGGTTCATGAGTTCAACAAGTTTTCATGCACATTGTGAAATTTTGTGTATTCAACTAAAAAAATTTAACATTCCTTATTTGCATTTCATTAACCTGTTTCATTTTTTTTGCTGACTAGAAGGTTGAAATTGGACAATGATTTCTTGTGACTTATATGAAGATAGTATGAGCTCTAAGAGTAGGAAATAACAAATACATGAAGTCACAAATAATGAATACTCTTTCAAATATGTCAGTAGATAATTACAGTTTATGAGTATATTTGAAAACTACAAATTGCTACATGGATGCTTTATATTAAAGAAAGGTTAATGTCTTTCATCATAATTTACACAATCATCAACTCCTAATACCATTTTTAGTATCTAATATTAACTAAAAATAATTTTTATTTCCTGTGAACTCTTGGATTGGAACTGGGAAAATATTAAAACATAGATACATACATTTTTCCACAGAACAAATTCCCAGGAATAAAGCTCTTCACAAGCTCTAAGAAAATTTGGCAAATACTATTATAAAAGGGAGAAAGGAGATCTTTTAAAACGCAATTTTATTTCATGCCAACATTTTTAATATACTAACTTCTGAGTGTGATGAAACAGGGTTTTTTTTTCTCTACTTTGAGGGGTGAAAAAATTTATTCGACTTTTGTTTTCAAAATAGCATTTTGTTTAAAAATTATTCTACCCATAAAAATAAAGGAGAAAGACATTTAGAAGGAATTAAATAAAGCATTTATTTTTAATGAGTTCCACTAAAAAAAAAATCATAAAAAATCAAAATATATTCCAAGTATGTTACATTGCAAGTATGACAAGATAAATTCCATTAGAATTTAACTGGAAGTTCTGTTAATAAATGTACAAGTTAAACAATGCCTATAAGAACCTGGTTTTTACCCAGAAATGCATTTGAGATTTAGGGCACTACACATCAATCTGGTATAAACTATGGAATAAAGATTATAATTATTTTTTGGAATGCATATACAAAAAGTGACAGATTTATGTTAGTAAACAATTTGATAGAAGATTGGGATACAATCCTATTTAATATACATGAGATGTGTGTCAGAGGATAAAGGTTTTAGCCAGTAGAGTGATGACATCTATGCGCACATGAACTAAGAAATTAATGTATATAAATACTGAAGTATAAAAAATCATGATTAAGGAATAGTTATTTGGAACTGATACTGAATGCCAAGTAATCAATATTTTTCTGCTAAGCTGTGAAGCTTTTGAGAACACAAGTTAGCAGCTAGTGACCTATTTTCAGTAGGAGCACTTGTTCCAAGTTTTAGTGAGAAGCAGAGTTATCAAAATCATAATTTGTTTTGATTTCCATTTGCAGGTGTACACAATATCATTATTAATTCTTGCACTTAGAATGCTGAATTAATTTAAGGAACATATGTGCAACTGGTCCTTTTTCTACATGATTGTCACTGTCTGGTTGCAGTACATCAGTATTTTTCAGGAATTTAATTTTGAAAATGATAAAATAATTTTAAAAAATTTGGACTCAGACCAATACTTCCCCCATGAAATACTTGCATTTACCATCAAAGAAAATCAACAGCACATGACTAGACATATTAATAGTCATTAATTAATAAATATAAAGATATATATAAATACAAACTATGCCTCAATTAGAGCACAATAAGAGGTGTAGCACACAATGGTACTGTATTGCCAGGTTTCACTGAAGTCATAGAAAAGAAAGTGTGACGTGGACATCCAACTGTTTCTTTCTCCATTTACACTGAATATATTCAGTGAAATTACCAGCCCAAGAAACATTACACTGAGGTACTTCATCCTGATTTTCATTATGTTTTGGAGCTATAACTAAGGCCCATTAAGATTCCGAAAAAAATCTCCTACAACACTAAAGAAGAGTGTTCCAGGGCTAAAAAAGATAGCTTTGGAAATCAAAACAGATGTTCTTGCAAGACTGCAAAGCCAGTGTTGTAGATTTAAATGATCCGGATAAGTTGCAAGCTGAAACTTTCAGAGATTTGCCAGCAAAACTTAGCAGTAAAAATCTGGTTAATATTAAAAGCAGAGATGCTTTTCCAACATAATCCTAAATGGATTTGTTGTATCTCATTTTCTTAAGCAGCTTCAGCAAAGAAGTGGAATGAGAAAAAGCAGCATGCTTTTACCATTTCCACTACAGAAAACTATGTGGAAAAGACCCCAAAACCTGTAGGTCTAAATCAAGTCCCAGAAAGCTCCTATTTTTAATTGATTATAATGAGCAATAGAGTATCAAATAAGAATATGGAATCTAAACTGACTTAACTTTGTAAACTCAGGCCCATCTGCTGGTCAAAGCTGAAACAAAGGTCTCACATTGATGTTTAAGGAAGCTTGAGTCCGGCTGGGCAGCAGGCATTAGCACGCGTTAGGCATTTCTTCTCCTAACACGTCACAAAACCGTCTCTGGAAAACAGAAATTAGATTTTGCTAATTTCAGTGTAGGTAATATATACTTAGTAGTATTTCCTTTAACAAAGTCAAGCAAATGGTTAATTCTTCATTGATCTGTTCTAGTATTCCCAGCTGTACAAGGAAAGAAGTGGAGAATAAAGCAGAGGCAGTTTCATTGTATGATATAATAAGCAAGATTATTGGCTGGAGAAGTCTTTTATCAATGCAAAATTCGTGGAGGAAAAAATATCACAGAAATTATGTTATTGGCACATTGATAAATGACATGCCTACTTAACTGGGATCACTGCCAAGGGACAGATCCAGTTTCATGCAGGGTTTCAGTCCCCCTTAACAGCACCAGCAGATAAAGTGGCAAGCAGTTTATTTTGTGGTGCTTGCAGATCTCTCCATATGTGGAACGGTAGGATAAATGTCCTTTAGTCATGCCATTATTGATCATTCTGGCATTAGTCTTACCAAGTCAAAGTCATCTAATATAGATGTTACATGTGTTGCAATTGATTTAAAATTTTTAATTACTTGCCTGGGTGCTGCTTGAAATAATTTAAATAATTTCAACATAGTGGAAACTAATATGTCATAATCAAGATATTTGTTAATTATGGATAGGTACATTTCAAATGCAAAGACAGTGACAACAGGCACTTCCATTGCTGCCACAATGCTTTTACCCCATGTTAACAACAACCCAGACACATTGGTGTTTCAGCTGAACTTCCCACTAAAGCTATGAACCATATTCTAATACTGGGCAGCTTCAATGACACAGAGGAAACCTTACAAAACGTGGCTCTCTGACTAGGTATTCTTCTATTTAGGAAGATTATTGATCCAGCTCCTCTCTAAACTATGCCATTTCCCATCTGGAACAGCTTAGAGAAGGAAGAACGCATATTTAAGACCAGTTGTCTTTGTAAGAAATTAATGACGATGGTGGAAAACAGGAAGGGACTGAATTTGCCATCAAAATCTCTTTAAAGCTGCCTTTTCACAGCAAATTATTGAAAACTAACCATTTCAACAGAACTTGCTGAATCAAATTCTCCTTCAGTATGACCTCTTCTGCTGTTTGTTATTATCTCTTTCATTTTATCTCCTCTTTCTGTCTCTTTTTTTTGGTTTCCTTTGGCCACTTAATAAACAGACCTTTGCACAACAAATGGATCCCCCATCTTCCCCTCCCAGGTGAATACTGTAACCACTAGGCTTAATGTCTCCCTCTCAAACTACTCTACACACAGCAGTGCAGTTTTAACAGGAAAGGAGAAAAGTGATTCCAGTGGAGCCCCTCTGCAGGCAGAGTTGTAGAAGATTTGAAGTCTTTCAGCCAGCCAGAGCTGATTCAGGTTTCTCAGTAATGTCAGAAAAATTGAATTTTGCCTTCTGAACACTACCCTGGGAGAGAGACACCCTTGGCATGGGTAAGGATGCAGGGAGGAGTGGCACCAGACTGAGTAGGACAATGGAGAGGTCACAGATCCTCTCCTGTCTGCACCTATGTGACATTGCAGCACTGGCTGGGTGTGAATCCCATCCAGGAACAGAGCCTGCCCCACCACACTCACCCTTTCTGCAGCAGCAGCAACAGCAACTAACCCAGGTACAGTCATGCTGCTGCTCTACACAACTCCTTGCTTTGCCTGTTTCTGGACATAGCCCCATCAGCAGTGGAGGGCTTCCAATCCCACCTTCTACTGACCTGAGCATGTTCAGAAACTGCTTTGCTAACTGTGAACTTCTCCTTTCAAATGCCAATAAAGTTACTAGCTTTCCCTGTGTTTTCAGAAGAGTCTCATCCAATAGTCACTATCCAGTACCATCTCCAAACACTTCCTGGAGTCAGATTTTTAAAGGATTCAGAATTTGATAGAAGATCTACTTTATTGCTTCCAGATGGTCTAAACTGCTCTTATTGATCAAACCTGGGACAATTCTGATTGAGTAAAAGGAGCCAAGATGCCTGGGAGCCAACATTCAGCAGATGAGCTGCAGTTTACAGTCTCAGATGTTTGTCTTAGATTTCAATCCACAGGCTCAAATTAACCCTAAGTCCTTCTTTAGGACCATTCATGTTTGGACAGTTGGGAAGTTTTATGTAAATCTCATCAATTGCAGTACACACATTAAACAGCAGACCTGTACCTGGAGGAACAGGTGTACTTTATACAGCACTAACAGCATGTCACAAAACAAAGTACATTTCTGTATAAGCTTTCTCTGATAAATCTTTTTGACCATACAGCCTGCTCACCAAACCTGCATGTGCAACAAAGAATGACTTAGGTTAACATTATGGTGAAATGGGGGCCAACAACTGGAGCCTTATAACCTCCAAAAACAGACCACAGTATAAACTATCCTAATTGACATGAAGACTAATGCACTGTGTTAAGGTGTAAAACAAGGCCCAAATCCTGTCCTTTCCTTCTCCCTACTTATATAAGATTAACACTTTGCAAACCTATTTCTGGAAGTCAAATTTTGAGAAAAGACTGATATATTTTGTAGATAATATTACACCCAAAAAACAGTATATCATCCTGTACTGAAAAATACAGTAATACCAAGACATCTAAACACAGAATAAAGTGAGTAGATATGATGATCAGCTTGCCTTTATAACAAGCAGGGGTCTGCTATTTTGGAAAAATTTTATTTATTACTTATTATTATTTTTAATTTAAAAAATATTTATTTTTATTATTTTACTATATTTTTGGAACAATATTATTCTTTTATAAAGGAAAAAGCATAAAACAGGGTACAAAGAAACAAATATAACAGTTAATTATCCAAATTTCTGTATAACTTGTTTCATCAGATGAATTTAATTACAACTACAGACCTATTCAGACATATTAAGAGCCAGAATACAAAAATAAGTTTTATTTGATAAAAATAACATTTTTTATAACATATTTGGGTTTTTAAGTCATATAAATTACCTTAAGTATTTTCAAAATGTACTGACAGCTAGATATGGAAAAAACAATGCCTATTTAAAAAAAAAGAAAGAAAAAGAAAGATGTAATTTCTGGGTAAAGCCTGAAACAATCATCAGCTAGGACAGACTCCATAACCTTCAGGTTTCAGGAGAGAATATCCCTGTAATTAAAATGGAACAGAGCTTGGGGAGTCAAGAAATTGCAAGAGAACAAAAGCATCAAGCTAAAAGCAGTAAATCAAGAACTGACTCCAGGTGGAAGGGGTAGATCAAGTGGGGCTGGAAAATGGGACTAAAATTCATAAGAGTTGGGCAGAGATGTGCAAAGTGGAAAGCACAGTAACATAGCGGGAGAACTGAGAGGAGCAGCCAGCAGAAAATGTACCCTTTGTGTACCTTGGTTCCAACTAGACTGTCTGGAGAATCAGGACCAAGTACTGCCTCATTTATGTTTTTTTTAAATTCATGTTCCTAATGTATCAGGGGTCTTTGCAAATTTTAGTAAAACAATTTTTCTATTACAAACTTAACATTTGTGGATACTGACTAAAGACATGTTTCCAAAAAGACTACATGGCTCAACTCTTAAGGTACATGAGACATTCTACTTTCATCCAGGGGAGGACTGTAACCACAGCACACACAAAAACATTTTACAGTAGGCTCGTTCTGGATTTAATTTGTTCAATTCTGCCAGTTCTTCTCTTCCTGGCTTATTTCCTGTGAGGAAAGATGACTTTAAAGGGTCTCAACTACATATGTTTAAGTGAGGACTTTGGTTAGGATAGAGGGAGTTTTAATGCCTACGTAAGGTCAGAAAAGCAATTTGTGGTTGAACATGTCAGATATATTCTCAGAAAAGGTCCAGTTCCAACTCAGGAAATTGACATGCATACATTTTTTAGGTTTGAACTGTGCTGTAAGATGCAGATCATATGAGTTCCACCTGAACTGAGATGAAGACTCATAAAACTCTGAAGACTCAGAGATTCATAATCTCTGACAAATGTCTGCTCTCCAGCACAATGTCCAGGGGTGCCTGCAGTCAACTCATATTTCCATTTTGGATGGCAGTCATGCAAATGCATTACCTTTTTCTAAGGTAACCCTAACACATATCTTAATCTATGACGGGATGGGAGATGGCTGAAGACACGTGTAACTGTCTCTGTTCCCTCATGCACACATAGACCTTCCCTCAAGACACTTGGACAATGATGAATTCAGTCCAGTGCTCAGTCACACACATGGTAAAATACCTTTCGTTTCCAGGAATGGAGTACCAGAAAACCTACTCAGCTAAAAGCTAAGGGACCAAAGACCTGGTTACTCCTGCAGCCTGCAGGAGTTGAAATCCATATCTCACACTTTTCCAGGAAGGACCATTTACCCCTGGAATATTGATTAGGCTTAGGACTGGTTCACTTTTCCTCTTACCTGAAAAGATGAGGGCAGTGTCAGAAAATGAAATATGGGCTGAGTAGCTCAATATCAAGGTTCAGCTTATGCAGCCTCAGCTCAGGTACCCAAATTACAGGAGCAGTAATACTCCATGTGCCCTTGTCCCACATAGGCCAACATCCGGCTTTAAGCATTCTTCACTCTTCGAGTTCTCACCTCTTTATTGCCTAGGTACATTAGGGAGTTAGATAACTAGTTTATATGTTTTAAACTATATTTGCTACAACTTTAGGTCTGTGTTCATTCAGGTGCTATGTGGTCCAACATAGGATGTCTGATCCTGACCACAATTGTAACCTTGCTATGGTTTAAGCCCACTGCAGCATCAGGATAATGCTGGTAAGCATTGCAGACACTGTAAAAAAAAACACATAATATGACATACAAATATGAAAAATTGTAAAACACACTTGATGGTTGTGAAAAGGAGGATTAAAATTATTCTGTGATTATAGCCATTGCTAGTTCATTCCCAGCGTAGTGGTCTACTACTTCATCCTCATATGTATCCTTTTCATAAAGCTTACCACATCATCAGAAAAAGCTTACCACATGCTTGGAATAATAATGCTATACAGAATGGCAAAAATCTCATTCTTAGCAAGAGAAGACATAAAGTCAACATCTTTCAAGACCATCAAGGACCTCACCTCTCTTCAGGTCTATTTTCTACTGAAAACTTCATAGTAAGAAGAGGAAACAATTGCATTAGTAAAGACAACATTGATAAAATTCATTTCTGGAGTAACATCTTCCACAACACCTGCAGATGACTCAGTCTACTTCTTCATAATGCACCTTAAAACAGTAAGCATCATAGGAAGAGTGTTTCAGTGACAGCTGTAGTAGAAATTGTTTTCCCTTGGCAAGATCCTGTTCAGTACCCAATGTCACAATTTAGCTATAGAAGTTACTATTAAAGTTAGTTCAGACCTTTATGAACCTAACTGCAGTGAATCTAAATTATGTATTTAAATAACTACTAAAATCAATGAAATATGTTCTCTCCAATAAGTGAGAGTTCTACCCCTCATATCTGCTTTCTGGTATACTGTAGATAGGAACGTAGAAGTAAGTGAAACACCTCACTGGAATCAGGACTACTAGTTTTACTCCCAGTAAAATTTGAGAGAATTGTGTAGGATGGCCAGATTGATGATATTTACAAAGCTCTATCCTATGCTGTCACAGACAGTCCTAAAGGATTGAGAAGAAAGGATATGTTCCTTTGCACCGTGCATCTATCAAATTGGTGTGTACCAATTTATCTCTTTTTCTGTCATAATAAATTAAGCAACAATAGCCAATGAAATGGTCAGAAGACTGGAACTAGACTACACATGGTTGCAATCTGAATCTCACTCTCTCCTTAAATGTGAAACTTTCCCATAAAAATGTTCTGCAACTATGGAAATGTATCTGCATTCTACCCTCTCCTGAGCCCATTAAGGTAACTGATAGACTTTAGATTACAGTGACTTGAAAAAAATTGCTTTTTTGGTATTAAAAAAAAAAAGAAGACATTTAGAGAATAGAAAAGAACAAAACCCTACCTTTTCAGTAAAAACAGAAGGCAACAGAAGCTTTGGAACAAGTGCTTGCCAATAGAAGGATTTCATGCTCTTGTTAATTAAAGGAACAAAGAAAAAACAGTGCAGTAGGCTGTATCCTACATAACAGCTTCTACTAATAAAAAGTAATAGACAATTTCCTGCATTCAATTCTTTTGAATACTATTATACCAGGTAATAGAGTTTTGGAAATGGAAGTCCTAGCAGCCTGTCAGAAAGAGCTTTCTTCCACTTTTTTTTATTAAATGACTAAGTGCAGCAGTCTGTGTCCTATCTCTCCCTCTTGCATCTATTGGATTGTATTATTTTACATTTTGATTGAAATGATGTCACCAGCAGATAAAAGCCTGGCCCAGGCATTGTAATTGAATCAGCCTGAGTTGTTTATTCTAGTGATCTACAGCGATGCTTTCCTTGTCCTAACACAGAATACATAAAAGATCCCCTCTTGTTTAACATGCTACTGATTAGATCTATTTTTTCTAGAAGGAGGAGAAATCAAATTGGGGGGTCGAGAGAGTAAGAACTGGAGTTTAGGGGGAAAATTGGAAAAAGCAGATGAGAAGAGACACCATCTGCAAAACTTTCCATGTGTGACTGAAAGTTTAAACAAATAAATTTCACACGGCATCAGTACCAGATGCAAACAGATTTGATTGACAACATTTAAATAACAGTTAATGGGAACATCCACAATTTTTGGAAGGTTTTTCATGCTTAGGTCCTAAATCAGACACGTTCAAGTTTTTATTTCAAAATAATGCTAATCTTGAAGGAAGAAATATTTTAAATTACTGGGGGGTTTACTGCTCTAAAAATACAGTGTGCTGGATATTAAATTATCTTTATTAACATGTTCTGTTTTCACTTAAAGCATTTTGCATTTTAAAAAGAGTTAAAACAACCTTCCATTTCACAAGTTGTTTCAAAAGTTGCTTTTTTGGTAATTATTTTCAGAGGAAGTCTGTCTTCTGTGCCAACTGCTGTTTCTTTGTTTTTTGTAGTTGCCCCCCACACATGCCCCTGCCCCCTCTCTGCCCCCCCAAAAAGGCCTCAGTCAAATAAAGGAAAAATTCCACTATTTTATGTATGTCATGGGCATACCTTTACACAAAATTCCAACAGCATTTTTGGTGGTGATAGGGATGGTGATGGGTTTTCTATTCTTGGTTTGGTTTTGGATTTTTTACTTCTGGGTCTTTCCTCAAAATAAAATACAATCATACGAGGTGTAGTAGTAGTACAAAGATGAAAATAAGCCAAGCCCATCAGGCAATTTCCAGAGCTATTTTCTACTTTAAATCTATGTTTTTAATTGTTTGCCTCAAGTCTGAAGCTGGGAGCTTATTTAATTTGCTATCTCTGTGAGAAGGAAAAAAAAAAAAGTAATTTCAGAATGTATTTAAGAGATAAATAGATTTTTTGAATGCAAATAAAAACTACTTTATTAACAACTACAATTAATAAAGTATTGCTATTGAAATGGCTATTAAAGATATTAGTGAAAAATTTAATTTGGGGAACCTTTTATAATCCATTTTAATATGGGCAACATCTGTGATAAGACTATTTTCACATATGTGAAAATTTAGTGTAGCAAAACAAGTTTTTTAGAAGTAAAATAAAAATCCATCTACAGTCTCTAAATATCTTAATTTACTGTTATTCCTGAAAATTTGCTACAATGCATAAATAAAAAATACATTTCCCATACCATTTGCAGTCTATTTAGAACTCCTAATAACTGAATTATAAAATTCACTTCATAATAATTGCAGATACCTACCAAAAAGACCTTAGAGACCTTCATTTTTTTTGTAAATCATTTATTGTCCTGAAGGTATCATTATTTGAAAGCATTTGTAAAATGTACTTATTAATATTTCTAGTCAGTGATGAACCTGGAGCGAGGAAGGTGCACTCTCTACATTAATGAATGTGTTTGTTTGCAGTGTATTGTAATGAATGCATTTTGACTGAAGTTAACTCTTTAATTTGTATCACTTAGATTGAGTTGGGTAATATTCCTTGCAGCTATCTTGGGTTTCAACACTGCTACTCATGATGAAAGTACTCATTTCATAAAAACAAAACAGAAATAATGAAGAAATTAATGCAGAGATGTCATTAATAATTTTAAAACAAACTTACTGCTTTATTTATATACAAATGTGTATCACAGTTGGTCTTGCAACATAGAGACATACTGTTCTGTGACCAAATAGAGAGACACAGGCTCACCAAAGCACCAACCCATATTCAGTCCCCAGAGCTGGTTAAATATAATTTGCATCACAGAGGTTACACATTTGGTCTCTGGGAGAGAAAGAAAAAAAAAGTAGGCAATGTTGATTTAGCCTCCCTTCAATACTCTCCAGCAGCTGCCTCAGGGAATAGCACTCAGAGGAACATCCCAATATGCCATGCTTTTTCTCACCATCACATTACTTTCTTGTTAAAGCATAAATGGTTGGTAAAGGCAAATTGATTTCAACAAAGGAAAACCATTGCGAACATGAGCTCCAGCATTCAATCCCCCTAAACATGAACAGAGATTTATTTATAATTCAAAGATGCAGAATTAATTTTTTAATAGCAATTTTCATGATTTTTGGAGTTTCCACTGTGAATTCCTCTGATGTCTGGAGGTCTGGCAAACATCCTAATACCATCAATGGGATTCCCTATTTTAATGGGAGTTGTTTCAGACACTGCCAGCAGAAAGGTGTGAAAAAAAAGAAAAGCCTATAACTTCCATTTATTGTTTGTAGTAATTTCCTTTTACTATTTGTAGACAGTATCTTATGAGAGTCTTTCCTTGTGAGATTTGCAGCTACAAGCACATTTGATAAACTAGTCAGGGACTTGTGCAATCTGATCAAAATCAAATTAAACTTTCAAACCTCTTAAAGCTTTCAAAAAGAAATGTAAGCTGGCAAAACATAACACCAAGAAGTGAAAAAAGTGACCAGAAAACAGACAGCCAAACAGCAATGCATGTGTCAGAAATGCAGCAAAATGTGAGAGAGATGATGCATGGCTGTTTGCTTGATTTAGTAACTTCATATTAAAAGACACTCAAATCCCAGTATTAATGATGTTTAAGCTGGAAGATAGACACCCTTCCTTCCTCCAGTGCTCTAAGCATGTGGAAGTCATCTCTATGATCAACAACAAGATCACATAAGAGAGTAATTTGTTGGGGTTTATGGGTGGGAATGGCAAAACTGATGTTCAGAACAACATAGGTTTCCCATTAAATAATGTGCTTTTAAATCCTGAAAAATTTTTTTTTTTCCCTTCCTTTAACTCAGTCAGGAACCTGAAATGAATGCTCAGCTTGTATTGGTAGAAACATTACTAATAGTTCAGGTCTGTTTTTAATCACAATACCAGGCTTGGTAAGCAAGATGCTGAAATTTCAAGTATATCCTGTCTCTAATCAAGGTATGGAATACAGGAAGAAATAGTGTGTTCATGATGAGAAACGGCAGTTTTCTTGATCAATTGTCTTGTTTTGGGTGTAAACAATATATCACAACCTAAATCCAACTCTTGCTAAAGCAACTCGAGTAAGAGACTGGATTTTCAAAAATGCTGTGCCCCAGCAGACTGCCCTGAAGTCAATTATTTAGAAAGCTAATTGAGAAATCCAATATACTATCATGCTTTTGAAAATTCTGATCCAGACAATGTAAATAATGGCCAAGATAGCCAAGTACACGTAGGTCCTCCTGCTTTTTCTCAAAACTGATACTTCAGCTCTGTTTTTCCTTTTCTTTTAAAAAATAATTAGTTGTAGCAGCTATGCAGCTCCTTAGTAAAATCAAAACAAAACCAAAAACAGTGTTACTGTCTTAGCATTAGGAAAATCCATAAAAATAAAGATGTTAGTGTCAGTCTTTAAGGGATCATTATACACTAGAACAAATGTAAAGATATGAATAATTGTTTGGCTATATATATATCCATATATACACACACATGAGCATACACATTAGAAAAGCATAGGGTGCAATTTACTTCTATATTATTTCTGAAAAGACCTAAAACCTGACTAATTGCATTGTACAAAGTGTGATTCTTTCATAAAATATACTGCAGCTGAGAGAAAATGTGTCTGTGTAGCATATTTTTTCGTCCAAACTGTGAATATTTAAAAAAAAAAGTTTACATGTCATCCTGTTCCATCTTTGCATGTACTTGCTCTTTATCTCTAAAGCAGCATACGTTCCATATGAGAGAGGGGGTTGCCATGGTATCTGCACTTTAAAAAATTGAATAGCAGATCTAAAAGAAGCATAAAATCGATTTAACAAGTTGTCATGTAAGTTACCCTGGCCCATAAGGATGAAGTCTATGCACCTATTTCTACACAAAAAAATGTTTATTTAAAAAAAAACCAAACACACAATTGAAATTTTTTTAGTCATAGAACTAAATACACTCCTCATTAGGTTGGTCTCATCAACTTACAAATCATTTGCGCGTGCATGTGGATTTTCAATCTTTTTTTTCCTTGTCTCTTTAAAAATACAACAAAACACGTAACAAGTAAAGAAATAACTCTAAGCAGTGATCCTAACATAGAAGATAAAATGTTGACATATAATCTAAGACAAGAATAAACCTTACTTAAAAATTCATTTATTAAATTCTTACTCATTCTAAAGAAAAGACATTTCAATAAACACCTTGAAAACAGGCACATTTCTTTTTTTTTTTTCACTACTCAGAAGAGAAGGCTTCATTCCCATTACTTTGGACTTCTTTTAGGTGCAGGCACAAAATAGTCCCAATTCAAGTGCCCAGTCTGCAGGGGAGTTCTTGCCTAGTTTCACAGGCAAATTAAAAAAACTGTGGTTTACCTCTTTATTTGTTGGTTGGTTGGGTTTTTTTGATTTGTTTTGTTTTCTAAAGAGGGAAATATGAATGGAAGAGAACAGCTGGAAGATGACAGCTTGTTCCAACACTACATCCTCTCAACTTCCCTGCAGGATAGGTTACCCCCAACTCATTGAGTAAACCCTACACAGAATCATTGCCTCTACCAAACACCCTCCTTGGAGCAGTATAGCCTTTTGGAAAAGGTCAATGTTACCTAGCAACTAAGAGCCACTGCCTTTTAATAAATTAACCCCTTCATATGAGCTTTGGTGACATCGCAAATCTCAAAAGGACACTGAACGTTTCATCTTCATTTTAATGGGTTCAACTGTCAAAAATTGCCTGACAGAATCATGGCTGAACCCAGAAATTCTTTTAAGGATTGGATTTATTCAGTGGTATACATAATACTAATATTGCTCAAATAGAGTTATGCTGATCTCCTGTAAACCCATACAAAAATCAAAGGCTGCTTCACAGAGAGTTTCAGAATTTTGTATGCCATTTTTGTACGTCTCCATGGAGGTGGAAAGCTGGCTAAAGTGAGGTCCCAGAACAGGACAGTCCTAAAACAAAGCCAAGGTCGATGTTCAAGACAAAGTCACCAGAGAAGCCACAGACACTGCTCCTGCTGCAAGGTGGGTGTGCAGTCTTATTGACTTGCTCTCCACTTTGAATCTTACTTTGAATGTAAGTCCCATATTGAAATAGGAGATGACTGGAAATAGGAGAGGCTCTTTGGCTCAAGGATCCCAAACAGCTGACATTCTGGGGATTATAGAGCTCAAGGTAAATGCCAGAACTGTCAAATAGGGGCAAGTATGAGTCAGTGTTAGGGAATGCAGGCAGAAACTGTACTAAGAGTAACTAAGAAGGGGACAACCTCTTTACCTGTTTATTTAGTACATCCTAGGACTCAGTCATGGCCCATTGTTTGTCTAGGCTTGCTCTCCCTCAATGAAGTACCTCTAGATCAACAAACTAGCTCCCAAATTTATATACAGCTCACCTTACCTACATACAATCTGAGAAACTGGGATTCTCCCAGACACATCTCTCTATGCCATGAGGCACCAGAAGAAGCATCAGAAAGCTCAAAGATATCCAATGGTTGAACCACAGAACAACCATTACTGCAGGCTCTGTCAAAAGGACAAATGTGCATTCTTTTAGACACAGCCATTACCTGCAGAACTCCACTGTTTTTTGCAGAGAGATTGAGATAGAAATATTTTTTTGAAGTTGGGCGAGAAGCTGCATTACCTTTTTTTGCTTCTTACAATATAGAAAATATTTGTTTAGTTTTGTTAAGGCAAGCTCATGTTCTACACACTTTGTGTAGAAAATGAGGGAAGTATAATTAACTTCCAGCTATCTAGAAGATGGTCATATTCACAAAACACCTGAGGTATTCCATTTGATGTAAATCCAATGTCTTAGAGCTCCCAGCCTCTGCCTGCAGCCTTTAGCCTAATTTATGGTACAGAAATACAGTTTTGTCCAGTTATTTTCTAATCAGCAGTAAAATTCACTTGGCTTTCAATCCTAGTTCTGCCTCAGTGAGAAAAATGTCCAGTTGGTTAAATAAAGAGTTAAGATCTTTTCACTACAAGGGTTCAGAAAAAAGGTTTATCTCCATGTCTCACAGTGTTTTGCAAAAGTATGTATGCAAGAGTAAAAATACATTTCAGACAGAAGAGCCAATTGCATCAATTGTGCACACTCCATTTTATGCTTTATGTACTTTCCAGGGACACCAAGCTAAAGTTTATGGAATAAATTTATAGAATTCTCTCTCTTCTCTTTTAAAGGATATGTAGGAATGTTACCCAAAACTGTGACTTCAAGAATACATCTAAACCCAACCTTTCTCCACAAACATGTCAAACTCACAATAAAATTTGTAAAAGATGGCGACCCTGACTGACAAGGATGAAAGGAATGCATTATTCTAGAAAAAGAAGTACCTTTGTCATAAATGGCATTTCATATTTTATTTTCCATATTCTTCTGAGGTTTTTTGCATTTTTTATTTCTTTGGACCCAACTGTTTATATTAATACTGTCATCTTTCTACCAGCTCAGAACATTTTTTATGTAGTAAGGCATTAAGTATTTCAAATGACTTCATCCAACACATATTAGACATAATAGGTTTGCCAGCAAAGGATGGTCCATTTGGCTACTGTATTATGTACTTATTCAAGTCTCTTAGTCTTCACTGTTTCTTAATAACCTAATTAATTTTAGGTCATGTGCATTCCTCATCACCATCCTGCTTCTTCCACAAGAATAAAACATATGGAATACCAGTAGAACCACCATAAGTAATGTCAGGATTTTCTTCTTAAGACCTTTGATAAATTGTCTAAATATATATGTGCTTTGAGTTACAGGACTCATTAAAAAATAATCCTTTTTTAAGGCTGAGAACCATAATTAGATCAGGATTCGTGTCTGTCAAGTTGCCTTTTTTTGTATCACTAGATTAGGAATTTAATACATAATACATAATAGACCCCAGGCCTTCTCCAGAGCTACTTTGAGTTGGATCCATAAAGAAGATAGGGGTAGAATTTATTTCAACTAATCTTTGATGCCTACAAAGTAGTTATCAACATCAGATCTATACATTTGTTATTTTTTTATAGCCAGTGGACGAAAAGGCATTTCTGGGATATAGATCACCCTCTCAAAAGGTAGATGCCTCAGTTGGGTGAGAGAAAGGCACCCATGAAGTGTTCACTGGCTGTAAAGGGATTCTAGATAACTACCTCAGGTCTGGAAGGACAAATCTGAAGTGAAGTGGAATCAGCCACATCCCAAGGGTCCAGAAGAGGTGCCCACCTGCAGATCATTCTCTGGACAGTATCCGTGACTGCTTTGGTCTTGAGACAACAGTTGTGTCTATCTTCTAAGTCTAACAGGAATCAAATATGAGATTATCTTTTACATACTTCATTTCTTAATTGGGTCCTGCTGTGGTAAGCCTTCCAACATACCAGATCAAGACAAGATGACAGCCATCAACTGAAGTACTGCACAGGTCCTAATCCTGCTGCTCATTCTAAAGAAAACATAAAATATTTCCAGAAGATAAAATTCAGCCAACTTTTTTATAATGTATGTTTTAGAGAAACAGAGCATGTATACACAAAAATATTTAAATACACATGCACGGACACAGATATATCCACATATATGCAAAGTAAGTCAATAAAGAAACATAATGGGCACAGAATCAAAGTTAGAAATAGAAGAATTAAGCACACAAATCTTTGACACTGGGGTGTTACAGTATTATTTGGATGCAGACCTTCACACCTTTAGTTGAAATCCTACCACAAAAGAATTTGATGATATTTTCATTAAGCTGAATTTTTAAAGTAATTTATCCTTAAATATCCTAGTTTCAATTTTCAATATGTTTTGGTATTTTGCCCTGCCTACCTACTTGCCTGTAGTTTCAATTTTGTGCTGCTGGCTTTTTTTCTCACTCTCCCATCTCAATGTTATGATTTCCATCTTATTCTGCATGCTTGTCCTGGCAGGCTGGACAAACAGAAACAAGAAGAAAATTTTGAGAGCAGAAAAGAACAATTATATGTATCACAAGCAACTCCTTTAAACTAGTTCTTATGAAAATGCTGATTATGCATAACAAGCTCTTTGTGTAGAAGTATAAGGTCTCAAGAATGTCTCCTACACTGAAAAGGAACAAAAGATTACTGAGCTGCTAAAATACCACTGTGAACATTCTGTTTTGTTCTGAGAGCTTACATCCTAATTATAGCATTTTTCTTTTTTCTTTATTTAAGAGTCTTTTTTATCGCAGTGCAGACTGGACATAAACATTCCTTTGGATCCTGTGTGTAAATAATGAAAACATAAAAACTATGGATTTTTCCCCTATCAAGCAGGTTAATAGTTTAATTGTATACGGTTATTCTTACATTAAAAGCTGCATACCTGGCAAGCTTTATCGGGTAACAGGGACTTTTAAATGTGCCAATGTTTCTACAGAAGTAACGCGGGTCAATTGCAAAAGGGATAACCATAATGATTAAATCATTAAAATTTTGTCTATGCTTCACAGAGCATAGAGAAAATTAACTTCCCACCAACCTCATTTTTCTGCTGAACATGAAATAATGATTTTCTGCCAGTATAATTACAAAGCTAACATCTGATAGAGTCAGCATCCAGGGGGGATTATCACATGCATGAGTATTAGACCTCATTACCAGCTTGACTGCAAAATTATTACATCTTGTAATTGGATGGTGAGATTTATATACAGATTGGCTGGGTTCTCTGTAAGATTGTAATTACAAGCTTCGTTGGTTCGCTACTTATCACACGGTGCAGGAGGAGGCAAAAACAAGCAGAGGAAAGACCATTTCATTAAGCCATAACCCTATCAAGGGAGGAGCACTGTAACATCCCTGTATTTATTAGGCCAAACAGAGCTGTTTGCAGAAGGGGAGGCCATTTATTACCGCCTGACAAATGGGATTTCATTTATTTAACCTCAGTGATCTATTTCAGTAAAATGTACAAACGAGCCATCCATTTTATGATTCCGGAGTCAACGCCTCAATTATCTAAAGGCTAACTGACTGTTAAAGCACCCATCTGCTAGGATGAATTCATTGATTTAATTTGCTTCATGTTACTGAATGATTCTTAGCAGACAGGGAGGGGATGGAAGGGGAAGGGAAGAAGGGAAGGAAGCAAAGGGGCGGCTGGTGGTTTAGGAGAATGCATTGGAGTGATTCAGCACGCTGGTGTCTGTCTGCGTGTCTGCGCGCGCGCACCCCTGGTTTTTTTTTTAATCCTCCAGCACAATAGAAGAGGGAGATCAATAGCAGCTTAAATTTTATGAGACAAGGAGTTAAGTTGTTCAGCTCGAGCCAAAACACCTTTGTTCTACCATAACAAGTAATCTCTGTGGCGGAATTAATATTGACAAGCTGGCTTCTTTGTAGCTAATTTTGTGGGTGCCTGAGCCAATCGGGAGCCTCGCAGTAATAGAGTTGTTATTAGAGTTCATTATAAAAGCTGTGGATCAATGGCTACACTGGGAGGGAGAGGACATGCTGCAGCAGAATGCATATGTATGCTCAAGGAAATGAAATCCTTTTAATGTCCTTGTAATAATTTATTCTATAGTTCTCTTTGACTTAAAAAAAAAAAAAAGGTCTTTCAGAAATAAAATTAAAAATGTTCCCTTGTGAGCTTTTAATTTAATCATAACACTGAAACTGATTGGAAGTAAAGCAGGATTTCAGGGGTGGGGAAATTCAGGGAGACCTTGTTACCCAGATCTCAGTTTTATTAGAACTGGATTTTGTCTAGAAAATACCATCATTCCCATTTTATCCGAATTACACAGGCTGGTTTGTTGAAAGCTTATGCTGTTATGTGTGTAGCATTGTTGTCTTTTAAAACACCTTTTTTTCCGTTTTCCCTAAACCCTCTGTCTCATTAAATCTGATTCTTTACTTTTTTTTTTCATTGATGGGGTGTCATTTTGTAGAAAACATCTTTACACTCAAGGAGAATAAGTCACAAATAGCACACTAAAGCTTCTTTTCCATGTTTCTGGGAAGGAATGACCTGTATGCTGTGAATTAGCACTTTCAGCAAGCTGACAAGGAGTTCACAGAACACAGCTCTTTGTAAAAGGTTGCCTCTTTCAGCTGTAAAAGGGCCCTCCTTGATGTAAGTGTTCCCAGAGTAATAATCCATTTCTCTTGTGGCAGGCACCAGCTCGTGCTATAATCTTTCCCACAAGCTCCAAATCAGTGTAAGAAAGCTGTTTACTGGACAAATTTCCCTACATCTCAATGTTAAATGATACTGCATTAAAATGTGAGAATATCACACTCTAAGAAAGGCAGGAGCATCAAAGGGAGCCCTCACAGTGAGTGAGTTGAAGCAAATTAGCATCTTTTGGTCATGGTTTCAAGATATAAAAATATGGTATTTCAGGGCCATAAGTTGTTTGCTTTGCTTTCTCTCCTTTATTTCACTATAAAAAATAGCCATTTATTTTTTCCATCTCCCTATGCTTGTCTCTGCCAAAAAAATTGAATCACTTTCAATTGATGCAATTAGATGGGGTAGGTCCCTTGTGTAGACACTGTTGTTTCAATTCCAGCAGATATCATTAAGTCAATATAAGAGACTCTTCCACAAAAATAAGGCCATCAAGTATGAGCACTGTTTAGTCTGCTAGGTTTGGGGTTTTTTTCAATTACTACATTTTTCTCAAGGATTGACAAAAAACAATCATTTCAATTTTCTTTTTTTTTTTTTTTTTCCTTTTTTTTTTTTTTCCAGACATCTGTCTTAAAACTTAGATTCTTGCTATTTGGTACAGTAACAGAAAATATTCTGTGAGTGAAAAACAGTGCATTAAAGAAACCTTGTCATCACATTTACCACCCTCTTTATTTTCCATTTTCTCCCCCCAGCTAGAAGAAAGTAGAGGCATAGTGTCTGAAACCAGTGACAGGAGGCATAGGAAATGAGGGAAAAGTTCAAAACACAGGTACTGTACAAAGCCAAAAACCCTAGGGAGAACAATTTATTCTTAATTAGAATGTTTTGAATTTTGCAATTTCTTTCTTTTCCTGTAATACAAATCCCATGCAGCTGTACAGGTAGGGGCTTGACTGCTGGAAAGCAGCTCTGTAGAGAAGGGCCTGGGGGTTCTGGTGAAAAACAAACTGTCCATTAAACAGCAGTGTGCTCTGGAGGACAAGAATGGCATTCTGGGGGGTATTAGGAAGAGCAATGCTGTCAGGTTGAGGTAGGCAATCCTGCCCCTCTTCTCAGTCCTGGCGAGGCCCCATCTGGAGTGCTGTGCCCAGTTCTGAAGGGTGGCAAATATGGTCAGGGGACTGGAGCATGTCTGGTGGGGACTGGAGCATGTCTATTACAGGGAAAGGCTGAGGGAGCTGGGCCTGTTCACAGCCTCACTGAGAGGGGACCTCATCAGCACAGAAGTATCTGAAGGAAAAGGATGGAGGATAGAGCCAGGCTCTTCTTGGTGGTGCCAAGCAATAGGACAAGAGGCAGTGGGCAGAAGCTGATGTACAGGCAATTCCATCTGAATATGAGAAAGGACTTCTTTACTGTGCTGGTGATTGTGAACTGGAACAGATTGCCCAGAGAGGTTGTGGGGTCTCAGGAGATAGTCAAGAACCATCTGGACACAATCCTGTGCCATTTGGTCTAGCAAGGCCCTGCTTGAATAGGGAGGTTGGACCAGATGATCCACTGTGGTCCTTTTCAACCTTACTTTTTCTGTGCTCCTGTGATGATAAGCTTAAATTTCAGAATTTGAACTGAACAGACCTTGACTGCAATTTTGCTTTGAAAAAGACTGAAAGGGGAAGTAAGTGTGACATATTCCCTTTCCCCCCAGCTCAAATAAATAATTTTTATTCTCTGTTGATTTCCTCTTCTCTTCATGACAGCTAATTTCTAATAGTGAAAGAATATCAAAAGAAATTTATCTGTGATTTTTATGGCTTGTTGTGCTGTTCTCTGACATTCACATCCCTCCCAGGATCTCTCTGAGGGATCTTTCTGAACCTCAGTCTTGATTGATTCCATTGTTCTTTGGTGTTCCTTATTTGTCCAGTATGGAAAGACTTTAAGGAAAGGGAAAAAGAGAATTGGTAAATGCATCTCAGAGGTCAAAAAGAGTTTCCATGGAAAAAAATTATTGCAAAATTAGCAAGATCCTGAAACAATAATGAGAAAAAATAGCAAAAACTTTTCAGCCACATAAAAGAAATGTAAAGGCAGATCACAATAAGATTGACACAGAGATTAAAGGCAATATGGATCTGGCTCAAAAATTAAATTATCATCCTTATAGAAAATGGATATAAAATACCATCCTTAGATGTAAGAGCAAGACAGCTACAGGAAATGCAAAGAAGAATTTCCCCTAGCAAATTAATATTTATTAGATGGATACATATTCTGGTAGATCACCCCTTTTTTAGCATACTGCTGTAAGCACTCTGTGGTCAGAGCAGCCAAGGACTACACACAGCTGACCTGTGAGAAGTCCAGTACAGCAATTGCAAAATTAGTATTACGATTTCTCCCATGCATCTGCCCTCACTAATATATTTGTCAGGCCCTCAGCCAGGCCTTCTTAGCGTTGGTCTGAAGTTTCTTAAAACACCAAATTTCTTCTCACAATACCTTTTGGGACATTCCATGTCAGTGTGATACAAGCACAGATATCTTAAGAAATTGTCTTTAGCTCTCTCTTTTGTCTTTAACTTTTAACTTTTCCCTTTCTACCAGATTTCACTGCTCTGAACCACTATTAGTCACCCTTTTTTTTTCCATTATTATGATTATTCTCCTACTTTACCCCATTTAAGGTTTGGAAATTACTCTGTTCTCTTTTTCTGCTTGATGGAGCACAGAAGGTCCCTTTTGCCTTGAATCCTTGATCGCTGACTTTAAAAGTTACTTCTGTATATCACTGCAGCCCACTACAATTTCTTGTCACACATCTGCAGCTGAAATCCCTCCAGCACCAAGATCAGTCTCTAATTCTCCTTGATTTCAATGGAGAGAGAGTTTCATGATGCAGATCTGATGCTCTGTCACAGCACTTGCTCCAGTAATTTCACTGTGCCACTCCAGATTTACACTGCACCAGAAGCAAAGGACAATCAGACCACTGTGGCAAATGGGTAATTCCTAGGAGAGACTCTTTCTTTGCCACACATTCATCCTTAATGGAGATGAAATAGATTGCAGAGTTGTATTAGCTAAGCTCTCTTGTCACTAGAAGAAATGTAACACTTAAGCTGCTGTTCCAACTGGATATTCCATAATACTACTACTATGGCAATACCTTTAGAACTATACACTTTTGAGTCCTCAAATGAAATTGGAATTTCTTTCTTTGTCGTTTCTGCTTGCTTTCTGAAAAAATTTGAAAAGCAGGGAAAGCCCTTCTTTAGAACACACATTCTGCAGACTTACTGCTCAAAATTAACACAGGCAATAAACCACTAAATACAGCTGAGTGTTGCATATGCAGCTATGGTAAAAGGCATCTACTTTTCAAGTTTCAAAGCCACTTGTCCTTTCATCCTACACCTCAGAACAGGCCTGAGGCAGGAATGTATTGCAGTATAAATACAGGCCTCAGAGCACACTATTCTTTAGTAAAATATGTGTTGTAATGAGATAACACTGTACCTCTAATAGTTTACCATATCATGGAGGCCTATTGTTATCTCAATCTGAAGTCTGTTCAGCCTAGTCTTATCTACTCATTCAGTTATTTTTTTATTTACATATTTTCAATACAACTCAATTGTCCATAAACAAATAGATGTTCAGTACCAGTTAGTCAATGTTATTTCAATGCAAGGGCCAATATTTCCACTAATTTTCATGAGAACAGCATACATGCTGAGATTTCTGAAAGAGCTGTTTTTTTCTTTTACGAACTCATACTCAATCTAATCTATATGCACTAAGATACAAAGCATTTCACAAATTAAATATGTCCACAACTCAGAAAAGGCATTTGCCAGGGAAAAAAAGAATCAAACAATGTAGTCATGGTAACCTGTAATTAAAGATCAGATCCAAAGGCTTATCACAGAACTGGTATCCACAATGCGCACATTCTTTCTCATCTTATTAGAAATAAATTCTAGAGAAAAACTGTATCCAAAACCACTTTTCTTTCTAGTAAATGTGGGTCAAAGGGTTCCTTAGTGTAGCACATAGGATAGGATAAGCTGAGCCAAAGACACACCAAACTGGGATGTGTGTTGATAGCTCTAAGGAAATTTACTGAAAAGGCATCAAACTGTGAAGGTGTGTAGAGTACCAGATGCCTCTCAATAAGTCTTTAAAAGCAAACATAGCAAACAACTCTGACTGGGTGAAACAAAATCACATGACAGCCCCGGCTGGAAGGCCTTTGAAAGATCACCTCAACATCTGATGGAATAGGGAACCTAGATTAAGTTTGCTAATAATCTTCCCAGCTGTGTCATGAAAACCTCCAGTGATGGGGACTCATGCCTGTAGGGAAGTTAAGTGATTGATCTCACTCTGAAAGTTTTCTTTCTTTCTCATGTCAAGATGAAACCTATCCTGGAACCTGTTGCCCTTTGTCATCTCCACATTACTCCTTAGGAAGAGAAAGCCTCCATCCTCTTTGTAGCCACCCTTTAAGTGCAGGAAGATGGTGATGGGATCCCCTGTGAGACTTTTCTTCTCCAGAGTGAAAATACCTCTCCCCTTCAGTTTTTTCTCATTAGGCATTTTTTTCCAGATGTTTTATCACTTTCATGGCTTCCTTTGGTGATGAGATTGAATATTTGTGTTATCACTTACTCTGCCTCATAACTAGAAAAAGTGGTTAGATGTATTTGGGAAGGACAGCATTGTAGTTTGAGTCACTGTTGTCCCACCTGCTACCTCCACACCTGCCTGGTAATTTCTTTGCTAATGGAAAAGTGTCCTAATTTGGACAGAAAAGGACTCAAATAAGTGTTAGATTTGATGTGACAAATGAGAGATTCATGATCCTAAATGCATTTTTGCCAAAAACACCTGGAATTCTGGTGGGGCATTTGGGAACTACCATGTCTTGTAATAATAAGTGACACAATAATCAGTCCGCTGATCTACCCAAGTGTGTTCTTTCAGCTTTGCTTTAATCACTGGGTGAGGAAAAGACTGAAGATGCCATCTGTCATACCAAAAGCTACCTGGTTGCAGAATGAGGAAAATACTGCTCTGGATCCAGGTATTTTTAAGAATGTGTTTTCTATAATCTAAATGTAAGAGTGTTCTATTTCTTAAGGATATGTTCCTTTCCCTGATTAGAAGGATATGATTAACACACTGATTTTAATGTAACAGTAACATTAATTAATCATTTACTATAATTTAGCTAGAAAATTGGAATTCTTGGTAGTATGTTTTAAATGAAGCCTGTAAAGAATTACAGGTAATGAATCCTCGAGAGTTCTTCAGAGTGACTTCACATGAACAACTCATATGATAAGATTAATACGAGACTAGAATAATTTTGTGTAATACATAAAAAGCTCTATACTCATTTGCACAAAAGCAAAATGAGCAAATGTCGGGAACACACCAACACACAAAGAAAATATTTTTAACTAAAAAACTGGTAAACACGTTTCTGCTTTTGCCATTATCTATAAGTCTATGCATTTTTGAAACAACAGGGGATTATTACTTCAAGGATGATGAAAACACTGCAGAACTAGCAAAGCAGTTGCTCATCAAGAGTATTATTCTTCATTGTCCTTGTTCTACTTTTCCCATCACATTTTTTTCATCAATATCATTTCTCTGCTGACAGTAAATGCCCATAGAGTCATCATACTAACAATCTTTGAGATCAAGAAAGAGATACGCCCAAACTTCTATTGTCTCTTGTTTTGAGAAAAAGGCATTCATTTAACACATATTTTTTTAAAGTCAGATATTTCTATATAGAAAGTTCTTCAAAAAATTTCCTAACATTTCTTGTTTGCATACTAGCCTTGACAACTGTGATCTCAAAGAAACCATCAGTGTTTGGGCACAGTCAGAAGCCCTTGGGAGTTCTGAAAAACCATGTTTTCCTGAAGACAAACACCTTCATGGAGTGTGGGAGAGGGGGTAGGGAAGAGGAGAAAATTAGTGTCTCAAATTCTCCCCACAAAAACTATTTGGGAAACACGCTTAGAATTAGAGTCAATTCTTAGGCAACAACTCTGTCCTCACCAGCTTTCCACAAGCTATTACAGGGTGTCAAAATTATATCTATCTACTTGTTCAGTGTCTTTGATGTAAGTGACAAAGCAATACTCTTTTGTTTGTTCCTCTGCTTTCTGTGATTTCCTAGAACTCTTATTCAAGGACTGAGCAGGCCTAGGACTATTTAACTTCCAAAAGTCAGAAAAGAAAATAGGACTTCAGTCAGGCCATCTGGCCTCTATAACACTGCAGATCACTGATAGGGACCAAAATGAGTTTTCTATGTCACTGATAGCTGCTTTAAGCAGAAGATCACCCTCCCTCCTCATGGAAGCATAATTTGTGTTCCCTTAAGAAAACTACCAGTTTCAGTCAAACAAAATTAAATAACAACACAGAACAGAACCTAGTATTTTTGGCTGAATAAAGTAATCAAGATAATTCTTATTACTTAATTATAGTAGCTAATGGGGAGGAAGGGCATGGGACCTATTACTTTGCTCTCTCAGATAAACACACAAATCAGCAGCCTGCAGTGCTGCCCTCACCTGTAGGCATAACAATGCTGAAATCTATTGAGCACAGCAGACCAGCTTCAACAAGGCACCAGGGAGCACTCACCTTGGAATATCCTACATCCCACAAGTGAAGGTGATTTCCTATTACAAGCACTTTACACCTCTTTTACCAATTCCTATATGGAAGGAATATGTATGCCCAATTTCACAAGGTCCTAAGTCCATGGGCTGCAAAGAAAGAAGCTTTTTCCTCCCTCAACCTTGGGATAAGAGCACTTTCCTTCCACTAAAAATATCCACCCAACAATCTGGTTTTGTGTTTCTTTCTGTCTGTGAGTCATTTCTGTGGTGGACTGAACATTTCTGGGAAAAGAAATAAATAATGAACTTATATCACACAATTCATTCTCTTCCATATCTGCAGTGACTGAGGCCAGTCGTGTAAAGACAGGAGCCTTGCTCGCTAAACAGAGTTCCTGGGATTTTGCTTCTTGACAAAACCTCTCTTAATCATTCCTATCCCCTTCCTTTTGTGGGAAAATGACAGTGGAAATAGAAACAGCAAGGCATGACAAATAGAAAGCTAGCAAGAAAGGTGCATAAATAATATGCAAAACTCTGCATTCCTGTGAGACCAGACCTGAGTCCAGCTGAACGTGGGGACAGTCAGGGTACTGGTTTAGGATGCAAAGTGGGCATCAGCTCCAGCAAAAATAGCTGCCAAACTAATAATAGGAAAAGGAGTATCTACCCTGTCTGCCTACCTTGTTCCTTCCCAGGATGGTTCGCCCTTCCCTCCACACCACATCCACCCAGCCCCCCTCAGGGCTCATTCAGCCCATGTTTGAAGAGAAGGCATTTCCCCAGGGACTCTCCATGTGACTCTGGCCCTGAGGAGGCCCCAGATGCTCCTATCTGAAAGGAGGGGTTCCATCCTACCCCAGGCACCAAAATATCTCACCACAGGTCAGAAAATAGCATTTCATATATAACACACATATGGCATAACTTTCCCTCTTATGCTGCAGGACTGTCAAATAAAGTCAATGGAATTGCAGCGATGTAAAATATGCATAAGTAAGGTAACACCCTTTTCTGCCCTCTGTAGCCTGATCATATGAGAAGCTGAACATTTCCCACTAAGTGCTTACTGCCCTCTGCTCACATCTATTTGGTTTCAGTGAGAATTCAGCGAGCAGAGTTAATCTCTTACAACCTACTATTCTGATACAATATGTTGCTCACATTCAGGAAATCTGAACTGAGTTTAGAAATTCCCAGGTCCCTCTGACAGTCAATAACTTCCTATTTTAGTGCAATGAGCACATTAGCCCCGAACAGCTTGAGACTGCATTCTCCATTGATCAGATAAACAATTTGTGAGATATTTTATTACAAAACGACGCACCAATTTAGCCATCTTTTCATCAATGATGTGCTTAAATTGGATGTGAAATGCCAAGAAAGTTGCCTCCCCAGGGTGCCATCAGTGAGAAATGTAAAGCAGAGGCTTTCAGTTAATACAGTTCATGTAGCAGAGTTTTATCTTTCAGTCAAATCAAATTTAAGTCAGCTGGTAATACATGTTTGACCTCCCATTATCTAAAGCCATAAATTGCATTGTAGTGATTTGTTAATCTCACCTTAAATCATCCAGCAACCTTTATATCGTTTTTTTTTATGAATCATAGGGGTTTTATTTTTCATTTACTTATGAGTCCATAAAGTACAATTGATTACATCTCTGGTTTTTTGTACCTACCCCAGTCATTCAAGAACTCTTACTTCTGTTAAATATAAAATGCATTATTGTTTCTAAATTCATTTAGGTATAGAATACCCCACTCTGGCTATAAGTGCTTCATTCCAGAGATAGCATGGCCAGTCTCAACAGCCCACTTTCAGATTGCATCTCTGAATAACAAAAGAAATGGAAAATGAACTATACAGTATTTGTGATCTTTTCTCAAAAAGTATCTAAGCCTGTGTTAGCATATTTAGCATATTTACTAATACAAATTTAATTAACAGAACAGATGTCCTCTTTTTTGTCACAGCCACTTCATATTGCACTTCTATCACCGTTTCATCATGGAATTTCAGGAATGACACAAATCATGGTGATTCAATACATGACATAAATAAACAGGCAATATTTTTAATTTCCCTCACCATTGCTTTTGAAACAAGAAAGATATGGAAAACTGTGGAATACAAAGTATACACAGAACTATGGAAAATGAAGTATCTTCATAGTATTTCCAGAAGAAAAAGCTCAGAAGCCAAAAGTCACGAGATTATGAGAAATGTAATTTTTTATGTAAATATTCAGTCTCAGTTATTCACTATAATCAGACTGTGTAAAAATTGCTTTGCTTCAACATCCGTGTTATACAGAGTTTTGCTAGCTTTTAGAAACTTGAAGCCTGCAATCAACATAAGAGTTCCTGGCAGAGGATCCAGAAAAGGCACAGTCCTGTGTGTTGGGCATTGTAAACAGCCCTATGGAGAGATGCATCATAATCATGTCATGGGGGTAAGAGCAGAGACTCACCAAACCCATTTAAAGCTGTAGCTACTAAGCCTACATTAGATGGGTCCACCTTCAATCCTGGCTGATCTAAACAGGAATCAGACTACTTATGTATAAGATGGCAATTAGCAATGACTTGTGAGATTTAGTCTCTCTGCTTGAAAAATGAAAAAAAACCAAACAAACAGCTTTTTTATTCTGGCAATGTAGTTTTTCCATCCTTCAAAGATGTCTCAGATAGACTTTTCTCTTGACTTGATTAACAGGCAAAATGTCCCCTTTCCTCAGGCCAGATTCTCTCTTTGCCACACTAAGTTTTAAAGCGATCTCCCTCACTGACCAAAGCACAGATGGTAAAGCACATATAGGTACAGCATTCCAACTTCTTGATATTACAGTACAGAGCACTTAAGCTAATTTTTATTAAGTCAAGCTTTATCCTTTGGTCTTGCAGGATGTCTCAGAAGATTTAAAATCAATTTTGCCTACATCACCACTGTCCTTTACTTCAGCTATCATCTCTGTTACTGTCTGTGAGGACTCCTCTTGCAAAGGAGCCCATGACACCAATAGCAAAAGAAAACACTGACACTACAAGAGACCTGTAATCACACCTAAGCTCGCATTCACACTTCAGGGACATTCAAATACCTAACCTAGATCATCCTCCCATTCACTTCTGCCACTGCATATGAAAACCTTTAGGATGGTATGCTATACATAAGCCCTATTGCAGGAGCTACCTCTAAAAGCAGAGCTGTCAGTCAAACAGAGAGAAACTCAGGAAATTAATCATGCCATTAGAGATCAAGAAGCAATGAAGAATAACTTTAGTTATTCTAAAGAGTTATATTCCAAAGAGTCATATTTCAAAGGGCTATTCCCACACAGTAACACTTCACATTAACAATCCTTTCTCTTTTACCTTTAACCTTGGTTCTCAATGTTTAGCACAAAAGTCAAACACAAAAAAATTAAATCAAGCTAGGAAAATAAGTTCTGGCTTGCCTTTGCTTTTTGATACAGCTCTAAAGAGTTCTCTGTTCATTGCATCTCTTTGTGTCACCAAGACTACTCAAGAACAAGCAATGAAGGCAGCAATACATAAATACAAGAGAGGCAACACAATAAAGGCAGGTACAGAGGTGTTATGTGGCTTAGAGCTCCTTCATAGCTTATCAACATTTTTGCTAAAACACAGGTGCAACATTAATAAGCATCTAATTTGAAATTTTTTGTTAAGAACACAGATGAGTAATTAGCAAAACAGCAGTTGTTAGACAGTACATTTCAATACATTTGGGAGGGTGGGGGTGATACACAGGAGTTCTGCTTAGTACTCGTAGCAGCTGAACATTTGCTGAGTGTCTGAGTGTTAGCGGGGTAGCATCAAACACTAAACAAGAAATCATTGCTGGGACCCCAAAATCATCATCAGAATGTTAAAAAACCCAACCAAAGAAACAAAACAAAACATAACAAACCATACCAATGACCATAAAGATAGAGAAAATCAGAAAATACTTTTAATTTGTCTTTTAATTTGACTTTTTGGTATTGGGCACTAGGACTGTTCTAAATTTCTTCACAGCACTAGGAATACTGAAAACATTCTCAAATTTCTGAATGAAAACTAAGATGATAGCATAATCACTCATTTCTGGTAATTAAGGATTTAAATAAATTTATTGCTAAACTAAATAATATTCTCATGGTATTATCAGCTAATGAACAATCATGACTCAGTACAAGCTACATAGCTAACTCAGATCAGGTAAATATTGAAGGCTCAAAGGCAGTGCCAGGGTTCTGCTTTATTCCCTGAGCATTGTTCAGATATCAGGTACACTCATGTAGACTCAAACCCTATTTGAGAGAGAAAGGGCACACCACCATGCACCTGTGGATCTTGATGCTACAGTTCTATCAATTTTACAGCTTCTCTATAAAAGCACTTGAAAGGTATGGTTCTGGGGAGAAGCCCAGAACATCAGTACTTACTTAAAATAAAAATCGCTTTTGTAACAAATATACTGCTGTTTTAATTTTGAAAAAGCTGAACTCAGATAAAACTCATCTAAAACATGAACCTTTTACCTAACACCACTATTTCACTATGTAGTAAATTATCTCAGCTTCCAGATATACTTAAAAAATTGAGAATCCATTGCAACAAAATGCATACAAAGCCAAACTAAACATAAAGCCATAAACATGATCTTATCTTCCCAATGGGACAGAAAATCACTATCTAGAAGACACTGGAAGTATTTCATAGAAACATAGGATCATTTCATTTGGAATAAAATCTTTAAGATCATTGAGTCCAATTTACAAAGAAAAATAGAGTTCTTCACCCTCAGACTGACAACACTAATTAAAATCTTTGTCTTTTTATTTGAAAATATTATTGTATTTGTGCATATGGGAAAAAAATCACTAGGAACAAAGTGATCTTGTAAAAGATCATGTAGTATAAGTTTCAAATGTGACAGAAGCAATGTGGCAGATTTATTACAGGTCAGTAGTCAGAGCTGATTTTTAAAAAAACACCAGAAGTGTTATAAAACTATTATACTTCCTATGATCTCAAAATGCAGAAGAGTCTGCTTGTGAAAGCCTTGCAGGTTTGATATAGTTTGTTTTGGGTTTTTTTCTCATTATTAACTTTAGCATTTATTACATCCAAAAGCGATCTTGTTTTTATTTCCATATTCTTTTCTTACTGCATGCTAGCAAATTTCATAAGACTCTCCTTCAACTAAACTATTTCAATTTTCTATTCATACATTCAAGACTTCAATCACTATGGCTATTTGAAAAATTATATCACCAGCAAGAGCAGACAAGAATTTATCTTTTGTAAGCTATAACAGAGGAAGATATTTATTTTCTTTCCTGTAGGAGAGAAAGGTTGTGACAATAAAAGGTAAATGACACCCACAGATTTCACCTGCAAAGTCAAAACCTGGGTTTGTTTTCAGAAAAAACATGAAAATTGTCATCCATTTTTACGTTTTTGCAGCTGCTGATTATATTCACTAATTCAGCCCTATGTTTAGATTTATTTTTTTAGTTTCAAATAAAACTAAAAATAATACATCTACTTGTGAAAAAACTAAAATATGGGTATTCAAGACTGCAAAGACAGAGTGTTCACATGATCTTAATAATGTTAACTCATACACATGGACATGCAGAATCACACAGAGTAGCATCTTTCCAAATAATTCAACCAATTTATTTTTTCAGGTAACTGTATCAATATGGGTAATTCTCATCAGCAAGAGTTTTTCATGTATTAAATGGAATCATGATTCAATGAGAGCAACAGAGTCTGTCCTGGCACTGCTTGATAGAGAGGAACTCAACCATAATGTGGGACGCTTAAAAAAAAGGTACCCGTTCTTACCTAGGAGCTAGTCTGTACTAAACAAGATAAAACAACACAAAACAAACAATATTAAAAAAACAACCAGAAAAAAAAAATTCCTTGAATTTGAATTCTCCACTGAGAGGAAAACTATGTTGCCTTAAGCTTATGTTGACTGGAATTTAGATAGCTTCCTGAGCAATACAAAATTCAGGAATGTTACTGGATGTTCTTTTAAAATTTGATCTTTTAAAAAAAATTAATGTTGCACAGTTGTGTTAAATGAAACACATGCCATTTTACTTCATACCACTATGCCAGACATAAACATTATTCACTTTTGAAATCCATAATTTTAAGAACACTGTGGACGTATATGGGTAGCCAGAGAGCTATTAATAAAGTTGGAGGACAAAAATTCATAGAATAAGTAGATCCACCATTGTCTACCTCCTAATATCACTGGGCCTCAAACTCTTGCATCACCAAAACAGCTCAGAAATTGTATTAACACATGACCAAATCCACTGGGAAAATAATTTAAACAGAAAAATCAAATGATACCTGGAAACTGTGTAAAAGTATTTCAGTACAAGTCTGAAAATCTTCTGCCTGAAACAATGAAGAAAAATGCCTTTATCAATTAAAACTACCCTAACATGTGTGAGAGCAGCAATGAAAGAATTGCTTGCTGATTAAAGAATCAAGAAGCTGACGATAAAGATAAATCAGTGTAGGAATTGAGGAAAATTGATAGGGGAAGGGAAGCAAAACAACTCAATCTATGCCAGAGCTAAGAAAAATATTTCTTCACTGACAGAGTGACTGGGCACTGAAATTGTGGAGCTGGTGGAGTCACCATCCCTGGAAATGTTTTAAAAAAGACTGGATGTGGCACTCAGCACCATGGTTAGCTGACGAGGAGGTGTTAGGTCATAGGTTGGACTTGACCATCTCAAAGGTCTTTTTCAAACAAGTTCATTCTGTGATTCTGTAGTTTGAAGGCCTATTTCTCCATGAAAGCATACTTAAGGATAGAAAGGCCAAGCAGAACTTACTTTTTCAGCCAAAAGTGAAGGAAGCCTAGGCTTCTGACATCCTTAAGAGACATACTGCACTAGAGTAGCTGCTCTGTTGATGCCAGTAATTCTGCTCCCCCCTCTATTCTTGCTCCTTCTATTGCCAGCTACACTATCCTGCTGTTAAATCTTGCCAAGTCCCTGCAGGAAAGAAGGAAGGCTAAAAGAAGGGCCAATAGTGCAAGGGCATGGTTTCCAAACTTTTCTCAGACTTTTAACTTGCATCATTTCCTCTGATGGATGGCTGACATCCAAATTACCCTGTCTAGTAACTGTTAGAACTTCCCTCCTCCATCATTTCCCCAGCTGTATCATCACACTTAATGCACTTCCCCTGACTGAGTTAACACATTACTGTGCCTTTCTTATTAGACTTCACTTCATTACCCTGCTCTAGCTAACAGATGTACGAATTTACTCCTGTCAAGTTTCCCCCTCAGTCTCCCAACCCCTTCAGTCCCAAACAGGGGAAAACACACCCATACACACCCACCCACACCCTCTCTCTGCCAAACTGCATTGCTGGTCCGTGCCAATAGGAAAAACACCTTCGAAAGTCCTGCTTTGTAGCCAACCTTCAAGCACACTTCTCTCGCAATGCCTACAGATAATGGCAGTCCCCAGTGGCAAGGCCAGCAGTGGTCTGAGATTTCTGAATGGTTGGGAGAGAGAAAAGAAAAAAAGAAAAGAAAAGAGAAGAAAAGAGAAAAGAAAAGAAAAGAAAAGAAAAGAAAAGAAAAGAAAAGAAAAGAAAAGAAAAGAAAAGAAAAGAAAAGAAAAGAAAAGAAAAGAAAAGAAAAGAAAAGAAAAGAAAAGAAAAGAAAAGAAAAGAGAAAAGAAAAGAAAAGAAAAGAAAAGAAAAGAAAAGAAAAGAAAAAAGAAAAAAGAAAAGAGAAAAGAAAAGAAAAGAAAAGAAAAGAAAAGAAAAGAAAAGAAAAGAAAAGAAAAGAAAAGAAAAGAAAAGAAAAGAAAAGAAAAGAAAAGAAAAGAAAAGAAAAAGAAAAGAGGCAGAAGGCATTGCATGAGGATACTCTCTTCCAAGAAAAAACTGGCTCTAATACACTGTAGCCACATTAGGCACAGGCCTAACAAACTTCATTAACTCATTTTCCCTGAGCACCCCGTGTGAACAGGGCCCCTGTTTGCATTACCACACTTGCACTTGCCAATATGATCACAGCACCTTATTTGTTGGAGCCTTCAGCTGCATGTGGTCTGAAACACTGACTTTGAATTTTGGCTTTTCTGACATGTCCATGCAGTGTCTAGGGTAAGGTAGCTCTGAACTTTTAATGTGGTTCTTAAATGCTACCTTGATATAAGTGGCTAAGTGAAACAGCAGTAATAAGACTACATATTTAGGGAGCAACAACCATCTCACCACTATGGTTGGTTTAAATCCTACAAGAACCATGGGCTGTCTCACTGTACTAGCACACACCATTTTTCAAACAAATTAAGTTTTGCTCACTGGATGTCTACTCTCCCTTTAGCCACTGAGGTACTGGACAAGAACAGTTTAAATAAAAATTTAAATTTTGTTCGTTGGTTCTAGCTCATCTCTATTTCCTGTGTAATCAAACATAAATCTGATCACACAGCTTGGATAATATCATTGTTCACTTTATAGCCATGGCTCACCGTCACACTGGACAAGATCACACAGGGGATAAGGTCACGGAAACTCTCTGTGTGTCTTCCACCCTGTGATGTTATCAGGTGCTCAAACCTAAAGCAATAGAAATACACTGATAAAAGAGGGGAAAGGGAACTGTGATAATAAATCAACTCAACTGCAGAGAAAGTGCCACGGAAAACAATATTGATTTTTTTTTACAAGTCAGCGCACAGATTTGTCAGACAAAAGAATAGAGATGTCAAAACCCACAGAATCAAACAAACTAATATTAAGAGAAAAACATCCACACTACCTACAAATGCTAGAGTGTGTGCATAGTGATGTTTATCAGGAAGATGAATGTATTTTATCATACTCAGAAAATTTAAAGTAAATATTTATATGATCTGTATTTAGAAGCTACTGTTTGCCCCACACTGATTTCACATTAAGTCATCTGAGTCAGGCAGAAAGGGAGTCCACTGCAAAAGGAAAGTGCCTCTGGCCCAGTGAACAAAAGATGCTTCACTCCTCACCTAGGGGAGGTGACTCAGTGGTCACCACCTCCCCAGGTGATAGCAAATTATCTTGCTTCTCTTCAGTGACTTAGAGGAGCTTGCTTTCTGAAATGGCCATGTTATGCTCCTGGAAAATAGGGGATTGGTCAGGGGAGGTCAAGCAGACAAGACTATATTGGAGAGAGAAGACATTTGAGTTCTATTCCACTAATGAAATGAAGTATTAAAATTATATAACCTATTTTAATAAGTATAATAGACAAAAATCATACACTTTGATTGTCTCAGTGAAGATCATAAACAAGTAGTAGTTACATGAAATGCTAAGCGCAAGAATAGGAACAACTAGCAGTTCAGAGCAGTGATTCATCTGCTATCTAACACTTACTTTAATAAATTCAGAGAAAATAAGGTCAGAGGCACTCTTACTTCAAATATTATGTCCTGTGGAGCAGAAGCCCTTAAGTGCAGAAGCCCTTATTGTATTCCCAAAGCCATTTTGGCAAAATCAATTATTTTAGAAAGACATTTAACATTGATTTGAAGACTTTATAAGGTGTAGAAATCATCACATCCACTGGTAAACTGTGCTAGTGCCTCCATGCCCTCACTGTTACAAATTACTACTAATTTCTTAATAAAATTTGGGTGCCTTTGACTTCCTGCCAATAATCTTTTCTCTCTTAAATTACAGAGGCAAGATTTTCTCACCATAAAGGCATTTGGGCATTATAATCACAGCACTTTTAAATCTTCTTTTTCTAAAAACGGAGAGACTGAATTCCTTAAAACTCTCATTATAACTTGTATTTCTCAGCACAAGAGTTGCTTTTGTGGCTCCTTTTATCAATACTTTTAACCCTTTGCAATTCTGGAGCTGCAAGGGGTTGTTACTCATATGGATGTGGTTTGCACCTGTGACCATCTGGAGATGGACTGATGTCATTTCCCTGATTCACAGGACTTCAGCACCTTTCATACTACTGCCAGTAGGGTACCAGGCATCCCCATGGCTACATGCCATGGAATATGTGCCAGGTACAAACTAATACTGAACCACAAATCTGTGGTTCAGTATTAGTTTGCACTGTAAAAATATTATGCATTAGCAAACGTTGATATTCTTTAAATTGGACATGCTGTTTTCATTTGCTTGGCCTTGTTTTTATTATCGTGCTTTTATTTCCTTTGAATGAGAAGCAGTGCCAAAAAAGAAGAAAATAAACTGTGTTTCATCTTTGCAGGATGGTCACAAGGGTCTTGTTTAGGGAAAAAAACTATAGTAGAAGTAGCAGACCAGTTCTAGGCATCACTGGAAAGGTAAGCAGCAGCCTTGATTTTCAATACCTACACTTCACCAGCTGCCAGCATGCTAAAAGAATTATGAACTTTCAAATACTCCTGAATTTTATATGTAAATTCTTTTCTGCGATAGGATTTTTGTTTTCTTTTCCCATCTTTTCAGTCTCTGAAAGGGTTATTCAAGAATAATAAATGCAATGCAAAGAAATATGTATAATTTTATACCAAATTATTTGATACTGCATCTCTGAATAGTCAGAAAATCTATTAAAATAGAGACTGTAATTCAACTCTTTTTCTGACAGTTGCTTCCCCTTTGCAAACTTCCCAAGTTTAAAACACGTCCATGCCATGGGCCACACCAGCAGAACACTTGTGCCTGAGGTTCCCTTCTCATGGGACACTTCCAGTCACTGAAGAAAAGTGAAGTGCATCATAGCCAAAGTTTCCATAGCTTTCAGCACAGTGAGGCAGCTGCCTGAGCTGTGAATCCTTCTCATAGCATGGGCAACCCCCGGTTCCACCTCTGAATTAGAACCCCTTCATGATGGGGACGCAGCACACAATTTGAAATATGGTCTGATTAAAATGCCACTATTCAAGAAGGCTTACAGCTAATTTTGTTTTCTTGGCACAGAACCACAGAATGGAAACTGCCTTTCCACAATCTCTTCATGAAAAAGCAGTTCAGTGGTAAACAATATTTCAGAAGTAGAACCTGTGTCTTTCCTGTTTGTTTTAAATTTTAAAAGCCAAGTAATATTGTGTTGAAGTGAGGGCTATTAAGGCAGCCATCCTTCAGCAACTGAAATGCTCTGATAGTCCCAAGAACCTTTAGAAAAAAGGGTGATAGTGCTAAATGCACTATGGACAGGAGAAATACAAACCATAGGATTAAGTGAGCAAGACTTTTGAATAAACATCTACATGTGATAAATTATATGAACAGGAAATAACAAGTCTTGCTGAAAATACACTCTTCCAATATACACTGTTTTTTTCTTGTTCATCAGGCCTCCCAAACATGCAAAAGTTGTTTATTTTGATATTGTATGGGCTATTTACTGCCTGGACTTCTGAATTCAAGCCCACAGTTTAAGCCTATGGAGTCATGGAGAATTTCGACCAAGAGCTCTAACTCTGGATTCCTTGTACTTCTCTTTGCATTTTTATGAAAACAGCTAGACCTCAAAAAACATTGCAGTAGCCATACTTCTCAGATATAAACAAAATCCTATCTAGTATTTTAACAAAAAATTGTCCTTCCTAATATTTTCCTTAGAAATCTCCTTCCTACTGTGACCTCTAATGATTAAAGTGAATGCTTTCCTTCCTTCCTTCCACTTTCCTGCAAAAATTAGAATTCTCTCTGAACAAAAAACCAAATAAATAAAAAAAGCCCCCTAATCATTCTTAAAGAGGTTAGAAAAACAATTGTGAAGGAGCAATTCAAGGGTTTTTATATGACAACTTCATATTACTTATCTTACTAGAAACAATTTAAAATTACATTTATTTTCAAAATTCTTAGGGGAAAAAACCACACTCCACTGATTTCATCATTTAATGCTTTATTTTTCCATTTCAAGTGTGTGCCTTACAACATGGGCAGCTATACAGAATATTTCACGGGAGACTACATTTTTACTCTCTTCCTGAATGTCCTCGTTTTGGCTGGGATAATGTTAGTAAAACTGAGTGCCTGTTCCAACTCATCCAGTACTTCCCTCCTTCAGAGTGTCCTGCCTGGCTCACTTTTCCCTATCTACTGACATAACATCAGTATTGAATGGCAACAACCAAAACATTCATGACAAACTTATCTTGCTCAGCCTGTGCAGCCATTTGTCTGTTTTAGAGACAAGTTACTCTTATGAAAATCTAACATGAGCACAACATGCCTGCTGGCATTTTTCCTTTGCACCAGCACATCATAGGAGCATAACAAGGCTCATCCATCATCTGCACTAACCATGGACTGAGGTGAAAGGTCAGGAGTCAGGGATTGGAGAAAGTCAACTGCAAGGGGACAGAAGGCATGCTGATAGGTAAAAGACTGTATCACTGTCATCTACTGGCAGCAGTGATTGACAAAGACAATATTGTTTAGTAATACATGACAATTATCCATTTATTTCACATTTTCCTTTTGCTCTTCACAGCTGGGGAGATGCAATATCTTCTGCTGAAAGTTCATGAGAGACTTTTATGATTTCTGCCATGTCTGTGGTGCACAGCATCTGCTCAGCTTTTAGAGGTGACCCCTCAGTGAGAGGCTCATAATTTTAGGTTCCAGGTTCAGTCATTTTGCCCTACACAGATAAGATTTCTTATTCCTCTAGAGGGTTCAAGAAAGTCATGTGAAAGAAAATGGTCTTGCCACTGTCAGATGTTCCTGATAGCTTTGTTCTGGAGATTTTTCTCTGCAGGGATGTTCTTTTTAAAAACCCATCATTATGCTAGGACTTCCTTAAATACCACAAGCTCTACAAAACAAGCCTCTCTCTCTCTCTGAGCAGGGCTTCTCCTTCACTCTCAACTATCCATTCTAGAATCTCAGCAACAGTTTTCCAATTTCTAAGACAATTATTTTCCGTTATTCTAAATCGCTTAATCATAAGATGTGACAGCCTAACAAGTAAAAAATCATGCTCCAGTTTTTTAAATTTCATTTTTCCACAAAATTAAGAAGCAAAATAACAGTATATTTGGGATTATTTTAAGAAGAGAGAGATGTTTAGCAGTCTACTAAACAATTGCATGTCCTTCTCTCTCAAAAAGATTCTATGTCGTAAAAGCAGTAAACAGTATAAAGAAAGTTTCCTAAATTACTTGACCTTCCTTTCAATGCTTCACAGTCCAATGAGCAAAGGATAGGACCACTGATCTCAGAGGGGTATTTTAGGAAAACATCCCTACAAAACATATGCAGAAATAGGGTAGCCTGGATCTAAAAGAAATAGTCTCCATGTCTTAAGCTTCTGATAAAGATAAAAATAGAACCAGAATCTGTGACTGTCTTTTGAAAAGCCCAGGTTGAAATGTAAATGTCTTCAAAATTTAAATGTCCTTCAAGAAATAATCAGGGTTTAATCCCTGAAGGGATCTCTTAACCAGTCAGCCTGACTTATTTTAACATTCATTATGTATCTTTCAACTATTCTATGCTAGACTGAAAAACTTTATCTTGGCCAAAGAGCTGTTTGCCCAACAATTGCAGAGACTTTTGCCCTAGGACTTGCCAAGATGTGTGAGGTGAAGAAGCCCCTGTCCAACCCACAGGACATATCTGTGCTCACTGTGTGGTAGCAGCTCCAAGGGAGCCTCACTCCTTGTGCTTTCTAGCCAGAATGAAGAGCTCTTCCACAGCTGGCATCTTTTTTCACCTCAGAAATACTTACATGCAGCAATCAAGTTACTGCAACCCTTTGTTTTTCCTCCTCTCAGCCTAACAGCTGGAGGTTTCTAAGTCTGCCTTTCAAAACCCTTTACATCATTTCTGCAGCTCATTTACGCACTGGGCCCACATTTAAAATATGATCACAGCCAGACTGTGGGGAACAGAACCATATTTAGCTTCTCAATATCTGTCTCACTGACTTGGTTTAAAGAGGTAAAAATCACCTACTTATTGATCCTCTGTGCTCATGCCTAAGGATCACATTAGCCATTTTGTCAGCACAGCACTGAACTCAGTAGTTGAAAATAATGCTGCAAAAATGCTGTTAATGTTCCAGTATGACACAGTTTATAGCCAGAAATTATGTCACCTATTATATGAATGTCAAAAATATCACATTCCTTTTTCAGTATTCCAGCCCAGAATTAATTGGAGGTCCAGAACCAAGGAGGTGAAAGTATACACAGTACAGAGTGCTAGTCTTTCTTTCAGTCACAGCCTTTCAATGTTTTACATGCATGTCTTCATTTCCACAAAAGAGAAATATTTAATCTTTCATAATTTTCCATCCCATTTTATTCTGTCTCAAGTAGGATTTATTCTAGCAGAACTTCCATACCGTCTTGGAAATGGTCAAATCACCAGAAAGTTATTAATCTTAGGTGTATGCAGCAGGAAAACTCAGTATAAAAGATAAAGAGTAACTTAAGGATTTTAGTCTTTAGTGGAACATTCTTTTTATGTGCCCAGATCCTGAAATCTTACATCAGCCAGCATATTAAACTCCCAGAAGGCAGCAAAGGTTCATGTGAAAAAGCATTTGGCTGCTAAAGGAGACACTCCATAAAACTATTAATCCTCAAGAAGGACAACAGAGCTTACACTAAGAGTGAAATATGTGCAATTGAGGGTGCTACCCATTTCATTATTGATTACTGAATGACCCAATAGCAATCTACTGCAAGGAAGCAATAGTTCCACTCATCTCCACCACCTATTTCTTAACACTGAAGTTCTGAGGTCTCAGATTTTCACATCATAGTCATGCTGCTTTTTCTTAAGGATTTCTGTTCTGTTTTTTTTTTTGCAGGCACATTAAGTCAAGACTATTTAAATGGTAATGCCTGACTATGAAACCCTAGAGAAAAAAAAGGGGGGAAAAAAGCGCCAACAAAAAAAAACCTGCACCAAAACAAACCTACTGCTCATTTAGAAATATTTTTTATTAGCAACTGTATAATGCATTTAGGTATTTTTAAAATCAGTATGAGCCTTACCTCTGAAATCAAACTTCCCCATGCTGGCAACAGCCCAGAACCGTTTCTTCTTCTCAGAAAGGCTCTTTATTACTCATCAGGCATAGCAAAATCTAATGTCAGCAAAAGGCTGGGAGGTTTTTCTCTTGTTGCTAAACTTGAGGTAGCTGCAGGAGCCGATGAGGCATGCTCAGAGCACACTTAGCCCTTCTGTCTCCTCAGGGAGCTTAAAGCTGCCCAGAGAGTAAGATTTTACACTGCTGAGACCAAATGTGTAAAATAAGGGCAGAAATATTAACTTAGGAAATAGCTCAAATCTTCTTCCTCCTTTTATCTAAAAAAGTTGTCATTTTCTTTTGATCACAACAGAAATTCCAGGCTCATTCACACCATTTAATGCTAATCCCTGCAAGACGGTGGATTTCTTAGCTGTCCTTCTGACTACATAAGTAAAATTTTCTGTTCAAATACTATTAAGCTTAGAGTCTTGAGTTTCTTTAACTCTACTCTCAATTACCTGTTCACCTCTGGTTGTACAGTAAGGTCATCCAGATGACTCAAATTGCTTCAAGCACACTGTTTTTAGCACCTCAGAAAAATCCCACTAGGCACTTATATGTCTACCAAAAATATGTTTTGGTGGTTTAAATCTGTCCTTTAATGAAATCTCCAGGTAATATCTGGGCTTCATTATGTGCTTAATGAATAGGTACCTTTGAGAAAACAGTAATTTGACATAATCTGTGAATGGAGCTATTGGAATCCATGTATAAAAGTGGATTTATCATGCAATTTTATTGATGTAAGTAATATAAAGATACTTTTCCCAATTCACTTTCAGATTTGCAACATTTGGTTTTTTTAACAGAAAAATCATACTTTTAAGGTGTTAACTGAATTTTACATTTGTCTTTTTCTGGCTTTCATAATGACTCTCTGTTTAGAAATGTGGCTTCCCTACAAGGACAGTACAAATATCTGACCTCCACAGATTCACTTACAGAGGAAATTTCTGGGTTTTCAAGCCCAAATCACTGTCAATTCTTATGTATTGATGGTGTGCTTCAAACAGTGACTAAAGAACAAAAAGCTGGCCCTTGTTCCCAAAGGGACAAAATCTATGACTCAGCAGCAGAAAACTGATAGATTAGATATACAGAGAAACACAGAAATACAATGAAACATTGGTTTGTGTGATTTATCAGTTAAACACAATGTGGAAAGGTAGATGGTAACCAAGTAAAAGAAAATCCTGCTTTTATCAAAGACTTCCAGTGTCCAAACTGTAAGCAAGTCATGTACCCTTCACCTGTTCAAGTTAAGTCATTGGTTTGTCATAAATCTGTTTTCACTTGACTGCAATTTGTCTTTGCAAGGTTACTTCTGATTCCTAGCCCAAAACCTTAAAAGTTCATAGATTTGCAGGGGCAAAGATCCTGTGTCAAACTACTAACACATTACCTTATGTCAGATTACTTAAAATATTTTGGAACAGCAACTGCCAAGTATTTGAAGGCTAAATTCCATTAGTGATCTGACTCAGAAGAACCTTTCTGTATCCATGATGTGTGCCTGTGGCCACCCAACATATTTCCAAGTTCTTTTCCAAGGTGTGTTTTCTCTCAATATTTTTTGAAATTTCTAAGTCTCCATTTGATGTGGAAAATAATGTCTAGGTAACCCCTCTGTGCATCCTGTGACATTTCAGTACTGTCCTTGGTTAGCAGTTACCTGGTTTTGTTTTGCAATGAAGAATAAAGTTAGCAAAGTCTAACAGGATACACTATTAGATCAAATTACATAGCACCAACTATACAAATAAACATTGTCTCAACATTTGTTTGCTCTTTTCAGTTGACAATGGGGTTAGTAAGATCACTCCATCAGTAAATCTGTCTCTGTGCAACTGCCAACCCCACACTTCACCAGGTTTTAGCATTCTTCAGACTTTTTGATAAGCCTTAATTTAGATTTCTTTATGCTAAACTTTGTCTGATGTGTCACTCAATGCAATATTTTTTTCCTAAAAAATAAAAAAGCAAAAAAAAGCAAAGACAAAAAAAAAGCCCCAACCCTGCTTGGCAACAAAGAAATACAATCAAAGAATATTTCAAGTTGGAAGGGACTCATAAGGACCATAAATGTAGATATTCCTATGGATTTTGAGTCTACATCTATAGTCTCCTTTCTCCTTTGGCAGGGAACCTCATGGATTTCTGCATCTGTAACAGAATGCATTACATAGCTTTAAATATTCTGTATTTGATCCTATAATATTCTAAACATTTTTAAATACTCTTATCTGGTAATAAAATCATACATAATAAAACAGCATCAAACTCTACTTTGGTCTACTCTATCTCTCTATTATAAAGTATTAAATATTAAACAATTTAGATAAAAGAAAGATGAAAAAGAGGTACTCTTCCTATCATAACTTAGCATTAATATTTCATTAAAGTCCAGATGTGACATATTATTAAATAGTGACATTTTTCTTCAGGAGTATTTCTTCTTATCACTGCATTTTTAAATAATTATACTAAAAAAAATTTTTAATATGAACTGTTTAAATTTTGAAATAGAAAAGTTAAAGAATTCTGTATTTTTATGAACTGCACAAGACTGAACCATGGCCAAAACCACTGTACTTGACAGATTCCAAATATTTTATTTTTTCAATTATTTATTGGAAATTTAGGGTAGCACTGAATGGCATTCTCTTCTACTTTGCTAGACTATATTTTGCCACAAAGGTGTAAAACTTCCAAGTGCAAATCTGCTCAAAACACAAGGAATGAGTTGTCATTTTATCTAGGGATCTGAATGAGAGAAAGGCAGGAAGGCAATCTTTCATTCAAATGTTGGGGTGATTTTTTTTTTCAAAATATATGACAATAAACAAATAAATTCAGTTATCAAGGTTTTATTTCCTTCCAATTGCTGAACACACCCTTCCCACTTCTCCTAGCTAAAGTTATTGCCACCAGGTTTTCCACAGGCTTTTGGTGAGTGTGCAAAGCATTTGTATGGATGGCTTTTTTTTTCCTAAATACATGATCTGTAGCCTGTTCCCACCTCTATTTATATCACCATGAGCTCTTTCCATTCTATACTTGTTAGTACCAAGGCTGTATTAATGTTCTGTTGAGATGCTTTGTGTCCTGTTACTCACATATGCTTTAGCCAATGCGACTCCAGCACTTAATTGCTGTCTTATCCTCTCAGGCCAGGAACTATTCAAAAAATAAGAATTTAATTAAGTTGTAGCTGAAATTTTATCTCACTTAAAGTGCATTATAGTTTATATGTACTTTCTTCATCCTAAGGCTGGTTCTTAATAACTCTAGCCTGACAGTAAATAATGCAGCAATTGCTTGCATCACTTTCAGTGTATTGTGTAGGAAAGGCAAGTGACCCTTGGAGCCTGTACTATTTTGCTGAGATAAATGCACAGTGAAATAGCTCATAACACATCACAGACACACAAAAAAGAAAAGAGTTGGTAAGACAGGTACGTGTATCACATAGCACAACACAGACAAGGTTGAGATTAGTGCTGATGTGCTTATCATCCCTGGACAGTGTACATCCTTGCAGTTACACCTCTGATGATCAGGAGCTTTTGGGTACACACACATCATACAATAAAAAATATTTCAAACTTCATAGCAGAGAATCATTGCATCATCAATGCTGGAAGAGACCTGCAAGATCATCCAATGTGACTGTCACCCAGCACCACCACTGTAACCCCTAAACCACATCCCCCAGCACCACACCCAGATGCCTCTTAAACACATCTAATGATGGTGACTCCACCACTTCCCTGGGAAACTTATTCCAATGCCTGGCCACTCTTACAGTGATTTTTTTTTCTAATATCTAATCTCCCCTGTCTCTGCTTGACAAGAGGTCATTTCCTCTTGTCTTCTCACTGCAGTCACAGGACAAAAGACTGGCCCTGCCTCTCTACAGCCCTCTTTCAGGGAGCTGCAGAGAGCAGTAAGGTCCCCCCTGAGCAATTCCTTCTCCAGACTAAACAACCCCAGCTCCCTCATCTGTTCCTCATAAGGCTTGTTTTCTAGAGCCTCCATGAGCATTGTTGCCATTATCTGGACATGCTCTGGTCCCCTAAATGTCCTTTTTAAAGTGCAGGGCTCAAAACTGAGTGTAGTTCTTGAGCTATGGCCTGACCGATGCTACATACAGGGAGACTTTTTTTCCTTCAGGATAAATAATATATTTGTTTTTGCTGCCACTGTCCACTGCCTTGGTCATAAACGCTTGACTCACACTGTCAGGCCCTGTTCACACACATCTGCACACATAGCCTTGGCACATAAAAGCTCATGGACTGTAAGTACAGTAGGTCGCTTAAGAAAAAAACCAACACAAAACAAACAAACAACAAAAAAAAAAGACAGGAAAAGAGCCATTGGAAAGATTATCAGTAACACATTTGTGTTATCCCATCCTAAAAAAGTTCTTCTAAGAAAGTGGAAAGCACTTGTTAGTAGATAAACAAACTGAATAGGTTAGGTAGTGAGATTTTTCATCTTGTTCCCTTTGTTTATTCAAGTGAGAAAAAAAAGATCAATATTCATGAAGGTAAAAGCACAAATATCATTGGGGCAGGATTACCACAAGCACTGCAATTTCATACCAATGACTTTCTACAAAGACAAAGTGTAAAATTAGTTTTAGCTACTTTTGCTCTCTATGGCCACATCAAACAAAGCCACAGAGTTGTTTGCTTTCTTATATGCTCATTAATAACAGACATTGATCAGCCTAATTGCAAGTGCACATTTATACATCACTACTGAAGTTATTTATCTCTGAAAAAGGTATTCACCTTTTCCATTAAGTTATTAAGTCACAATTGTTTTCAAGAACATTTCATAAGGGCTTCCATAAAATTACAGTATTTAGAAAGAATGCTGCTTGACATCTCCCATGTAATTGTTTTCTGTAGAAGACAGTAATTAAAGATCAACTCCACAAAACTAAAAATGTATTATAATCCACAAAACTTATTCATCATAATGTGGACCTGTGATGGAGTTTATATTGCCCAGGAAACATTTTTGTATATAAACACAGGAGAATCTATCACTTTCATAACTCATCATCATGTCACTGTATTATAGCGCTCAGCTTTTGTACAAGATGGAGTTAATCAGCATCCTTAATTGACTGTCATAGGGGAGTGTTTCTTTTCTTCACTTTATTTTCCTGTACATCACAGACAGCAGGGGAACTGCTGCCCTTGTCATTTAATCAGACACAAGTTCACAGGTAAGCTTAACTAAGTCTGCCAAATTGATTCACTCCCTGGTTTGCTGGAATGAACTAATCCCATAGACAATTTCAACACACACAACATAATTTTTCCCTAAATTCCAATGTGAAATAAACTGACCTGATCCCTTGAGAGATAAACAGAGATACCTAAGAGACACAGACAATATGATTATGAACCATGTCACATTACAATCCACTAAGATGGTCTTTCAGCATTATTCTTGCAACTTCATAAACCCCAAAATACCTCATAAAACCAGAATATCCCCTTGTTGGCATAGTGTAAAATCCCCGTCTCTTAAGCTGCCAACAGCCTTCTGATGAGTTGATGTATAAAAATTGATTACAAAAATAACAACAAACAAACAAACAAACAAACAAAAATAACCATGTCAAATGGCAAACTCAAAGCAGTCTTTGGGGTGGTAGAGACTGCAGACTTGATAAACATCTGCAGGGAACTGAGCTGAAATTTTGATGCCAGAAAGGCACCATGGTAAAGAAACAGGGGAATGCTCTGTCAGCTTGGAGCTTCCCAAAGAAGCATCAAGAAATGCAACTTCAAAGTGAAAAATATGAAATCTCTGTAAAAGTGGTTATGAAATACCAGTAGCATTCTGAAGCAGCTACACACATGTGCCTGCAAAAACTGGAGCTCCACAGTATCACTAGCCAGGAAGCAGCAAAAGAGGCTTTCGTGTTCCCTGACCCTGGCAATTACATATTTTGGGGTTTTACTTCAATATTGCTTTCTGTCCATTTACCACTGTAAACATTACCTCACAGCTCAAAGAATCTCTGAAGATCAAGACAAACACCTTCAAGTCCCCAGAGCAGTTCTCTGCTAGTGCAGACTTGTAAACCTACAGCAAACCACCTGTATGTACCTCACCTCCATGCTCTTGGCAGTTTCTGCCACGGCCAGTCCCAGTCTCTGGTGAAGGAGATCACTACCCTGGCTGTCTGGGTGTTCTCTGCTCGTGTAACTACCTGCAAACAATGGTGTCCTTGTCTAAATCAAGTAGGAGACAAAGGAGTGCAGAAGGCACCGACAGGGATGGCTCTCTTCAGCAGCATGGGTTTCAAGCCAGCTGCATTCTCCGCAATGGACCATCTCTGGGAACCAGAGATATCTGAAGAGTTGTTGCAGCTGTGCAAAGCTTGGTGTTTGCACACCAGCACTGATGAGCTTCCTTGGGATGGCACTCTTCTAAAAATTAACATAACACTGAAAAAGAAAGGCAGTGTATTTGCAGTTTGCAGAGCGTATCAAATGATTTTCAGAGGCTTATGTTATAGGTTTGATCTTCTGACTCCTAGGATGAATATATAGAGCAGCAGATTATACATGCATATCCCTCCTAGTATATTCTTGCCCTTTATGAATTATTTTGTGATCATAAGGCTATAGAATTAAAAGATAGACTGTACAATTTTAGTTGATCTTTTATATCTTCTGTATGTTTGAGCAATCTTAATGTTATTCTCCAAAGAAAACCTCAAATTACTCACATTTCAGAGGATTTATTTTTATTTTTCTTATTAAAAGGAGAGTTTTAAAAACTTTCAGAATTTAAGTAATTCATGAGTCTTCCTTAATTTAATCATTTTTCTGATTGTTAATAGAACTCCTGCAGAATTGGGTTTTCCATAAAGTTTATTAATTATCTTTAAAATTTCCTTCAATCTTTTACTTTCCTCTTTTGCCCATTTCAATTCTTCTTTTCTTGCCTTATTTTATTCTTTACTTTCTCCATTATTATTTAGTTCATTCCTACACTGCCATTGAAACAAATATAAATAGACCATTTCAGACTTTTGAGAAGATCTTCCTGAAGTCCTTTTCCTTGTTGAGGACATCCAGTTTACTGAACATTGAGACTTACCACATTATTTACATTGAGACTGCCTTTGAAGTCACTGACATTAGAGGTGAATGGCTGCTGCCAAATAGAAGCAACAAGCCCTGTTTTGGAGACCTTAGGTAAAGGTCTGGAAGAGATCTGAACTCTGGAGACCTACAGGAAAGCAGCTGTGAAGGCATCAGAACTGGCAATGAAACCAGTGGATTAGTTGTAATATATTGTCCACACTAAAACCTATTTCTCACTTATGTATGGGTTGAATAAACAATATTATAGGTAAAATATGTAAGAAATCTTATTATTTCTTACAACTCCATGTGATGATTTTTAAGTCCAACCAACCTGTCAAACAAACAAGCCGCTTTTATATCTGAAATTGAAGCACCAATTTTTGAGCTAACTACAAATCTAACACAACTGCTTAGTCAGAAAACATATATTACTTGTACACAAAAGAAAATGCTTTCTCATCCCATCAGTTACAGATTGGAAAAATCCCAGCATCCCATAACATTTGCCTATATCCTTTTAGGGAAAGTTCTAGCAAAACAAAGAAGAGAAGTGAAATTTTCTGACCATTCAATGCACTATAATCTTCAGCCTCCTTCATGAGCTGTTGTAGTCCATGCCTGGACCTACATTCTGTCTGTTTCAAACCCCAGCTGGAAAGACTGGAAATACTTTTATCAGCTCTGAAGCACTGGAGAAATCCACTACAAATAAAAAATTTTCCACCAGGATTTTTATTTATTTACTTTCCATCATGCTTACAGGTTTTTCATTCCTTGGGAGCAACATGAAGCCACTGGACCATGTCAGTTAATCATGCCACATTATACCTAATACTTTTAAGTATAAAAATAGAAAAAATCTAATCCTTCTCATCTCTGCCTCCCCCTCAAATGGCCCAGAACCAACAGTTCATCAGTCCTTCTTAAGACATCACAAACTAAAATTTAAAAGGCCAAATCTACTGTTTTTCCTTTCCTGTCAAGTTAATGCTGAGAGTTTGATACAGTATTATTTTTTCTTTATCTAATTTCTAGCAAGTGCCTTTCCTCAAAGAAGGAAAGATTTGGGATATATATTCCACACAAATTAATTCCTCAGGAAAATGGCTTAGACCAGATGTCTGTGAGCTGTTAGCCACATGTTGCCAGTTGAGCCTTTTGTTGTCATAAGCTACACACAATTCTTCCAAGTATCGTTCCTTCCTTCTAGTATCACCAACTAATCTGATTGAAAGACCAGACAGTAGGTTCCAATTCCCCAGATGGGGACTGCCTGTAGCTGCTAATAATTTTCACACCAGGAAAAAATAAAAAGCTCTTTTCATGTTAAGGGTGTTTTATTTTATTTTTAAAAAGATACCTCAGATCCGCATCTTTCCACATACTCATTCAAACCACTTACAAACATTCTTGCACATTTTCACAGTCTGTTGCCAAAATATCTAAGACCAACAGCATCAAATTACCTCCCCATCTTTTTGATTTTCAGACTCACACTTTTTTTTGGCTAGTGTGATGGCTGAGGAAATTGCAAGGTGCTAAAACAATCAGATAAAACAAAACAGACCATTACCTCCTCTTACTGGCATATCCTGCTCTCTTTGTGGAACTTTCATATTTGAATAATGATAGAATTGGCTGTCTTCTGGCCACCTCTATTATAAAACCAATGCACTTACAAGAATGGAATTAGATGGAAAAGAGAAATAGGAAATACCTTGAACAAACATAAACCTTCAACCAGAGCTAGCCTGAGCTAAAACAGCACATCCAGAATGAACTTTCCTATGCAACTTTCTAAAAACTCCTAACATTTGCACTAAGCTATACACATTTTTCAGCTATATACAGTATCTAAATATAATACACTTACATAAACCCTTTCAATTTTCCTGAATTCATTTATCTATTAAAATTGAAATCTCAACATAAAAAATGTAGATTTTTTTTTTTTCCTCCAACAAGCACTCTTTTTTTTTTCTTGCCATATTGCAGGACTGGAATATTTGAGACTTCTAATCTGTCTCCACAGAACTGATGTCAAAGTATAGTGCAGCCTAATTTTAAAAAACAGAAATTATAGAAAATCTCCCTTCCCAAACTTCAGCAGCTGAGCACTGAGGACCATCATAAGAAGGCAAAATGTTAGAGGTTATTTTTCCCTTGCTATCTCTGAAAATGCAACAACATGTAAAATGTGTTATCTTTCCCATTAATGCAAAATGAAATGTGGTTTTGCATGCTGTCTTATAGAGATCTGCAAAACAGGAAATGATTTCTTGATGGGTACAATGGCAATCAGAAGCATCAACTGTGTTACTATACAACATGGAAGTTATCTTTTATCTTAGAAAGCTGAATTTGCTTGAGTTGAAGGCATATTCATTGACCTGGAGGCCTGTCAGGAATTATATCATACCTAGAGAAACTCAGTAAGATCAAAGATTATTTTCCATAGTCCATTTAAATTTCCACCTCCCCTACATCTTCATGCTCTTCGTTCAAAACCAAAACTTCACAGATAAGTTTGCATCTCCTTTTCCAAATTCTTTATGTTTTTCCACACACCTGTATTTCTATGTTCAGACAGAAATTAAAGGAAATAAAAATTCTGTAGCATTTCCACTTAACCAAGAAATTTACAACCCTAACTTTAAAACAGTTCTATTCCTCTACCGTTTGCAGTTCCAAATCCTTTGCTGTTTCCAATCTCCAATCCAATTTCCAAAATTTACAAATGCTTTCAGAACGGTTGTTCTTTAGAGAACATATCATATCCTCTAGGTTCAAGAATGATCCGTCTCCACCTGCAGGAAGTCAGGCAAAGATTGCAGGAGACCCATGTGGTTAAACAAGGGCTCCTGACTAAACTTAAACAAGAGAAGGAGCCATGCAAGGGAAGAATGCAGGCTCAGGTCACACAGGAGAAATATGTAGGTACTGAACACCCAAAGACATGATTAGGAAAGCCAAAGCCCACCTGAAGTCAAATCTAGTGAGAGACATGAAAGGCAATAAGAAGGGCTTCCAGAGACCTACCAACAGCAGAAGAAGTCATAGGTGAAAAAGCAGGACTGACACTGAATGGGGCAGGGAACCCAGTGACAATGGACATGGGTAAAGGCCAAAGTGCTTCACCTAGAGTAAGACTGCCTTCAGGAATCCCTGGACTGAGTGTAATGAAGGGGCATGGAGACTGGAGCATATAAAAAAAAAAACTAAGTGCTTGAGAAAGCTAGAACTGTTCAGTATATGACAGAGAAAGCTCACAGTAATCTTAGCAATGTGTGTGAAAAGGTAGAAATAAAGATGATGGAGTCAGACTCAGTCATATTCAGTGGCATGGCAAGAGGCAAGCGGCACAAATAGAAGAAATTTCATTTTAACATCAGACATAAAATTCATTTTTCAAACACTGGAACAGGCTGCCCAGAGGTGTTATGGAGTTGCCATTCTTGGAAATATTAGAAACTTAACTGGGCGCAGTCCTGAGCAACTTGCTTTAGCTGCCCATCCTTTGTGCATGACTGGTGGAATAGTCCTTCTCCTGTGGCCCTTCCAAACTTGGTGATACTGTGATTCCAGAAAGGGCTACAAACCATGTATCACAAGTATCTCAAAAATAAAAACCAGGAACTTGAAATATTTGGTTTGAAAATGTGTTTCACTGACCACATAAGACATCAGCAGTGAAAAAGCAATCTCTGAAACATTTCTGTTCAAATGGACAAAAGAATCTAACACTTTGTTCTGCCACACAAAATCTCATTATTCAATAAAGATCTGAACAACTTATGGAACTTAAATAGTAATTATTCAATGATGTAAATAGTCACTAACAGTCATCAAAAGGTAATGATTTTGTGTGTTATAAACCTTGATGCCTTTCAATACTTTGTAAATGGTCTGGAATTAAGTAAAAACTGACTCATAATCAGATTTGTAAATCCACCAGAGTCTGCACATTAAGTAAGGTAGACAGGGAAACTGTGCAGAGGGATCTGGAAATTAATTTAGCAAGTTTAAGCCCATTCTTACACACATACCTTAATACAGTCAAATAGATACAGAAGCAAGGAATACCTGCTTGAATTTTACTGAAGGACTCTATCCAGTAAAATAGTGACTTCATCCCTTATGACTCCTAAATAATTGTCAAACTGCGAACAAAAACTTCCAGCCCAGTTCTGCCACCCAAAAAAAAGGCTACTGTGAGTGTGTGTAAACAGAATAGCAGTATGTGAGAATACCAAGATACATTTTACCTCTTTGTGTCCTTGATGAGAACTACAGGGAACATACTGTAATTCTACTCTCAGAAATACTATATAATTATATATAGACAGAGGAAGCACAGAAGTTATTTAGACTGAACAAAGCCTCATGGTAATTTCAAGAACTGCATTGGCTTAGTTTACCAAAAGAAGATTAGGTTGTGATTTTGAGTGAATGACTATTTTCATTGAAACAAGCAGTTTAAGAGGCTGGTTAGTGGAGAAGAGTAAAAGCAGAACCTGTAAGTGATCACTAACACTAAACAAATTCAAATAGAATTAAGTTATCATTTTTAACAATGAGATAGAATATTGAATCACCTCTTACAGGTTTGAAATTTAGCTTACCTACACTTCTGAAAAAGTAGGATAGATTATGAGTTGTTAAGCTGTATGCATGAAATGATCTAGGAGTTTGCTACCTTGCCATCTGGAACTAAATGATCTAATGGTCCTTTTTAAGAAAAGATCAATTACTTTGTGGAAGTATCAAAACAGTCACATTTAATTAAAATGCAATTTATCCTTGTCAAAACTTAAGTTCATTATAAGGACACCTGTGTGACATGAGTTAAATCTGGGGGGAAAAATGCAGGTAATCAGCATCCCCATGATCCAGTAGCCTCATTTTAAGGCATATCCTCCAATAAAAGCTTAACACTGACCAGCTGTCTATTGTAGTATAAAACATTTCCTATATTTATTCTATGCTCCCTGATTACTCAGACAGAATTTGCTAATATAAGTTTCACACCTCTACTGATCTGTAGAATATTTATAGGCTCCTGATATTTTTCCAATCAGAAGCATGAAATTTTAAGACATAGCATTAATCTATTAATCAGTATTAAAGGTCTCATTAATAAAAATATTTCAATTTATATGTTTCTTATTCCAATTTAGCTGGTTCAATTACATTTCAGTGAAAGGACCATGTTATTCATTTTACCCTCTACCCTGTCTCCACTACAAGAAAGCATCTGTATAGAGGTGGAGACCGTTTTACACTGCACTGAGTTCAGCAGCATGCAGGTGGCCACAGTCCCTTCCTCTCTGGTGTGCAGGGCCTCAGGGCACATATTAAAGTTCAGCTCTTCATTCTGCAAATGACTGGGGAGCAGATGATCACTAAGAGAGAAAGAGCAGGGCTGAGAGAACAATGGATTTCTGCTTGGGCAATGAACATTAAACCTGACCAAGCAAAACAAAAAACTCATCTTGACAGTAGCAGACATGTTTGTTTTCTCCTCAACAATATGGGAAAACAAAGCTACTTCCATTTTGGAACAAACCAAAACATTTCCTTTTCCCTGGCAAGAAACATTTTATTTTTACTACAGGTGTTGCTAGAGCAGGCAAAGCAATGGATTGGAGAGTTAGAGTTAAGGCACAAAACCAAGATGGGAGATGGTTCTTTTTCTCTTCAGAAGGCCTGTATTTAAAACAGCCTACTCATTGGATGCATAAAGCTACTTAATTGCTCTCCTCCTGAGGAGATCTGAACTCAATAACTGCTCTTTGCAGAATGCCTGAAACACAAAACCCTTAGTAATTCTGCTGGGATGTTCTCCTGCTTTTCCTGTTTAAACCACTCTAATCTGAAATATCTATTGAAACAATGAGAGAAAAACATTCTGTATCTTCTTGTAATGTTCAGAGCCAAGAAGCCTGGCAAAAGCACATTTTATTTAATGCATGAGATCTAACCAATTGGCTGTAGTTTACAAGAGTTTCTACACTGCCCAAAAACCATTTCCAAAAACCTCTTGCAAAGGCAGTTTGAGGAATTTTACTTTTATCTTCCTTCCCCAATAAAACTTTAAATAACTCACTATCTAACCATCTGAGACTTCCTGTGATACTATCACACAGTTGTAGGTGACTGTTCCATCTCAAATTCAGAAAATGACACCCTAAAATAGTTGCAGAGAATTGTTTCTAACCTGTAGGTTCCCTCCTATCCCAATGACACCCCACCCACTACATCTATTTTCTAACATTTTTCTTGAGCAAAATGGCTGGTTGAGTGACTACTAATTCATCTCCTGCTGAATGCAGAGCAGAAAACATCTACTTCTCTGCAGTACATGCTGATATGTAAGAAATTATGTGTTTTCCAACACAGTGTTTAAAACTGTATCTGTTTCTCCAATACTAGCTGAATCATTCGGTTCTGTAACATCACAACGCAGGGGTTTTTTTTTGAATTATGGGTCTCTCCTGAACACCAAAATGCTGAAGTTTTCATTTTGCTCTGCCAAGATACACCTGCAGTTCAAATACAACAATCTAACTCTGCAGACATGCATATTTTCAGTTTTCTGAGCTAAACAAAAAAGTGCTAGCAAACAGCAAACCAAGCTTTGTTTTGTCCATCTGTGGCTGAAATAAACTGTTGACTGGACCCTGCATTCCTCTTCAGCTCTAGGAGGGGCTTTACTCTCTTCACAATCCTGGGGTGGAATAGCTGTATGCACACTTTGCTGGATTTAACAGCCTCATCTCCCAATAGGAGCTATTATTAAATTAAACAAGGGCTAGTCCAAATGGATTTGGTTTTTTGGTGACCTTTTTAGTGACAGCATATTCAGGGAGGGCTTCCTCAGAGGAGTGAAAAAACAGATGGGCAGCCACAGCTAGCAACTCTGTTAATTTTACTGTATGGGATATTTTTCCCCCCGCATGCCCCAGATGTATTTTCCTGCTTTATTTTTTGCCTAAAGTGTCAATACATTTCTAGGGCATTGTTTATACATTTATTCTTATGGTCCAAGTCCTAATAGCACAATAATAGCACAATAATTAGCACAATAGCACTGGTTATCTGAAGTCTTTTTAAAGCAAGATTGACCCTTCCAAGAAGCAATGTTACACATGACAGTGTTTAAGTTTCTTTCGTTCACTTCAGCTTAGGGCTCTGTCTCTTGTGAAAGCCTCTTTTCTGTAGCAAGAAGTCTCTAAAGTTTTGTTCTAAATCAAAATTCAGTATACATGCCTTAATGCTTACTCCAGGACTAACTTTTTCTCACTCCTGGTTGTGAAATGCATTGGATGCCAATTATTAACTAATGCAGCACTCTGAAGAAAAAATGTTTTCCAAACAGATTGCTAAAAACATACAGATGTTGTACAGCACCTCTTTCTCCCAGGACGCTTACCAGACATCTATCACTGAATCGATAAAAATTTAAAAAACAAAATAAAACACAAACAAACAACAAAAAAACTGGTCTCAAGCATTGCCTACCAGATAGCTCTAACTGCAGTACCGAAAATAATTTTCTTTATTTAAACAGTTATTAAGGATATATGAATCAAAAAACATTTTTTCATGTGAGGGTTTTTTCCACCCTTACAGAAACTGCACCCACGCTATGGATTATTTCCCCTAGACCCTGCAGAACAAGAGGGTTATCACACTCTGCTGCAGGATACATATCATGACAGAATTGAAGGAGTTTAACTTTCTGTGCATGTTAAAACTTCCTTTCTCTTTCCAGGATGGAAATATTTCCTCATGTATCTTCAAATGTTCTTATTCTTCCAGCTATGAACCCCTCCTGTTGAAAAGGGTTTGCCCTTACTTTACTTAAACTTATTTCCAAGCTGAGCCCTTTACATATTTTCACAGTTTTCGCATATTCAAAGTGCTTTTCTTCCCATAGGGTTATTTTTACCACATTCCCTTAGAATACTGTGTTCAGAAGCTTGTGCCCTGAAGTGTATCCATCTTCCTTTGCTACATCTGTCTTCTGTTTCAATGCTTGTCCTTGGCCTCATTGTGGCTTATGTGACAAGGCTCAATTCATCTAAAAATAAAAAAAAAGAGAGAAAAAAAATCCCATTTGACATCAGATTACTATTATATTATTATCCATTTTCTTTATCAGGAGTTATTTTAATCTAGCAGTGCTGTTAACATACTCACATATTTTGAGGTCTTGTAAGCTCTTGCAAAATGATACAATTCCACCACAACTCTTATCTCTTCTACACCTCTGTGCACTTTTTTTTGTCTTCCAGACACCAATATTCTTTCATCCTTGCAGTATTTTGGATCCTCCATCATGAATGGCAGGATCAGAGGACAATATCTGCACTCCACATATCTATGCCTAAACCTGCTTCCTTGATAGGAAAAAGTAACTTTTGTCAAGTGTTAGTCCTGAGCTACACAGCAGCACTTTTTTTTTTTCTGATATGTATTGCCTATTAATTAATAAGCAATACGGGGCAGGGGGAATAAAAAGGAAAAGGAAAAACAGGAAGGAGGAAGGGGGAAAGGAAGGGAAAGAGAGAAGGAAGAAAGAGGAATGAAAGAGGGAATGCCTCTTCAGTCACCTCAGAGGCAAACAAGTTCATTATTTTCTTCTCTTTTCAGTTCAAAAATGAAACTCAGATACTTCATTCTTACATCATCCCAATCTCTTTTTCTTTTCTTTTCAACTGCTTTTTCTCATTTGGTAATATTCTTTTTAATTTGAGAAACTAGCATTCCATACTATATTCACAATGATTTTACATGATGAATTTGCAAAGTGGCATAATGAGGTTCAGATTTGTTCTCTGTTCCTTTCACAATAATTCATAATATTCTATCTGATTTTTGACTGCCACTCAGCGCTGCTCTCCTGTTTCCATAAGGATATCTATTACCACTCAGAATGAGATTTAGGGTTGTAATAGTCAGCTCACAACCCATACAAGAATACGTCAAATTAGGACCATTCTTTCCTTGCCATGCCCCTTCCCCCACTCCCAAGGGTATAATTATCTATTAATCTACATTGAATTTAATCAGCTGTTTTATCATAGCATTCTTGAATTGCTTTGCAGCTCTTTATCATGAGTAGATGGTATCACCAGCAAACTGTTGCCTCAGTATTCTTTCTTCTTCTGATAATTTAGGAATATGCTAAAGAACATATTGCAGCACAGAGTAGTCGACTTTGTTGGCAAATTCCGTCCACTGTGACAAATGATGGTTTACATCATTTTATAATCCACTGTTAGTCCATATAAAAACCTTCCCTGTTATCTCATGGTCTCTTAGTTCTTAGAAGATTTTGGCAAAAAATCATGATAAACTACTTTGGGAAACACATTTAACCAAATCCAGAAAAAACTGTCAGACCTGATTTTCTTGGTTTTGGTTGTTTTTTTTTTTTAATAGAAGATGAAGCTTTATCCCAATATATGTTTTCTACTTGTCCATCTAATATATATATTCTTCAAAAAAGTTTCCTCTAGCTTACCTAACAGTGAATTTACTTGCATGTAAATTCACAACATGTTTTAGCTGTTGCACCTCCAAGTTTCTTTAAAGCTCGTAAGTGAATGTCATCTCTGTCTGTAGATGTATCTTTTCTTTTTTGTCCATTTAGTCAGAGACTTCATCCATCCAAATAACTAGATTTCAGAAAGATTCATCAATAAATAGATTTGAGAAAGATCCTCCAACATTTTTCCCCATCAAAAAGCTTTATCATTTGAAAAATCTCAACCACTTCTTCCTAAATGTACATTAAAAAAAAAAGTTTAATTTTTCAGCTATATTGTCTCCTCTTTCATATGTTAATCACTTATTGGACTTATAGGTCTCCACAACACTTACTTTTGGAACACACACAGAAAAATGATTCATTACTCATGTTTATGCTTTCAATTCTTCCCTGACAACATTTTAACTCATGTTCTTTACCCACAGCATCCTTCTTTCTGTAATTAAAGAATTCCCTTCACAACACATATCAGCAATATGCATTTGCTCCGAGTTGTCACTATGTTATGGGTAGTGAAAGAAATGACCACATAGTCTTCTATGTACTAAACAAAAAGTGTTGTACAGCAAGAGAGGCACCTCTTGTCCCTGCCTCAATTAATAGTACAAAAGCATACACTGTGTGCATATAGTATCATTACCAAGAGAAAAGTTTCAAGGCACAAGTCGTAACACACAGGACAATGACTACATCATCCTTGAAAACAGCAGGTAATTTGTCAATTCAAAACACCAAAGTAGTTCAATATTTAAAAAAAAAAAAAAAAAAAAAGAATGCAAAATAAGTGCAGATGAGTGACCACATCTTCTGGTCACAACTCCAACTGCAAGAAAGAATGGCTAGGCAAAGGCGATTAGACTTGTTGATGGGTGATGATTATCCCTGAAGTGTAGTAGGATAAGGATACCAGGTAATGAAAGAGTGGGATCTTTATATTCATTCAGTGGGACACCTGGAAAACACTAACAAAATGAGCTCATAAGGGCTCAAAATTCAACTGATGATGTTAGAGACAATATGTCTTTTGGAACAAAGGGGAAGAAAGGAACATCTCTATGAAACCTTCAGTTGTAAACCAGAACAAGAAGTGAAAAACATTGCTTGCTGGAGATAACTGCCAACAGAAGAAAAAGACAAGGAGAACTTGAAGGACTATAGTAACTTCTGATTATGAAACAGAACAGAAAAGAAGGTTTGATGCCTCCGAGAAAAAAAGTAAAAAAATAAGGGTAGCATGAAAGAACAAAATACATGCAAGCTCTGAAATAAGACAACAAGAATACCAGGTATTGGCAACTCAAAGGGAATCAAGTCAGTAGACAGGAACACACAAAGAAAAAAGAAGAGACATTCAGAGTTCTAGATGGAATTAAAAATTACACTCATAAGAAAAGGCTGGAGATTCACAGAAACATGTGGAGAGGCAGGTAGTCCTGGTTAAATCTTCAGCTGGGCTTAAAATCACAAGAGCAGGTCTGTGCCATCACAGCCTCCTCGCAACAGTCTCCTCATGGAAAGGGATCAAAAAACCAAAATGGCATTATGTCTGTTACTGGCAGATGGACTGCAACTGGAAAGCATCACAAGAAACCTGAGAAACAGCCACAAGCCCTCAAAACCAGTACTGCCCAATTCCCACTTGAAAAAAAATATAGAGAACTAACTCTTTCAGGGAATACTTTCAAACATACAGATATTTGTGTGAACTTCAGGGGCATCAAGCCACAAGAGGAGTAAAATGTCTATTAAGAGATTGGACTAACCAATAGTTAAATGATGAGTGGTATAAGAAGCATCTGGAGTGTTTGACTGTTGAGGTGCATTTACTGAAGGAAGTAACTTTTCAAGAGATAAATTTGACTTGAACATTCCAGGGAATAGCTACCTAGGATCAAAGCTGACACAACCTGTAAGAACAGCTTCAAACTAAGAAATTATAGATCTCCAAACACTAGAGGAAGGAAAAAATATAGGGTAAATGAGAATCCAGACATGGATTAAGTAATCCTGTGGTAACAGGAGAACATATGGTAAAGAAAAAGAATTGACTGTGAACAGCAATCAAGTAAAAGAAGATGACATGCCTGAGTCTGCTCTATAAAATAATGGAGTAAGAAACAAACCTGATGCATAAAGCTTTCTCAACACAATAGAAGATCTCAAGCTACATTCATAGGATGTAAAAAATAAAATTAAGGAAAAAAATAAGCTTTACAACACAGAATTCAGAACTGGAGCATAGATATAGAAGGACAGATACCATTCAGGAAAGATAATACTAAAGATGACAGCTGTGGGGCACTCACTAAGCTATAAGGCATAATGAAGGAAAGACTTTTTATGACATCCACGGTCAGATATAATCTTGGATAATGATCACTGGAACATCATTGGAAATTGAAATACTATTTGCTATTGTGACAGGAGACAAACTTCCTGACAAAGACTAGAACTAACCACATTTTCAGGTAATGATTGCAGTGTAGGTGACTCACTATGGGATATTACAACCAACAAACATGCATAACAAATACCCAGAGCTAAAAAAACTTATGCTGTTTAAATTTTATTTTGCCATGTAATCAAGATTTAACTATTTTAAAATTGAAAGCTGAGTTAGTATAAATTAAATGAAATGGCAAAAATAATAGTTTCATAATGCAATTTTCATAAACTTCAGTAAACCTAGGGGCCTTTTAAGGGAACCCAAATGAACTAAGGAATTTAGACACTGAATTATCTTTCAAATATAGTAGGATACATAGGGAACTGAATTCCAGACAGATAGAGCAGAGTCCCAATCCGATTATATGAAGAAATGTTACAAAGTAGGCTATCAACTACATCTGAAGAGCTGAAAAATGCTGCAAGGATTATGAGGGTCATTTAACCTCAGCAATAACATGGAAAGTGAATGGAACTTGCCAACTTTTTTCCTGGCACAGTACAGCAAAGTAGAGCCAAAAATAAATTTTTAAAAAAAAGAGAAAAGAAAAATAAAAAGAGAAAATAAAAAGTGAAAAGAGAGGGGAGAGAAGGGGAGGAGAGAAGGGGAGGAAAAAAGGGGAGAGAAAAGAAGGGGAGAGAAAAAAAAAAGAAAAAAGAAAAAAAGAAAAAAGAAAAAAGAAAAAGAAAAAAGAAAAAAGAAAAAAAGACAAAAAAGAAAAAGAAAAAAAGAAAAAAAGAAAAAAGAGGAAAAAGAAAAAGACAAAAAAAGGCATATCATGATTTGGTGAGTTTGAAAAAACTACATTATATAAATTGGGCCAGAAGCTGAATTAGTGTTTTGCTTCTGTTTTCAAAGAGACTTTGATGATAGACTATGAAGATTGGCATGGATAGCAAGAGGAATACAGAACAGAAATTATCACAAATGAGGTAAAAGTACCAAAAATTCAAAGCACTATATACCCTTAACTGGGAAAGAGTAAAACTTCTTCCCAGTGATACCAACAAATACGATAAGAAGGGAGCTGAAACCTCTCCCTTTTTCTCCTCATCCAAGGATGATATTGTTGACAACACATAAGAAAAGGTTTGAAAAAAACTCAAGAGGTTGAGCTCTGATTTTAAGGCAGCAGAGTTTCTCAGATCCTTGCCTTTGCAAGACAGTTCTGGCAACTTTTTTTGCCACTCCATAAACTGGACAAGGAATTGCACATGCCAGCCCACACTAAGTTTGGCTTTCCATCACCTCATGGAAATATGGGTGCAAAAAGCCTGGGGATCTTGACAATTCAGAAGCTTCAGGATTACCTTTCACTTATGCTTTGACCCAGGCATGCTTCAAACCTGAGTTATGCTGCTGAAAAACTGACTACAATCTGCACTGTCACTTAGCAGTGATCTTCAGGCAGATCTTTAAAAGTAGCACACCTCTGCCAACAAACAAAATACATAAATAACAAAAAGGTCTGAAGCTATCAATGAGAATATGCCCAACCTAATGACAGGACAAAATGAGGAAATGTTCAAGAATTTCAGGAAGCCATACCTTCTAAACACCTCATTCCACTACTGGTCCAACACTGCTGATAGGAATCACCACTGGTGGCATCTGACCATGCACTCAAGGCACAATAAATCAGAGGCTTAAGCAGCAGAAGTGAGTGCAGAAGTTTCCATGGTGAAGAAATGGGATGAAAAGGGAGACAGGAAAAACTCATCATTTTATTTCATTTCCTGTTCTTAGGAAGTTTCTAAGCTCATGCCATCTGGGTTTCACTCTTTCTGGTAGTACAGGCTGTAACTGGTATGATGTCACACAAATTAGCCACATTTAAGTTAATCTTCATACTTTTTTATGCAAATGGCACCTATATATCCATGTTGTAATACTGAAATTGGCATACTTTGCAGTGCAGTCATTGAACAGGCTGAGCCACAGCAGGGTCCTAATTTCAGTTTAAATGGATCTATCAGTACCTCTTCAGCATATCTGTACATCACTTTATGCAATTTTGAGTATTTCTAAGAAAAATTACGCTATTTCACTTACTATTTTCCTGCAGAACTCTAACCAAACCTGCCACTCCCTTGCAAGCCTGGAAATGCATGTCAAAGACTCAGGAAGTGGTCATCTTGATGAAGACTTCTGGCTTATAAAGAAGGTCTTAATTAGGGGCACAAATTAGCCTGTAAACAAAATTTCAGCTACTTGCATACACAACCTGTGTAATGAGATCAGAGTTCATGCCTTATTGCACAAATAGCATTTTTATTACACTAAAACAGTATAATACTACTTCTTTTGTAAAGTACACTTATTACACAGGGAAGTCATTTAAGCTACAGGCAACAAATACCTGAATAAATGCTCTGCAAATACCATCAATATCATGTTGTCAAATACCATCATTTTTCCTGATTTGGAAAATGATCCCACTAAACTTATGTTTTGGTTCCTCTCACTTTAATCATGCCCAAAATGGTATGAACAAAAGTTGCTAATATTTATGACTTGTAAAATTACACTTACTACTTTCTATAAGTGTGTGTGTGTGTATGTATGCACATTAATGTATATTTTAGCAGAATTTAACAAACACTTCATTTTCTTAACATATCTAAATCATTTTTACAATATACAGTATAATGGCAGAGTCCAAAAGAACTGGTATTGCACTATTTGTTTTGGCTATATTCTCAATGGAATCCACAGGGATTTTTAATTAAGCAAACAGTAACACATCATATAACAAAAGCATAACATGGATCAACTATTGAGGGTAAAATGCTTCTAACTTAATTCTCTGGAACTGAGCTCTTTAATTTTATACTGATCTCTGCTAGTCCTAGTACTCCATAGCTCCTCATTCTCACCCTGTACTAGAACTCTGAATTCTTACAGAATCTGTTCAACATATACACCAAATATTTATGAAATGCTTCATTAACCAGTATTTCTCTTACATAGTCCACAGGGAGCTTTAAATTTCAACACATGGAATAAAACAGCAGTGAAAGAATGTCACATTTGATTTCTATATATGATGGATATGTTACAAATTTCTTAAAATGATTTTTTATTTTAGATCTTGATTCTGCCAAGACAAAAACAGACAAAATAGGCACATCACCCAGTGATAAATATTTATTGCAGCTATATTTTATCCTGAAAGAGTGAACCACCATTTCTGCAGTCAGTTTTCAGAGCCACTTTTATATCTGTGTTATTAGTTAGAATAACAAAAAAATTTCTGATCTCACAGCAGTCACTTCAGATCCAGAAATGAAAGGTGGCCTGCTGCCAAATGGGAAGTCCTGCACACCTTCCTACTCCTCAGCCATGCTTACATATGATCTGCCATGCCCAGGTGTTCATACAGCTGCAGTGTGAATCAGATCAGGGTCTGATCTCATCTTTTTTCCTCTCAGGTTACTTTTCCCTCAGGTTGCTACAGATTCAGCTCACAGTATTGCTACCTGAAGACTTTTGCCAGCAGAAGGGACGGGACAGAGCTGTATGCAAGAGAAGGCCTGGGTGTAGGAGACAAAACCACATCTAGTATTAGCAGCATGTACTTCAGTCATCTAAGAGTGATTAGAGATACTTCTCACTCTAAGGTACTCCGTGACACTTTTCACAACCACACCATTAGATTCCTGTCTCAGTAATTACTATATTAATAGCTATTTAATCTTTAGTTCATGCAATCAGAAAAAGATTCTTATCACACACAAAGTCGTTTTGTAGTGGCTAAGACAAAAAAGCAGTTACAGCACTTCTCTCAAAGCACAGGGAGATATTCAGTAACTGCAGACCGTGGCACGATGTACTGGACTCACATGTAGCCTATTCCCTACCTTTCTGTAGGTGACAGAATCATCTCTGTGAGACCCTCTGACTTGCATGTGCACCCACAGATGCTGAAAAACAGAACAAGCTCCAGCTGCTGAATCCACTGGCATCAGGACTGAGACACACAGAAAAGCATGCATGTGCACACACAGAGAAACAAGCAGTACAAAGTAACACTTATGCAGCAGTATGTAACTGCTGTATTTCTACAGTACTTCTGTATTTACCTATATGTGTATTTATGAAATTATGTTCTCCTCATCAATAAAACTCTATTTCAGAAACGTATCTTTGTTGCAAAAATATGCGTGTAAATACAAAATACATAGAGAGGCTATGTATCTGTCTAGCATCTCATCACAGATATCTTTACATCATACACACACACACACACACACACTTATTTTTCTCCAATATGCTACCCAAACATCTCTTAATTTAGCAAAGGATAAAAATCTTTTCCAAACTCTTTAAACCTCATTTAAAAAGTATTATTTTACAAAAAAAATAGCTTTGAGATTTGGATTTTAAATACCATAAAAATAAAACTTCGATCTAGTTACTTTCCATAGATATGAGAGACTGAAATGTTAATGATTCAAACAATCAGCCACTTACAAAAGCAGCAGGATGTTTTGCTGAGACCAGGTTTGCACCCCACCCAACCTAAGGAGAGATTGTATGTTGGAAAAACATCTGATCTGCGTAAGACAGAGGGGCTGCACACCCACCACCAGAGGATGACCATGACAAACCAACCTTTGTTTAGCAACAAGCAGGGGTTTGAGCCAGATAAGAAAGAAGGCTGATAAGAAGCAAATCCTGCTAGGTGGGATAGTGCTTTTTATCTTGCCAATGTCTTCCCTTACACAGCTGGCTCAGGTGAGTAAACTCCCCCTCCTATACATACATGAAGGTGTTCATCTCTTCTGATGAGGCATGACTGGCTCAACTACCCTGATGTGAGAGGCAGCTGTCATGTCTTGGAGAGTGTCACAAACCATCAAAGACCCCCAAAGTGCCCCCAGACTTCTGGAGCCTTCCACCTGAGGACTGTGCATGATCCACAGTGTTGCAGCAGAGTGTTAAACTCACCCCTAGGGGAGGTACCAGGGTCCGAATTCCCCAGTCATAGAACTCCCCAGGACAGGCGACTATGTCTCTTCCCAGAAGACAAAATAACTTCCAATACCAACAACTTCAGTTGCCAACACGGAGCTCACACATTAAAAGGCCACGAGCAACCACCCTATCCCAGGTCTGGCTGCAGAGGCAGCTGATCACAGCAGATAATTCTGCAGTCACCCTGGGAGGAGGTACCACAGGCTCAGCCAGTTCAACAGAACCTACCAGTTTTTAACTGTCTCCAAACTGCACATGCTCCATTCAAGGCTAAGATTCTCTCTTCTTTCTCACTGGACTGCATTGAATTAGCTACCTCTTGCAGATGGTCACTTTAGTGAAGATTGATTTAAAAAAATCCACATTAATGACATCTGCCTCCTAGGTGTGATTTGTCCAAAATGGCCAAATTTGTCTCTCCACAGATGACAATTTCTTTGACTTTTCTTGTAATCCTAGAGCTGTTACCTGTCCAATTTGTTTCTTTTTTGTGCTGTTATCTTCCTAGTTTTGCTCTGCTTCTGAGAATAACCTGATCTTTTATTTTCCTTTCTATGTCTTCCTTTATCTGAAATAAAGAACAATTTTTAAAAGCTGCTATCTTAGTATTTTTCTTATTTTTCATGCAGAATGGAAAATTATGCATGTCCTTACTACTCATGTATTCAAGGAATATCTGCCTCCCTTTGGCTCTCTTATCTCTCAGACCCATTTCCTGAAAAACTGTATCTTCCACACATTTGAGTTTACTGGTCTACTTCCCTAAAATCCATCTGTTTCTCACTCTCCTTTCTACTGGCCTGATCATCTTCTCAAACCTTTCTAAACCAACTGGAATCACACAACCATTAAACAGCCATTAGAAAATGGTTCCAGTGGAGGTATCAACCTTGACAGAATCCAGTGTGACATTTCTGACAATGGACATTTTGGTTCTATATTAAATTATTAGTTTTAAATGAATGATCCTGTAGACAGATTACTTGGGCTATGAGAATATCAACTGATTACACAGCGTCTGCTTAAAGAAGCATTGAGAGGATTAGCACTGTATTTTCTAAAGACTGTAATTGGCCCTTGGAACAAATTTCAGCATCTCTGAAGTGATTCACACACGCTAGGCCCAAGGAATAAACATCGTGATAAAAAGCACATAACACACTTCAGATCACATTTGCATAGAGAAAGTCATTAATCAATCAGAATTCATATGAGATACTGGTATCCCTATGTAAGAGGCAAACAGAAGTCTGGTGATATTCAACCATGACATTATCTTGGAAACTCCCTTTCAGTTGCACCAATAAGCATACTAATCAATCACTAATAATTCCTAGTTCTTAAAACAATTATTTAAACTGTAGTAAGATCCAAACTTTTTGATATTATCAAGAAAAGTCTCTAATCATGTAAGTTATCAAGAAGTCTCTAACCATGCAAGTTATATCTTCCATTTTTCTTTTAAATATATGTCTTCTGGTATCTCTTTTCTCAGACTTTTTTTTTATCTTTTATGTAAATTGTAATAAATACTTAACCGCCACTCATTGTCAAACCAATCAGTTTTCAGACAGCCATCTCAGGTGCCCTAGTATTCTATATCTTGGCTCCACTTGGGCCCTTGCACCTTTAGGTTCACAGATAGCTTCACTTGAATTTTATAACTTGTGTTGGGTTCTGTGCAGCCACAACCAAACTCATTGGTTACTTACAATGATCAAATCCCATTTGTGCCTACAGAACCTACAGAACCATACAGACTTTTAAAGAATATATGAGTACACTTACTGCAGACCAGCACCTTCTATCCAACTTCAAGAAACACCCAGCCCTCAACTTTTCCCCATCTTCTACTGTACCCCACACTTCAGCAGTGCCACATCTCTGTCTGACGTCCATGTCAGATGCCATGACATCATCACTGTGCAGATTTTCCAGCTGGCCAAGGGTCCAAGGATTGCTGATTCCAAGGAGCCCAAATGCAGATGGCGACTTAGTCACAAAAATTCCTTATACTCCTTAGACATACCCAATACTCAGAGGCGCATTTACTTCTATTTTTATAAAGCTCAGATTTTCTATTTGAGCCATTGATCTTGTCAGCCTTTTTGTTTGTTTCAAGACCATCCAAGCTCATGAATGCAAGAATCTGTTTTGAAACCCAAGGAGGCCAACACAGATGGTTTTAACCATGTCAGTGTCAAGTCACATTCAAATGGATTTCCTTCTCCTTGCACAAAAGCAGCTATTTTTAAAAACTGTAAAACTGCACACATCTGGGAGTGCTTACAGTACTAGTAATCCCTATACAGTATATGTTGTCATCGCTAGTAGGAATTCCCTCTTCCTTGACCACAGGCCAAAAGAACACAACTTCTTTTTGAAGCAGCTCCACTTTATGTGGGCCTAATTTCAGATTTTTGGCCATGCACTTATCATAGATTATTCGTAATGTTTCAGTTCTGAAAGTATCTACTACGCAACACAGTACTATCTATACTATCTATACTATACTATACTATCACCATACTACCCCATAAATACAGAGACAAGTATGAATACAGACCCTGTATTCTTTATTACCCTACCTGTTTCAGCTTCTGCTGAAGAAACAATGAGGAGTCAGGGATAGTGAACCTCCACATTTTTGACAGATTTTCAATAACCTACATCAACTCTCTCTGATAGTGTTACTTGGTCAGAGCACTACTGAGTGGTTCAGTATTCATCAGAAAACAACTTATGCTAACCCCATTCATTACATGTATGTTGGCTTTTTTGGTCCCTTAAGAAAATTTTAGCAATGTTCTAGAACAAGAGTTTCTTGTTCCCTTTTGTGCTTTTTTTCCTAGTCCCCTTTCTGACACATCCACAGTTTCATTCTATGCAGCAACCATCCCCTTTGTTGAGTATTTGCTAGTTTTGAGGGTTATTTAGCAAAACTGTCAGGGAGTTTCTATTTCAAGGAATTCTGCTAATTTCATCCCATTAAGAAAGGTTCAAGACAAGTCTAAACAAATCCCTCCACTTCACTGAGCTCCCACTCATTATGTCTAGCTGCCATTATGGTTTCTATCCCTGGAGCCAGGAAACAAATTCAGTGAAAGAAACAACTTTGAAAGCATACTGCTCTCCTGCAATTTACCCCACCTAGCCCACACCTGCATGAGGAACTCACATGAAACTTCAGGATGTTTTCCCTGACACTTATTAAGAAGTTATTTATCATACAGGAGTCCAAGCTAACTATGTTTTCAGCCCTTGTATTTTCAGTTTCCAGCTTTCTTATCAAATTTTACAGGTAAAACAGCCAGGCTGAGTTAGCTCAGTCTTGGTTAAATGCATGTTATCAACTACCACCCAACTGATTTCAATGAGTTAGAAGGATTTACATTGTGTCAGGAAGCAGCAAGGGCCAGCTGCTCCCTGAGGTGGTGCAAACCTCAAGGTGAGGATGACCCAATACGGGCAGTGCCTTGCAGTGACAACAGCAGTGTCCCACATCTGAACCCAGGACACAGATCACACAGGGAACAGGGCCCTCTGGTACTCCCAGAGATGGCAAAATGATGAACCAGGTCCGGAGACCATCCAGGCTCTCCAGCCTGTACAAGAGAAAGAAGTGGAAATGAGGTTAAGACACAGGTCTAAAGTCAACCCAGACAACAAAAGACGAAACAGAAGTCAGGCAACAAAGAACATCTAAAGGCATCCAGCTGGGAGACAAACTACCTACGACACAGGTCTGAGGTCTCTCCAGGAGTTAGGGTCACACCAGTAATCCCAAACTGGAGCTGAATGAGACTTCTGGGTCCATGGACACCCTTGTGGACCTGTGGAGCCTGCTTAGGGAGTTAAAGCCTATTGGAGCTCTCAGAGCCCTGATCTTTTGCAGTTTCTATTTATTTCCTACATCCATTTCATTTTTACCACATCTACTACTAGGTTTCCTTGCCCAGAGTCACGATGCCAGACCTGTGTTATTGCTCTCCTGCTGTCTAGACCAGACCTAAAATTTTAGGTTCACCCTTGCAATTTTATTTGCTGCTTCTTTTTTATATCCTTCCATTCCTCCAACAACTGAATAACTTTTCATATCTGACACTTGCAAATGTCAGCTTTACTCAAATTTACAGGTATGTTTTTTGTGTCCAGGTAATCATTTTCTTTTTTGTGTTTTTGCACAAAAAGGCCAAATAACTGGGTTTGGGGGTTTTTCCTCCTTCATTTGTATAGTGGTATGATTTGATTGCTCTCTGAGCTTCAGTCCTGGTTAGTGGCAGTACATTAGCCATTTGCTACCACGATTGCTCCAGCTTGGTCCCACAGGAACAGAGATCATCAGTTTGCACCTTGGATGCTGGATCCTGTTTCAAGCACCTGCGCAGGATCTGCTCACTAAGAAGCTGACATTTATCTGTCTGTAGGTTGGCTCTATTAAAAGTCACAGATGAGGGGCTCACAATTTGTTTAATTAGGAACAAGCACGTAAAGTAAAATGGCATGAATTAATATCTTTAATCCCAGGCTCAAGTCTTTTATAGACCTTTGCTGCAAATGTTTATGCAAAACTAGCCTTCCCATTTAGACTTATGGCAATTGCCCAATTTTTCTTTCACGCGTCATTCTTTGCCTCAAACTTAATTTAGCAAACCAGCCATCTTGAAACTTCTTGAAAATGCTTTTCACTTGCATGTAAGTCTCAGGTTTAGGTGTACCACTGCAAAAGAATTTAAGCCATTTATATGTCTCCTACATTCAAGTCTGGAAACAAAAACGTCAGTAAAGCTCCACCTGACTCACTACAATAATTTAGTAGAAGATAAAGACAACAATCCCAGAATTCATGTCACATAGTTGTGAACCTATTCATAAGGCCTAGACTAATATTTAAGTATTGCCACAATTCATGTTCATCGTATGAAAACACAGATTTGTAGAATCTGTTTGGGTTGCAAGAGGAATTAAAGACCATGTAGTTCCAACCTGACTGCCATGGGCAGGATCACCTTTCACTAGACCAGGCTGCTCAAAGCCTCATCCAACCTGGCCTTCAACACTTCCAGGGATGGGGAATCCACAGGGCAACTTGTTCCAGTGTCTCAGCATCTTCACAGTAAAAAATTTCATTGCAACATCCATAAATCTCTCCTCATTTAGCTTAACCCTTCCTCCTTGCCCTATCACTATTTCCCTGTGCAAGAAGTCATCCTCTCTCTTATTTAAGCCCTTTTAGATGTGTTTACTACACTCCAAACCAGAAGGCTGAGCTGTGCTTGCAACTCGTGCCTTTATAACACTCCTTTCCCACAGGTGTCCGAGAACCCTCATTTCTCCTCCCTCTCCACAGAAACCTCCAGGACAAACCCTTTTTAAAATTATCTCAGTTGCCTTAGCAGGGCTTCAAAGCCACCATCAGTGCTGCCTAGCGGGTGGCGCTGAAGGCCCAAGATCTTTACCTGTGGATTTATTTACGGCGGGCTGGGGGGCTCTCCGGGCTTAGTGCGAGCCTCCCTTCCTCCTTCCATCCCCTCTCCACTCACTCCGGGCGGAGCACAAGCAGGCAGTGCCAGCGGGCCCCGCTCCCGGCCCCGCTCCCGGCCCCGCTCCCGGCCCCGCTCCCGGCCCCGCTCCCGGCCCCGCTCCCGGCCCCGCTCCCGGCCCCGCTCCCGGCCCCGCTCCCGGCCCCGCTCCCGGCGGCCAGCGGAGGGCGCCCGCCCCGCTTCCCTCCCTCCCTCCCGCCAGCCGGGGCCGGGGCCGGGCCGCGGGCGGCGGCGGGGCCGTGGGGGTGAGGGGTGGCCGGGCATCCCCCGGCCCCAGCTGCCGCCTCGTCCCGCCGGCGAGCCGCCGCCGCTGCTGGGGTGAAGGGGCGAGGGCACCGCCGTGTCACCCCCCGGGGCTCCGGGTCCCGGCTGCCCGGGGCGGCCCGAGAAGCAGCGAGCCGCCGGCCTCGCCCGGTGCTCGGCACAGGCGGGCGTCCTTCGCCGCTTCGGGATAACGCGTCTCCCTTTTCACCTTCCCCCCCCGCAGCCACTCGCCTCCGCCTTTTTTTTTTTTTAAACCAAAAATGGCCCCGTACTTTATTTGGTAATTTAACGGCATATGATTTAAATCAATATAAAATTCAAATACTTTTGTGCCACCTGTTGGATTTTGCCACTAATTGCACGTAGCTGGAAGTGCTACATATGCTGCTGTGTTCAGCCTGGGAAGTGTTGCCCTTAGTGCCACCGGGTGCCCTTACGAAAATACTACTTTGTTGTTATTTTGAAATATTTTCTCTCTGGACACGCAAATAGAGCTGGCTTTTTCCTCATAAAAATCTAACCTATAAATTACAGACTGCATTCAATGAAAGCACTGTGTGATGCAGGGCTGGAGTCAGGGTTCCTATGATAATGCAGTAATAATTATTTGGGAATTTTATTAGCAGAGGAACTCCAATCTGAAGGCCTGGGAGGCAGAAATGGCTGGTTCTACATACACAAAGTCATAAATGCAGTTGACAGTATCCATGGCTCAGGAAAGAGAGGAGTACTCCAGGCCTGTGCTTTCCTCATGCGTGTGAATACAAACAAGTACCAGCGCTACTGCTCAGACTATCAATCATGGGCAGTCATACAACACAAAGCATGCCAAGTGTTATACAGCTGAGACTCTCTCAAAAAATAATTTTGTCTGACCCTTCTTCAATATCTGTCAAGTCATAATGTCAGGACACATTTTATCATATAAGAATAAGCTGATTTCATTTCACATTGCAGTGGACAGATACATTCATTATAGGGTAATATTTTTTAGAATGACCAGGGATAAATGATAAGTAGGTAAGTAATACATTCCTATAAGAACCTGAAAATTAACCAATGATTTTATCTGGATTTCACAGGACGAGAAAATTTATTACCTCTGGGTTATCAGCTGCCTTACTTGTTATTCCTTATCTGCCTGTAATCACACCACAGACACCTTAGAGTTCTTTGAGATCAAGAGATGGAGAAGCAAGTGGAGAAATGCCTGGAGAAAGAGAGGCCGCTTGCTCTTCTTCCCAGCTGTAACTGCAAAAAACTGGATGTGGGAGTCTCCATGATGACCCTTCCTTGCAGTGGCAGGTGAAGAGCCCATCGCTGCTTCTCATGACTGGTGGGTTACAGCCATCTCTTCAACAGATGGGTAAGTGCATTAGAACTAAGAAACATTCTTCCATGGCAACACCAGAAATAAGTAAAGCCCCAAAATTGCTTAATTCGCCTCCATTTGCATTTCCTTATATTATTTTCCCATTTTTAAGCAGAAGGTACACAGGACATGTAATGCATAAAATTGCGGGTTGTCATTGGTTTTGGTTTTGCATATAACTATCTCTTTGGTATGTATGTTTCCATAGTGTACCCTGTTTTTATGTTTAAATGCAAAAGTTTAGAAAGATATGAAGTATTATTTAATGAAAATATAAATGCTTTCTAAATTTTTTGTGCTGTTTAACCCATTTGAGGAGAAAAACTACAAAACTAGATTACGAAATTAATAAACTACGTCAGGATGTAGCGTGTACAGTACAGTATCTCAGTGCTGACATCTGTCAGTCTGATTCAGAGAAGGCTTTAGTGATATATTTGTCTAAGTCTTCTATTAGCAAAGAGTGTCTTTAAACTGTTTCAATTGACCCCAATTTTATTGAGTTTGGTTTTTGCAATAATCCTGCTTCAAAATCTTCTATGGTTTTATGAGAACAGTTTTCCACTGTTCAAACAGTCATAAATGCCCACAAAATTTACAAGATGACAGAAGAACACACCAAGTGAAATTAAAGTGTTTACACACCACACCAGTACTTTCCTCTTGGCAAGTGCATACGTGACTTCACAAGATGCAAATCAGTGCACATTACATATTACACATTGTCTTTTTAGACTAGTCTGTAGGCAACATGAGCACGTCCTGGGGCCCCAACACCATAGCTGGTTTTTTGTTCAGTTTCTACAGGCTCATAAATAGCATCTCAGGCTTTAGCTCCTAATGTGGTAAAAAAAAAAAAAAAAAGTGATGGCTTGCAATAAACTGAAGTCCAGTTATTTAAAAAATGCACAACTGACTTCTTTGCTTTCATCCCCATCAACTTCTCTGTCATGTGGATTATATTAATTATTTCTTGTCAATTTATTTCTACATATTCAAACAAGCCAAGAGGCAAGGAAAGCAGTCTTACACTATTTAAGATCTTTCCTACAAGAAAAAAAAAAGTTTAAAAGAAGTAATTGCAGTTCCCATTTAGCTAGTACTTTTAAAACCAATTGTAAATAAGTTGATGAAATCTCTTGTGCAGTGGGATTTAAAGAGCATTTCTTGCACTGAAGGACTCAGTAGAAGTTTAGTCATTGTAAACCAAAGTCCAAACAGAAATACATCAGTTAAAGAGAAAACAGTGATTTTTCTATTTTTCTAATCCTCTTTCTTAATAAACTTGGGTAGATTTCTTTGATGCAGACAAGGTTAGGAGATAAACACTTAGCTTGGTATTGATACCAATCCTTTTTTAAGGATTGAGGGAAGAACTATCAAAGAAATAAAAATGGCACCCTACAATAATGTCAGAGACCTGCAGAAGTCATTGCACATATGATGCCTCAGCTGCATAAAGTCACAAGGAATGCAAATGCAGACATTCAGTGGGAGTGAGGGAGGCCAGGAGGGAGGGAGGGAGGGAGACTTTCACTCACTGCCTGATCCCTTTGCAATTTCAGCTGCAGAATGAGGTAGCCCTTTCTTGTAATAGACGTGCCTGGAGGCGAGCCCAGAGAAGGAAATCCTGCACTGAAAGAGTAGGAAGGGAGAAAAGAAGAAGGAACATTAATGGTTCTCCTTCAACCAGGAGAACCGTAAGGACTAATCTAGGAAGCCATCTTAGTTGGGAAATGTTTCCCCTAGCCTCTTTTTCCTGGCAAAGAGCTTAACACTACCTAGGTTGTGACTTTCATCAATAGACATCTTTTCCAATTCTTCTATGATTTTTATTGCTGTGCTATGATTTCTCAGCTCATAACATAATTTTAGTTTTAATGACTTTATTTTAAGGTCCACTTGGAAGGGAGTCAAGTTCCTTTGTTCTGTTCCTCTACATTGCAAAAGCCCTATGCTTTTCTCTCTTCCTTTTAATTTTTTTCCTCTTCTTCCTTATCTTATATTCCTTTGGTTACCCCAGGAGCACCAGTTTTGTTGATCTCTGTGATGCATTATTCAATCTGTTCCTTGCTTGTAAAGTAGACATAAAAATAGGCTAATTATGGGGGCAGAACAGTTGAAAACATAGAAGACTAATACTTATTTCCTGGAATAGCAAGAATTACAATTACAATTCAGGCTTAATTTTGCCTGGAGAAATGGTTCTGCAATGACTCCAAACAGGCTGTAAAATATTTTCAGTAGATGTGGAAATATAGTAATGTGGGCAGAGTTTGGAGAAATGTACACAGACCTTGCAGAAACATATGAAATGTTGTTTTCCTGGTTCGTAAGGGATGCATTTTAGGTGATGGTCTCTGTGTTTCAATAACTGTGGGAGGAAACCTGACATTAGAAAGTGCATCCATCTTCCTGGACAAAAGAGAAGATCAACTTCCCAGAAACTTTTGTCATGGAGTCAATTCTTACACAATGATGTGTAATGCTAAATAAATCATTTTTTGAATTACAAATTGAGAATCTGTCGCCCTAGATAAATGTTATTCATCGGGGGAGGGCAGAGAAGAATCACTTAAGAATAATTGTGTAAAAGTATTCAGAAGAAAATCTGATTTGTCACTCCCATGTTGAAGTGCCATAGGAAAAGTTGTTGCCAGCTTTTAAAATTTCTACTTTGGCTTTCAAGTAATATGTGTATGGTTAAAAGCCAGTTAGAGAATGGAGGTGTGATTTGGTGATGTGAGGCAAATGGCACAGTTTATGTTTTGTTAAAATCTGCTCTTTTTACAGACTTAGATAAGGCCTTTATTTGTTTTAGTCAGACTTTGCTGACCTATTCAGCATAGTTACCAGACTAGTATTAACAACATTCAATGTGTAAAAGTAATGCCATAACTTTGAATTTTGCAACATGGTCTCTTCAAGGTAAGGTCTTTTTCAGCTGTTTAAAAGGTACGGTGACCAACTCTTCATTCAAGCAAAAGCTGTTCTCTCTTGCCAAAAAATGTGACCATATCATCCATCACTGCCCTAAGTACCTGTAAGCTAAGGTTGTATTCTTCTCTCCAGTTCTCACACAAGCAGAATTTATCTACAAGTGTCAGCAGGAAACACTCAATTTACCTGACAAATCATAAAACAATATTTTATGTTGTAAAGAAACTTCGGACTCTGCCAATGTGCCAGTCAATAGGTATGTACGATGAATCATCAAACAAATATTTCAGTGCATGGGGAAAAAATAAATCTGGGTTCAGCCCACATGCCAATCAATCAGAGATTGCCTGAAGAATCATGGAACACATTTGGAGACAAGTAAAAAAATTTCTAGGCTCTGCCAGGATGCTGGGCCAATCAATCACGGTGTGGCTGATGAATCATGAAACACACTCTGCAGCATGTCAGCACACATACGTGGTTGGCACAGTTCTCATCATCCCGAGTTTGTCTTGCAGTTAAATTGACTGAAGGTGAGTTATAGGACTGTTGATTCTCCCACCTACTGACCTCTGCAACCAGCCACTCTTAAATCCTCTTGCCCTGCACTTCGTTAAAAGTGCAGATTCAAGACAAAGGTTCAACACAAGAGCAAACATGGTTTCGATGTCAGACGAGTTGTTAACATGCTGCTGAAAGCTGTTTAACACATATTTTGACAACAGAACAGACACCTACAAGGGTGTTATTCTCTTCAAAGTTTGCTGTGCTGTTTACATGGAAATTTAATTTAACACGTAACAAATATGTAATAAATTGCACAATATTAAAAAAAAAGATTAAAAAGTACATCTGGACTTTTTAGTCACTGTCCCATTGGCAATCTTTTTACCTAAAGAATTGCTAGCTTTACTGGCATTCATTCACCAGGTGAAGTGGGAGGACACTATGGTACTGTGATAATTTTGTCTCCTCTCTCAGCCAAAGTTATTCAGCACAAAATATTTCTCCTATGTAACAGTTCAACCTTTTACAACTTACATCAAAGTCATCCATGTGAAATTAACATTGTCTACAAGTCTCTTCTCCCTTGTCTTGTGATTAACCCCCATTACAAATATTTTAATAGTGTGCTGCAAAGCATTTTCCCTGATTACATGAATATTATTCTTGTGTGATATTCTCCACTTAAGATTTCTGAGTTTAAAAATGTATTTTTGAAGAAGCAAGTTTTTTACTGAATCCCAACTCTTGCAGAAATATCCTCTTGCAGAGGAAACTTATTGTATCCCTCTATGTAATATTATTTAAGGGTGCATTCAGAAACATCCCAAACTGTGAGAAATTTAATTATAACCTCTTGTTCTACCACATATAATATTATAATAAAATTGATAGAAAGAAGTTTGATTCCCTATTCCAAAAGACAGACAAACCATTACTAATTTCATAGGAGTAGATAAAGTAAATAATATGTTTAATAAAAACCTCAATGACCAACTAAGCAAAATTTTGAATGACATTTTATGTAACCTCTGTTACTTTTTAGTACCCCATTAATAATTTATTTTCTTTTTTTCTGATGGTTATTAGCATCTCTATTCTTATTCTGAAACTGAAAATTTTGGTAGCAACCAGACAACAAGCAGTTTAAGCTGCAAAATGTTCTATTTGGAAAAATATAACACACAGGAATTACAGTGTTACACCTTAAATGTAAGTAGATAACTATAGTTATAAAGGTGGTGGTAAGCATGGTGCAAGATTACATCTATGAATAATATAATACTACTGGAGGAAGTGCTGGGAAAGGATCATAAGTTCTGAAAAAAGTATGCATGTGTATATATTCATTTTCGTGTATATATTCATTTTCATGTATATTCTGAACACAAGTATATATATGTCAGATGGTTCATTTTTTAAGAAATCAAAGGATAGCTGATACTTTTCACCGTTTTTTATAAAAATCAACTCTTGTCACCATTAGAGGGTCCCTAAAATTAGAGGGTCCCTACAGTCCAATCTCAATTTAAAAATGTGCTGAGAGGAATAAATAACAATAGTAAGTTAAATAATTAATGGACAACTTACATAAAAAATGCTACTTTTGATTCTACAGTTTTAACTTCACTTTTCATTCTTTGGAAAAGTGTATTAAAAATATACTCCTCCCATGCTATGCTGGTAATATCAGCCTGATAATTAAATAATACAAATCACTGGGGCTATGTCCATTGACATTATCAAAGGATATGACCATTTATGTCCATTATTTTAAAGAACAAGTACTTTTCCTTCTGTGGTCAGTAAATGCCCATTTCTTTATTTCAAGGTGAGTTGTGCCACATTGTCAGCCTTGTTTACTTATGCTTCACTGAATTAGGCTGAGGAGGATGCAGAAAAAATGACTGTAATATTTATGAAATAAAGACCTCGTCCAGTTCTCTCCAGGATAAAAATATGCTTTAAAGACATCTGCCAACTTCAGAAACACATTGATTTGCCAGCCAGTGCTTGTTAGAGCCACCACTGAGAAATAAACAACAAAACTTGGAAAAGTGAATCCTTCCCAAACCCAAATGTTTCAAGGCTTATTGTATACAGATGCTGGATTATTCCAGCAAATGTGTGCCAGATATGCACAGCTGTCTTTCTGTCACTTTTGATCCACCTCAGTATGTCTCCCCTGCTAGTTCTGTCTGTACCTTGTTGAAGGTGTAAGAAGGGAAAAAGTTCATTTCTCGTTTCAACTTTTCACTTCTCTAGTATCCATCCCCCTCATATTTCTGTGGGGCTTTTATGTGTCTGTTACGTGGAGGCCACAAATGTATGAGAAGATGTTCCAACACTGATCAGATATAAAAACTCATATCTGAGTTGCCCGTGAAATAGAGGCCTGAAACAATAATAAGGTAGAGGTGCTGGTCCCTCTTCTAAAAAAGCTAAATACTGATAATTTTCACTTAACTGCCTGAAGTTTATGATTTAAAGGCTTGTTTTCTTTGATGATAGCCCCAAGCCATGCCCAGTTTCTCTGCAGACAAAAGGATAAGAGATGTGGTGACAAGCACACACCCCTTTTATGAATCAGAGAAACAGTGCTCTTCTTGTTCCCTAGGCAGTTGAAACCTGAGCCAGTTTTACAGCTTAGCACTTACCAGCTGGCTTTCACGTGAAAGGTTTTTAAAATATATATATACATTCATGCACACACATGCACAGAATAAGACATTTTTGATTCTGATGACAGGTACAGAAATATAGAAAAAATGTCTCTAAATCATGTTTTTTGTTGCAACTGAGTCTCTTTCTATCTTCTCCTGTGCACCTTGGACAGGGGGAACAGATTGTGCCTCTAGACTTTTCATTAATCTTTTATGTATTTGAAGGCTAATGTCATATCCCTGTTCAGATGTTTCTTCTTTAGGATAAATTACTCCCAGGTTGTTCAACTTCTTCACATAGCTGATGTTTCCAAGTAGCCCAAGCTGGATATTTTGCTTTTGCTATTACTTGGAGCATGTTGATAGAACAGAAGGTTTACTTGTGTATCTTGGCATGGCATTTCCATGTTTTATCATCTCAGTGAGATGTTTGCCTTTCTTTGTTTGCCTGGCGATGCTTCCTACCCAGTTCACCCAACAACCAGTCCAGTCCTATACTTGATAGAGGGGACGAATTCTCAGCTGTCAGCCTACATTGAAAATAGGGAATTTGACACATTGAGTTTTCTCTGCTTTGTGGATTTATTTGGGCAAAATATTGAAATTGAGTTGCTCTAGCTTTGTAGAAATTTGTATCTGAACAAGTCATCCAGTAACCCCTTGTGGTAATGGCAATAAAAGGAAAGAGGCGATTCTGTGGTACAATTTGTCCTGCTTTGCTACACACATATCAAGTAGGTCAAATGAATCACCCACTATCTGATCTAAAAGTCAGGAATGTGAACAAGGAAAATTGGGAAACAAAGATAAATGGGTTTATCAGGAGAGATGGAAAAAATACTAAGAAGAAGAAAGTGTTCAGGAAAAGACAAGAGAAGAAAGAGGATATAAATTGTGAAGGCGTCATTGGTCTTTTAGAAATAGTTGCAAATGTCAAGCAAACAACAGCAGTGTGTGAGTACTGAATGGAGAAATTGCAAAGTGAAAATAAGCTACAAAATATGCAATAATATATTATTGCAAATACATAAGATTCTGTATGCATTGAGACCTTCTCAACTAAGCAACTTAACTATGCACATGGAGAATTCTCAACAGCAATTGAGAAGTAGAACTTTCTGTAAAGGAATATAGCATGTCTTTGGGAAGAGAAAGTTGTTTTGTCATGGCAGATGCAGTGAACAGAAATAACAAATGGATGCATGTAGGAACCAAAATTTTGGTCTTTCTGGGTTAGATACTGATGTGTGAGAAAGAGGAACAGGCAGAGAAGGGAGGAGAAAGTGGAGCGACTTGAGTGGAAAGGAATCAAAATAAAAGGAAAATAAAAGCAGAGGAAGAGAAGTGTGGAGAGGGAAAGGCAAATACAAAACCATGGCTGAATTATATAAAGAAAAGCCAGTCAAATAAAGTTGAATTAGTTTTGTCTACCTTCAGGAAAAAAAAATACTGGAGAAACATTACATGTAATTACACTGAAAATATGCTTTTGCAAGTCACTTTTATTCTTCACGGGGAAAAAAACCAAGTAAATGTATTACAGGAAGACTTTTGTACTTGTTCATCTTGAAATATCCCAGAACAACGTTCTACATTATGATGTATCTTTTTCAAGATGTCTTAAGCAAATGTTTTGTGTTTCTTACTCAAACTAGTCCTTAAGTAAATTAAAACAGTAGAAAAATATATGAAACCATTGTAAAAATTGTTTCAAGTTCTATGTTTTTATTACTTTAAACACCTTACCTGAAGGTTTTTTTATATTCTTCTCATGCACAGAAGAAATTGGCCCAAGAAAAGAAACATTCCTGGATAATGGGAAGCAACATGTGTGCATTTCTAAAAGCAGAGAAACTCTTTGAACATCTTCCAAAAAATCCAAGTATATGCACACATTCTTCCAGCTAAAAGGAGAACCAACACTTGCTGTCTTCTTACACATTGCTTCATTTTATCTTTTGTATTTATACAACTACTGCTTATATCCTGCAGTTGATCTATTAAGAATAGTTTTGGCTGCATGCTCTTCCTCCCCACCCCCTCCCTGGTGGATCTTAAGGAGGAATTTTATCTCAGGGAAGAAGAAAGAAATTTATTTTTAGGTAATCCTTTCAGATGGGAAAAAGGGCCCTGCTCATTATAACATATCATAATCATACAATCTTCTACCTTGCTTTCTGCTTCAGCCCTTGAAAGTGGAAAGCAACAAGAAAGAGAACAGTACCTTTCACCCTGCTCCCCACTCTTGGTGTTGCTCACATCTGGAGAAGCTGGAAGGAATAGCTTAAAGAACAAGGAGATATGAATTACAAAAAAAAAAAAAAAAGAAAAAAAAAGAAAATAGATAGAAAGCAACTATAGCTCTGCTTTCTCCTTTGCTTCTGCAGTCATTTCACACTCACAGTCTCTCAGTCAGTGAATGTGAATGACTCTTGGAAACTCAGGAGGTGTTACCTCCTGACAATAAGTTGTATGTCCTTCCTCATATCAAATTATTTAAATTATCCTCGTATTAGCTGGTAAAGTGTAACATTGGGGCACAGTTTAAGGAAAGAAATTTTGTGACATTTGAAGTAATTGCTTCTCAGAACCAAGCTCAGAAGTATCCAAAGAAAGGGGAACTACTTCAACCTAAATAAAGCATGAAATTGAACAAGAAGTAGTTCTACTGAGAACGGGCAGTAAGGGGCCAGATGATGGAAGCTATGCTCACATGGTTCCAAAACTTAATCTTGTGTCCCACCATGGGATATTTAGGATGCAAATATTCCTTATAAACATGTTAAGGAGTCAAGAGAGTAGTGAAACATTATTAGTAAGCTAAGTAAATCATTCATGGAACAGAGAGCTTCAGAAACAGCACAGTCTGCTTTTCTCTTCATGCCTGTTATTATTTCAGCCAGAGATGTCTTACAAATGAGGAATGCAAGCCAAAGACCAAGACCTGAAATGGTTTACTTTTACTTCCTCATTTTTGCCTCTGCATTCTAGCTGCGTTTTTCTAGTGTTATGAATTGGCAATGCATAAAAAGTGATATTAATGGAAAGCAACATGGCACATATCATGTACATTGACAGTGGTGGTTGGAAATTGGAAAAGTCAATGAGGAAAGGTGAGAGAGAATTTGGAAAGTCAATGAGCAGTATCTCACAAACAAATTTAGTCAGTGATGCCAAAGAGACCAACCAAATGTGGTTTTGTTTATTGTAGGACAAGGATCTAAGTTTTTTAAAAAGCACATATAACTGCACAGAAAATTCCAGAAGAATTAAAGATCACTTGTATCATGTGTGAAACCAGTCTTTCCTTGGAAAATGCAGTAGATCTGCAAAATGTATAGAAAATCCCTCTTTTTGTACTCAACAGCAGACTCAACTTGAACCTAACCTGGTATGTAGAAATAGACCTAAGCCTACAAAGTCCTCTATCTTACTAGCTGAATTCTGTCTGGTGAGTTGCTCTGCATTTTGATTTTCAGAAACACCCACATATCCATTTCTCCTCTAAATAGAGGATGAGACAACAAATGGGTCATGTGTCATTGAAGGGGTCAACATAGTGGTGTTGTAATGTCCTGAAATAAATCACCTTATAAAGCAGAGACTCCTCACAGAGAAATCTCTGTCAGCTTTCCTAGTTAAATGAGGTGCTGACAGACACTGTAGGCTTTCATGTAGATGGTCTCATTAAGGGAAATAAGCAGTCTTTGATGATATTCAGTCACAATCTAATTTACTATTTTGTTTTTTATTACAAATTATTTGTATTTACTTGCATAAAGTCAGAAATATAATTCAGGGCAATATGGTTTTATGTGTTTGCTCCAAGTGTGAGCAAAGCCTCATATACTCATTCAGAAAGTGATTCTATAAGAACCCATATGAGCAAATACATCATTTTATGTACAACTTCTGTTTGGGAGGTGAATTCTTTAGAAAATCAAATGTACTTCCAACAGGAATGGGCAACTCTCACACTTTCCAGTGTTTTGGACAGAGCCTAGAACAAAAATATTTATTTCATACCTGCTGTTAGCATGGGAATTGATTGACAAGGAGCATTGCTAAGGCCAAAAAATTAGCAGGCAGGTATGCTAGAGAATGAAAAGAGAAGAGCTTGAGCATCAGCTTTCACTCATTCCAAGTCTCACCTGCCCACGGGTGTGGAGAGCTGGCAGCAGGTCTTTCTCTGATCTTCCTCTGAACAACAAATCTGCTATCAGGTTGCCCAGTTGGAAAGAAAGGGTTGCACCAGTCCCTTCTAGAAACAATCTAATACACCAAACAAGTTGGATTTCAGTTTTGAGAATTTTTCTGGTTGCTGTTATTGGCTTGTTACTATTAAACTACTGCATTAAACTTTTTTCTAAACATGGGCATGTTTCGAAGCAAAAAATAAACATTACAGCCCTCATTTCCTTGGGAATAAAATAACCTTTATGCCAAGGTTACCAGAATCATTTAGATAAAACAGACACATCAGAACGCACCCATGTTCAGTTTAATCCAGTATTGCTTGCCAAGAGTGCTAGTACAAGACAAGCAAAGTGGGATTTAACAGTCTCTTCCATAAAACTGTCCAAACACCATCCAAGCCACGAGAACTTTTAGCATTCACAGTGTTCTGTATCAGGGAAATCCACTCTTTAATTTAGTGTTAGGGAAACTACAGCCTCTTGTCATCTGCTTTGCACTTACCAGTTGGTGGTTTTCACTCCTAGGTTATATAGAGAAGGAAAACAGAGGACAGGCAGTTCCTCTTCTATCCTCTTAATGGCACTCAACATTTAGGCCTTTGTTGTGTACCCCCTCAGACATGTCTCCAGTCTGCTCTGTGGTTCCTGTGTGACTCAAAACCATCCTAGATTTTTGATTGTCCTTTTTGCCCTTGTCTGAGCCCCTTGCAGTTCTATCATTTTATTTTTGAGATGGAGCAACTAGAAGTACACAGTGTGTTCAAGCTCTACATGCCTCAGGGATTCATCACCATCAGGTGGTGGCAGAGTAACGTTAGTCTTCTGTTTTATATTGCTTTCTTAAAATCCCTAACATTCAATTTCTTCTTCTCTCCTTTTTTTTTTCTTTTTTCCTACTGAATGACTGTGTTACCTCCATGTTTTCAGAGCACAAAACCTTTGTTTCTGGGTGGTAATGATTAGCTCCTGATACATGCAAAATTAGGATTCTTCTCCCATGTACGTTATTTTATGTACATCTTCAGTAATTAGCATCTCTATTTTGTAATTCAGTACTGTGAGATACTTCTACACCTCTCTTACAGCTAACTTTCCCTTTTCACTGCCATAAATTATCAGCAACAAACTGTCACCAAAGTGTGACCTTTTCTAGATCACTTATAAGTTGAGCATCATCAACCACACCTCAACTGCAACTGTGTTCATTCTGAAGTCATCAAGTTTCAAGCCTGAAATTTTATCAAGTCTGTCTTTGTTTACCCTTATTCTTTACTGTGCATGAATTAGTTCTAGCTTATGGAGGTAGGTTGTCAGGTAGTGTGAAAGCAGACACTGACAAGCCCAATCTTCATTCTTTTGGGACTCCTACAGGCATCACTCTTTGGTCTGGGAGGTCAAAAGACAAAGGTACCTGCAGTGAAGCAAGAAACAAAGTTGAGAAACCATCCAGGGAGATAGAGAGCAAGAGATAATGACTTAGAGGAGTGGGACACTGAAAGAGAAAAAAACCTGGACATAGCCTGGAACTGCATGGACCATCAGAGTTTCAATTCCAGAAAATAGCAAAGGGGAGGTAGGGAAACAAAAACAGAGGTAGAGGGAGTCTCCAGAAAGATACTCAGTATCAAAGAACAGAAGAGAAAATCATCCTCCAGAAGCAGAAGAAAAATCAGGTAAGGAAAGGAGGGATTAGTTTAAAGGACAACTGCCCCCAGTATTTCCACTCAAAACAGTAAAGGATGCTATTTTTAAATTTTTTTAATAAGACAGTGTGAGAGAAAAGTGGAGACCTACAGGGTATAAAATCACCAGTTATTCTATTTGCCATTATAACCTGACAGAAATCTCACATCAGCTGACAATGGCTTTGGTAGAAATTGCAGAACAAATGTGTGTGTAGCTCAGCAGTGCTGTAAATTTGTGAAAATAATCTGCAAGTAAGCAGCCTGTAAAAGAAAATGGTTACAATCTTTCCTAAATCATCTCCAAAGGGAATTGCTCATGCTGCATGTACGGACACTGCTTTATAAGGCAGTACTTGTTAGATAACAGTTTTCTCAGCAAGACCCAATGGATAGAAGATGTAATTGACACTGTCAAAAAAACCTGTTGCCTCATTTCTAAACACAGCAGTTGTTCACAAAGCACTGAAATCTGTGCATCTCACAAAACCTCCCTTGGATCTGTAAAATTTGCTCACCAACATTATGCTTAAGTCTAGGGCTGATGTTAAAAATCTTGTTCCTAATGCAGAGCTGTCTCCAAATTGCAGATGAGAAAATCATTTAAGAGATAGCAAACTCCAAGTTGGAGCATGCTTCACATTTTGGTTTTTGTTTCTTGTTAGCTGAATTGATATTTCTTGGCTAGTATTTTTATCTGATTAATTACCAGTGAGCATCAGAGCAATAACTCTAAAGCCTTTGCATCATTCACTGTACAGAGGGTTGTGCCAGAAAAAAACAAGATTTCCAATTATGAGCTGCCAAATTCCTTTAGCCTTGTTACAGGAGATCCACTCAGAATGACAAATTAATTCATTTTCATTGCCAATCTAGTCATTGTCGTCTCCACTGAGACTGTCAATAACTGCCAATTGTGATGCTGAAAATTGTGATATTTTATGAGACAGTTGGCTTGCTTGCTGGTGTCAAGGGATAGGAAGTAGATTTGTCAAATTCACATTGAATTTTTGCCCTACAGAACTGGTAAAATCTTACACCCAAGGAATACTTTCATGTCTAAATATTGAACAATGATCCCAAAAAATGGATCTTAAGAATTGGAAATAACTATCCAAGAAATAAAAAGATGTCTTTTAGAGGTCAAAACTCTCAGGATAAAATTATAAAATCACTGACAAAAAATATGCTGTGATAAATTTTTGCAAAGAAAATTTATAAAACAAAATTCTTTAACTGCATGAATTAAAAAAGAAAGAGTCAGAAAAAACCCCAACAAGCAATAAGAAGTAGGTGAATAGGAGTGGAGTAACAATGAGATGGAGATTAACGATACCTGAGATATGGTCTTCAAACTAAATCAATAGTCTACATTAGTTTCTCAAAAATTATGAAGTTAGCAATATGGGGGATGGTGAGTGGAAATGGGGTCTGTGGAAATAGAAATTAATTCATTTTAAGTGGAAGAAAGATTGTAAGATTTAAACGGGAGCAAGAGTGGGGAATAAACAAAAATTAACTTGATAATCTCCATCCCGGTGTTCTGAGAAAATTGATATTCACAATAGCTTTTACAGCTACAATAATGTGAATGGCTACTCATAGAACTGATTTTGTAACAGTACCTGTGAAATTATGTGCCACAAGTTGTCAGAGTTGCTCTGCAAAGTTCAAAGGGAAAAACCCATTCTTAACATAAACAGCAAACTTTTTTTTTCCCTGAATAAATCAGGTAGCCCCCTGTACACATGTGCAATGTCTTATATCTATTGCCATTACAGTGCTTAGCAGTTTGGGTTCAGTGCAGATCCCTGGTTTATCTCTAACCTCTGTTTATCTCTCATCTCAGCTATGCAAAGATTAGTTTCTGTGAACATTGAGATGGATCATCTCTGCAGACTGCTAGCATCTTGTCGCCAACTCCTTCAGCTTCACAAAGGCTGAACTTCAGAAATTTTGTTGGCCTTTTTCCATCTCAAGTTCCTTCACTCACAGCCTGTCTTCCTAAAAGATATTTCATGCTCTGTCAGGATCCTGGACAACAGAGCTGCTTTTTTCTCACACTGAAGAGGATCTGCTTGGCTGGCACTGCTTGCTGCCTAGCAGTGGGAGACGATATTGTGTGTCTCACGTATGGAGCTGTCTCTAATTAACCAAATGTCTGTGGCTCCAAAGATAAATGTGGGTGCTGGGAGCCTCAGCTCTATGATATGTCTGTGTGCCATCTTCAGCATCTTGGTCCTGGGCTGAAGGAAAATGTTTTTCTAATTTCTTGTTCTCGGTGGAGTTTCAGTGCTTGTCAAGCAAGAGGAGTGTTTTATCAGTTGTCCTAGTATTTCAGGCATTATTTCTGGCAAAAGTTTCTCACTCTTTTCTCAACAAGAGAGTCAAAATCTTTACCTTTATAATCACATCTGTATTTCCAAATATCAAGATAATTATATATGCAGAATATCTCTGCCTAGGAGACAAGTATACTTTGCCACTGAACTCCATGCTAATACGACAAATTTGTTCAAGTTTTAAGGCCTGTTTTCCTGTTAAGCTCTCACTTTTTTTTTGCTGTCCCAAATCCTCATTATCAACTAGTATTTCACATGACAGTGAGAACTGCATGTTTCAGCTAACTGAATCAATCTACAGATTTATTGAGGTAAGAATTCACAGCCTTACAGACTTCTGTGTGGATCATCATACATCTCTGTGTGTAACAAAGGCCATATCTAAGTACACATATGCATTATCAAGCTGTGGAAAAGTGGGTCAAGACAATCATATGGGACAAGGACAAACTAATGTATCAGTCAGGTAATTAACATTCAGCATTGAGGTGTATTTTCCCATCATTTTATTACACTAGGACTCTGACATCCCTCAGTACAAATGCATTTATCCTGCAGGATAACTTCTCCTTCATTTGGAAATCCGAACTCATTATTTCAGCTACTGATCCACTCAGTGCTTTTCTTGTTTAGTACACCTTTGTCTGCCCCTTCAGGTACCTTCCTCTTCTTTTCTGTCCAGCCCTCTGCTGCAGGTGTCACCGAGGCCATGGAGGCAGAGAAAAGCCAAAGGCTTACACCACTGAGTATCACGTTCACATTCTCTGAAAAATCCCTTCACCCAGGATTTTTCTCCTGGGAAGCTGAGAAGCATTAGAGAAAAATGAAAACAATAATTATCTCATTGGCTTCTCCTCTGTTTGGTTCATGTAGAATGTGTTTGGAGATGGTTTACCAACAGGTGATTGTTTCATTGGTTTCTGGTGTGTGTTTTGACTCACTGGCCAGCTGGGGCCAAGCTGTGTCGAGACTCTGGACAGAGTCACGAGTTTTCATATTATCTTTTTAGTCCTCTGTAAGTATCCTTTCTGTATTCTTTAATATAGTTTAGTACAGTATTCTTTAATATAATATAGTATCATAAAATAATAAATTAGCCTTCTGAGAACATGGAGTCAGATTCATCATTCCTTCCTCCATCTGGGGGCAATGCAAATACAATAACTGAGGCCTCTGCATCCCGCTTGAGGGCAGGATCAGGACTAAGAATGTACATGGTGGCAGCTGAGCTATGACCCTATTTCCCCCTTTTGTACTTCACATAGGACAAAGAGGGTGCCTTTAATGGGGAGTTGAGCATTATAGCATCTCAAATGTCATCCATTAAATATTTCCTCGTATGTATCTTTCAGCACCATTACTGAGGTGTTTTTGAAAGGCTATAGCACAGGTTTCTATAGATTGGTAAGTTACAATTAAACTGAAGGATCATAGAGAGGGCAATGCCAAAAAGCTTGATGAGAAGAGGTATACATAGTAGAATAAGGAATTAATAATATTCCATTGAAGACACCATATGTCCTTCCAACAGCTAGTCATCTTTAATAAAAGAATTTAAAACAAGACTAGTTCTCAATGTGAGTCTGCCAGATTTAGAAAGAACCTTCATTTTGAGAACAGCATTTTTAAAACATTCAGAAGAGGAAGGAAAATAACACAGTGCTATTATAAAAACTAGCAATAACAGGAGCTAAGGAAAAATTCTTAATTATTAATTTTGTCCTAGGAACAGTTCTTATGAAGTGTTAATAATACCTTTGAGCTAAAGAGAGGACTGAGAAAAAATGCTGTATGTGTAACTGCACATGTGATATCAAAAATTATTTTATCTTTATCATTTCAAAATACCAGATTCATCAAAACTGAAAACATTTTCTGGAGGTGTTATAATTGCAGAATTTTTTCCCTTTGAATTGGGATTAAATTTTTGATCCAAATGAGAGAGACAAGCAGAAACTATTCCCCAAGTGACTGTTGAACTGGGACGTGGAAGCCACAGGTGCAAGTTCCTGTCTGTATCAGACAGAAGGAATTTCACTATGGAGCAAGTATTTCATTTCACATGAGTGCCTCCAGTATTGCTATTCTGAGAATAGCTCTTTTTTTATGTTTTACATCAAGGGAAAAAGTGTTTCAAACTCTCTTGATCTTTTTCAATATGGAATGAACACAAATTTCAAAATCTCCCACTTCTGTTTTTTTCCCTGAACTTGATTTCTCATTTTTCAACTAGCTCTACAATCACATGGTCCATCTTATATTTTACTGCCAATCTTACACATGTCATAAACAGAATCTCCAGCTACAGAATGAATTATTTATATGAAGGGAGTGAATCCCAGAACATTGCAAGTTTCCTGCATGAATACTTTTGTGCCTCTCGTTTGTCACACACTTCATCCCATATTTGGCTCTTGTCAGATTGAGAGCAAAGGCCACGAGTTGCTGCCCCAATAGGAGCATCTTCTCTTCCCCTTTTTTTTCAGAGCCCAGAGGACATAAAAATATGACACTGCTATGCTAGGATTGCTTTAATACCCCCCTTGTGTCTGCCCTCTCCCTGTGCTTGAGGGGAAGTAGGGAAGATGGAAAGATTTGTTCTCTCTTAATGTCTTTGCTCATGGGTAGGGTAAGTTCTGGCACATCACCCACATCTGCTTGAACATCATGCTATGGTTTGTAAAGGTGCTATGTGGGCACAGAGACAGTAAGTGGAACAGCTTTTACATTTTCCACAATTTCTATGCATTTTATTCCCTTAAATGCGAAGGAGATTTTTTTACAATTTAATAACATTTTACTGTTTGTCATTAAAGGTCTTTTTATTCTTAGTCCTATAAAATTATCTGATTCAGCACTCAGAGTGCTCATGAGATGTGTGGCTTGCAGAAGACCCCAAGGTGTCAGTTCTTCATTGCACAGAAAGACAATATGTCTGAATTATCCCTTTTGAATTGCAGTATTTTCTTCCAGAACTGCAGATCTGGAAGAAGGGTCTGTAGAGAGCAGGAAAACCTGTGAGCTATAAAAAAGTTCCTAATGAAAAGCAGCGGAACTGCAGAAAACAATCTTGGAAGATAAATACCAATTATGGAGGGTATCTCCTTTCAGCAACACCAGGAACAAAGCAATATAAATTACACACAGAGGAGAAATAAATCTAACTTTAATTAGGTCAGAAGTTCATGTGTCTGTAATAATGAGCTTCACAGACGCTGCTGCCTCTTATGTTCTACCCCTGCTCCTCCCCAGCTCCAGGATGTGGCTCCAGGTTTTAGATGTGTCTCACCAGGAGCTCCACAACCTGTTGCCTGCAATGGCCCTGGTGCATCTCTAGAAGGCTTTGAGTGCTTTTTCTGCCTTAGCTGGCAGGAGCAAAGCCTTCTGGGATAATTAGTGCTGCTTCAATTGGACAGGTAGCGGATGGGAAATAAACAGGTTCAAGAGCTCAAGGGACATCCGTGTTGCTGTAGGCAGGGAGGCAGTGGAAAATAAATATAGCTAAGCAGTTGGAAAAATATTTATTTATTTATGTTCCTTTCCTTTTGAGATGTGAGATGAGGACCAGCCCCAGTATGAACTCATTTTTTTTCCTAAGCAGTTGCCAGCTCTCTCCAGCACTTGAAAATCGCATCCCACGTAAGTCCATGGCACAGTGATGACCCATTTGGAAATGCTTTTCCTTATTGTTAACTGTGAAAGGAGATAATTTGTTACATAAATAATGAATTAGATGTGTATTAATTTAGAACTGCTTGTCTGAATGGTTTGCAAAGCAGCTGTGTGATTTTAGGCAGTCATATGCTGTCAATTAACAACTTATTCTAAGCCAAATCTGTGTAAGCTTATTATGTGTATCACACAGTGTGGAATTTCTTCATAGGTTTTACTAATTCTAGCTGTATACTATTGGCTGCATAGTAGTTTTAAACTGCTAAAGATTAGTAATAATCCCAGTTAAATTACTGACGGGCAGAGGAAACTTCCAGTTGCATTCCAGCTATTAATCTGCTAGTGATACTTTTCATGTTCTTGAGAAGTTGGGAGACCTCATTAAAATCCCCAGGGTTTTTTTATGGAAAACTTAATACAAGTCCAGAAACACAAAATTATGACAGAATATTCATAATACATTACCAATATTTTATTCAATTAAGGGAGGGAGCTTTTAAGTTCATAGTTAGACAAGCATCATGACTTATACTTACAAGCCTGATTGCTATCTGTCTTTCCAAAAGAAATATGCCCCAAAATTTCAAAAGATTGATCTTGTGTCCTTAGAGAAGTTGGAAATATCTGAGAGAATTAAATATTTTTTAAAAATATGCTTAGAAGAGATTACTTGAAACCTCTGACAATTTTGTTTTATTTTTTAAGTGTATTATATATGAAAACAATAATTCCAAATTTTGATTATTCTGATGCTATTAAAAAATAGCAAGACCTTTAATCAATCTTGAGGGGCTGCCTCTCAGCAGTAAAATTATTGATAGCCTCTCTTAACAGTGCAAGTTTTCTCTACTCAATATTTCTAAAAGGATTGTCCCAAACTTCCCCTTAGTATTTGCAATATACAGCACTGTATAGTTTTGACTGAAGTACATAAGGATGATCATATCTGGGTTTCTGCAAAACTGTTATACTGTTCCTTCTCTAAGAATGTGGTCATTGCTAAGGAAAAAAAAAAAAAAAAAAAAAAAAAAGGCAAACTTTTATGTAAACTTCAGGGCCTTTTTTGCCACAAAACTTTGGCCCAAGCTTGTGGAGCTTTAAGCATTTTTACAGGAAGAATTCCTCAATCTGTGTATCAAGTCCTTAATAAAATCACTTATATTGAAACTTGTTCCACTAGAAAAATTATGCAGAAGCTTGACTATGAGTCAGGCAAAACTCAAGTGCCTCAAGCCTGTGTATTCCTGTGTTTTCCAGTGTCATGGCTCCCCAGCTTCTCACTCACATCATCTGGGCACCTGACCCACAGCTAAGCGGGAGCATGAAAACCTTTGTGTCATCACTAGGAAATGCATCCTACTGTAAAGAAATTTCCCTATTAACAAAATTCTGCTTCTCCCCCAGTGGAAGTAAGCTCTGTCTTCCATTCAACACTTTTTGAATATGCTCAGTCCTGACTGCTTTACTCTTCTTCATCTTGATGCTCCTTACTTTCTTCATTCCCTCTCTTCTCCATCTGAGGTTTTTCTTCTATTACCTATCCAGCTCCATTTTTCTCTCAAAAAAAATATCTATCAGCTCCTTCAGAGACAAATCAAATTTTTCAGCTCTGAAAATCAGTATTTCTCCTGTCCAAACACATGAAGAAAAAAATTTTCCTCTCAAACAAATATTTAAAAAAAATAGAATAGGAAAGCCTGCATAAAAATTTGCTCAAAATGTCTTTGGGATGAAGCTACCTGCAGACAAATTTAGTCAACAAACTTAGTTTATTTAGTGCCAAATTTGGTGCCAGTGTAACCACTCTGGTCACTCCCTTAGTAGAGTAATTCAACTGCAGTTAAGTGGGCAAAATTGCTGATAACATGATATAAGAGTAAACAGAACTGCCATAAAACTGAGAGGCAACAATTTTTAAACTTGATGAAAGTATTTTCTTGTGCAAAAAAATGCTTCACACACAGTTTCCCTTGGACTGAGATAACATTGACACCAAGAGCTTAGAGCAAGACAGAGAAATACAGAAATGATTCCTACATAGAGTGTGAACATCCAATTACATCAGACAGATTTCAGATCAAGACTTCAGTGACTATTACCTGATCTATCAGTCAGACCAGGATACAACTTTCCTAACAGCAGATCATTTCATGATTTTCCATAACAGAACTTTCTGAACCTTCTCTGAACCATTTGGCCGGTCACAGAGGTACACAGAAAAGGTAGTAACTAAAATAATATTATTATTTATTTAACTGTAAGCAAAAGAAGCAGCCTCATATTAGATCACAGGTGGATATTTCATGTATGTTAGGAAAAATCACAAAGATTCATCCTGACTTTTTCAAGTCAAATTCTTCTTCATAACTAAAATGAGCTACTCATCCATTGGATTTTTTTCTTTCTGCATCCTTCTTTTCCCAGTTTGCATTTTCTACCTCTCCCTGCCTCTACCTGTCTAGTATAACCACATACTCTATTTCTCCCCTCAAACTGGCAAATTCTGATTCCTCAGCTAAGTTTCTCTAGTAAGCAAAGCAGCCAGTAAAATTAATAACATTTTCATAGCATTTCTTTTTAATTCATTCTGTTGCTTAATTTGCTTATATGGTTCTGCAGTTGAAGAAAAGGGATAAAATGTCAGACTATTGTACAGATCCAAACCAGCCCCTTTGAACTCTGATTTTACAGCAGAAGCATCAAAGAAGAATTGCTACTCCAAGGCTTTTTATCAATAGAAACTGTAAGAAAGAAATGATAAAAGAACATATTCGCATTCTTACCTCAATTTCCCATTCTAACTTCAGGAAGCTCCTATTGAATTTGATGCTGTAGGATTAAGCCTTTGGGCCCAGATCCTCAAAGGTACTTAAATGTTGCAAAGCTAACTTTTATTCCCCCTGTGACCTCATGGATTTCTCAACCCAAATACAACTTCCCAGGCAATGAATATTAAGAGTGATTTTTTTCATTCCTACTGAAAAAAAAACCAAACTCGGAAATCACCAGAGCAAGGATCTGCTTAAATTAGCCGTGTCTGAAGAGCAGACAAGTGGGACTAGACAGTCACCTGCCTCTGCAGTAGCTCAGGTTGACCTAAATAGCACTCACCTCCACCTATTTTCTGGTTTTTTTGGCTTGCAAGGGCTGATTGATGTCTGTACATACGTAAGAATGATTGACATGCCCAATCTGACTCCTAAGGAAACAGGAGGTAAAGAGGTAGAATGGGAAGGAATAGAATAGAATAGAATAGAATAGAATAGAATAGAATAGAATAGAATAGAATAGAATAGAATAGAATAGAATAGTTGTCAGTTGGAAGTGACCTACAATGATCATTGAGTCAAACTGCCTGACCAGGGCCAATTCACCTGGGTGATCTGATGCAGGCGTGTTGATTTTAGAGCCAACTTACTTAGTTGTTACATATCTATCCACAGAGTTGCACCGTTCAATGCAGGTCTCCTGTTGTAGACCACTGTCTACAAATTTTGACATGTAGGTTGCAAGACAGCAGACAGCCCATGACTAGACACCTCAGTTGACCAGTAAGAAGGTAACACTCAAGCCCTTGCCTTGGAGATTAAAATTTGATCTAACCTAAAGCCAAGTTTGGGCTGAGGCAGGGATCTCAGCCACTGTTAAAGCTCAGGTTGACCTCAGCATTTAGGCTGCATAGTGTCTGGTCACTAGTCAGCCCACCCACAGGATTTAAACACCCATCCTGTCTAGTGGCAGCTTGCCAGGGATTTTGAGCATTTCAGTGGGCTGTGTGTGTATGGGAATGATGAAGAAATACCCTTGGGGATCTGGGCCTCAGTTTCACTAACCTGGAGAATCTGTTTTCTCTTTCCGGTCCACTGTGATAATTCAAGGGCAGGACACTCTTGTCTTGAGTGTGGACACGCATCATCATGATGGAGACTGTGGGTTACCATCATCACCCTTGTTGGTGTAGGGCAGGACATCAGCCCTCAGCCCCCCACTCTCCCCTGCCCTTGCAGAGCACTTGCTTCTCTGGCTCCCTGGTGTGAGACATGAAATAGTGGAACCGAGTAGTATTGCAGCTGCAGAGGGATAAAAGATTTCCAGCTGTATCTAACCTGCTGCTGCCTCAGATTCCCTCCCCAGCTGCATTTGTCAGGCCCACCATCTTTCACTGTGCTCCATCACCTCTCACCCTTCTCTGTTGCTCCATTTTTATGGAAATTCATTTATAAAAGGAAGACAGTTATATTTATAATGTAAAGCATGCTGGAATACTTAATCTTTCACTTCATTTTTTTTCAAGTGTGCCTTACTCAGACGTGGACTGATAAGACGACAAGTGCTAAAACAATCTGTGAAATGATGCATGGACTTTTAAGCAAATTAATAAGTGCCTTGGAGCAAAGATATATATAATCACAGAAAAACCTGACTCTTTTCATAGGAGATATATCCTTGAAATACTGTTTTATCTGGTTAATTAGAGTTGGGGGTGGAAACACTGGCTTTCACGAGATTAAAGAGAAAACTTAAAATATTCAGATGGGAATTTGTTTTATATAATATACTACATACACACTTAAATATGAAAGTTTGATCCTTTAATATTTAACCAATGGACAGTCCACTGAGACATCTCTTTCATTTCCACTGGGGTCCTGGTACAAGCACCAGCTAGTTTTAATAGACATCACACATTTTTAAAAAAATAGGTGCAGTTAAGACACAGTTCAGCTAAGAGCCATGGGGCACAATATGTTGCATGGGTCAAAAGCGCACGTCCTAAAGGAACTAGTGAACTAGAACAGTGTCTTTGTTATTAATCCGGAAATTGCATTTTTAGAACATATATTGCTGACTATATAAGTCTCCTTTTTTTTTCTTTTCTTCCAGTAATTTCTTTTTTCACATGAACAGAGCAAACATCTCTCTTTGTTCCTTATAAAGATCTTTTAACTTTTCTGTTCCAGCTAGAAAGTAACAATCCCTTATGCATCTTAACATTTATATTTATGCAGGCTACAAATGTCCATGCTCATACTGAAGCCAGACATTTTTAATACACACTTCCATCTGCCAGCGACCTGCCTGTGACCTTCTTCAGAAATGAAAGGTAACTTGGCTAGCTCTATTTCTGGTCCTTCTGAAAAAGGATTGTCAGGTCAAATTGTGACAGTTTAAGTGTGATGTCTGATATTGACTGCTGTCCAGCAGGGACTGTAAGCGCTGCGTCTCCCACTTCATTCAGGACCTTACTATTGACTTGCACTATTGTCTTAAGGTTAGTCTTTTATCTCCTATGCTTCCAGGCAAAGAAATAAGTGGCACTGGAGCAAACTGCTGCACCACAGCCCAGGGACACTGCTCTTGTGGAGCTAGTGGCTGCATGACTTTAATACCCACACTTTAGATGACCACTCCACAGTGTTTCAGAGACAGCTGTAATTACTATTAAATCATGTTTCTGTAGCTCAATTTTAAGAAAAATAACTTTTCCAATATACCTATTTCTCTGTATACCTCTGTTTGCATGTGTATACTTTGGACAAAATGGGACAACTTCTTTAAAGGAGAAGTCCTTGTACAATAAGGCAAGAAAGTAAGAGACATACTAAAAATCAAGAAAACAAAGAAACAAAAATCTAAAAAATACACTGTTGAATGCCTTTTCTAACTGTATGTTATTGCTAAAATATACATTATTATAATAGATATTATTTCTCTTTTTTCTTCCCCTTTCCACCCTCCAGGGTAGTCAAACCACTTTCATAACACCATATTTGTGCTTGCCAATCTCTTCCCAGAGCAGTGCATGTTCTCATGGTTATTTCACTTCCAACTCAAATTTTTTACATAAAAACTAAATGTGGGACATTAAGAGATTTGAAGTAGTCCTTCTAATGGAGTAGGAACGTGAAAGAACTTGCAGATGCAGAGGATCTCTGCTGGTTAGTGCCCAGGGTCAATAGCAAAAGTACAGAGAGCAAAAACATCTTTACACACCTATCCTTTTTTTCAATTTAGTGGATCTTCTACATAAATAAAACAACTGGATTTAAAAACTGAGTCCTTCAAGAACTACAGAATTTGTTTTGGTCTGATCTTTGATGCAATTCAGTTTAGCAGTAGAATAGTGGAATACCAGACTCTTCAAAATACGCAAGTTATTTCTAATTCATAAATGTCTTGTGAGTAGACACCATTTGAAAAATAGTTTGTAAATCAGCTGTGCTACTATTTCTATTGCATTTAATTGGAATGATTTTTATTTGGACTGCAGATACAGCTTCAGTTTAAGTGGGTGGCATTGCACCATCTGCCATATTTTATCCCAGGATAAAACCATATGATTTAATTTTTCCTGTCCACTTTTCAGGTACAGTTTCTCACTTAGATTATTCCATAGCTGGTATTTTCTCTCCTCTCCTTCTCTCAACATGAAACTCTACCCAAGCCTTGAGGAAATCTGTGCTGAAACAAATATATCAACTGTGATTTTTTTTTAATCTGGATTTTAGCAAAAGAAAAGTTGAAAACTCCTGCCTCATTCCACAAATGAAAACTTCGTTCAGTGTTGGCTTAGAATAGCTCAGTCTTGTTCAAAGAGATTAGCAACAATGGGTTTTCAGTTTTTACAATGTTAAGCCATGATTAATCTAAACATATTTTAATGCTCCTTGAAGCACAGTATTATTTTCCTAATCCCAAGTTTGCCTCATTGATCCCATCCTTGCTTATTTTTCCCACAACAATGCAATTTATACAAGACTGTAGCTATATTTTTTATAGTTAAGTCAGAAATTTATGACGATATTGATGATGAATGTAGCTGTAAGAGTCGATAAGATAGAAAGTTAGACCTCTTTCTAGGCCTCCAAACATCCCCATCACCCAGAAAAAATACTGAGAGCTAAAGTGTTGCTGTGATAATTTTCTACTTCCTTGGGATTCTTTAGTATTTACAGATGCTGTACATATGCCATTTCATATTAGTGAGAAGAAAAACAGTTAACAAGATGTCATAAGGTACTAGTTAAAAATTTTGCTCACTAATATGCCATATGTAAAAAAGAACAAGATTTCAGAATGATGCAGAGATTTTCTTGCATTTTGAATTATACCAGGGTATTTCCAAGAACCCGGTCTTTAAATATTTTTTCATTTCTTAATGAAGCCTAGTTTCTATTTCTGAATAGACCTCATTATCTGAAACAGTAATGGAAAAGAATGTGATAGTCACAAAATATACCTCCAGGCTCACAAAGTATCTCTAGAAATAAAATGTTTCCTCACAATTTTTTTTAACATTTAAGACCTATATTAAAAAACAAATGTATGTTAATGCTAAGGGTTTATTCATGGCTCCTGTTTAAAAGTAAAAAGTTCAAATGTGTTTGTTAAATGTTTCCTATGGCTGATGCCTCCTAATATCTGCAGCATCCACCAAAACCACTGTGAAGGTCAGGACACAGGCATTATTTAGTCTCTGTTTTTAATGTGCAGGTTGTAAGCAAAATCAACCTCATGAAAAGAGCTGAAAGTTTCAGAGATTTTACTTTGCATTAAATTTTCAGTGGTTTCTCAGTAAGAACAAATCATATTCTTATCTGTTAATGTTCCTACTTCCAGACTGCACTCCTTTCCAGACTGCACTCCTTTACCATAAGTTATCTTTATTGCTGCTTAAGGCTTTATACTCCCCAACAATATTTAGGGAACCCAAAACACATTTTTTAACCTTTCTGTGTAAATGTAATACCCGTCCTACCCACCACTGCTCCTCCAGTGACTGTACAGATTTTTTTAGCAGGCAAGATGTTTTGCAGGCAGGATGTTTTGGCAAGCTACTGTCCTCTGAAGATTGAGTACAGCCATGCTACATGTGGCCCCAGGTGTCTCTCCAGTGCCATGGTCAGATGGATAGGAAGCAGCTCCTGGCTTTAGGGTGACTGGAGCAGGCAGGTGCCCAGGCTGCCCTTCCCTTTCCCAGGACAAGTGGCAGCATCCATACACTCCATCTGGTCTGTCACCAATTTGCTCCCTGTCAGAGTCTGGCATCTCTGTGGCTGATGTTCCACTCCTTCGCCCATGGAGGATGGCAGAGTTGTCATACCACAAGAAAACCTCCAGTGACACTTGAGTCAGGACACCTGATAGGAAAAAAAATGCTACCTACATGGAGTAATAGCCCATCTCCTACTGGTGAGGACTCCTAGCTTTTCCAGGGACTTTTTACACTGAGGTGAACAAGGAGACCTCTGTGGTTGCCAGCTACATATGGGCCTATTCTTGAATTTATTTGCTTTCTTGCAACATCTGCTCATATTCAGAGAGAGGAATAACCCTCAGGGAGCTGTAATACCCTCCCCCAAGGCTAACAGCAGTTATGGGAAGGCTCTGGAGTTTCCATTCCCTGCAGGAACAAGGAGGGTGGGGATGCAAACCAAACTGCAAGGACACAGGCAGAGCCTGGGCAGATGGGTCTTCTCTTTGTATATCCAGAGAGACCATGCTCACTCCCAATTATCCCAGTAAACACATCAGCTTTCCAATCCTTAGAAGAAAAATTCCAGCCAAGATTTTTCAGAGCTGATCAAATTAAATTTGAGGGTATAAGAGGTTCAGAGGTTTTAGAAATAGAATACATTATTTACAACTAGAAGAATTTATTATTCAAACCGTTCTATCAATGCTAAAAGAATATTTAATAACTAATGTATTAAATCCATATTTTATGAATAGTCAGATAATTTTGATTTCTTTTTTCCTTTTGTCAACTCGTTTAAGTGCCATGATGAGAAATAGCTTATTAAGTTCGTGTCACAGATAAGAGTTCTATTTTCTCTTCACAGCTCAGAAGCATGCCAAAATAAAAATGAATAACGAATATTTTTCATACCTTAACACTTTTATTCTTAAAGCTTAATGCAGTGTTTGTGAAAATTAAAAGTAAAAATATGTTTAGTATTTAATTACTGCATTCAAAGTTCATGTCTTGGATGGCCGTTGAGAAGGTAAAAATCTATTCCACTCTAATGTCAGCTGTAAATGTGAGCAGAACTGCCAATATTATCAATTTCAAAAAAATGTTGATAAACATGTGAATGATCAAGTCTTTGCTGTCCTGAAAAGAAGAAGTAGCAACTATTTCACATATCAAAAGAACCTTTTAGGAGATTAGAAATCACAGAAGTGCCAAATAGAAATAGAGTGCAATAATCTGTAATTATAAACTGGATATCATTTTATTAAATGCTTTACACATTTCACAAAAAAATTCACAGAACCATAGAATGGTTTGGGTTGGAAGAGACCTAAAAGATCATCTAATTCCAACCTCTCTGTCGTGGGTAGGGACACCTTTCACCAGACCAGGTTGCTCAGAGCCACACCCAGCCTGGTGTTGAACACCTCTGGTGATGGGGCAGCCACAGCTTCTCTGGGCAACCTCACCACCATCGCAGTAAATAATTTTTTCCTAACACCTAATCTAAATCTGCCCTCCTTCAGCTTAAGGTCATTTGCCCCTTGTTCTGTCTCTTCATACCCTTTTGAAAAGTCCCTCTCCAGCCTTCATGTAGGCGCCCTTTAGGTACTGGAAGGTGCTCTAGGTTCTCCTCGGAACCTTTCCTTCTCCAGATCGAATGTCCCCAACTATCTCAAACAGTAAGAACAGTAAGAGCTGAGGGTGCAATATTTTCCTGTTTCTATATACTGCAGCATCTTTTTTATTTGTTTGTTTCTTTTTATGCTCTCTTACAACACTTTTTTTCATTTATTTGATTTATTGCACTCACCACTTTCAATTTTGACTTTCATTTTTGTTCTAATATCTGAAAAATTTGCAACTGCAGTGTCTTTAGAATGTCTTTTCTTCTGAAACAGACAGGATGCAGCTTGTCCTGCCAAGTGGACCTAAAGTTTATTAAATATGTTGTATATATAATAAATGTACTATAAGATAAAGGTCTCTTTGTTGTTGCAACAAGGAGTGCTGACTTATTCCAGGAACCATTTTATTAATAGTTCTCAGCCTGATTGAAAGTAATGGTTCAAGGAGTTACCAAGTGAGCATTCTATGAGCAACAGTCACTGTATTTTGTTTAAGAGTGGAAGAGGGCTGTCAAAAGCAAAAAAAAACCAATTTTTCTTGCTTTCTGTACTCTGGGAACCCTCTGGAGGGAGAGCTGCACCTTGCTGGACACAAGCAGCACAAAACGCTTCTACGACATGGCAGGGAACTGACATGGAAGCCTGCAGAAGGAGAAGGGATTCAGCACAGGAAGGAGCCTGTGTTCAGAAGAAAGCAGACCTCCCTCTGGCATTATGGAAAGAAAAAGGTTTTCCTAAGCAAGGAGTTTGAGCAAACTAAGGTCCATTGACTATTCCTGATCTGAAAGGCAACTGAAGGGATCACCTTGCACTGTAGGGGTATGACAGGCGGGGAAAAAGGAATTCAGATATTTGTGTTCAAGACCTATTTAATATGTGTTAACTGACAGATCCATGATCTCCCTATACAAAGAATTATGTCTTTCTAGTGAAGCAAATTTGTTCTCTGATAAAATCTGTCTTTAGAGCCAGGGAGATATTTAGTGCTCCTGAATGACTCATTGAGGAAAGGGTGAGCTTTCCCGCACTCCGGCCAGTCCAAGGTTTGGCATGTGTAGTCTGTGTTTATTCTCTGCAAATGGTTTGCCTGCAGTTAAACCTGGATATTTTTTGCACCTTACACACTTCTGAACAAACAAGAGGTTGGACAGCAGCATGTCTGACATGTCTGTGATGATCTGTATGGCTTGAACTATAGCACAGCTTGTGGTGGAAAAAGGTGATGTGAGTCATATACTCAATTTAGGTAAGCTATATTATTTATCAAAGAGTACATTTTTTATAATTTCATGTTTTATAATTTTATTTTTTAAATTTTATATTTTTATAAAATATTATTTTTATAATATTATATAATTTCAATTTACAGAAAAATTTATCATTTTTATATTAATTTTGATAATATAAACTTACAGCAGAAAATATGGCTGTTACTCATTTAGACTGTCACAGCCCTTACTTTTGCTCATCTACCCACCTGCATAAAACCACAATTTATCTGATGTTATTTGCATCAGACCCCCACATTACAAAATCTTGCTTACTTCAGACCTGAAAAATACTGACTCAAGGTTAAACTGGAGGAAGATATAGGATCCCACTCCTTCCTTAGCCCATTTTGTGAATGACTAATTAGAGGTATGTCAGAAAGCCCTCTTCATGGGGAGGAAGCAGCAGTGGGCAAACATAGTCATATTTGGTGTTCTACTGTATTTCTGCTTGTATTAAAACACACCACATTGCTAGGTTGCTCCAAAGTTGACCAAGTTACTGAGTTCAAACTGAGTATTTTACCCCCTTTTTAGCAAGCCACAAGACTTGCTCAGTATCAGTATCAAATCAGTATCAGTATCAACTCAGTATCATCTGCAAATTTTATCTATATATCTTTTCTTTTCTTAGTAGATTTTCTTCCAGAAAAATTATCAAATTGCACGGGTCACACAGAGCTGAAGAATCAACTGGCAGTCAGTAGTCCTTCATACTTCCATACATATATATAAAAAAGAAAACTTTTAATGTGGAAGAATACATGCTCGAAGGCTCATAGTAACCGCTCTTACTGAAAACATTATCTGAAAACATTATACTGCATCAGTACAGGTGCTTTTATCAATTGTATTTGTGCTCTCTTCAAGAAAAAAAACCTACCAGAACTCCACTCTAATATTTTCAGGACAATTTACATCCACCAAGATGATTTTTAGCACTTTCAGTTCTGTCCTTCACCTCCATGTGCGCAAGGTTCAGCATATCACCACCAGGATGATCAGTCCAATGCCTGGATTTGATGACTCTTTATTAGGGCATTGTGGGACCAGGTGCATTGTCCTGATGGCCACCACAGCTTCAGAAATCTCCCAGATGTCTCTCCATCACACCCCTGTGCACCTGGAGAGCACTCTGCCTTGTGTCTCTGCTGGACAATCAGCATGAAGAGCATATGGTAGTTTGCACTTTTCTTATTTATATTTGCTGTTGTTTATATTCATGCTTATTGCTTATTTTATTTTTTGAATTTTTTTTTATACAAGATGTACGATATTAAAGTTACTTTAGTTTATTAAGGTTACTCTAGTTTATTTATTGCCCCTCTGCATAAAGTACTTGCAGAAAACCTTTCTGAATTCTACCAAGAAAAGAATAATAAACCAATATTTGCTAGTACATGCTGTTTCTAATATAGGCTGGTCAGTGAAGAAAATATATGTAATAGGTGATAAAATGTCCTTTGATTCTTCATTTCTGAGGTTTTTCAATCTGCAAGTTGTCTTTTGTCCTTCACAAAAGAGGATACATACACACACATTTCCTGTATTTTTTTCATAAAACATATCAGAACAGGAGATGATTGGTATAAGGTTGCCTTGCCAATTTACATGTATCTTGGACAAAATATTTTCCAGCCAGAGCACTGTATGTTTAGGGCTTCTATTGTTTGTTACTCTGCCCTGGTGGAAATACACACATCTGTTTGTATTTGCGCACATTTGTAGTTACCACTCAGTATCTGTTTCTCTGCTGTTACAGGATATTTTGATGCTGTTTAAATCAGAGCCAAAAAGCATATCCGTACTTATTTGAAGAGTATCTTTTCCTATAATGTTTATTCTGTAGTTTTCATTTAATTTCACACAATTTCCTCAAAGCTTCTTTTTCTATGCTTGAAGTGTCTTTCCACCTAAGATATTCTTTTTATGCCTTGCACCTATGGTGCGTTCAAAATAACTAAAATAATGTAAGTTCTTATCATTTTGGTTGATTCATTTGATCAGCATACACCAATTTAACTGCTACCATTATATTTCAAGAATTTATGTTTTAGTAAGGCACAAATATTTCTAAAGAAACCCCGACATTTTACAAACCTACATGCTTCTAGTCTTACAAAGAAATTACAAAACTATCACAAACACTACTAGAAAATACTTTGCTATAGATTTCTACTACTTTGTTCACTTCTAAACATTCTGTGGACCGTGTTCAGCAATAAATAACTACTGAGACTATCTGTTCTTTTCTGACTGAAATTGTGTAGAGCTCTAATTTTAGGAAGTGCATTTGACTGTGTTAGATTAGTATAAAACCAAGCAGTGCATGACTAGCATTCTGAAAGACACTGGTAATAGTGGCTCCAGTATAATACAGCCGTCACATGACGTCCAAAACATACAGTCATTCACAAACTACATGTCTAGGATTTGGCTATTGTGTTCTGACTATAGCTGCAAGTCCCCTCAGAACAAGGTCAGGTTTGTAGAGTATGAGAGATCTCCTCTGTCATTTGGCCAGTTTATCAAGCAGAGGATGTTATTTTGCCCTGAAACACATTTACTGCATTTGCCACAGGTTCTGCTGAAATCAATGACAATTATACCTGAAGTCAAGGAACAGACTGCTCCCATAGTATTTATGAATCATGATGGAAAGAAATGAGGAGTATGCACTACAATTGCCAGCTCTTATACCTGAACCAGAGCTAAAGCCTTGTCACCAAGTGCTGCTGCTGGGACAATAAAAAGGATGATGCATGAGACTGCAGAGCATTGCGGCATTTTGCACTCTGTAAGTAATTCAGAAGGATGTTGAAAAATGTCCACAGAAGATAAATATCTTAAAAATGGATTCAGAAAATTTTCAGCTAAGAATTCCACAAGAATTAGCTGAAAGGACCTGCTGGCTGATATTAATCTCTAGTACAGCTTGCTGTACTTCAGATACCTAGAGAGCATTAATTTTGTGAAAGTTTTCAATAGAAGGACAAGCAGATGACCTGCATAACCAAAGACCAGAAATCCTGGTATTAATCCAGGAAAGATTAATGAAAAAGTCATGTAGGATTTAAATCCCAAAGTATTAAAGGGTACATTAATACTGCCACCAGTCACCAAAGCACGTCTTGTCAAAAAGAATTACTTGATTATTTGAGGATAACAGATCACAAACTACTTTCAAAAATTTGGGTATCACCTATAGCAGAAGATATTTCTAGTAGGATCCATATTTAGCCCAATATTAGTCAACATTTTAACCAAATTTGTAGCTGTCACCAATCCAGCTGAATAGCAAATGGAACTGAGATGAGGGCAGGCCAGATATCCTGCTGAATTCTAAACAGTCAGTCATCTGCTACCCATACAGGCTGGGGGATCAAGGAATTGAGAACAGCCCTGCAGAGAATTTAGGGGTGCTGGTGGATGAAAAACTGGACATGAGCCAGCAGTGTGTGCTTGCAGCACAGGAAGCCAACCACATCCTGGGCTGCATCAAAGGAAGGGAGGTGAGCCTTCCCAGCTACTCTGCCCCACCTTTACTGCCTACAGGTCTGGGGTCCTCAGCACAGGAAACACTGGGATCTGTTAGAGCATGTCCAGAGGAGGCCATGAAGATGATACAGGTTGAGAGCTGGGGCTGTTCACTCTGGAAAAGAAAAGGCTCCAGGGAGACCTTAGAGCACTTCCCAGCACCTAACAGGGCCTACAAGAGAGTTGAGGACAAAATGTTGAGCAGGGCCTGTTGAGAATGAAATGAATAATGGTTTTAGACTAAAAGAAGTTCCATTTAGACTATATGTAAGGAAGACATTTTTAGAATGACAATGGGAAAACACTGGAACTGGTTGCTCAAAGAGATGTCCCATACCTGGAAACATTCAAGGACAGGTTCAGTGAGGGTCTGAGCAACCTGATCTAGTTAAAGATGTCTCTGCTTGTTTGCAGGCAGGTTGGACTAGATGATCTTTAAAGGTTCTTCCACCCCAAACAATTCTATGAAATTCACGCATGCAAGGAACAAAAAAGAATGTTGACCATAACCACATGCTAAGAAATTGCATCCAGGTAAGCAGATATGTGAACAGAAGTTTCCATTCTGGTGACTCAGCAAAAGAGGCATCTATGGTCTGCAGATACACAAAGAGTAATAAATGGAGCAAAGCCAACATGATTTCAGCTGTGCCTTATGGCCTTGGTGAGACTAAACTGGAACACTTCCTCCGGCCTTGGTGTTCTTATTTCAAGAAAGATGTTGAAGGTGCACATCAATTATTTGAGCTCAGAGAAAATGCCTTGCATAGATGGAATAAGGATTCTGCTCAGCTTTTAAAAAACAATGAGAGGTGGTCTGTTTGCAACATATAAAATATCAACATGGCAAAAAATACCCCAGTACTGTAAAAGAAATTTTAATAAATCAGGAAACGTATAAGAAAACAAAACAAAACAAACAAACAAACAAACAAACAAACAAAACAACAACAGCAACAAAGAAAAAAGAGAGAGAGAAGAAAAACCAAGACCAAACCAAAACAGAAAACCCAGTAGATGAAAGCCAAGCACAAGGAAATTCAGAAGGGAATATGCTCTGCCATTAACTGCAAGAATGATTAATCCCTGGAGCAAGGACCAATGGACACCCAGTTTCCCCACATCTTTATTCCTCCACATAAAGATTTAAAGCTTTTCTGTAAGAGCTACATAAGTCAGATGTAACATAAGCACTAATTAATAGCAAGTTGTTAACATCATTACAGAGGTAGATGCTCATTTTACACAGATCAGACCAGATGATTCTTGCTGTCCTTCAACCCTACAAATTTATGTAAAGGACTGAACTGCTCTTGTTCCAACTCAGCTTTGGTGAGTTACTGATGTGTGGCTCCTCCCTTCTCACAGAAAGCCCACTGCTGGAGTGACCATGCATGGATCACATGCAAATCCTGTGCCATCTCCTTTCTCTGAGGTGCAAACCACGATGGTCCCGATTTAAAGCAAGATCAAAAAACAGTCATTAGGAACTTAATTAAAAATATTTTAATTGCAAACAAATTTCTGCAATGTGTTTGCTGAAACAGTCTGTTCTGCAGCTGTCACTTAAGTAGTTCAGAACACCCAGCACAGCATTAGATTTCTTTTGTATGCAAAATCCTTGTAATGAAGCCCGTGATGTGACCTGCTGGTAAAATAGCTGTGATTTCAAGGAAGATATTGTAGAATTTGGTACAGGGGAAAAGGGCCAGCGTGAGGAATATCTTTTTAACTCCCAGTTAGAACTAATGATGACTGACTGTCAGGAAAGAAATATGAAGGTATATAATTATTGGCTGGCATGCCTCAGGCATCACCCAGGTGTTAACAATACATAAAGGCTGGGCATGCAAGGACTAACCTCCTCCAAAGGTTCTTTGGTAACTATCCCCCAAATATTTTAATACTGCTATTTGCTTCACAGTATTTTTGAACTAGCAACAATTGGTTATAACAGGATAGTAACAAGAAACACACATGCACATAGGGATTTTTTTTCAGATATTATGAATTCACACCCAAGATAACTCAGTTCAAGCTATTACCTGAATTGTACAAAAAAAAAGGTGTCCCTGCTAAACTGCTGGTGAATGGTTCCTAAAAGCAATTCTTTTGCTTCAGTAGCACCACTCAAATAAGCAAATGTTTGGTTACATTACAGGAAGTATGCAATAATTTCTTCCTATTACATGAAGGCTCACAGAACAGAAATTGAAAATCAGATCCTTTAATTGTGGTTAAATTCTGATTTAATTGGATATTCATTGCTCAAATGTCTTCAAAGTTTTAGTTCTCCAAAAAGGAAGTTGAAAGCTTTCACTGTAAAATTGTTACTCACGTACCTTATGAACAGCCAGTGGTGACTGGCTGCAGCACTGCAGCAATAAATTTACAGACATTCTGTAGTCTGAAAGTTAATCACCTGGATTATTCAATTTATGCTTACAAATAATAAAGCAATAGGAGAAATCTGGATCAGTTTCTGAGTGATTCATAAGCATGGATGGAAAATTTAATCCCATTAACTACCTGACGAGCTCTGACACACACAAACACCCACAGACTGGCACACAGTGCAAAACAGTTCAGGTGGTTGCAAAAGAGTTTCCGTTTATTCCTCTCTTTGCAAACTTAAATCTTTCAAAAACTTTTCAGTCCAATAATTTCTGATGCTTGCTCTTCAATGGGTTCATGGTATTTTTTGGTCTAGGGCTTAGTTCTTTAGAAAAGTCTGAAAAAAATACATAGTTGCTTTAAAATAAAAATAAGCAAAAATATATTTTTTGCATCGTTAAAAAATAATATGTGGAAAGGAAGTTGTCCTATTTCCTTTAAGACCTGAACCCAAAGAAATATTTAACTTTAAAATGTCAGCTTAGCAAGAAAATATTTCTCCATATGCATGGTGGGCTTCTCAGAAATATTTGGTTAAGGGCATTACTCACTTCAGACTGATAGTTACTTCAAAGGTTTTAACTGAGGCCCTACAGGTACATTTGGACAGTGGTGAGCTTTACCATGCATAAATCTGTAGTTAAGTACACAGAGAAATGCCAAGTCCAATTAATTACTCCAGCATGGTCAAGGTAATTTTTCAAGTGCTTCAAAAATGCAGGAGTCATCCAAAAGCCCTTCATCTCCTAAGCCCATCACCTTCTGCAAGCAAAGCTGTCCTCAGACCTACAGGGCCAAGCTCTTGAAGACATCACAGCCTTTATTCCTTTTCTCACACTGCCAACTGAATGCAATGTTTCTTTGCTTTCTTTACCCTTGCTTAATTGAGCCAGTAAAGGTGAAATACCTGTGTTGAGCCCAAAGGGCTGCTGGGGATGTGGCTGAGCTGAGCAGGCACCATGCATGAGGAGGTCCAGTTGGGCACTGACAGCCGCACAGCCTAGGTGTGGCTCTGCACCTGAGCTAAATGCTGTCACTTCTGTTTGCATGGATATATGGCTCCCAGGCCTGGACCTGTATGGCCATATCCCTGGTCCCTAAGGAAGATCATAACTCCACATGCATCATTTCAGTACAGCATGGCTGGATCATCTCAGCATGCATCCAGAAGTGTGCACTGCATAAGGAGAGTGAGCCGAGCCAGCCTATGACTCACCAGAAGAGTGGAGATAGGAGTAGCTACCTGCTCATGCCTACAGATACTGAGTTCTGCCCCAAGTGCTCTTTTTTTCCTCACACACCATCTTTAACTCCTGCAGCATATATGACTTGCCAGATGAAATCTGACATGTAGAAAACAGCTTTACAAGAAACAATGTCCTATATGTTCTGCTGATAGAGAGGAGTGGTATTCCTCTGAATGTTCCTTAAGTCTTCAGATCAGATATTTTATGAAGTTTCACTGTTCAAAAATGGAATTTAATCTGCAAATTCATTTGCCACTCCATTTCCAAGTAATGGCCTATTTGAAAATATAATTCCTATGTATGTCACTGCAAAAGTGAATTTTTTGAAGAACACATTAATTTGTTCAAGTCTCACATAGGTCATGCATCAGTTAGTTTAAAAGTATTCTCACTTTATTTTAGAGGATTGATGAATTCTGCTTTCTGAAGGAGCTTTGTCTCATAATGAGAGCAGATTCTGAAGCATATAACCCTTTCTGTAATGATCCAACTATGAAATCTCCAACATCCTTAAATACAAGTTTTATGTTTGAACCAAATTTTCTTTAATTACTTCTGTAGCTGGCTCTATTTGTCAATGTCTATTTCATATTTTCTACCAAATATTTTATTGTAACAATATGTGAAGGTCATACCAATTTTATTTACTATTTTTTATTTTGTGACTATCAAAGCTTGCTTTCAGGCACAGACCTTACATGTAATGTGATTGAGAAGTACCAGACTCTTACTGTTAGTATTATTTTATCACACTACACTCTGTTTCTTTTTCTTGTTGAATTTTAATGCCTATAAGTGCCTTGGATTAGATTGGTCTTTGAGTTTCATTCAACATAATAAATTTTTGGCTGGTAGTTTAAGGTTAAAATCATAGCTCTTAGATACAGCTTACCACACGACCTTTAACTCTCTTTCCTGAGGTCTGTTCGTGCCACCCATGCACCCTAAGGCACCAGCGTCTGTTGCAACTCCTTAATTGCTGTCACTCCCTCGCCTGTTTCTTCATTCTCTCTTCTACATTCCCCCTTTTGCACCCCAGAAGGGGTGTGGTGCATTTCTGCAGCAAAACGTCTTCAGAAACAGTGCTTCTTAGCATTTCCAGAATGGGTTGCAAATGTGCAGTGCCAGATTTCATTCCCCAGTAACTCTCACCAATCACCCTTTCGGTGTTTTTAAGCCCAGCTGGAGATTAAGCATCACGCAGCCTCTCAGTTAACCTCCCCCTTTTCCCACCACCCCTGTGGAATAGGGAGGAGAATCCAAGTAAACCTTGTGTGTTAAGAGCAGTCTAATAATTGAAAATAAAGTAAAATACAATAATAAATGTTGTTGGTTATGATAATAATAATAATAATAATAATAATAATAATAATAATAATAATAATAATAATAATAATAATAATAACAAGTGATGCACAATGCAACTGCGCACCCCTGCTGACCAACACCAGACCCTCCTTCCCAAACCTTTGGCTATACTTCCAGGTAGCCCCCCAGTTTACACACTGGGCATGACGTGCTAAGGTGTGGAATATCCCTTAGTCAGTTCCAGTCACTGTCCCAGATATGTTTATGTGGGTTTTGATTTTTTTTAATGTACCTCTTCACTGGCATGAGACAAGGGGAAAAAGTCCTTGACTTAGGATAAACATGACAAAGGAAAAAAAACAAAACATCAGTGTGTTATCAGTACCATTCTCATTCCAAATCCAAACACAGTGCTGTAACAGCTACTGAGAAGAAATGAACTCCACACTAACTGAAAAGAGGACAACCCCACAACACCTCAGCTCTTTGTTCTGTACCCCTTCAGCCACAAATGTGAAACTTAGCCACAACTGAGAATGCCTCCAGCAGTCATAAAGGCAAGGGGAGGCAATTATCTTTTCCCAGAGTGTGAGCAGTAGCAAAAGGAGCTCATCCTCCAGGTGTTCGGTGCTTCACACGTGGGGAGCGCCTCTGGCTCTCGGTGTATCCCCCACATGACACCTGGTGTTGTAACCCAGGGTAGGACAAGCCTGCAGAGAACAGTGGTGGGCAAACGGAGAAGAGGCTCACGGCTTTTGCGTGCCTGTAAGGGGCGAGACAGTCTGTGGTACACCAAATCTCTGCAGGTGCTTTCTCTGAGGGCCAGCTAAATTGAACCATTACAGAGCTGCCACAGGCAAAGAACACAAAATTGGGCAGTTAGCACAGTTCAGCTGACACGTGTTAACTTGCTAGGCTGCCTGTGTAAGACCAAATGTTTTCTATACCTTGCAGTACACTTTTACTACACGTCAAAAATTACCTTGCATCATCTAAATTATCAGACTTAACATTAAAAAATAATTAACCCAAAACACTTCTCTTACAAATTTTCACACTGTTTACTTGTCTAGAACAGAACAAAGGAAATGATTCATGGAATATATTTGGGATCATGATGTCTGCTGTCTGTGGTGAGGAGGGGACAAACTAAGGTTTAAGAAATATATTATAGAATAAGAAAGAGAGAGCAGGAATACAGTGTAGTGGCAGCTGCATCACTGTGCCCTGATGGCATCTGCATCAAGTGAGGGAGATTTCTTCATGCTAGGGATTTCCTCATGCTGCAGAAATCTCTGTAGCCCAGCAGAAACATCATGATCCCATGAGGTCTCTTCAAGAAAAAAACACTCTTTTTCACTGTCTACAAATTCAGCATCACTAGTTAGCAATCATGTCTCTCCAGGGATGGCACACATGAAAAAATACTTCTGGCATTTCCCCACCATGGAAATCTTGGGAAACAACCCATTTCAAGTAATTTCAGGCCTGAGGCCACGTCAGCAATAGCCCACTGAGATTTCAAGTGCCAGATCAATAGGGTATGGAGTACCCAGAAGCACAACTGCTGTGATAGAATGAACCATCACCCAAGTTAATTTGCCTTGTTTCTCAGAGGTTTGGCCCTGGACGAGCATCTTCTTTACCCCTGTTTATCAGAGGCTGTTTCAAAGATGCTTCAAGAATGCTATCTATGGCAGCTCAGTGCCAGCCCTTTGAGGATTTATGAAATAAGGGTCATGATTTCTGCACCTATTAATAACAAAATTTGCAACTAGCAAACTACTGATTCCAAATTATGTTCATTAATCTTTCTGCGTTAATCACCCTGCTGCATGCTGCACCTTGTAAAGCTTGTATATCTTTTTGTAACTTAGCCTCAGATCCCTTTGTAGTAATCCAGACTGGATAGGAAAAAGGCATAAATGACAGTGTAACTGCTTTGTAATCCATTTATTCCATTTGTTAATTTGTCATCATGCTAAGTAGCAGCAAAACAATGTTTTTCAAATGCCACATGACTGCAACACATCAATCATGACAAGACACAGGACACACAAATATGCTTTAGGATGCTGACTTCACTGCTCTATTGCTTAGCTTCTGGTTTGGTTGGTTGGTTATTTGTTTGTTTTGTTAATGGGTGTTGACTAAAAGATTATTTCTTTTTAATCAGGGCATGTTTTGCATTGCTGGGAAATTCTAGGTGGAGTTTTTGGTCCTCTCTAAACATTTTTCATTTCCAGAATTTCAGAAAAATAAATAATACACACATGCAAAAATAATTAGATGGATTAAAAGACAAAAGGTTTTTTTCCAGTTGTGCACAATCATTTCAGGACAACACAATTAAAATGCTGTATAGAAAGTACTTTTTCCAAAATTTCTTTCCTATTAAAGCAGTTTATGGTTTTAATAAGGAGTAGAAAGAACCTGTAAATAATCTTATAATTTCAAGGGATGCAATTTTAATACTAATTTTCCAGAATTTTAATTAATTAGGTTGTTTAAATTTCTTTATTTATTCATTACTGTTTCATACTTTACCTCACAGTTTTGGGTGAGAGGTATTTGAAGCCTTAGGGGAACAAGTTGCAACACAACCCTACTCAAACCACACAGACCAAGTTTCTTGGAGAAATGTATTTCATTGTCTGGTCCCTACTTACATTCATAATTACCACTAGAAAAAACAAGAGTTAAATAAAGCTACTGTGGGTTTAAGTCTTTGGCCTTTGTAAAAAAAAGGGATGAAACTGTCCAGACATAAATTGTGGCTGTTGGCATTCTTTGCCTTCCTAATCCTTCCTGCTCAGCTCACATGTCTAAAGTTAGCAGGCATTTAATGACTATGAAATGTGCTTTTCCTTCTCATGCCTCCTTCTCCAGAAGAGAGGTTCAGATTTGTCTTGCTTTGGATTCATCAGCGCATTTAATAAGTGTTAATTTATGCACTGCCTTCTCATATTGGCGTGATGGCAAAAGGAAGAGGGTATTCAGAGCCTGAAACACAGATTTCAAGCTGAGAAATTCCAGCTGAGATTCACAAACAATCGCTCGGGGCAGTGCAAGATCCACTGCAGTGAGATGGGACACAGCAGTGTGCTTGCAGGAGGAGCCAGCTGCCGAGTCCAGGTAGGCTGAGCAAGCACTCAGGTTGACCAGAGCAGCCTTTGCATGGGCACAAAGGGCTGCATTTCACAGCTTCTGTTTATGTTTAGACTGTTTGATAATAATAATAATATTAATATTAATAATAATAATAATAATAATAATAATAATAATAATAATAATAACAACACAAAACCCGATGTGAGCCGAAGTACCTGATAACTCAGTGTCTGAGAAAAACGAGGCTGGTGTGGTGGTACTTAATGTTGTTCTGTCCAATCAACAAACATGTCATAAATATTCAAAATGGGAAGTTCTTCTAGCTCTGCCCAGCTCTTCTTGCCCACTGCAGGTCTTCTTGCTTTCAGTTTTCTTTCAGGCATTATTACCCATATATCCAAGCTATGCTTTAGACTCTGGAGAGTTACAATCTGGATAGCTATGGGGATGCATAGGGAACTTCAGAGGTATTTTGAAAATGTTTAAAATATGGTTTTCAAATTCAAATTAAGGTTGTTGTGGGATGTGTCACATGGCATCTCTACAGAAGAGATGCAGCAACTTAAATTGCAGACAAAAGCCTTGGGGAAGCAATTGTTCTCTTAAGTGATTAAGGACTGAAACTTTTTTTTTTTTCAGAAGCCTTGCAGCAAATGCTAAGCTTGCCAAGAACACTAGCCAACAGCTTGTTTTGAGTAGACAGAAGTCATGGCAGGAATTTTCAAGTCTTGCCAAAACTCTCATAACTGTAAGTCTGATAATCAGATATACCCACAGGTGAGAAAGCATTCTCACAGTGCCTTGTAAGAATCTTTTTCTGTTCAATTTGCTCTTGATACACAATAACTAGATTTTTGCAGTCAGACAGGGTGTTTTCCCAGCTTCTAACTGATACTCTTAATTTCTGTATGGATCCATCTCCTGTTCAGATCTGTGGAAGCAGCCTCTTTTGCACAGCATTTGTACAGTTTTGCTTGTGCTGAAAATGCTTCTCAGGAAATTGAAACTGTTTCACTGCCTAGTTCGCCAACCTTCAACACCATGTATTATGAATCATAAAATATTAATCTTGAGCCTTTAACAGCATAAATAAGAATCTTGTTTAAACAAGAACAAACAATCACCACACAGTTATGCTGCTGTGAATTAATTTCCCATTACTTTGATGGTGTCAGACTTCCAGCCTGGATACTTTCTTGCTAATTCTTGAACTTTCAGAAATTAAAATCACAGTATAAAAGAGTATAAGAGCATAATTTTGTTTTCATTTTCATGACAGACATGCAGATATTACCCAAATGCCTAGATTTCAAGTTTACTTCAGCATCTATTAACTGACACTAAATAATTACATGCTTCTAACTAATTGCTCTATTTATTTAACTAATAACTTGAAACAATTTCAATATCTCTCTAATTTTAAGTATTACCTAAAACAGCAATAGCAAAATAAAAGTGAAGGGGCTGTTTCAGCCAGCAAAATACATAACAAAAGGAAATGAATTACATTTAAAAGGCATCAGACTTTTAACACCTCTGCTAAGCATCAAATCCAGAGAAATAATAAATAATGCACTATAGCTCATGTTAATTCTAACATTATTCATTCATGAATGAACAGGAATAGGTTGCGAACTCAATAATGGCACTTTTCGAGTATATCCTGGTAATGTAAAAACTGTGTTGGCATTTTGGGTTGATTTTTTTTTTTCCATAAAATGCAGGTATCATAAAACAATGTGCAGGGAACTGGCAGGATGTAGGATACCTAAAATAGAGTGATGGGGTTTTTTAGTGAAAGCATGTGGGGGGAAAAAACCCTGTATTTTCTACAAGTATGAATTCCCACAAGAGAGGGTGACAGTGTCTTTATATTAGGTCACATTCAAACCCAGCACAATTTCTAGCAAGAAATATGGACATGACATAAGATGTTTCCAAGCATTTAATAAAGGGGATGCTGGTGACATAATTTTTAAATGAGTAGGTTGTCTCTCCTTTTGTGTTAACAGAGTTGTCATCCACTCTCAGAAGGGTTTATATAGAATGCTAAAATTATAAAATCCCAAGAATTCTAAAATGTTTAGTCACTTGGCTGCGTCTTCAATGTGAGCAGCATTTAAATAAAACCAAAAGATCTATTTACTGAATGAGTTATGTTGCACAGTGAAACTAAAATATGAGGTTTGGAGCATTTAAAAATGTCTTTCTTATTTCTTTCCACTGTAATTAGGTTAGTTTAGGTTGGGGTTGGGTTTTTTTTAAGTGTATAGAATTTTTTTGTTAAACTTGACAACCTTATAAGGTTAGAAGTCCTTATTTTGTCCCCCAGTTATTACAACATAATTACATGAATAAGAATTGAACTTTCTTTCTCAGTAACATATTTCCCTGACCAAACAGCTGTTGTAAAGAGCAGAAAGAAAATATACATGCATGAACGTGCAAAACCGCTACTCATATCCCATTATACTATCATTCTGTTTTCTTTTACTATTATATTTCTAGGTTCCTACAGTTTCACAACATGCGTTCAACACCTATGCAAAAAATAAAATAAAATGGAGAGTAAGAAGAAAAATAATTGTGATCTAGACACTTCCATGGCTAGACACGATTTCATTTGAAAGACTTAATTAAGAGACCTTCAATTAAGTAACATGCAAAATAGATATTCAGTAATTTCCAACGTGAGGTTTGCATATACACAGCGTCTACAGGTTCACAATTGGAAAGTGCATCTTGATCTGTAGCTACTCTTAAGTCTAGTTCAATAAAATTTAAATTATTTTATATATCCGTGTTCCTGTTACAGAAAAAAGAGTAAATTAAGCAAAACTAAGGAGATTATTTCTTTGAGCAAAAGTGAATTGTCACTTTTGTTATAGAAAATGATATTATTGGAAAATGTCACACTAAGCACAGAAAAGTAAGCCCATTTTATGGTAACTTAGTTTATATTTGAAGTTCATTATAGCAGTTTTCATATATTGTAAGGGGCTCTATTATTTCTAAACTGTGTGATTTAATGCCCAAGAAGTTTTAAAGCATCTTATTTAGGTAGAACAATCAGTCATATTTTATAGAAAATGGTGCTCCAGTTCATGGAGAAGTAGAAATTTAACTTAAGCACATAAAAATCACTTTTGGTAGCCGTACTTTAACTTTACAAATATGAGCATACAAAACTTTATTCAGACAAGAAAAATCCTAAATTTTATGTTCCGGTGCAGTAAACCACAGGCTGTCAAATATCTTTTATTTGTTCCAAAAGTACTGTGGTTTTTTGGTTTATTTTTTTACTCAACCTGAGTGCAGTAAGGCTACATGCTCTGTCTGGAGAAAAGGAGAATGGGGCTTTAGTGTGAAAGATGAGTCTGGTGAATACTTTTGTGAAATAATAAAAATAAATATGTCAGCTTGTCATTAAAAGAAATAGGTTGTCATTCTTTGTATATTAGTCCTGCCTGCAACCCAGGGTTACCTACTGTGTATAAATAGGTTTGCTGGATAACCTGGTTTCCTGTTTCTTTCTAAAAACATTTGGAGCAATTTGCTCATTTATAACTCTTGTTAGGTGAAAAGTTTGGGGTTTCATTGTTTCCCTTAAAATCTGTACATTTTATATAAAAGAGGAGAGTCTATTTTAATTCTGGCTTATCCTGATACTATCAGTCAGAAAAGTAATAACAGTGCAGGGTAATAGCTGGAGTGTTGGGGGAACTTCATAGCAGAACCAGAAGGAGCCTAATGAGCACATATATAAAAGGAAAAAACACATTAACAAAACCAGAGAAGGGTCGGTGGTCACAAGAGCCACAGAATTGCTGGATACACTGTAGGCTTCTCCTGAAGCCTAATATAAATGTCTCTATTATAGCATACACCTTACAGTGACACTGGTCCCTTTGTTCCTAAATACAACCTTGTGTAAAGATGGAGCGCTGTAATTAAAGAAAATAACTAAAGTAAATTACTATTTACAGCAACTTGAAGTAATACAGTGCTTATTTTTTAAAATGTGCCTGGCTCAGGCGACTTTATTTAATCATGCTTTCAAATATTTCTGACACAGACATCTATAGGTTTGATGTGCTTGTAAGAGATGTTTTGAGAGCTTGCTTCCTGCCTTTGCTCATGGCAGACAGGGAAACTTAATAAATTTAGGACATCCATTGAAATTATCACTTTCTCCTCTACATGGCCAAACAGGCAAGATATATCTCATCCAATTTCCAAAGCCAAGACAAAAGGAGGAAAGACTACAAGCCCCCATAATGAAAGCACTGAAAGGTGTTTATTTTTGGGTACTGTGTCCCAACCCTGGGACTCTCTCCCTGATGAGATCTCTGTGTGAAAAGGCACAGTGCAGCTTTCAAGCTGCAGCCGTACCTTCTGGTACGCCAGAAGAAGGTAGATTTTGATGCCTCAGTGACCAAATCTCCTTCCAAGTAGTTTGCTAAATTCCCACTGGCTAGGAACAGCAAAGCTGGAAGTGCACTAGATGGAAACCTGGGGCTGTGATAATTGTACAAAGGCCTGCTGAGATTTTCCTGACTGCTTCCAGTAAAAGAAAAGAGTCCCCTACTAGCAGCGGTAAGTCCCACAAGAAGGAACAGTACAGTATGTTCACTCATAAATGAATAACACTTATTTTATAACATGAAGTTATAGATCCAGGTGCCCTAATGGAAAAAGGGCTTAAGCAAATACATCACAGGGCAAAAAACTTGCCATTTCCCTCTCAGATATGGCTTGACTTACAGCCCTGCTATGTGTCTAAAACAAAAAAAGGTGTTTTGTAAGCATTTAGAATCAGGGAGATTATTTTATTTATTTGACATTATAACTGATACGAGCAGGATTCTGTGAATTTAGTCTTTTTTGTTTCCACAATCTGGAAAAAAAAGGAAATCAGCTTAATAGGCACTGTGATTGACCAAAAAAGGTAGAAAATTACATTCCTGTGGCAGGAGATCAGGAGAGGAAAATCTGAGCAACCAGATTTTGATCTTCCTTGCACCTTTCTGTCATTGTGTAATCATCCCAAGAACAGCTGTAATACTAACTATTAAGTGATAAATCCAAGTAACTTCCTGATTTTTTTTACAGTTTTCATTTTTAAAGGCTATGTAACAATGCTGAAACAACATTTTCAACAAAAATGCTGAAATCCATTGACCATTACCTGACTTCGCACACATTTCCACAGGAGTGGAGAATCATCGGAAATCCCAGGAGCACAGAAGTAAAAAGCTACTAGAGGTGAAAAGCTGTGCAGAGCTAGCTGTGGGGATTCAAGGCACAGCTCTGGTTAACCAGGAAATGCCACAAGAATGAATTGTTTCTGTGCTCATGGAGTGCCTGATTTTGAGACTGCCGAGCATTAGACAAAGCAGAACTGCAGCTGTAAGTTAGTCTGCACTTAGAGTGTTGCTCCAAGATGAAGGCTGAAAAAGTACCATCAAAATGTTTTATGAATTCTCAAACTATCGAGCTTACTGTCACACAGGTAGTGGGAAAAACTCTGGAAAAGGGAGGAAATGAACCATTCTGTGTTCTATCAACATAGTTCAAGTACCCTGTCTCAGGATAAAGAAGAAAACAGAAAGTCATGATATCTTTTATAAGGCAAAAAACCTGCACCTGGACCAAAGAATCATTTATTCTAGCATCACCTTCCTTATAGTATCTGCCTGAGAAAGGCCATGTGAGCAATGTGCAGGTTTGTTATGTTCTCCCTATTTGTTCTCCTTGCAATTTCTGCAACTGGTTTTGAAGGAGGATGAGCAAAATTAAATATCTGGGGTGAACCTCACCACAGGATCTGCAGTTTTGCTTACCCTTGGCTGCAGAAGAACCCTCAGCCTTGCATAGATGGAAGTGAACAGGGAGAAAGGTGCCATCCAGACCAGCTGAACTCTGCAGGGTGATGGTGGAGCAGAGCAAGTGTAGGGAGGGATCAGAAGTGTAGGGAGATTAACCACTGAGAGTTTAAATCTGTTGAGTAGGAGCAGGTGTCTTTAAAGTAACACATAAACTGGACATTTGAGGAATTAAATGAGTGGCTGCAAGAGATTGTCAGTAGTCTTGGATGACTGCAGAGCTGCCATCTTGTCCCTGAAAAGCAGCAGGTCAAGTGCAATGCAGTGGTGCTGGTTAACAAGAGGCTGGAAAGGGACAACCAAGCATCAGGAAGAGCTCTGGGATAAAAGGTGGGGTTGGCTGCACACAGAATAAATGTGATACTGAAACTTTATCCAGTCTGCTTGTGCCCTAGACACGAAGTACTGTATTTTGACCTCTCTTATCTGTGCATCTTGGAGGGAAGGGGCAATTTAATTTTTTTTTCTAATGCTTTTTCTGTCTGTAGGCTACTTGGACGATATTAGAGACAATAATCAAAATTTTGGCTAAAAACTATTTTGGCTAACATTTATTTTCAGAATAATATTCCTGGCACAGGGGAAAGCCATCACATATAAGGCCTTCAGGATCCAAGATTGGTAATTACTGGCACATATCTCCAGCTAGTGTATCCTTTAGCATCCTCCTCTCTGAGTCACTTAAAATATTTTATAAGAATCACAATAGAATGCTGTAAAATGTAATTATTTTAGGCATATTTGATTTTGACCATGCTTCCTTTTCCTGACCTATCATTAACCAGGAACCTCTGCTTCCACATAACTTTACTTTCTATACCTATGCCTTTCTTTTATTATTCAAAGACATGAGAACCATGAAAGCAACTTCATAGAAAATCTTCTTTTGCTACTAAAACATAATCAAATTATTTTCACTTTTTATTAAGAAATTCTCACTGTTCACCTACAAAGTCAGTCAGTGAAAGGCTAATTTTAAACTCATGAGATATTGACAGATAAAGTGACATATTCATGTTTGGATAATAAAAGCCAGTAGTGGTAATCAGTCTTTCAAATAACTTATTCAGAAGAATTTTCATTCAAAATATTTTTATCTCTCTCTGCAAATGTGGAATGATTATAACTAATAAGCCTGCATTTCATACAAATCATTCAGCAATTAGAAAGTAGATGAAAATAATTTCCTTCTCAGAAGAACTCAACATACGGAAGGAACTCAGCACATGAAAGGCTGGGAAAACCTTTTGGATTATTTCTAAAATCATCTTAAATTGTTATATGATAAACGGCATTATCTGCTTTTGATACTTTTTGAGGAAAAGGAAAAACAATAAAAGCCATCCAGACTGAAATTATATTTTGATATTCAGTCCCGGAAGCATGTAGTCAGTGCTGTAAACCAGGATTTAAGGTGTTCTGATCTAAATAAAACATAAACATTAATATCACATTTTGCTTTTTTTACAAAGACAGAAGACTGCTGAAGGACAAGAGCTGCAGCAATGAGCCTCTAGGAGAAAACTCAAGGGAAAAGGGAAGAGCAAGAATTGACTGATTTCTAGTAAGGAGTCAGCTCCAGCTGGACACTTCTGTGATGAGAGAGATGATTTTAAAGGTTCCAAAGGGCAGAGAAATTCAGGGGGTGGCAAAGGAGACGGTAACTGTACTGATGATGGGACACCAAGGGAAACTGGTAACCATGGGAGAGCCCAGGAGAGGATAACTATCAGACACAGGGCAACTGGAGGGGGTAGGTGGTGAGAATCAAACAAAAAACCACTGAGTTCCTGGGAGGAAGAAAACTAATAAACTGCATTAAAAACTGTCGGGTAGTCAGAAGGTCTGGGAAGTGGCAGTGAGAGCTGCAGATCCGTGTTTGGTCAGGGAGGAGAAGGAGCGCTCCAGCACCGAGCAGCAGTGGAGAGGAGCAAGGCAACACAAGGCATTGCACCCCTACCTGCCTCTGCCCTGTGGAAACCCAGGGCACCAGGAATATTTCTCTGTCCGCTCTGGGATGCCCTGACCCCCAGGGGAACACTGACTTTGACCCTCATTCATGGAGAAAGTTTCCTAAATTTCAAAATAGACAAGAATCCACTAAAGTGTGAAGTAGATTGTAGAGAGTAGTGTAGGTATATCACTTAGGTGGGAAATATAGGTTTCGGGATTTTTAGTATCTTGTGGATGGAAGCCAGACGGAGGGCAAGGGTGCCATCCTGGGTTTCTTCTTCATGCTGCTTCTTCTTCCTCCTTCTTCATGGGTTCAGGTGTCATTTTGTAATTGGGTGGAAAAATCCCCATTGTGGACTTTTGGGGATCAGTTATTGGGTTAAAAGGGGAAATAATCTAGGTGTCAGTTCTTAATTGGATAGTTTAGCTTTAAAAGACCTTGTAACAAGAGATTGTTAGCCATTTTTGTGGTGCTTTTCCAGTGCGCTGAGCCTTGTGTGGACAGCATGCAAAACTCTAGATAAAATAACAATAAACAAGAACCTGAATACCGAAAAAATCCAGTGTGTCTCTCTTTCCTGACACAAGACCACTCCAGGAGGGTCTCTCCGGGACAGGAGAGACCCCTGGGAGGGCCCAGCCTGAGTCCCAGAAGTCGGGGCATCGCCAGCAGGTGCCCCAGCATGCCCCAGTCAATCCCCGTGCCAAGGGGAGAATCCCTGACACCCAGCACTGGATAAGCCAGCCAGAGTGGGCAGGGCAAGGCAAAACAGCTCCATGCAGCACCTGGCTGTGGAGTGGAGGGTGCTCCACGAGCCCTTCCAGGGGGGTCATTTCCGAGGAGAAGCCCAAGAGCACATCAAGGCAATTGGTGTGCAATGATAGCCGGTGTTTTGTTCAGGGCCTCAACCTTAGCTGTGGCTGAGCCTGGGAAGAGGAAAATGAAAGCAAGAAAAGAACATGAATTATTAATATTCCTACATTATTGTGCTTAGAAAGCAATAGACAGGGAGCTGGATGGAAGGGATAGGCCTTACAATGGGGAAGCTGAGGGGTTAGATGCACCTCAAAAAAGTTGGGATGGAGAGGTGGAATTTTATTGTTATTCTTACAGCTCTGAAAAAAAAACATTAATCACTTATCCTGATCAGGAGGAAAAATGTAGAAGTCAAATGCTATGGAACTGAAGGCTACAATTTAAATTTAAATTACATAAGAAACACAACAGAGACTTCTTTTGTCTGGAACATTTTGATCTGTGGCAGGCATAACAGCTAAGAGTTTATTCAGACTTAGTTGATCTACCTCCTGGTATTTTGCCATTTGTGATTTGATTTTCCTTGTATGCATTTAACAATAGCTTAAATGCCAAATTGTTTTTACCTGCCTTCCTGCCACTTGAGTGTAACCACTGCTTTTGAACACTGTTCAGAAGCATTTGCAGTTCTGTGTGCCTCTGTATAAAGTCACCATCTGCAGTACTGAGACACTCTGAACAAATAGCACGCTGCTGTTTCAGCCAGCCTGGGACTTGCAGGCCATCAGTGGGAACTGGGCAGCCACCACATACAAACAGGAATTCTTGAGAAAGCGAGGCACTTGACAAGGCTGCTTGCCTGCCTGCCTGACTGTTGTTTGGCATTCTAAACATAGGCTGTGGAGAGGAAATATGCCCCTCTGTTTCTCCAGAGAATTTCTGTGGCAGTATCTTCCTCTGCTCACTGCACAGCAACTTTTCACATAAGCGAAAAGGAAAAAAAAAGGAATGCAATTTATAATATATGTTTTTCACAATAACTAGTAATACGATCAATAACTGGCAATAGAAATGTTCTGCTAGTGGCAAGGAACATTTTATAGTCTCAACTCCATCAGCTGACATTACTGAGAAATATACGCCATGGTTTCCTTCACAAGACAAACAATATTGCAGCAACAAATTCTTTGTGTTTCTTACAGGCTTGTTGTAATCTTTATTTTCTTTCACATTTTATTTCATAGGATATAAACATATGCTTTGTCCCATCCTGTGGCCCATCTACAAAATTTAACATTTTAATTTATGTTTCTGCTGAATCACTCCAGTCCAAACTTGCTAATGATGCTTGGGGGGTGCCTTAAGGATGAGATATTTGCTCCCAGTAATATTCTGTAAATCTAATTCCTGTCTGGACATTAGAGTCTAGCATTAGAACCACAAATAATTGCTTTTGTCTTTCACATGGGTAAAATCAGAGGTCTGAGGACTCAATCACAATGTCTGATGCCAAATATTCCTACAGAAAATGGGTTTGCCTCAGGCAGTCAGTGCCCAGACAACACAGAATCTTGTAGAGATGAGCCCAGAACTGCTTTAGGAAATAAGGGGGCATGTGATCCCCAGACAACCTGGGTAATAGACTTCCTTTAAAACATTCTGCCCATGGTCGCCAGGTCAGTTCAAATAAAGTTTATAGAGGCAAAGGTCTGGAAGGTACCTCAGGAGGCCATCTTGTCCAGTCTCATTCCCTAAAATCTACTACATTTAGGTTATTCTTGAGAAATATTGTCTAGGCTTTGGCACCTTCATCACTGGAGGTCTTTACACACAACCAATTTATTCCTCTGTCTTTACCACAAGAAAACAGTTTTAACCTGTGCCTTATATATACTTTTGTGAATTTTAGCCTTCGTTTAGAATGCCATTACTCCCTGAATTACCCACCACAAATTAAAAAAGGTGTTTTGTTTTGTTTGGTTTCTTTTTATCAATGTTCCTTTTGTCTTGTCAGAAGCTTTTTGTATATTTGAATCCTGTTACACTTCCGTTCACCCCCGACTCCTGGGTCAGTACATGCTGTGGAGCAAGCATTTGGTTTTCATCCCTTTTGTGGACCTGGCTGAAACACCAAAGACCTTTGTCAGCTTGCAAGCTGGTTGTCTTTCGTGGGAGTGGAGGCACCTAGGTGTTGACAGAAGGCAAGGGGGAAGGATGTGACTTTCCCACAGAGCCCACAAAGGCCAAGGTCTGCAGCCAGACCCTGGGGTGGAGGAAGGACTTTTGATTCCCACCATGTCCAAATGTGACCTGCAAGAACACACCCCAAAGGCACCATCACACAAATTGCTCTAGTAAGATCTGTATTTTATTAAATTAATGCTACTTCTAGACACTATCGAGGGAAAATAATAAAGTTTCGTCCCTCACTCATGAAATAAGTGCTTCCTTCATCCAGTTCACTGTGGCAATCACTACAGCTACACACAAATGAGTCTGACTCATCCACCTGGCGTTAAAAAATAATAAAATAAAATAAAATAAAATAAAATAGTCCAAATCATAGCTTGTTTTCCTGGATTGGTTTTCTTTCATTCCCATTGCCTGAATTCAACTGACATAAGGAGAACAGCAGGGCTCCCAGGCTGGAAAAGGGGCCTGCTCCTTTCAGTGCTGCCAGGATGTTGGATTGACTCCAGAGACAAAGAGCAACATCTCACAGGCTCTTCCCCTGTTTGATGGGGAGATAACAAGTGCCAGATAGGGCACCTCATAAAGCACAGGTCTAAATATCAATGGCCCTTCTGAAGTCAGGGCCTTGGTGCTGGGTGTCCCAGCCCAGAGCTTCAGTGGACAGGAACCCTTTAGCTGGACTGAACCTGGAATCCAAAAACCATTCATGTCCCTCAGCACAGCTGACTTCAATGAAAACTACAAACAGTTTTGTGAATCTTATTTCCCTGTCTACTTACAACCTGTCTATTTGACACTGAGGGCTTTTTTAGTAGTTTTGTAGAAGGAGTACCAAATAGCTGAACAGCAGCCACTGCTGACATGAAGAGGGAAGCCCAGATTTGGTTTATACACACAAAATTTGAATTACAAAATTTTTGGCAAATACACTGATTATCTGGGGGAAATATCACCAAGCACATGCAAACAGATCAAGGGAACCAGCACTTGAGCAACCAGTGATTGTTGATCTTTTAATGAGAGGAATTATATTAAAATATTTCCCAGGAGGTTAAGCATGATAGAAAATGGATGGACTGAAAGGAAATTGGAGTTCTGTCATTTTTGCATGATGATTTTGAACCAAAAATACAAGTAAGAATGTACAGATTGAAAAGCCACAATGGGAGACAAGTAACAGAATTTTTTGTGAGTGTTTATTGTTGACTATGTTATTGCAACACAATTATTTTCAATCCCATATGCAAACCATGCATGACTGATAGAAATTAGATGTGATTACTCTTGTGTTTCTGGAACTTATCTCAATCTTATTTGTTTCATGAATATTAGGTCCAAATATGTGGAAAAAAAATAAAATGTTATTTCTTCAATAAATTCTGTAGTTTCTCTAGAAAAAGTACTCCAGCTATTAATAGGTAAAGCTACTTTTCAGATATCAAGGACTTCTGATGAAACACAGTCCATACATGGAACAAGGCTCTGGAAGTATTCCATTACATACACAGTCATTAATTACATCCTTTACATTGTTGTTATAAGACAAATACCAGGAAAGCAAGAGCAAAGATATTGTTGGAAACCAAGCATCCAAAGAAACACTGAAAAAAATCCCATGTGGTTGCCTGTACATAGACACATAGCATTACAGCTATAAGCATTTATTCCTGCTAAAAGGAAAATTCCAAATTATTTGTGTAGTGTCTAGTTTTATACACAACCTTTCTGAAACTATATCCCTTCCAACTTGCTCCAATAAGTTAGAAAGCTGAGAATTAATAGAAATTTTTACTTTTGAACAAAGATATTCTCAACAGTCTCTCTTTTATAACTTCTCAAAATATGCTTGTCCTTCTGAATGTTTTTTAATCTTACATTTTGCTAAACTCAGTAAGAAACACTTGTACATGCTGAACATCTTCACAGCTTTCATCACTTTTGTTTCAAGGGAAGAGCATGATGGAGTATTGTAACTGTCACTGGAAGAGAAAAATAGAGTAAGAAAATAAACATAAATCTGAAATATTCATACAGGTTAATATACTAGAGCAAAAGAATATCTGTCTCAGACTTCTAAGCCCTTTGGCTTCACTTAAAATAGAGAAAGTGAATCAGCAGAGACACTTTCTGGTCTCCCTTTTAGGCATGGAAATTATTTCAGATGAAATAAGTAAAACAACAACAAAAATAATCATCCTTGCTCTCTGTAATCAAAGAAAAACTCTATCTCACTAGCAGTGGAACACTATTTTTTCAATATGTTCTTAAAAACAGTTGATTCTTTCATTTTTTTTCTTTTTTTCCAAAGGTTAGTTTGAAACTAACTAGCATTGAGGTTCAGAAATATCTAAGGGTTGAATTTCCCTGTGCACCTGTTTGCAAGGTCCATTTTGGCTATCCTGAAACTCTAAGGGGCACGTCAATCCTCATTCTAGGAAATTACACTTAATAAGTTTTGTGCTCTATTTTTTTGGATTCAGTAAGACCCTCCTTTAAAATAATCACCTAGATCCATCTATCTCTAAATAAATGAATCACAGAACTTATACTTGCCAATATAATGCTGCAGAAAACTAGAAGCCTTACTTGCAAAAAGGACTTACATTGGATGCTGATGATACAGAAGGATCAGAAGGATACATCAACACATTGTTCTACAAAATTATGACTAAATTATTGGAGATAATATTTCTTTATTGAAGAAATAACATTTTATTTTTTTCCAAAATGTTACTCGCAAGCCCCACCAGCGTTGCATACACACAACCCCAAGAAATAAAAAGTTAAGCTTAAGACCAGAAGTAGCAGCAAAGTCTGATATTCTCTGTTGCATGTTATTTACTCATCAGCATTCTTGAATGCTGAAAATAAATACCACCAGCATGAGGTATTACCCAAATAACTATAACTGGCAACTGATGTCTCTCATCACAATTTATATTTTGTCCCAGTGTTCATGAAGAACTGCAATGTCCCAGCAAGGACAACATCTGTATCTCCTTCATCTCAGAGGTAGACTTTATGATGCACTTGAAAACCTCTTCCAGGCATCTCCACATGTGATCTGCCAGATCTTCCTAACCTGCTATTAGAAATTCACCAAATCTTGCCACCAATCCCTTAACCTTATTCCACTGTGGCTTTTAGCGCAGAGGTGCCACCACTACATAAATTCATAGATTTCGAGGCCACAACTCATCGCTGACCTTCTCTGATATCTTGTGAATGAGAATGTATGTCACAGACCACATTTGAAACCAGCAGCTCCCTATGGAGAGAAATAAATCAAGATTAAGCATTGGACAAGTGGCCCAGTCTCTACACAAGATTGTTCTCCTCATGATTATTTACCATTCAGTTAAGCCTTCAGCAGTGATCTCATATGAGCTTTACAAACACTGAGATGTGTTACACCATGCTGAGCCTGGTGTCTGCACAAGACCATGAGAAACACCTACACTCCAGGACAGCTTTCCATTGACAGCTTCCTGCATTACCTGTCAGCCAGAAAGATCTTAAGCTATTGAACATGTGTTTTATTGACATTGTATTGTGACAGGAGTTTTAAAAGTTAGAACAGCATGCAGTACAAAGTCAAATGGTTTTTAAATGCCTAGGTGCATCACACCTATTTGTTTATCCACCATATTTATCATCATCAAAGAGTAGAAGCAAGTTTGTGTAAAAAGATCAATTTTGCAAGCAGCAATTCTGACTAGTATTAATTTTATGCTAAATTTTTTGCTTATTTAGGAATAAATAAATGTAAACACCACAGGGTGTTCTCATAATTTGCCACAGCATGAAACCCACCCTACTATTTCCCAGCCCTTGTCACATGTCATCTCATCTTCTCAGAGTAACAAGAGGGGCACTCTTTTTCTTGGAACTTTTCCTCCTTTTCTAAAACCCTTTAAAAGCAAACATTGCATAATTTCTCTGCTCACTTTTTCAGGTCACTTGCATGTCAGTTGCATGTCAGTTTAGAAAATCTGAGAGAAGTGTAATTTAGGTTTTGGTTTCTTATATTTTGAAGACAATATTTGACTTTATTAATTACAAATCACAGTATGTACCACAGCACACCATCATTTCTACTGTAGTCCATCTAAGAAACTAAGCCAATTTTAAGAGCAAAATTTATTTGGTTTAGCAAATCATGGGGGATAATTGAAAACAAAAGCATGGACTGCTTCTGTACCTAAGGTCATCTGCCATAGAATCTGCTGAGAGGGAAAAATGTCCACCCTTCCAGTAAAGCAAAGGAACTGAGCAAAACAGGTCACTATTGGATTTCTTCTCATTCTCTGGGAAGAGGAAGCAGTGCAAGAAGGATAAATCTGTTCCTATCACAAACTAAGCCTTTTTTTTAACATGTAGGGGAATAAGTTTAACATTAGTATTGAGGCAGACCAGCTAAAATAAAGAAGCTTTCTGTGAGAGAAATAGTGAAATACATGCACAATTGGACCAGTGTAGTTAGTAATTCATTTTTATCTTCATTCACAAAACAAGAAGGAAGGATAGTATTATAAAAGTTAAATATGTAATTTCCGAGGAGTTTCTAAATTCTAGAATTATTATTCTATGCTGCTATTCTATGCTCAACCTTTAATGACCTGAATCTCTTTTTTTTTACTCAGTTTTCACAGTTTTCTATATGAAAAGAGTTTCAACATGGAAAACAAATATTATCTGAAAACACTGAAATTACTCCTTTTATTTTTAAAGAAATCAAATTTTGTGAATAAAATTATCTCAAAATCTCTGCTACCCTTATTTCCTTTGAAAGGACTCTATTTTGGAAAGTGTTGGCTGTTGTTTACAGAAGACTCAATTCACTATAGCAACAATTAGCATGAGAGCATTGAAATCCAACTGTGATATACTTTCTGTATGAGCAACACATTTTTACTAATCAGCCATTATAGTAGTTGATATTTTCCACTGTAAATTCTCACAATACATCCCAATCTGGTTTTTGTATCCTTAAACTGAATTCATACCCAGCCTTTTACTTAACAGAAAAGGACTCTCAGAGACTATATTTGGCAAGAAACAGTACAAGTCCCTGACTGATTCATTAAGGTTTCAAATGAAATCTTTTCAAGAGGAAGCATGGCTTTCCTAAAGATGTGTCATTCAGTAGATGCAATTTTTAATATCAAGTCAGTTTCAGAATACGAAAGCACAATATGCAAAATGAGCCCCCAACCATTTTCAGTTTCACCAGTTTTAGAGAAAATATAGTATTAACATGAAAAACAGTACCAATTGATATTTTCAAAAGCTAGAACAATTACCAGATTTCATTTTGCAATATCTTTTCCAATAAAGTATATAATTCAAACATATTTTTAAAAAGAAATGAGGACCAATTCAAAAGGTTCCTTTTCTCTCCATGAACAAAAAAATTCAAAACAAATACCATTTGTAATCAGGATTTGTAGTCATAAGAATGTCTCTATTAATGAGCAGACAGACCTGCCATGTAAGAAATGCTGAAAGTCCAAATCCAGAGATGCACACCTTCTGACAAAGAACTACTGCAATGTCTTTGTTATTGTCTTTAAGCTTGCAAAATACCCGGTTTCAAGAATTTCCTATAAATCTTATAAGTGATATTATTTTCAGGAAAATTATCTATGTTCTGTTATTAAACTTTAAATTTTGGATGTCTTGAAAACAAATAAAGATCTTTTCCTCTTTCTCTGAAAAAAGAATTTCTAAAAAAAGACTAGAAAAAAATTGTAAACCTTATTTAGCTTCCTTGGATTTAATTTTTTCTGATTTCATGGGGGGAGGGAGGGGAGAATCCCACTAGCAGTGGTAATTGCATAAATGCTATAGAAAAAAAAAAAGGAATGGATGAATAAAATAATTCAAGCAGTGACGTTTACTACCTGGACCAGATTAGTTTGCTGCAAATCTAATTTGCATGAGATACCATTAAAAATAGAGGAAAATGTAGCTTATGCCCAGAACAGCTTATAGATATATAGCTCAACTACAAGTAAAACTGTGTGAATAAGTGGAAATAAGTAAATTATAATTTATGGGCTTTATATTTAAGTAAGAAGTAATTTTGAAGATGTTACTTTTCATCTTCATTTAATTTTCTTTCTTGGATTACTTCTAAATTGTGGAAGTTTACATCTTCCAGCATGATGATCTAAGCACCTTGTGGGCACATATTTTGATCTATTATAAAGTTCTATGCCCTTTATTAGAAATTATAATGTTATTATGAATAATCTCAATAGCAGCAAAATCTCAACACCTCTAAGAGATCAACCAAGGTGTACTTCTGATGCTCTTATAAGATTACTTATTCATCATGCTTCTATTGAATACAATAAAAAATAAGGTGCATTATGTTAGAAAGCATTTTATTGTCTTCTTCTGTATCTCATTTTATGCCTAAACTAGTAAATGGACTTCTTTCTAATGACATTGCCATGTTATTATCAAAGTGCATATTGTACTGCCCAAGATGAAAGCAGCATGTTTGGAAATCCAATTACAAATTCTTTCAATCAAAAATACTGTGAATGCATTTGAATATTTTTTGACCTAAAAGAATTAAAACTACAGGTATACTATGTATTTAACATGTAGCTGTTTTTTTCAACTCTCCATTTATTTCTAGGTTCACCTGAAAACACAGCAAAGTCAAATTCAAGTAACTCTGGCAGTTCTGAACATAACATTACTTTTCCACAATAGAAAAAAACTACACACTTTTTGCATATGGTGCCCATGAATAAAACACTCGAGACACTAACTGTTCAATCCAGAAATTGAAATTTATGCCACTCTCAGGGTTCCTGGCTCTGTATTGCACAAAGCGAATAAGAAAAGGAATAAAAGAAGGCAGGCATGAAGGAGGCTTGCTCTTCTTCAAATGCCAACATGCAAAATTAAATCTGAAGTGAACACCTATTTGAGGAAGTAAAGGTGTAAAAGTAACCATTTCAACAGCTAAAGTTTCAGACTCAGGTGATGGCCATATCACTGTGTTCCGTCTTAGAGAAAAGCTACAACCTGCCAGCCCTGCCAAAATCAAACAGGATGGACAGACAGGCCCTGCTCTTCTTCTCCTTACCAGTAATAACACTGCTGCAAGCCAGATCAGCCTCTCAGTTGCATTTCTTCAGCCCTCCAAAATGCTTTCTATTAGATTCTTGGTAATACCCCTGAGTAATTTTCTGCTATCACATAAAAAGGGAAAGAAAACTCTTGGTCGTGAAGACAGTAGCAGCAGCAGACTGTCCTTTCACTTTTCTATTCCTACTCAAACTGGGCATAAAATAAGGCATTTTAAGTCAGGAGTCCCATGACCTACTTTACAAGGATCTGAGCCCTTAGAGGTGCACATTTGTCTCCTCTAAAAGAAGCCAGAGATGAGGACTGCAAATGCCTACAAGAATACCACCCCATTTGCCTCTGATGTTATTCAAGAAAGATGATTCCTACTGTAGAAGTCTTAAAGGTTTCTAAAAAACAGACAAATCATAAGAAACTAATGCCCAAAGCTGTAAAGATCATCAGCTGCAGCATGGAGCAGGCAGGAGGAAGAAAGAGAGCAAATAAATGTTATTTTGCAGGCATTGAGATTTTCAGAGACTCCAGAGAAATTCTTCATCAAACAGACTCCTCAGAAAAATTACTGGTTGTTATTGGTTTCTTCAGCTCAAGTCCCATCAAAAGGATGTGGGAGAAGCCAGGACAGATAGAAATACATGCCTCTCTTTGAAAATATTTGATTTTGGGGGAAAATGAGGGAACTGGACCACCAGCTCCTCAGTTATCTGAAACTACATGAAGTTCAACCAGGATACTGCCTAGAAAGATGAATCCACATTTTGCTATCTAAAAGAATTTAAAAAAGAAAAAAAAAAATCAGCAACAACAAAAAATCAACCTCTTTAAGAATAGGGCATAGTTGCTTACATTTAGGATAGGTTTCCAGGCTGCAAATCCTTCATGAAATATCTGCCAGTTCTTTAGGTGGCACCATGCAGGCCACAAAGCCAAGAGAAAACCCTCAGACCTGTGTGTTTTATGCCCTCAGCACTGGTCTCCTGAGACATTTCCTTTTTGCTTCAGTGAAACAGTGTTTAACTGCTCCCACTAAGATTTTTATCTAAGGCAGGTGTACACTTCTTTGCCTGATCTGAAAGGAAGACAATGGAGCATCCAGGCTACAAGACCTCTCTGATTCCTCCAGCTGTGGTTTACCTCAACTTCCTCAACTGCTCCACAGCTCACAACTTACCTGGTTTGTCATGATCCTTCCTGATAGTACCTAATCCAGATAACTGTCTGCTACAGATGTTATCATCTCACTACTCACTAGCATAAATTCATTTGTTAAAACAACACTGACCATTCCATTAAACCTGGGGGCACTTCCCTGTTTACCATATTGCATCAGAGAAACATGCTATTTTTACAGTCAGTTTAACTGATTTCCAAGCCAAGCAGTATAGTTTCCATATCAGAACCAGTTTATTTCTTTAGCGGTTCATAAGGGGCTTTTCAAAATCCAAGGAAAAAACAACTGTACTTGATGTGTGAAATCTACACATCAGAATCTGAAAACTCCTTTTAAAATAAAAATATAGATATATTAAAAAACCATGTAGTGTAAATGAATTCTTGCTTTCTCCAAAAGCAGTATCATAAATTTTTCTTTCCCTTTACCCACTACCAGTAGGTGCAAAGGAACCCTGTAAGTCAACAGAACCAATGTTTAATTAACATAAAATGAGCTATTATGTTGCACACATCTCTAAGATTTTTCTCTCAATGTCTGCTTCCTTCTGGACATAAAAGCCAGCTACACAGCTGACAGAAAATGGTGTTTGGATGGACCATTTGTGTCAGATCTGAAATTTTCTACCTAGTACAATGTTTTCTTGAAAATTGCCACACCTGGCAGCAGTGCTTGGTCTGTTTTGAAAGAAGAAGGATGAAAGACATAGTTGCAACACAGTGTCATAGCTCCCTTGTGGAACAGACATAGCATCAATACATTCAGCAATTTTTTCAAGTATGAGTCATCATATCTCAGAAAATAAAAGTGGAAAATGACAATTGACAAGCACAATTAGACATTCAGAAAAAATCCCATGTTCTTCTTGAACAAGCTCATTAAGACCTTCAAAAAAATCCAAGCTCTGCTGAGGGCAGTGATGTCAGTGAGTTGCAAAAATTTAATTCCAGCACCTTTTGTGAATTATGTTTTTAAAGTATTTCATAAACACAGAATTCATTAAGTGTTGTGTGGGTGTAATGCCATTCTGACATTAGCTGTATTTGGGAGATATTAGGATTAAACATTTCTACTATTTTTCAGTATCTGGGCAACAGAACCAGTAAAGCATCATTGGCTCCACTAGAGAGAGCTCTTGTGCTAACATAATTATATTAATAAACATAATTACTTATTTGAAATCAGTGGAATTATCCATGGAGGAAGATGTGTTGCTACACACACACAAAAAGAGTGTGGCCAATGTTCCTCTGACTTACCAAATACATGTTGCAATATGTTCCCTTTGTGCTCACCTTGGGAAAGTGTTCCTGTATAGTTTGTTTTTCATTTGCATGAAAACCTTTTTACATTACTCTGGCTACTCTGGCTCTGGGAGAAAAAATTCCCAAAACACAAACTCTAGCCCAGTACCAAATTATGTCCTCCTAACAGGAGTTTGCAGTTTTATTGACTTGGAGGCCAGTGCTCAGGGAAAATTCAGGTATTTCCGTGTGGTTATAGTGACTGTAATCCTATTGAAATTCCTCTGAGAATAATCATGGAATGGGGAATAATTGGGTACAATATGCTGAGGTGGGCCCTGCAAAGCCCTCAGTACACTTGTGGCACACAGGACTGAGATCCCCACATTGGGCTGTTTCAAGGAAAAACACACAAAATGTTATCACTGAAGGAGTAGGAAGAGATTAGGAAAGTTTTGACCTAATCCCAGTGGGGTTTAGATTTTAACTATAATCACTCATCTGTCCTAATCCTACAAAGTGGCTTAATACAGAAGGATGGAAGAACTACTGGAGCATGCACAAAAGGTACAGAGAAGACTATTGATTGAAGGAACTAAGCTTCCTTTTCTACTCCGTTTCCCACTGCAATTGCTGTATCTAGGTTTATGCTTTCAAATCTTATTTTCTTTGTTGAAAATGCACAGAATTGTTTTCCTATTTTTAATGTATCTTTTTGGAACAATAAAAACGGAATTGTATTCTTACTTACCTGAAATATCCTGACTTCAGTAATAATTGGTGGAGTACTAGATCTGAGACTGAACATATGTGGTGTAAAAAACAAAAAAATTTTGAATAGATTCTTACTATACAGTATGCCAAAAGTCTATCTGAGTTTCTCCAATAAATCTGTAACTTTTTGATCAATAAGAGAGCACTGCTATATCAAAGGAAGCATTAAATTACCAGTGCACTTTATTCCCCCCAACCCCCACCTTCATCAGTGCTTCCCTGTTCTCACTTGCGGAATATCTTGGAGTTGAAAGGCTCCTTAACCCCTGGCATCCCACTTGCTCTGTTATTTGTTCAGCTCCTACTTACAGCGATGAAGGCTTTGGGGAGTCATCATATCACAAGCCGGTCCTCAAACTTAAATACACAAGTGCTTTGGGTATCCTATTTCCAATCGAATCTACTGTGTTTCCCTAATAGGTACAATCACTGTAAAACAAGCTCTCTTACTGTTTTTTTTTTTAAAGGAGTCATTAGAGATTTCTTTAGCGCATTGGCACAAAATAAAAATTTATTTGGCTGATTGCTTCTGCTCATGTCTCCTCTTTTAAGAAGCATTAGCATCACAAATATGTCAGTCCAGTACCATATACATTGAATATATCAATCCAGTACCTTTAAATTTATGATTTTTAATCTAGTATGCAAAAACAGAGGTTTTTTTCTGGCTCCACGTATGAATGTAAGAGAATGTGACATTAAATTACTTACGTAAAATTATTCAATAATTCAATAATTGCTAAGACTTTTAGATTGCTGTGTAAGGAATTTTCTACAAGTATCCACTGATATTCAACATTTATTTATGTTCCTGAAATATATATTACAGTGTCTTTCATTCAGATTAATCTGACAAGTTCTATTAATTTAGAGATCAGAAAAGAGAAATCAAAGTCCTTTTCTTTATGTTTCTACTGTGCACTAAGCTGCATAACCTTGTTGTCACGTGAAATTAGCAGCAAAGATCCCTGTGCAAAACAAACACTGACATGTACTGTACATGTGCTGAAGTAAGACAGCTACCTAATTACAAAAACAAACCAGGTCATATATCCCCAGCTACTATACATAGCTAAGACGTTCAGGTAATTCCTCCTTCACAAGGTTGCATTGTTGACAGCTGTTACACAGCCAGAATTTGTTACTTTCTTATTTAACATAAGAGTTTTTCTCTTTAATACCTTTAAGTGTTAAACAAGTTACAAAAAACAGCAATATTAAATGCAACTTAATGTAGAGCTTCAGACAGAGGGTTACCCACCTGAGAGCCAAACATGAGAAAATGCCAGCACATCATTCAACAACTGTTGAATGGGTTAGTCCTTCATTTCCCAGTCTTAACAAACTGTTCCGTGAAGCTGCATGATAAAGGATTTCAACCTACATAATGATTCAGTACTTGGAAATACACTGACAAAGAGGGCAAACCAATAACAAAATGCATTCAAAGGCAGCTACCATTTTCCTTAGACACCCCAAATAGGGATTTCCCTTGTCTCTTGAGTGTTTAATTCCTCAGTGCTCCCTCAAATTTCAATACAAGAATCATTTGATGGTACAAAGAGAGCAGTCAGTGCACTTGCTAAACTGAGGTAGAGCAGCTAATGTTGTTCCAAAAGCACTGAAGAAAAATGCTGATACCACATTTGATAAAAGTGACAGTACTCGACCTCTTCCAGAACTTTGTAACACTGTCATCCTTTATTGAAGATAAAAGTGGGAGCAAAGCACAATACAGAATATTAACGTGTCAATTCTCTCAGCTTCAGACAATAAAACATTTTGTTCTAAGGCTTAAGATTTTTGGTTTGCTTTTACATTGTGAATTACAGTTTATCTTGGTTCTGTCATCTTTTTGAAGTGTGGTTTTATGACCAGCCACTAAGGCTGAACTGTTAAGCTCAGCTTTCCTGATAATGTGTTGTTGTGGAGCGGCTGTTCATGAGTTAGGCAAATAGATTTAGTCCTCAGAGAAAATAGTTAATTGACTTCACTGCATGTCAAGTAGATGGCAAAATTTATCAAATCATATTTCACTAAAATTTACTTGAAAATAAGCAAGTGGTTTTACTGTTGTTTTTCCTCTCCATCTGTCCTCAAATTTTTAGCAAAACTTTATTTTGCCATGGCAGCTCGTGACAGTGGAAAGTCATTTGACCTAAACATTGCATGGACTAAATTCTGAGATGCACATTTATATTTTGATTCTTAAAATATCAGGATATTTTAAAAGTAAAAGTCTATTTATAATGTGAACTAGATACAAAAAGAGAAAAGCTATTGGAAAGATTTGCTGAAGCATTTCTGTATTTAAATGTTCATCAAACTGTTAAAAATAAATCTTCATTTCTTTTGAGTGTGAGTACTCTGAGCATGCCATGTCATCTCTAATGGAAAAGTCAGGTCATTTACTCAGGTATGATGCACTTACTACTGAAAAAAACATGATGATTTGTCTCTTTTTATTACATATTATTCAGATAATGCTAAATAATTAAGGTATTTAGAATTATGGAACTTGTGACATTACCAAAATAAACAGAGATGGTAATAGGAAGGGATTTGGAATACTTTCACTTAGTTTTTTACTACCCCAAAAGATTTCACAGAAGTTGGAAAAATGAAAATCATTTTCAAACCTGTAAAAATCTCATTGAGTTAAACACTAAAATGTTACCATGTTATTCTAAGATCATTGTAAGAGAAAACATATTTTAATTGCACATCAGAATTAATTTCCACATACTTTATTAGCTGAGGTTATTTTATAATCTGTAGAGGACTTTATGATTTAACTACAGAAATTACCTTGTCATAGAAAGATTAAATGAAAAAACACAGCTAAGGCAGGTTCAGCTCTGGACTCTGAAGCATCACTTTGGGTGTTTACAGTGGGTGTCTGCACACAAGCCAGGTGTGGGGGAGGCTCATCTTCCCCTAAATTGAGGGAGATTTTGCCAACACAGGTGGTAGCACACGGAGCCCCAGAGCAGGTTCCAGCTACTGACACCTGCCCAGCCCAGTAGGGCACAAGTCTCCCCACAACCTGTGCTAGATCTGTCAGATCTTTTGGATGGCAACTGAAATGACAGTGAGTCAAATGAACAAGCCCCAGAGCCCCATTGATTCTGACAAGACTTAGCCTCCCACTCACACATGAGCATCTCCACTATCAATGCTTCTGCTGAATCTGGAGCTGAATCCCACCCATTCTCACCCAGCACACGTACCCCAGCTTTTCTTAGAAGGAATCCTCTCTTAACTTAAGCTTTTCATTACTAAACTGCTTCACAAATTGAACTCTTCATAGACCTGATCTATTTTCTCTTCTCACTTTCATTATATTACTTATAATTGTATCTTCTTAACCCACATGGATTTCCTGAAGTAGAAAACCTTCAGCCACTATATTCTATTTGTATACTGCTCTCTCCTTCCACCTTTCCTCTGCAGTCACCTCTTGACAAAGCTGTGTATGCGTCATTTTTATACTTTGTCCCCACAAACCAATTTTGTCTCCCATTGTTTCCATCTGGATTATTTTTGCTGTTTCCTAAGTTTTTCTCCCAGGGTCTTTTTAGTAATATGAAATTCAGAACTGAAAGAATATCAGCTGCCACCAACAAAGCTGCGTAAAGTATTGTTTGTACCTGGGAACTCTTCCAGGGCAGAAAACAAAATGCAGGCATTAGAACTGACAAAAGTTACTGCTAGTAACTGATGTGCCAACTGTATTACAACCATCTGAATCTTTTTCTTTCTAAATGGGTGGGGTGTATAAGAAAGCAATTTTCATTCCTAAAAAAAAAAAATTGATTACCTGAAAAGTGACTTCTATCTACTTTCCACAGAAAATCCATTAATTAATCTTTAATCTGTTCAGAGATAATTTTCCCAGTTTTAGTCAGTTTTGTTTAATCTCATAAACTGAAATTATCTGTCATGGCAAAAAGAGAGTCTTCAATCTCTGTCCCACTAAAGTGGGACAAAGTAGAATTTTAAAAGCTTGTAAATAATTTGGAAACTGAACCAAAAATGCAGAAATTAATATGACATTACCACTATTTCAACACAGGCACATGCAAACAGACACTTTGTGGATTTTTAGAAATTGCCTAATCTCTGATGCTTTCCATAGGAATTCATAAGCTTTTGAAAACCACAGCAAGTATGAATAGCCCCATGAGGCAATTTAGAGTACCACTTTATGCATCAAAAGGTTGCTACTTCAAAAATAGAGATTCTCTGCTATTTGAATATGTAAAATAAGATACTTTGACCAAATTCCTTTTTTTTAGGCTATATTTTCCTAAGATGGAACCATCTTACCTCTGAAATAACTATTATTGCTATTACTATTTGTCCAGAGCTAAACCTGGCATTTCTAAATAAGAATATTGCAGTGAAATCCATCTGAAGCCACATCTTTAAATTTATTTGCAGAATGAAATAGCACTTATTGGAGCTTTATTATCAAATGCTCTCCCCGCTCTTGTCAATGAGTTTCAAGATCTACTTCTATGTGAAATAAGACACTGTTTTTCACCTGCGTGCTGAATTGTCTTTTCTATCTGAGACACTGTTTTTCCAAGACACATTTCTGCATTTGAGACCTGCAGATGCATTTCATTTCAAACAGAAGAGGTACAATCAGCATTTTCTCTCTAAAGATATTTTCATTTTGGCATTAGTATTCCCCTTTGGCACAGTATAACCAGAGTCTGCAACTTCCTTCTATTTAAGGCAAATCTAGAGTAAGGAATTACCTCTAGATTTTATTTAGCAATAATTTCTAATTTCAAAAATACCAGCTAATGGCTATTTTTACAGGCAATAACCCAGGAAACAGGTTAACATTTTGGCTTTGTGATTTTCTCTGTACTGTGTTCCTCACATAAACAATAGAGCTAATATTGGAACTCTTTTAAAAATGCAGGGAAATTATTAATTAATGTGTCTATTAATTATTTGGGAAAAGGTGAAGTCCAAGGTGGCATATTCACAGATGTCAAAAAAATTTAGGTTACTGAAAACCAGGAAGAACTGTGTGGAATTCCAGAGGCACTTTAAAAGATAGACAACTGTGCTGCCTGACTGCAGTTAGAACTCTGTGTTAACAAAGGCATGTTAATGTACAGTGGGAGGTAAAACATTCAATATGATTTGAGCTGACGACACACCTTCATGAGCTCTAAGTGAATTGCAATCATTTGGGAGTGGAGCACAGGAGACATTGAGTCATTGTTGGCATCTCCTTTAATATAATTATTAACTGTTTGGGGGACTGAGTTTTAAAATGTATTTAAAAATTAGATTAAAATAATTCCGGAAAAAAATTATACAATGCCATCAATTAGATTAGTTGGGTTTGCATTTACTGCTCCTAAACCTTTTATTCCCTTTCTCATCTCTGTAATTTATTCACCTTTTTAACATCTGTTTTAAAATTTCATTGGAAGATCTTCCAAGCAAGAGCTCATCCGTGTTTGCACAGCACAGAGGATACAGCACAAAGGAGCCTTATGCAGCCTGGAATCTTGTGGACACCAACACACCACAAATTAATGCATACTACTGAGAACCAGTCATTTGTTTTCATTTTGAATGTTGTGCTTAGGTCTAACCACTTTATTTGAAACAAATAAAAAAGTGGAACTGGAAGGTGTTCAGAGAATATAAATGCTACTATAATATAAGATTTTCATTAAATGACGGTGGCTGAGGACCAGGATCCTTTTCTTTGGACAGGAAACATGTAAGAGACCAATAAAATAATACATGCAAAGCAAGAGCAACTTGTGAACTCCTGTTCATCTCTTCATTGCAAAAAAAAAAAAACAAAAAAAAACCAAACAAAAAAAAACCCAAAAAAAAAAACCAACCAATAAAACTGAAGGAACATTAATGACCTAGAAAAGGGATTTCATCCTTTCCTTGTGTGAAGGGAAGCAGAAGAACTCACTGTGATAGATACAGTTGAACCCAACATATCAAAAATGAACAGGATGGAAGAGGGGCATTCAATTGCCTGAAGATGGCACAAAGAGACATTCAACATGATCTAACAGTATCCTAAGAGTGGAAAATATGACAGAAAACCTACAGGAGACATGTACTGTGCTGAAAGCAGATGAAGACCAGCAGGGACACTAAGGACATTTCCACAGAGTAAAAATTCCTTAAGGATAGAACACATCATTATTCAATGTATTAACCAACAGGTGTCTGACTAAAATTAGAATAGCCAATTACCTTCAAGGAAAGTTATTCTTAAAGCTTTCATTGATAGGTAGTGGCCAGTGCCATGAACAATTTGTTCATGCAGTAGCACAGTGCTTTTACATATGATTTCTTGGGGTTTCCCCAAGACCCTGATACAGGTTGCCCTAAACTCATCTAGAGTTTCTGCTTATCATACCTCATCATATAATTCTGCCCAATTTGTTATCAGAAAAGTAGAAAGTTATTTTTCCAAAAGGGAACTGAACTTAATGTTGCCATCAAGGATCTGAGTGCAGACCTTTTTTCAAAACCTGCTCTGTCTCATAACGTTTTTCATTGTTATTTTTCAAGGATAATTTTGGATATGGTTTGGTATCCTTCATTACACATAGAGACATCTCTTTCTTAAAAAATGGTATCTCAAATTCTTATTCCCCAACCTTATTGTGAGTTGAATAGTAGGAGTAACAGGTTTTTTTCCTTACAAACTCTACATGGTCAGGATCCTGATCAGAATTTATTGTAATTATCAAGTCACTCATAACAGCAGGGCAGAGTGAAAGAGCATGCCTGCAAATACAGCCTCCTCAATAGATGCATAAGCAGCCAGGAAAAGAAGAGGTAATTTTAGGCCTGAGAATTTTCTCCCTGGATTTGCCACTCAGTCATGTTGGTAATGAGCAGTATATTCTACATTCAAGCTACACTTGTGCATTTAAAGTCTACTTTATTTTTGCACACAAAGCCTGCCTTTAGCCCAACTGTACCAGTGGCTTTAAAAGAGATGGAAAATCCTTTCAGAAACTCATTTAGGGAAGATCACTGGACACTATTGCAACAGAAGGAGGAATGGCATTTTCTGTCTTTTGGGAAGTGTGGCAGCTTTGCGACTTTGATTTAACATGACCTCAATCTAGCCTGTGTTGTCTTAATGGGAAATATATTACCATCCTGATTTGTCCTGATACAGTAATCTCCATTCTTTTGTTACTAGATCCTGAGTGTACTTTTCCAGTGAATGCCAGCAGGCAAGAATCACAGCATGAAATCAGCATGTGGCAAGTTCAAAACAAGGAAAAGATAATACTTCAATCAGTGAGCACACAAGTGTTGGAACTCCTGGCCACGGGATTGCTGAAATTCAGAGCAAGTCAAAAGGAATCAGGAATTAATGCAAAGGGGAAAAAAAATCAGAGCCCACTAAATTCAGAGGTGTTATCTTTATCAAAGATCCTGATCTGAGTGTGGTTGTAGCCTGAGAGAATTTGACTATATTTCTTCCCTGGTGCTATATTTTAGCACAGGCATCCTCTCTGAACCTTTTTGAAACAAACCTTTGATCTCAACTTATGGCCGTAATATTTATTTGTAAAACACATAATTTTCAAAGCTGCTCAGGATGTTGAAAGTAAGCAAAAGTTTCAGGAAAAAGAATTTAATACATATTTTCCAAATAAATGTATTTAATGAAAATATTTTACCAGATGTGGTCACTATTCTCTTTGTTTCCCTTTTGTGATCAACATTGGCTTTTTCTTTCTCTATCTATAACCTTTTCTACTTTCATTTGTAATCAATCTTTTCCTGAAAGTACTTATTACTCACATAGTAAATCTTTCATTGTTTGTACAAGCCCTGTGTGCAGGCAGGCCTTGAACTCTGAAGTTCTGTAGGCATCTCAATTTGCATAGCAAAAGATTGATGATGACAAAATGTGATGTCATATTGGTTTTTTTTCCAACTGCATTTATACAAAAGTTTTGAGGAAAAAATGTTTCAATTGAAAAGTAACAAGAAAAAGAGTCATTTAATAACCATCATTAAATAGTGCTTCAGCACTATTCTCACTGTTTGGTAACAGAATATCCAAATTTAACGAGAAGTGGCAAGCATTGCTTACACAGAGAAAGTGCAGCAGTGAATTTTACCCTTGCAATGGGAAAATCCATCTCAATATCTAAGGGAAGGGCAGATAAGGTCTTACAGATACAAATCCTTGCTCTTATGAAGACTAAAAAACTGAAAATCCTAATGTTCTCAGTGATGGGGAACAACCTCCCAAACAGATACATTTTTTATTGAAAAATTGCAGCAATTTCTGTAAAAGGGTTGTACATGATTTAGACCCCAGGGATGAAAACAATTTTTGCCCAGTTTTATGAAACTACAAACTAAAATCATGATTATAAAACATTACAAGAAATAAAAAAAAAAAAAAATTCAAAATCTTGATATGTCATTGTACAAATCTAAAGTGAATCAATATGCTGTATAAATCTAAAGTGAATCAATATGCTGAATTCTGTGTCCAGGTCTGATTCTGCTCTCCATCTCAAAAAGATGGAAAATTAACAGAGCAAGGTGAAAGAAACATCAAAGTCATTTCACATTAGATAGAATGGAGAAGTGGGGACTTTCAGGGCACTTCCCTGGGGATGGGCTGAGGCTGGGCAGGATGTCAGCCCACACATCAGGATCAGGCCCAGTGACAGTAACCAGAACTTCACCATCTTGGACCCAGAAAGTCCCTGAACCACAGACCGCTGGAAGTTGTAAATTTCTGCAATCTGTTCTGTTCATAAACACTCAGCAGTCAATATCTGCCACTACTGAAGACAGGGACAGCCCAGACCAGCTATCCTTACACTGTATTCTTATAATGAAAAAAGATGGAGAAGGGATGGAAGTTGAGCACATGACTCAATGCCTTGGCTGGAAATGGCATCAGCTGGACTACACATCAGGCAGAGAAACCAGAATCATTAAAACGAGGCTGTCTGTTTTCCAGATGGAAAAGACTGCCTTTATCTGGCCCTGGTGCAGTAAAATGTTAATTTTGCATACTTTTAATGCTGAAGTAGTCAGTTGGTTTAACCAGGGCGAGGTGATTAACTAGAGTGTGAAAAGGTACAAGAAAGGGAAGAAGAGCTTCTTAAGTTGTATAATGAAGTTATCCATCACGTTGCCACATAGGACAGCTCTTCTACAGCTCAGTATAAAAATTGGCTGGCTCTAGAGAGATGATTTTGCTTGAAGGTAAACAAATTAGTAACTTACTGAGATGACTGTAAGTCCTTTCCACAGAATCACAGAATCACTTTTCTATGGAAAAAATTATTTACAACTAATTTAGTCTCTCATAATCTCCTTCTCTTTTCCTAGACCATTTGTAAACAATCACAGCTTATTCTTAGTAGCTAAATTACAGTTCCATGGTCAGAAGACAGGGAATACAAATGACTCCAACATAGCTCCTTGTCCATCCAAAACATTCTTCTAACCAAAAGATCTAAACCAAATATCTGGCCCAAAGAACCTGTAGTTATGGAACCAGAAAGGGATGTAAAATAGGAAATGGGAGGTAATGACAACAAGATGGTTAGCAGGCACCTCCTTTTTCAAAAATTTATCTTACCTTTCTTATCTCAAAACCCCCACAAGTCATGCCTTTCCCATTGTCTAAAGCAGGCATATAAAAAAATAAAATCCCTCCCATTAAGCTAATAGAGCAATGAGCAGCAAGGCAGCCATAAAGAAAACAAATATCTTTATTATGTAATTAGAAAATTTATTTTCTGTAATATTAGAAACATTTTCATGAGTATAAATCCATATTCCTCAAAGAGAATGTGTATGTTTATATTTTAGCAGCCACCTCTTAAAAGGCTTCACAAGACGTTTCACTGGGAGAGAAAAGAAATTCGCCCAAAATATTCTGAAGCAATGATGCAATAGAAGTGGTCCAGAACTGTTGCCAGGAAAAGTGAAGGAAGGAAGCCCAGAAAACAGTTGCCAAAGCAGCCTGTTCAAATGACTGCAAGAGTCTTGGAATAAAGACTTCCAAAGAAGGGACAAATACTGCTGACCAGGAAGGGGGTGGTAAAAAAGAGAAGGTTAGTCTGATGTTCTTCAAGACTGTAGGGAATCCACAAGCCCTGATGAAAAGGAAATCTTGATTGTAGGGTCTGTTTCAACTGCCAGAGAAGGCAAGTTACACTGATAAAATACTCAACTGCACAAGGGGGAAGGTGTTCTTCCTATCATAATGGACAGAGAAATTTTGGGGACAGGGAAATTTTGGTTTCTGTCACCCAATGAACAGGGAATTAGTGCCAAAATCTCTGTGGAAAACTTATCAAAATTTTATTGAACAACTTTCTGCTTTTGGTGGCAGCAGCTCTGGGCAAGATAATAAGCCATAATCCAGTATTGGAACTGAATGTTCTCCACCCACAAAGGAACATATGTCTGTCATAGTCCTCAGGCAGATTTTTAGGAGCCAAATATTCTTGGTGCTAAAATTTTATAAAATAAAGATGCCATCTGATATTAATATTGGTATTGATAATGAGAATTTACAAAGAGCAATATTCACATTTATTTGGATTTAAAATTATTCAAAGGGGGTTTTTTTCTCTTGCAATTTTAAAGTAAAGTACATTCTTGATTTCTGTAAAAGCAGTCTAATGCAATTATTAATAAACTAGCAAAAGTTGAAATAGTGTTGTGAAAATTACACACGCTGTAACATAATCCATAACAGAGTATACAAGAAGAACATTAAAGAAGCAGCCCAAGGAATCATAATTTTTCTACATAAAGAAAGTGGAATCTGTAGAATGGCATATCTGTGTCTACAGAAATAAAAATCTAATGGTCACAGACTACATAACCAAATAATAGTTAACAATGCCCAGGTCAGAAATTGAGAGGAAGCCTCTGTCTTATTTATAAAAATCATGGATCAAAGAATATGCGTTCAAGGGAAAGCAGGACAAAGTTTCTTTTGTCTGGTCTATTTGCCAGATTGGTATAGATACAGTCCATGCTACTAGGATTTATTAAACAAACAAAAAACCAAAAAACTTAAATTGCAGTAGCATTCAAGAGGTTTTCTCAACCTCCCTTGTAAGAGTTCTCTGTTATCTCTGAAATGTGTGAATAGATCTTTATCTAAAGCATTGGCCTTGGGTAAACCACAAAGGTTTAGAGAATGTAACAATAGAGGGACCAAATGTTAGACAAGAACCCAATTTCTGGTTTTTGGTCTTATAATCAGGTGCATATCATTAATCTAATCTAATTTGCTACTGGACACTGACAGGTGGAGAAGAATTTTTTTCTTCTGTCTACATACTAGGTATTTATAATTTTTGAAGCATTTGCAACAATGTCTGTTTTTAGTAACTGCAACCAGGTTTGCTTTCAATTTAGTGTGGGTTTCTTTCAGTTTAGGGCAGACTATACTTTCAAGGAATGATTATAATTTTCTGAGCATTTCCATAAAAGATTAACTCATTTAAATTTCTTTTAAGTCAGTTGCATTCTAAAACTTTTAGATCAGTGCATTCAAGGACTGAGATGAAAAATAGTCTTTCCTTTATATATATTTCCTTTATATCTAATTCCTCAATTATTTCTGGATTTCAGAATAAAGAAATCTTCTGCCACACAGCTCTCCAGTCTACCTTTCTTTTGTCTCTTTTCAGACCCTACAGATACTTACAGACAGCTCAATATAACTGTAGAAAATCAGGCTGCATTTAAGTGAAAAGTTCCCTGAAAGGACCAGTTCAGTTCTACCTCTACTCTAAAGGTTTCCAATATGCTAAAAGAAAAAAAGAAATACTGTAGAATTTCTCACTTGGAATTAAAATCTGAATGGTTTGACTGAGGGACATTATTAGCATAAGTTCAATGAGACTCACAGAAGACTTGAGTTCAGGTTCCTGTCCTGCTCCTTAAGACCTGAATCTTACACCACTTGCTCTTTTTTACCTGCAACAGGGAAGAATTACAAGAGGTTTTTGTGCTTCTATATCTACTGACTTACCAAATCTTACCTTACTTTTGTATTTGCTAAATCTCTAAATGTAATTACCTTCCTAAACATCACTTATGCATCTCTTTCTGCAAATACAGACATAAGGAAATGAGTTCCATCCCTTGACAGATAAAAGATTTAAGAGCTTTCTCCAAAAATGCTACCTAGTCAAAGAGATGCTGAGCATCAGCTGCGACTTACCAGAGTGGAAGCTGCTGTTGCTCAGAAACCCTGGAAAACTTCCGTGGGTTCCTAAATGTGTATTTTGACTCCTGGTTTGGTTCAACAGCTAAAGAAAAAATTAACGCTGACAGATTCCCAAAGAGATATTGCTGCCAGAAGGGCAATTTCCTCTAGACTGGTTAACAGCAGTCCAAATAAATCTGTCTTCAATGGAAATTTTAAAAACGAGACCATGAGTTCTGTGTTGAGGTAACTATCCTCAATAATCTTGGCAGTCAAGAAAGGAGAAAGAAAAGGGGAATCTGGAAGAAACATGGGAATGGCTATTCTGAAACAGAACTACAGTATATCCATCAAGTGTCCTATTTCTAACATTGACTGGTACCATCTGCTGCAGAGGAAGACTAAAAAACCCTCTCGTAAACCAGCTCGAGTTCATCAGTTGGCTTATGCCCCAAGATGGATTTTGTCTTTACAAATCTTGTGGGTCGATAAAGTAAGAAGATCCTCGGCATTTTATTTACCTGTAGAGCTGCCCTTCTCTGGAATCCTAGAAAAGCCAGACTGCTATTTATGTGTTTAAAAGTGTTTTGGGACAGGCCACATAATTTTACTCATTTCATCCATTGCTAACTCTATGAAGTTCAACCTGGTAGAGGAAACAAGATCAAATTAGTTACATGCACAGGACCTGTACCACTTACACAGATCTATACAGTACTAACACAAACCTTTACTTCCAAGGCAAAGAAAAATATTAGACTTCCACGGGACCTTTGATGGGATTCAGCTGCACTGGCACATGGTTTCTGCAGTGCACATGTAAAAAAGAAAGAAGTGTTTGGTGTGAATGTCCTAGGACTTCATCTGTCTTGCTATTTTTTACCATAAACCTTTTTCTTATCAACTTCTGGGAAACATCTTCAAAGTTTTATTTCAGCCAAGCTTCTATATTAGGCTGCTTTAAGTTCCCTCTAGCATTTACTCTGTAGTGTCATCCCTACTTGGGAATGCCGTCATTTGCTTGAAGGTAAGTTCTTTGAACTTGATTTTGAAGATAAACAATATTCTTCTCACTCAGCTTTCCAAAGCACTGCAAAATAGCTTCCAGATCTAAAGTAATGAACAATTACTATCCTTAGAGAAAATCACTAATTGCATGATTCATATATAACACAAGAAACATTCTTTATTTGTATTGTTAAAACTGACTTTCTTTTTCTTGCTCTATCTATAAAATATTCAATTGTAAATTATACTATTCAACAAATTTTCCAAGGTGTGTGGACTTCTATACAAATAATAAAACAATAAAAATTAAAAGTGGAATTCAAAATTTTAAAAAATCATTGTCCTGTTTCTCAGTGAGTTTCATGTAGATTTTTAGTCAAGGCAAGGCAAGAGGAAACCCATATGGCTCAATGAAAGAAAGAAATAAAAGGACAAGGGAATTGGGACTGGACTCCTGAACAGCAGTTTTAATGGCTGTATTTTTATAAATTCATAAATGTCCACTCTGCCTGTCTCTTTTGGGAATTCTGAAGCACTTTTGCAAAGCTGATCTGAGTGAGTTTAAGTTCTCTAAACTGCAAGTGAACAATTCTGGGGATTGTTTAGCTACCAAGCCACTGCACTTTGTAATTACAGGGGAAAAAAATGGTGGGTGAGAGAACCTTATACATTTATCAGTGATTACTGGAGCTAGGATCCTTTAAATATATTTCATTAAGTAGGCACAAAAAATTTGCCTTTGGTTTTGTTACTTATACAAAGAGGTCAACTACTACAGTCACATGACTCTCAATTTGCTTCAAAAAAAATAGCTGTTTAGGGACACATATCTCAAGGACAGTCATAATATAGACCAGAAGAACAAGCTGCCCTCCCAATATTCCTGTGACCCTCTCTGATTTCAGGATCGACTGTGGTTCCTCCATCTGCCTTTTCCCAGCAGTGTAATTCACATGAAATATTTTAAATAGGAAAAAATGTGGTTTGTAAGTGCTACTTACATTTATGGAGTCTTCAGCATCTATGTATAGCTTTTTCATTTTCAGATCTTCTCAGGTTTTACTCCACTGTGCTTTCTGTTTCAAATCTTTTAAGTTTCATGAAAGAGCAGTCAGCTGGGATTGATGTTTCCAGCAAATCCTCCTACAAATGCTTGGCAAGCCGAGAAAGCACTGTCTGAGGCCCAGGAGCTGACAGTTAGGAGATCTTGCTGTACACATCAATGCAAGGTGGCTATCTGACTTTGGGTAAGAAAACCTGATGAAAAACTGCAAGCCAACAACAGTCACACAGGGAACAATAAAATAGATTTGGCCACTCAAGGTTTTAATAGTGGATTAAAGCTAGAAGTGACAGTAGGCAAAAAAGAAAGAGATCAGCTGAGCTCCCACTTTCAAGCCTGGGCAAGCCTCAGGGTGCCTGCACTTTGGTAATGGGAGGGACAGATTTTCTCATGCTTGTCCACTCTGACCTCTTCATTTGGCTGACCACGAGCAGCCAGCAGCTGGCACGGGCACCTGGCCAGACTGATAATTGTCATCCCTTCATACTTGTGCAGCTTGGAGCATCTGGAAATGCCTGCGGTGCCATGGGCTGTCAGTGGCCTTTGTCTCCATTGTGTCGCCTCAGGTGAGTTTTCCTCCAGGTGATGCACAGCAGCTGCAGTGCCCAGCTCCACCAATGCCACTCCTGACTCTGCTACATCCCCAAGCGTGCTGGGTTTGAGTGTGCTACTGACATTTCCTTGTGCAGTGCTTGTCCTACTCTGCTCTGCTTCCAGCTGAAAAGCTGGGCTAGCACAGGAACAGAGCACATTGGGGAGCCTTGTGCAAGGCCTAAATGTCAAACAGGACACGCTCTCTGGGGACACGTGTGGCTGCAGGTGTCTGCTCTTTGTCTTTCACCTCCCACAGCTGCCTCTGGATATGGGCAAAGGGAAGAATCTGAGTCATCCTCACAAGGCAGGCTCTTCTTCCAACATTAATGAGGATTTTGCAGAAATCCCTTGTCTCCCACTGTCTGTGTCTTTAGGGCTGAGCTCTACCTGCTATGAAATCAGATGTTTGGGAGAGGAGGAGGAGGAGTGTTAGCTGGAAAATACAATGCAGAGGAAACAGTGCCTTGCAACAAACATGATTTCATTTCGTATCTTGTCTGCAGAGGCTCTTGCAAACCTAAAAATTAGACATATAAGCATACCTTTTCCTTTGTGAACAATATTCAACCTTGTTTGACAGGTACTTGCAATGAAATTATTCTACTTTCTAGACAAGTTATCCCAGGTTTACCCAGCTTTAATCTTAAGCCAATATTCTGACTTGTTTTTACTTCATCTCTTCTGTATGACTGCAACCATTTCACCACAGGTTAAAAAAAAAAAAAAAGAAAAAAGTGTTCAAGCATTTATTGAGTTTCAAAAGAGGAGGGAGAAAAGGGAGAAATGTAGGGTTTCTCTACAATTTCTCAGATTTTGTGGAGTTATTTATACTCATAAATCCATGTGTTCCTAATTAGACAAACAGCCCTTTTGAGATAAACAACCTTAACTGTTTGGGAAAAAAATCTTTTTACTGCAAAGTCTCCAGAGAAAAAAAGTTCCAAAATACTTCTTAACAGTGGTTTGAGTAATTGGTGGAGCAAGCATTTAACAGAGACTTCAGGCTTTTTTATGTAGAATTGACTTTAACCTGGCTGCAAATCACATGTGATAATTTGGTGGATGTGTCTGTTACAATTGTTATGGGTATTTGCTGTCAAAATAAACATATCAGGCTGTCTTCTACAGCCTGCAGTCCCTGATTAAAATGGTTTTTATTATTTTATTACTCTGATGAAGCAGAGTTCTTTGATGAGACCTGAGTTTTGTTGGTGGTTTTAGTGTTGTATTATGTTTATCACAGTTTTAAAATGACTGTTACACTACACATGTATTGTCAGTGACCGTATTTTTTCAACTGCAATCTGCTGTGGATGTTTCCAAGGCTCAGTGATCCTCCCACCCACCTCACACCTGCAGGGTGGGGAATTACTGCATGGAGCTATAGAAAATAGTTACACGCTCCTGACTTAACAACAATATTAAATGCTCCAAAATTCCAATGATGTTTATGATTTCAAATGCTCAAGGAAAAGAAACAAAAGGGATAAAGATACATTTATCCCTACTGTCATTTTTTTTATTGTCTCAGTTTAATGTGTTTTAAACACGGAGGAAATGTTAACGTGCTACTAACAAAATTATCAGTGAGTATTGTAAGTAAATACTTATTGGAAAACATTGCAATGAGTCTTTAGTAGAGTGTTTTCAGTCTTCTCATCAAATATAGCTCTGCCAAGCAGTACAGACACTTCTCTACATGATTTCTCTCTGTGTACATGCAAGTGTACAGACATAGATGTACATGAATGTACATGTGTGCATAGTTCTGGTTTCTAAACTTATTTCTAAACTTTCTGCACTAATGAATAATACATGTGCAGTTTAACTGTGACACAAATTTATAACAAGCAATCATTTTGCAAAGGTTAGAAGTTAACCCTTATCTCCACACTATGATGACCATGGGGTCTGTGATCTGTTTTCAAACCTGGGTGCACGGTGGAGATACAGTGCAGAAGGAGGAGCCCTCCAACAGAACAGAGCACTTCTGCCAAAAAAAATTGGCTGGTAGCAACAGTTCAGCCTCTACATATTTCTTAACACTTTCCTGCTGTTGAGTCACACTGCATTATAAAATCACCTTGCAAATCAGAAAATGGTGATTGTTTAAACACTTTTATTTTACGACAACCTCAGATGCTCATGAACTACAGGCCAAATGTCAAGGTATTTACTCATGGAGTTAGATCCCACTGAGCACTAGCTGGCATCCTGCGTCAGAGGGGTGCTTGCAAAAGCTGAAGGCATGCCATGACTTCTTGAGATCTTCAGCACCTTGCAAAGCCATGTGGGTGTTCAGGGTACTGTGATTAATCCTAGGAGCAGGAACAAAAAGGAAAAAAAAAAGAACAGATTTGGCCCATAATCAGAGAGCCAGTTAGGTGCACACAGCTGTGCACAATACAGATTGCAGGGTGTCACTGCTTCTACTGAATTCAATAGAAAACTGCTTACTGGCCTAACAAGGACAGATTTAATCCTAGACCCTGAAATATCTCCACAAACCAGTTAATTTTCAGTATAAAATGTCTAAATGTATGCTTTATCAAGCCACTTTTATGTTTCGCTGGCCCCTTTATCTTGTGTCAACCAAAAATTCATAATACCAATTTTGACTGAAGGCTGGCTTTAATTACAATTTCTTTTACAGGTCTCAACTGCTTTTTGTGTCCTGGGAAATGAGAGCAATTCTTTCTATCATATTCAGAAAGAAAATGAAAAGGTTGGTAAATGTATAAGTAATTTTAACTGATTCATTGATCTGAATACTTTTAAAGTAATACAGTAAGTATTTCTGTCACACTTTGAAGTTAAGCTTGGAGCTCAGTTACATCCCTTAGGGTTATTTTATAGCCATTAAGAATGTGTACCTTTTATCTGGTGCCTTCAATTAATTGAATTTCAAAAATATTCTCAAATGTTTTTAGAAAATCATTTAGTACCTGGAGGACATTCCTGTGTGATTTATTGTTACAGTAATTAAAAGCAGTGAGTATTACACTGGTCACTGTTGGAACTCCTGTCTGCCTTTGGCTATATTTTGGTTTAAGTTAAAACATATAGTACACTTGAGAGTCTTGTGAAGAGAGGTAAGAAAAAAATTAATTCTTTTCAGATTGCTTCAGAATTTTGGCACACTTAGAAATAACCTCTTAAAGTGATCACAGTGATATTTACATGATAATTGTATGCAAGCACAATTAAACTTCTATATTAAACAATTAAATAGTGCTTTTCCTGCTATGGTGAATTATTCCTGACTACCCATATTAGTATTCTGTAGTTCTAATCATTGCCATAAATAATTTTCAGTTTTACACATTCTGCTCTGAAGCCATTATTAAGAACTCTCAGGAAGAGTTAAAACAGCTAATGAAAATAATTAGCAGGGAAAAAAATGATGGTTCATCCTGCATTGAAAGATAACCCTAACTGAAAACTACAAACGCTGCCTTAATTGCATCTTTGTTTTCTGAGGCACTCACAGCTCCCTTCTGTGATCCCTTTTGTGCCAGAAGTGATGGCTCACGAGCAGTTCTGTATCTGCAGTTTTGCAGAACTCCTCACGCACAGGAAGATCCGTGGGGTTACACCCCTGGCCCGCATCTCTCCGCCTGTGGAACACGGAGGAAGGAGCTCATTGCTGTGTTGCTTCCCTGGAGCTCCACCTCAGCAGCACGGCTCACCTGGCCAAAGTCTGCGGCAAAGACTCCGTGCAGGAAGGTGAACTTGGTGCCACTGACTCACTTGGTGTCTTCTGCCTTTTCAGCATCTTCCAAGAGGCTTGGTTCTGCTTCTAAGTCTATGAAATTATGCTCTTTTCCTACTAAAAAATAATCCTCTCCACCCATCCATATATTGAGCCCACTAAAACAGCCTTAGCTATTTCTCTAAGCACATCAATTTTTTTACTAACACAAAATAAATATCTTTTCAAACTCATGGGCTTACAAATGGAATTGTGGTAATACTTGCTTACAAAATTCTTTAACATAATCGCAAACCTACATCTTTGTGGACTACAAAAGATGCTCAGATGGCCACACAGGATCTGAAAATAAATGTGGTTTATTAGCTTAGGCATGCATTTATGAATAAAAGTCTAGTTGCACAGATTCTGGCCAATACAGGCCAGTACCAGATAAACATTTCACATTCTAACATACGCACTGAAGTCATTGTTCAAAGTAATAACCTATCCTTTTAATAAACCATCCCCGTTACACAGAAATGCCTAAAGGTTTTCTAGTGTGCATCAGTCTTTTGAACATCACATAATGAATTTAATGTGAGAAAAGGAAAAGAAATGTACCTGTATGGATCCCTGCAAATTAAGACAAACCTTGCTGCTCTGAGGCTACCACATAACTTGGCACCATATAACCAGATGAGGACAAAAATAGTGTGAGTGAAAATCTGATTTCTATCCGTGTATTTACTACATTCTGAACTATATTGGCTTTCCCGTGAAATTATTCCAGTTAAGTAAATTATCTCAGAGGTTTCATGATTAAGCTAATGTGTTTCTAGGACCTTCATAGTGAACATGAGTTATGATACATGCATTAGTATATTATTCCTTGACTAGGTGTGATTTAGTAACCTCTACAGGAAAATAAAGGCCAAAAAAGTAAGAGATCAAGCTGCTGGTTTCTCCCATCTGGTATCTTAGAAAGTAGGTCTTCAAAATACAGCCACAGTGCCAAAGGAATTGACACTGAAAATGAAATTGTATTCCCTTTCTGAATGGAAATATGTGGTGCTATCACCAGTGCTGTTTGTCTAATGACATGGAAAATTAAGTGTTATGACCACTTGGTATCATTTAATAATGGCCTTTTCACAGCAGAGAGGGCATTGCACTAGCTACAGAAATGGAAAAGAATGCCAAAGAATGCCAGGACCAACAGCACTTCTACAGTGAAAAGAGCACCTTTTAATAGTTGAAACATTAAAAATGGTTGAAACCTTAGGATTATTGATCATTTAAACAAAAATAAAAAAGGAGAAAGACAACCTAACAACATTATGAATGGCATGAAGCAAGATCTACAAATGCCCTTCTGGCCTTGGATTCTGGCCCATGCTTTTTTGGGAGTGCTGCCCAAAAGCTTTTGCTCTTCTTGCAAGCATCTTCCCAGATTTATCAGTGGCCAGTGTTCCCTCAGTGTCCATCATGTCACTATGGTTGACCTGCCTGCATGTCTGCTGGGATTCCAGCTCCACTTAGTGTGGTTGCCCTCCTGCCTGGCTAGACCAGTTTCTGACAGAAAGCCACCAAGCTTTCTGCTACCCAGGTCAGAGTGGAAATGGATGGCAATTTCCAAGATGTGCAGGTCGACGTGAGCAAATTGGAAAAGACAGACTCGAGTCTGCTCACTTCCTTTAAGCATCAGTGAAATAATTAAAAATGTTGATCTCGTGGGCCTGAGGTTGTTATATTACAAAAGACTCATATTAATGTACTGTTACTGGTTGTAGCTGTTAATATAAAAGATTACTCTTTGAACGATGCCTCCTGCCCTTGAACATCATATTTCAGGGCAGGGAGGCAGCCGAATCCAGCAACCCCCCAGCACCTCACCACCGGAGTTCCCCCCGCTGTAACTCGGGAAAAGCAGGGGCGGCCTCTGGCCGAGCACTCGGCGCCGGGACAGGGAAAGGCTTGGAGGAAAACACAGAGATCCCGGTCCCCTCAAAGCGCACTAGGGCCGAAGGGCAGGTGTCACCTCCAGGCGGCGGATGGTGCCACCCCGCCTGTAGAACACGGGCTCGGCCGGCCGGGCGGGCCCCGGGGAAGTCGGCCGGGCTCAGAGGCAGCCCGGGGCGGGAGCCCGGGGGTAGCACAGAGGGACAGGCTCCCGGGGGACGGGGGAAAAGTCCAGACCCGCAGGGCCGGGACAGGGACGGCACACAGGGCTCCTGCACTCCCGGGGGGCATCCAGAGCCCTCGTCCCTCCGGCGGGGAGGCAGTCCTGGGCGGGCAGCCGGGGCGTCCGCGTCGCTGTGGGTTTGTTACTCTGCTTTAAAATGCAAAGGCTCGTGGCATGATTGGCTTTCTGTTTACAAGCGCAGATGGGGAGAAGGCTCACCTTTTCTTTCTCCGTGTGGTTTCCCCACATTTAAAGCTGCAAGGGCAGTCCGAGGAGGGAGAAAGGGGAAAGAGAAGAGGATTTCCCAGTTTCAGCATTCATCAGATTTACCTTGTCACTGCACTACAAGGTGCAGCGTGTGTCGAACATTACGAGCACGGGGCCATGCAAATGACACAGGCGTGAAAGAGCCCTGGCAAGAATAAATCTGTCGATGTACAGATGTTCCCTATTAACGTTACTGTTCAGCCTTGGTGGTTACTGTGGGAAGACACCGGATTAAAAATTCCTATTGCCACCCCACCTCTGCTGAACCTTTCTCCCCACACCTCTTTGTCTTCGCTTAATTAGGTAGGATATAATACTCTCTTTTTCTCCTCCTCTGTCTTATTGAGACGTCTGCCCAGGCTCACGCCTTTAAACAGGAATGATATTGATCCCTCCTCCCCCTTCTGTCAATCCCGATTTGTCCCTTTTCCTGCTGAACAAACAATTAAGAAAAGAAAGTACGGAGCGCGCGGTGGAACTTGTCATGCACAGGCTCCCGCGGGGCTCCCGCGGCCCCGGACACCGGGCCGGAGCCCGGCCCTGACAGAGGGTGGCGGGAGGCTGCGCACCGGGAAAGGCATTTCGGACTGGGAGCTCCCTGCCGGTTCGCCCAGCCTCGGGCCCGTGTAACTTCTCCTCGGGAGAGAGGGGCAGCCTGCGGCTGGGGACGGACGGCCGGACGCAGGGACGGGCGCAGGAGGACGGAGAGGACAAGCGGGAACGAGCGCTCCTGCCCCGACCTGCTTTCGGCCGCCGCCGGCACCTGTCCCCGCTCCCCGCTCGGCTGCCCCCAGCTGCGCCCGGAGGAAGCCCCCGGTGCCCGGGCAGCCTCTGCGGGGCTGGCAGGGCGGCAGCGGCGGCGTAGCCCGCCTCGGGGGCGCTGCAGGGAGCGGGTCCCCGGTGCCGGGCGCTGCCGCGCCGCCCCCGCTGCCCCCTCCCCGCGGCCGGGGGCGCTGGGCCAGGCAGTCCCCGGCAGCTCCGCGGCGCCCGGCTCCGCCGCGCTGCCCCCGGGCTATGAATAAAGCCGAGGCGGCCGGGGGGACAGGTACAGGTGCCCGTCTCCTGTGCGCAGGGCTACGCCGACGTCCCAGCCCGCCTCCTCCAGCGGGAGGGAAACAAAGACGGCGAGAGAGGCAGGGAGAGTTGCCTGTAAGTTTAGCGCCTTTCAGTCGTGACTCGCGGAGATAAATGATAGTTTGGAGGTGCGCGCAGTTAATCACCGCCACGGCTGCCGTACAGCGTGTGCAACCCGCAGATCATTAGGTTAAATGGAGGACATTCGTGTCCTTCCAGAATCAATGCAATTATTGTTGGCAACAAGGACAACAATTGGAGTGGCAGCACTAATTTTACTAACCTGCTATTAATTATGGTGTCCCCCACGCCCCAGACGGCGTTTATAACCCGCGGAAGCAAGCGGCGCTGGCTGCTTCTGTTTTAAAACGGGAAAAGTTGGAAGTGGAATGCCTGGTCGCGTTGGAAAGTGTTAATCAGTAGGAAAGAGTGTGATCAGTGGAACTATTCACTTGAGCGTCACTCTGGTACAGGGGGTTAGTGAAGTGGCTGTGGCGCCTGGGGACCGAAGGCTCCGTGCCGCGCCGCGCAGGTACCGCGCACTGAGACATGTCTGCGTTAGCTCCCCGCAGCTCCCTGCCACGCCAGCCAGCGCTCACCAGAGGAGAGAAGCCCTGCCATGGCACAGCCATCGCTACCAGGTTTTAGCCGAAGCCTGGCGTGATCGCAGGTAAAAAATTTCTTCCTTTGGTGGTGATGCCTGTGAGTGAGTGTGTGTGTGTGTGTGTGTTTGTGTCTCTATGGAAGCGGAGGGGTGGAGGGGAGCGGTGGGGCTTACCCCCCCCCCCCGCCCCCCTTCTCCTTCGGAGCCTGCTTTAGCAGCAAGGCAGCTGAAACCGAACTGCTGGAGGGAAGAGAAACTATCCGTGATGAATCATTTGGCTTTGTGCAATCTTTACCTAGGACAGAGGGTAAATGTATTTTAATATACGTGTGTTATTTCTTGGGAAGGGGGTGTGGATATGCTATTCAGCGAGCACTAAGGTAAGGTACTGAGTCAAACTTTCTGGATTTTAAGGCGAACTTTAAAAAACAGAATTTGACCTTGCAAGCAGGAAAGTTTTACCTTCGCAGGGAAGTAAGTTGAAGCTGTTGGCTGCCAGAGAGCTCAAAGGTGGTGGCATCTAAATGCCTGCGGACCTGCAGCACTGGGGGTACAGGAGCTGGGAAAGGAAGTCTTATACAATCTTTGCTTTGCTAGTGAAGGCGTAGCTGCAGTGCTGTGCACCGAGCAGGTAAATGTGGGCATGTTGTGGAGTCCATCTATAGCCACAGAGCAGCTGCCCAGGTCGCAGCATTTACTTCTCTTGCTGAAAAGTTTTGTGTGTGTGTGTGTGTGTGTAAGTGTGCATGTAAGAGAGAGAGAATGCTGGCTCTAGTTCTTAAGTGTGAAAAGTTAATAAATACAAAGAACAGAATGAGCATGTGAGGCCTTTCTGCTTTAATCTAGATTGTTTGCCAAGAGGATTGAAGACTTACAAAATGAAAGCATTCAAATGGATAGCTTTGAACAAACTGATTTTACATGTAGTTGTAAACTGAGTAAATTAATTAGCAGTGCCTTCTTATGCAACTGTTCTGTTGGTCATCATGGCTCTGCCAATCCCAAGCCATGGCATGGGTTTGTGCAGGTCGGAAGCATTGCCTCCTCAATTCAGAGGTGCAGTTACACCTCAAATTGGCACAGGGAAAAAAAAACAATCATATTTACTGCCAATAGCAAGTTTAGGGGAGCTAACCTACTTGAAAATGTTGTAGGCTGCCCACGGTTCCATGTCAGATTCCAAATGGGCAACATGTAGAGCTTCACAGCATTTATCAGGTAGTGTCAATGTTGCTTTAAGTCTGTAATGTGAAAACAAAGCAAACTCGACTGAAAGAGCTCACTAAAGTCTGTTTAGCCCATAAGCAAATTCCGTTGCTGAAATATTTCCAGGAGTGGCAATAACCCCTCCAAAAAAGAAGGCGATGAAAATGCAGATAGTAAGTGTAACTGCATGAACTGCCTCTAGATCATGTCCCTGAAGACGTCCATCAAAGCCTGAGTCCTGAAGAGGTTCTGTTTTACCTGCTGTGGCCTGTTCCAGCATCACACTCTTTCATTCTCATTCCATGTTTTTACAATAAAACTTGTATGAGCATTGGCTCCAGGTACTCAGAGGAAAAGCTCATAACCCTGGGAGAGAGACCTGGATGGGCTTTGGATGGGAAATACCTGCTTGCCTGAGTGTGCAGGCTGGTTCTGACCAGAAGGGAACTCTCCAGTGTTTCCTATTGATCGTGATAGGTTTCCTTGTTCAAACTTTGGAGAAAGCTGTGTGTGTTTCTTTCTCAAAAGCTGTTAACTGCATTGTACAGGAAAGGGGCTTTGACGAGGATCAATTTTTATTGCACAGCAAAGACTTGCATTTTCCACATGCTTAAGGATATAGCCCACAGCATTAAGCGTCTTTGCTTGGATTTGAACAGTGTTACCTTGTTTATGTGCAAGAACCACAAAGGTTATTTTAAATCATTGTGGGGCTTAATGCATGTTTGTGCTCTGGCACCAAAAATTCAAGATGAAATATAATTGTGTTGAGTTTCTTATCAACAAAGGGCCATTATTTGTAGACTGTAAGTGAAACAAGACATCAGCAGTGGGGAAGGACGTAATGTCAGATTTCACCATTTAAGGTTATTAAGTTTTTTTGTCGCTTTTTCTTTTTGTTTGTTTGTTTTGGTGGGGGTTTTTTAATGACTGCTTTCTAGGGAATACAGATTGGAACTGACACAAAGCTGACCGGGGGTAAAGTAATAGAGCAGGCAGGCTGCAAAGAAAAATGACAAATAATTATCATGATTAATACAGGAAAGTTCAGTGCAAAAATGGGCACCAGAGTATTTGCATGGCGCAGTGAAAGACAACTGTGATATATAAATAGACAAGGACTATAAATATTGAATTTCTCCTTGTATTTTAAAGTTTAATAGACTCATCTAAATATCAAAACCTGTAGTGCACTGTGGGCCACTGTGGAGTTGGCATCTGCAGTGGAAAAAAATAAATAAAAACTAAAAACACCAAAAAAACCACAACTCCAGGCATTTCCCAAACTGTAGCCTGGAAAACTGGGAGGACTTCTTCAGGCAGTTCTCCAGATCTCCCAGCTAATTATAGTGCTTTACACCGAGCCGCTCTTGAGATAAGTGCAACTATTTTCTTCCCTAGCACCGGTGAGTTTTATTCCGGAGCTTAAACAAACATCCCCCAGCGCAATGGGCACAGGAGGCAGAGGGAGCAGCACGGAACACTGCGTGCAGACCATTGTGTAAACACTGGGTGTCTTTTCTTCCCAAACAATGCAATAGTCAGTCAGCACCCCACACCAGAAGGAAGCTGCTGGTAAAGAGTGGCTAAAAGTGTTATTATACCTTGGCAGCACCGGGGATAGTGCAGGAGGAGGAATAGAGAAGCCCTTCTATAAAAGAAACCCAATGGCAAAGTTATCCATACTCTCAGAAATAAAAAGGAATTCGCATTTCAGATGAGGAAAGAAAAAGCTCTTTCTTCCCATCCAAAAATCAATACAGAATTCCAAACCGATTATTTATGTCATTTGATTCCCTTTCTTTATACGTTTCTCCCGGCTACAGATACTGAGCTGTCAGTATAATTTGCATGTACTGTATCTGATATCTTTTATTTGCAAACACTCTAAAGCGCCATAAAACGCCTCTCGTTGTAGTCTAACTCGATCTGAGGACTAGTATTTTCATCTGTAAATTAAAGCAATTACGCAGCAGATATTATATTATGTGTACTGTGGTCTCCAGATAGTCATCAATCACCCTCAATCGAGCTGTCAGTGTGGGCAGATTCGTTTCTGGGAGGCAGTCTTCCAGCTGGGGAGAAGAAGAGAATATCATCATTAATTAGAGTGTGACCCTGGGGCTATTCACATGTCTGAACCCAGGAATCTCTCTGAGCAAGTCTGCACACCATGGAGCAGCGTTCGACTGCACCAGCAGCCCAGCTTCAGCCTCGGAGCTGCCTCCTCCGCCTCCTCCGTCCAGCCGGGGGCTGCCTGCTCGCCCTGCCTCGGTGGCACCGGCCGTCGGGGGAGAGGCACTGGGGCTGCCAGCATCTTCTCCCCGCGGCCCGTTCCCTCCGAGCGTGCGGCAGGGGGGGATTGCTGCCTGCTCCTGTTGGGGAGGGGGGTCCCAGACCCCCAGAGGGTAGGCAGGCTGATGGCAGCCGTGGGATGGGTCGGGGAGGAGGGGGTGTTGGAAGTTAGAGATGGGATCAAAGTCTTTTTCACGTGAAAAGTCACATCTTTTCCATCATTCCCCCGAAGACGCTTGTAGGGTTTTCTACCTGTAATCACACGCCTGGAATAAAAGCCGAAAAGAAAAGGAGGGTTGCTTATCATGTGCTTTATTGTCAGCGTTAGCGCTAATTTTAACTGTTGATTAAATCTTAAATGAAGACTCAGTCGTGTGTCCCTTCATATGTCTTGTTTGTAATTGAGACTAATTATTACTGTGGGGTGGGAAGAAGCAGCTGCTCATTAATTAATTTCTAATTAAAAGTGCTTACTAGCCTTTCAGAGACTAAGGAGGGTGGGGAAAATAGCTGATACAACATTGATCCTTCAGATTAAAAACATTCATTTCCTTCCCTTGCCCGCAGAAATATATGTGTTGCAAGCAGGCGTTGCCGCTACCGAAGAGCTTCCCAAACTTTTCTCCCCTGTTAGGCTGGCTGAAGGCGATGCTGGAGAGTCTATTTTCCATGCCAGGGGAAAGATTCCCGAAAATGAGTGTTAAACTCACAGGCAGGTTAATTTGAGTAGGTTTTGTGTGACGTCAGAGGCTCGGCTCTTTTAAAACAACGTGCTTGTGAGCTGATGCATTTGTATCACTTTTCTTCTTCCCACCTTTTATTTTTCCGTGGGTGCAAAGTATTTATTTTTTTGCCGTCACGTCTGCCAGCCTTGGAGCCTACATGTAACAATTATTTCTGTGTCGTAGCTGTAGCGGGGAAGGTGCTAAAATCGCCGTACATATTTAAAAGAAAAAAAAAAAAGTTTAAGTTTTCATGTAAATAAATTAAATGTGGTTTTCTGCTTCGTCCTATAAGCATCTAGGGACCTGTGGTTACCAATCAATTGGTACAGCAGAGCAGAGCCAGGCTGCAATAGCGTGCAGATCAGACGCCTCGCCTTGTTTCTAGATAACTGGGAGCCTCTGTACCATGTCCTATCCTCAGTTTGGCTACCCTTACTCCTCTGCACCCCAGGTAAGACTTTTTGCCTACCAACGTTAATTGATTGAATTTCAGTCCTTATCGATGCCTTCCGTCCGGGATGAGGGCGGCAGCGATCCTCTCCCGCCTGCGGTAGCGGCAAAGCAGATGCTCGCTCCGCAGCTTTACAAGGCGCCCAAGTTCTGTGTCGGGCACCAGTTTTAAAATGGGATGAAACACGCGGGATTTAGGGTGTTTGGGGGTGATAAAGACGCGTGGGAGAGGATGACAGAGATAAGAGAGGTGAGAAGGGGAGCTAGAGGTCCCCAACCCCCACCCGCACCGCGCCTCCCCCCCCCAGTTTTTTTTCTTTCACGATTAAATTCACAGTTTATCAATTAAACATGGATGTACAGAGGTCCGGCCCGTAGAAAAAGAATGGGATATTCTAAACCAGCAGGTTAATAACAGATGCGTGCGTGGCTGCTACAAATCTGCAGTCAAAATAAATATGCATGAATGACTTCGAAAAAAAGGGTTTAAAAACGCAGATGGGGATCATTGTGCTGCAAGAGGAGAAAACGGTGTAAACCGCAGTCTTGTGAAAACACCCCAGGAAAAGTTAGCTTTTAAATCCAGAGGGCCTGAGGAATGTATTATAGAGGATTAAACATCCACAGTCACGGGGCATTTGGTTGTTGTTGTTGTGGAGTCGTTCTGAAAAACTGATAAAATACTTGCACCTCTGCTCTTCTCCAGAGCGTTTCTATCACGATTGAAGTAAAATACGCCAGGGGAGGGAGGAGGGCGGGCGACACCCCAAAGCTACGACCTGATTTGGAAAAAACAAAAAAAAACAAAAAACCAAACCAAACCCAAAGAAAACCCCACCAAACCCACACAATCTAAAAGCCACCGACCCCAAACTTGGTTACACTTTGGGAAGTTCCCCCCACCCCGCCCTCAGCGCCGCTCTCTTTCCCTCCAGTTCCTGATGAGCACCAACTCCCTGACGACCTGCTGCGAGTCCAGCAGCCGCACGCTGGCTGAGACGGGGGCGGCCGCCTCCGCCCAGACGCCCGTGTACTGCCCGGTGTACGAGAGCCGCCTGCTCGCCACCGCCCGACACGAGCTCAACTCCGCCGCCGCCCTGGGCGTCTACGGCGGGCCCTACGCCGGGCCCCAGGGCTATGGAAACTACGTGACCTACGGTACCGAGGCTCCCGCCTTCTACTCCCTGGTAAGCCGCCCGGGGGATGCTCGCTCCCTCCCTCCCGAGCCCCCGGGGGCGGGGGCGGCTCGGCGGGACCCCCTCCCCGGGCGGGGGCAGCCCCGGGCGCTTCTCCTGCGCCCCGCCGGTCCCCGCGTCCAGCCCCGCGGCCAGCAGCTGTGCCAGCCCGGCGCTCGCTCCTCACGGTAACGCAATTAAAAGTCGCGCCTGACGAGCTGCCAAGGGCCCGTCCGGGCGGGCAGTTTAGGGCGACCCATACCCAGGCTTGCAAAAAAAAAAATGATGCGGTCTTCCCACACAGCCTATTTTTCTTTTTCTTTTTTTTTTTTTTTTCCCTCTATTTTCCCCCCTGCACCGTAACAGCGCGAGTTAATGTCCCTATTGATGTCGCTGGGCTCCGCGGCCGAGGGGCCCCCGGGAAGGTCCGGTCGGGCCGGGGGCCGGGGGAGCCGGGCAGGGGAGCCGGGCGAGCCGGGCGGCGGTGCCGGGGGCTGAGGGCGGCGGTGCCGGGGCTGAGGGCGGCGGTGCCGGGCGGGGCCCGGGCTGTGCCGGCGGCGGGGGCTGAGGGCGGCGGGCGGCGTCTCTTGCAGAACAGTTTGGAGGCGAAGGACGGGAGCGGCTCTGCGCATGCGGGCATCGCCCCCGCCGCTGCCTACTACCCCTACGATCACACCCTCAGCCAGTACCAGTACGACAGGTAAGCGCCATGCCCAGCCCGGCCCCGCTCGCTGCCCTCCGGCCCCGCCACCCCCTCCCCGCCATCCCCGCCACGCCCCGCCAACCCCGCCAGCCTGCCTGCTCGCCTCTCAGCATCTCCCGGCCACAGCCATGTCGCCTCCCCTTTCCCGCACCGACACGGGGTCCTCCGCCCCCCGGGCGGGCGGTAGAGCGGGGGGCAATCCCTCTTAACCGGGGAGGTAATTATCTTTCCCTGCGCGGAGTCAGGCTTGGGCATCCCGTGTATATTTATTAGTTTTAAAGCAGCGCAAACCCCCTTACACACCGCTCCCAGCTCAGAGGCCCATTGGGCGCCAGTGACCTTTCCTGGAGGATGTGCATTAAATATTCAGTCGCAGCCCAGTGTCATCTGCGTTAGGTTCCTACAATTTCAGGAACAAAAGGGTAGAGGAGATTACTAATAAAAGGAGTAAGAGGAAATATATTTCTATTAAACTTACACCCTGGGGTCACCCCGATGAATTTTGTTTGGGGAGGACTAATAAAACGAGAGGAAAGCAGTATTTCTGTGAGTTCGCAAGCTGCTAGGATTTTCCTGCTGCCCAAAATGTTGACATTGACTTTACAGCAAATAAAAGCAGACGATTCCTTCCCTCTTTCCGCCACCACCGCCAAGGCAGAGCGGAAATTTGCATTGCCCGCTGGTGCTGCAGGCTGGACCCTTCCTTCTTGCTTTTCCTCCTCGGCCTGAATTCTCTAGGCTGGTCTCCCTCATAAAGCTGAGCTGTCCTCATCCCTCTTAAAACCGAGCTGTCCTCATCCATCTCCCCCCTCTCCGGTCCAGCTGCCCTCCTGGGGGTGCCGCAGGCAAGCGGCGGGGCCGGGCAGGTGCGCGGGGGGCGACAGAGAGCTGTCACATCCCGGGGGCTCCCCTGTGCCTGCAGGTACGGGACGATGGACGGCGGGACGCGGAGGAAAAACGCCACCCGAGAGACGACCAGCACGCTGAAGGCCTGGCTGCAGGAGCACCGCAAGAACCCCTACCCGACCAAGGGCGAGAAGATCATGCTGGCCATCATCACCAAGATGACCCTCACCCAGGTCTCCACCTGGTTCGCCAACGCCCGCCGGCGGCTCAAGAAGGAGAACAAGATGACCTGGCCCCCGCGGAACAAGTGCTCTGACGAGAAGCGGCCCTATGAGGAAGAGGAGGAGGAGGAGGAGGGTTCGCAGGAGGAGGCGATGAAGAGCGGGAAAGCCGAGGGTACCCTGCTAAAACCAGGCACTTAGCGGTGCGGCCGCGGGGGCTCGGCCGGCAGCTCGCCCCCGGGGCGGGCCTCGCTGGTGGGGGCGGCCGCGGGCCTCGCTGGTGGGGGCGGCCGCGGGGCAGTGCGGCGCCGACAGTGACCGTGTGTCTTCTTTTTGCTGTCCCTTCCCCCGCCCCCGCCCCGCAGAACCCACGGGCAAGGAGGAGAAGGAGCTGGAGCTCAGCGACCTGGAGGACTTGGACGCCGCCGAGTCGGAGAGCTCGGAGTGCGAGCTGCGGCGGCCCTTCCCGCACCCGCTCCCGCACCCGCTCCCGCACCCGCACCCGCTCCCGGGCGGCAGCCACCCGCCGCGGGCCGCCGAGCTCCCCGCCAAGATGCCGCCGCCGGCTGCCGCCGGGGAGGAGGAGGAGGAGGAGGAGGCGGCGGCAGAGCGGGCGCGGAGCTGCCTGAAGACGGCGGCGGAGGAGTGCGGCCCCGACCCGCTGGGCGCTCGGCAGCGCGGCTGCGAGTCCAAGATGTGCTTCCAGCAGGGGCAGCAGCTGCTGGAGGCGAAGCCCAGGATTTGGTCCCTGGCGCACACTGCCACCTCCCTCAACCAGGCCGAGTACCCCTCCTGCATGCTGAAACGTCCCGGGGGCTCGGCCGCCGCCGCCGCTCCCGCCCCGGTCAGCGTCATGGACAGGCACCAGGATTCGCCGGTCACCAACCTCAGGAACTGGGTGGACGGGGTGTTTCACGACCCCCTGTTCAGGCACAGTACTTTAAACCAAGCCCTGAGCAACACAACAGTTTCCTGGGCTACCACCAAAGGAGCCATTCTGGAAACGGGCGCCTTGGGACGCGCGGTGGGGAACGGCGCCAATGTGCTCAAGGGGCAGCTCTCAAACCTGGCCCACCATGACTCAAACAAAGAGTTTCTGGCGTTTCCCAAATCAGGAAGCAAAATGTTTTGTTCCTAACAGGCCCGCCGAGGGGCAAAGGACTTTCTAACGCTTGAAGAGTCAGCTACACTGAAAAGAGACTTGCAAGAGTTTAAATTTAAATATAAAAAACTTTTTCTTCCTTTTCTTTTTTAAACAAACAACATAAACGAGGATTTAAAGTTCAGTTTGCTCAGTTCAACGGAAAGACTTTGCTCATTGCTGTTCTGAACATTTTCTCCTGGCTGCGACTTTAAGGGATCAATGTCGTGAAAGTTATTTAATTCCATGTCCAAAAAGCACGTACTATAGTGTAGACATACTTAAAAAGTTTACATCCGAAAGTTTACAAACGGGAAATTTTAATTCAGATTTAATTTAAGGCATGCCGACATTAGTTGTAAAGACTTTTCGAGAGTTTTTCCTCCTGATTTCCTTGTTAGCATATAATTCACAAACAGCACTTCTACTAAGTTTACACCTACTGCACAAATTTATCTTGACAAAAAAAAAAAATAATATGTTAAAGGGTATGCTCACTCCAATAAATTGTCTGTTTCAGAGGTAACACAAGTGGTGGCGTTTTGCATTGGGCAACAAACAACTTCTATGTTTCTAATTCCCCCTCGGAGCCGATCCCGGTAATTCCAAGGACTGTCAACAGGCTGCCGGGAGAGGGGAAGAGAGGTTCGGCGCAGCGCTGCCGCGGGACTGCGGACGGAGCCCGGGAGGCGCGCCGGAGGGATGCTGGGCTGCGCTCCGCGCCGGCCGTGCCTCCGCGGGGCAGCGCCGGGGCCCGGCCGCCTCCCGGGCCGACAGCGGGGGCTCCGGCTGCCCGCCGAGGCCCGGCGGGGCGGGAGCATCCCTCTCTTCCCCCTCCCCTCCTTCCCGAGCTGCGGGCGGGCGGGGGTCGGCCCCCAAGGGCCGGGCTCTGCCGCGGCGTCGCCTCCGCCGTGCGCGGAGCAATTGATTCACATGGAAAATTTGATCTTTTAAAGAACCGTTTTAGCTTTCCAGCTCCTCTGCCAGTGCGGAGAATCGCTGATCCGCCATGAATATTTCAGCACTTCAGTACAGATGCTTTACCGTTTTGACATTAAATAGAGTGCAGCCAACAAAAAGAGGGAGGAAGAGCGCTCTCGACGTGTGATTCAGGAGCACTCGCAGCCAATTTACCACTTAGATAACAGGCGCTTAAAAGATTTCCTTTCCTTCCCCGGAATGGGAACAAACTTTACTGATCCCCGGACCGGCAGACAGGGAGAACTGCTGGAAAAGAAACTGCGAGGCAACAATAGATCCCGGCTTACCCGGGCCGGCCTCAAACCCCTGAGCCTCGGTGCCCGGCGCGGCGATGAACCGAGAGAACCCGAAGGACCAAACTGACCTCGGCACAAGCAGAAGAGCTTTCCTTGCCTCCCAGCATTCTCGCCCATCCCGCCCCAGCGGCTCCCCGTCGGTCCACCCCTCTTCACAATAAATAAATGAGAACACAATAAAGGGGGGAAATGTACCAAGGCAGCTATAGACGCAACCGAGAAAACACTCAGCCAAAATATAACATACTCCAGCCTGCGAACTTTCTAGCGAGACCTGTTAGTGCAAGGACTGAATAAAGGAATCCAGGTGCGGAGATCAGATCAAGCCCTTCCCCTCTCTGCGAGCAGCCGTAATTGGATTGTATCCAGTCATATTCCCTGTCATTGTATTGACTTTCGCTCTCTTGGATGATATTATCGAGATCACTGAACCCCTCTGCTGATCTGGCTGTCAAAAGGCTCAGACAGGAGCCCCCGGCCTGGAAAACGTGCATCAGCCGAGATAATTTGAAGTGAAATTTTCATTTTGACAGTAAACCCCTCAATTTCTAAAGGCTCTGCACCCGGAGAGCTCGGTGGCAGGGGGAGGCTTTACAGAAAGCCCACGTCTTAAACTGAAAAGGGCAAAAGAACTCGAATTAGTTGTAATAGATAAAAGGGCAAAAATAAAGAGTCAAGGGTACTTGACAGTAATAGCGAAAGTGGAGTCTCGGGGGAGCCGCGATCTGAGCTAAAGGCTGGGCCGGCAGGAATTTTAATGCAGCCGGGGCGGCCGGCGAGCTTTGCCTCTGAAACCCTTTAGACAAAGCAAATTATTTTCAGCCAAACTACAGAAACGGGGATGAGGGAGAGGGAAGGGGAGGAAGGCGAGCATTCGGGCTGCCTTCAAACCACTGGTAGAGCCAAGCGGGATGGGGCACAAACCCCTCAGAGTGCTGCGCGGGTGATGTTAAAGCGGGGAGGTTTGCGTGTGCCAGCCTTGCTGGATGTGCAGGGACTGGAGGGGACACGGGGGCTCCCGGTGGGCTTCGGTTTCCATGCGACAGAGGCTCCGTGGAGTGGAAGGGAACTCCATTTTTTCTCCTAACACAGCGACAGCCGAGTGTGTGTGTGGGTTTCTGTGTGCCTGCCTGCAAGGAGAGGTCTCGTCCACCGAGCAGCCAAAAATCTCTCTCAGCCTGAAAAGCTCCCTGACTTTGAGGAGCGCCGGCCCCCGCCGGCCTCTCTGGGCTGGCTCTCGGCGGGTGACCCTGCAAGCCATAAAAGTCATTTTACAAGTCATTGCTGGCCGGCTTTGGCTAGGTCCAGGATTCAGCTCGGACATCCCGCTGTTTGAGAGGCAACACTCTCCCTCTCCCCCCCACTCCTTCCCTCCTCCGGACTTAAAAAGAAGATGATAACACTGTGGGCAAAACACAGGCGCCCTGAAATACCAGAAGCCCAAAGAAAAGCGGATCAACACTTTATCCCTTCATTTTCGTGTTATTGTTGTTATAAAACAAGTTTGAGTAAGTTTATGACTGCTGTATAACAAGAGCAGGGCTCTCCGGACCAGGGAACAGGCTATATCTCGGGTCTGGTAAATCTGTGTGTGCTCACACCAAAACATTGCCCGTTCTGAGAGGAGACCGTGTCAGTTAAGGGGGAGGGAAAAGAGTTTCTTGCTTTAAACCTTATGATTTAGATCAGCCATGAAATGCAGAGGTCTTTCAAAAGGGTTGGGGTTCTTGTTGTTTGGTTGTTTTGATTTTTTTTTTAATATGGACAAAAGAGTGTGAGAAATTAATTTTGCCATTTGATTCAATAGCACAAGTCAAAGATCAGGTTCTGCTGCTTTAGAGGAAGCTGCAGGGCTGAAAGGGAAAGCCGTGCAGCTCATATGTCTGTACAAAGCAGAAATATAAAGGCAGACTGAGAAAGAAGGAGGAGGGGAAAAAAAATCATAGAGAAACGTCTTGAAACTGAGAGACTCTAAATCATTCAGCCATGGCAAATTCAAACACACAAAGGAGGGGATGCTAAATTAACAGTGCTTTTTACATAGAGCCCAAATAAAACTGTAATCAGCGACGCGTTACTTTTCATTAAGCGAGTTTGACAGGAGCATATTCAGCCTCGACAAGGGAACAGGAGCAAAGAAATATACGGCTCTCCCAGCCCGAGTCATAAGATAATTCCTTAAGCTCCATTAACAACTCTTAGCCGCAGGAAATGGGCTCCCTGAAAACATCTCCAAATCTAAAAGCTTTATCGACCTCTCAAACCTCTGCTGATGGTTCTATTTTTTTAAAAAAACTTAGAGGCGAGACGTCCAGCAAGGTAATAGACTTTGACACAACACCTTCTTAACTAGAGAGAGAGAGGCAGAGAAAACGAGACCTTAAATGATATTTAAAAGGCAGCCAATTAAGATTTAAAATGATTGTCTCCTGAGATTATGCATGCGATTTATGTCATCTACTTTTTTTTCCCATACATGCATACAAAATTGCAATGGGGCATATTGCCTGATCCTTAAATAATGATGATGATGATGATGATGATGATGATAATACCAATAATAATAATAATAGAAGAAACAGTAGCAATTAACAATCTGTAGCTATCGCACATAATTGCAAATTATGACCCAGGAAAGGACTTGTGTTTAGGCACCTGATTACAGAGCACCTTGCAACAGCCAGCTTATTTATAGGTGTCTAATTAAAAGACAGATAGATGAAATTATTCGCACATTACCCACTAATGTCCAGGAGTGCATTTCTTTTCATCCTGAATGAATATTTGACTATTAAATTCACATAATTAATTTGTAGTTAAACAATCCAGTGTAGTAGCTCCTTGCCACTGGCCACACAAAGATTTTGTGTCCAAGAAGATTTTGTCTTGACAAGACTGACTATATATTTTTAAGATATAATGGTTCAGAAAGAGACTCTGACTTACTACAGTCTTTTTGCTACACGTTTGCCTTTTCCATTTAAATCTGACCTTCAAATAATATGAAGGCTTGCGTGTGTGAAAGTGTATCCAGTTAAATGCCAAGAAAAGAGTTAATGCTCACATTGTACCATTTCATGCAGAAATTCTATGAAATGCAAGAAAATATTATAACTTGCCGGTTTTGTGAGAGATCAGAAATTGTTTCAATGAGTGGGATTTCTAGATGAATGAGGTGAAAAAAGATCATTCAAACACCACTGTGTTTTGGCCAAAGGTCAAAGTGTTTTGGTCCCCACTTACATTAAGTTAGTTCATTCTATGAAGCAATGAGCTTGGATCTGAGTTGTGTGTCTCTTGAGGGTTGAGCATGTAACTTAATCCTTTAAAAAAGTGAAGAATGAAGGAATGTTAACACTCAAATTGTACATTTTTATATGCACGGTAAAAAAAAAATTATGCTTGTTCTTAAAGAGGAAACTATTTTTAATAGAATAGCTAATGGTCAAAGTACCAGTCCTGAAATGTGACATCTGGCATGTTTCAACTCACATTTACTGTCAAAAAGTCTATGAGGTGCTTAGGACTTGTGGGAAGCGTTCTCTTCATCCTCCTTGTGAAATGGCATCATGGCAGATAATAATCCTCGATTTGTAGAACCCCTCAAAAAGCAGTCTTAAAATACACACTAGCTGTATATGTTTGGAGGAGTTTAATACATAAATCATTGGTCTCCTGTACCATATGACTATATAGCAACACCTGAATTTGGCTTAGAACTTGAAGACACATTTAAGACATATGAAGAACCGAGGGAGGAGGAAATGCTTGGGAGCAATTCAAAAGAAAATGATAGTAATTGCTTCCCAGTGTGCCCCCACTCCAATGAGAAATGGGACTGTGTTCAGGGAGCAAAGAAAGAAGCCTCCATGCGACCTAGAGAGAGTGCATATAAGCAAGCCCCGCTGGTATCCTGCTTCCCACAGTGGGGAATGTGGTCTGGGCATGAGAACAGTGATTGACCTACTTACAGTGCTCAAGAGCTATTTCTTGTCCATCCCAGTTTAAGGAAAGCATGAAAATGAAGGAAATATCTTGAAGGAAAGTGTTCTCTTAATGTTTTTGGGTTTTTTTTCCTGACATTAAAAAAATCTTTTATTCATTCATTTAGCTACATAAAAGCAAGGGCATAAAAATCTTTCTCTTCTCAGTTTTACCTCCATTTCCTTTCTCCAAATCAGCATGTCATTATTTAAATTTTGAAATGGGTTTCAGTAGTAGTTGGTAAGTATTTTTTCAGTGGTTTATGTGGAATCATAATCAGGTCATTTTTCAAAGACTGCCTCAGAAATCTTTCTGAAATACTGCAAAGAATGATGGTGACAATGAAATGGAACCAAGGAAACAACTACTTTCAACAGTATTTCTTTAATTTATGCTACTCATATAGAATGCCAAAAATCTAACAATTAAAGAATATGTACTTGAGATTTCATCAGATATTTTCTTACATGCATTGTATTGTGAAACAGGATTCAAACATTTGCTAGAAATATAGAACAAAGCTGAATAACCAACACTTTATCTGTCATTATGACAGAAGAGGTGCTACATCAAAGGCTAATGTGTCTCCTAAAGTTCTGCTCTCTGTCATGGTATCTATTGATACTGGGCTTTAACGACCTGAGGAGTCACTCAGAATGAGTTCTGCTGTCCTCAGTATGAAGGTGCTCATCTAACAAACACGTTCACTATACTAGGATTTTTGCCAAGGGGAAAATTACTGGAAAGGTAGAACAGTGTTTAGGGAATGAGCTGAAGTGGAACACCTCCATGGTAGGAGAACTGAATAAAGAGGGAAGTGCTTGGGAATCCTTCCTTCCTTCCTTCCTTCCTTCCTTCCTTCCTTCCTTCCTGAAGGTATATAGATCACAGTATGATATTTTTTTCCTCTGTCCTGGTTAGATTACAGCTCACATGAACGCTGTATGTGAAGATGACCTCACATATGTCAGCCCTCATGACGCTGGTCTTTGGTAGCCTTGTGAACAGAATGCTTTGCTTTTGAGACTTCATGACATTGGGTTACCCTCTTTTTGGACATACCATAATTTTCTCCCCAACCTTGTGACACAAGTGGCTGACAAATCACAGGATCACAGAATATTCTGAGTTGTAAGGAATCCACAAGGGTCATCAAGTCCAACTCTTAAGTGAATGACCCATACAAGGATTGAAGCCACACCATTGGTGGCAACCAATGAAGCAAAGAAGATAGAAGCTGGGAGATGTTGTCTTTTAGTCCAATGTCAAATATGTGATCAAATATTGATAACATTTTTTTGAGTCTTATTTGCCACAAACTCCAGTGTACATAACTTAATTCTTTGGTTACAGCCTTCAGGGAGAAACAAGTAGAAATCTGCTCACTTAAAGGAGCAATCTTATAGGTGAAGGTAAATCAGATCTGAACAAGCCTGGACAGTCTTGTAGTTTTTTTACCACAGGCAAGTTTGGCACACAATAGCTGAAATAAATAATGACCAAAAAAAAAAAAAAAGTGTCCATGTTGATTTTACTGGGGAAGTAAGGTGAGAAAGTCCCACCATGCCAGAAGGCTGGAGGAAAAGGAACAGGGGATAGAAAATTAATGTGATAGGAATTGGAGGGGTTTTAAATCCATTTTTCAACCCAGTACTGATTTCTGCCTTCATTTACACCAGATTTAGTCAACTTTAACTCAGACTAGCTTCATTGGAACTTCTCCATATTTATGATAACATGTCAGACAACAGGAAGGATCCTTGTGTGTGAAGGGTCACCCCTGCTGACACAGTTCCTGCATGTAAATTTGGGGGTTAACAACACTCACAAAGTATGTGAGTGGAATCCCACAGTACGTAACAGGTTTAGATGAAGGATTTTAGATATATAAATGGAGTGCTTCCATGAAGCTGGCCAGTTCATGTTATATTACTTCTGTATTAAGTTGAAGCAAATGGAATTAACAAATATGGAGGCCAGAAGTCAGATTCTCAAACTTATTTCCAGGTTTAGTGTCAAACATTTCCACTAAGCCCATTTCCTCTGACAGTGACAAAATAGAGAGAAACATCAAGAGTTTTCATCTTCCCATCTGAAGGAATGCAAAGCCTCTCTTGGTTGACAGAACTGCTCTTCTCCCCTCTGTTGCCACACAACCTAGTCTGTAAAAGGTCTTCAAATATAACCATTCTCTTGCTATGCACAAATCTTTGCTGTTGCTCTTCCTTTGCTTGAATTTTTCTTTTTTTAGGAGAAGTGATAAAAAAGGAAGAAAAATCAGGTAGGAAAAAATGTCCTTCACTTGAACTTGTACTCACAGATGCAAGCTTGTGCCTGCCACTGTGGATGGGAGGCATTGTCAGTACTGGGCTGAATTCTGCAATTTTGAGCAACTGTGTAAAACAAAGGTAATACTGGAAACAGCCACAACACATCCATTTCACACACTCACTACATTTAAGGAAATAAACTTTGCCAAGATCCTAAAGTAAGACTTTTGAATTGAAATGAAGGACATACAAAACTCAAATTATACTTTATTAACAAAAAAAAAAAAAAAGCAAGAAAAAGAGCCAATTTTGCAGTTGCATGAAGAGAAGTAACTTAAAATACTCATCTGATTCTGAGAAATGAGCCCTGTTCCATGGTAAGAGCAAAACAAAAGGGCACAAACACCAAATCCCGATCCCGAATCAATGGATGAGCAAGATGCATACCGTATTTCATCTTATTCTGTTGTGAATCTCCATTACAAAACAGAAAAAGCTGAAAAGCAAACAAACAAGACAGAAACTGAGTTGTACATCAAGAAAATAAAATTTCCTAGTTGCTGGAAGTGACTACTAGAAAACTGGGAGAATGGGACTGCACACATATAGTATGAGTAGGAAGAAAGCAAACAATAAGCAGATAATGCTTCAGCCTCTTGAAACATATCCATCAGTGCTTCCTGCAAACACCAGACTCTTGCTTATGGAAAGGCTTTAATTAACTCTTTAATTATTCCTTCATGCCATCCTTCTCCAATTGATAACAATTAAAAAAATATAATATATACAGAACATGATACGTGTAGAACTAATTTACAGCTGCCACTATTTCAAAAGTAACGTTTCTTAATCCTGAAGAGCATAAAGATATCACTGAAAATGTCCAGTTTTTAATTCAGACAAACAGTACTATAATATCAGTCTGAAAACCAGAGTTACAATGCATGGGAGAATCTGCCTATTTACTTACTGTTCTCTCTGATCAGCCTTGTAAAGAGATGATTTGGGCTGAATTTTAGCCCTGTGCTCTGCCTTTCAGGGTTATCTCCCAAGCTGAGTACAGATACATCAATATCCCAACCCTTTGCAAACATCCCAAGCTCTTCACAACCTAACTTCACGCCTGGATGCTGAAGAATGAAGAATGTTACTCTTGAGTGTGAGGCACCCACAGGGTGGGGACAGTGTGATGTGTCTTGAAGTCTTCTCAGTGCTGCTGCCAGGATTGCTAGAGAAAGGATGCAGCCGATTCTTGACAGACTGTGAGCAACTGCTAACATCCTCCTCTCTCAAATCCCCATGGCAGGGCACATAGGGACACAGTGGATCAGAGACATTTCATTTTGTGATGCATCACTTTCAGGAGAGTGGTAAAATGCAATGTTCTGCTCACTGGAAGCATGTTCCCAAATTTCATACAAAGTCAGCTGAGCACAGGAAGAGATTCTGCAGACCAAGAAATAGCAGCAGCTTGTTTTTCCATAGTGCATGGCTGCTATGTGAGGCTATGTGCATGGTAGAGGTACAGATGAAGAAGGATTCTTGCAAAGATAGCTGCAGAGAATCCTCCATTGGGCATACCTCATTTCAGCTGCAATGCCCCCAGGGGTGTTATTTTTAAGCAGCTGGCAGTGTAGATGGCCAGGAGAAGGGGATGGGAAGCATTGTAACAGAGCTGTGATAGCTGCTGCCACTGTGGTAGCTGACTGGTAGACAGATAGCTCTACAAATAGGACAACATTAAGAAGTGGATGTAAGGAAGTGTTTTATTTTCATTCCATTGCCCTTAACTACTATAAATTCTTCAGGCAATGAGATGTAAGGAGACAAGAGTCTCAGCCTTCCTCTTGACTTATCCTGATTAATGCTCTGCCAGAAGGAAGTAATATACTAATTGTTTGTGATCCAGAAAAGATAAGTTCCTGACTTTGCATATATTACCAAAACTGAGTTAGATAATGCAGTCTTAAAGGCAGGCTTTGGCACATTGCTCACCAGTGAGACATGCTGAACTGAAGAGGGATGTGTGGCTATGATTATTGCATCCAGCTTCCAAAAAGGATGCCTCCTTCTTCAAAGCCAGAGCAAAGGGACTGAATCCACTCCACATGCAGATTCAAGTGTGTGATAAAAACTGAAGGTACTTTAGAGTGTACCCCATGTCACCAAATCTTTTTGTGGAAACAATAAGACTAATTTAAGACTGAATATGTTCAGTGGCTATGCTCTGAAAAAACACAATATATGCTGTTAATCACTAACACATTATCTAACAGCTTCAGCAATGACAGGCTGCCACATGTGTTGGGGCTTTTGATTAAAGGCTGGGTAATTCTCTGAGAAATGAGAGTTAATCACTTTGGACCAGTTTGCTACCTTCACTAAGAGCTGTTTCTGCAGCACGTTTCACTCTATGCTGTTGTTGAACTGCAAAGTGGTTAAGCAGGTTCTTTATCCTTCTAGATCTGGGCCTTGACACTTGCATAAATAATACTGGTGAAAAAGCATTGCTCAGACCAGTCTAGGGCATCCCATCCCTCCTTTCTTTCTCTGCAAGGTCCTGAAGATTCTGGTTGAAGAAATTGGCAATTGCAAAGACCATGTTGATATTAAATTTTCTTTAAAAGCCTGGAAGCTCAGTATTTTTGTCCTCTTGAATGCTGATTTCTCCTGTCTTTTGTAACTGCCCACTGGGTCTTGGCCCTGTCCCTTTGAAGTGCACAGAAAGAAACAAGGATCACAGAATCTGCTCTCACTGTGACACATCATACATGTAACTTGCTTTAACTAAACTAGACTGAACTTTCCTACCAGGTAGATACATAAATGCCAATCATGATCTTTGCTGTTTAGAGCAGTTTGACAATATTAAGACTATAGGTTAGGAAAGAAGTGAGCAAGTAATTCAGGGTGGGATTGTTGTGCACTAGGAAAGCTGCATGATAATTCATGCATAGTACTTTGTATAACCTTGTCTAGTTTAAGAAAAATCAATTTTTTGATTACCACAATTATTCCCATTGATTATAAAAAGAAAAAAACCCTACTCAAATTGTGTCAGATATTAATATATCTCTGAATATCTCTCAGCATGAACATATCTCTGTAAGTGAAAAAGGAAATGTTTCTGATGGGCATACTTCTGATTTTCTTTCTCATTCTTTTAAAATAAATATTTGAACTTGTTCCCTAACAGATACATGTCAGCAAAAGCTAAATGAAATAAACTATATCAGCTGCATATTTTAGGTTTGATAAAATTCAGTTAATTTCATTTATTTTTAATAAATTTAAGGATGGCATAAGATAAAAACTACCTGCCTACTTTAATACATATGGACAGACATATAGATTTACAAACCTTGCTTAAGTAATCTTCTTATTTCTCCTTGTTTTCAAAGGCCCCAAAGGATTCAAATGACATATGGCAAGAATTCTTTTAAGGTAGTCATATAAAAAAAAACTAAGCAGATAGAAATACGTGGTCATTGACTATAAGATCAAACTGCCCAGGGAGTCTGTTGTGAACACCCAGTCTATTCTGAAACGGAATTTTATTCTTCTTAATCTGTATTTTATACAAAATGTGTGCTTTCCATTTTAAAGTAAATGTACATATTGAGTCATAAGATTATTGTTTTTGAAAACAGATTTGAGTAAAAAAATCCTACTTCTAAGTTTAGGATCAGGTACTTAAAAATTATTATTATTTTTCTATTAGCAACTTCCAAAGTTATAATTGGAATACAATTTGAATTCAGCCGCAGTAGTCCCACCTAAGGTAAGATATCAGCTAATTCAACTGAAAGTTGAGGGTCTCACTTTTCACAGTTGACACACTTGCATCCATTTTTAGATTTCTTTGAGTATGTAAAACAATTAAAAAAAGCAGATGGGCTTTTATGCTGCCAATTTGAGCAATTTTTTATTCATTACTGCTCGTGTTTTAATTATTAGCACAATTCAAATATAGTGATGATTTTAAAGCCTCTGGGAAAGAAAGTAAAACTAAAAAAGACTTAAATAGTTTAATATAAAGCAAATAAGTACAGTGAACAATCACAGAATTTTCATATAAAATCAATTTAACAGTAGACCAGTAATATCTGTGACTCCACTATTATAATTCAAGGTATTGAAGATGCAATGCTGACCAAAATTCTTAAAGATTATTTACTCTTTAGACCTTTTCAAGTGTACAAGTGATTCATAGTTAGCCTATTTGTCACAGCAAGTTTGATTTCCAAAACTGGAATTTTAATAATTTTAATAATTTAGTAATTGCTTGCAGTTTTGGTAGGAGTTTTGCTGAGCCCTGCAACTCAGCTTCATAGGAGGGTGCAGCCATGGGTAGCCAGACTATGATTTTGATTCTACAGAACAAAAATCCTCATTGAAATATTCTTTGAAATCCTGGCTCAAAATTTTACATATACAGCTTGATAAACTGGAGTACAGGAGTTTGGGAATCCCAGGAACATGAACACCCTGAAAAATTTACAGAAATCAGCTAGAACCTCATATATTGTTGACTTTTCATTACAGATGTTTTGGTATTTGACAGTTACATACTGTACATAATTAATTTGGTTCTTTTCCCCATAATGTGCATGACCTGACTGTAATTTTCACAAATTGGATCATTTTTCATAATTATTAATCATATCATTTATGTGAACAAATGTCAGGTTATGGTTTGTCTTCAAATGCAGAGCTGCTTCTTCAGCTATGTATGACTGATCATGTAAACCCATAACCCTGGCCTCTTCTCTGGATACTCGTTATAAATAGGAGCAAAGAAAATATTTCAAAGGCTTCGAAATTTTAAGGGAAAGTAGAGAATGCTTTAAGCAGAAAAAGGCAGTAGACACAGGAAAATTAGGACAGCTTGTGATTTTCCTGTTATTATTTCCAAAACTTTCCTTTTTCAAAGGATTATGTTTGATTACACTCATAGACAGAAGATTAACAAATAGTTTGTGGCGGTTTTTAACACATCAAAGTCAACAGAAATACAGGATTTTAAACATTTCAAAAATCTTGGGTTTCTTTGCAGTAACTAAAGTGTCTCATCCTAAGCCAAAGGATGTGGTTTACTGACACATCTTAGATTCTTACTTCTAAAATTTCAGCTTTCTCATTGTGCCCCACAGAGAATTTATTCCTGCATAATGAGAAGAGTGGGGAAACCACCTGTAGACAAGTGAAAAAATAAGCTGTTTCTCCTAATCAACTTCAACTTACTCTACAGCCAGTGGAAAGAGATGCTTCCTATGGCAGGTCCTCTGATTTCCAGTATCCATAGCAGGTTAAAGGAATCCCAAATTCTTGCTGTGAGTTTAGGGAAGTACTTTCCAGGGCTTTCCTATTCACTGGCTGTTGCTTCATTCTAACATGCTGGTCTGTCTCAATACAGATCTGTTTATTGAAACTCTTTTTAACAACACTCTGAAGGAAGTCCCAGGAGCTGAGCTGTACAGGAGACCTCACCAGAATTGCTGCCACTGAAGCTTTGTCTGTGCTGAAGGCTTGTGCCTTCACTCTCCCAGCCCCAGTGCTTTTACTACCCACAGCAGGGGATTGCTGCAGCAGATCTTGACTCCCTCCTTGCTTGTTCAGCTTTCCTTCAAGGGCAGAATAGGGTGGACAGAAGAAAGAGGGATTCGTCTTAGCAGGTGTGGTGCCCTGACATGGGTGCCAGGACACATCCCCTATGGGTAACTCAGCCTGGCTGGAGCTCCCTCCCAGCTCTTCCAGCAGCACTCTCAAACTTCTCTTAATCCAAACACAGAGCTCTTCAGCACTGGTTCAAATAAAATACCTAAGTATTAAATAATCTGGACACATGGTGGCCATTTCTCTGTCTCTCCCTGAACAGCACTCTCTGTTGAGCTGGTTTGTGTCTTTTGATCTGGACTTTCCCCAAAGCAATAGTTAAGAGGGAGCAGCATTAATCTTCACAAGTAAAGCCAGGAGCTAAATACCTCTCACACCCGTTGAAATAAGGGAGACATTGCTAGCATGCCTCTCCTCCCTGCAAGGCTGCTATCAGTATCCTGCAATCCTAACAGGCATGCTGCTACTTCTTCCCTTTCCTGCTAGCCTGCAACTGTGCTGGCTGCTCAGGCTGTGTGATACAGCCTTTGCTTTGATACCACACTAAAGGTTTTAAAGTGGAACATGCCACAGAATTAGGAAGGGTGAATTGGCTTGCTTTCATGAATCATAATCTTCTCTTTCTTCTTCTCCCTCCTTTCCCATGCCCCTTATCACTCATCCTAGCTCTGGACTGGCACTGTTCCCACTAGGTATGCTGCTGTTCTTTCTTCTGCCAGTTTCTCACTGCTACTGTTCTACCTCCTCTAATACCCAGAGAAACTTCCCTGCCTGAATCTTATTTGCAGCTTCTCTTATTTCCCCCCAGATTCCATTCACTCATAACAGTGGTAGCTGTAAATAGCTCCTCAAAGCTGACTGGCTTCTTAAGCAAGTAATTTCCTTTAAATGGCCCTACAATAAAGAAGAAAAAAAAATCTATGTTTTTACTGTTCACTACCTGAGGAAAAGGGATATTTTGAACCTGACATGAGGACAGATGAAGGCAAGCAGTGATAAGTGGAAAAACTTGATACCAGCTCCTGACTGGCTATGCTCCCTTGTGACAGCTTCATGCCTCCTACTCCTCCAGAGTGTGAACAGCTGTCCACTGCTGCTTTTTGTCCACAGGCTGCATTTGGTGTGCACAGATCTGTGCACTGAGGCTTTGGGAGATTGGCTAGAGTTTGTTGGGGGATCTCTGGATGTGAGGTGAAAACGTCATCGACCCTTGGGATCTAGGCTTGGCCTGGTGTGTTGACTGCCTTGTAACTCTTTGTTGAAATGTAGGGTTTCCTTGTGAGGTCAGTTCAAAAGGAACAGAAGTTAGCTGAATGCTGGACAGTAATGAGCAAAAGCTGAGAGCAAAAGGCTGTACCAGGACCAAGTCAGGTTTAGTACCAGGGATTTTTACTTTGCAAACAGAAAGTTGTAGGAACCCCAGAGCAGAAACAGTGACAGGATGGCTCCTATGACAGGTCACGGAACAATGCAGAGACTTGCAAAGCTGGCAGAAATATTTGCTGTCAAGAGAAGCCTGAAATTACAGCTCATTGGCCACTAAGGAGAACAGCTCTTCAGGAAAAGGATTCCTGCACAGGGTGCTGTGATGGATCTGCCCTGACCACTTCCTCTATTTGCTTCTGGTGCTCTGCTTAAACCACAGTGCTGTCATTTGGAATGGCTGATAGAAGGCAGACCTCAAGTTCAAATGTAGCCAAGGGTTTATATAAAACAAGGGATGAGCCTACCCCCATCCTTTAGGTGCAAGAGAAGGAGCAAGCAAACCTTTGTTAGGCAGTGGAAGGACAATGAGCAGGGAGCACACTGCCCCAGCCTCCTCTCCCACCTTTGCAGGGAGATAGAAGTCTCAGCTGTCTCTGTGGGTCACAACACAGAGGCAAAGGGTGCTCTGCCATCAGCTAATTTAGTCCACCAAAACAGTGGAAAGGTAACCCATGGGAAAAAAAGCAGACTTTTTTTCTCTTTTAGTGAGCTGATGTGTATCAGCACAGGAACCAAAAAGAGTAGATACTGGAAGATGAGACAGGGGAGGAACAGGGGAAAGAGGATAGGAAGCCAGGATGGGGTATGCCAGATTTCCTCCTTTTGTCTGCAGTAGGACATTGTGGGCTCAACTGCCTGTGAAACTAAAGCCTTGGGGTGAAGTTACACACCCATTTCAAGCTGAAAGAATTGTTCACTAACACAAGAAGGGAGTCTCCCAACTTCAAGGCCCAAACATTTTTGTGAGATCCTGCCACACAGTTGTTTGTAACTCTTGTCCTCCTTTCCTTCAGTTTTTTTTTGTGGAAGATTAATTTTCAGAAATCAGATCAGAATGAATTTAGTAATACAGACTTTCAGAAAAGGGTTTTGTGGATGGGGTAACCTTGTCCAGCTGGGGTTATTAATGACTTAAGAATTTTGCCCTGCTTGCTTTGTTATGAACAGACACACTAACAGAAGATCATAGAATCATAAAAGATGACCAAAAGGGGAATGTGTAGGGGAGTTAGCAGGACTTTCAAAAGAAGATATACTGGTTTTGTAATTTAAATAGAGGCAGAGACCTCTTGTATCATCACCTGCCAGTGATGATACAAGGTAGGGATCATAGAAACATCATCAAGATCCTTAGGACATCTCTTGTTTGTCTATAAACCCGGATCTCTGTTTTGCAGTTTGGGTATCTGTCTACATTTCACTGCCTTGTAAAGGTCTTTATGGTCTTAGTCTGAAAAGTAATGAAGCATCAGAAACACCTGTTCTTCTTCTATAAAATGCAGTCCATGGCTCTGTTCTTGTTCCTGGTACTGGGCCAGGCTCCCTGATGCTGCAGAGTTCCCAGCACAGGGAGGGAGCTGGTTATAGTTTCCTGGTTATCTGAGTCAGCTGCTGCAATGTATATACACCAGATGACAATCATCCCACAAGGGACTGCTCCCCAAGCTAAGAATAGCTGGAGAAGTGAAAAGAGGGGACTATAAGGAAGGGAAGCTGTCCCAGTGTCTGCACTGAATGGACTAGGTTGCAGCTTGTACAGCTTTATCATAATTAATAACAAAAGTGATAGGGACGAGGGGCCTGTAATCTTGGCAGCCCTTCAGCATCTGATCAGCTTCATTGGATATCTTCAAGTAACTCAGATCTAAAGCACTAGAGCAATCAGGCTCCTGTCAGAGGTGGAAGAGGGTGTTTCTGAGTCTGATCAGAATAAAAAGGTTGTCTCCTTGGAATAATGTCAAGTAAACCCACCGACTTCTGAATATGAAGAACCCACCTCACCCTTGGGAATGGGCTCACAAAACTCATAACACTCATAACATTCATTTGGGCTCATATGGGCTCATAACACTAATTTTCACTAAAGAGGAGTTGTTTTCTACAAAAGGCACAGGAAAGAAGCCTGAATAAAGACTTTGGTGAATAAGAAAAACAGGTGAAATATTTTTTGAATTATGGAAATCCTTAGTTCGGAGTATAAATTCAGGTCTGTGGCAATTTTTAAGTCTTTAGAGGCTTGAGTAGCTATGGCTTGGGTTATGTTGCCAGTGATCGCAGAGACCTGGACTGGCCTTCTTGCAGTAGGTCAAAATATGTCCTTTGGATGCATTTGAAGTTGGAAACCTCTTTTTCTAAACATTTCTTTCGAAATGACTCATTTCTATCCAAAAGCAGTAGTAACAGATAATCTAGGTTTCACTTTTATGGCAGAATTATGATTCATATCCCTGTATATCTATTCTATATGTATGTTTTGTTAAATATCCTCAGTAATTTAGGCATGAAACAATACACTTTCTGTTCCTTAGTAATAGCAGTGATACTGAGTATTTTTCAATCCTATTCTGATTTGATGGCAACAGGCTCTTGTGTTCCTCCTGGCAGCAATCAGCTAGACTATTCAATTTGTATCCACTTGAAAAAGTTAATATTTGTGCCTAATATGATCACTTTACTATCATATATAAATAGACTGTCACAGTCATTCCTCAGGAAAGCATGAAGACTGAGGGGAGCATCTGCCAACATATTTCTCCTTCTGAAAGTAGAATTCTTTATTACTCACAGGAATTTACTCATGAGATCAGTGACACACATGGATTAAAATCCCTAGCACATGTGTTTATGAGAATTTTTATTCAACTTCAGTCATACCTCAGACAGCCCTGTTCTTTTCAACAGTGCATTATATTTTCTTTTCCATTTTCTTTTCTTGATTTGGTTTACTTTTCACAGGTTTCCAGATTTGTCATGTTCCTTGTGGAAAGTAAATATCAGGATTTCTTTATCCTGTCTTGGAATTGCTCAGGTGACTCATTAAGATGAGAGCACACTCATTTTCTGCGAGGGAGGAAGACCACATCCTAGTTTTGATGTTTCCAACGTGAAAATCTCAAAGTGCCATTAACAGTGCTTCTGAGCTCAAAAGCAAGAACTATTAACAAAATTTTGACATTTTTGTGTTTCCTTTTGACAATTTCCTATTTAATTGATCATTAAGGTGGAGATCACACTTGTGCTCTGTCCTTGTCCCTCACAGACACAGATCTCTTTACAGCACAGCTCCCCACAAGACACACACACACACACACAATCTCTTCCAGGCTCCTCAATCCCTACAAACCCCCACACTGTGTGAAACATCAGCCCTGGGAAAGAAGGAATTGCCTTGCCCTCCATGTGGCAGCTGTTGCATTTGGAAGGGAACAGATGGACCTGGCAAGGTCCGCTTGGGTGCTCCATCTACTTCGGTGGGTCAAGTTGGATGCTGTGCTGCAGGGAACCAACAGTAAAGTCTTAAACAAGCACTGGAGCACGGGCTGGAGCCCTGGCCTGACCCAGTGTCAGACAAGGAGCCTGTGCTGTGGCTTGCAGGGTGCTTCTGAGCATGTAAACCCTCAAGGATAAAGGGGAGTTGTAGGTTTTCAGCATGAGTCAGACATGGACCAAAAAATTAGATTTTTTTTTTTCTCTAGGTTACAATCCTACCTTTCAAGAGAAGGTTACAGTCTTCAGTCCCTTTGTGTACCCAGGCTATAGCTTTCACAACATTCTTGAGGAGAGGTAAAATTGTTACTGTGTTTTACCCATCTAAGAGAAAACCTCAAGGATTAATGGCACAAAATGAGCTTTCTGGCACTTTTCATTTGCATCACGGTATATTCATGATTTAAAGTTCACAGACACATAGAGAGCTGTGACAAGTGTCATGTCTGAGCGTGGCTCTGGTGCCACTGTCAGCCAAGCTAGTTTGCAGTGGTAAGGATACGGCCCTGTGTTTTGCATGCATTTGTGTTATTTTTCACATGGAAGCTTCCTTTTATAAATATTTGCAGGTTTACACAAAATGCACATGAAAATACATACACAGAAGCCAACACGCACACATCCATATGGGTAGTTCTCCCAAATAACTAAAATCCCCTGCTCCTTTTAGAAAACCATCACTACACAGGAGCAGTATTTTCTGCACACTCAGTGATTATAAAATATCAGGTTAATGTGCTGTGTGCTTTACTATTACTGTGGATTTGACAAATAGGTTATTTTCACCTTTTTTGTTAAAACAACACAAACCTGGTTTCTTCGAAGTCTGCATTTTTTACATTTGGAAGTAAACATCCCTTAAAAACAATCTTCTGCAATAACCTTATATCATATCTTCTTACTCTTCAGTGGAATGAATTGCTCATGCAGCTGGCAGCATTTAGCTTTATGTTTGCATACCCAGTGATGTGGCCAGGTTTCATAATGCTGTGAATACCAAAGCATAAAACCGCTTTTCAAAAGCAAATTCATAAATGCACTCATGCATACCTTTTTGAGTTATGAGGTGGCTGCAGATTTGGCAGTGCTGACTTGATGCAGTTTTGACAGGTTAGGTTAAAGGATTAAGTCTAGTCTGTCTTCACTTTGCCCTGGCTCTGACACACTCTAAAAAAAGTTGTAGGCTGGCTCTGTGCCTAGTATGACCTCTACATCTCCTCAGAGTGACAACACTTCCCTTTAAGGCTCTCCAAAGGTCAAGGCAGATAACTTGTTGAGTCTTCCAGATACTTTCTTATCTGTGTCTCTTTCTCCTAACCTCACACAGTGGAAGAAATATGCAAAACCTCGGAGGAAAACAAATCAGGCTTCATGAGGAATAACCAGCACTAGATCAAATATTTCTATCAACTCTTTCTTTATTATACAACCCTTATTTACAACAAACATCTGAGATCACAGGTCACTAAAATCAGATACGTGTTCCATAAAAAGAGATCTCAGTGCTCATCTTCTTTTTGCCCTGGCTAATTTGCAATTGAAAGCAACTTTCAAGCACTTAAAAAGAGAAAGCTGGGGAAATAATGATATGATGACAGAAGAGTACACTCCTGCAAAAAAAGCCTATGGTATTTGTTTAACAACTGTTCACCTTTGAGAAAAAAATAATGGGAACAAATACGGATGATAAGCTCAGCCCTTTATTCTGGCATTATGCCAAAGACTCTTACAGAGAAGTGTTGGTGTATGCAAGATTCATAGAGGTTAATAGATTTTAAAAACCAGAATACCATCTGTTTTTCTCTATGATCTATCCATTTAATTTCATCTAGTATTGTGTTGTGTTTAAAGGCTTGTGACTGACTGCAGAACATCACTTAAGGAAGGAGAAAAAAACCCTCAACATTCAGTTTTGATGTACAAGTTCAAATTAAAAAGATAAATAATCTTTCTATACACAGTGTTATCACTTTATATTCTGATTACTGGAATGAGTATTTTTGTCTTCTGAATTCAAGTGCCTTACTGAAAGGAAATACTTCTGGTAGCTAGAGAACTATATACAGGGGACAGACATCTCTTGAGTATGATTCTTTTGAGAGAAACTAAAAACTTTAAGCTTCCTCTAGGTTTGGTTGCAAAGTGGAATTTTCTGTCTGTAAAATCATTCCTATAGCACTAGTGCTCCTTGTCTGAGCACTCTGAGATTTTTAAATCTTTTTTGAAGAATGGTAATCAGACTGCATTTTAGCAATGGTGCCAGTAACTTTGTGGACAGACAGAACACAGCTCTCTTCCCCTGTTCCACGATTTCTTGTTTGTAAACCCACAGACTTACATTAATCCTGTTGGCTGTAGCACCAGATGAGAAAATATTTCCACCGAAAAAGTATTATTACCTTGCCAGGCTCTGTGCTTCTCAAAGTATTCTCTCCTTAATGTTAAATCTTCAATTTTGTTTTCCTGTGTGGGGGTCTTACATTTGGCTATATTAAAATATGTAATTTTTTTCCCCAGTTTATTAAACAATTAAGAGAATCATGTACAGACAATCCAGCTTCATGAATTTTTACCACAGGTTCTGTTTTTGTGGCACCTGCAAACCTTATCAACAGTTCTTTTATACTTCTTATATGCTTTTTTTCAATGATTTGTGGCTTCACTAGAGCAAGAACTGGTCTGTGTGAGACCTCAGTGGAAGCATACTTGATTATGATACTTTGGTAATTACTTTGTTGGATATTTATCATTCACATATCACATATCATATTGTCTCATGATAGTGAGAAATTTGCATGGTAATATGTGAAAAACTGTACAGATATTCAGCCTGAACAGAATAATAAAGGAACCTTTAATCAGCTCATCATCTCTTAAGAAAGGAAATGAGGCCAGCAAAAACTGTTTTATTTAAAAAAAAATTAAGTCAGCTGAAAGGAATTGTAATCTCATCCTTTATTTTTCATATCAGTTATCCTATTATTTTGATAAACTCCATGTCATCTTCACAGATTTATTGTAATGATCATTTTAAAGTACAAATTTACCTGCCATCCTTTAGAGTTTCCCTGCCATTCTGAAATTTTAAAATGTTAGCTGGAACAACCTTCAAAATTATTTGAAAACACCTGGATTTAAATGACAAAGATTCCTTTGTAAAAAGCCCTTGCAATGGATGTTTAATTTGTTTCTGAAGCTCATTTATTTCTGACTGTGCAAATGACTTTGTGACCAAGGTTTTTTTCCATTACAGAGCACCTGAAGTAAGAAGTTATAAACCCAACTTAGAACACAGCTATAAGCCCAGCTACTGACACATGGAATCCCTCATATTTTTGTTTGAACTTCAAATGCATGACCTCAGACTCAGGTCATTTTGGGGCTGGGTTTCGGTCTCTCTATAGAAGAAGTGCAAGGAGAGGGGGAAGGACATGAGGTTCACCCTCTGAGGTTTTGGTTGCTTTGTTTATTTCTATAAGTATTGCCAAACACAGTGGCTGCTTCATGGGCTGAAGGAGTGTGAGGATAAGAAGGTGTCAGCCAGGACAGGGGCTGGGACAAGAATGCCCATCTTCCTGCAGTGCAGGAACACAGGTGTGCCCTGCTCCCAGCAGGTGTGAGCTCCATGCTGCCACAACATGCTCCACAGCAAGGGGTGCAACCCAAAATGCCCAACATCTGCATGTTAAAATGCAAAGAGGGTAGATTTAGATTCAATATTAGGAAGAAATTCTCTGTAACCCTGGCACAAGTTGCTCAGAGAAGTGGTGGATACCCCATCCCTAGAAGTGTGTACTTTACTAAACATGTACCAAATATAGCAATGTATGCAGACTGTCCTCACAGTGGACAGCTTTTTCTTCCTTGAGTACATTTTGGAGTCATTACCAGCAGGTACAGTGATGTTTAGCCAAGTACTGAGGCTCAATACCATATATTCTGCTTGTCAGTCTACATCCAGGAAGATTCAGAGCGTGAGATTTAAATTTTCTTTCTAAAGAGCTTACACATCTTTAAATCTAATTATCCTGTGAACCCGAAAAACAGTTTGGTGAACTTAAGTACCCATCGATTATGATTCAAGAGTAGTTTTAAGCAGGCTAATTTCTACATGGAGTTATTATCCAGCATGGATTGCTGCGAGTAAAGAGGACAATGGTTCAACAAGGAATAAAAATGAATTTCATGTTTTAACATTAGAAAGAGTAAATAAGATCATGTATTAATTAAATAAAAGACTAAACAGGACAAACCTTTGGAGCAACAGACATAACATTTAAGAATAAAATCAACATGGCAGGGTAAAGGTCGGAGAAGATCAAGTAAGACGCTAATAGTTGTGCTTTTTCCATTTTCTTATCGATCAATATTATGTTTTTCCCAGTGAAAATGCAACAGCAGAGTTATTGCTGACCTTTTTCTCACCCTTCCATTGTGTATAAAATCACAGCAAAATAACAAACAACTTCATAAGCTGCAGAATTTTTTGAGTCAAAAAGCCTATGTCCAAAAAATAATTGTTTAAATGATGCACAGTAAAAAATGCTCTTTCCATGGGAAGAAGTAATCTACCTCTCTCCTAATTACACATGTGAAAAACTTTGTGCCAGCTTAAAAGTCAATAGGAAAATATTTTTTTGGGGAAAATTCAGCAATACACTTTGCCAGCAGTTTAAATAATTGACAGGTCAAGTACACTTTCAGCAACAATAATAGGAATTAAGTATATATTTCAATAGGAACTAAGGACCTATATATTTCACTTATTATAATATGAGATTTTTCCTGATGCCTAATTCCTCCTTCTCACTTTCATGTAGCATGGATCAAAATTCTGTTTATTAACAATGATTACTCATATTGCCCTTTAAAAACTAAGAATAATCTTTTGTAAGAACTTTACATTACTTACTAATAAGGACATGATGGCTGCAGTGAGCAATTCAATCAGCAAATTGTGTGTTCTGTTCCAGCAAAATGACACTTTCCATTTTCTGCCTCTGCCACTGCCACCAGGAAGAATGACACAGAAACTGAGGCAAAGAATAAGAGAATTTTTTTTTTAAAAATGGAAAGAAATAATTTACAGTGATTTCAGTTAATTCAGAATGATACAGTGAGTGCTTTATCCCATTTAATATTTTTATTTTGATCAGTTAAGATTAGGAACAGAATAAAAGTTTACATATGTAAAGCTGAACTGATTCATCATTGGGAGTGCCAGAAAAAGGGGTATTACGACGTACCATAACCATAAAGTTTCTCTCAAGTGAAAGAAGAAATGTTTATATTTTTCTACTGTAAATTGTATTTTCAGATTCTGTAGATATAATTAAAAAATAGCTGATTTATTGAAAAATATTCACAATTCTCCTTTCGAAAATAGATACTGAAAACACCATCAGAAGAAGTGCCTAGTAAAAAGTTTATTCTCATTTCCAGTGTGCAGGTAGTGAAGACATAATTACTTTACATAAAAATTAGATAATCACACGATTATCTACATACAAAAGTATCTTGGTAAATCACACAGTCTGGTGCTCAATGGGATATGTTTTGTTGCAGAAAGTTATACACTCACTAGATGTCCCTTTATATGACATACAGGGTGTGGTGACTTCTGTAGACAAAGGAAGCCTCTTTGTCTTCATAAAAGTTATAGCTGCTTCCCTAATTAAAAGCCACCAAAGAATAGAAGCATATAAGGTAATTCAAGAATCCATTAAAATCTCAATATTACATGTTAGATTTCAAAATCTGAACAGAGGCTACAACACAGTGAAGATGTATCATATATACACATAAAAATGCTTTGTGGGAGATTGGAAGCCTTGATAGCTATCACAGCTTTCTCTTGAACTGTTATATAGTTGAAATTTACTCTGAAGCCATGACCTATAAAAATATGAGATTATTGGGGAATTTCTGCCTTTGTTTAGACAAGCTGGTTGCAGCCAAACTTGTTTTTACGAAGGTACTTGAAAATGAAGCCTCAGAGTATTCTATGAGTATTTTCAAAACACAGATGGCAAATGCAGAGACTCCAGATGCATTATTTATTACCAAGTCTCATAATTCATTTAATGATGTAATTGTTTTACAAGCCTGGGTCGTCATTTGTGAATATCTGAGTGTAGTGACATAGAAATTAACCTAATAAAATGCCGCTATTGTGCTTTACTGTGCCACAGCAATTACTGTAGGCAGTACACAGCTCTGCCTTGCTCTCCTCCTCTTCGTTTTCCTTGCCTTCCACACTAAACTGAGAGTAATGCTCCTTGAAGTTACAGAGAACACCATCCAACAAGAGAGAAGATGTATTCTTTTCTAGCTATTAGCCCAGTCATTACAACTTTTCCTCAAAACACTGGACACCCACTGGAAATGCTCAAACTCTGGAACTCCAGACAGGTTCTAGCAAAAGCTGTGCAGAAAAGAAGAAATCTGAGTACATGAAAACACTGTGATGGAGACATAGGAAAATGCAGAACCTTCCATACTGCTTTTCTGCTATTTCTTGCTGTACATTTACAGCTCCAACCCACCTTCCCATATCTTTAACAATTGCTACTATCCCACCACAAGTAAAAGCTGAATTGAAAAGCATGTCATAGTTTTCTATCTGGTGAGACACTGGCTTTGAGCAGGATATTACTGTAGGATATTAGTGTTAGGATTATCAAATTCCCAAGGTAACCTTCTCCCTTCTCAGAAAGGCTGCTGTTTAGGGACACTCCTCCCAGGGTGCCATGGCTTTGGGACAAGCACACTTGACTTTCTACTGGCCAAGACACACAAAAAGGCATTTCCATAGTAAGGAACTACCATATTTCTATTGCAGAAGAGGATCTTCGTGTGCCATAATACTGCATGGCTTGCAGCCCACTCTGCTTCTTCTCCCTTGCCTCTTCACACGTCTTTTGGAGGGGTTTTAACTTTCATTCTCTTTCTTCTTCCTTCCCAATTTCTTCATGCAGATCTCCTCTCTGTTCCTGTGTTCTTCTCATTATGTTTGGTTGTCTCTCAAGCTGTCATTGTTTTCATCCATTCCCCACCTTTTTTCCCCTCAGCTTGCCTTAATTTTATCATTAATGTGGTGGCACACAGCTAACTTTAGATGTATCTCCAACTTGTCACACATATTCCTTTATTCAAATTGCTTGATATCTCCCATAATTTTCTGTGGGACTTGGACTCCAGAAGGTCTCTTTGGCAGTGGCTGAATTTTCCTGCATGTTTAGGTGACACTGTCTGCTTGGCTAAAGATGCATTGGAGTTCCTTTTTTTTCTGCCTGGAAAGAATCTTGGAAAGACAACTGTATTTGAGCCCTGCACGGAAGCGGCAGAACAGACAGTACATAACAGAAAATGTTTTTCTAAGTGGAAGAAAAACACAAGTGAGGGAAAGCTATGTCACAAGATATTTGAGAAACAGAACCTCAATAACAACAGCAAAGACCAGGGATTGTCTGCTTCTGTATTTTTCAAAGATGTGACAGTCGGACCAGGAGTTCTGACAGGACATGGGCAGTGATCAAGGAATTGACCTGCAGTGACAGGACAGTGCAAGGCAGAGCATCACTAAGCCTGTGAAGCTTAGAGAGATACGAGTTGACCCAGCTGGGAGAGACCAGCTTACTTTCAATGCTAATTTTTCACCCTGCAGATTAATTAGATTTGTGAATACAGTTGAGGGGGATATAAGGACTGTGCTGTTAAAAAGTCTTGGCCCTAACCAAACTACTAATTTGTTTAGTGACCCTATATTAGCTTTTCACATTTGCTCTTTTTTTTGTTGTTGTTGTTATTGTATTTTGTTATTTTTGTGTAATTTTATAGGTATGAGGGCTGTTTTTTCCCAATAGATATGTGATTTTATAAATTCATACAACTCCCACCAGTTAACAGAGAAATGCCTGACTATGAAGACCACTAGGAGATTCAAATTCCTCAGATTCTGAAGAGAATAGGGCTTTACTGGGACTCTGAACCAAATATTTTATTTTGAAAATGATCTCTTAAAGTAATTGAGACCTCCAGCTCTTTTCACTGCTGGTGGTTTCTGTCAGAAGGTTTGGAAGAGGCAAGTTACAAAATGTGTCTTGTATTTAAACCCTAAGAATAAAGAATAACATCTTCTATCTGGGGGAGGAAGGAAGGGGAAAAAATTAAAAAAAGAAAAAGCATCTTCCAAGAGCAGAAAATGCAATGTGGCTGTTTGGGCAAGAAATCTAGCACAGTTGCTGTGAGCCCATCAATCAGTGGCTGAGATGAACCCATTTGTAAAAGTTAATAGAGCAAAGTATAATGAAAGACAAATTGGTGTTATTAGTCTAAAGTTTATGGTTCAATTAAACTAATAATATGCAGCAAAGCAAAAAGAATAATTAGAAACTATGATAAATATACATGGGATTGTAAAAATATGACAAAGCTTTACATATTTTGTTCTTTTTGAATACAGTATCTTTTTGATAACTTTATACACAGTTGCCCTAGGGCATACAAGGAAACTGCAACAGTAAGATTTAAAACAGATAATTACTTGAAGCCAAATAGTATTAAATATGCAACATAAAATTTACAGGGGAAATTATCCTGAGAGCTGAACCAATTTGAGATTTTAAAAATAAAAGGACAATTTAAATTGGTTTCATGATATTACTTGTTTATCAGCTTTATAAATAGATAAACGATGAATATTTTATCACTAAGCATTATTATTCTGTTCTCTGAACCCTCTAATATTTACAAAATACATACAATCAGCTGCTCTATCTACCATGAACCAAGCCTTCTATGTCCTCCGTACTTCTCTTTGTGGGAATGCATAAAGGAAAAAGATCCTTTGTCAAGCACTCGGCGCTGTCCTTCCCCTCCTTGCAGGGAAGGGAAGACCAGGAAAACTCAAACCATCTTTTCCCCAGAAAGAAAGGAAGACCAGGAAGACCAGGAAAAACCATCACCATCTCAAAAAAAAACCCATCACCATCTCAAAAACTCAAACCACCTTTTCCCCAGTAAACCAGAGTTAGGAAGCCAGGACAGGAGGCTGGCTTCCTGCTTGAAGTGGCTGCTCCCCTAGCAGCCCTCAGAAGCATCCAGAGAACTGATGGGATCCCACCAAGCCTTTTGTCTCTGCCAGGCTATCCAGCATGGCCCTGTACCCCACAGCACCCAGATAGCCTGGAGGTGCAAGGCTGTGCTCTGCAGAGCAATGATCTCCTTGCTCAGGAGAGCAATTGTCACTTACACTCACCTACCTCCAGCAGCAGGGCAGGTTGGGTGCTACAACCACAAGCACAGCCTCTACAGGCATGGCTGGAACCAGCAGGAGCAGCTGAAGGTGTGACTGAAGGCAGCTGAGAGCATGAAACTGCATAAATATCAGCCCAATCCATGTTACACAAAACCTTCAAACTTACCATACAATTTTAAAATGTTTTTATTTTTCAAAAATAAAATTTGAAGTTTAAATTTGAAGTTAAAATTTGAGTTTATTTGAATGCCAGCCAGGTATTTTGGTCACTAAAAGATGGATGGGGAATTTGCATAAGGAGAATATCAAAGGCAAGTCCTACAAAAAATATCCCAGTTTAAACAACCCTTAAACAACCCAATCTATACCTGACTCAACCCGCAGATGGTGAAACATCATTTCCAGTACAACACTGGAAAATGGCTGCAGGAGGGAAGTGGAAATTAAGAGAGTAAATATTTCAGGTTCATAAGAGGACAGAGATCAGTTTTGAAATGTAGTGTGAATGCTCCTGGGGGATTTTGTTAAGCAGACAATGAAAATAAATAGAATTTTAGTATAGTAAAGTAATTACATCAATTAAAAAAGCCTCCAAAACCCAAGAACAAACTATTTACTCAAAATTTTATGAAAAAAAAACCCAAGTAAGCCCAAACCTGTTCAACAAAATATTTTGGCATTTTTTATAGGCTTTGAAAGGATTGTCATATCATCTTCTCAGAGAAGTTAAATTTCATACATCCTTAATCAATCAAATACCTTTTCTCAAGCCCCAGGGCTGTGACATTTCAGTCAATCAAAGGCAGAGGACAGCAGAGACCAAGACACTTCCAGGATGGGAACCTGATTAGATGTGTATGCAACAAAAGCTCTGTTACCCTCACAGCAAGGAAACAGTATGGTATTTCAAGAAATGCCATCTAGCTTCAGTAGGATCTCTGGGTGTTTGTGTCAACAAGATTGTAATCCCCTACTGCCAGACCTTTTTTCCACTATGAAATTCCTTTTACCAGTGATCAGGTTACATCTTGATCTTTCAAACAAGCTGAGCAAGATGACCTCTGAAGGCCTCATACCGCAGGGCCAGAATATTTTGATCTCAATGGCCAAATAGTTTGAAAGAGAATGTCCTAAAAAAAAGTTTTGTATTTCCCAAAAAAACCCTACATAAAAAATATAACTTCCATGAAAATTGATTTAGACTAGGTATGTTTTACCACAGCTTAGCTTACAAAGAGGCAAAAGATTGAGAGGTTCTTACTTTTATTCAGCATTTCCATTTTCTCGCCTTTCAGTTGGATAAATTCATTAATTAATTGAAACAACTTGATTCCTACCTATTTCTTTATTTTTACTGTTTATTGTTTGAAATTTGTAACATAGTTTAGGCAAAGATATTTCAACCTATAAAGTAACACCTACCACAATAATTGATTCAAATATTGTCTTACTCAAACTTCTAATTTCCATCTATGATTGATTACTTAAATACAAGAAGATGTTTGGGTATTTTCCCCCTTCCTATTAATTGAAAGGCTTGCAAATTTGCAAATAGTTTCCTACAATAATTTCAATTAGAACAGAGCAAATAGTCTCCACCTAGCAACTCAATAAATGCTTTATTATCTTCCTTCTTGCTAAATCTCTGGGGAAAGATCCTCAAATAAAACTGATGTGTTCCTAGTGAGAGTTGTTCTTCCCCTTCTTCCCTCACTCATACAGTTTGCAGATTACATCCCAGTTCTCTGGAATATTCAATGTTCAAAATTCAAAGTCTTTTGAATGTTCTCACTAATTTTCACAGCTTCATTATAATGCTGAATTGGTTGAACACAATGCCCAGTCAGGACTGGCACAATCAAAGACCTGACGGTGAGAAAACTTTAACCAGCTTTTCCCTCCTCCTCTCTGCAGCATTAGCACAGCAGTAGAGCTTAAGGAGCACATATTTGAGATGACACTTGTCACTCTTTCCAAGACAAGGCAAACCACTTTTCATGCCAGCTTTGGTCTAAGCGGTGATGGTCACTTCAGACACCAGCATGAGAAAGAGAAGGAAGGAAAAAATGAAAAGTGATTTCTTTGTCTGCTTATGCTCAGACAACACAGAAAATTGAGACTTGACCATTCCCAGGATCACCTTTGCTGGAGAATTACTAAAAATAATGCAGAGGTAAGCTAATGTGAGCCATAGACATGTGGGAAATGAAAAACTGATCCTGGAGAGAGGGAGTGACACTGAAACAGTTTTTCCTGCAGGAAGAATAATCTGTGGTCTTCCTCTGAATTAATTTATTTTAATGAAGTTTTGATTCTGCCTTGAAAGTTCTCTTCTCCTTCTCAAATTTCTTCTTGGGAGAATCCACACACCATTCCAAGATCAGGCCTGTGTTGCCTTTGTTAGGATAATTTGGCTATTAGAAAATAAAACAGACAGGAGCAGAGATTAAGTTTTCCTGTTGGTAACTATCAATTCCTTTCGAACTTTTTCAGAGAGCATTACTGAATGGAGAGAAAAGCTTCCTGTTAGGTGAGGTTTTATTTTCATTTCAGGGAGTCAAAATTACAATGCTCTACCCTTGGTCATCTGGGGCAACACAGGCACACTTAGATTGCCTGGAAGAAACCTGAAAATTCACAGGTATCTCATCCTGTAAAGGACTCCGGTTCTATTCCCATTGCCAGTCATAGCTAAGAAAGCTCCTGGGACTTCTTTGGGGATCTCTGAGAGGCCTGAAATTGCCTTGTGCTACATGGGGTTCCTCCACCAAATTCTTGCAGGGTCAGTTCCACCTTCTGTTTTCTCAGCAAGGGGAGGACTCACTGATAGCTGGAGAAACCAGGGCTCAGTGATGCCTTTTCCTCAGCTACCAGGAATCTTCCTGAATGCCAGGCTTGGGGCTATTCTGGAGCAAAACCAGCCTGAGCTCATATTTGTAAAGGGGATCAAAATTTGAATGGTGGTACCATCAAATCTGGATTAAGATACAGAGGAGTTGTGAGTGTGACAGCCTGGTTTTGCTGTCAGAGCACATGGTGGGCAGAAAAGAATTCTTTGAGTATATTAAATGGCTGCTTGGTTATTTAAAATTTTTATTCAAGCAGAAGTTTTAAATCATGCCTTTCCTCTTCTTGTCAAATGCCCCAACCCATAGATTCAGGAATATGCCCAGGTCACACACCATTTCCATCTGATCCAGCAGACATCTTTTTTTTCCCAACTCAAAGCATCAGGGCATGATATGGGATGCACCCCTTCTGTTCAAGGGAGCACCAGCCTCCTGCTGAGGGCCCTCAGGTGCCAACTTCGATTTTCTACAGGCAGAGAAAGCATGTCACGCCAGATGCCCTAAAGATTCTGTCCCGTCACACCAAAAACTGTCAGAAGCTTCTAGCTTGGACTAGATGAAAAGGAGTGTTTGATGGATGAAGAAAACACCAGTGCATTTCCACAGACTGTCTCCTGACAGGTCCCTGCTTTGTGCTTTGCCCTCTGTGGCAGGAGGCTCAGGGACCTGCCCGACCTAGGACACAGCTAAACTGTGGATGTGGCTCAGGACTGCATTGCACCACTAGGAGAAACAGAATCCCAGCCAATGTTGAAATGCTTTGCAGCCTCAGAAAGTCAGTCACTGCTTTCCAAATCAGCAGATATCCTGAATCTGTGGGAAGCCTGGGAAAACACCACAGCCTGGTATTTCTGAAGTGGCCATGAAATTAAATCAGCTGAGGGAAAGAGTGGGCATGTCTTGAAGGCAGGCATAAAAATATATTTAGTAGGGCTAATCTTCATATTTTCCTGCACTTCACTCCTGATTCCTTTTCTGCATTTCAACCAGAATCTTTTCAAACAAGTCACAAATAATTTTCCCTCTTAAATTTGTTTGCCATTGTAGCAACATCATTTTACAGCACACCAAGAATTTCCTGAGTTTTTTAATACTATCACAATACCTCACTTTTAATTACTTGAACAAAAAGCTTTCAAGTCCATCAGAGTGCCTTTCAAGGCCTGCAAAGATATTAGCTGATTCCATAACCAATTACCTACATTTTCCTTTACTTATTGCAAATGTGACCTTTTGTTAGAATTTGATTGCGAGTTTCCTGCTGTGAGTATATAACTATCTGTGCGTCTGAGAATGGCTACCCTCCACTCATGTGATGACTGCTGTTAATTTTAATACACTTTGATGGCTAGAGAACAAATAAGTGTCTGTGACACAGAGCAGAGACATTTGAAGGTGGATAAACTACCACTTTAATGAGTAGAAATCAGCAAGTAAAGGGGCCTTCCAGTGACAAACCAGAAGACCTTCAACCTAGGCAAAGTATTTTTCAGTCTGGAGGGGATTAAAAAAAATCCTGCTTTCTGTGGAAGTGGAATAACAAAACACCCCATAAAAATGACATGGATTATAGAAAAGAAGAATTCATAAATAAATGTTTTCCAGAGATAATCTATTTTTCTTATACATTAAACTGCATGGGAGAAAATATTTGAGGGAAACTATTGTAGTTATATGTTTTTATTACCTGTTGATAGTAATTCTCTGAGATGCAAAAGAAAAAAACAAGACCACATTTATAGACCATTTTTCCCATACTGGCACTGCATTACTCTTGTTTGGATTAATGTTTGGGGGTTTTTTGTTCACTCCAAAGACAATCTTCAGGCTAGAAGAAAAATACACTAACATATTTTTTGGAGTCCAGAGGAGACCAAGAACTAAAATTAGGAACCTGGAAGGATTTCCTTGCAAGACGAGATTAAAAAATATTACTTACCCTGACTAAGTAATGATAAAGGTCAAACATTAATTCTTTATAAATACTTGAATACTATGAATCCTTAGGAATGAGAGAAATTAATTAACAATATGTAAAGGAATATGGGATATTAGAAAGGTTGTAAATACAAAAATATGAAAACTGGATTATTTATTGTAAGGAAAAATATAAAAATTAATAAAAGTAAATTAATAAAAAATACTGTCTGCTTATGTAAAATTATATTGCACTAAAGTTTGACTCTTCAAGCTGCATTCTTTTCCATACTGTTATTTCCCCTAAAAATGCACAACACAATTGCAGAAAGAGGTTCCATTGTGTAAAATCAGGAGACAAACAGAAAAGACTTGCACCAGGCTGTTTTTTTCTTCCTTTTCTAGTTCTCATTCACAGTTTGTGGATGTATACTGAAACCTAAGTACTGACTGTTATCAGTAGAGGAAGAGTTTGCAGAGCACAAGGTCTCTGATTATGTGTTAAAAAGTAGAAACAAGCAGAAAAGATTCTCTGAATATATTCTTTCCTACTCAGTCCCCATTGGATGGTTTCTCTAATTGATGAAATCATCTTTTCAACAGAGTTATCTTTTCTTATGTTTCCATGTTTCCAATCACTGATTAAAGATTCTCATTTATTTTCAGAAAAATCCCCAAAACCAGCAGGTTTTATATTGTTACTCCCAGAAAGAAATCCCACCTTTGCACTGACTCCAGAATCTACTACTTGCCTGGATTCTTATTCCCTTACTAAATACTCTGTTCAATAATGAGAAAAACTTCAGACCAATATGAGGACTTAAGGCCCTCTACAGCATTTTAGTTTCACAGACTATAGCTGACTTCTTTTCTGCAATCACTCTTAATAAAATAAGCAGAGGAGGGACATGCCTTTGCAAAATACTTCTCATTATAAAAGTATTTTTCAGTAACAACCATTTGTGTCAATATTTTAAAATTTTGGTCTGAAATTCTCCATATAGAGTCAGATCATCTTATCTTACTTGCTAGGAAAGAGAGTTTCTGCAAAGACACAGCTTATTCCGAGAGTCAGATGAGCAAAATTGCTGTGATGCTTATTCAAGCCCCTCCATTCAGTGATGGTGCCAGAAGATGCACTCCTGTAGCTGACACTCTTCTCAGAAGGTAGGAATAAGCTCTTGGTCTTATTCCCATCATGACTAGTTCATCCTTGATAAGGTAAATTTTAATGATCACAGAATCACAGAGCCACAAGGTTGGAAGAGACCTTTAAGATCATCGAGTCCAACCCATGCCCTAACAGCTCAACTAAACCATGGCACTGAGTGCCACATCCAGTCTTTTTTAAAATACATCTAGGGATGTTGACTCTACCGCCTCCCCAGGCAGATGATTACAGTATTTTATCACTCTTTCTGTAAAAAACCTTTTACTAATATCCAACCTATATTTCCCTTGGCTCAATTTAAGACTGTGCCCTCTCATTCTGTCAGTTGCTGCCTGGAGAAAGAGACCAACCCCAACCTGACTACAACCACCTTCAGGAAGAGCCTCCTGAGTCTCCTTTTCTCCAGGCTAAACACCCCCAGCTCCCACAGGGTTTGTGTTCCAAGCCGCTCACCAGCCTTGTTGCCTTCACCTGGACATGCCCAAGCATCTCAACATCCTTCCCAAACTGAGGGGCCAGAACAGGACACAGCACTCAAGGTATTGCCTCACCAGTGCTGAGTACGGGGGAAGAATGACCTCCCTGCTCCTGCTGGCCACACTGTTCCTGACACAGGCCAGGATGCCGTTGGCTTTCAGAGGACACTGCTGGCCCATGTTCATCCGGCTGCCAACCAGTATCCCCAGGTCCCTTTCTGTCTGGACACTGTCCAGCCACACCGTCCCAAGCCTATAACATTGCAGGGGGTTATTGTAGCCAAAATGCAGGACTCAGCACCTGAACTTGTTAAACTTCATCCTATTGGATTCCACCCATCCATGCAACTGTTCCGGTTCTCTCTGTAGAGCCCTCCTACCTTCCAACAGATTGACACATGCTCTGACCTTAGTGTCATCTGGAAATTTACTGATGGAAGACTCAACACCCTCATCCATGTTGTCAATAAAGATATTGGACAGAACTGGTCCCAGCACAGACCCCTGAGGGACACCCCTGGTGACTGGCCACCAGCTGGATACAGCACAGTTCTCCAGGCCCAGCCATCCAGCCAGTTCCTAATCCAGCAAAGAGTGCTGCTGTCCAAGTTGTGGGCTGCCAGCTTTCCCAGGAGTGTGCTGTGGGAGACAGTGTCAAAGGCCTTGCTGAAATCCAAATAGACAACATCCACAGCCCTTCCCACATCCATCACGTGGGTCACTTGGTCATAAAAGGAAACCTAGTAGGTCAGACATAACCTACCCCTCCTAAACCTGTACTGGCTGGGTCTGACACCCTGGCCACCTGTAAGTGCTGTGTGATGACACTCAATAGAAATTGCTCCATTGCCTTACTGGGTACTGAGGTCAGGCTAAGTGGCCTATAGTTACCAGGATCCTCCTTCCTACCCTTTTTGTGAATGGATGTCACACTGGCCAGCTTCCAGTCATCTGAAACGTCACCAGTGAGCCAGGACTGTTGGAAAATGGTGGGGAGTGGCTTCACAAGCTCATCTGCTGGCTCCCTCCTCACCCTGGGATGAATCCCATCTGGTCCCGTAGATTTATGAACATAATAGTGGCTCAGCAGTTCTCTTACTTGAACACAAATAAGTGGCTCAGCAGTTCTCTGACTGCCTCCACCTGGATAACAGGGGGACCATTCTGCTCCTTGACACCATCTACCAACCCAGGAGGACAGTTCTCCTGAAGACAAGCCATCTTCCCACTAAAAAATGAGGCAAAGAAGGCACTAAGCACTTCTGCCTTCTCATCTGCAGTTACTTAGCTCCCTCTCACATCCAGTAGAGAACAAAGGCTGGTCTTATCCTTCCTTTTGTCATTAATATATTTGTAAAAACATCATTTCAGCAGTCCTATAGTTGACTGGATATTGTACTGTTGGCATATGCCATCCATAGAATCATCCAAAACTCATGGTGCTGCTCCCTTTTTTATTGTTTGCTTTTGCTTTTAGTTCTGTGCAGGTCACTGGGAGAAGGTTGCCTTTGTCCCATTGCCTGAGTAGCTCCATGGTTGGTAGGCAGCTGGCCCTTCTGCTCTTCTAATGCCAAAAGTCAAAAACTTGCCATGGTGCCATCTCTAGCTCACATCAACCTTTTATTCTTCTGAACCCTGGGAGTGGTTAGCAGTAATCCACTGCAGCTCCTCTCTTGCCAACTTCTCAATGAGCTTCCTAAGCCTCTTGATTAAATTCTGTGTTAGAAAATATTTTTCCAAGGCATTAATAAATACTCTCTTTGCTTTAGAGCAACAGACTGGAGCCCTCTATATATGTGGTGCACCTGTGGCTTTTTTCCTAGAAAAGAAAGCTGGTTTCCAAAGGACTGCAATAGCAAAAGGGCAGGCAGGGATTGAGCTGTCAGAGCTGTACTGGTCAGAGGACAGCACTTGAGTGTAATGTCATTGCCAGCCAGTGTCCAGACTTGGCCTTCTCCTGCAGAGCAACTAGCTGGCTCACTGGACAGCATTTTGGAACACAGACTGACAGCCAAGCATTGAAAATGATGCTGAGAAGGACAGGTGAGGTTTGTGCTCAGCAGTATCCTCAGACTGGAACAAGCTCCTCAGCCAACAGAGAGTCAAAAGAGATCTGGCACACAAGCCCAAAGGCTTGGTAACAAGTGGCTCCACACAACTTCTCAAAAAATCAGTGTTGAATCCATGTTCATGTTGAATCCACACTGAAACAGAGCACTTATTAGAGCACTGTTCACAGAAAGGCTCAGTCAGACTTGCCTTTTTGTATCAGTGTGACCTGCAAATTTTTTTTTCCTGATTCTCAGTAAGCATTACTGAACCAAGCAGGAGGGAGGAAATGCTTATATTACAATGGGTATATTTTTTAATAAAATGTAATTGATATCCAGATATATGTCAGTTAAGGTCAGAAACCCAGACTGTGAAATCCAGTGAGACAGCAAATCTTACCAAATCTGATTATATTAAGGGCAAAGAGCATCTCAAATATAACACAATCAAGATGAATTAAAAATCAGAACAATATAAGATGCAAATCTGCATGCCTTTGAAAACAGAAACTGCTTGTTACTGGCACACATTGTATTACACAACATCTTGCAGAATGTCCCTCGTCTGTATCTTTCTCCTTTATAAACTTCTTTGAGTTGTTCTTGTCTTATTATTTTTCAATGGGAAATTATCAATACATTTCAGTCATTTTTGGTCTCTTAGAAGTGAATTTCTCGTATTTTTTTTACTATATCATAACCTTCTAAAATTAATTACAAAAATATTGATAAAACCAGTAAGAAAGATACTAATAGCAAATAAAACTACTACAAATTTCAAATAGCCATCTCTTAAAATTCAGCCAGTCTTTGCAAATCATGTCTTAAAAGCTGTACTATAGACTGTGAAGTTACTTTTAAGCAATAAAAAGGAAAGAGTGATATTTTGTATCAGTGAAAAACTGGACGAGCTACTCCATGAGGAGGGGGCTCAAACTGATTTTATTTTTGTCCTTCCTTTTGCAAGATCAGAACAATTTTAGCCCATTGTCTCAATCTTCTGCGTAGATTGAGACAAATTTTCTACTACATTAGTAGTCACTGGTCTTGCTGGTGAAGCAGAATGACAAGACAAATTCAAAGGCTAGAGAGACCATCTTTTCAAGATGGACAGGATGGGTGGGATTCAGTTGCCTAAACATTGTCACCTCAAGCTATCTGAGATGCCATGGGCAGCCACAATATCTGCAGGTGGCTGGCAGGTCTGAGGAAGGACTTTAGGGAGATCTGCTCCCTTGCAAACCAGCAGGAGGCCAGACAAGTTTGAAATGTCAGAGCCACCACCAAAAGTGATCCTTGGACCTCCTGTTTCAGCAATTGAATCTCCCTCTCCTTCTTGAGTATTCCTTAGCTTGACCTCCTTGTAGGGCCTGGGGCTGTAGTTTGTCTTTCACTCCATTCCTAACAGAAAATCAAGTTTCTCCAGAGACTTCACTGAAACTGAACCTTACACATGAAGATTTTGATTCCCCAGTCTTTTATGTGGGAAAGGACCAAGAAGATTTTATCTCTTTTTTCTTCCTTCCTCTTTAGTTCATATAAATTATTGAATGCACTACCTGTGTCCTCACACCTCACTTCTGGCCACCTTGGCAGAACACAAAGGAGCCTATTCTGGGGAGGTGAGAGCTTTCTAAATACTCTCATTCTCTTTTCAAATTAAATGCCTAAGACATGTGACCCATCACAAAAGTAAATAAAAGCTACTGAAATCTTTGCTGTCTTCTAGATTTGTTCAGTAGTGAGTGCTTGCAAAAGGTGAAAGATCTGCTCTGAGAGACCTATTAATGTGGAAACAAGGGGCTCAGTCCACTTCTTCTACTAGCCAGAAGACTGCCTGCAGCACAAAACTGCAGGTGCAGCCTACCCAGGCTTGACAGAGCTGCTCCATCTCATGTTAATAATTAAATATTCATTGGAGCATGGACCAGAACCTGACTCTCCCACTTCCCAGGTGATAGCCCTAATTATATGCCTATGTCATCAATCTCTGTCTCTGCTGTAATGAATTGTCATTATTTGTATATACTGGAAGAGTTTTAACAGGAGATAGCTCTCCTCCCTCTTCCCCTCCCCTCTGAATATCTGACAGCCAAGAGGTCACAGTACTCTTTCTGGCAGAGATGAAGAGACAGGTTCAAGTCTTCTCTGAATTATACAGAGAATCTGAGAAGAGGTGCATGGGGAATAGACGCAGCAAGGTAGTCCTCAAAGACTCTTCCTCAGGCTAAGCTGAGGGAAACTAATTCTGGTAGGAATTCAACTGAGGTCATTAAGAAGAAGGATCCTGACCAGATTGGCTGTGGGTATGTATTTGGGCATGCCCATTAGACACTGAACTAGGGCTTTAACATCCCTGCTGTTTCCTAAAGACTAGAGCTGTGCACCAAAAAGAATACATGGATGCTTAAGTCTTTTCACACACCTAACACTTATTATCTACAGGATTACCTGCAGAGGCATACATTGCCTCAAATAACTTTCTAATGAAAGACAATATCAATAATCAATATAGTGGCTCTCTGCTTCTCTCCTTTCAGGTGTCATTACACAGCCCTTGCCACTGACTTGAACAACATAAAGATTTCACATTAAGACTCACACAAAAGATCCTTCAGACTCTGTAATCACATATTGCCTCTCCAGGGCATTTTCTACAATGCAATACCATATTTTCATATCCATTACTCACATTCTCCATAATACTCTCAGCACTAACACTGCTGAAATTACTTGTGCAGGCTTTAAACAGGCTGGTTATACTGCACTAAGCAGGTGTTTCCCCAGAGTTTTCCATTGCTAGATCCTTCCTGAAATGCAGTGCAAGAGAATTCATTTATCACGAGTTAAGAGTCTGTTAATGCTTACCTTTTCTTTAGGAAAACAAATGAGATTAGAACAGATAAACTTAGCACTATTTATAATAGACTCACTAGTTCTGTTCACCCTCTGTGTGTGCAGAATTACTAACTCTACATCTAGAAAGGCTTTTTCTATTAAACCCTGGTAAAAAGAGAGCATGGAAATTTATTTTTTTTACATGACAGCTTTACACATTAACCTCTTTAATATTGTAGCCTCTCTCTTTAGAGTCTGAGTGCTTTGCCAAGCCAAGCTGCAGCAGGGGCCAGTGCAGTGCAGTGCCCACGTGACTGGGAGAGGCATGGGGCACAAGATGAGCTTTACCCCTTGCACACCTGATCACATGCTGAGGCATGATCCTTCTTCCCCCAGCACACAGTACCCAGCACAAGGCTCCAACTCGCCAGCTGCTGCATGGAGTCACAGATATCCTTCAGTGACCTACATCTGCCTCCTGTGACCAAGATGCCAAGGCAATGGCAATGTAATACTGTGCATAGCCAGTCTCCAGTGCTGCTGCAAGGACTAGGAGGTGGAGATTCCTGTGCTCTTATCCCCCTCTGTAAATCTGTACCTGCAAATATTGACAGAATTCTACCACAGATAACATGTCCGTAGCTAATCCGTGCTTATACCATCTGCCTTTGGTCCTTCCCCATTGCATCTATCATTAATTTTAAAAGCAATTACCTTGTAAGGCAGCAGTTATTAAAACATCACTTTCTAAAATCCATTCAAAACAGTAATTTTGAAAATGTTCCTATGTAAATCTTTTGCACACCAATTGTGCTTTTGCTGACAGCAGTTACAACAGTGTCACCACAGTGAGTTGTTTAGAATTACTCTTAATTTCACCTTAACAGAGTAGCAGGAGAACCAGACTTTCTGAATCAAGCTTTAACACACTCAGAGGGAGAAAAACACTGAAGGCAAAACTGAATACTTGCTTTGTTAGTGGGAGAATTCAAATATTATGCCCTCATCCCAGCATAGTCTTTGTGAAGCCAAAGTGAAACATACAGCAGGACAGTGTATAGTGATTCATATGGTCCTGTAGGACCAAGGAGAAGGTTTCACTGGCAGCTGGGTGTGAGGGAAGTAATGGCACATTGCTAGAGTTTGGATCACACCATTTCTACAGCAGGAAACACAGAAAAAGCAGAGAACATCTATTAGGGCTCAAGTGTGCTTTATGAAATACAGCTACAAGCAGTATTGATTTTATCTCCTTTCATCTGTATAGAAGAAATAGAACTTTGCCTCTGCTTATAATTGCTTTAATAATTAAGAAACTAAAAGCTTAGCTGTGATCTCCCATATATAATAAGAAAACATGATGAAAATACAGGAAGGAAAAGGGAATGGAAAAATATTGGCTGAGCAGCTCTCTTGGCTACTGCACAGAACATACCAGTACATCTACCTTATCACATTATTATTATTGTGGTGGCTTGCCATGCCATCTAGCAGGGACTCAGGGAACTACTAGTTCTGGGAAAGAACTGAAAAGGCAACACAAAAACAAGACCAGGAAAAAAGTTGTGGGATATGTATTTTTGAAGAGTAAATATAAGCATTTGCATTTTCCAATGAAACAGCTTCCAAATGAAGAGTAGTTTCTACAAAACAGAACTTCTGCCTCTAATTCTTTAATACCTATTGAGCACTTCCACGAGTTCATTATACATTGTGTATGAAAATTTTTTTCTTTCACCTTTAAACATCTCATGTTTGCTCATTTTTTCTAAGGTTAACAATGAAAATCTGCAGCTAGCTTTCCATACATCATGTGTTTCATCTCTGGTGTGCTCATTTTCTTAATCCCTTCTCTGATTTTTGCTTCTTGCTGCTTCTGTGAGTTAAACCCCATGCCTCTAGGCCAATACTGAGACTAAACTGAAAGGGGTTTGAGAGCATCACTGATGACCCCATGCATTACACACCAACCTCTGTCTAATGCAGTTGTACTTTACTACACACTGGCATGCAAAAATGACTTGTTAGACTTCACTTTTTTTTAAAGGGCTAATGTGCCTGTTTTTAGAGTTTAAAAAATTTTCCATCCAAGAAATTACTAATCTCCACCAGATATGCCAAATCAAAACAGCACATTAGTGCAAGCTTCATTAATTCAGATTCCTGCTTGAAGGCTGTATTCTATACTGCATGAACAAAATCATATTTCTATCCTCTTTTTAAGCATTTTATGAAACAGGAAGTTTGAATGAAATATTATTTGCTGTTAGTGCAAAGCTACAGCTTTCTACCACTTGGCCACACAGAAAAAGCCTTTCCAAACCTTCACATACACCAAGACTATGTTTGCCCCAAGGAATTCTTAAAAGGACATGAGAATGTCCGTACTGCTGTCCCTCTAACTCTCACTGAGAAACCAAGCCTCTTAGAATTTTTCAGGCATTGATAACTTCAACATTTCTCCTTCATTTTCCCTCCCTCTTCCTCAATTTCTACTGTATCTATCTTCCTTCTCTAGCATGAATGCCTCACACTCCACACCTTCTAACCCACACACCTTGTCTCCTCACTTTAGCAGTTTCCTTTTGCTTTCTCTCTTGTAGCACATATCAGATCCTACCAAAAAGTGGTTTTCACCTCCTGTGCAAACAGGTGCATTTTGACTCTGTTCTCCCCATTGGAGATGTCAGTATCACCACCACCACCACAGACAGTTCAGAGAAAAAATTTGGACAAGTGAAGATGTGCTGTTGACTTCATCATTGTACTTCCTCCAGGCCCCTCATCCAGCAGAATGGAGTGATGGGAAAACAGGGGCATAAGCTGTAGATACAAGACCAAACACATCAATGCAGCTCCACCCAGCCCTGTTGTTGGCCTTGCACCTATTACTTCTTGGTCTCCCTGTGAACACAAGGGAATCAGTTCCTATGGTGCGCATCACATGTGGCATGTTGGTACCTGGCAGAGCCCATATTTGCCGTGACATCTCTTGACAGACCATCTAAAAAGGCCAGGGTCTCTACCATCCTTACACTGGATCTGTGGTCTCCTGGTTGCCAGATGATCCCATTTGAAATTGTGCACATGGGAATTAGAGATAAGAACTTTGGTCATGGCAACACTCTCCAAGAGACAGAGATGTAAGACTTTTTTCCCTGGTACTGGAGGAACCCTGATAGACATGATGGAGAAGTGGAATCCAGTTGTTCAGTCACCTTTGACCCTTTGAGCACAAGGGAAATCTATAAATCCTACTACCCATCTGCCCCAGGATACTCATCTCCCACTGGGCAGTACCACTTTCACACTCTGCTACCAGCTCTCCTGCCATTACAAGTTACACTGCCATTACAGACAATGTCCTGGTTGGAAATTGGTGTCTCAGAGTCCAAGTCTTCACCAACACCAGGACTCCCTCTACCAGCCACATTTTTCCACTGAAAAAGGCAGTTATTTTCTTCTAAATCTTAAAGCATATTTTTAGAATTTTTGGTCTAGGGGTAAAACCGGGCTCATAAAGAACTTGCACCCTTTTCTTTCATGATGCAGTCCAACAGGTCAGTGTATGTCCTGACTGATATTTCCTGGCAAAGCAGCAATGCCTGTTGCCACCTTGGATGATTACAGTGCCAGGCACTGTCAGGAGACTTTTGCTGGAATCTAGATCCTCTTTATGTGCTTCAGGCTTTTTAGCCTTTTTACAATCCCTTTGTTTTCAGTCATCTTCCATAACAACCAGCTGATTGTCTTCTTCTGTAGCCCTGCCATGTCCTCTCTCACTCATCTTTCATCCAGGCCAAAGAGTCAATCTGTTTAATTTTGCTTTCTGCTGAACTCCTGTACCTCTGATCAGGGCTGCTGTGAGATGCCTTGGTACAGGGTTCTGCAAACCCTGTACCAAGTTTATACAGGATCAAAACTGAACTGAACACACTGAGGGGAAAAAAATCTGTTCAGTGCTACTAATTAAAAAGATATGGCACCAGGAATTTGGTAAGTTATGAGAGTGAAGCATCACTACATGCAGCCTATCATCTCTCTCGGGCACCCACCATTCCCAGCTGTGAGAAACAGGTTACTAGGTCTTTGGTATGTCCTATCCAGGAAGTTCCTACATTTTTATGTCTTAGTCTTTACTTTCCCCAGTTTTATTACATCTTTTTTTCAGAGGGGAATGGGGAGTAACAATAATTATTGTCAGTATTCCAGAGACAAGTGCATCCATTGTATATGGAGTCACAATAATATTTCAGTTTTCCCACCATATCCTTAATAAATCCATTTCAGATTTACCTACTGAACATCACTAAGCACATAATCAAATTTTTAACAGAATTATCTGCCAAGTTCTTCCTTGCATATGTTCTTCTCTTGTCTGCATTATCTTTTATTTACTAATATTGAATTTCTAAACGATTTTACAATTCTGTTAATATGTACCTTGAAATTCTTCTGTGACTCTTGACACTGCCCTCAATAATTTTGTATCAGATTGTTTTTCACAATAGTTTTTATCTTCTTTTCTGGATGTTGCACGCATACACTGAATGCAATTACAGATTCCTGATGTATCCTGCCACAAAAATTGATCTCTTAAAAAACATTACTTCATTCCCTAGACAGTCCTTAGTACATAAGAAGACCACACAACAAATTCAGCATTCCAGAGGCCTGCACAAGGACTTGGAAGAGGACACAGCTGGGACATGGCTAACCCCAACTAACCAAAGGGATATCCCACAACAAATGGTGGTCATGTTCCGCATACAAGTGGGCAGAAGAAGGAGGAATGGGGGAGAATTGGAGTAATGATATTCTGTCTTTTCAAGTAACTGTGACATGTGATGAGGCCTGGGGATTGCTGAACACCTGCCTGACCGTGGGAAATGGTGAATGAATGCCTTGTTTTGCTTTCCTGGAGTAAGCAGCTTTTGCTTTCACTATTAAACTCTCTTTATCTCAACCCATGAGTTTCCTCACTTTTAGTCTTTTGATTCTCTCCCCCATCCTGTTGGAGTGTATGTCTGGCTCCCTACTGGTGGCCAAGCCTCTGACCCTTCACCACTGGACAACAAACAACAAATGGAAAAAAAATGTTTTCACCTTCTTTTCTCTGGCACTTTGGCAACTTCTGCACTCCCATGTCTCCTCCTGTCTCTCTCTTTGAGGAGGAGGCTCTTTCTGAAAACTTTACATTTCCAACCCCACCTTTGTGCTTTGGCAGTGTTTTCAGACTGTAACATCAATAAGTTGATCATAGTTTCTTAAATGGACTAAAATTATCATCAGAAAATCCATAGAACCCTAGGAAAGTCTTGTTTCCAAAGACATGTATCTATTAGGAGGTCTGACTAGCAGTTTTTAAAAATAAACTTGGTTGCATAGGGAAAGGATGCAATCCAGAGGGATTTTGACAGGCTTGAGAAGAAGGTCACTGAACCTCATGAGGTTACACAAGGCCATGAGCAGTCTTGCACTCGTGTGGCTGCAATCACCAGTATCAGTACAGGCTGAGAGATGAATGGACTGCAAGTAGAGCCAAAGAGAAGGGTGTAGGGATACTGGTGGATATAAAATTTTATATGAGCCAGCAATATGCTCTTGCATCCCAGAAACCCAACCATGTCCTGGCTTGTATAAAAAGAAGTGTGGCCAGAGGTCAAGGGAGGTGATTCTCCTCTTTACCCCAGTCTCATGAAAACCCATCCCAGGTACTGCCTCTATTTCTGGAGTCCCAAGTACAAGGAGACTGCTGGGGTGAGTCCAGAGGAGGGTCAGGAAAATGACTAATGGGCTGGAACACCTGTCCATTGAAGACAGGCTGAGAGAGACAGGGTGTTCAGCATGGAGAAGGATCAGGAGAGACCATATTGTGGCCTTGGAATACTGTAAGGGAGCTTTTAGGGAGATTAGATAGATAGACAGACAGACAGACAGAAAGACAGGCTGTTTTTATCAGAGCCTTAGTGAAAGACAAGGGCAAATGGTTTCAGATTTAAAGAGGGCAGGCTTAGAATAGATATAAGTAAGAAAATTTTAATGATTACATTGCTTTGACACTGGTACATGTTGGCCACAGAAGTTGTGAATTCCCCATACCTAGAAGTGTTCAAGGCCAGGTTGGATGGGGCTGATCTAGTGCAAGATCTTCCTGACCTTTCCTGGAGAATTGAAACTCGATGATCTTTAAAGATTCTTTTCAATCCAAGCCACCCTATGCTTCCATGACTGGAATGACAAAAATAGGAAACAGATTACTAAGAAGGGACACAATCAACCACATCAACTAGCATGCAAGTGACAACATCAAGAGGCTATTACTGAGAAGTGAAATACTCAAAAGAGCAATTCCACTGCTGCTCACAATCAGCTTTCCACACCTGCATATTTTTACTCTGGAGTCTAAATAAGGCAAGATTTATGTGGAAAAATTTCTATATGACCATGTAATTCTGGGTCTGCATTTGGATTATGCAGACCAGAAAAGACAGGAAGCACATGCAGATGATTGAAGGCTCTAGATTCTGAGTGCTTCAGAAGATTACAACTGACACATTTTTCTAATATTATTCTTAATATATATATATATTCTTAAAATTGATTTGTTTGTTTGAACTTTAAAAAAAACACCATCAAAGCTTGACAGTACTCTGTAGAACTGCAGCAGCAGAAGCCACTTCCCCAGGTTCTATTACAGTGACATGTCAGCATTTTCAGCACAGAGGTAGCCACTGCAGTTGCAGCTTTGGCTGCTGTAGCAGCAGCTGTTACTCCCTTGGCAGTAGTACAACCTGGGTTCTTCAGATGTTCATTGGATTTTGACAGACTGGATATCCCTAAGAAGGGCAAATGAAAGGGGAATCTCACCACTGTATAGGAAGAAAAATTTCCAGGACAATTAAAAAGGTGCTTCTACAACCAAAAGCATTTCAACATGAAAAATATCCAAACCTTTATTTCACATACACAGTAGCAGCATATCATTTTCAGATGAATATTTAAAATCCATCTCTAAAATCTCAAGAAATAGCTATCCCAAAATACAGGTTATTGATCAATTCTTCTTGCTAAAGTATATACAGAAGATCTATCAGGAGCTATTACAACAAGGCAGTCATCACATCAAGGAGTATCACAACAAGATGCAAAAATGGCAAACACAATCTCCCAAAAATACAACTTTTCCCCATAAAATGTGTGCAGATTGAGGAAGTCACTATTGCAAGACACTACTCTTTGGTCTTAGCAAGTTTCAAGGAAGAATATAGAAACAACAAAAGAACCTATAACTTAAAATAATATTTAAATAAAAACCACTAGGTATAAGATAATGATCTTATTCTTTGTTTTTTAACATGGATTTGAGTCATGATTAAGAAAGTTTTGTGGGATGAGGGGCACTGATCATCCCTACAGAGCACCTAAATAGTTTCACACCTTCAGCTACTGATTGGGGTTACTGCTATGAAAAGGACACAGGAAGGGAAATCTCTGAGGCTTCTGCTTCGGGTTCAGCTTTTGGTTTTTTTGGGTTTTTTTAAGGCTGTGCAAAATGCTCAGGAAGATCAGGTTCCAGGCAGCCTACCTGTTCCAGTAGTTTCAGCAGACAATGCAAAAGGACAGCAGTTGACATCCACAAGTGGCCAGTGCTGGAGAGGAATGATGGGTCTTTGAACAGTTATGACTTTTCACACCCAACACTTCAATTCTTTAACAAGCCTTATTCATTATGTAACCAAGATTAAGAACTACAGATCAGCCTTTCTGTGTGCCATTATTTGTTACTGGAGGGATGTGGGGATGGTAAAAGTGCCTCGACAGTAACTGAGGTACTGCCTGCCAAGAAAATGAAAGCACCTGTCAAATAGTTTTCCTGGAAATAAGAAAATAATTCTCCCTCACTTTAAAATTCTGCATCACTACAGTGCTACAAACTGGTATTTCCATCTACTTGTACCCGTAGTCTGTTCAGAAGGTGCATGGATGTGCATGTGTGGAACAAGCCATAACATTAGATTCTGTTTTATTTCATTTAAACCAAGTAAACTCACATTTACTTGGGGGGGGGGGGGGGGGGCAGTTATAATGCAAGATTAGAATAAATATTGGTTTTGAGATGCTTCAAAGATAATAAAACGTTGGAAGCAGTTTTCAAGACATATATTACACCTGAGCAGCCATGGCTACATTGCATGAAGTTCTCAGTAGGAGCTTTTGGTAGTGGTACACCAATTGCAGAAACCTTCAGTAAACAATGTGTCCTGTGAAAGGATTTACACAGGAAGTGATGTTAAAGACAGGTAATGAAAAATTAATATACAGCAAGAGTATAACCATGTCTAGAGCGTATCAGAAAGCCAGAAAGATAAGACACAAAACAAGATTTGATTAACAATGAACATTAAAGGCAACAACAAGTAGTTCTACAGCTATACTGAAAAAAAAACAAAGTAAAAGGATGTTTTGACTCCTCTGTAGATTCACAGTTGACTTTCTGTCTAAGCTTTTATTATTAAAAGAAATTAGTTAATACACCATCTCTTTTAAGTAGAAGGTTAGAAATTCATAAGCTCCAAGAAGACCATATACAAACCAAAATTGCCTCTGGTTTTGGTTTGGTCAGGCTTTTTAATGTAAATAGGAGGCTTCCTTTAGTACTTGTGAGGATGGTTTGTGCCTTAAGGGAGAGGAGTACAAGAGGAGAGCAGCAGTCCTCTCTGCCTCTAGCAGCTGCCTGGTACCTCTCCCATTCACTGCTTAGTAGATCACAAAATGCTAATAAATAAGTTCCATTTTGCTCGGCCAATTATAAAACATAAACTGGAGAAGAGTTACTTAACAGATACTTGTTATTGACACTTTATGTATGTGTTGCTTGGATTCATATCCTTTTGTCAGATTTGTATTTAATCTGTTTTGTTCTGCTTATATCAGAATCTTACGGAGAGGGACTGTTAACAGTGATTTCTTTGATCATAGCCCAAGACACCACTACCCTTGAAATTGTCATTTTTTCTACATCTGCAAAAAAACACAGTTTACCTAAGAATGGATTTTTTTTTTTCTGGGCAAATTCTATCTAAATTAAACATTTATTTTTACTGTCCATTTTTTCTCTTCTGATAATGAAATTTAAAAGATATATGGAGAATGAATGCAATTATCCTTCTAGGAAGTTCTGAGGCATTTCATTTTTAAACAGAGTTCCCATGTTCTTCTATTTGTACATGAATTGAATGATTTCTAAAAATTCCTCTGTGAAACATATATAAATATTTTCCATATTACAAAAAAATAATTCAGAAAAAAAATCAGACCAAAGTTTTCTGCCTCTGAATTTCCCTCTTTTCCCCAAACGTTCAGTAGCTCTCATCTTTGCGTCACTACATCTTTCCCATTAAGTCCTGCTTCTAAATTCTCCTTTGTTTCTGCTTTTATGTCACTTATCAGTGGCTCATGTCAAAACTTAAGTGCTTTTAAAGTGGAGCAGATTATAATGAGGTACAGATTATCTGATTTAAAACACTTTTTCTTTGTTGCCATTGTAAATGCCCACATAAACATACAGAAGATTAAAAAAAGCCATACATGTACATATAAGATGTATATATCTGTACGTTTTTCATATACCCAGACACGCATACATGTTTTTCTTGGCATTTTGTATTCAAAAGTAATAAAGTTGGACAGAAAATATTTCACAGGTGACCTGCTGCCAAGAAGAATTTGAATTATTTTCGGTCATTTTGAGTTATAAGGTCTCAAGACAAAAGAAAAGAACATTAAGAATAAGCCATTAAGTCACTTAACCAAACAGTCCTAAAGGAGTTTCCTGCTAAAGTGAACCACATTTCACTGTCCCTCTACCTGCTGTAATGAATGATACATGAAGCACTTCAGATAGTACCATGGGGTTCAGAGTGATGAGCTGACAGTGTGACTTTCCTTGTCTTCACTGGCAAGCCATCATAAAGAAGTATTAAATCATTGTGGCTTTCTTTTTTCCCCCCCAAATTTTCCAACTGTCTAACACACGTGTGTATTTTTACTCAAATTACATGAGGCTCTGTTCACTTACCTTTCATAATGAAGGAAGTACTGCATCATGTTTGCTCTGTAACTAATTTAAGATTTACCAACATGGAATGGTATCCATATATTTGCAAAAAGACCTTAAAGATCTGTTTAGTGAAATCCTTGTGTAATGAATACAACTCGGTGAGGACTGTATAGAAAGCAAAAAGTAGGGATAAAAAGGGGAAATAATCTAAGTGTATCTCTCACACAGACGAGTTTGGTTTTGTTGCAGACACTCCAGCTCTAACTTCTAAATTATATCAAGTAGTTGTAAAGGAACGGAAGAAAGGAATTTTATTCTATACTTCTTTTAACCAAAGCTCTGATGCCTGTACCCATTATTTCAAAGTTTGCACCACCTTACTACAAGGGGGCTCTAACTGTAGGGAAGCAGCCACGTCCATCCTTCTGCTAACATTTTGTCACCAACTAATCAACTCAGCAGAAATTCATGCCCTCAGAAGACAACAAGCAGACAGGAAAAAGGCTTAAGAGTCTAGCTTAAGAGTCTATAAAACTCAGCTAGATGCAAAATTGATTAAGATCCTAGTTCATGCTTCTTTTCATTGTTTTAGACAATTCATGAATCAGAAAAATCTCCCCCACCAAACCAGACAGTCTGGAGAGCAGAACACTCTATGGATGATAGAGTGCAAAATGAAATAAAATGGGTATTTCCTACAAATTATGGGTTTTTTCCTATCTACACAAATATAGATTCATAGGAAAGGGCACTTCTTCAGAGGTCCAGATATACAAAACCTTAACTAGTCTATCAACACCAAAACCCATGAAAGCTTGAGACTAGATTATTCCACCAAGCATGTATTCCCACATCATTTTCCTTTGACTGGACTGTGGACATAGGTTCCAAATTCAGCCTTAAATTGCTTATGGAGTTCCACAAATTTTTAAGAGAGGTCATCCTTTTGGGCATTCATCACGAGCTCCCAGGCAGCAGCACAGCCCCAGTTATTACATATTTAAGAGGTGAAAGGTACATATTACCTGACATATTACCTGCACACATGTAATTGTATGGAATACCCCAAAAAGAGGTGACTAAGCAGAGGCACTCCAAGAAATACAGAAATGGAGAAAAAGACCAGTATTCAGATCACAACAATTTTATAATATCAGCTTCTTTTCAGCTTCCAAACACACTTTTCTTGGGTTATATTAAAATTTAAAAAGAGGATTTATATAAAATTAAAAAATAGGCAAACAAAATGAAAGTTCACTAAAACACCAATAAGCCACCTGACAAGGAACTGTCATTGGCTAGTAAGATGACCTGCTTGGGCAACACAAGAATTTGAGCTTAATACTTGGGGGAGTATGAAGTTTTGTATCCTTTTTGAAAGGAGAAGAAAACAGATCATAGATTACAACCACCAGGTCATCAGAAGTCAGGTTATTCACAATTCTGGCCTTAGATGAAGCATAAGCAATTTCAATACAGAAAGTCTGACATGCTTATTGCTCTCTAGATCAAATGGGTACAGCCCAGCAGACTTGATTCACACATTTTACTTTTGAGATGATTTTTTTTCTGTTCCAACAGCAATAACAGCAATTTCAAATGTGAAAGTGATCAACTTCACCAAATGAAGTGAAGAATGCTAACCTATCATTTTTTTGTTCATTAAATAATAAGTAGAAATGTTACTGGAACTGATAAAACACTCTTAAAATATAAGATGTTGAAAAAATTCTTAATGAAATGGGGCTTACTTTCCCCCAAATGCTCCTGTTTTGCAACATATTTTTCAAGTATTCAGACAGAACTAGAGAACTGAAAATCTTAATCATAAGCTAGAAAATGAGGGGTTTCAATTTTTATGAATTGAATAAATAAATAATTCCTGGTTTGGGTATTCCTCCACCACAAACACAACACACTCATTCCAATATTTGCAAAAAAAAAATACACTGAAAGAAAGCAGCTATTGTTCTTAAGCTTTCAGCACTTTTCAGTCAGTTAACAACTTTAGGTAAGAGCCTGCTTTAAGAGGGAACAGTAGATCAAAGTCGTGAATAACTACATAAGCTATTGATGCATAAAATCATACCAGAAGAACTGAAACAAAATATTAAAACCAGTAAAAAATAGGGAATGCAGAAAATATATAAATTTATCACAACTTATAGAAGATAGAATATCAGGGACATATACTGTAAGATGTAAGTCCCATAAATGTTTGAGTGTTTTCCTAAAAGTATTACGCTATTGTGTATTTCTATTATTGGGTGAAATTAGGAATAGGTAGGTGGCAGATTACAAAAAGTTGTTCCAAATGAGGAAATTCTTGTCCAACAAGGATGTTTCTCATTAGACAAGGCCTGACACCAAGAAAAACTGTTTCCCAGATTTAGAAAGAAATACAAAACCATGTCTGGCTATGCAAATATTTGCAGAGGAATGTAAAAGACAGAGATAGAACTGCTTACAAAGTGATTTGAACCACTCAGCTGAGCACACCCAAGCTCAATGAAATCTCATACCCTCAAGTGCAAGGTCACACAGTAAGAAACAGAATGAGCATCCAGAACAAATCTGCAGCACAGGAGACACAGCAGACAACCCAGTCTGCATAAGTTTCCAACATTATGCTATCCAAGAAGGTGAATGCATTCACTTGAATAAAAAGGGGCCCCCCTCCCTGTATTTTATTTCTGCCTGCAGCAGCAATGTTCTTAATGCTAAGTTATTATATTCACTGTAGCTAGCAGTATTTTAATGTGTTGAAAAATTGCTGAGGGTTGAGTCACAAAATAAGTAAAAACTTGTTCTGCGCATCCTAGCAAAAGTAAACCAAGGTTACAGGACATAGTGTATAAAAACCTTGATGGAGGTAAATTAACAGATGCCAAACACTCTTTTAATGGAGCAGGAAAGAGCCAGAATGAGCAGCAAGATGGCACCATCAACAGCATCTTTAAATATTGTTGTACTAAATATATTTCTTGCAGTTTTCTGAATGCTCACCTGTGTTCCGAGAGGTAAGATCTATCAATGGAGGTAACAGGGAATGCTCTTCAGCCAATTATTTTCAAAGTCATCCAGTCCTGCAGGTCTAAAAGTCTATTCTAGGATTATATGCCTAATATCCTTTCCATTTATCACTGGAACAGAACATATTTCACCACTGTTTAATATAAGTATCAGCTTTTTTCCAACCCATCGGACAGAATTAGTTAAATATTTTTCTCTCTTTTGAAAAATTCTGGGGTTTCTATCACTTTAATGCAACCACTATCAAAGATCATTGCTTGGGGTGTTTTAGGGCTTTTTTTTTGGGGGGGGGGGGGGAAGAGGGGAGAGGAAGTGTTGGGAATTTATTTTTGGTTTTTAATATGCTTTAAAAATCCTTTCAATTGTTCTTAGCATTAATAAAGACTGATGTTATACTGATAAGTACAAATTTTCCTAACATTGTCTCAGGATTGTCAAAAATGTCTGAATCTGATGTCTAATTTATGCTAATTGGCATAAAAATCAGATATTTCATGATTAAACAGTAAACATGGCTATTCTTGAGGAAGATGCTATTATCCAGCATGGGAATTGCTGAATGCTAGCTACTTCATCAAAGCCATGGAAAATGTGAGAAGCCACTGGAATCCAGAGTGACATTCAAATGGGTAAGCAAAACTTAGAAAAGTACAAGTCTCTTCAATCCAGAATCTGGTGTAAGCATCAAGAGAACCACCAAAGGAATACTGCCAAAAATAAAATTACAATAAACCGTTGGACTTCGGTTTGAATAGAAACAATCCTTTTACATTTTCATCCCAAAAGGTAGTACAGATTTCACATATGTTCTCTTAAATGAGAAAGTGAGAACAGATCTGAAGTCCTCAGTCCATGTCCTGAAGCACTGACTTTTTTTTTTATTTTAGTTTATCTGACTTTGTTAGACACTGAGCAGATGATGACAATTCATCATTATTAATATCAGCATTTGAAGTTTGGTCTTTTTCCACATTGCTACAAAGCCAAATATTATTTTGCAACAGCAAAGTCCAAGTCCCCATCACTCAGACCACTAGAATACTTTTTGTGGGAAAACAAAGTTCAAGTCCTTTCTGAATCTTATTCAGAACAAGGTCTGGAAGGCATTTTTAACAGCACCACTATTCAATAGAACCACTATCTCTGGCCTGAGACATATTTCATTTCAAAGATTGAGAATGGACCACTGCAAGAATGGACCACTTTGGAACACAGTCCATAATGGTTTTCAGATTCTAGTCTTGTTTCAATTAATACACATTTTAGAAAATACCAAGCTTAAAAATAGAGTCAGAAATGCTACAGAATTTACTGCAATGCTTGGTAAATCCCACACTGTGAAGCCTCCTTTCCCCTGGTCTGAATCTGCTTGTCTATAGCTTCCAGCTACTAGAGCTCATCATTTTTAGCCAGACTAAAGATCCCATTATCAAGGTTTTGTTCTCTGCATTTGTACTGGTAGACCCTGATCAAGTCATTCTCTTAACCTCATTTATAAGGAAATGCAAAGACAAAGCTTGTTAGATCTTTCTCTACACAATACATTTTCTACTCTTTTAATTAGTACCATGGCTTGCTCTGAACATTCTCTAACTTAGCCATATTAATTAATGAACCACAGATTTCAAACTGGACTTGGTATTCAAGTAACAAACACACTCATGTAAAATTCAGAAAGATGTTCCTGCTGAACACATCTCTATTTATCCCTCCCAAGTTCATAAAAGTTATTTAAGCCACAGAACTGGACTGGAAATTCACAGCATTTGATGAGCAACAAACTCCCCCCGTCCAACGCAGCAGTCAGTATTTCCTGTAACCTGAAGTTATTAGGGCTGCTACTCACACAGGATAAATTGCAAATCAGGCGGATACAATTATCACTTCAAAGAAACACTTTTACAATAAATATGAACAGCATTCCATTTTTGAAACACATTCAGCTTTTTGCTAGTCTTGGCCGGCTAAGTGTCAGTGAACAGAATCACTGCTGAATCCTCTCCCTTAACAATGCTTCAACCTTTCAATCCGTAGCAAACCATCAGTAGCTAGTACATGTTTTTTTTAGGACGTTCCTAAGAAGCTAAGTGCCATAGGAGTGAGAAAGGATGCCATGAGGGGTCCAAGAAGAATGCATCCTTTCAGCAAGGAGTCTCATTGAACACTGATAGTTACACACCTAAGAATTATCTACCCTTTAACATATGTACAATATGTGAAGTGTTACTGATTAAATACACAAGACTTTCCTTTCTGAATCAAAATATGGACTACTAACTCTAATCTTCAAAGAAGTCAGAGGATATTACATTAACACTTTATCAACCAGTTTTCCTAATTTCATCAAAAATACATCATGCTAACTTGACATGGTCTGCTTTCCTATAACTCATGTTGATTGGCACTAATTATACAACACTTCTTTAATTCATTATTAATTAGGTCCCTTATTATTTTGCCCAGAAGTGATGTCAAACTGACAGACATGTAATTATCCAGGTCATGCCTTTTACCCTCTTTGAATGTTGGCACATTAGCCATTTTTGTGCTCTTCCTCCAGTACTTCAAATCTTATAAAAAAATCGGCATTAATGCTCCAGGAAGCTCATTGGACAGCCCTGTTGAAACTCATTATCTGAGCATTCCAATTTTAAAATGGCTAAATTTAGCTGCTACTAAAGATCAACCCCTTGAGTGCCTATTACTGGAAATTACTGCATTGACTTCCTATTATACAATTACATAATATAACATATAATATTAGATTTACACACATCTTTTCATTTACCAATCTTTTTACACCACTTTACAATTCCACCACATCTCTCTCATGTTAGACCAACTCATCTGCTTGATTCTAGAGTAAATTCAGTGCTCCATATTTGCCTTAGTTATGCCTGTTATCAGCCTTCTGTTCTCGTTTTCCTTTAACCATTTACAACTTACATATTGCTTAACTTTATAGTTCTCCTAGCTGTCCACTATACATGGGGATAAGTTTTTAACCCATGTGGCTTCCTTTAGCACTGGCTCTAAGCCAACAAGTATTGCCTCTTGAAATAATGTCCACCACTAGCAGGGAACACACTAAACAATGCCAACAATGTGGATATTACAGAAGCAAACATTTCTATTGCTATTACAGCGTGCTGTATTTTGTCTGACACTTGCAAGAGCATTAAATAAAAAGGGCACGTACTAATGGCTGGTCAGAAGGTGGGAAATTTAGGGATACTATTTGCTGATTTGGAGAAGACTTTTACAAGAGCAACTTCCAGAGCACAAGCAGATGCCATACAAATGAAAAATTTCAGAAAAAGCGCTTTTACATATTGTGCCATAGTCATAGTAATGATTTGTGCTTTTGTAAACAGAACATGCCTTGTTAATACATTTTAGTTAATTTTTAATTAGAGGACAGAGTGGGGAAAAATATGGATGGTCCTTATCTATTTTGGGAGTTTAAATACATAGTGATTTTCATCAACCTTAATACATGCAGCAATAAAGGGGGGAAAAGCCTATCTGGTTTTACTAGAAAACCAAGATAAAGTTGAGACCATTATCATGTGTTGGTACTTTGCATTCCCCTAGTGACAGAGTATAAACTATGGTTTGCACTCCCCTAATCAGAGACTGTAGTTCCAGCCTGGGATAAATTATTTATGAGGAGCACAGGGACTGACAGAATTTAAGTCTGGAAGTTTTATTCCATGCTGCTTTCATGTCTGAATTTGTGGCCTGAGAACTGCAAAGCTGCTTTGATACTTACCTGGTTTAGTCCACCCTTACTTTGATATGATGTGTTCTGGTCTATGCTCACACATCCATTTCCACATGCATCTGATTGGCACAACCAGTAGTTTAGTTTAGTTTAGTTCTTGCTTCTCCCCTCTTCTTTTTCCTGCAAATCAAGGCTGGCCTTTCCACAGGTATGTGGATGGCATAGTTCAAAGTGCAAGACTTCATATAAACAATCATTCCCACGTAGATACATGAACCTAGCACACAGGAACTGACATGAAGCAAAGTCTGAAGTCTTCCTATGGAGATCACTGGAGCAAAGGGGCCATTGTTTCACAGGTGTCAACAACTTCACACAGTACAAGTACTACAGGGAGAACATCCAAGAACAGCATTCCATAGTTCAGACCAGTTGGATGGGATTTGTCTGGGTCCTCAGCAGATGCCGTGCCAATTTAAACATTGTTAATTTATTATGAGCAGCAGTGATCCAAGCAGATATATTATTCATTAGAACATCAAAGGTCCAAGGAAGAAGACTGTATACAATCATTTGTTTCAGGTCTCTTTGAAGAGATGATTGCACCATGAGAGAACTCTGCCAGCCGAAATACTCTACAAACTGGTAGAGAGCCAGAGTAAAATGCAACCAGATTTATGCTTCAAAAGAGACACTCATAGTTCAAGCATAAGTCTTATCAGAAGACTGTTAGTAACATCCCATTTATGCTGTTGACAGATCATTTGCATAAAGTCAGATTGCAAATTACTGGGTTTCATAGAAGGATCTGTTGCCATCTTTGTACGTGCTCAGGTGCTCCTCTAAACCCAACACGTTAACTTGGCCACTGCACTAACATTACAAAATGAAAACCTTCATAACAGAGCCTGGCCTTATAGAAAGGTCATGTTCAGTAACCTACACTGCACAGCAATGCATAACTCTAATTAGTACTTCCTAAATCTAGGTCATTAAAAAGAAGAAATTGACAGCCAGAAGATCACTGAAACCAGCAGTAATGGAAAGGAGAAAAAGTGAGGGGAAGAATAAGGGGAAGAGACAGAAAGAGGTAAAGCTTTTATAGGTGGAGTGAATGAAAAAAGGGGAGGAGTGTCCATGCAATTACTTACATGCAATACAGCCTCTAAACACATGACTTCTATAGAGAGAACCATTCAGCCTCACACAGCCTAGGTAGATGCTCTTAGTGTCAAATTACCTGTATTAAAGGAGCAGAAGCTACCACCTGTAATGGAGCAATGCCTACTCTGACAAGACTCTTTTTCACTACTTCCATGGAGGACAATTGCAAGTCATGGTGCTGCCCAGGCACTGCAGTGAGTTAAGGTCATCATCTTAGCTGCAAACAGAGGCTTTGGGTGTGAATCCCAATGAGAACCAGATACACTCTCACCCCTTCAAATGAAGGGCAAATGGTTATGTCCTCACCTTTCACGTGTGCCAGCTTGGGTAGTTCTCCAGCTCACACTGATTACCGTTCCAGGCACTGGTGGCTTCTTTTAAACAGGTCCCAGGAGCAGCTACTTAATTCAGGGCTGACAATCTTGCTTCCAGGAGTGAGTGCTGTAATGCTGAGTATCATAATATCTTTGTATTTCCATTTGTGAATCTAGCTATAGATACTGGACCATGAACCAATTAGGAGTGTCACACAGTGACAAAAGACAAACACCTAGGATAATTAATCACCCAGTAAACAATTACAGCTCATTCAGTGTTGAAAAGAATACATATCTACCCAGTACAAACCAAACCTATCTACAGCCAAACACCAATTCTAAGACTGCAAGAAGTCTGCCAGACATGAAAACTAAATTAAGTACAAAGTAGATATTGTCATACCATTTAGCTCTCAAATACCTGACAAGCTGGGTTTTAAAAACGTACAGACTGGACTTTCCATTGTTAAGATAAACACAAATCTTGGCTTTCTAAATATATTGTTTATTTATAGTTGAACGCTAACATCGGAACAGAAATCTGTAATCACACATTCAGTGATGTTTCTGTTTAAATTGAAGTCCACAGTAGCCACATGTTCCGGTCTTTGTCTCTTTGTCCTGTAAAAATATAAAAATACAACAGCTGCCAGTTTCACTTTATAAAATTTTAAGAAACTACAATTTTTCTCTTATTTATTTGTGCCATCTTAAAACCAATCAATATTGCCAAAGTACAGAGTTTAGTCTTTTTAGAGACACTGGAAGCAAAGATTCTTCAGGAGTGAGGCACAAACACGTCAAACAAAATCAACATAAAAAGATCAGGAGTGTGCTACAGAAGTTAAGCCTGAAGTCCTTCTAAGTGTTACAAATCAGAACCTCCAAACATTTGACTTTGGATAATGTAAAATGAATTATTACAAAATTATTACTTTGTTCAAAATAGAAATGCTTATGATTCTAGTTAGGAGTCATAACAACACTGACACTTAAGGACACCAGCCCTTCCTCACTATTCTTTCAGGCATTAGGAAATGTCAAAGTTTAGGTGAGCAGACAAAGATTTTAAAACATCTGCAATCAGGCTCTACCTGGGAACAGGACCTAAGCAAAAGCTGCATCAACTAAGGTCATAGGACAGTAGCCTCATTACTTTTACTCTCTAGAACAAGAATACACTGGAAATTATCACTACTGTCAACAGGAGGATAAGACAACATTTATTCTTCATTCTCTGGCCATGACTGAAATATTTAGTCTTCAGAAATAGCAAGATTCCCAAAAACTGAAAGAGGAGTTGGTTTGTTTGGTTTTCTTCCTTCTTTTTCCCTTGAACTTGCAAGACTGAAAAAAAAACTATATTCCTGAAAATACTGCAAATGTATGGTCAAACTACATGGTGGCATTTAAATAATTAGTTCCAAAATGCAGCAAGGATGTTGATTTTTACTCTCAGTGGTTGCTCTTACTACTTCACCTGATTTCTTTTAAAAAATGTACTGTCCTACTAAACAAACCAAAATTTCAAAAGGGAATTTCTGTAACTTCAAATGGAAGCCCTCTAATTCTTCTGACTTATATCAGGCATCAAATAAAATGAGCACCTCAGGTGGTTACTCCTTTTATTTTGTTAAACTAGCATTCCAAAAACCAGATAATCTTACAAAAAAAGAATGCACAGGCAAAACATGCTATATGCAGAATATTGACATTACCAAGTTTATGTATACTTTGGGATGTCCCAAAGCTCCACCACCACCATCGCACGATATCACTCTGCTTTCAACATGACTCACAGGCTGCTCTGCTATCAAATCGATTGCAAAATTCTTGTTCACCTGTAAGGAAAAGAGAGAAACTTTTAGATACCATCCCCACTCAAACAGAAAGCAATTGCTATTTGCTGCCTCCTCAGGCAGTTCCACTACAGCCATTTTGAGAAGTTCCTGCTTAGGCTTCCTCCCAACTCCTCCACCATCTCTAACGCTCTGCTATAAGCCAAATCAAGGAACTGTACACTAAACCCTGCAAAAGTAATCCCTTTCCCCTGATATACAGGCCACATCAGTGCTCAGGTTCCAATAGATTCAGCAGAGAGGTGAGCAGAAACAAGTAGACAAGAACAGAACATATTTAACCAATACTGTATTCTGCTTTAGTGACATTATAAAATTGCGGAAGAATCTCTGCTGATAAACTCAAAAATAATAGCGAGACAATAAGGTCAGGCATGAGATAAAACAACTGCTGGCAATTTAGAGCTTTAGCCATGTACCTTTTTCTATCACTGCACAGAAATCTCAGGAAAACATGAATGTGGTGCATAACAAGTCAGAAAGACAAATTGTTTAGCATCAGAAAAAAGGAAAAACCTCTAAATGCCACTACTCCACTCTGTAAATCCATCATACACACTTCCCAAATATCCACATCACTGACAAGTAGGGCTTCTTCCTAGAGGACATCTGCATGGCCTGGAAAACATAACCATGTCTGGGCAGGCTGGTAACACAGCAGCTTGTCCCTCAGCAGGACCTACAGCAACACAACACTTTCCAAGTGTGCACTGAGGAGACAACTACTGCTACAATTCAGGGTAAAGTACTCCAGGAGGGGCCACCTTTTTCAAAGGCCATGATATACATGCATGAATATCAAATAATATGCACACCCAAAGAAGGCAGTATCTACTGCACTGAGTATAAATATGCTGGTATTGGAATAAAGATGAGATTCTTGGGAAAAAGATAGCTATGTGTCCATTACATAAATCCCTAGGAACTACAATGGTGTTTTTATATAATCCTAGTTTGTAACAACTTAGTATCTTCCACCATGTAACAAGTTAGCATCTTCCACCAAGCCTCCCATTAAGTCTCTGAATTTTTTGGTACAGGAACGGAAAAGTCAGTTTTGCCAACTAAGAATTTATCCCTACCAGAAGAAGATGATAGCTAAAAAAAGTTAGCAAAAAAATTAGGTTCTGGTATTGAAAGAAAATGGTAACATCAATAACCCCACTGTCTGGGGCTGCGTCTACAAGTCACGCAATTTTCACCTAACAGCAAGAACTTCTACTGCTGTTTTTAGTAACACTCAAAATTGTGCATCCTTCATTTCATGCTAAAGGAGGAGGGAGATAAAACCATTATACACGTTTGCTTCAAGATTAGAAGCAAGAACTCCACTCATCCCAATACTTCTTAACCACAAAAGGTACTTATGGGGAAAGAGAGAAGCAAAGACCGCTCATCTACTGTATAGCTATGACTTGTCTGTGGTTCAGTCTACTAAACAAGACACAGTCTAGGAATTCACCAGGAAAACACTCCACAAAAAAAGCCCAAGTGGTTGCAGTTACAACATAATCCTTTGACTAAAGCACAGCAGCACCCAGCAGGAAGAGGCCGATCCCCTCAGCACATCCAGATGCACCTTGCCCCAAGCATAAATCAATGGGCTATTTTTTTCCTGACAGAGTGGCAATTTGGCAATTTTGTTGCTGCTTCTTCCCATCTATCCACCTGTGCCAGTCCATGGTCTGGGAAACCAAGGAGATAAAACCAAACTTGGATTTGATCTCGCTCCAAAGATATAGAGGGAAGGCAGGAGAAAATCAGACAAGCACTGAGGTGAGCCCTCCTCACACCTTCAGCTGCTGCACCAGCCCAATAGAAAGGGCAGAGCTGAAGTGTGAATGATAGTGTTGAAATAGGTCCTGCTCTACCTTAGGGATTACAGAAGGGCAGGATGACCCGGTTGGACTGTGGCAGATACAGCTTAGCAGTTATCATGATCGCTTTTTGTTGTCATCTTATTGCAGGGATTCCATATGGTTGTCTCCTATCACAAAAGTTTCATATCTTCTTGATGTGTTCTCATGAGCAGCTCCTCCAAGCACTGCCTCTTTCTTCGTCACAAAGCAGCCAAGTGACTCCAGCTCCCTCTCAATCAGCCACCCCACTCTTTTATAGCACTCTTCTTCTCATCGGTTACAGCTGTGGCCTCCTAAAGTCAGGCCTGTTCCTAATCTTTGATAATTGGCCCAGCTGCAACTCCTTCAGGGTAAGATTACTTTCTACACTATCTTTATTTTCTTATATTCTATCCCCCTACAAGTTTTCTCACAGCTTCCTGCTTTAGGCCCTTGCCAGAAGCACTAATCCCCAGTTCTCCACAGAGAACCAATAATTTTAGCTAAAACACATGGATGTCACTAACAGCTAGGCTGGCAGAACTGAGGGGACAATAAGGACATACTCTAGGCCATGCCCCTGGGCCTGGCCACCTGAAGCACACAGGCCCAGAGACCCTGACTGAGGGGGAGTCCAGAGGCTGTGTCCCCCCTCAAACAGGGAAGCTGCCATGGCTGGAATGGGCTGATCCCAAGCAGGACTCAACCACCTGGACCTACTGATGGCAAAGGGAAGAAGCGACTAAGAAAGAACAGTCACCAGGAGAGCTTATGCTTCAGAAACAGGACAACATTCAGACTACAGACAGCTGTCAACCCTAATATTAGCAGCTGAAACACACTGTGGGATTGTGGGGGGATACAATATAAGCAAAATAAAGATAGTGCAGAAAGTAATCTCACCCCTAAGGAGTGTCAGTTGGGCCAATAATCAAAGATTAGGAGCAGGCCTGACTTGAGCAGGCCACAGCTGTAACCAATGAGAAGAAGAGTGCTATAAAAGAGTGGGGTGGGTGTTGAGAGGGAACTGGAGTCAGTTGGCTGCTTTGTGAAGAAGAAAGAAGCAGTGCTCTGAGGAGAGAAGCTATCCGTGAGAAACACCAAGAAGATATGAAACTTTTGTGATGAGACAACGGTATGGAACCCCTGTAATAAGATGACAACATGGGATAATGGCAAAGCCAAAGCCCCTAGAGAGAGATCCTATTAATAGGCACAGATCATTTAAAGTGTTTAACATGTAAATTTTGTCCCAATTTCACCATTAAAACTTAGCGTTAAACCTTGCTCAGCAGACACAGAGCTTGGCATTTGCTGCAGAAGGAAGAACTGGGCTGAACTGAAAACCTTGGATGCTCCACACCACATAGAATCTGAAATTACCTGATAGCAAAGGCACATTAGAGGGACAATTACCCCATGGAGAATGAGGCATAAGGAGTATTTCCTACAAAGTTACACAAGTAGCAGAGACACCAGCAGTACGCTTGGGAGAGACCTACTTTGCTAGCTATCCTCCCTGAAGTAAGCCAATTCAGCATTTTAAGTGACATTTTCATTTAATTATTTCACATGTAGAATCCCCATTTTAGCCACACAGCATGAGTTAAATTGTATCTGTCACGCAGTGAGATAAACTTAACATGAAAACTTGGAAATTGTGTAATTAGTTCAGGTTAATTTAGGACAAGAATAATTATATGAAACTACTTTAAAAATCTACCACACCTTATATTTAATGTCTCTGCTGAACATAAACATTTATAGCATTAACACTAAGGCACTATTCAAAGGCTCAGGCATTGAGGAATACATTTTAGCTGAAATAATTCTATTTCTATCCAGAAGGCCAGCAGACCCCTCCTGGACCTGTGCTGCTGGATCATAGAAAAAACTCAGTGCTAAAGGACTTTTCATACAGTGAGTATGTGAAATTTTAAGCAGCAGCAACAGGGCCACCTTTACAGCACTGCACTTGGATGATGCTGGTATTACCAGACTTTGCACTTGAGGCTTCATTATTTCAGAATAGTCTGCATTTTACTTTCATTTGTTTCATCACTCTTTCAGTAAATGCTTCTCAGGCTCATTAAAAACGTGATTTGGGTAAGGATCAGAATTTCAACTACACAGAAGCAAATTAAGCTTCAAAACAGATGTAAACAGATATATAAAGAGAAGAACAATTCAGCAGAGTATTTAATGATGTGATTTTTCTGAATACAAATGTGCTAAAAACATACTAGCACTACTTCTTAAAACACATGCTTAAAACAAAAACTGTTCCAAGTTTAAGATGCTCAAATGTCTACAACTCTAACACCCTAAATGCAAGCACTTAGCAAATGCAGAGCAAGTCTTGAGTTTTTCAAGTTTACCAAAAGCAGGGAGGCAAGACAAAAGCAATTATAAGCTGCCTTAGAAATTTTTTTTGCCATTAAGAAAAAAAAAAAAACTACTGAAACCCCAAATCCAAACCAGTTCTGGTTTTGGTAATTTTGTTTGTATGGGTTTTTGTGGTTTGGTTTTGTTTGGGTTTTTTTTGTATTTTTTGGGGGTGTTTTTGGTTTGGGGTTTTTTAATGACAATGAGGTTGCGGTTTTTAATGACAATTAGGTTAAGAAAATCCCATAAACTACACCCTCTCCCATGAAAAATCATAGAATGAGTTACCTCCTTTTGTCGTCCAACAAATCTAACTCTTCTATAGTCCTTCTCATCATATACCTAGAGTGTAAAATAAACTTGATCTTATTTACAGAGCAACAATTATAAACATAGAACACAAAGACTTAGAAAATAAATATCTTGAAATGTATACTTAGATTCAAATATGATCACCTTACAAGCATGTAGTACACAGAAAAATTGGCTTCCATTTCCCTCCCACAAGTAACTGAATTGCACATTGGAAAGTACAACAGACAAGGAAACTGGTGGTGTTGGGGCTGGCATGAAAGCCAGTAAACAGAAGAGCCTGATTACAGAGATGAATACAAATGTATTATTTATAACGCTGCTCCTGGATCTCACCTAGGTGGTAATGTAAACTGGGAAATTCAGATATTGTATGTATTTCTGTTCTGCTAAGTAACCACCGTGCCAGCTTTCCCAAGTTAGCTCCACCTGCCATCCTTCCTCCCATCTCAAGGCATCTCAGGAGCCTCAGCTTCTCCATTAGAAAAGAGGTAACCTGGAGTTACGAGGCACTGACACAAGGGTGCCTCTTCCACCTGCCAACCCTTCGGCCGGGTCGCAGGTCGGATTCGGACCGGAACGCTCGGTAATGGCCAGTGACCCGATCCTGATCAACGGGGTTTGTTTTTGTTTTTGTTTTTTTGCGAAACAGCGCGCACCTCCTGTGTACGGATCACCCAGGAGCATGAATTCCCACTGGCCGCGCTGAACGGAGAATCACAGAATAAATTAGGTTGGAAAAAACCTCTGACATCGTCAAACCCAACCAGGACCGAAAGCCACCATGGCAAGCAGACCGTGGCACTAAGCGCCACATCCAGCCATTTCCTGAACACCTCCAGGGACGGACGCGCCACCGCCTCCCTGGGCGGCCAATTCCAGTACCTAACCAGTGTTTACAGCAAGAAATTCCTCCAGCTGTCCACCCTAAGCCTCCCCGTTACGGTACACCACATTACACCAGCGCGCTGCCCGCGGGCCCCGGCGGGGCGCGCCCGCCGCCCTCCCGGAGCAGCGGAGGGGCGGCAGCACCGGGCCCCGCGCGCTCACCTGCCCCGTGTGCGTCACCAGCTCGCCGGTGTCGGAGGCCCGCACACCGTAGGCCCGGGCGGCAGCAGCGGCAGCCAGCCCCGGGCGGGCCAGCAGCAGGCGGCTCCGCGGCAGCAGCCAGCGGAAGGTCGCGGCGGGCGCCGCCATCTTCGCGCCGCCCACGTGACTCCCGACCGGGCGGGCACGGGCCTCGCCCCGCCCCGGTTCCTGCTCGCGCTTCCGGCGGCGGGAGGGACGCGTGGCCGCGGGCGGGGAGCGCTGCTTTCCGCGGGGGTGAGCGGGCAGCGGTGTCCTCAGCGGTGGTGGGAGCGGGGCGGGTGTTCTCGTCGGTGGGGGCGGTGGGTGGTATTGCGGCGGCGGAAGAGGAGGGGCGGAGCGGGAGCGGTGCGTGTGTCCTGACCGGCGCGCTGTCCCCGTAGGGTGCCGAACATGCTGTCCCTCCTGGTCAGGGCCGCCTCCACGGCCGCCCCGCTGCGCTCGCTGTGCCGCTCGTCCCTGTGCTCGCTGGCTCCGTGGGGACGGGCGGCGGGGCTGCCCGCGGCCTGTCCGACCTGGGCCCCGCCGCCGTGGTGGGCTCCCCGCGGGCTGCTGGCCGTGTTGCCGCCGCAGCTCGGGCCGCCACCGGCGGCCGGGCTGAAGACGAAGACGGCGCTGAGGAGGCGCTGCAAGGACTGCTACATCGTGCGGCGGCGCGGGCGGCTCTACGTGTGCTGCAAGAGCAACCCCCGGCACAAGCAGCGCAAGGGGTAGCGCCGGCCGAGAGCCCGCAGCGCACAGAGCTGGCGCCGTGCTCGGCGGCCGGGCCCGGAGCCCCACGCTGGCCCGCGGCCTCCGGGAGCTGGCAGCTGGGGACACGAGTCCCGGAATCGTGTGCGTGACAGTGTTTCATCTTTGGAACACCGAGAGCGAGGTGCGGTCTTGGCGGCCCTGTCCGGAATTTCAGGCCTTGGAGGCGGAGAACTGAAGTGGGAAACAACAGACTTCAGGATCTCTTGTCGTCGTCCGAAACGTGAAGCCTTAAAATCACCGCGCTGTTAAATTAGGAAGGGTGAAGCTGGATCACTGGACTCTGAGGTGCATTTGGGTTTAATTAAGCAAAATGAAAATAAACTCCATTGATTTTCATTAGAACTACAACACATTGCAGTTTTTTTCTTGAGTACGCTTCCCCCCCGTCCCAAGATGTTGATAACAGAATCAATAGTTTCAAACTCAGGTGGGCAATTTCAGATTCCATCTAACTTGCCTTAAGATTCTGCCAAGCTTTAGGCTCACTCTAATCGATTGGTGAGGTGTAAGAATATTTTTCTTTTCTTGTGTCCCTTGAAGGAACTCTCCTAAGAGGTCATATAGCCAAGATAGACGTTGAATGCAAACTAGTGGATTGGTATCCATTAATTAATTAGAGCCAAAATTGCTTCAGTCACCAGTGGTATTCCTCACACTTCTCAATATGACTCTGCTTGAGGCAGGAATGTTAGATCATCCTCTGAACTGCAAGTTCTTAGCAAATGGTGCTAAACTAAACTTTCGGAAAACTGTCCTGTTATGGCTACAGGTTTGCCAGAGTACTGTGTGAGAAAGTGTCCCTGACTTGAAAGAGGTGAAATTGGTTGAACGCTGTGTTTGAAGTTGCTGTAACATTGGATAGTGTGATGACTTGAAGACCTTTTCTGCCCAGTTATAATTCCACTTTACATTCACTTTTATAATTTCTATATTTTTGCTTAGTGCTTGTAGACAATGAGACTCAGCCTGTGAAGCTGTGGCTAAGCATTCCAGAGGCAGTAATTACTGGTTTTCCATATGTTGGGTGGTTTGTCTTTTCACTCATCTATCTCATCACTGGAAATGAGGGTTTGGAGAGAGAGAAGCAGGTGAGTTAACATACACATCCGTCTTAGGGGGCATTCAAATGAATTCATGGCAGTGAGAGGAGAGAAAACAGGCTAGCTTCATCTAACTAGAGAGACAGATTGATTCAAAACGTGTAAGGCTCCTCAAAAGCAAAGAACCTTGAAGTAGTGGAAAACTTGCTGTACTTCGGAAGGTTTGATTGAAATTTGGATGCTCATGAAAAAGCATGAGCATCCAAGAACTTCTGCCTTCTAAATTCCTGCAGCTTGTGGGTGAAAGTAAAATGTAAGCAGAGAAATTTCTCGGAAATGTTTTATGCCTTTAACATGCTTTAACAGTTAAGCTGTCTTAGGAACTGAAGATTTTAAAAGCTCTGACTCTCAATGTTAATGGTAGGTGTGTGCTGTGTGTTTTGTTCCAGCAGAAGAAAAGGCCTGTGTGCTGTGAACCTCTTGTGATACCTTGTGAGTTTAGCTATTTAGTACACCTTTAAAGTAAAGAGCACATGACCAAAAAACCAGTGTTTTCCAGGCCTACCCACTTTTCTGGTGGATAGTAAGGACTGACCTGTGGATTGGGCATGATATGAAGTGAGGGTCTGTTTGTTGGTTGGGCTTTTTAGGAAAGAGAGTTGGCAGGTGCTCTTACAGCCTCACAAGCAGTTCATCCAACCCCTTGGTTCAGTCAGAAAAAGGCAGCTCATTGGGACAAAGCAAACTGTGCTGGTGGGTTGCTGAGGAGGTACCCAAACGCTTAAGGGCTCTCTTGCCAGGAGCTGTGTCAGATGGTTAAGAGACACCTGCAAGTAAGAATTGCCAGGGTGAGGAGCAGCAATCATTACCTGGGAAGACTTTCTGAGTTCAGTGGCGTGTGAGACAAATTCACTCTGCCAGGCTGGTGTGAAATACAGTCTGCACTCAGAAATGGAGCGAAATTTAGGGCTAGGATTACTCTGCAGCAGAGAGAGGCACAAGTTACTGTTTTCATCTCCCCCTTTGGCCTAAGACAAGCTTTTATACAGTGCTGACTCAGCATCTTACTTCAACAACTTACAATGAGGAAAAATTTTTTCCTAATTAAACCCTTTGAATGTAGGGTTGCTGGTCAGAAACTTGAGATGTGAAGTAATTTGAATTTAAATGTTTATTATGCCTGTAAACATTTCATGTGTCATTGTCTGAACAGTCAGTTTGAGATACCTGGTGTGGAACATTCATGGCCATCACTGAAACAGCATATTTTGGTTGTGCTCAATAGATTTTGGAAAGAGGATTATAGGATTAGAAACTAGGAGGCTCTGAATTGTAATTGTACTCTGCCACTGACTTGCTGTGTAATCAAAGGTTTGCTGTGTAATCAAACGTAATTTTGCCTTTGTCTCAATTTTTCCATCTGCTAGGCAGGGGCATTGAATCTCACGCTTCTAAGTACTATTTTTTAGTTGATGTCTACAAACTCTTACAGAGGCGTTCTAAAAAAATCAGATTCTATAGCTTTCTGTAATTTGAATGACGTGAGGAAAGTGACTGTAGCTGGGGTTGATGCGTGTTTATTTTAGGTTTGTTTACAGCAACTGCAAAATGAGCAGGTGAAATAATTCAGCCAGTAGCCTTGTGGTTGATAGCCACAGGTTCGAGTCCTTCGTTACAGACCTTCTGAATGTTGTGCTCTACCTCAACAGCAGTTGGCAAAGGAGGGGGTACACAACAACCACTGAAATTACCCAGGCCAGAAATTTAGTCCTGGAATACTAAAAATACCAATCTATGTTAGTTCCTTAATTGTATGTGTTTTCTTTTTTATTTCTACCCCTGGGGGCTGAAAGGGAGGAGAATGATAAGGAGAACACAGCCAGAACATAAAATGTTTTAGGGAGGAAAATAGTACCCCATAACACAGGAAGAAGAATCCCTACACTGAAGACTGAAATAAGACGGAGGTTCAAATTACATTTTTAGCTTTTGGCTTCCTACTGCTTACCTGTCTAGGTTACCCCCTCCAGAAAATCTTCATTCTTTAAATGAAGAGTGATCATGAAATAATAGAGTTCTCAATATTTGGTGAAGTCAGGAGGAGCACCAGTAAGACTCTTATATTGAACTTCCAGAGGGCAGACTTTGGCCTGTTTAGGAGACTTATTCAGAGCGTCCCTTGGGAAACAGCCCTTAAAAACAAAGGAGTTCAGGAATGCCTCAAAACAGAGATCTTGAGGGCACAGGAGCAGACTGTCCCTGTGTGCCGAAAGATCAGTCAACGGGGTAAACGTCCAGCCTGGCTGGGCAAGGAGGTTTTGGAGGTACTTAGGAATAAAAAGAGGATGTATCAGCATTGGAAGGAGGGTCAGGTCTCTAAGGAAGTATTCAAGAAGGCTGCTGGAGCATGCAGAAAAAAAATTAGGGAGGCCAAAGCTCATTTTGAACTTAGAATGGCGACTTCTGTAAAGGATAATAAAAATGTTTTTACAAATACCTTAATGCTAGAAGGAAGGGTAAGACCAGCCTTTTTTCTTTATTGGGCAGGGGAGGGTAGTTAGCATCTGCAGATGAGAAGGCAGAAGTGCTTAATGCCTACTTTGCCTCAGTTTTTAGTGGGAAGATGACTTGCCCTCAAGACACCTGCCCGCCTGGAATGGTTGATGGTGTCAGAGAGCAGAATGGTCCCCCCATTATCCAAGAAGAGGCAGTCAAAGAACTACTGAAATGCTTGGATGTTCATAAATCTATGGGACCAGACGGGATCCACCCCAGAGTAATGAGAGAGCTGGCAAATGAGCTTGCAAAGCCACTCTCCATCATTTACCAACAGTCCTGGCTCACTGGTGAGGTTCCGGATGACTGGAAGCTGGCCAATGTGACACCCATTCACAAAAAGGGTGCAAAGGAGGATCCTGGTAATTATAGGCCAGTCAGCCTGACCTCAGTACCTGGCAAGATAATGGAACAGTTTATATTAAGTGCCAGCACACAGAATTTACGGGATGGCCAGGGTATCAGATCCAGTCACCATGGGTTTAGGAGGGGTAGGTCATGTGTGACCACCCTGGTCACCTTTTATGACCAGGTATCCCACCTAGTGGATGCAGGGAAGGCTGTAGATGTTGTTTATTTGGATTTCAGCAAGGGCTTTGACACTGTCTCCCACAGCACACTCCTAGACAAGCTGGCAGCCCGTGGCTTGGACAGGAGCACTCTTTGCTGGGTTAGGAACTGGCTGGATGGCCGGGCCCAGAGAGTGGTGGTGAATGGTGCTGCATCCAGCTGGGGCCAGTCACCAGGGGTGTCCCTCAGGGGTCTGTGCTGGGGCCAGTTCTGTTCAATATCTTTATTGATGACATGGATGAGGGTTTAGAGTCTTTCATTAGCAAATTTGCAGATGACACTAAGCTGGGAGTGTGTGTCGATCTGTTAGAGGGACGGAGGGCTTTGCAGAGGGACTTGGAACGGTTGGATGGATGGGCAGAATCTAATGGGATGAAGTTCAATAAGTCCAATTGCCAAGTCCTGCACTTTGGCCACAATAACCCCCTGCAACGTTATCGGCTGGGGACGGTGTGGCTGGACAGTGCTCAGGAGGAAAAGGGCCTGGGGGTGCTGGTTGACAGTCGGCTGAACATGAGCCAGCAGTGTGCCCAGGTGGCCAAGAAGGCCAATGGCATCCTGGCCTGTGTCAGGAATAGTGTGGCCAGCAGGAGCAGGGAGGTCATTCTTCCCCTGTACTCGGCACTGGTGAGGCCACACCTTGAGTGCTGCGTCCAGTTCTGGCCCCTCAGTTTAGGAGGGACATTGAGATGCTTGAGTGTGTCCAAAGGAGAGCAACGAGGCTGGAGAGCGGCTTGGAACACAAGCCATATGAAGAACGACTAAGGGAGCTGGGGTTGTTCAGCCTGGAGAAAAGGGGACTCAGAGGTGACCTTATCACTCTCTTCACCTTCCTGAAGGGTGGCTGTGGTGAGCTGGGGCTCGGTCTCTTTCTCCAGGCAACAGCAGACAGAACAAGAGGACACAGTCTCAAACTGCGCCAAGGGAGATACAGGCTAGAATTAAGGAGGAAGTTTTTCACAGAAAGAGTGGTCAAATACTGGAATCATCTACCCAGGGAGGTGGTGGAGTAACCATCCCTTGATGTGTTTAAAAAAAGACTGGATGTGGCACTTGGTGCCATGATCTAGTTGAGGTGTTAGGACATGGGTTGGACTCGATGATCTTAAAGGTCTCTTCCAACCTAGAAATGCTGTGATTCTGTGATTCTGTAAATCCCCACAGTGGAGTGGGAATGTGACCTGATGTCTCCTGTGACTGTCTCCATTGTACAATTATGAAAATAATTTGCAGTTGTGAGTGACAGAACTTGCTTAACTCCTCAAAACTGTTCTAGGGAATAAGATTGTCAGATTCCTGATACGCAACAGGTAGAGATGTATTTAGGTCAACTGGAGGATAAATCTTAGAGCTCATGTATATTAATGACTGTCAGACTTTGTCTGTGGTTGTGTGTATGGGAATTACAGTATTGGTTGCTGAATTCAGGACAATAGCTGTTCAAAAATGACAGGTGAGGGAGAAGTCTTTAGGAATTACGGTGCTGAGAAGCCGTGTCTGCTCGGATGGAGGCAGTACACCCTGAGGTTAGCTGACTGACAGATGACTGTTCCAGATTCTGACACCACCACAGTTGGTTTCCTGCACTCAGTTAAAATAACAGCTATTTTTGAGTAATGTAGACACCATATTGTTCTTCCAATTATTCTATTACACCATTCACAAAAGAAAAAAAATGTACAAGAAAGAGTGACATTTCAGAGCAGTTGCTAATGCATTTGCCAATATTAACAGTTGGAATTTTTTCTTTATTTACAGAGATGAAGTAGGTAAAATTAAAAAACAAAAATAAAACTATAAAACAAAAATGTAAATATTCTTAAACAATTAAAAAGGAAGTGAGAAGCCAGTCTGTTTTCTCCTCTTTGTTTAAGAGTGCAAACAGATACAACATGCTATTGCAGGCACTGTTCAGAATATCTTCTGTGTAACAGCAAGGTCCCTCTGTGGTTTCAGTGAGCTCCATGCGCTGAAACTGTTTTATGTTGATCTGCAGTATCACCATATTGCAAAGTTCTGAATCAGCAAGGGGAGACACACCTTGATACACACTGCTGAAAACTATCAAATTACTTTTAAAATGGAAGTTAAGGATAAAGTAATCCCATTCAGTTTAATAAAACTGATTCTACATTTAAATGCATTCTTTGCATTCTTTCTATTACAGCTCACCATATTATTAATTTAAAGCTTGAAATCTGTGCTAGTTTGTCCCCAGAGGCTGAGAAGGGGCTGGATTCTTTCCAACTCGCTAGGACAGTTTACCTCACCACACCTATGATGGGGCATGCCCTCACCTGTCCAGTGACTTCTGCTTTCCAGGACTGAATTTATTTTCCTGTAGGAATAGGTGAGCTGCCCATGAAGCTGTTATTGAACTGTCACACTTTACAGCCCAGTTTATTTAGGTAAGTGGTGGTGTTTTACTTCTATACCTCTGGGAGATAAACTGCAGCAGTTTCGTTATTGCTCCGTATCCCACTCATAGTGGAGGCAGCAATCTTTATGAGAGCTTCATCACAGTGAAGACACTGAACCTGATCTAAAGATGATGAAAATTGGTACAGAGAGAATATTGGCACCCAAGATGAAGCTGTCACTTGCTGGAGTTATCCACCTGCCTCCAGGAATGAAAAATTTGCCATTTCATCTAGAAGTTTGTGCATCAGTCTTTGAAATCGGTTGTCTGTAAATATGAATAAACTGTTGAAAACAAGCAGTATTTTTCAAAAAGCCCCCTGTCCTTATGTGCCACATTGTGCAAGAAGGAATAAAAAGTGAACTTTGCAAAGTCATTTGATCTAAAAATACATTGATTCCATTTAGTAGTTGAAAGTATGCAAAAGAACAGTCAGGGAATTATGCGAGTCTCTCTGTTGTACATGATTAAAGATTGATAATGAACAGTGCCTAAATGAGGAAAAGACTGGGAGCAAGCAGTCCCAGAGTCTACACAGTTTTAAAAGGGATTCATACTAGGAGGCTAATATTTATAAAAGGAGTGACTGGGATATCTAAAATAGGTCACTTTCATGGCTTTACATAAGAATTTTTGCAGCTACATTGTGTGCCATGTACTTCAATTTTGATTGCTCATCTAGCTATTAAATAACAAGTTGGTTTTATGTCATCTGGTCATTCATCCTGATCACCACGTGTGTAGTCACAGAGAAAAGGAACTTATTTGATGTATTTAAATGAATGAGAATAGAGTAAATATGACCTGGGACTTGATCTGTCGGCTTTAGAAGTCTGTTCTACCAGAGGCAGGACATGAATCCTAAAACACGGCTGCGGTCAGAGACCACAGCTCTGGAGTTAGATAGATGAGTAGTGGAGAGATGAGCAGCCAGTCACACAGCTATGATTATGTTACGAAATAGCATTTCTTCACTGTTAAAAGGTGAGCCTGTTTGCTTTAATTTGCAGTTACCAAATTTTGTTAAGCCTTTCATTCTTAGATTCCTCTATTTTTCCTTCAAAAGGAAGTCACTAAATATGAGTCACCCTTTTAATATTTTTTTAAAATAATCAGATATATATATATCATCTTTCTTGGTATAAAATATTTTGTCTAACCTTTGGATATTTCTGTCCCCTGTACCCTCCTCTCATTTCTTTTTAAAAATATGGACACAGGAATTATAGGTAGAATCTACCTTAGTGATGCTGTGCACTGAGGTTAAAATGCCCCTGGATTTTGTTCTCAGTAATCTTCTGCTTCCTTCATTTGAAGATCATGTCATTGCTTTGGATTTCAGTGAAGAATTTGTTTACTGACAGGTTTTTATGACCTGTAAAGGATTTACATTGCTTAATACTTCCCCTCTGCTTAACACAACCCTCCCTTCTGCAGGTGTAGTTGCAATGTCTGATTTCTAGATGTATGACTTTGTATTTGAAGGTAACGAAATGAAAATTGGTTCAATGTGTTAAACAGCACAAAATTTTACCCATTCCTCCATTATCATTATTACTACTTTCCTGATTTTTTTAACCTGAACTTATGAGTGTTTGATCTACATAACACCCAAATCACTCATAAGAAAAACCCAGGGTATCTATCATTACTTTAATACCCCAGAAACCACAGTGAAAGACATTCAGATTTCATGGTGGTTCCCATTTGCAGTTGTGCTTTGACATATTTCTCAAGCAGTTGTGAATTCATATATGTATACTAGGATATTTTTTTTTTGTTTTGAAACATAAGGGATATCATTAACCAGTTTGAACCACTTCAGTTTTGCTCCTGCATCTTGTTCACTTGATCATCTGCCCTGCATCCATTACAGAGAGTTTACAGGATGCTTTCTTCAGACAAAAGCCAGTCTCAGAAACAGTTCAGTGTCCAGACTAGCTAGCTTAGCACTGTCTAGGACTAGTGTCATAGTCTTATGTTCAGTGTGGCAGGTTCCTTCAGCCCATCCCAGGTCTCCAGTATTACTCCAGCTGGCCTTGATGTCTCACATTATTTCATACCATGGCTTTCTGCACACAGCATAGATTCTCAGCATCATCCAACAAAAGCACAGACATGGAAGGCTGCAAGTCACGCATCTCATTTAATTGGGCACCTTGAAAAAAATGCTGGCTTTTAAAGAGCTTAAGATTTATAATGTGTAATGTTTAAAGAATGTTCAGGGGGAAAAACAGGCCAGGAAAGGCAAAATGATTTTTATGGAAGATCCTTTCTGGTCAGTTTAAGGTGCATCCCTTGATACTGTGTGAAAAAGTGAAGAGCAAAACTGAGTGGATCTAACATTAAGGCACACAGGGAGATATGGGGTAGCTGGGTGCCAAGTGTGAATCAGATAATGTCTCTTTGTGCTATGAGCAGAAAAGCAGAGACCTGTGATGGCAGGGCCACAAGGTAGAGGCCATTGGTGTTAAGGCCTTTGAAACATTCATCTTTTATGGTCTCTTTAACCATGGCATAGCTGCATTCTCTCCAGGCATGGAAACGTGCTGCCTGTGAGGAGTATGGTCACAGTCAGCTCTAGGACACTTTATCCAGAGAATGGTGATCAATGATAAAATTTGTGAACGCAGTGGATAAACCCTAACTCCCTGCTATGCTGGCAACTACTTAATATTACTTAAACAAATACATTAAATTCTGCATTGAATATTAAGTGTCTTCTCCTAAAAGGACTCTTCAAACAGTCTAGGACTTCCCTCCTCTTCCTAATCTTCTAACTCCAGCTCTACATTTGTTCACAACTTGTTTATACTTATGCCAAAATTATCTTTCCTGTTAAACAGTGCTTCTGTTCCTAGAGAATTTACCTGCTTGATATTTATTTCTAGGTAGATCCCATGTCCTTCCTCAAATCTTTGTTTTCCTGAGCTGAGCAAGTACTTCTAGTCTTTTCTAATGAAGCAGATTTTCTGCTCCTCTCATCATCCTAATAACACTTTTGTGTAATCCTTGAATTTGTAAGAAAGGTAATATATTTTATAGATCGCTGATATTGTTAGAAAAAATTAAGAAAGCTTTTGAGTAGGCAAGGCATTCTCACATATGCCAAAGCTTACCAGCTTTTTTTCCAACTGTCTCAATTGTCTTTTAAAAGATATTGCCTTTGCCTACAAGCATTCCCTCTCCTACATTCTTGGAGATTTTTGGCTACATCACACACCTTTTGAGATAATCTTTCCTGAAATATTTTACATAATTCTGTCCTCCCAAATATTTTTTGTGTTTGCCAGTATGGCAGATGAATGTCCAGCTTATGTTTCTTGGAAACATACCTCACACTACATAGTTCAGGATTGCCTTTGAACAACTCACTGGCCATCAGAGTGACTTCGAGGAATAAGATGCCATGGATATGTCCTTCTCAGAGCCCACCCTGTCAGAGGTCTCCCCACAGAAGAGGCAATAAGGAGGGAATAAGATGGGAGCTGAGATGTGTGAAACCTGTCCAGTGATTCATGCTTGTGCAGAACAGCTGATCTGAGGGCTTGGAGAGTCCCTCAAGGACATACACACTGCCTTTGTAATACCACTTTGAGTGAAGAGGATTTCCTTCCCAAAAATCTTGTTCTCAGCTCCAAATAATAGATGATCCTGCCAAAATCACATAAAAATTAGATGTCTTATCAAGATGAATGGTATGCTTTCCGGGATACCAAGTGTATTCTTCTCAAACAGTCTATTTTTAGCAATTTCTTAAGAAATTTTGTGCAGGTTTGTATATGTGAAGGTTTGACTGGACTCACCAATCTTCCTATTTTTTAATAAACCACCATAAAGTAGAATTTATTTACATAATGCAATGATCCATGAAGGTTACCATAACATCAAGGGACCATATTAACCGCTTGAATGGAATTCATTAGAAATTAACTACCACTTAAATTAATTTTCCCACATTCACAAGGCTGTAATGGTGGAAAAAGGAACCGTCCATCAGTGTGTACTGACAGGAGAGCTGTCACTGCTTTTATTTATAGGTGAATACATTAACCCATGAAGCAGCCTTTTCAGACAAAATCTTGAGCTTCTGTACAAATCAGCTGCTTCAGAAGACTTTCAATAAGTATCCCAGCCTCAGTTAAACAGGAACATACACTGCTTGATGCTTTTGCCACTGGCTATATGTATTACAGCCTTTTCATAAGCACAACAGAAAGATTTGCTCATAAAAAATGCAAACTTCACACAGTATGTAATGTATTTTCAATGAATAATATTATTGGTTAGATCAAGTTATAGTGATATTATATTATCAGTATTGGTAAAACTGTATGAACAAAAGATCATCCATTGGTTCTTTGTCTTTTGCAGCTTATTACCTGGTTTGAATTTTTAAATTCTCTTAAAAGTGATTATAGGTACAGGTCTTCAAACTGTAGGATGAAAGCAAATGAGACTTTTACTCATATGAGATCTAGATATATTTTGGGCAAATTTACTGTAGTGCATTGTGGTAATCATTTGCATAAACTATGACGGGAAAGAGCTTTGTGTAACCTGTTAGATGACCCTAACTGTGACAAAACAATACAGCAAAAGAGGTGTCTTTTATATATGTAAACATCATAGCTGAAATTATCTCAGGGCAACTTCCTGTACAGTTTAATCCATTTTTTTTTCATGTGTAATTGTAGCTCAGTTAAAAGCTAGCCCTTACCAATCAACAACATTTTGGATTTTAACAGTGTAAGTTCAATAAGAAAGTATTGTTAGCTTTTAAAAAACACCCCTTTAAGTATTAAAATAACTAAATAAAATAAGTTTCACATCATTCTCTCTTGGGTACTACATTATGTAATAAACAGTGGTAACACAACATCAGATGAGCCTGTGTGCCAGCAGTGGTGCTCACTGAAATGTTACAGTCTCACTGCTGTCCTGAAAGAGAAAATACAGAGGTTACAGTGAACCTCACAGCACTCTGAACACTTTCTCAAAAGCTCCTCCATGATTTCCTAGCAGTGTGAAAGGAAGTTTCAAACAAAGGTTCTCGTATGGGGAATTCATAGGACAAGTGGCCTTTCCAGGTATTTCTGTGACTCTGCTGCTGTGTTCAGGCACTTGACAGGCATAGAAAATATACAGGCCTTTTTCTGGGTTACCCACAATTCCCTCAAAGGGAACTAAAGGCTGCCCTGATACTCCAGTGATAAAATTACATGCTCTTACTTTTTATGTTCTCCCCTCTGAACAGATTATTTTCAACAGCTTCTCAGAGGTATTGAGATGTTATACGCTTAGGGCTAAAAATATAAACTCTGTAAGTGAAGAGAAAATATTTTACAAGCTTAGCCGTCTGATAGTGTATGTAGTTTTCCATTCCAGTTATTTAAATATGGCTATATTGTGCTGTTCAGTTATGCTGAATTAAATTATCAGTGTTGGCATTACCAAAAGAGTCTATGGTTGCAGTTAGGTCAGTCTCAGACTGTTGTCACACATCTTAACAAAAAAAATTTGTGTTCACTTTTTTTTTATAGTTATACTTTAACTTGCTAAACTGAAAATCTGGAAGTACTTCGACCAATGTCTTGGGATGCTATTTGTTTGCAATATGGATAAGTGATTCTCAGATGTTCCCACAGTAGCCTAAAGAGAGCTGGTAGCTGGCAGCAGATTACCCACTCTCCTTCAAAAGTAGCAACTGTCACCGGTACAAATTATGATTTATTTATTATTTAATGGATTTAGAGCATTTAAAATTCTTACAAAGACTATTTTGTCTAATTCTTCCACATTTTATGTGGCATGCTTTTTAGTTTGTCTGATTTGTACACACTAATGTACACACATAATGGATAATGGGAATGAATCAGACTAACTAGAAAATCATGCCATTTTACTTAGTTCTCATTGGGGACTACGGTTAGTTTGGTTAATTGATACAATATTGACTAGGTAATGACTCTCACTTCTGTCAACATTTTTACATTTGTTAAATTCCCCTGTCTGATTCTGCTTTTCTGCAGTATTTCCTTTTAAAATTTAAACATCTTAAAAAAGGCTCTTCTCAATTAATGCATTTCATGATTGAGGAACACTGAAATTAACTTTTAGCCAATTAAATTTTTACGAGTATTTGCTATTGTCGACAGTAGTAAAAACTTCTGTTTCAGCCACATCAATAATTAATTTAGAAGCACATGCCTGAAATACTTCCCCACATGCAAAGGAGTTGTTATTCTCCCACAGCTTCCCTCACAGTCATCCTGGTGACTCCCTTGGCACTAGTACGCCATTATTTTGTTGGCAGCATTTTGATTTCTGCATGGTTATGATTAACCTGTACAATGTGTTCCTCTTAATGCAAAGCTGTTTTCTTATCCTTCAATTCTACAAACTGGAAAAAGCATATAGCCGCAGGCCACACAGAATAATACCAGTGTCAAGCTTTAAAAAACATATTTGTTTTGTGTCCTCTAAGGACAAATGATAGACATGTAAAAATGTTTTCTCTGTTTCTCTTTCATGGAATACTTACTTTAGAATTAACTTCTGTCACAGAAAACATAATTTGAAGCATCTACTTTATATGATTTCTGAACATTTCTGCTATAAAGAGGGAAAATAGTACATTGTGTATGACATGTGCGATTACAAGGTTATAGAAACTCTTTATGTTTCTCTAGTTGTTGTGGTTTCCCCTTAAGAAAGCTTGTCACAGAAACATAAGAGCATCCTTCCTTCAGAAGAGGCAAGTATATAGTACTATAGTACTTGATAGAAGGAGTGTAATTAATGTAATTTTTAATTGCTTTACAATACTTTAAATTCCCAGCTTCTGAAGCACTCAGTGTTCTTCATGCAATCCAGTCATGCAGCTGTTTTGAAATAGGTCAGAGGAGAAAAGATATTTTTATGATACATTCTTAAGTGGTCTGATGATTACACGTGCTGTAACCCATTTCTTTATAAACCCATTCTGTCTAATTTTGCCCTCTTCAAGTTACAATAACCCCAGTGGCCTTTTATTCATAAAGATTGTTCTTTTACATACTTTCTCTGTCTTACCTATTTGTTAATTCTGTTTCTCTGTGATATCAAGCATACTTCATTTCATGCTTCATTGTCCAGGTTTTAGTTTCAGCTTGAGTATATTAAATGTTCCCACCCTTTTGCTCCATATTTTATGGTCAACAGTACAGAAGTGTTAAAAGCCTTTCTTGAGCAAAGAGAAAGATGAGTCTTCTTAATGTGGAATTCTCTTCCTTCAGAAACTTGATTGACCTCAAATCTTATGACTCCACAGTCAAGAAAAATAAAACTCATTCAAGGCAAAAAGTATCTCAGCAACACATTTCTGAAATTAAAATAGTAGAAATTTTCCCTTTTCTCCCTATTTCATTCCTGTTGAAATAAAGAAAGAACCTGTATATTAAATTTCTTATTTTAAAAAGCAGAAAGTTCACTATATGATTTTTGCTAAAGTCTACATGTTGTAAGGTATTTTATGTATCCGTGGTTTTGATAACAAAATGTGTTACTTTATTAGATTGAAGATTACTTTTTCTTTAAAATCCTTATTTGCTGGCTCAGTTGTCATAGTGAACCTGATCATAGAAAAAGATTTCCAGGATTGAGGAATTTATGATAATAAAGAAGGTTGGAAAGATCTCTAAGAATCACAGAATCACAGATGTGGTCAGGTTGGAAGTGACCACAGTGGGTCATTTGGTCCAGCTTCCCTGCTCCAACAGGGTCATCCTAAGCACATGGCACAGGATTTGTCCAGACAGTTCTTGAATATCTTCAGTAAGGGGGACTCCACACCCTCTCTCGTCAACCTGTTCCAGTGCTCAGTCACCCTCACAGTGAGGAGGTTATTCTTCACATTGCAGTAAAACATCCTATGTGATGGTTTCTCCCCATTTTATTGCTGACACCACCAAGAGTCTGGCTCCATCCTCTTGACACTCTCCCTTCAGATACTTCTAGACATCAGTGAGGTCTCGTCTCTGTTGTCTCCTCTCGAGGCTGAATAGGCCACATTCTCTCAATCTTTCCTCATAAGAGAGATGCTGCAGTCACGTAATCACCTTTGTTGCCCTCCTGTGGACCCACTTCAGGAACTCTGTGTCTCTCTTGTCCTGAGAAGCCCAGAACTGGACACAGCACTCCAGACATGGCCCCCAATATGGCTGAGTAGAGGGGCAGGATGGCTTCATTTGAACTGCTGAAAATGCTCTTCCTAATTCATTCCAGGAAACCATTGCCTGTCTTGGCCACCAGCACACACTGCTGGGTCATGGACAGCTTGTTGTCTGCCAGGACTTCCAGGTCCTTCTCCACAGAGCTGCTTTCCAGCAGCTCAGCCCCCAGCCTGTCCTGTTGCAGGGGGTTATTCCTGCCCAGGTGCAGGACCCTGCACTTGCCTCGGTTGAATTTCAGACAGTTCCCCTCTGCCCATCTCCACCCTGTTGAGGTCTCTCTGAAGGGCTGCACAGCCCTCTGGGGTATCACCCTCTCCTCCCAGCTCTGTGTCATCAGGGAACTTGCTGAGCAGGCCTCTGCCCCTTCATCTGAGTCATTGATGAACAACTTAAACAACACTGGGTCCAGTATTGAACCCTGGGGGACACCACAAGTGACAGGCCTTCAACAGGACCCTGTGCCACTGATTACAACCCTTTGTGATGTGCCATTCAGGCAATTCTCAATCCACCTCCCTGTCCACTCATCCAGTCCACACTTCCTGAGTCTGCCTACAAGGATGCTGGGAGAGACAAGTGTTGACAGCTTTGCTGAAGTCAAGGTAGACAATAACCACTTCTCTCTCCTCATCCATTCAGGAAGTTGTTTCATCACAGAAGTCAATCAGAGAATCCATGCTGACTACTCCGGACCACCTTCTTGTCAACCATGAGGATAGAGATTGCTTTTAGAATGAGGCACACCTTCATCTTTCTAGGGATTGAGGTTAGGCTGACAGGCTCATACTTCCCTGGGTCCTGCTTCTTGCTCTTTTTGAAAACATAGGTGACATTTGATTTCTTCCAGTCCTCAGGCACATCCTCTGATCATCATGACCTTTCAAAGATTATTGTGAGCAGCCTCTCTACAATCCAAATAAGTCAATTAAAGATCTTGGAAGCAGCACAGATCATCAAAATAGTGGTAAAGACAGTACAAGTTTGACCTGAATGGATCACATTCCACAAACTGGATCCACACTGTAGTGACCTGACTTCTCTATGCTTTTAAATGTCATGCCAAGAAGTCACATGTGGCAGCCAGTCAGCTCATGAAGGCTCACCTTCAACTGCAGGGTGAGCCCAGCCCACCTCCTTGGGAGGAGGAATGGGCAAAATAGAGAGGAATTAGCCAGGATGTGAAGTGCCCAGGACTGGAGAGCCATGGTCAGCACACAGGAGAGGACCTCCAAGCCTTGAGAGGGAAGTTGTCATTTCAGGTAGTTCTGGTCACATTGTGTCACTGGGCAACCAAGAGCCAGCATTAAGAGTCCTTCTTCAAAGCTCACTCTTCACAGGGATACAGAAATGAGCCAGCTTGGCCTGGTCTACCTCACCATGATGTGTGGCAGAGGGCACAGTAGTAGCCTCAGCTGTTGTACAGGATAATTTTTTCCCTGGTGTCATTTGGGCAGGCATCCATGGGCCAGTGCCCTACCACATGCTTTTGGGATCCAAGAACTCCTCTGTGCTGGTCCTAGCCAAGGAGACACCGAGAGGAACAGCACAGCATCCCTCTGCGCTGGTGGTGTCTCCATGGACCTGTCTGCCACAGATAAGGCTCCTGCAGCTGATCTAAAGACCTCTGGAAGGGGTACTTGTCAGGGCAGTTCCAAAGGATCCTGCATATTTTCTTCCTGGAGTGGAATTACAAGAAATTTATGAAACTATTTGACACTGGTGTATTTCAATTAAATGTAAAATTCCAGCAGGTATTATTGAAATACTGTCATCTGAGTTTTGTGAGGCATGCTGGAAAACAATGACAAAGCAGTTAAACAAAGAAAAAAACATGAAGAATCCCAACAGGTAATGACTTAAAAACAGAGAAAAGTTGATAATGACAGAAGTGAAGATAAAAATAACAACAGTATTAAAAAAACTAAAATAAAATTATTTTAATACAGCAGAATAATAAAAAGGAAACCAGCTGTATGGATCTCAGTTGTCAGTTGAAATGCTTTGAACAAGACTGTAGAAAATGTAGATTTTATCTTTATTTTGCCATGTGAACTAATTGCTTCAGAATTAAAAGAAGGTGTTAAAAAGGAAAGATTATTCTGTCTGTAACAGCCTTATTAACATAACAGCTACTCCTGCTTTGGTTTAATGGAATATCAAACAGGTTGTGCTCCCCCTCGCAGCCATGAAAGTGCTGATTGCTGCATGGCCGAGGCCTTCAGCTTCTCTGCAGCACCCTCATGAGGAATAACCACAGGTGTCTTTCCTACTGTTCAGCAGCTGCATTTGAATGTGCACTAAAAATCTGACTAATTCATCAATGAACAAGGCTGGGCTAATTTCTGGTCAGGTTTGAAAATTATATATGTACAGACACATATATGTATACACTTTGAAAAATTCCTAGGTCAAAACCTCTCTACATAATATATTAATTATTTAAAGCCAAACTTAAACTTCTTAGCACACTTTCTTTCCTGCATACATGCTTGAAAATTCTTATAAATAAAAAGATGAGGTTTCACTGAAAGGTTGAAAATGAATCAGTTATTTTGGGACAGCAACTAAGAAATTGAAGGAAATGGTTTCTTATATTTATGACTGCCCGTAGAAAAGTATAATTTATTAATGGAATTTCTTCACAGATCTACTATTTCATATGGGCTACTCCACTGTTTGCTATCCAGACATTTTAGTTCACTTAAACAGGAAGTATATCATCCAACCTGGATACAAAGTATGAGTTACTTCCCCTTAATAAAAGGGCTTTATATTTTGTTATGATGTTTCTGTTGTTTGTAAAGTGAAGTGAATGGGGCACTTCATGGTTTCTGCTTGGACCAGCACACTGTGAGGTGTGACAGGCTTTTCAGCAGTGATGGTCTCAGGTAAATGCCTGCTGATGATCATCATCTGTCAGTGGCCCTAAAAATACCCCTTCTTTGGAGGCACAGTAATCTCTGTTGGGGACCCAAGGAGCTCAGAACCCAAAAATACCCTAAGGCCTAACTCACTCATCTGCTGAATGCATCAGCAAAAGAAAATTGGGGAAGTGCTTAGGTGGTGTTTTCATTTGGCTTTTATGTGATTGCAGTGGGGCAATTAGTAATTTTAGAGAATAAACAAGATGACAACTGCTTAGCAGCAGAAGGCAGAAAGAAAGAACTCATCAGTGCTGCCATACTCCCACTCCCGTCGTGCCGTTCACATTATCTCAGTCACACACCGTAATTGGAAGTTATGGCAGCAGTTCTTCTGTGCACAGCATAAAGATATACAAATAACAAGCATTAAATAAGAAACATCGCACCACATCAAGATTAACAAAAGTAATAATGCTGACCTTGCTAGCACTCAAGTCTTTTCAACCACAAATAATCTTCCATCCTGACAGGGAAGAGCAAGACACCTAATCCTCTAGCATGTTCATGATAGAAGGATTGCCACTCCTTCCTAATTAATCATTATCAGAGACAGTTCCCTTATACTCAAAAAGATTGTTCCTAAGGCCTTTGTCAGCTAAGACTTCCCTTGTACAGAAATGAGCCAGCTAGAGGTCTCTTAACTTTGATCCAATAATAACCCTTGCACTTGAGATCTAGCATTTCCCATTTGCTCAAATGCTTCTTAAATGGCTGCTGGGTGCCCTTACCCCAGTATCTAAAAGAAAAGAATATCTAAATATTATTGAGGTTTTCTATTGATCAAAACCAATGTCTGTTTGCATTTTTTGTAAACATAGTTTGGGTAGAGCTTTAGCACAGTATGAAGATTAATGACCCTTAGAGGAGTCCTGCAGATTTCATTTGTATTCTCTGCATTATGTTTTCACACTTTCAGAGAGCATTGCTGAACTTCTGAACCTCTTTGTCAACCTTGTTAATTTGACAGTGATTTACATCTCTCTTAATTCATACTGGAATATCTTCAGCTGTAGCTGTTTGCTAGTTCCACTCAGGAGGGAAAATCCTGGACTTGTTGCCTCAGCAGAAGCTGTCAACACATCCAGCTGAGGAAATGACCTTGACTAAGAGCACCCATTTTTCAGCCCATGTTGGTACCCAGGTGTGTGTGTGTGTGTAAGAGAAGTCAGGTGCATTGTATACTGTTTCCATTTCTCACTTAGACCTAGAGCCATAAAATCTTTCTCTTACTCCCTGAAAGAAGAAGTAAAATGATTGTCCTTTACAGAGAAGTATACATGTATAATTAGATGAGACAGTCAACAGTATTTATATCTCCATTCATGGGGTTTTCTTCTATAATGACTAGAAAAAACATTGGGAATTCAAGGCTATGCCTGATGGAATTCTTGCAAAAGCTGACACAGTTACACTTGTGGTTAAAATTATTCAGTGTACTCTGACAACATACACAAACAGCAGTCAGCACCTTAATTCTGCCAAGTTCTGCTTGCTCTTACCTGGAGATACTGACAGTGTCTCTGGAAGGACAGGCTGCTAAACAGCAAGCTGCAGAATCATTTGCAACTGCTACAAACTTTGCTGAACTGTTTTTCATATTGGAGAAGAAGCTGAAGCAGGGACTAGGGACTGACTGCCTCACAGGGCACCACCAATTTTAAAGAAGTGATGTTAGATGGTGTGAGTACTACAATATTTACAAATTTTTTAAAAATTTAGATAGTCGCTTTAGATATTATTAAATTCTTTCACATTTTTTGTCCTTAATCCAGTGTATCTAAATGCATTTTTCTTTCCTTTGAGGGACTATCAGCATATATACTTTCCCTTCCCACATACTTTTCCAGGTGGTAAGAGAACATCTGGAGAGGCACAAGCTGTGGACAAGCATTTTGGCATTTCAGTTTCCATCTATACTAATTTATGGCATCTAGAGGCCTGTAGATTTCCATGAAGTTTGTCCTTAGAAATTACCGTGTCCTAAATGCTTACAAGGACAAGAACTGAGGATGCACCTATGAAATAATTATATGAACTTCAATATTATACCTATATCTAAGGCAAACTCTGTGTATATCTAGGAGGGAGGGGTTGATGTTTAAGTTTGCTGTTATAGATCTAGCACCAAGCTCAGTAAAGATCCTTTGATAGGAAAAGATCAACAGTAAGCTTGTAAGAGGCAACAACAGTCTAAACTTCTAAGTCTATACTTTAAGACTGAAAATGAGAATTGCAGTCATTTTACTGACAGTCTCCCCACAAAGGAACATAAACTTCCTTCTAAGTTTTTATATTTTTTCCAGTTGAATTTTCACAACAGTGAAAATTCAGGTAGTACTACTACTGAGACTGTCACATAAAATTCATGGTGTGGTTCACAAAAGTTCCTTGGAAACTGAGAATAAGGAAAGGACTCTGGTTTGGATAAGGACACTACCCTTGTAAGGTAATAATTTTTATTCTTTGAAAGAAGTAGCTATGTTTTAGTGCAGACTTTCATAATGAGAATGAGTGTTTGTGGAAAGGAAACTGCTTTCCATATACACTATTGTCTTTATATTTATTTGGAATAAGTGTTGTTAAGTACTTGACTACTTAAGTTTCTGTGAGACGTTGGCTTATTAGCACTATTAATAATTCTATTAATTATAACAGAAAAGTAAATTTTCATGAAATACACATTTCTTGCCTGGATTTTTTAAAATTCTATTGATTGTCTAAGTGGAAATTATAAATACTCCTACAGATGTTTTCTTTAGTCACTGGAAGAGATTTGTACATAGAAGGCTTAGCTACATTATTTTCATATCCTTATACTATAAAAGAACTCATTCTTTAATAAACACTTCTTCAAAAACAAGAAAATCAACAAAAGTATTAGGTGTTTCATGTGATATATATATATATCAAAACCATAAATGTCTATGAAGTTGCTTATACTTAGCAGTTTATGCCTTAGCAAACTTTGCAGGATACTGAGAATAGAGAATACTGCAAGTTTGATTTTATTTTAAAGATTATGGTCTTTTTTATTAATTTTAATCAAGCATTGCACAAAATCAGCAATTTGAATTAAGAAGTTAGATATCAGAACAAAATCTCTGTAAGAACCCTTTTCATCAACAGGAATCTGAAGACATTGTCTGGTATGCAAAGAGTAACAGAGTTATTGCTTTGTTGATTTTTTTATACTTTTTTTTCCATTTGTCAGAAAAAGAATCCTAGCTTCAGAGAGACTGCAAAATAGCATAAATACCTATTACTAGAAACTGTGGAAATTTAAACAGCAAAGCAAAAATACTCATCACTTGAGGGAACTTCTTTGCATACTTTCAGGGAGAGGTGAAAGGCACATCCTCAAACCGAAAAAAAACCAGGGTTTCCAATTGAAATCAAAGATCAAATAATTATTATTCTAATTTTAATGCATCTCATCAGCTAAAGCCAAGGATGGATATAAAATGCTAAAATTTGAGACAACACTGTAGAAAAGGCAGAAAGTTCAGCATGTATTTGTTACCTTGTCTAACAGGTAGGGCATCCCAGCCTGCCTACGGTTAGTGTGGAGACCCCTACAATGTGTCCTTCTTTAAGCTCCTCCCTATTTCTCCCACTAGCCCTATGAATTTTTTTTGGGGGGTGTAAGTTGCCAGACCACTAAAATAGGGAAGTATGGATGTCAGTCTTCCACTAAATGTTAATTTAAATCCTCCTCAACCGGTGCAAGTACTGAATCCAACTTCTATATTCTGAGCAAATGTTCTATTTACCAGATTAAAAACAAGGTCTATAACCAGGTAGTAATTTTTCTCAAATGTGGCTTCTTTTTGTTTGACTGTGTTTTAAGTGGATGTAGCTATATTTTTGGCTGCCAAACCCAGTCTATAGAGACGCCCCATTGCTGCTGACCAACCATGTGATATGGGCAGAGAAACAGATAATTTCAGACTTGCTTCAGCATGAGCATAAACAAGCAGAGCTGGAACAGAAAAGTCCCTCCTGCCAGGAGAAGCTGCAGAAGACTCTTTGCTCCTCTGAATTTTCTGAGTCATAGACAGAGGCATCAAGGAAGTTTCATTGCTTCAAGAATGAAGGACGCCTGAGCAGTTTTTGGGATTGCAGCTTGGCTTGTGATCTGTGTAACACCTCTTCCCATCATCCATCCTCCTTGTGTGAGTGACCCAAGCCAGCAAACCTCTGGTTGCTGGAACTAACCCTGTTACACTGAGTCATTCTCAGTACGACTCCTGTGGCCAACAGAGAAGGCAATGCCTCTCCATCAAATGGGAATAACGATTTTCTTTTCCCTTCTAGATGTTTTGAACTATACAGATGAAAGTCTTGCACAGGAAGTCCACATTTTAAAACAAGCCTGCAATAATGTTTGCCTGCAAAGAAACAAAGGTTACATGTTTCAAAAGTTTGCACAGTAAGTACTTACAAGCTGCACATTGTTTTTCATTACCAATGATTTGTTTTCTTGCAGAACAACTTCTTCTAAAATATTAAACACAGTCAAAGTGACTAATGCATTTTTTTAATCTAAGAACTGCTCAATTAAAAATTTACAAGGCACGCAATTTTGATTTCTGCCGACAATAGTCAAAACTTGTGTATAAAGATTAATTACTTATAAAGTAAAACACATCTTTTAAAAACTGACATTAAAATTGCATCTGCACTGTATGTTGGATTTTATTCTACTCTCTTTGAGCAAAGGACTTGTGATGGACTTTTGGTAAAGTTTTATACTGCTGATAGAAATGCACTGTCTGAATTGAGCAGTTTTCGAACAAGCTGCAACTGAGAAGCAAACCATATCTTCTTGTGCTTTTGGTCCTGATGCATTCGTTATACCCCATAGCTATCCAACTAAACAATATAAAAAATAGATGGAATCTTAAATTACATTATATTATAGTGAATTATAATCTTACATAAAAGGATACTCATGTTTCAGCTAAAATTAGACAACTTCATTAAAATCATCTTCAAAAATATTTGTGGTTTTTTAACACTAACATTTTGTACTGACTCTACATGATTGAGGTTTCTAATGACAGTAAAATATATATTTCTTTTACTATACCAAGACTGCCCTCTAGAGTCTCATTGGGCCAAATTAATCTGTGGTGTAACCTCTCCAGAATATCTTTGAAGTGTACATATTTTTACAGGGCCCATTATGCAGTGCTGCAATTTGAATGATACAATGGCTGCTTGGAAAAAGTAGGTAATACAGTTTCAAGACAAAGATACAATTTTTTTTTTCACTTATTGTGAGCCCTGATATTGTGAGCCCCATTGCAAAAAATAAATACTTGTAAGCTCTTTGCTGCACAAATTTCTCATCTTAATTGAGTTGTAAAATATTAGAAAAATTATGAAAAAGAGACTAGTTTTAATGTCTTCCTAAAACCACATGAGAAATGTGTTTGTCTTTAAAAGATGTCAGAGGGAATGCATGCAGAGGAACTGAATTAGGCTGGTACTTGTTCTTTCTTTGCAAGTGTTAAAAGGCAGCACTTCTCCCCTCTGAGGATTGGATTAAGCTTCCACTGGAGCCAATGGCAAAGTCTAAGTAATCAAGGAAACAGAATTATTGCACTGATTGCCAGAAGCGTTTGTATTCAGTTGTTAAATTAATAATGGGTATCTGGTTCAATAAACAGTTGTGTTTCCCATTAAATTGTAGCTGTAGTGCTGCTTCTTATTACTTACCAATATATTATGCAAAAAAGGCAAGGGAAAGAGTACAAATGGGAAGGAAACAGACCCACACACACAATAAGGTTTTACATTAAATGATGCAATGAAACAAAGTTTTAGTGCACACTTTCAACCACACATCACCTCTTATTACTAGAACAGAGGCTCATTTTCAGATTAAAGGAATATAATTTTTAATTACAAGTGTAATTTAAATTAAAGAACATAAAATATTTTGTTTTTCTTCTCTCAAAGAATGCAATTTTCACTTATTTTGCTGTTTCCTTGCTCCCAGTAGGAATGGCTTGTTCAAATCAGGTTGCATTTTGTATTTTTTTATATATTCTGGGGCAAGTCAGGAATAAATAGCCTCATCAAGGTGACAGAAATTGGCTTCATTGGCTTCAGATAAAGTCAAAAGGATTTGGCCTAGCATTGTTATTTTCTAGAATCTGCATTCACTCAATAATGTTTTTCTTTACTCTCATCATTCTATATGAAGCAACAAAAAAAAAATCTGTCAGGATCACAATAAATGGCACAGAACTAGAAAGTGATTTTTTTGACTACAGTTTCGCTGAGAATAAACTCCAGTTCTGTGTTCTATGGTCCCAAGTTCTGGCAATGTAACTGCATTTGTATTTGTCTTACCAGGTAGTAAGTCCATTTTCTTGTGAGGAGCTGTGCAGTTATTCTTGATAATTGTGACTGCCATGGGAAGAGTTACAGCCCATCCTTTTGAACACCTAGGACCAGTTTCACATCGTGTGCACAGAGCATGCAGCAGGAACACTGCACACACAGAACACACAAGTCTTGTCTTTGTTTCAGTAGGTTGCAGGCAATCAGGGAAATATTTCCTTAGTGTAACAAAGCAATAATTTACAAACATTGTGTTACATATCATAGGCCTACATTGTGTTACACATCATATACCTAAACTGGCAAAAAACACCTACCAAGTAAAGTTTTTTTTCATATCAAAGAAAGGATTGGAGTTTAATCTGACAGCCACTGCACTCAATGGAACTCTGTCCATTGAGATGAGTTCGCTTCTTACTCATCCCTTCTTATCCTCTGTATAGTTGAAATAGCAAGAATCAATTTAGAGCATCTCCTAAACACATCTACTCAATCTAATGATCACAGGATACTAGATGAAGAATACAAACGCCTCTGACACTTTTCTGTTATTGCAGAATACTATTTTTAATGTCGCATTCCTCCTAGGATTAGGGTTAGGGCTATGCCTAGGGTTAGCGTCTCCAAAACCACAGAGCAGGCACACCGCAGCTGCCAAAGGCATCCCAAGGAGAACGCAAAACTGCCTATTTCCCCTGGCAATAATGGGAAAATATTCTACATTTCTCATTATCTCTTTTACATTGGAATAGGTTTCCTTTTTTTATTTTTAAATTTTTTTTTTTGGATCCTCTTATTCTGACTATGCCTTGAAAATACTTGCAGTCATTCCTAACACCAAGATATGCTTCTATCTTTTAGGGAGTATTGATTTTTAAATCCTCTAATTTTGTTGCCTTCAGGCTGACATTTTTCACTATTAGGCCACTTTTTCACTAAAACAGAAACATAGAAAAAAGAGGTATTTTATGTAAAAAAGCTTACTACTGATGTATCTGAGAGTCTCATCAGAGATTTTTCTCCACCTAGCCCTATTAGAACCATTATTTCAAAAAGAATAGATAATTTATTGGATTTGGGTGCTAAACAAAAGAGTTGCTATATTTGCACTGTTTAGGAAGAGATGAGGCATTTATATAACCACCTACACACATGAAGGATGTGAGCCAGAGCTTGCACTTGACTGAAGAGCATCATAACCATTTAACTACAATTTACTTCAAGGCATCGCTTTCCCTGTCTCCCCATCTGGAGATGTTCCACTTTGTCTGAAACCACTGTGATAAAGAGTGAGCTTGTGACAATGACTCCACTGCCTGGTATTGATGTTGTTCACCTGTAGAGTGGAACTATAGTGTTTATGGCATTCTCACCACCCTACAAAAATGTCTGATTATGCTAGGAAAGGAAATGTTGTAAAGAGAAGAAATCAGGAATTTGTCCTTTCATCACTTTCCAAATATTCCCTCTCCCAGTGATTAAAATAGTTTTTAAGGCCTAGAATTGTCTTTCCTCCCCACAGTAAGAGAAGGGACTTGTGTGAACCAATTGTTGCCAAAGTGAACCACTGAACCACTGCAGATGGGGGGTCCATGGACCTTTCCATGCTCTCTGGTGCTGATGCAGAACTGAGAGGACATGTCTGCACTGTCCCTTGCACTGGCACTAATGCAAGCAGGTGAATAGCCAGTTCCAACTGAAACCTTAAAAAAATCACTGATTAAGTTTTGAGCAGACCAGCTTTCAGAAAAGGAACCCTTCTGCACATATAAAAGGGTGAAAGGGAATGCATGGCATATGGCCAAGGTGGAGGAAGTACAGTAGCCCTCAGAGATAGCAGCTTTGGTATGATAGTGCCTGACAGTAATATTTTAAAAAAATCAATAGCTTGTGGTTGGTATAAGAGAATATCTAGTTCCTGTTCTTCTTCAAAATTTTTGCCCACAAACAATTTTCTAATCCCATATATCCAAACTGAAATGAATAATTTGCCTCAAAAAAATGCTGACGATTCCAGTGTCTTCAAAGTCATGTTTAGACTACACTAAAAATTTAACCAGAAATTTCATCTAGAAATTAAACTGCAGATCTGGTACCTGTGAAGAAACTGCACAAAAACAGTTTTCAAATGGGGAAATCACACATTTCCCCATACTATAATCACTTGTCCATACTCTCTTCAAGATTCATTAGATTTGTTTCAGGTATTTCTTCAGGAAAAAGAGGAAAATAAGAGGAAAATAACTTGAACACAAGGAATAGAATCTTGGTTAATTTCTGCCAAAACTTTCATTCTTCTACTTATTTTCTCTTTCCACAATACCTTTCCCTTAACCAAACATGTTTCTTTGGCCCTACCAAATTCATCATCTCCCTCTGACAGCTATTACATGCATAAGAACTGTGTTGCCTCTTTCAGAAGGAATTTTTTCTCAGTGTTGTGTGACTGGCAAGCAAATTCCACTTCATCTCTAGTTAGCTTTTTAAGTTTCAAAAAAAAAAAAATCTTATTTCCAGTCCTGAATCCCCACAGTACAATAAAGGAAGAATCGTGCCATTTAAAATTTCTAAACAAATCATTGCAAAGGTGTCATCATATTTAAGCTGGAGGACAAGAACACCCAATTTGTGTTGATGTGTGCGTATATTCATTCCAACAGATATCCATATAGCTAAATTAAGAAAAAGAAAGGTTCATGCAATTTTTCCCCTTTAGTCTCATTTTTTTGCTCTTGCTACATAACATTGTAGTCAGGTAAGGATTAAAGAGGCAATGTTTCTTCCGTGATGCAGAAAAAGAGTGCTCTACTTAATCTGAAGGTGATTCTGAATTTTGGATGAATTCATCACACATAGCTTTTAAGGGCACCACAACATCCTTCCTGCTGTGATAAAAATGAAACCAAAGTACACCCTGAAATCTTGTCCCTGGCAGATGAGTCATGCTGGCTCCCCAGAACAGGAGATGCACATGGAAGCCTGTCTCTGGAAACAATGACATGAGCTGCATTGCACTGTGAGTCTGCACCAGTGGTGCTGGAATTAAGGCAGATCTTGGAGTGATTTACGCTTACACATTTGAAATTAATTTTTCAAAAGCAGCTTAAAATAGCCCCTTAGAAGCTCTTCAGGTTCTGAGATATTCTGTTGAGCTAGCATGGTCTCATTCTGAATTTATACAATGTCTCCTGTATATTTTGAAATTGCCTCAGAACATCCTTCAGGCCTTCTTTAAGGACCTTTCTGAATTCTTCCCATACTTTTTGCATTTCTTGTTCCGTTATTTGCTGGATCCCAGAGGATGTGCTGCTTACCCTCTTCAGCAGTTTTTCACAGCTGATATCAACTCCATAGTCCCCACAACTTCTCACAATACCTTCATTGTATGAAAAGCAAAAAATCCTGAGACTGTTGTTTCTTCTGGTTCTTTTCCACAGGCTTTAGAACTAAGTGTGTCCCAGGCCTGTCTATACTAAATACAGAAACAGCTTCATCACCCACAGCTGGCCCCAGAGCTCCACCTTCCTACCCAATGTATGTCTGTATTAAATGTTTCCTTCCATCTGATACCACATTTGTGCTCCCCAGTTCAGTCTTAACTTTGTAGGTCTTTCTTCATAGGGAACAAATTTCTTCTACTACAAACAACTCCAAAAGAAAAAAAACAATACATTCATAAGCTGCCATGGCAGAAAGCATGGCAGGAAATGCCTTTGGTAATAAATGCACTCTTTTTATCCTTATTCCCAGCCTGGGAAAAAAAATCTACTTTTTTCCCCTCAGTAATTGCAGATGCTTATACTCCTAGAAACATAGGGAAAGGTGCATTTAAATGCTGTCCTGTAGACATAATAGTGCTGATAAAGATCTTAAATACAGTTCAGTGAAACATAAGACTAGGACCTTCCTTGAGTCCTGGCTCTTGATATCACAAACAATTGTATCCTAAAACTGATTTAATAAATGTATTTGGTTTAACTTCAAAGTCTTTTTAACTGCAATGACTTCCCTGAAAGAACTAGAATAGCACTTAGGAATCTCATAATTTCAGACCTAAATGCATTTACAATCTTTTTATCTCTATTTCTTCTTATGCCAACACTGCCTTTTAATTAAAAAAGTTATTTCCCCTTGCTGTGTTTACACACTTGATATATTTATAGATTGCAATCATAGCCTGCTCCATACTACAGTCTGCTCATATAAACAAGTCAGTCTTCTGCCGTGTCCTTTCCATAAATATGGGTTCTCTGGATCTCTGGTCCTCTTAGCCTCTCTGTGCACCTGATGCCAATTCAGTCCATTGCTTCTGGGCAAGAAGAAACACCTCCACTGTAAAGCCTTACAACATCAAAATCCAGCATTGGTAGCCCTTCTCCATCCCTGTTGCCCACCCCTGTAGTATTCTGGAAATCTTTGATATTGATGGAGCTGTTGACTTTGTGCCAGTATCCTCCAAATAACTCCACCACAATTTTGATGCTCAATCAAGAAAATATTTAAAAGGATTGACTCAAAATTTCATGAGCCTTACTAGTAACATCTCAACTTTATATTTCAACCTGTGCCTTTCAGTACTACCTGTTTCTGTCTTTGCTCACCTATTTCCCTTCCTTCCTACCTTCCTTACACTTTCTCCAGTAAATCCCAGTTTTCTCAATTCTGCTTGAGGTTTCCTACATGGCACTTTTTCAGGCCCACTGGTGCAAATCAAATTTACAACATCTACTCCCTCTGTCAGTCCCACAAGACTGGCTTTGATTTGTTCTTACTGCACTTTGCCTAATTTTCTTTTTCCTTTCAATACTTGATCATCTTTCCTCTCAAAAATATAATATACCCCTGGGGTTCCAAGACCTGCAACAATTTTAATTGTACTCGCCTTTTCAACTCCAGTTCCTACCCCAATTTTGTTCTCATCTGTTGACTGTCAACAAGACTGTTGAAAAATCTTTCTTGTGATGTTTGAACTGGACATTCCTTTGCCAGATCTTTGAGACTGTTTGATTTCTCCCAGCTAGAATTCAATAACGTTTCTTGAGTGTTACTCCTGTCTCAGTTGAAAATATTTCTGTTTCAATAATCTTATTAAAATTTTCTATCATTTTGCCCCTAATAAAGCATCACATTATTTGAAATCAAAGTATTCACTTAGTTTTGACACTAAACTGAAAATGCCTTCCATCTAGAGGTCAAATAGTCATGGTGTAGCAGATTTACATCTTTTTTAGTCTTTGTCATTTGTCATGCTGTTCTCTGCAAGATCTACTACACATTGAGTCTCTTCCTGTTGTTAACATCCTCCTTGGAGTTCATCCAGTTAGCTCTGAAGTCCTTTCCCATAGTTTTTTTTAATTGATTTGAGACAAATTTTAATAACATCAGCATCTTTGGTTTAATGCTGAAGGCTGTGGGATTTCATTCTACATGGATAGTAGAGGATTTTACAAAATCCTCTGCTATTGGATATTTTCTCATTTCTACCACACTGCCTTCATATCACTTTTCAGTATGCAGTTTCCTTTATTTATTCAGGTTTACCTCTTACATAGTTATAGGTCTTCTTATATTTAGCCTTATATTTAGCTGAAACTGAATAGACTTGTGATCACCAAACTAAGTTTTCTTTTCGTTTTCCATTTCACTTAAATGTCCATATCATTAACCAAAATGAAGTCTAAAATGGTAAATTCCCCTGTTTTAGCACTGAAACTTTGGTTGAATAAATAATTTGCTTCTATATGATGTGGAATATCTGAATCATACCATACTTCTGGCACTTTATTTAGCAATTTCTATATTTTTGTGTCTTCTGCAAAAGTGTTCAAACCTGTTTCATCTCTCGTTTGTACCATATTCTTGTTCCTGGCAGAAATCACCACTGTTATGTTGCATCAGGACTTACACTACAGCAGAAGTGAGCAGATACTGTGCTTCAGTAAGAAAATCTTATTAAAATGCAAACATGTGTTCAATTTACAAATGTAACCAGTAATGTTTTTTAAAAGATTCCTACTTCAGCTGCATAAAAACAACATAAATCTTCAATTTTATCAGCTCTATCAATCTCAGAAATGATAAGACTATAGGGAACTATGTGACAATCAAGTTTCTCCCCCTTCACCTCTATAACATAAAGTGCTGACTCTCTCCCAAGATGTTTCCCATGTAGCAACAGAACATTTTTACAGAATCTGTAAATTTTGCATGTGAAGATGGAGAATCCATTGCTTTCCATAGCAACTTGAATTTGCCTATTTTTAACTTGAATCTTTTAATACATGATTATACATTGGATTTTACAAAATCCTCTACTATTGGATATTTTCTCATTTCTACCACACTGCCTTCATATCACTTTTCAGTCTTCTTTTTGATAAACTAATTGAGCATTTCAAATTTCATATTTTAATGGTCTTGCCTTCCTCAGATTGCCTTCCTCAGTTTCCCCACATAGTTTCAAAAATATGGACAGAGCAAGAGAGGACAATAACTTGGGAGTCCTAGTGACACTCCCATTTCTAATGCAACTTGCTATTCTCCTATTCATTTATACTGAACACCCTTATTAATTGTTTTGGTTTTTTTCCTGGAAGATTCATAGGAGATTAGCAAGTCATTACCATTATTGGCAAATGTGTCACAGGGGAGCACTGGAGTCATCAGCTCGCCCAGATAAAATGAGTGATGTTACTTCAGCCTTGTCCTCAGACAAAACACAAAATATCAGTCACAAATGGTGCTGATGTGATGTGCCCCACTCTGATCCAGACTCTCTCAGGTTTTTTTCAAAATGGTGCATACACACACACCCCCAACACGCAGAATTGTACATGCACACACAAGCACAAATGCTACTGCTGCCCTGGAGGAGGAAAGAGCAGAGTAGGAGGGTGAGTAGGGAGGGATTGTCTCTCTCTATTGTACAGTCTGAGAGTAAAGTTAGACATTAGACTAAAGAATTAGAGACTGAAGCACCCTGCTGCTTGGCTGCACTACTGACTAACCTTAGAAAAGAAATGTTAATGTGGTCCCTGATAGGTGACTCACCTGAATGAAGGGAAAATGCTGTGACAGTAACAGCTAGTGAGTGTGAGTCAAAATTAATATTTCAGGATGAGATGTCTACTTTCCTGAATTTATAGTTGCATAGCAATGAAAATATAATATTATAATTGTCAGTTACTCTGCTTTTCCTGACTTGGTCTTGCTATAATTTTCAATGGTCACAATTTGTTTGAAATTGAAGTTCAAGAACTGCAAAACTCAAATGTCAATGGAGTTTTAAGCTGTCCTGCTACTAACACTATATAAACTGTAATTTTAAGAACACAGTAGATAAAGAATAGCAGAATAATCCTACCAGAAAACCATTAATCTAATGACTCTGACCAGCAGAATATCACTTCCAGATATACCAATTTCTGTCATACAAAAACTTTTAAAAGAGAACTACTACTGGCTTATGAGAAGACAGCACTTTGAGAAGAGAGTTTAACAGGGTAAAATTATCCATATATGCAATAGTGTTTAAACCCTTTTGCAAGAAATCTTTGCTTGCCTCATGGATTTTTTATTCACCTATGGTTTTTGTTTCAAAGACCACAGCTCTGTATACTTTTTAGTACTTAAAACATAGTGTTTCCATGTTCTGGACACTACAGAATGGTCTCTAAAGGGCTTCATTTTAGTCTCTAAATGCACTCATGCAGCCTCAGGTTTTTCAGGGGCAAAGAAGTGAAGTTCACTGAAGAGCCTTTTGAAGTTTGGGCGGAATATTGCTGTTCCAGCAGTTAAGTGATGCATGGCACCTTCATAATTTTGCAGCTGTTGGAAAATCTCAGAAACAATAATGTTTTTGTCTGCTGCACTTTTCTATGTTTTCAAAGAAGCAACATGACTTACCTTATGTTTAACTGCAAAGTATAAGTGCAGCCTGTAACAAATAAATGTAAGCGGTGTAGGCTGGAGCCCTGGGACACATATTACTTATACATATCTTGTTGGTAACAGAACATAAATACTTCACTAAAGTCTCCATTTGTAATTTGTGCTGAACGTTTCTGAACATATGAAATATGAATTACATTTTGTAATGGCCCTTTGTGTTGAGGTCTAGCGGGAAAATATTGTTCTCCATGAGACAAAGTAAATTGCAATGATTCCTGAAGGGACTTGACTTTTGTACAAGAAAATACATTTAATCTGACATAGTTACTCTAATGATCTCTCATGTTATCTTTTATTGAACACAAAATGAGGTACAGCCATCAAAGTTTAGCATGCTACTGAGTGCACCATCATTAGAATACCAATATGGGGCTAAAGGGAATTTACTTAGTTCTACACTCTTTTAGGGGCTCACAAGTTCAGTGCAGTGCTCTGTGCCACCTGGTATTTAAGGGAGGGATGCTTGCAAATTGTGGGTTTAGAAACACGCACTCAAAAGAAGTTAGAAACAATCATTCTGCCTTCACGTGTATGAGGCATCAAGGGGCCTTTTGAGAGGGGAGGGATAAGAGGGGAATGATCACTGACTTCAGCTACGTACCAGGACATGCCAGAGAAGGTCAGAGTTGGCCAGCAAAAGAATGATGGCAACAAGCTTGAGAGAAGGAAAATTCCAATTAGATGTTAGGGAAGCTATTGTCCAGGGAGGCAATGGGATTTCCTTCTTTGGGGGATGCTCCAAACTCAACCAGAACAGGCCATATACAACATGGCCAAAATTCAGACCTAGATCTCACTTCAAAGTCAGCCCTGGTCTGAGCAGGAGTTTGGGCCAAATGCCACCAGAGGTGATTTTTGACCCACATGATTGCATAATTCTATGACCTTATTTTATGATAATTTTGGGCCAAACGCCACCAGAGGTGATTTCTGACCCACATGATTGCATAATTCTATGACCTTATTTTATGATAATGTATCTATTATGTAAAACCCTATTTCATCTGTAAAATGGAGTATATTTATCTATGAAAGAAGAATATTAATACAATATAGTTCCATGTGAAGAATAGAAAATTGCTATTGTCTTGTATTAGAAATATGACTAATAATACTTTTTTAAGTTAAAATTAGCCTCCAGCTAGTTATATAAGACTGAATCAACTTCAGCATAGGGTTTTATTAGCTTTTTAAAATTTTAAAGATATTCTTAATATACAAATGATTGTTATATGTTAAATACATGACCATTGCTATGTCCATGACAGCTCTTTGTGCATCTGATTACTTTTTCTAATCTCAGCATAGGATGAGCCAGCATTGTGGAGAAATGGCAAGGTGGGAGGAGAATTTAAATGTATGTAATTGAAGCCTGCTAAGGCTACATTTTGGTTCTTTTTTTCAGTTGGGTTTGGTCTATATTTCTCCATAAAGAGGGATCAGACATTTTTCCTTTTTAATAATCTTATTTTCAAAGCTTTTACCAACAACTTCTTTTTTTTTTTACATAGAAATACCACTCCAACATCAAAGCAAGCTCAGAAGAAACAGCTGCTGCCTGTACATTGATTTTAGTTAAACTAACACAAAGTGTTCCTGATACTTGCAAAGGCCTCTTGCAAAGCCCAGCATCACATGCTTGATAGTATACAGTTTCTTTCTAGGATTTTGATGTTTCAAAAAAGATTTGGGAAACTGTCTAGCCTCCAGTGATATCCATCATAACATTAAAGATTAATCTCAGTTCACTAATGATACTGTAATTCAGAGTCCAGCAAATGTTGTGGCATTCATGTATTTTTCCATGCCTTCACACATTTGACTTTATGTCGCATATGATAGCAGCAATTAAGTATTTTAAGTATATAATGCTTGCTTTTTTCATTATTACAGCCTTTCAATATGTTAACTATTCTCTCATCCTTAACTTTTCATAAATGTGGTTTGGGGATAAAATTGGTTTGGGGTCTTTATTTTCATTCTGGGAGATAAAGACATGAATAAAGTAAAAGTTTTCAAGTACACAATTTGTAAGTTATGCAAGACTTTGCCTTACTCAGCTTAGACCTTTAGAGAAGTTGGGAATACATAAAAACTCGTCCTACGTAGATTGACATAGCTTTTTGTGGTAGTTTCTTATTCTTAGTTACTTTCAAGCTACTGAAGAATATGAAACATTTGAACATTGAATCAATAGGCAGGAAGCAGGTGTATAATTTAAAGGGCAGTATTTAATTGAGGAGATGCACAACTCTGACTCCGTTCTGGGTTTTAGTATAAATATAATATTCTCTGGAGAAGATTTGGAAGGTCAGAAATAGTTCTATCTATATTGCTGTCACTTTGAATTAAAAAGCTGGTTTTATACTCTTTCCAGTATTTTCTTTGATTACTTAACTTAGTTAAATGCTGTTATTTCTTAATCAGAAAGCAAAAGTGGGAGTTTTGCATATTTTAAAAAGAAATTAAGACACAAAATTCTGGTAATTTTTAAATGAAGCTCATTTAAAAGCTTTTAAGAGCTATATTTCTTGGAAGAATTTTACTCACAAAAGTGCTCATTAATAATTTTCTGAACTTTTAATATGAATTGCAGTTCCACAGAATCACATTATTGTGGCATCTTGTAGAGATGCTTCCCCCAAATATTTCCCTGGTCTCTTATCAGTAGCTTTGGGAGCTAGAAGTCATTAATTTTTTTACTTAATAGTCCCTGTGAGATTTTTCCTCTGCGACTTTGTCTGAAACTATTTTGAACCTATACAAAATTTTGGCATTTACAACATCAATTCATTTACACCACGTGGCAATCAGGTCAGCAAACCTCAGCATCTGCCTGGTAGCTGACTGCAGAATTCATTTGAAAGCTGAATAGGTTCTCTTCTCACATCATGACCATGACCCATTTACTCCCATGGTCAACTCAAAATGGTCAAAAAATGTTCTTTTTTTTTTTCACAAGTAATTAAATAAAATAAAAAAAATGCTATTAAATTGATAGTTTTATGAGTATTTAATGCAATTTGACAACTAAAAATACTATTCAAAGCCAAATGATTATTTTCTTTTACCCTAACAGCCTAAAAGTACAGGCAGGGAAGGGTTTGTAGGAGTAACATAGACAAATTAACCTAGAACCCTGTTCTAACAAATGGTGTTACAAAGTTTACCCTGCCAACTGAACTAAGGATAATCTAAAATTTTGCAGATAAGATCACCTCTAGAAATGTTTTTGTAGCATCTTGTTTGTCTCTTATTTTAAGACTTGACAGACTTTTCTGCCAATAAAGTGTAATAAAGATAAGCAATATATAAAATATTTCTTTCACCAAGAGTAAAATGAAGCATTTTGAAACTTTTGAAACACATGAAAGGGAATCCAGAAGGGTTTCAGGTTTTTTTGTTATCCCTTTGTAAATACAAATAGCAAGAAATAAAAAGTTTGTTATCTATCATACACCATGCAACAAAAATCTCACAGATCTTGAAGTGCCTCTTGCCACAGAAGATATTAATTATCCACCAGAGATTTCACCAGAATAATCCCTATTTCTCAGCCTGGCCTATTTAGCAGTTCCTCTCCTTGTCTCTAAAGCACGTATACACTCAGCTTCACTTACATGTCAGATTATGAACTCAGATTAGGCATTAAGTATATGTTTAAACCATTTGGGACTTTAATTAAGCAACTAGTGAAAAAGGCTGGCATCATAGTGCTAGAATTAACAGAAAAGCTTGGAAGCAAGAATTCCAGCTAGATAGTATGAAAGAAAATTTATACCATTAAGTCCAAAATACCATCAGAAAGCTATAATTAATCTGTAATAAAATAGTTCTGCTGTTTTGAACTACAAGATCAGTAGTGCAATTAAAAAACTCCAAGAAACAAAAAATGTATATTTAAATAATAACATAGGGTTTCAACTAGGAAATTTATTACCGAGGAAGATAGGTATACTAAGAATATATCAATTAATGTTTTATTGCAATCTGGTTTCAGGCCATAAGTTTTCAATTTTAACTATCCAACAGTGACAAAAGAAATCCCAGTAACTGTTATAAATCTGTTTCTATCGGGTAACAGAATTTGGAAAAGTTGATAAATAGTCAGTGGTTTTGTTTTAAGAGCAGAAGAGAAATACCGATCAAATTTTTGAGTTATTTCCTTATTTTTAACTTTATCTAGTGACAACATCAAAAATAGCATCTACTGAACTTAATCATTAAATCAGCAACTCTGCATAATTTTCATATAGAATTTCAAGGCACTTCCTGGAAAGCCATTACTGACACTATTTTAATAACTGTAATAGGTGCTGAAACTGTAACAAGAGTGCTGGGAATGGACATAAAGCTGCCCTTGTATCATTATTTTCAAAGGGAAGTGTAATGAGCAGGCTAATAGTCAATGGCTGGTTAATGAAGGTGCAGTGAAAACATAAAGCAAATTAAATACCAAAATAAGCAAAAAGATTCAATTTGCAAGTTTTAACTTCTTTGGGGGGTTTTCAAGACACGTTAATTACTAGAAATGAGAGCTTCTGATTAAATATCACAGGCACAGAACATGGTTGGGTCTCCAGATATTTGGTAATATCTAACATTTCTACAGAGATTCTTCTCTTTCCCCCCCTGAATTCTGCTAACAGTCTGCATGGTAGCTGTTCTTACAAAGGGAAGGATTTGAGCTGAAAACACTTCCAAAGCTGTTCTTCTTTCAAACAGGCAAAAGGCAGTGCAAAGTGATGTGCTGTCCCATTGTACCTAAATTTTAGTTATTTCTGCATCCAAGATGTTCATACAGAAAATATGCTTTCAAAAAGAATGAGATTAATACTGTTCTGTTGCAACACTACTTCTCATTATTGTTTTTTGTTGGGTTTTTTTTTAATTTGAGCTAAAAGAAATATTAGGCTGCCTTAAAATTCTGTTATGTTATTTGGGAGTAATGCAAAAATGCTTTAGTTTGTGGTGGAAAACTGAAAAAAAAATGTACAGAATTTTTAGATAACAGAAATATCATAAAGGAGGAAAACAACTAAGAATTTCATCCCAGTATTGCCACTGGTACCAGGGTTGCTTTAGACAGACATCTTTTTGAGCTCTGCCTGCTGAGTTATGCATGTAAATCCAAAAGTTTTGACCATCACTTTTCCTTACTGCTAACAGAAACTTTAAAACAATATTGCAAATATTAACAGAATATGAATTTATCTCAAGAAACCAGTGTGATTTTTCAACAAGATATTTGCAATGTCTGCCCACACTGAATCATATTAGGCATGTGGCTCATGGGGTTCAGTTCAACTGCAGAAGCACTCAACAGAGTAAGAATTTGCTTATTCTTAGTGATAAATATGTATTCTGACCCTCTGTTGTCTGGCAAAACACAAAGAGGATGGATAACATTGCATGTAAATGCCTAATGACAAGTGCCAGGATTAATGTGAGCAAGCCCAGCAGGGAGATAGACCTACTTGCTGCATATTCTGCTAATGGATCAAAAGAAGAATTGTACTTGCACAACGAGTTGCAGCAGAGGTTAATACATCTTGTAGGGAAAGGGAAGATCCCAATCTCCTAACAACAGCTCATAGGAAAAATCCCTCTTCGGCTCTTCCTAGGACAATTATATCTAGAATCTAATTGTTGGGGTTTGCTTTACTTCAAAATATAACATGGCTGTCTACATGGCTTGCAAGCAGTTCCTTGTTCAACAGAAATAGCACTGTTCTATTAATTGCATCTCATAAAAATCAATGTTAACTGTACTGTGCATTTATGAGTACAAGAAAGTTTTCTTTTATGATTTGACTTGTTTACAAGAAGCCTTCATATGCTTTGTGTGAAAGAGGTGGGGTTTGGTTTCTTTTTAATGTTTTCTTTATTATTTTATTTTGTAGAGAATGATTACTCATTCTTTTTATATATATATAATTATAAATTTTTTTTCAGCTTAACTTTTTATTCAGGAGATGATCCATTTCAGTGACAGAGAATATTTTTACATTTAAAATTTATTGACAAATTCTTTTTGGAAAACACAACCCTGCTAAGAAAAAAACATATTGAGCTCATGCCAGATCTTTCTGTCTCTTTGTACCTCACTCAATACAGAAGAAGGATGAGAAAGAGCGGCATCCTGCCATGGCCATGCGCAAAGATCTCGCTCAGGAAGGGCAGATGGAAAATATCACCTTCCTGAAGGGAGAAGGCCTGTGAGGATGGGGATGAGCTGTGCAGGGATGAGGCTGCTAGCATGGATTTTGGGACATTTACTGACTCTGAGCATGCCCATGCCTTCTTGCTGCTGTGCTCAGTGCCCACAGCTCTGTGCCATAGCCTGCTTTTCCCACATTCCCTGTGCCAGGCTGAGCTCAGGGAGATACTGACACTCCATCCTTTGTCTTCACCCATCCTGGAGGTTACTCTCTCACAAAAATTACTCTGAAGGACTTATCTGGACAGCTGGCAGCCTCCTGGTAAGGAAGATCTGTCTGTCTGTCTGTCTGAAGGGAGAGGAACTTTGAGGATGCATTACAGGAAGGTACTGGACCTCTGTACACCAGACTGCCCCCATAGGCTGTAGCATGGCTTCATGAACCAGCTAACAGAGCAAGACAGAGATGGGCAGGCTGAGGTGCCATGCCCCTGGGAGTCAGCTCTACATAGCTTAGACACTTCTTGTTATGGCAATTCAATTTCCCTCCTTTGTCCCCTGGAGTATAACACCCTTCTGGCCTTAAACCACTAACTTTCCCAGATAAAAACTACTCTACCAATGCTGGTATTAACTGCTCTTTATTTGATCACTTCTCCCCTGCTCCTTTCAGTTTCAGGACCATCCATGACTCACAACCCTCTAGCCCAATTCTTTTCTGTCATGGCATTTGGCAGCCAGTCATGCTCTGCTGGCATTTTCTGGCACAAGTGTACTTCAGCATGTTCCTGTGACAAGCGCCACTCTTTCCGGAGTGCACGGCAGCTCACATGACTGACCAAAGGCTGCATCTTCTTGTGGCCTGATAAAGCTTTTTTATTGCTGGAGCTCTCTAAGAGACAGCATCTGCTTTCCCCACAGCTGACTGATGGCAGCCCTGCTCTCCAGAGGAGTGCCAGCCATCACTTTCAGCTTCTCTGGTCTATCCAGCTCGCAGAGGGAGCCCCCTGTTAGGGAACTGAGGATGTTGGTCACTGTATATTGTAAACAGTTTTGCAAGCCCTGGTGCCGTCAGATTTCTTTACCACTTTCCTGTACAGAGCAGGATGCACAGGCAGACATTTGCACTTAGGCAACAGTATGGAAATTAATCCTGGAAGGAGGCCCATTATCACTGCTCACAATATCCTCAGCAGCTACCAGATATTCAGCATTTCCAGAAGGATTCCTAAGTTGCTACCACTGAATATTCCCCTTTCACAGCAACCACATTTTGATCCAATCTCTCACATTATAAGAACACGCACATTTCTCCCCACACATGAGGAAGGCTGTGCCAGGAGATATTCTACTCATAAGAACACCTGCAGAGTTACAGACCAAAGGCCCTTTTCATCCTGCATTGTGTCTCTAACTGTGGGTCTCTAACTGGGTGCTTAGAGAGAAAACATCAAAGAAAAGCACGGAGTAGTATCTCCCTGCAGTATCTCACCCCCAACTTTCAATAATTTTCAGAACAAGTCTATTTAATCTCTTCTTGTACAGAAATCATTCCTTATTTCAGATCCCCTTCCTGTCACTGTTCTCCACACATTTTCCAAGTTTTTTAATATCCCTGGTTTTTTTATTATGAAGAGGGCCAGAACTGCACACACTGTCCCCGGGTACAGCAGCATTTCATATAATGACATGATAATGCTTTCTATGTTATTCTCTATTTCTGTCTCAACAGAAATACTACTTGTCTCCTGCTAACAGCTAAGTGCTGAGCAGGTGTTTCCAGAAATCTTACCAAAAATCCTTCTCTCACTAATACATATTCAAAACATAAGCAAGAACCCTCTCCCCTCAAAAAAAACCCTCCGGCAAAACAGTTATTTGTCTAATCATAAAGGTGCAAATGTTGTTTTTGCCAAAGAATAAAAGGAAAGCCTTGCACAGTACACTCCTTACAATACAAACAAGTTCATATTCTTTCTGGAAATTTTTTTTCTGACCATTCTAATGTTGAGTGAATTCATTATCTCCCTGTACTGACCTCTAAGTCTTAAGGATTCAAGATGTCATTCTAGATATTTCCTCTGTGCACTTCCTGCTCACACTCTCAAATTACTGAAGTGAAACAGTCCAATTATGCAAGAAAAACCCTTAGGTTCCCTACACATGTATTATTAGGGGTGCTGGTATTAACTCCATACTTATGACTTTCTATTAAAGAAATATTCAAAAACCTTTTCTTGAGAATTCAAATATTTCCAATGTTTGCAAGACACCTTCTTTGTAACTGCACAACTGAGGTAGGGAAGATGGTTTGGGAATAGGTCAATGTAATTAAATCCAGTTTTGAATGACTATGAAATACTGAAAAATTACCAGTCACTGACTCTGAACAGATTGATAGTATCAACAAGGTAAATATATATACATACATACACACACACACATACATATATGCACACACACTCATACATAGATGCACGTATAAAAACGTCTTGTTACTCAGATGAGCATAACTGTGAGAACAGGTAGCAGAGATTCCTACTTGTGGCTTCAGGTGAACTCAGAGCATCCCCTGTCCCTTTTCTGCATCTTGGTGATGTCAGGGGAAGTGGATTGAAGGGCAGTCTTGAAACTCAATTGAAGACAACAGCATTTATCAGTGTTTTCAGGCCCAGGCTTGTGGAGGGATAAAATGTAAGAAAATAAAGATAGTGCAGAAGATAGTCTCACACCTGAGGAGTTGCAGCTGTACTGATCACCAAGGGTTAGGAACAGGCCTGCCCCTAATAGGCCACAGCTGTGGCAATAAGAAGATGAGTGCTCCAAAGGAGTTGGAGTCTGTTGCTTGTGCTGTGAAGAGAGATGGAGTTTGTTGGCTGTACTGAGAAGAAGGCGTCAGTGCTGTGAGGAGAAGCCCATGAGAAATGACTGAGAGGGTATGGGAGATTTACAATTAGAAGACAACACAGGCTGACTAAACACTTTGCACAATTATGGAGTATTCAGGGAGCCTGGTAAGCAGAGGACAGCCATGAAAAAAGCTGCATAAAACAGGTAAGATGTTACTCACCATATGTTTTTCTGATCAATGAAAATTAGGGCAGGTAATCGCTCAGCTCTGTAAGCTAGGTATGTAAGGTGCCATGCTAGTTGTAAATTAGTACATTTACTGTGGTTAGGGATACAAGGTATCTTCATGAGGTATTCTACCTCTACTTGCTTTGACTTCAGACATAGAGACTGCTGTGATTATGGTCTTTTCTCCATGCCAAAGAACCACGCAGAGGACCAGCTTTTAAAGTTTAAACTCTCTGAAATGCTATGGCAACCAGATGTGAGAAACCAATGACCTTCTTTGCCTCTTGGACTCAGCTTAGATTTGTCTGTAAACATGGACAGTTTAGATGAATCCTTGGCCAAAGATTTCTACCGTAACTTCTTGTCTGCACCAGAAATTTATCCAGTGGGAGATATCCAGTACAAGTTTTAAAGAGCTCAGCCAGAGATGCTGACCATACAATCTGTGGCTATGTGAGTCTGTGACTGATCTTCATTTTATGAGACCTTTAAATATGACTATGACTCTTTCTGGAGAGAGGTCTCACTCCTTGCTGCATCAACTCCTCATTCCTCTAAAATAGCAACCACTCTTACTTGCTGTCTGTATGTTTTCCATTTAAATAAAAAGGAAAATAAAATAAAAATATACTTATTCTACCTTTAGTCAAAAGCTGTTTATATTTTCCTGCATAATTACGTTTGTCTCTCTTCAAGGTCCCATATTTCTGCCTAGACAAATAAGACTGCTCTGAACTAGAAATGCTTCACAGAACCAGGTTCTCATGGAAAGTATGCTATTAGGACCTCCGTCTACAGTATACAAAAGCAGTAGCAACTTCAGCAAAGCATTTAGAAAGAACATTAAAAAAAACCCTTCTTCTAGGCTTGGGCCAGGAGTCTAGAATGATGAATATCAAAATTCTGTAAGATTACCTGGAGGCCATAAGGAAATACTGGAGCCACCTGAGCATCATGTAAATTCACAGTTTTTGTCCCAATATTTGCATAATGTTTGGCTCCAAATCAGCGTAATCAAGGTGTGTGTGTAATCAAGAGGCATTTGGATTTGCAAACAGAACAGCAGCTGCCAAAAGCCATGGAAGGCTTGACACTTCAGTGTTCTTTATCTGACCTTCAGTTTAACTTTCTGTGTAACTCACTGTCATTACATCTACCCTGCTTTTAAAAGTATGAGTAGATAGGAAGAGAAGCTGACACAGGAGACCTGTTTTTCTTGAGACCTCAACCCAGTGCAGAACCATTGTTGTACAGGTTGGGACACTGTGAGCCTTAACTTTAAACAAGTACGTTTCTGTGCCTTGTGCTGTGGAGAATAAATTCAATCTGTCCTTGGTCACCCTAGAGTTTCAAAAACTGAAGTGTCAGTGAACTCTGGATTTCTTTCATCCAGCTCCATATTTTTAAGCCAAAGTCATTATTTCTAGCAAGCCAACTCATTATTTTGGATTTTTCTTGTTAACACCATGTCACAAAAGGGCTTGATAAGGAGCCTTTAGGAATTGAGTAGAAAATGTCCCCAAAATGACAGCAGGAGGAACCAAAGCAGTCCCACAGAAATTAGTGGGGTGGTAGAGGGCAATTACTGGAAATCATAGGAAAAAATAATAGAATATCCTGAGATGGAAGGGACCCAAGAGGATCATTGAAGTCCAACTCCTGGCCCTGCACAGGACTCCCCAAGAGTCACACCATGTGCCTGAGAGCAGTGCCCAAACACTTCTTAAACTCTGTCAGCCTTGGTGCTGTAACCACTCCCCTGTGGAGCCTGTTCCAGTGCCCAGCCACCCTCTGGGTGAAGAACCTTTTTCTAAATATCCAACCTGAACCTCCCCTGACAGAGCTTCAGGTTATTCTATTGGGTCCTGCCATTGATCACCACAGAGAAGCCATGAGTGCCTCCCTCTCCTCTTCCCCTCACAAGGGAGTTGCAGACTGCATTGAGGTCTCCCCTCAGTCTCCTCCAGGCTGGACAGACCAAGTGACATCAGCTGCTCCTCACACAGCTTCCCCTCAAGGCCCTTCACCATCCCTATTGCTTTCCTTTGGATGCTCTTCAATAGATTAATGAGTTTTTATATTGTGGTGCTCAACATATAATGGTTGAATTTTCCTTTTCTCCTTGTGTAGGAGACCATATTCCTAGGAGTGACATCATGCATTACAATTTGACCCATGGAGACCAGGCCACCTTTTCAGATATCCCAAATTGACTCTGGCACAATATTCAGGGTGAAAATTCACAGTGTCGCTGGTTACAAATCCTTTTAGGGCTCTGAAATTTAAGCAGACACCACCACACTAAAATGTCAATTAAATGTTTGCGATCCAACTTGAGATGAATTCTTTAATAAACACAGATTTCCATTCAAGAAAATAAGAAGCTTTTAAAATTTTCCAGGGTTTTTTTTCTTTGTTTTTTTTTTTTAAGTCACTGTTTCCATTTAATTGATGGAAAAATTTTCTATCAGAATTGCGTTACTTTCGCCAAACATTTCATTTTAAATGCAATTTTTTTTCCAAAATCACACGTAAAGATTCCAGACCAATGTAATAATTTGGTTTTTTGTCTGTGATAATGCCTATTGGCTCTAGCTCCATTGCTATAAACATTGTTCACACTCAGAAATAACAGTGCTTTCCCAAGGCTGCTCCCCAGCTCCCCCTTTGCTCACCTCCACTGATGATCATCCTGTGGAGACAACAGCAAAGCAGCCTTCCAAGACTATCTAGCACTGTCACGCAGTGAGATTGGGCAATAAAAAGAGCAAAATGTGAGAGGAGCAAAATATCCAAGCTTCTTCTACCATTTAGCTTCCAGCATTCAATGAGAGTTCTTAGAAAGCTTAAAAGAAGGCATGAGAAATACCTCAAGGTAAAACTTGGTAGCAACAATCTCAAGATTATTTCTTTTTCTGACATAATGAATGATTTCATGAAACATAAAATGTATGAACCCAGATCAGCTCTTTGGGAAGGAGAATTCAAAACTCAATCAGGCTTGATGCAGACTAACAGAGGGAAGGAATTGTAAGAAAACCACACCATGATAATGACAGTTATCATACTGAGGGCTAGACCCAAAAGACCTAAGAAGTAAAGCTGAAGTTAAGGTTTCAAGACTCATCAATCAATTTAGAGACCAGGTTCCAACCCATACTGCATTTGGGAGATCCTCTGTTAAATTTCTTCAGGTATGGCTACATTTTCTGAGAGTATTGGAATGATGTCTGCTGCTGAAGAGGCCAGCAAGGCCCAGAGTCTGTCCTTTGCTGATGACCTTCTCCATCTTGATCTTCTCAAGGCAGAAGAGCACAAGACTTTACTGTAATGCATAGGTCAGGGGAGAAACAAAGCTGCTGGACAAAGAAACCAGGAGGGTTTATCCGTAAAAAAGTGATCCCTCCAAGGAGAGAGCAGCCCTCTGCAACTTTAAAGGACTACATTATTTGGATAGTGAACAAAACAGTCTGATAAAAAATAGTAAGCAAAAGCTGGGGGAAAATTACTTATTCATAGTTTTGTTACTATTCCTTAGATACTTACATTCAGAGACATTAGGCAAAACAGCCTGTTCTCACCTGAAGTATTCTGAATAAACAAAGTATTTCTGATTAAATAAGCAGTCTCTTTATAAGGTAGGGAAGACTGGGAGAAAATTTTCCCAGCTGGAGGAAATGGCAGAATTAGGGAAATTTGATGTGAAGCTTAGAAGTTTCCTGGGTCCTGAGAGGCCATTGAGAGATTAAAGCAAATTGCTTTGGCACACAATATTCACTTTATTAAATTCAGATGACTGGAGCAAGAAAATCTGGGGTTTGATACCTACATTAAACCAAAGAAAGGGACAGCAGCCAGATTTAAAGGAAACAAAGTAAAAACAGCCATCCCGTACATGTAAAAATCCTTATGAGTCTGGCAAATAAACAAAAAAAAAAAAAAAGAAAAGAAAGAATGAAAGAAAGAAGTCCAACACATTTTCCCTTGTGTTTGTTTAGTTGGAAGCAAATTCCCTAAGCATAGATTGAAAATGTGAAATGGTTAAGAACTCCATTATCATTCATGCTTCAGCAACTTCATTATGTACACAGGCCCAGTCTTTTACAGGCTAAAAGTGCAATTCTGATCCTTGCTGCATGCCATCTATAACGTAGCCTTGCTGAAATACCAATAACACTAACATCTGTCTTGTGCAATGTTAAAAGGGAAAAAAAAAGGGGGGAAAGATTCCCATAGATAAAATGCACATGAGGATGACAAAAAAGGAATATACAGAAAGCTATGACAGACAAATTTTATTAATGGCTCGACCATATGCATCTGGGGCATAATTAACTATTCACAGGTGAAATTAGCAGATAGGAGTGTCTGTCGTGAGCAAATTGAATAGGCCCTGATTATATCAATAGTTTTCAACCAGTGTCCCCTGGTTATCAAACTATCAAATAAATTTGTCCACTCTCTCCTTCTCTGGGAGGAGGGGGTTAGAAGGAAGGGAGAACTTTAATTATCCGGCCACGGTATATGGCAGGTCATTAATAAAACCTAGTTATCTGGCTGCAGGTTTTATAGTTTTACTGTTATCTATCTTTTATCTAAATAAACATTTGGAAAATGTCCTTAAAATTACTGGAGATACTTTGCCACTTCTCGGCCATATATTTGAAAATGAAACTTTGCTGGATTTTACTATACGATGCATGGCGCCACCTCAAAGGCTCCCACATTCTTCCTCCTACCTCTGTAATGGAATTACAGAGTTTGGCTGTACATACATTGATGGATCTAACCAACCTGCAAATGCAGATAAGGGTAAAATCACTTGATGGGTTAGTTCTCCTTAATGTATATTTACTCAGCCTTTATGTTATGTATGCATTTTTTACTTTCATGCCACATATATCAATGACAAATGTAAGAATTGAAAAGCCAGTAATAACATAAAAGAACAGCATTTTTTTTTGTCTGTGGTGCAATTGCCAGAGACGTTATCTTTGCATTTGAATAAGGAATAGTAGGAAATTAACATTTTTGGGGTCCTGGTCCTGATTCTGTTTAATGTACATCCAATTTCTAAACTCAAATGGACTTATATGATACAATAGAGGTTTCCAATAATAAAAGCCTCACACTTCATTTACACTGTATTTTTCCACAAGTGGTATAATGATTGTCATAAAGGAATGTGGATGTTTATTATATATGCATTTATACAAGATAAGTATTGAAATGGCCCATGAAAACATGTTTCTTTTAAGGAAAACCAACTCAGAGATCCATATTCCAATCTGGCAATTTTCAGTATCTTCTGTCTACAGGATATATTTTTTTGGTTTAAAATTGCATCTTTTCTTTTCCTATTGACCTGCAGAAATGTGAAGATCATAGCATTCTATTAATTAAGACATATCTTTGTTATCCAGTAACTTAAGAGGGGGTATATATCCCAATTTATTCCAGTTTGGGTTGAGGGTTTTTTTCAGTTGGATGGTTTTGGGGTTTTTTTGCATGTATGATCTTTCATAATTTTGCGAAAATTTTTCTACAATTTAAGCTTTTAAACTTAAAAAAATCTTTTAAGTTTTTAAGTTTAAAAAAAAAATAATCTAAATCAAGTAAAGGTTTGGTGAAAGCAACTTAATTCCCATTTTCAAAAACTGTAAGCCTCAAGCACAAAGTACTCTCCATGTGACCAGGAGAAAAGTGACATAGGGCCCACTGCTGGGATGGGAAATTAAAGGAAAGTTGTTGTACTGAAGTTCCTTCAGAAGTAAATTAGGATTGCAGAAAACCCCTATGTAAATGTTCCATTAGATAGAAGGGGAAAAAAAGGTAGTAAGACTATTTCATAATTTTACAATTACACCAATGGAATTCCTTTCAATACAATAAAATTACTCCTGATTTAAAGAGTAAAAATATTGACAGAGGAGTGAAAATCTCTCTTCCTGATTATTTTTTTTAGTGGCAAAAGTTTGTGACCACAGCAAGTCCAAATGACTTTGGTAGGAGCAGAAGAGAGAATCTACTTGAAGAAGTCAACCTCCTCTTTTCAAGTAGAACTTGGAAGAGGATTTATATCCTTTTTCCAGGTGACATCTAATGGTTTGTATTCAACATCTAAACTACAGACAAATAAATGTTATCATTACATTTGGAGCTAATATAGTTTCATTGAAGTCAGAGAAGTTAACAACTTAGCCCTTTGGGAGTTTTTTTATCTACATAGTTTAGAAATGCAGAAATTTGAAAAAGTACATGTTTGTCACAAGAGAAATTTCAAAAAGCAACCACCAGTAAACTAATAACGCATTATCTGCAATTTCTAAAACACAAGTTTCTGGTCAGATGTAATAATCTTTTAATTCTTTTTGGTAGAGGTAAATTAATCCTATTCCTTTACTTTTTAAAAACATTAACCCAAAATGTGTCTCTCAATAGTGATTGTATCTGGGATATCACCTTTATATCAGTTTTTTAAATTATGCATTGGTATTACTTTTTTTTTTTCTTTATTAACTGTATAACATAAGCAAAAATTCTCTTCTTTTGCAATTACAGTTGCTCCATTTTCCTTACATTGAGCTTTGGTGGTCATATAATTAAAAAGTGGTGCTTTGCACAGGCAGTATTGCACATGGTGAAAAATGGTAGTTATTTCCACACTTCACAGATCCAGCTGCTATGAGCATTAAAAATTACTTAAAACACAAATTTATCGCATCGTGATTACAATGAATTGTGTTGTTATATATTAATTGAATTGTAAATTGCTGTTTTAAATTAAAACACAGCTTATTAGGAATGGCAAGAGAATAATAAGAGATGAAGTAATGTTTCATGTAATTGCCAAAATAAAATAAAAAATCTGAAGAGACAGAGGAAAAAGTATGTTCCAGACAACTACCTCTTGTGAAAAATTGCCCTGGAGCTATTGATGGACTGTGAATTTCAGTGTCTTCAGTGAATAACAGCCTTTAGTCTCAGAACTTATGGAACTTTTGCAGCAAAATAATATTATTAACAATAATAATAAACCTGGAGAGGAAATAGCTGCAGATAAAACACCATTTTTACGAACATGTTTTTTTTCCCATATAAGTTACATCTCTATTAAAAAAACTAGAATGACTGGATGGCAGATACAGCTATGGGGTAAGTTAGGAAGATTATAGGAAAGTGGGCAGGAAATACCAGCAGAGGTAAGGAAAACACTTTTAGGGTAACATATCTGCACATGAAGTAATCCAAGAAGAATATGACAAAAAACTGTCCAAAGAACAGCTAAGCTGGGGAAGGGGCTGGAGAAAACATCTTATGAGTGGCTGAGGGAGCTGGGGTTGTTAAACCTAGAGAAAAGGAGACTCAGTGCTTTATCCTTCCCTACAACTAGAGGAAATGTAGCAAGGCATGGGTTGGCTTCTTCCCCAAAGTAACAAGTGATGGAACAAGAGGAAATGGTCCCAGGTTATGCCAGGCAAGGTTTAGATTGGACATTGGGATTTTTTTTTCTCAATGTAAGAATTATCAAGCACTGGAAAGGACTGCCCGGGGAAGTGGCTGAGTCACCATCCCTGGAGATATTGAAAAGAGACATAGATGTGGTGCTTAGGAAGAGGGCATTGGTAGACCTAGCAGTACTGGGTTTGCAGCTGGACTCAGTGGGGCTCTTAAGGGTCTTTTCCAATGTGAATGATTCTCTGCTTCTAGATACATGCTGTAAACATGGGGGAAAGAGAGACCCAAATCAGTAAAATTCAAAAAGAGTGTCAGTGAAGTACCTTTTTATTAGGAAACATAAAACAGACAACTAGACTAAGCTCAAATATGACATATTGCTATACAAATCTTAGGCAAGTGAGGGAGATGAATCAGACAAACTTTAAACAACGTGGTAGAAGAAATGTCAGTAGGCTCTTGTAATTAGCTGGATATAGCTCAAGTTAGCTTGTGAACGAGTGACAGTCCAAGTCTAAAGTGTAGAGTTAATAAGGCAAAGTCATTAAATATATAATTAGTTATCATATACCTAGGGAATTTAATTCCACATATTTTTAAAATCATATAGTATTGAACTATATTACAAGTAACCTATCAGCATGGTCATGAAAGTTGACGTGTTATGGAAGGTTAGGAAAGTTCTAAAGAGAGACAACCTAGCAATAATTTATGAGTTCACTTGCTTCTCTGTAAACTGGATGAATTGTGTTAAGTAGCATAATGTCTTCTGAATTTTGGACACAAAGAGATGACTTGTTCTTGGTGCTTAGTCAGAGAATGAACAAGACAAAAAAAAAGGCCACAGTGTAATGGTAACCATAATGTATTCAAATTCAAAATCCCACAGAGCAAACAAGCCTCAGAATTCCAGAAAATAAGAAGGCTTTTGAAAAGGGACTTAAAACAAGCTTCTAAATAGAAAATTTTCAAGAGACACATATGCCCACCTCTGGAAGTGTTCAAGGCCATGTTGGAGGAGGGTCTAAGCAACCTCATCAAGGGAAAGGTGTTCTTGGCCATGGCAAGGTATTTGGACTTAGATGGAATTCAAGGTTGCTTCCATGCCGAGTCATTCTATGATTCTGTGATTCTATATTCTTTTTAGGACATCATATTAGAATTCTACTGTAAAAAGGAAAATATCAAACAACTTGAAAACCGTTAACATGTTTTCAAGTAGAAGCTTCCAGCTTCCTCACCATGAGCAGGCACACCTTTCGCTAGACTAGGTTGCTCAATGCCCCATCCAACTTGAACACTTCCAGGGATATGGCATCCACAACTTCTCTGGGAAACTTGTTCTAGTGCCTCAAGATCCCCATCAGAAGAAACTTTCTTCCTTATGTCCAATCCAAATCTACCCTCCTTCAGTTGAAAATCACTCCCCCTTGTTCTGCCACTACAAGCAGTGTCTAGTGTGCCGTTGCCAGTGAGCAGGATGCCCTTGTGCTTGAAGATGAATCATTCTGTGTGCCTGTGGCTGCATATAAACCTGGCACTAATTTTGACAGTTCCTGTAGAAATCCCCAGCTAAAATGTATCTTCCTGAGCTACTGCTGCAGGAGGGCTGCAGTATGAAAGCATGTCCCAACAACAAAAGCATGAGGAGTTTGGCTCTGCGGGCATAGCTTGATCAAAAATCAGGCATGCCATGAGGTTTGCAGACATAGATCATAGAGCAACAGCATTTAGATGACTCTTTGTCTCCAGTGTGACTCAATTGGAAACAGGGCTGATGGGGACAAAGCCTGCTTGGAAGGCAGACACACATTGATGGAAACTCCTCCAGAGTGTCAGGACCTTGTTAACCCCAAATTCAGACTACAAAAGACTTCCCAGTGTTATGTAGCTCATGTCTCCTTACACAGCTCTGTTTGTCCTATTTCATCAAGTGTTAATAAATAAGGCACTAAAGTGAAGGTAAACTCTTATTGCCTCCTTGACAGTCTTTCTTTGCAGTGTTAGAAAGTTGAATGTTGAAATATAATTGCAGAGACAAGACAAAGTGACATTGTGGCTTTGTAGGAGTAGATATTCCCAGTCCAGGTACTTGTGATTCAGTGTTTTGGAAAAACTAAGAATCAATACTAAGATTCCTGGGGTGGCAAATGCTCTTCTCCTATGGAGATACAGACCAGACCACACCTTCAATAGTTGCAGGACTGCTATGAGTGGTACCTATCAGTATGTGTTTGCCACAGTACCTCACTTCTGTGCTGATGAAGCCTACACAGAAGTGGTCTTGATTCTCACAGGCTCGAGTCTACCATGGTGTCTGCTTATCTTGGTTGTGAGACAACTCAGTTACCTTTTGGGCAGGGTTCTAAGAAGATACACACTAGTACAGAGAATACAGAGCAATGACATTCTCCTTCCAAGCCAAATAAAGTAATCTTGTTTTTACTATGAAGAGCCATGGTGATTGCTTGTCCATTTCAGCCAGAAATAAGGATCCAGATGGCTCTCAGCCACTGAACAGCACTCCTTAACACCAGGGTGGGACATTCTTTTTTATTATTGGAGGAGTTTCATGACACTCACTTAATGAGGTACAACTGCTTTACAATGCAAACATTTTACCCTGGAGTCTTCTGGGTTTCAAAGAAGGTCATCTGACCATTCAATTTACCATGATGTAATCACAGCCAATGTCCTGCCAGTCATAAGCTTTAGGAAGACAGAATTAAAGTGATTTAGTGACAGACTTTGTCCTCCTGTTTAAATATATTGCTCAGGATCCTGCTAGGACTCCATATGAATCTCTGAACACTTGGTCTCTGGGTTATCATTCCATGGACATGGCTTTTTGAGTGGGCAGTACTTCAGGACAGCAGGGAAAATCCTTCATATTGAGTCTTCTCACTGACTCCATATAAACAGTTTTTTCCCAGAGCTGCTGCTGTGTTTAATTTATGGCAGATTGTCAGTGTCCTCACAAATTCCATAGGTAAATCTAAGCTGTTGCATACTGCATGTGGAAAAGTGTCTCTCTTTCCACTGACTCAGGAAATACTCACTTATATAACCTCCCATGTCTCAATCATCATTATCTAAAACCTCCTAGAGCCCCACATTCTCTGCATGAAGGAGTCTGGCAGGATAATTAGGTTAACCTATGCAAAGACCCCTGGCAGTGTGGGTTCCCTCTGCCTGAACTCAGCCTTCCTTAGGGAGACCACTAAGAGCAGCTCAACACCAGTAATGTTGATATCAGGGGGTACTGCAAAACCAGTCATTCATACATGTCCCAAGCATTCAACTTTCCCAGGAGTGTCTAGGTTTGATGCTGTATTCAATCAGTCAGGCTTCTGCACACCTGCAGACTTTAAAGTCCAGTTACAGATAAAGGAGAGATTATTTTAATTCCCTTTAGGATGACCGTGCATCTGTTGAAAAAGAAACTTTAAAAAGTTTAAGACTTTAAAGAGATCAATAACATCCTACCCTCTACCCCTCAAAAAACAAACAAACAAACAAACAAAAATAAAAAAACTAAACTAAATCAAAATCTAGACATAAAATCTATCTTAGAAAAGAAAGTGATACTGAGATGTGGTTGTCTTTATGGATATTCATTAGCTATCCTTCTTCCCACTCCTTCAGAGTCCTTATATACTAATGGGAGTTGCATTTTTTCAGTTTATGAGTCTTCCTAAGCACAGGAAGCATTAGAACCATCATCCCTTATATTTTGTGCTATTTCTTCAATAAAAAAGAAAATGTTTTAGATTTTAAATACTTCATGGAATGGATTGTTTGTTTTATTGTCCCTCTTATTTGGCAATGCTCTAGCCTTTTTCACCATTTTTTTTCCAAAAGCACTGCTTTACTAAACCCCTTTGGCTCAAGTGTCTTGTGTTATGCCATTTCACACAAAAATCTTGGAAAAAAATAAATACCTAGTTGTTTACTGAAATAAAATAAGATTTTGTGTAGTACTAGCTGTGGTTTTTTACACTTTTTAGTACAGAGTAAATATTGGAGATTACATTAAAGGGTGATGATATCAAAAATTCTGGTCAAGGAGTAATTTTGAAAAGAGATTGTGTCTGCAAAAAAAAATTGTGGCATCAACACATTATGCAACATAGGAGGCATTTGTATCCATGTTAATGGGATTTTAAAACATTTTTCACCTAATCTTTTAAAAGTTAAGTCATCTTTGTTTAGTTCACCTTTCTCCAATCAGTTAGCTTAAAGCCAAATCACTTCTCTTCATTCTTTTAATTCTTGCTGTCTACTAATGTTTAGTCTTGCAACCAGAATCAAAGGATATACTTTAAAGATGCTCTACCAAAGACATTCCAAACAGATTAATAGTTTAAGTATCTGTATTTTTTCACTAGGGCATATATTTCTGTAACCACACAAGTGCACAAAGTGATGGTTGTATAACAGATTTTCAGAACAGAGCTACTTTCAAGGATAGCACTATTACTGTCAGAATATGGCTTCATAATTTTAGGGGACTTCCACTCAGCTGTGCTATTCAAAACCAGGATTCTCAGCATTATAAGATGAACAGGGAAAGAACGAAAAAAGGTAATTTGCCAAGCCAAATATTTTTTAAATATTAATTTAAATATGAATGTATTATATAAGGCCCTGGTGGGATCCTAAACAAATTACTATACATATTTCTGACCACTCAATGGGGAAAAAAAAAGAAAAAAATAGTGGTTAAAAAAAGAAACATTTAAACACATAAAAGTGCAAAAAGGATCAAGAAAGATGGTAAATTGAGCAGACACCCTAGAGTACAAAAGGAAATACAAAAGAAATTGTCTTGTTTAGCCTGGAAAAATTAAAGGCAAGAGGAGTTAAGACTGCACTGTATAAATTCAGCAGGTGGATATATGCCACAGAAGGAAATGAGCTATTTAAGAAAAAGATAACGTTGGCAAAGAACAAATTAGTATAAACCAGTCATGAATAAAATTAGACTGGAAATTAGAAAAAGATTTCTAAGTACCAGAGAAGCAAGGTTCTGGAACAGCCCTCTAATAGGAGTTGTGGAGGACAAAACACCTATATAATGTTAAAAAAGAGTGTGAAATAAATGTTAATAGAGGTATCTTGTGTAGTTGTCTGCAGTTTGGAGGACTTTCTCAGTGACCTGTCAATTTTCTGCCAGCTTCATCCTATGTGGCTAAATTATCTGCTGCAAGGTCAGGAGGAAATCTTTGTAGATCTTGGTTCTCCTAGACCAAAGGTCAGCATTGCCAACTTGTGATTTTCCTTTTTGTTCCATCACAGCTTTAGTTTTAAAGCTTCCCCTTACAGAGGCTCCAAAGTCATATGGGATCTTCCTTTCTTTCCTGGAGAGAAGAAAAAGATTATTGTTTCTAGCCTTTCTGAATGCAGAAAAGAATTAAAAACCTACATGTATTTTAAAAGCTTAATAAAGCATGGGGCTACAAAACACCTAATATTTTTAGCTAATCTTACAGTTGGGGCTATAAACAATTTCTCATCTACATTCAAATCCAGCTTCCTTCCCTGAACAGTTACTCTCTTCAATAATTTATAGAATGCTCTGAACTTATTTTCCCCCCAACACAGAAAACCCTCTGTGCACCACTCAAACTATGGCCCCTCATCCCCTCTCACAGAAAGGACTGAGCTCTGAGATTTATTTTGCTGGTACATGTGTCACCTGTGTCACCATGTGCATCCTTTAAGATAGCTCATTGACAGTTTAAACCAAAAGAAAAGACAGTTTTAGAGATAGTCTATGAGGAAGTTTAGAGTCACAGAATGGTTCATCCATTAAGCATCATCTAGTTCCAATCCCCCCACACCATGGGCAGGAACACTTTCCACTAGACCATCCAGGCTGCAAAAATTTAAACCATTCCTTCTTATTTTGTTACTGGGCAGGGAGGGAATGGACACCGCTTCCTCAGCAGCTCTCTGGTCTCTGATCTGTGGGCACCACACTGCAAAGGGTCCAGTGTCACTGGAAGCCACTGGAAGCCTTGTGGCCACACTGAACAAGCCAGTGGTGTTTCTGATTGGGCTGCTGGGTCAGCCAGCTTCCAGCCACTCTCCTGAGCTCTGGCTGTTCTGAGGTCAAATCCACTGCAGTCACAGGCACCTTTGTTCCTCCACCTTAGACAGGCGGCTTCTTGATAATGCATCTGGCTTTATGTGTTTTTTACAAAGCTCTTCAGCCATGTGGATCTTCTCTTACATATTTTTCTTCTCAATAGTGAGGCAGAATTTGAGATAAGTCATGTTAGTCAACTGCTTTTCTTCCTAGCATCTACAACACATTCTCAGCAGGTTAGAAACACAGGGACTTGCACTGTAACAAATCCTCCATGGCTGCATGGTCTTGCTAATTGGAAAGGCTGCCTATAAGTTTAGTATAATGGTCAATGCTAGGGTGTAATATCTAAGGTGTTGTCTACCTAGCAGAACTCCACCATGTGCCTTGCCTAGTTACCATGATTGCCCTCAGCTGTATTTTTCACTCAGTGTTGTCCCAGCACAGATGATGGAGTCCCCATTGTTCCAGCACCCCAGCCACAGATGGAGATGTGCTATGACCTTCAGTAAATGCAGAATGCCTTACAGTCCCAGGGTAAATCCTACAGCAGATGCACTCTTGGCATTCTGGGAAAAAAACAACCAATTTTTCATAAATAATGTCTCCAGAGGTCAAGTATTTTACAGATTCTTAGCAATTCCATGCTACAGCTTTGCCTCTCTAGTCACCTGGTTTCAAGCACAGTCTCATCCCTGAAAAACAGGGAAGTACCACTGCTTTCCTCTCCCAGTGAACTGAGGCAGCAAGGCAGGAAAGAAAGACCATCAGTTACCTTTTGAACATTTTGAACTGCATACCTTTGCAGTTCAAAAGGGATTCTTCCCAGTTGTTTTCAAAGCTGTGTCATCTCTGTGATTCCCATGCCATGTTGTCATCCTTTTAAAGACACTTACATAAAACTTACCTGCACAGTTCTATCTGTGAAAACAGCATTTATTCAGGGAGAAGATGGTGAAAAATAGACTTCCACAGAAAAAGAATAGGTAAAAATAGAAATAACAGTAGTTTTAATGTTATATTATGAGGATAAATAATAAAGTATTTTTAAAGACTCCTATTAGAAAATTGTGGTATGGTTATACCACATATTAAGGAAATTCTCCCACTTCTAATTAGAATGAAAAACAGTAGAGTAAGAAGACTACTGGTACTAAACTGGAATCCTTCAATAACTGGAACTGACATGCAAACAACCAAATTAAAATGGAGCCTCGGCTCTGGTGACCAAATGAATGAAGGACAAAATAGTTTGAAATACAACATTAACAGAAACTAGATTTAATTAATAATAAATGAATAGCATATATATAAAAATTAAAATACTTCAAAACATTTTCAAATATCTACAGCAGGGAGTTTACCAGAGAATCACCTTTCAATAAAAGCATTCAGAAAATGAGGTTGAAACAAAAAGAAAAAATATTCTTTGCTTCAGTGCTCATTGCCAAAAAAAAAAAAAGGTGTGACAGTGTGACAACCTTTCTTTTCAGGAAACATGCAAGAGGAGTACCCTTACTCTGAAGGAACTTAGAAAAGATTTCTGGCAAATCAATAAAATAATTAATTAAACGTTGTCAGTGGTAGACAGTACTCACTGCAGAGGTCTATGAAAATTTAAACATGATATTGTTCTATCCATGATGCAATAAACTGTGCTTAAACCTACCTCAGTATCAGAGACGTGAAAGCTGACAAACATGGCATCAGGTTTTAGAAAGGATTCCATTTTAATCCAAGAGCCAACAGCCAACACTCGCACAAGAAGAATTGCAAGGTATTGTACAAAAGACTAGAATTGGCAAATATGTGGATAAAAGCACTGCAAAGTGAAAGGCTCAGCCCGTGCAAAGACAAGCCATGGAATCTGAATTTGGTGGAGTTCCTTGAAGGAGAAAAACTCCTGAAATTAGGGCTATCCTGAGGACACAGAGATTGAGATTTCCAAAATATTGTTGTCAAAGTCCTGTGCCAGAGGCTGTCAGGGAAACTCACTGGCCAGATTTAATGAGAGGTAGCTCAAAATCCTCAGCAGCACAAAGAGCTTAGAATGTTGCAAGCTGTCACAGCTGTCTGGTCAGATTGGTTGACATTTTCCCCAGGTACCAGAGGCCTCAGTTGTTCCCTGTAACTGCACCCAAACTCTTCACCTTCCCTTCTCCAGATTTTCCTCTTCCTCTGAAAGGTGGCCTCCGTAGACCTTTGGAAAACAGAAGAAGACATGGGTGTCACAAAGATTTTTAAAAATTCTTTCATTTCTTCCTCCCATGTCTGGCACTGGCAGAAGAAGTTTGGCAGTGTTTCCTCCTCCAGTGCCCCAGCTGTAGCATGTCTGCTGCTGCTGCTGCTGTGATGTTGGATTTGCTCCCAAACGGACAGTGCACAAGAGTAGAGTGCACATACTGGGATTTTTTACTGTCCTAGCAAGTCTGCTGGCAAGACACTACCACTACCACCTCTGTGAGGATTTAAGCCAAAACCTAAACCAACCTGAGCAGCTGTGATGATGGCTAATCATAGGCCAAACTGAGTGCAGGTAATGTGCTGGTGCTTGCAGCTCTTGAAAATTGCAATAGGAGAGCAAATTTGCAATGACAAAAGTACACTCTAGGTGATGAGGTAATGAGCTGGTTTTTGCAAGGAACTAGTGAATATATTTAGAACTGTAAAGGGTCTGCTAAAAATTGTCTTCCAGAAACATTTATTGTAGCCAGTTCTTCAAGGAAGATGAATCATTCCCTTATTGCCACATTTAAACATACATGTTAAATGGCGGTGGAGAGGAATTTCAGAAAAAAAACACCAAAAAATGAAGGCCTGCCACCATTCCATATTTGCTTCACCTCCAGAAGTACTGGAGTTGCAGGGTTGAGAATGTGATGGGAAGGGAGTGAAGGTAGAGCAGTTTACATCCCTCCACTCAAAGCTGCTAGAACAAGGCTCCTTCTCCAGGGCTATGAGAAACCCCGATGAAGGATCTGCCTTTTCCAAGGAGCACTAGTCCTGATGACAAGTACCTTACTAAAGTGTTAAGGGCTGTATACAAGAGCTGTAGGCAGGGAAAAGTCTTCCTTTCTGATCACTTTTCTCCTTCTCCTTCTCCTTCTCCTTCTCCTTCTTTCTCCTCCTCCTTTTGCATGTGAATTGCAGTACTCTGTGAGCAGCAGGTGCTTCATCTGACAAAGACCCACCACTTGGTTCTGCTGTTCACATTTTTTCTGTGTACTTTCTATTTGGTGAGGCAATATCTGTTCCACTCTAGTTGGCTTTCCAAATTTTGCTTTCATTGGTGCTCTCTCACAGACAGTTCTCTGATGTGTACCTGAACAGATAAAATGGTTACATGTGGTCAAATCATTTCAAGAGAAAGCATCCTCCTGATCTGTATGTGGTATAAATCAGTCTTTCTACAGTTTAATGTGTTAGAATGATAATACTGCAAGATAAATCATCCCTATATTATTAGGAGAGAGGTAAAGACCATCCAGTCTCTCTATCCAGGATTCATGTTACTTATCAGCGCATTCCCACCCTGGAATCTGCATTCCTTCCTTATCAGCTGTTCATTCTTCTGCTGCAAATCAGCAAATGCCACATAAGGAAAAAAGCCCTGATGATTTGATAAAAGAAAAGATGCCTTGTACAAAGTGTAACAGTAACCTAAATTTTTCTACAGTATCAATTGTACCTGAGCAGCCAAACCTCTGGTTAAAATATTCATATTCACTAATTAGCTCACTACTCTTTCTAGTGTGTTTCTGAAATTGAGTTTTATCTCCACAATCCCCTACAGAAATACATTCTAAAATGTAATTATATGTTATGAAAAAACCTTTCATTTATTTTAAATTCTCACTGATAACTTAGTTTGGTTGTCAATGGGTTACTTGGATGTGATAAACCAATCGTTTTCCCCTGTTATTTTTTGTTATATCTTCTGTTGTCTAAGCCTAGGAAGCCTAGTTTATTTTTGTCTCCCTTCACATGAAGGCTGTTCTAAACCACTGATTTGGCTTGTTACATTTCTCTGGAGTATTTCTGGGTCTCCTGGATCAGCTCCATCATGCTTTTGTTGCCACCTTCCTGCTCTTGGGAACTCATGCTCTTAAAAGCAAAAGATGATACAGTCATCTCATATAATTTTATTCTCTAACCACAGTCCCAAAGGATTCTAGCAGCAACTTTGAACAATACCCACAGGCTCAGCAAGTCTTGACCACATGGCTCCCAAGTGTTGCTGAAGGCAAAACTAAGGAACCTCCTGGGTATTCTCAGCAGTAGCTGAAAGGCAGCTTCCTATGAGTCCTCCAGCATTTCTAGTATTTTACTGCTGCTTAAAAATGAGAATTCTGATAGATCAGCTAACAGGCCTGAAAGTCTGACCTTATCCAAAGGAAAATAAAGGACTGATTAAAATGTTCCTTTGATAAAGATATTTTAAAAGTATGCTGTTCTGAACAAATTTGCTCCAGCTCCCAGTGCCCTTCTTGCACCTCTTTGTTAAAAATTATATCATTAATTTTTATGTTTTAGTTGTTGCTATGTGCCATCTTTGTGAGTTCTGTTTGATCACCATAGGTGAATGAAAAGCATTGTTTAAAACTGTGCTGGTTGAGGATGCTCCACAACGTCCCATTCCAGATATCCTTTCCTATTCAGAATTTGTCAAATTCAAGAACTAGGAGTCAGCTGTGAAACTGATCACAGACACAAACATTTAAAAGGACTTGGGACATGGCTTTGGTTTGGACTCCTCTTCCATGTGAAAAACTGTCTGGGGAGGAGTGAACCATTTTGGGTGGGAGGATGGTGAGGAGCCTTCAACCACCAGAATTCCTGGAAAGACATCTCTCAGCAGTTTGATTCCCAGAGAGGTGGCAACAGCCTCCCAAGCTCCAGGCTTGGCATGTGCCAGAGATTTTTTGGCTGCTGTGGCTTTAGCAGTATTCACACAAGGTAACTCACCAACCAGTGGTTAAGCCCAGTGGCAGATACTAATAGCAGCAGCCTCTTTCCATTTCTCAAGTCCATTTTAAATTAATAAGAATGTTCCCCTTCTGTTTTTCATCCACAAAGAGACCCCCTTTGCATATTAATTTAATGTTAAATTGATGGATTAAATTATACCAAGCTCAAAATCAATTCTGCACATATTCATTAGAACGGACTAAATCCCTTAGTAAGGATAAAGCACAGAAAATGCATTTAGAGACACTGATAAGTCCAGGTCCATTATGTGTCATTTTAAACAAAGAGCAAAAAAAAGGCCCTTTGGAGACACTCTATCAGCTATTAAACAGAGACATTGCATGCACAGGGAGATTGATGATTAGCATTTCCATTCTCAGAACGGCTCTCCCTGGGCTGATGATAACAAGTAAATGCCTCTTCATGTCTTTGTCACAGTTCACAGAGAAGCAGATGCCCAGACTAAGCTTTTCTCCTTTGTCTTTCCTCTTGTGCAATCAGTTAACAAGTGCAAAAGCACAACAGTATCTGCTGTTTGCTGGAATTCTTTGATCTCTGGTAGGATCAGGTGGCAATTTTACATATTTTTCTTTTTCTTTCTCATAGTGGCCATTGCTTTTGCAAAAGCCCCCTTAGTGTAAGCTCATTACTCTACTCACTAGCATGGGAGGTTTCTCATTTGATAACATGGGACAGATCATCTCTCACATGGCTGCTGTCAAGGAGAACCCTTCTGGTCTACAATATCAAAGCCCAAGCTCTAGACTCTCTTTCGCTTTTTTTCGCTTTTTTTTGGCATTCCAACACTCAGCTTTGAACCTTAATCCAGATCTCATAGATGTCCTGTTTCTAAAGAGGAACAATCTAAATCCAAATTCTCTAGAACTGAGAATTTCAGAAACTTGTGCTCATCTACATCTGCACCTAAGTTGTCTTATCCATTTCTGCTTTAACAAACTTGGGATTTTTCTTGAGACTTTGCCTCTTTCTGAAGTCAGCATCTACCATGGAAGAAATGCTGTTCTTTTAATGAGTACTAGGCTTGTTTGAGGAAAAAAACTTCATTTTCCAGATGTCTGTTTTCTGGATAGAAGCAACTATCTAGACTGCTTAGGAAAGGCAGTTCTGCCTTTCTTTTGTTTGGCACCTAGAAGTGCTCTCACTCAAGGAAAGGAAGGGGAGGAGCAGCACTCCAAGGTTCTTTGGAGTCCTGAGCTGGGCATTTTCCAGATACAATCCCCATGGACTACCCTGCCTTGGGATGAGCTGTGGAGGTGGAGAACAGAGCCTGTTAGAACAGATCTGTTAGGCACAAGTAAATCTCAAAAGCAGGCAGGACTATCTCATGAAGAGAAGAGGGAAAGGGAAAGAAGGTAAAGTAATAAGGTTTGGAAACAATTATATTAATTTTTCACTTCTTTTTTTTCAATTTCAAGCTCAGATTCACAACATTTGATATCATGAAATTGGCATAATTTTACCTATAGTCCAGCTCATTATTCTAGTCCCTGCAGCTTCTCCACAATAGGAGGCTGAGGATCATTACCAGAGGTCTAATATCTGTTCTCTATTAACATTTTTTAGTTTAGTCTGCAATGATTTCTAGCTCAAAAGTGAAGAAAAGAGATTGTAACTATGTACAAATGGACAAGAATTATAATCAAAGTATGACAACATTTCTAAAATCCTGTGTGTTTTCAGAATGTCTGTAAATTCAATGGATTTGATCCCATTTCACAGACACTGAAGGTCATAGTGATCAGCCTTCCACCTCATTCTGCATAAAAACAGATTTGATAGAAAAAGGCACAGAGTATTGTGTGCCTTATATCAAAAAATAAAGTAGTTACAGATACTTTCTCATTTTATGCGTGGTATTTTAAATTCCTGTAAGAAAAGGCACAACAACTTTTTGACTAATGGGCCACTTTTTTGGAAAAGTATGTGGTATGCCCAGAGTTGACCATTACATTAGGTGAAATATCAAAATTGCTAACAGAATTTTATGCCTAATCCCTGCTGTGGGAAGTGAAATTGTGACAGATGGTTGCTGTACTCATTACCCCTTTATTCAAAATGAGTAATGATTCACCATTAAATCCCACTAAAAAAGAATGTATCTATTCATGTAACAAGGTTTATTCAGTGTAACCAAAGAACCTGGTCTTTATTTTGTCAAGAGCTTTACATTTCAAATCCATAAAGTTGAGCTAATAGTACTCATTTACCTTTGCACCCAAGGCTGGGGACGACTTGAATACAAAACATTTTTTCCTGTGGTAAACATAATTGCCTGTCTTTTTTATAGAAACATATTATAGGACATATTAAGTTTGGTGTTAGGCAGTGAAGATCTCTCTTCTAGGCCTGGGTCTAATGTTAATTTGTTATGAAATAAGAGGGAAGTTTCTAAATTTGACCTCAGTGAAAGAAAAAAGTGAACTTCTGTCTTATAGCTAAAAATTTATCTATAAATTCTTATAGCTAGGGAAATTTAGCATAAATTTTTATAGGCTGGGAAGTTCTCATTCAAAATACTATTTGTGACAAAGACGTGAAGAATAAACTTATTTCCATAAAAAAACAGTAGATCACATTGTATCATGGCATTTTCTGCCTTATTGAATTGAAATGTTAATGAAGAAAAAAACATTCTGTTTCTTTTTATATTGAGAAAAAACAACATTTTATAATATGTAAAGCACATTTGGATCTTTCCAATTTTTTACTTTGAGAATTGGCTAAAAACTAATTCACACATAGTTCATACTGTGTTGCCATAATATTTAATACTTCATTATTTTTATCAATTGAAGTATAGTGGGAAAGCAATTACTTTTTCTAGAGGGTTTAATTTTGATTTACAAGCAATAGCTACTTATGATTTTATGTCTTGCCATAAATATTTCAGTGTTTATTCTCAGTGGGTAAATATATAATCTTTTTCTAAACATACAGGTTTGTGGCTATGTTATAAGGGCTGTTAATCACTTGGAACTGGGCTTGGTTAAACAATTGCTGTTAAAAAAGTTTGAGTCAAAAAATTTTCTTTCCAGAAACCAACTTGGAAGCAGACACATCAAATCTTAAATGGTGGAGGAGAGGAGAGGAGAGGAGAGGAGAGGAGAGGAGAGGAGAGGAGAGGAGAGGAGAGGAGAGGAGAGGAGAGGAGAGGAGAGGAGAGGAGAGGAGAGGAGAGGAGAGGAGAGGAGAGGAGAGGAGAGGAGAGGAGAGGAGAGGAGAGGAGAGGAGAGGAGAGGAGAGGAGAGGAGAGGAGAGGAGAGGAGAGGAGAGGAGAGGAGAGGAGAGGAGAGGAGAGGAGAGGAGAGGAGAGGAGAGGAGAGGAGAGGTTTTTAGGGTTAGGTTTATTAGTAAGTACCTGGTTCATTTTTTTTTTTTAGTAGATATTTTCATTTTAAATTTAGTATCTACTTTGAAAACAAGTAGATCAATGAGTCACAGAAATTAAAAAAACAATCCCCTGCCTCCCACAAACTAGAAGAGAAGGTGTCAGTTTGTTTATTCAGAAAAAGTAGTATTTCATGAGCAGATATTTCATCTGAAAGGAACAGGTGGTGCATTTTCAATTTCAGAAACCAGATCAATATTCAATGTGTACAACGGAGTGTATCTTCAGATTTCCTATTTGAAAACATTGTAGGTTGATTCACAAGGGCCCTTGGATGCTGAGTGCTGCAGCATTTAGCTTCCAGGCAGTTTTGCCTAGTGAAGCTCTCAGCTGTGAGCTAGGCAGAAGCAGGTTCTTTGCAGAAAACACAGTCAAACTAAAGAGTCTGGGAACGGGATTTGCAGAAACCAGCACACCACACAAGAAGCTACAGCTGCTGAGGGAGGCAATGCTGGTAGGAAGACCATAGGTTAAGTCCTATTCCTCACAGGATTCTTGATGTTTATCTCCAGCTGTTGTTCATAACCAAGACCTATCTCCTGGAATTAGGTACTGAGGTTTGCTTCCAAGCATTGAGGGTGGTGTAGTCCTTTCTTTCCCAACAAAGAAGTGGCAGAGCTAATATTGCAATATCCCCTTCTTCTCTGCTCCATTTCCCTTCCCACTCTCAGTCTATTCCAGAATTCTTATGGTTAAATTATCTTCCATGATCAATGTAAGCCAGGTTCAAGCCTCTCTTCACAGGGATATGTCCAAGTCCAAGTTAGTTTATATGAGTGTGGCTAGCACATGAAATGAGCAGAGGATGTCTCATTTATAAATCTTGGTGGCATCCCAAGCACCACCAAGCAGTTTGAGGTGGCTTGCTTACCTGTCCACATCACTCACATTTCTGGTGATGCAGAGTCTGCTATTCAGCCCAAGCAGGTAACATGATTTTAATCCCCTACCTTTTTTATCACTCGGAGCTCAGTTAATTCCAGTTTTCTTTCACCTAAAGCTAAATGCAGACATGAATATTTATGGGTATATTTATGGATATTTGGCTAATGTGGTAATTTGGTCATGTTTTAATGCAATAAGTCCCCAGTCAGTCACTTGCTAATGAAAACAGTGTTTATTCTTGCCTTCATGTTGTGGATTAGAGGAGGGTGGTTGGCTTACCACACTCAGTGGTCAAGTGCCATATCAATAAAATCCCAACTCTTTCATATATATATATATATATATATATATATATATATATATATATATATATATATACACACCTTTAATAATACCAAGTAATCATGTAATTGAGGCATTTTGGTTGAGAGTTCAACATTGTTAATTTTCAACAACTGAGACAACTGTACTTGCATCCTCTGTTGAGGTGGACACATCTACTTAATGTAAATAGAACACCTGCAGCTTTCAATTACTTCTGAACATTTTAACACTGAAAGAAATAAACACTTACCTTCTAAAATTTCTCCTTTTTAAATGTCTTTTTTCCTTCAGGCTTGTCATGTTATGGTAGTTGTGTTGAATGATGATTTATTGATCAACACTTAGGTCCAGCAATGCCTTGGGCGCATGGTTACCTTGGAACACTCTTAGGAGTTCAGCTGGAGTCTGCAAGACTGCTTGCAGTCAGTAGAGTGACTGCAAAATTGGTGTCCTTGGTGTCATTTGCAAATCCTTCTCTTCTTTCTGCTTTGGTCCTAATTTTTCCTCCTATAACTTCACCAATAATCTTCATGAGAAACTGGTCCCATTTCACCAGTATTATGTAAAGCAGTCATAGAACTGGAGAACTGAAGAACTTAGCCCAACACATACTCTTTCATCAAGCAAGTGAGCTTCTAAAAAAGTTAGTTTGAGTATCAGATTATTCGGCAGGTCATCTGAATCAGGATTTGGGAACAAAATATTAAGACGCTGCTTTTGAAAAAAAAAATAGATTAGTCTAACTAGCTTGGGTCATGTAAACATTTTCCTGTATCTATGAGGATACAGGAAAATGTGCAAAAAGGCCCTACACTTCTAACACACTTAAGACCTTACATTTAATATACTTAAGACTAGTCCAACCTCTCACAGGAAAGGGAGCATAGAGGAGATTATCTAGAGATCATCTCCTGTGATGATCAGTGAATCCTATTGCAGTGTTCATTTTTGTTATTTGAAATATCTATTTACAGACATTTCCCCCTACACAAACATCTCAGTCATGACTCAAATCTGGGAAACTCTAACAGTAAATTTTCCCACCAATATTTAATTTTTGCATTGGGTTTTTTTCCATGTTTTATAAGTAACCTGGTTCTATATGCAGTGGGAGACAATACTCTTCAAGCACATTAGGCCTCAATCCCTTTCCTGATAGTTGTTATTCCAATAGACAGTCTTTGAGATCCACACATTAGTTTTGTTGATTTTTTTCCTGATGTCTATGGGAGGTAAACAGTGTAACAAAGTGGCAGATTCATGATGCTAGTGCTGAAAAGTTCAAGTTAGGTGTTGAACACTTGCTACCTCTACTACCTTCCTCTTTCACTCCTATATTTTCAGCAATGTCATGCTGCTTGGTATAGATCTCTCTCTTCTAACACACTCTATAATCATTTCTTTTTTATCCAACAGGTGTCTAACATAAAACATACACTCTCAAAGGAAAAGCTAACAAATTCCAGGACTTCCTGCTTCCAGCCAGACGTCCTAACTGCCAGGGTATGAAATTTCTTCCTGCCATTCAACTTAACTTTCTGGAAGACAATGTCCCAGGATCAATGGTAGTGGATGACTGTGCTCTGCAGACATATGGGATGAAAGTCTGGGCACACTGCTGGCATACAGAGGAATTATAGTTAGACCAGGAGATCATTTCAATCCTAGTCTAAAGGATAAAGCAGTGATTCTTTTTTCCCCCTGGGACCATGCTTGCACTTTGGTGACTCACTTTTTTGAATGTGCTCAGATCAACATAGGACCATTACATCCAAATACCATCCATGTGGTCAGTGATACAAGGCAGCTTCCATGTTTGCAGGACCACAGCAGGCCCTATCACTCTCCTAGTCCCTGGAGCTGTCTCCTCATCAAGCTTGTGATTGATCCAGCAGACCTTGGATTCCCAAAAGTGTTATCCCTGCTGGGGCCAGGTTCTGAGGACATGCCCTTCCTTCACTATATGGCTTCCCTACCTAAGATATTCAGCTGGCCCATCAAGCTCTTTGCTTGAGGCTTCCTCTCTTCTGGCTTTCTCTTGAACAACTTTCAGCAGCCAAGGTGAAGAAGCAAAAAGGGTTTCTGCCAAGCCATGCAGCAGCAGCCCCTTTCTTGCAGGACAGCTCAATGATTGGTGATGAAATAGGCTCCTTCTGCTCCCTAAAACCTTTCAGCTCCACATCTCATGACTCTGAGATGAGCACTGCCCCCACAGGTCTCTGTGCTGTGTGACAGGGGGAGCAAAGAGACAAAATAGAGGGAAGGAAAATGGACTGATGGAGTCAGTGATGTAGCCCATTAGTCGTAGGGTCATAACTGGGGAAGAGGAGAGAGCTTCCACTCCTTGCTCCAGAGTTTATACATGCCATTTATGTAAGGTAGATGTAGATTAGACAGCTGATTCAGTTGCTGCAGCACAAATTAGAACCCAGTACTCACTTTTATACATGAATGCCACATCATTCCTTTTCAGAGTCATATGTCTCCTGGCTCACTTAAGTCCAGAAAAAGTCAAAGAATTGACTTGGTGGGAAGGGACCTTCAAAGCTCATCTAGCTCCACCTTTCAGAGGAAAGGGAACATAGAGGAGATTATCTAGCACCCTAACCAGCTGCATCTTGAAAACCTCCAACCATGGGGACTCAACCAAACCCCTCTGCTGAAGGCAAGTCACTTCAACAGGAACCACCTAACAATACAGAGCTGATAGGATGAATGGGAGAACTAAATTCATGGAAGAGGAAGAAGGGCAAGTGAGGGCTCCCTTGAGCTTCTGGATGCAAGCAGTATCTCCCCTACCAGTCATACTCCCAAAAGAAAGGAGTTACCCAGCTTGAAGGACAGCATCTGTTTTATTTTCTTGTTCTCAGTTTTTAAATTTTGTTTATTTATAAGAGCAGAGTCCCACTTGCCCTCACACTAGAGCATTTTTCAGGGGAAGAAGGTCTCATGCAGTGGGATGTGGCAGAGAGAAGAGGAGTAGGACTGACACAGGAGCCAGCACAGCAGGGGCTGGTGAAGGAAGCAGGATGCCAGCTGGGCATGTCCCAGGGACAGCCTTTTCTAGGGTCTGGAAGGGCCTGCTTGAAATTTTCTGCCCTTTAGAAAGCCACAAAATTAACTGAAACAAAGACTGGAGGCAGAGATTGCTGCTGCAAAGACACACTGGAAATTCTTCCTCATCCTCGTATTTCTGTTCAGCTGTAACAAAGGAGTAGAGAGGAGTCTCCCTACAGCTGGTGGGATTTCCCTCCTTGTGTAAAAAAACTATAATGCTTTGAATCAGTGAAGCTCTCTAACTATTCCTGGCAATATTCTAATACTTAGTAGAATTAGAATTATCTATTACATAGATTTCTGGCAAGTACCTGAGTATGTAGATCTTAACAGGATTTGGGATCATTAGACTTTGCATTGGGAAGAAGCATGGAACTCATCTTCATTTGTGATGATTTGAGAAGAAAGATATATTAATTTTCTGCTGTGTTTCTTTTCCCATTTCTGTGCTGGTGATTTACATGATGGATTTATTAATCTAAAAATGCATTTAAAACCAGCTTATATTAAAGTAAATCATACAACATTTCTGAGAGTGTGTTTAGTTTCAGATCTGTGATTTTTTTTATCTTTTGAAACTCATTCACATTTATTGGCCCACACTTTCAAGTCCATTTCTGACTGATGCAACTACAAATTTCCAAAAGCAAGATAACCATCAATTGATTCTGACAGTTCATTTCCTGATTCAATCCTGACTGTAATCATACTGATTTGATGCATCACTTGTTGGCAGGAACATGATTCAGTGTTCAATCACAATGCAGTGTTTTGATGAAAAGTTCTCCACACATATATAAAATATAATTGTAGTACAATGTATTTAACTGCCCATTGCTGTTGCAAGCATATGTTGTCCTAGGATTTCTCCCAGGAACACTACCCAGACATACTGAATGATAATAACTGCCACTAAATCAGGGCACAGTTAACCACACTGTCACTTGATGTGGATTAATTTAACTAGTGCTAATGCATGTAAAAAATAATTAACCAGAAGTTCAATAGGTAGAAAACTTATGTTTTAGCCTTCACAACAGATCAGTTAAATAAAGATAAATTCTGTAAAGTTCACTCGTTTTTCAATAGATCTCAGTGAAGAGTAAAGGATTTCTGAGGTTCACTTTACAAGAGCCCATGAGCATCAGTCAGAAATTTTTTGTTCACTTTGGGGATGAAAACATTCATGAGGTTTTGTAACAAAGTTTACCTGCATAGACAAATTCCTTGTCTTTTATTTTCACTATCTGTGAATATTTATTTGCAAGGCACTTTATGAGAACAAGTAAAAAGTAGTGTTTGGGGATGTTGGTTACAAAGATGCAGAGTAGCTGAGAGTGTGAAAATAGGAAATACTATTTACACAGTTCTGTTTCTGAAAAATATTCTGTACAATAACAATATTTTCAGCAATGCAGCGTCAAAGTTTACACAGCCCATGCTGAACATTTTGATATTCTCTGGTTTTGAGGATCTTAAATTACAGTAACATTTTCTCCAGCATAAAGAGCAAACAGACTAGATATATGTATGAAGCGAGCTTATGTCTCCTCAGTGTTGATATTGCACGTAGAAATTTTTGCAATGTTGATATTGCATGTAGAAATCTTTGCCAATTAATCTCTTCTTTGGCAGTCTATTGGGCTGCATTTTCAGCTGGAGCATGCTACCCACTTTGCTTCAGAGTAAGATCAAGCCCTGCATATTTTATTTAGGAAAAAAAAATATGAAGAGAATTATGTTAATAAATGTTGAAGAGACTAGGGGAAGATGTATCAGGGGTTGAAAAAGCAGAGCTAATGAGGTTTGACAGGTTAACTTTCCTGGAATTTGCCTAGGGTATCCCCTCAAGAAGTAGATGATTTCAAAATCAACATCCTTGAATGAGCTTTTGCATAAGCTTTACCTTTCTCCTCCTAAGTGTTACAGGGGGAAAAAGTTAAGTGTCTGTAAAAGCAAATAAAGAGAAATTTTAAGGGAAGATAAAGAGATCCAACAGCACAATCCCAGGGGAGATGAGAAAGGAGAGCACAAATGAATCTTTCTGTAGGCAAATGGAAGAGAAATTTAGTCTGGTTTAACTAGCAGTGGGTATAGCTGGTACTCAGAAGAATAGCATGGTGCCAGCTTGTCTATAGCTATCAGTACATATATATTGCAGTCAGTATGAATGTGACAGCCAGGGAGTGCCCTGTGGTAGAAAGAAACCTAAGCCAGCTGCAAACTTGTTAGCTTGGTAGCAGCAGGCATCTATTGTGACAGAACAGTCATGGATAGAGTCTGCAAAACCAACATTGCAGGAAGAGAAAATTACCCTGAAATCTAAAATAACCATAGAAATTAAAGCTTAATAGAAATTTAAATGGAAATTGTGCCTGCCATTAAGGAGAACTGAACAATTCAAGGTAGCTGTTGGTCTCAAGATTCTGTGGACCCTAATAGCCTAGAAATGTTTTGGTGCTGGCCACCAGCTGTCTGCAGATGGATCTGGCTGAGAACTCCTGCATGAGAAATACATGAAGATATTTGCAGAGATATTGGGCTGGCAAAAGTTGAACAGCTTTCACATCTACTTGTTCTGCTTTGTAACACTGCATTATCAGTTAACTTGCAGTAGGCAAGTTAACCAGCTGTGTCCCATCTCTCAATCATTTGCATCCATTGTAGGAAGTGAGTTAATATGCAGCATACTGTTAAAATAATTCATCAACCTGAAATCAAAAGCTCAACACAGTCTCAGAAATAATAAGATATACTTCAGTTTAATACAAATTGCACTTAGCTGCATTGAAAACTTCATAATCACCTAATTTAAAGCACAGCAACACAGGGGGAAAATCCTTCTAGACAGCTATTTAGACTGGTTTTCTTTGACATTAGCAGAGATGGAAACTGATGGAATGGATCTAAATGCCTCCTTCCAAGCCACTGACTCTAATGAACATCCCAAATCCACTTCCAACTAAGCACCTACTGTTATAATATTGAATTACATTTCAGTCATTTTTTTATAAAAGATGAGAAATTTAATTGAGGCATTTTATCACTACAGTACACTATCTTATCAAAAGAAGTTATTAAAGCCATAGTGCAGTCTGCTCCAGTAGAAAATTTTGAAAAATTAGAAATTTTGGAGCTTCTGAAGTCTGGAGAGCCCTTGAGAGCAAGTCCTCCTCCAGCACAGTATCTGCTGCTCCTAAGACCAGCCTGGGATTGCTGCTTGGGAATTCTGCTGTAGCATTAGGTTTGCAAATATAAGGAGTGTTAGCAAAAGGGAAGTTTAAATGCTTTCCAAGCTGCTTTTGTGTATGAGATATGATTTAAAATCTTTGTCACAAGTTCAGTTTAAGGGTGGCAGCATCATTCTGAATCTACCCAGTTTTTTTTTAAAAAGGATTAAGCAGTAATTTTCAAGTTCTACATTTGCCCACCCAGCTTGCTGGCAACATCAGATCATTTTTTTTAAATCCTGTCACAACATTTATAGAATGTTTTTTTCCCCCTTTGCTTCAGGAAACAGTCACAGAAGTAACAATTAAAGTGCATTGATTGATAAAAGCTGTTTTGTGGCAAGTCAATTACAGGCCCAAACAAGTATATCTATTCCAGTCACCTTCACATCAGCACTCAGGCTAAATCAGCCAGGCAGTCACTTCCAGGGGTATACACTGTGTGCAAACTGTTATCTGACTGGCAAAGACTGCTGTGCTGTGAACCCTGAAGCCCCTTTAAAAATGAGCCCTTAAAAAATCCCCACACCTGTGTTCAGGGCCTGCAGTAAGACTAAAGCACAAATTAAATGCTCCTTCAAATAGAATGGCTTTTCAGCAAGCTGTATTGGTAGATCCTTTAGGGTCTGAGAAGACACAATGCTAACAGCCCTTCCATTGGTCTTGATGAGAAATAAGGGAGGAAGGCATTATTTGACAACAAGCAGTCACTCTGTCCTGAAGAGAAACGGAATGGCAGAGGAAGAAATGGAAGGGGAAGGCTTTCCTGGCTGTCCAGCTTCTGTACAGCTGCTGCAAACCAAATTGTGCTGAAATACTTTATGTTGTTTGGAGTTTTCTTGCAAGTTGGAAGGCTGCATTTGAGGGTCTGTGCAGCTTCTATTTTGTTTTGGGGTTCTGCTCTGCAGAACAACTTGCAGTCAATTTATCAAGCACATGATGCAACATAAAGGCTGGGATATTCTAGTTAATCTGCCACATAATTAGTGTCTTACTAACTATTACATGGTGGTTTTCTATCCCAAGCATCACTTACAGGCATATGAAGGATATTTTGGTCCCAAATCTATAAGACTGTCAGTAGCTGGGGTGGAACAAGCCAGAACTTGGGCTGTTACACTGACTGTGTAACACAGGCTGGTGCTTTTATGTATGTATTGCAATGACAGGGGGAAAAGGCTTATCTGGGATATTTTCCTACACCAGGAAGATGTAACTGTATATATATGTATAGCTGAGAACACACATGTATTTCCCACAAATATATGTATTAGCAACATTATGTGTAAAGATAAAAATATGTCTCTAGCAGTCACATAAAACTTTATTGCCTATGTTCTGAAACACTTGTCTGTGTGGGAGAAAATATTTTTTAACTCTTTTAGTCCAGTGACTGTGTGTCATTTGAAATTTTAAAAAAGACAAAACATTATCTTTCTTAGGAATATATCTATGAAAAGTATCCAAATAAAGATTTGTACAAAAAGTAATTCTAGGAAGCCTAAAAGGTCTGGTTTGAATGATGGAATATTCCTATGAAAGCTATTATTTTTACAATTTTTTTCTGACATAGTTTTGTAAAGTCCTAGGGAGTGATCTGAATCGTTGTGCTGAAAATATTACTAAAAGTGCATTAGAAAATCTACAGCCTATTTTTTCTTTACCTTCTAGGAATCAATACTAAAACATAAAATGGACTTTTTTGTCTTAAAAAAATTAAAACTTCAATTGCTGTACATAAACAGAATTCTTAAATTAAAAAAGTCAAATGAGCTACGTTTAACTCTTTGTTTATGCCTCTTTCAGAAAATGAAGATTGTTGAATCAGGAGCATCCTTTAGCCACCATCTCTAAGGTAGCTGCTCTTTAAAAAAAAGAAAAAAAAATTAGTCTTTTTAGCCATAATGCATTTCTATTCTCCGCTGGCATCCGTCTAACAGACAAAACTGGTCCTTCAGCAGTCCCGCAGTTTAACACAGATACGTGTCTTGCCAGCTCCTCTTTCTGCATCGGGCTGGGAGCAGTGAAATGATCATCCCCATTTCTCAAAGCAAGAGCTCCACCATTTGTTGGCCGGCAGCAGTGCATCCTTCCACGCGCTCCCAAGGGCGAGACAAGGAGAGGGAGGCCGAGGTTTGCCGAGCAGGGTGACATTTCAGAAGAGACATTTCAGATGCACATCCTCGTTTGCTAGCCTTGCCTTTGCAATAAACAGAGAGCTGTAGAATTCCTGCTCCCAAGACGCCCTCGCTGCAGGACAGAGCCTCATTTTTCACAGTGCTGAGGAATGGCGGTGGAAAAGTCGGAAGAGGAGAAGGGCACTGAGATTTGTGCATGGCTAAGCAGCACATGGTTCAAGAAAGATTCAACACAGCTCTTGCCTGGCACCAAGTGAGTGGAACCATGCTCTCAGACAGGGAGAGGCTGCTGGCACCGCCATGCCTGAGGTACCATGGGGGATACATAGACCAGTGCCAATGGGAATTTCCCAAATTTATGGCACTTTGACGTTTCCTGTTTTCAGCTAGGGTAGATTTGTTTTCTTCTCAGTAGCTGTTACAGTGCTATTTTGGGGATTTGGAATGAGAATGGTGTTGATAACACACTGGTGTTTTGGTTTTTTGCTAAGTCATGTTTGTCCTAAGTCAAGGACTTTTTTCTTTGTCTCATGCCAGTGAGGAGGTAAATAAATAAAATTTTAAAAAGTAACCCTAACTGTGAGGGAGCATAGCTGGGACAGATGGCCTGAACTCACCCAATTTACTTTATTTTCAATTATGAAACTGTTCTTATCTTAATATACAAGTTGTACTTCAATTTTCCTCCCCATGCCACCGGGGTGGGCAGAGGGGGAAGAAAGGGTGGGTTAAGCAAGTGGCTGTGTGGTGTTTTGTCTCCAGTTGGGTTTAAAACCATGACAGTTCTTTTTGGCATCCAGTGTGGGGCCTGAAGGGTTGAGATAAGGATCCAACCAGAGTGTGTTAAAAGAAAATTGTTATAAACATTCACTCCATGGGTTTAACAGCTGCTACTTACAATTTGGACTTATTTGCTTTCGTACTCAGCATTTTTTCTGTATTATTCCAGTTATACCTTATTTGCATTAAGTGTTCTCTGTGATGTATTTTGTAGGATGGGCTTATGATATGACAGTGTCTCTGTTTGGGACACCAGTCTGGGTTATGTATTCAGTAGTGCAGGCACCTTTGTGCGTTGGGAGTCATCTACTCAAAACAATTAATAATCACACCTTTGGTTTTTTCTCCTCAGAGGAACAACCCACAGGGGAGAAAACTTCCTATTTTTTTCTCTTCTCCTTTTTTACTTCCTTGTTCTCCAGGCTGATTACTGTAGTCAAGAAGTTTAAAGATTTTCAATATCTTTTGGCTACCCTTGAAACCAAACATGTTGTTCTTGAAACCAGAACAAGTGTCTATACATAAAAAAAATTAAAAGCCAGCAGATGTTTCTGATTTTTTTTTATAAGTCCATTCAGACTTGAATAAAATGTCCAGATTGCAGAAACTGAAATCTATGAGGTTTTAAGTAGAAATTAGCACAAATATGGTGTTGCACTGTTTCCAAGGATAAGTCAACTCAGGATAAGATCATAGAATGGCTTGAGTTGGGAGGAACCTCAAAGATCATCTAGTTCCAGCCCTCCTGCCATGAGCTTGGACACCTTTCACTAGACCAAGTTTGATCCAAGGCCCACACACCCTGGCCTTGAATGTTTTCAGGGTAGGGGCATCCACAATTCCTCTGGACAACCTGGTCCACTGGCTTACCACCCACACAGAAAACAGAATCATATAATACAAAAAGAGTCTCCCTGGGGTAGTAAATGTGACTGAAAAATAACATGGTTAGGCTTTGAGCAGTTTTCCAAAGTTCTGACAGTGTTATAATTACCAAACTACAGATTTTGTAAATGAAATGGTTGCTTTTGAGACATAAGGAAGAAATTAATTCCAGAATAGAGGACCCAAAGTGCACTTTATGCCTTTCCACAATGCTTCCAGGCCTTGTGCATCTGTATTTCAGGACCCTGCTTTTATAACTTTTCATTTTCATGGAAGAGCAGGAGTTGCTGCAGTGATCTCCTCAGGCAGCTCCAGTGCCAGGCACCATCACTGCAGTCACTCAGAAATCCAGAAATGTGACCAACTAACAAAACTGTGATGTTTACCAGGCCTGAGCCACACAGCAGGAGTCACAGGTTTTCATTCCCTCAGTAGCTTTTCCTGTTGTACACAAAACATACTCCTATCCATCTTATACACTGCAGCTGTGCATACAGCTCTATGCATATTACTGTGTAAGGATGGATACCATAATCTACCTCTAGATCATGCCTTACCTCAGGTATTGCATGTTATATGCAGCAGGGGATGTTATACGAGTCAATCTTCAAATAAAGATCACGAGCACCTTGAGCCATCTTTATTTATAAAGCCCTAGATTTATTTACAGGGGTAAGGGGCTGCCTGAGCCTGGCAGCACTGGTGGCTGCTGCCCCCAGGCTCCAGCTGCCTGTGGTGTGACTGAGATCATAGTGCCAAAGGAATCCCCACTCTGGCCAGGATTGTGTCCTTTTCCAGGTGACAGACTCCCTTGAGACATGAATAAATATTTAATGTATTCATTCTTCTTATGACATAATTGAAAGCATATCTGAAGCCCCATGAATGAGAGATTCAAAAATAGTATTTTCAAATTCAAAATAAAGCCCAAAAAACTGTGCTGCTTTTGGAAATCTGCCGCTCCTCCAGTGAGAAGCTGAAGAAACTCCAAAGAATTGCACAAGATTTTCAAAGAAAATTAATGAGAAAACTCCTACTGAACTGTCTGCTCCATAATTTAAAAAATGAGAAATGCTTTCTTTGGGCATTGAGTTATGAAACAAAATTATAATATCCATATAATCACAAAAGATTGTAACACATTACTAATTCAGAAACTTTAATTTTAATAAAAATACTCCACAAAGGAGATGAGTGTGATTAGTTTAAGAGTGCTTACAGGTTTCTAAATTTTTTAAATAATAGTAATTCCTGTGATAAGAATGGAAAAAACTCTTCACATTTTAAAGGGCATGCCAAGACTTCCTGGAATCCTGGAAAGGTTTCTAGATGCCAACAGCTTTTGAATCTCTGTGTGGACACCTAAATTATTTTACCATTCTGGTGCAGGAAATATATAGCAATATCATCTTAGACTTCTCATTTGGACCTTCAAGCATAGTATTCTGCATTTTTTATCCATGGGGAGGATTCAGAATTGTTCTCACAAGACTGGCAGGTCACTTAAACTTGCATAATATAGTATCAGAACAATGCATTTATTACCATAACTTACTAATAAATAAATCAGAATATTTCTGGAGTCAAATTTTGTTATGCTTTTTTTCCTCTTGGGAGAAGAAGAAGGGTGGAATGTCACACTGTGTGACAAATGAAAATGACCTGAGCCCTTGTGCTTTTATGATCTGTCAATATCTTTCTGGTAATAAGATGCCCATAACTGAACACAGCATTGCAAGAGCGTGTTTTGCATCCTAAAACCACATAAAGAAAGATTATTAGCTTCCTGCTCCAATCCAGGATGATAGGGTGCCTGGTGGATGCAACCCAAAACCACACTGACCTTTCTTTCACAGGCACAACATATTGGAAGCTCATGTCTAATTTGTTACTTAATATCCCTTGGGATTTTTAAAATTGGACTGTAAAAGGTACAAGGAAAACTATGAGTCTCACTTCAGCAAATGGATGGAATTTTTATTTCAGAAAATAGTTTCCATTCTGGTTTCTCTTATCTTTTATTGTTGTTTCAAAGCAACAATTTTACAAATATAAATCCACACTGAATAATTATTCTATTCCAGTGGATTACTTTATATGACCCAAATCCTGATTGCTTTGGTAATATGAGGGGAGCCTTAGAATCAAAGTTACAAGTCCAGTGCATGGAGTTACCAGGAGTGTGCTGAAGACTCGCAATAAATACGGAGGTAAGATGTAAGCAATGAGTAAATAATATTTCATTAATCACAATTTCTATTAAGTATGTAGGTTTTTTAATCACAAATTAATTAAGGAGACAAGTAAGATAATTAGACTGTAATTTTTATAAATTTAACCAGCTGAAAGCTTTTATTCAAATGAGTGTTCATCTCTATTAACTCCTCTTTCTGAACTCTGAGTGTTCAAGGACACAAGACGCTCCCCTTGTTTAATGTTAGGGGAGCCTGGTGCCCTAACTTTGTGTTCCTGAAGGCAGTGTGTAATGCAGCTGGAATGCTAATGGGTGACATGTTGCAGGAAAAAGGAAGCAGGTTATCATATTTGGGACATCGACAACTCAAAGTGTTGGGTGATATTAAGCAACAATTGTCACTTGACTAACATGATAGCATTAGAAAAGCCAAGTCCTGACCTGTAACTAAGATATGTCATGCTCAGAAAGTGGATTAGGTTCAAAATGAAATGTACTGAATACAAAAAGAAAACCTCCCAAACAACAAGATTCAGGGTAGGCATTATAAATGTGGAATGATGAACCAATCTTATCTCTGCAGTTACAAACACAGCTCTGCAATGGTCAGTCCATCTCCCTTCTTATTGGTGTCATTGTCCATACCTTCCTCTCAGGAAACAGAAAATAAAAGACACAATTCCACAAAGTACATAAAACTGGCAAGTGTTGGTTTCAGGCATTTGTGTATAGACAAATAGGAGAGCAGAAGCAGAGGCAAGCCCCTGTGAGCAGCACCCCGCACGGCAGGAGTGCACTGGGACACAGGCAGGGCAGCACAGAGCAGCTGGGAGAGCTCAGTGCCCATGAGCTCAGAGCTGCCACCTCCCCCGGGGCAGCAATTCCCCACTGAAGGGACTAAAAAAGCTGAGGGAAGAAAACAGCTGCAGGGACCCATTTGCATCTTGTTGTACCTGAGGATTTAGAGCTCTGTGACCATCCTCTGAAGATATCACCAAGGTACAAGAGTCTCCTAGACACATCTGAGATTGCAATTGGCTTTTTAATATTGATCATCCATAAAGAAACTGACAAGCATTAGAAAATAAAAGAATATTTATTTTAACAGAACAAAATTCCAGTTTGGGGTTTTCTAGTATGATTTTTTCTTTTTTATTTTTGGTGAGATAATTCATTGTGCTGCAGAGTCAGAGTAGTGTCGCTCTGTGTGTGTGTGTGTGTGTGTGTGTGTATGTGTGTGTTCCCTTTTACTTGGTTTTAGTTTACTCTTCTAACTACATTATAAATATAAAAAAAGGAGCAGGACACAGATAATATGAGCAAAGCTCTATCAGGAACCTGTGCTTTCAAGGTCTGTGCTAGTCTCACATTGCCTTAAGCTTTCATGTTTGAACAGCTAGGAACAAGAGTATTTGATCACACACTTCAGAAGAGCATTTTGAGGCTAAATCCATTGCATTCCCTAATAGTTTGAGAAGTCTGAAAATATACATACAGAAGTTATAATTGCTCTAGGCTAATTTACTTTATATGTATAATATGGATACAACAGTTCCTTTTTCATGAGACAGTAGTCCAGATTTTTAGTCGTTCTACAACAAAAGGTTTTTACTTCATCATGGAACATGCACACACCTTTTATGCTACCTATGCTTTGATCCAGACTTCAACCACACTAGCACCTACTTCACATGTCTGTCTCACAGAGCTGAAATGCACAGCAGCAATGACTACTTTGTGCAATGACTAATTATCATTAGACCTCAGCAGTCATTAATGGGAAAATAGTCAAACATATACTGTTTTCCCAGTAAAGTGAAAGAAGAATCACTGCTAAGTCTGATACTAATTAACATAGTCATATGCTTAAAAAAGAAAATCAACAATGACAACACTGTGGTGACAGCTTGGCAGTGTGATAGGTGATACTGAGGACCAGCCAGTTGCACAGTAATACAGATTGCTTGGCAGGATCATAAAACTCAGCACTGGCAAGTTTTTCAAATTGCCTCCTAGCATGCTCCCCACTCCCAAACCAAAATTAGGGATGCCTGTGTCAAATTCATAGAATTTTGCATAGTCTGAATTTAAATACCTTCCAAGAGGGAAATTTACTGGCACACTGGGAGAATCTCTTCCACACTTTTCTCTTCCATCCTTAGAGCACAGAAGCTTCTTCTGGTGTCTCAGCAGAGTCTACTGATGGACAATTGGAATGCTGATTCCTCTGCAGTGCTCCATGTGTCTGCTATCTATCTTCCATGTAGGCACTTTTATTTAATAGCTGCTGGCCAAGTTTAATGCTGCATTCTTTATTCAGGCTACCCCTCTTTGTTAAAATTTCCTTCACTGAGGACTTTTTCCAGACCTATGATCATTTCCAGTTTCTTTCTTCAGTTTTTCATTGCTCTTATGATTTCAAACTGTGCCTGCCTTCATAGTCCTCTCCGCCTTGCCCCTTCTCCAATGCCCACAGATATATTCTTTATCCCATACTCTAGGTCACTTGTAAAAATACTGAGCAGCTGTAGACACAAAGTGGACCCTATCTGTTTTGACAGTGCTATCAGTTGTAAAAAATCTTTGAGCATACTTTTCTGAAGAATTTCCAAACTGCAGTTTGTCCAGAATGTGCTTCCCTTTCTCAGCTGTCATTGCACGACATGAGGTAGCAACCAACGCCACCAACTGCTACTCATCTGTGCAAGAGATTTCTCATCTTGCTGAAGAAATTCAGCAAATTGCCACAAATTCTTTCTGAGAAATCTACACTGTTTGTAACTCATTTTATTGCTTTATTGGGGGTTCACAGGAATTGGCACCAATGGGTTTTTTTCTGTAATTCATATACAATGAATTGTATATGAATTACAGGGTGGGGCTGTGGGGAGCTGGAGTCTGGCCTGGGCCTTGAGCAGGCTGGGAGAGCTGCAGGGGGCTGAGCAGGGACAGCCAGGGCTGGCTGTACTCTCATGTCCCTGACAGTTCCCTTACTTTGTTTGACATCAGGGAAAATCTTATCATTTGGCCACATCGGTCCCTTCTCCAAGGTAAGCAACAGGACAAGACAAAAGGAATTCAAATTACATCAGGGGAGGTTTAGATTGCATATTAGGAAAATTTCTTCACTGAAAGACTTGTCAAGCACTGAAGCAGACTGCCCAGGGAAGTGGTTAAATCACCATGTCTGGAAGTGCTCAAAAAGCATTTGAATTAGGCACATTTTAAGTGAATTCATAATGCAGCAAGTCACTCCAGAGCAGCTAAGTATGGTAGTGAGTAATTGTTTCTTTGGTAACTGCAGCAAACAGCCTTATGCCTAATAAAATCTAAGAGAACAGAAAAAGTCCCAGTGCTCAGTTACAGCAAGAGATTAGCCCTCACTCCAGAGGCACCACATCCTGCCCAGCCTCCCAGATCCAGCCCTGCTCCCCAGCTCGGTCATGCTGGGCTCTGTCATTTGGTCATGATTTATTTACCCAGAGTGTTAAGTTGTCCTGGCATTTCCACAAGAACTTGTAATGGATATGTAGCTGGCAGAGGGCATGTGTACACAGCACAGCACAGAGCATTGTCAGAGATACCCATCTGCCTGGGAGGGAGCCAGCACACCTATGTGGAACAGCAGAGCTCTCTGCAAAAATACAAACCTGAATTCCCTGGCCACATTCAAGCACAGAAGCGAATTAGCTCAGCTCAGCACTGCACACGCACAGCTCACATCTCCCAGCCAAGCAGGATCAGGGCCAGCAAAGAGATCTGTGTGTTGATCTCTGCTGTGCAAGGCTGGCATTCCCCACAGAGGTGGCTGTGCTGCCTTCTCCTCCTGGTGGCAAAACCAGGTCTTCCCTCAGCATCTTCTGTACAGCAAATGCAGGAATACCATCTGCTTTTTCCTCCCCTTGTTCTTACTGAGCACTGGCTACAACCAAGATGACCTTTGTCAGAAAATACTTATCATACTATTTATGTCTTGAATTGTTGACATACCTTGTCAAACAATGGATTTAGGTCCTGCCTAGCTGATGTATGAAGTCCAAACCTGATTTATAAGTCACGCCTCTTTGCTAGTGCATTCATTTAAGGGTCACTGAGCTGATTTATGGCTTGAGATTTTGAATGATAAATCACAACTGCATTCTGTATTTCCTGAAACTGATTTTTAATCCAGCACTTTTCACTTCCATTATAATCTTTGCTCTGCTAATTTGACTGTACAAATAGTGAAAAGGTGCCCTGATTAACAAGATAGAGCTCCAGGGAATACTTTGCAATGCTCAGGCACCTTTAGCACCTCCAGGCTCATCAGGCCAGGGAAAACTATTCTAGTCCCTGTATAACCACACCACACACAATCCCATGCACCATTCTGCAGCCTAACTCAAACCAACACCTTTGAGGCTGGTGTGGTCTGAACCATAGTTTTTATAGGTCTCTGACTGTGTCTGACAATCCAAACAGCCAGCATCCATTCATAAGGGTTCAATACACCTACTCTCAGATTTGGGATTATACAACAAAAAGGCTGCGAAACCAGGAGAGCATGGGCTGACAGGGTAGGTTGGGCTGAGTGCTGAGAGACAGTCCAGCAAAGCAGGTCTCACAGGGTCACAGGGGAAGGCTAGCAAGCCCAGCTGGGCACAGGGAAAGAGTATTAACAGAATCCCAAAAAGATGGCAAGGTGCTAAAAGCAGGAGTTTTCCACAAGAAGGGGGTCAGACTACTAATACTGCCTATACAGCACACTTCGAACATTAGAAGTGTGAATTACCATCTGCATATTTTGGCTGGTCCTTCTGTTTATGAGCATCTCATGCTCGTAACAGAGATGGAATAGGTAGTAAAGTTAAAGAGAAAATACAAAAAGGAGCGCTTGCTGCCAACTCAGGTGCAGTTAACTTCCCTAAATTTTCTATTTAAAACAGATGTAGAGTTCAGCATGTTACTGGAGGAGACAATCTCCCTTCGTTTTTGATAGTACAGTATCTCTTGGGAATTAGGATAGGAAACCCAGACATGTATTTGTATATGATTATTTGTATATTATTGCTATATATATTTACAGAGATTTATTCTGCTGTTGTACCATGAGTCTCTATACTGGTCAGGCATGTTCATTCAGGAAAAATATCTTGTGTCACTAATTTGTGGCTTTGTCGACTATAATTCAGAAAAATATGGCAGATTTTAACACCTGCAGATTACAAAATCCTGTTCAACTACAACTCATGTTCATAGAAAAGGAAACCTTTTCTATGGTTTCTAAGGTTTCCTTAGAAAAGGAAACCTCTCACTGGTTCCAGTAACAACTGGGCGTTTCTTCATACAAAGCAATAAAAATGTAAACACAGATGAGAACTGCCAAAGTCCTACAGGTAGGTGCCTACGCCCTGTTCCCTTTGCTCCCTCTGTACTTGGCACATCAGATGGCCCACAGCTATCCTCTTACAGGAGGTGTTGTGACCCAATCCTGGGGATTGAGCCAGCACAGTAAGCCAAGTCACAAAAAAGTCTTTAAAGAAGAATATATATTCATCTCTTTCTTTGGATCGTGTGACTAAACCAGATGTAGGGGTATTGACCAAAAAATAAGAAGAGTCAAAGGCTTCTGTTCCAAAAAGTAAAATGATTGCCAAAATAACATTATTGTCACCACTTACATTGTGACTGACATTTCCATTCCTGCTAGGCATTTCTGTGAATGCTTAATTCATGTGTTGAGTGTTGCAAGTTCGGAAATAAGACAGGTTGCATGTGACATGCAATAGCATTCTATATGTCTCTGTGATGCCCATAAAAAAAAAAGAAAGTTGTTTTAAGAGCACTGCAGGACCAAAGGAAAAGCTGCAGAAGTTACTTCAGGGCCATACTGAGGCTTTTCAGCAGAAACCAACCAATGCATTAGAAGGTGGACAGAGGAATCAAGGGACTTCAATACACATAAAGCCTGTGTGTGTAGCATGTTTGCATGAGGGAGTCCTCACCTAAGGCAAACATCTGTTTAACATCTTTATGGATTGTTTGGACAGGGCAATTGAGTAAGTTCACAGATGAAACAAAGCTGGGTGGGAGTGTTGAAGTGTTGAAGGTAGAAGGTCTCCACAGACAGACCTCCACAGAAGGTCTCCACATTAACAAACTATTGATGGGCTGAGGAAAATGGCATGAGGTTCAATAAAGTAAAATGCCATGTCCTGCACTTTGGTTACAACAACCCCTGGCAGCACTACAGGCTGCAGGAAGAGCAGCTTGAGAACTGCTCAGCAGAAAGGCACTTGGAGGTGCTGGTTAACAGCCAGCTGGATATGAGCCAGGTGGGTGGCCAAGAAGGCCAGTGGCATCCTGTATCAAGAATAGTGGGGCCAGCAGGACCAGGGGAGAGATTTTGCTTCTGTACTTGGCACTGATGAGGCCACACCTCGAATACAGTGTCCAGTTTTGGCCCCTCACTTCAGAAAGGACCCTGAGGTGCTGAACTGTGCTCAGAGAAAGGCAACTGAGAGGGTGAAGGCTCTGGAAAGCATGTCTTATGAGGGAACTGAGCTGAGGGAGCCAGGATTAGTCTGGAGAAAAGGAGGATCAAGGGGGAACTCATTGCCCTCTCTAACTACCTGAAAGGAGGTTGCAATGAGGTAGGGGCCAGGCTCTTCTGCCATGTCTCAAGAGGAAGGATGAGAGAAAATGGCATTAAGTGGCACCAGCAGAGGTTCAGATTAGATATTAAAAAAAAAAAACCTTTAGTGGACAGAGTGGTTAGGCATTGGAGTAGGTTGCCCAGGATGGTGGTGGAATCACTGTCATGGGAATTATCCAAAAGGCATCTGGATGTGGCATTTGGGGATATAATTTATGGTTCTGCTATGTTGGCAGCTGGACTAGATGATCTTGAAGATCTCTTCCAACCCTGATGATTCTGTGATTCTGTAATTGCCAAGGAGGGGATTTCCAGACTAGAGGAAGAAGATATAAACCAGAAGCAGCACAGACTTGGGCAATTCCCTTGATTGCAGCAAACACAATATTTTATAGTTCTGTTTCTGCAACAGTGTTTGGGAATTTTTCTGGTAAGTACTGACAAAAGGCTGAGAATGAGAAAAGGATTTTAAAGAAATCTTCCTCTCATTCATTTTTCACCCACCATTTCAGATTTCTTTTATTTAGGTGCAGATGGCAGTACTTGTAGGTGAGGAATGGTACTGACATTAGAATAAGGGTTGTGAGAGGCTTGTAACTTACGGAAGCAGATATTTAAAGTCTTTTAAGAGTAGTTATTCTGTCAGAATAAATGTATTCTTTAATAATCACATTAATAAATGTTATTATCTACTCTCCATTTATACAATCACAGTTTGAGAAGTTCCAAGTAGAACTTAAGGAGTTGTTGTTCCTGGGAAACATACATTTGCATGGATCTAAGATTTTTTAAAGAAACCGTTATTCAACATGCAGTTTAGTTACCAATAGTGTTGAGAAGGTGCTTGTGGTTGAATAAATCCAGCTCCAAACAGGTTGCAAAACAATGTTTTTCTTCTTTGGGCAGCTACCTGTAAGGACTTATTTTGGGTGTCACCCTGACACAGAGGGGAAAAAAATAGAATTTTAAGGTAATTTCCTCTGTCCCTAAAACTTCATCAGAGAAAAAGTAGGAAACAGATGTTTAAAAACCAATAAATTGCAGACATTAATATTTTCAAAATCAATAATTTAAAATTACTCTTTGCATCTATTCAGGGCTACTTGCAGCTGCTATGACCTACAGGCAGGTTAGCTCTTCTCTCAGATTTGTGACAGCCAGCAGAGGGAAAATGGATTATCTCTATGCTTTGACACAATACTTTTCTGCTATATAGACATGCCTCAGAAATAAAATTGCTTGAGGTGTTCTGCTGAAGGTATTTAACTCTCAGTATGCAGAGACAATGACTGCTTGCATTACTGAATGTTGCTGCATGGAATTTTAGGTGTTGGTCACTAGAGCAGAGAAGTGAACACACTCTCTGTAACACAGTTCATTTCCTTGGCAAACCAAGGTTAGTATCCTTGTTTGGAGATACTTCATCCTCTTGAATCCAGCAGGATGCAAACTGTTGGCAGTTATACTCACACCAATCTCCAGGCTTGCTTTTGAGTTTGCTTGCCTGCCAAACCTGGAAGATCTCAGTTAAAATATTTTTCTTCACTGATGGCTGACAAGATCACAGCAGCCCTTCCTATCTACTGGCTGTAGAGTGAGGTGATAATTAAAGAAACTAAAGCACTAATATTTGCCATAGAAGTTGCATCATTAGCCACAATGACACTTGTACTTCCTGAGAAGGCACCCGAACCTCTGAAAGTTAGAGAACAGTGCAGACAGTGCTGCCAGACTGGGACTTTCTATTTTCAGTGTAAGAAATGGGCAAGCACTTAGCTTTTCCTTGTTCCATCTGCAAATCCGTTTCTCTGCAGGTCCCAAGCTGTTTTCATTCACCTGTCCTACCTAGATGGGCAGTGTTGCTTTGCAGTTTCACCCAGTGCATTCTGTGGTTGTTTGCCATGCTCAGTACTGATGGTGGGACTGAATCAACCAAAGCCTTGAGGTACAACTGCTCCACATAACTCTGAAGGGAGCAAACCAGAAGATACCATCTGCCTCCAGCTTTTAAAGCAGGATTTATTAGAACTCAGCATATTAGTGCAGAGTAACTTGTCAGGTAGAGAAATCTTATGGAGTGAATGACGTAAATTCACAAATATTTAAACAGGTCTCTTGTTCCCTGAAGCATTGAAGGGAAGATCCCTCTCTCCACCCTGCTTCCTGCCTCACCCTGTCCCTCTGTCCACCTGCTCTGCCCTCAGGACAGAAGCCATCTCCCCTCCTTGTTTAACAGAACCACCATGGGAAGGACAGGCTGCCCCAAACTGCCCCATGCAGCAGCAGCAGCACAAGCCAAACAACAAATGCTCTGAGAAGCAATGTGGTCCTCATCTCTCAGTGACACCTGACTGTTAGCTGACATTTTTATAAATAAGACCTGTCTTTTCTGAAACATAAATATTCCCAAGGCTGGATTAAAGGAGGACTGAAAGCAACATTTCCAACCTTGAATCTCCTCCAGCAGTCCTATAAGCTCACCAGGTTCTTGCTTCAGCAAAATTAATCTGCCTCAGTGAAAGTCTAAGGTGCCAGCAGCAGGACAAGAAACCTCGAGGGCAGAGCCTGCACAGGCTGTGCCAAACTCCTGAAGAAGCACATCTCCATGGGACTGCTCAGTGCCATACACATTTTTTTCCAATCAGATCAAAATGTTGCTTGGTTTTGCACCAAGCATAGAATCAGGATGCTTTTCTAACTTTTCAGTAGACCACTAAAGGACATGTTCAGCACACTAAATTCTTTCATATATCAGACGGCTTATCTGCAGGTATCTCCTGTTCAGCTTCCAATTTCTTGCTCAGTGCCAGACTAAGATAAACCTTTCCACTCATCATTGTTGCTGTTAAAAGGTTAAGTCTTTAGCTCATATCAGCCTGCTGACTGCTTGCCATCTGACTTAACGTGGCCACTGACATGGGGGTTTTAAATCCACAATGTGTCTGCAGCCTGTAAACCATGGTTAAGCTGACATATTGGTCTTCCAACAACCAAGAATTCATTGGGAGGAAATTCCACTATTATTTAGTATGTGTGCATATCTGCAATGACAAGTTCTTCTTTAACAAGTAACAAATAACCCTTTTTTTTTTAATGTACAAATCAGAAGGGTTGTGACAGAGACTCTGTACCAAAGAATAAGGCAATAGTGATGAGTCATCCCAGAGACAAATAAACCAGATTTTCTATATGTGAGTATGTGTAACTTCTCCTGAATGACTTCCATGTCCTGTACTGTACAGGTCAGAAGGGCAAGAGAGCTGAAAAGTAACAGTAACTTCACAGTAACTGTAAATTGGGCATTTTCCAACCTGTGCACAGCAAGCCAGAATTATACTTCTAATCATTTTGGCATGTGAATTTATTGATTTACCCTGACAACCTCCATTTCCCTGGGGAATGCAAGCTAGGAAAAATTATTTTTGTACCACTTCTTGTCTCTGCCAAGTCTGAGTTCAATTTGGTAAGACAAAAAGAAAGCACCAAAGCTCATCAGCAGTGTAGAAGTTCTCATCATGTGTCTGTGCTCCATCTGCATGAGTCTGTGGCCTCACAACTGCAAGACTTTAGGCAGTGCTTTGGCATTTGTTTCTGTTGGGACACTGAATGAGTAGGTGTGTGTGTTTATGTGTGGTGGCCACCTGGCTGACCATCTAGGTCTGTCTGGGAAGGGAGGGATTTTTTAATAAGCTTTCTGATTAGCAAAACCTGAGGGGTAATGTAGCTGTGTGGAAGTGTCCTTGTAATGATTCAGGGTTTTCATGGTACAGGAAGCTATATCAAAGCCTTCTTCATTCCTGGGTGAGTGTGAGTGGGGATGACTGGGGAGAATTGGTCTTCTGCAAGAGTGGACAAAGTGTTGACAAGGAGGCATTGCCTCACTCCATGTTTGGCAGCAGATGGGCCAACATGGCTGGGTAGAGATGAGGGTGCTACTACTCTGGCATGTATATTCTGCACGAGACACCAAACAACCAGTGCCCCTGGAGCAAACCAAGTAGCAAAACATGCCAGAAAAAGGAGCACGTAGCTGCCTGGGAGCAGCACACAGTGGGAATACAGCTTCACTGAGCTGTGGGTCAGGACCATGAAAAAACTCTAATGACTAAAACAAGTAGCACAGGTAACACCACCACAGTCTAGATGAAGAAATTTGGTTCTATCACCCAGCCACGAGGCTGCAGAGTGTTTAATAAGAAAACATAAGACACCTCAGGCAGTAAGACTCTACCTGAAACACTTTGTTTTCTCTTTCAGGGTATGAAGGATCACATATTTATGGATATGAAGGAGCAGGTGTATCTTTCAAATGCAAGTCCTTTCTGGGGTAGGGAGGTGTAGATTATAGATCACTCTTGAACTGTTATTTCTGCGTCTGGAAAAATAGCCTTACCCAAGCAAAACAAGTCCCACAAGACAGGAAGTAAATATAACTTCAAAAGGTGGTGATGTGGTGTCGGGTCCGGCTGTCTGTCTCTGCCCCGACATGGGTAGAGTGGTTCATGGGTGGCACGCGATGCAAAGGACGAGTCTGGACTCTTCAGTTTTTTGGTCTTCAGGTTGTTTATTATTTCTTATCTACAAAATTTTTCTGTCTGCCCAACAGAGGTCTGATCTGCAAGCAGTCACAGGCACTCTCTGACCACCCACGGGGCGGTCATGTCTTTTTATACTAAAACCTACGTATACAATATTTACCTTTATTTCCCAATGCTTTTCGCCCATGTTAGCAAGTGCACCTTCACCATAAACCAATCTCTAAGTGCCAACATCATCACAGGAGATGGAGGACAAGAAGAAGAAAGAAGAAGGACGAGACACGCCCTGATCCCTCCATCTTGTCTCCATAACCCCCCTGTACCAAAAACCTTAAAGTCTATATCTCACCCTCTAAATGTGTCTCTTTTACACCTTGTACTCTAAAGTGATTCTCTTGTCCTCAGACTCTTGTTACTTCTGTGGATGGATCAAAATCAAGCCACCAAACACTCTTGGCAACATTCCAGGATTTTCGAGACCCCCCAAGGGTTCTCCTGGCATCTCTGGACATCGGGAACGATGTGTTGAGATCCCACAATGTGGTGCTGTAAAAGAAGAGGGGGAATGTGTGGATCTGAAGGGGTCTTAGGGAGTGACTCAAAAGAAAAATTCTTTTCCTAGAAAAAGTAGACACTATACAGAATTTATCTGGGAAAAGGATGTGTTTCTATCACTGCATTGGATAATTATCTGTCTTTGTTTATTACTGTTAAGTAGGGGAGAATGAACTGGCAACTAATAATGTATTCAGTGCCTGAAACTTGATCAAGCAACAGAGTTAATCCCAAGTTAAAATTTAATAATAACCTTTTTCCCCAAAAATCTGAATGGAAGTGCTTGATCAGGCTCTGAGTATACATAAGAGTGTATTTTCAAACAATTGTTTGGAGATCTGGGAAGCTTGGTTGCCATGCTCTTAATGTAGGGAATATAGCAGATTCATGAGGAAACCCTGGAGCAAAACAGTTAATAATGTCATGTAAACATTTTCCATGCAGAGGTCACACATAACTGACACACAGCACTGCCGATTTGATAAAACACTTTTGTAGACTAAAACAACATAAGCCAGCCTGTCACTCATTTGAGCCTTAGCCTCAAGGCTTATTTAAGATATAGAAATGAAAACGAAGTGTGCTTTTCTGATACTCTCTCCTGTTTCTCTTCCACTGGTGCTGGAAGGACCAGTAGGAGCTCAGTACATGTTGGAGGAAATTGTGGTGCCTATTGGTGAATGACACTGCTATTTGTACTCTATGCCCTACATGACCCAATCAATTCTTTGTTGCAATAAACACCACTGCCTGGCTAAAAAACTTAACCTCAGAAATACTGAACCCAAAACAAATGTCATTTGAACTAAATTGGCTTTTTTTTTTGCTTGTTTGTTCATTAAAATTGTTCATAAGATTCCATTTCCTGAGGCAAACAAAGGGCAATAGAAGCAGAGATACTGCTAAACATAATCCTTGATGATTTTATGTTGAAACATCAGTGCTTGGCTACACCCATACATCTTAATTGTGCTGCTATACTCATTCAAATTAACAATTACAACCAGGAATTCATAAATATAAAACTTTACTTTATATACAATAAATTTCTATGTTTATTGTATTGCTACCTATCAGGCACTCTACACCAGCTCAGGATTTAGAACTCAAGAGTTTGCACCTGAACTTAGAATTTTGATTGATTTGACAGCAGACTACTCCTGTCTCCTCATGTCTCTTGTAAAAAAGACCCATTCCCTGAGGGAAATATTGTGCCATTGAAGTTAGCTATCTGGCTGAAGAGTTTCTTTGCTGTGACTGTTACAATCAGCTTCTCAGGATACTTTTTTGACTCAACATTACGACAGAGATAATAATAATAAAATATTACTAAACTTGAATGTGGCTGAGACTAAACAAGAGTATTTTTCTTACTTTTTGCTGTTGTAGGAATCTAAAAATGTTAAGAACTCTTCCCTTGATATCATCTTGCAGACTAGTTGTCCAACCTACATCAGTGAAGAAAGCCACAGAGATGGCTGACTGATTTGTGAGCAAAATAAATATTTTGTCAGCCTCCTCCAGCAGTCTGAGGGACCATGAGCCCAAAAGACAATGTCAGGTGTCAGTTCTAGAAGGCTAAAAAAGTGCCAAAATCTTCCCAGGGAGAATAAAGCATATAATGAAAACTGTTAGAAAAATATAGCTGTATCTGGGTAGTGCACAGAACCCGTAATTCTGTGGGACTAATCCTGGAATAGCAGCAGTATTCCCAGAGACACGAGAGGGATGTGCAAGGGCTGCTTACACTAATACCACTAAGAAGGGAGCAATGCCTACACCAGAAAAAGACTCAAATAAGGTTGCTGTAAGTTGAGTCAACTCCCTCTCCAGATGAACACTCAACAATATTTGTCAGTGAAAGAAATCCCATCACTGGGCTGAAATAAATACCCTGAACATTTGACAGTTAGTGAAAACATTAGATTACATTGATGCAGATGAAATAGTCTCTGCAAAGAGGAGGTACGTGCCATAAATTGCATGCACAAAGATTTGGTTTTTTTGGTGAAAGCTTCTAGAGAAAGTGTCTTTGTATGCTATATCAGGAGGCTGTTGATTCCAAATACAATTTTTATTGTATGTTTCAATCTGTGCTAATTTTGCCTTGTCATCTGTTGCATTACATCCTGAGAACTTTCATAATTTATTTAACGAAAATTAAGAGCAATGAGCAAGCACGCTCCATTGTAGGGCTTAGTGATTCTCAGAAAGAAACACCATTAAAAAGTCTTGAAAAATGAGAAAATTTGTTCTAATGTATTTTGAAAAAGATATTTGTCAGTGATGCCAGTTACTGAAAGACAAAGGCTGGATAAACAACTTTTCTTTATAGATATAATGTTTTATTTCAAACAAAGGTTATATTGCTCTTATGGTCAAAAGACATTAGAATGGCAAGATATGTAATAATCATTCTTTACTAGACCAACTCATATTTGAAAAAAAAGTTAGTTTTTTGGGCATGGAGGGCTCTTTTATACATAAAAACTTGTTTTTATTTTCCATTGCTAGATAGCAATGTGAATATACACACTATCAAAAACACAACAATGCAGTTTCTTCAATTTTAGGCTCTTTGAAATCTGTATGTGAAAAGACTCAGGCAAAAAATTAAGGAGGAGGCTTTTTTTTGCCATCCTTATCACTGCTACAAACATTGTGGTTTACTCTAGGCTGTCAGTTCATTTTGATCTTGGGGGTAAATCCAAGCAAGTGGTCTGAATCCACTTCGGAACAGGATTTGACATAATTGTGAAAATTTGTCATGACAATGGATTAGCCTTCACTTTGGCATGCATGATGAAATCATATTTGTGTTGTGCATAGAGCAGTGCAATTTTGAGTGGGGACTTCCTTACAAAAAGATAGAATCCCACACTCACAAATTTTATATATTGGTGACTCCCTCTAAGGTGAACAAATCCGATTTCTGGGACTGATAACTTTTTGTGACAAAAAAGGACAGAGAAATTAGCCTTAGACTGCCATTGCAACACATTGATTTTGTCAAATTTCAATCTGCATTGAATTTCATTATATTTTTATTAGTACTAGCATTAAGTATAACTATAAAAACAAGCTTTGTCCCGAGAGATTTCTGTTTAGTAATGCACATAATTTTAAGTTAAAAATAACTACAGAAGTCATCATTGACATTAGACCGGTTGTAAAGCCATTAAATGACAGTTGTCCAAACATAATTGCTAATGAGGACTTGTTGATAATAAGTGTTTTCCTGATAAACTCTCTAAGGGATCAGCTGCCAGGATAATGTTCCTCAATACCCCCATGTCAGTTCTGAAGGAAAATACAGGTGATTATAACTGGGCAGGGAGCTCAAAGATCAACCAGCAGTGAAAAGGAGCGGTCATTTACACAGTGGGGACAATTGCTGGGTCAGAGGGTGGAACAAGGAGAAAAGGGCTGTGTTTGAACTGGGAATGTGTTTTCCAGCTCCGGATTTGTGTGTCTCTTTTAGTCCTGATCACATTTGTGGCTGCTTGGAGCTCTCCCAAGCAGAAGGCCAGGACAGATTTCTTGGCTTCCTCCTTCAGCAGTCACTATCATGGTCAGCCTGGAGGAATGGTGTGGGCAACAAGGGGAAGGGTGGCAGCCTTGAGAGTGGTCCTGGGTATGCACCAAAGGCTGGGCTGAAGGAAATAAAGCTGCTGCTGAGGATGTGAAACACTGATGACTTTTTTCCTCTTTATTGTCACTCCCATCTCAACCTCAAGGCTCAACATTTCTAAAATTAGCAGCACTTTTCCTTGCTGGTGGTCTCAAATCTCAAAGGAGGACGTATGAAGAGGACAGAGACTGTTCCAACACCCTCACAAGGGGAAGCAGAGGGGCAGGTGCTGATCTGTTCACTCTTGTGACAGGACTCAAATGAACAGCATGAAAATGAGTCAGGGGAAGTGTAATTTGGATATCAGGAAAAGATTCTTCACCCAGAGGGTTTTTGGGCACTGGAACAGGCTCCCCAGGGGAGTGGTCACAACACCAGCCTGACAGAGTTCAAGAAGTGTTTGGACACTGCTCTCATGGTGTGACTCTTGGGGTATCCTGTGCAGTGCCAGGAGTTGGAATAGATGAACCTGATGGATCCCTTCCAACTCAGCATATTCTGTGATTTTAGTAAGAATTTAGGGCAGAGCTATCAGTAATGAAATGATGTCAAAACAGCAACACTCAAGTGCACCTTGAAAGAATAATGAGACTTTTAAATCCTTAGCTGGTAATATTATAGCATGTTGTGGCTATATCACAGTGATTTAAAACATTAGAAATATGTGTAATTATACTATACAAAGTTAACTATATATTTCTAAAAGTTCTAAAAGAACTCCACTTTGCACAAAATCATTTGGTATCAGGGAATGGGGCTCTGTGGAGCAATTGAAATCAAGTATGCTTCACTAACAGCAATTAACAGCATGCAAGCTGTAGTAGCTGCTGCACTGAAGCAGGGTTAAGCAAGATGAAGGAACTCACTGCATTACTTTGAGAAAGATTCCACTTTTTTTTAAGGCTGATGTAAATCTGCGATTATATCTGTAACTTTTGTAGTCACTATGGCCCTAAAGGCCAATGTCTTTTATCAGAATTCACTTCTCATATATATTAACCTAATGCTCATTTGCAGAGTTACTAATATCAAAATAAGCAGTAACTGACTGCATACAAGAAGGTTTGTGCATGTGACTGTTCCATGTATTGTTTTTCCCATGTATAAATGAAAGCTAAAATCTACAGAAAGGGGGTCTTTTGCAACGACTTATTTACATTTGTTAATAAATGTCTCTCAATCCTAAAAAACTCTTTATTTCTGAGAAAACACAAGGTCGGACATCCAATGGAAATATGTTTGCCAACAGACCACATGGAACAGGATAAACATTTAATTATGTAATTTTGAAACTCCAAGAGAATCAGCAAAGCTATAATTTTTCATGTTATTTTGGTTTTGAATATTTCACACTAAACTCTCTGATTATATAAATGCAAGTTGACTCTCATGTTAAAGGCATTTTTTCTTTTGAGCAAAAAAGGACAATTTTTTTCTCTTGACATTGGAGGGTGGAAATTTTTCTGTGGAACCAATACTGCTTTAGCAAAACCCACCACTTTATAAAACACTGCAGGAGACTCTACTGTGAACTAGTTTTGTTTGTCAAAAGACTAAAGTATTTCCATCTGCCTTCAGCCAGTGAGAAGTTATCCTAGGAATTATTTTATAGAAGACTGAATTGGAAATGATAGAACTGTTTGCTAAGGAACATATAACCTATAATTGATTTTACTCCCCTCAGTTTGAATAATACTTTCCTTTATCTAAAATGCATGAGTACATTTACATCTGTGGCTCATTTTGGCACAAAACTGCATTAAAGCTTCTCTCTGAAAATGAGCTGGAGTCTGCCCACATTGTTTACTGTCTTATCCTCCTTCTTCAAATATTAAATCAGTACCACAATCAATTTCAAACTATTAAGTTATAGACTTTGGTATTCTTGATGGATTGTTAGGTCATCCTGCTCAAAAGTGGCACACAAATCCAAAAAATAAATAGACATGATAAGTAAATAAGTCACGATATAGTTATGCAAATATGCTGGTAGGAGATGTGCTCAGTTATCCATTTTCCATAGGCTTTTTCAAATTTGTAATCATGGCTGACATATACAAGTCATAGAAAACTCTAATGAAGACTATAACCCAAATTATATGTACTAGTTTCTGGATTTTTTTGTTGTTGTTGTTCTTAGCATTTTGGAATAATTACTGATCCAACATGCTTTTGAAGGTTCACTTTCGGCACATGAAAGACCTGACCTCACTATAATGAAAAACTGCTTTTTCTTAAAAAAAAGGAATTGTGTGCAATCCCCTTGAGTTCCCAGCCTAATCCAAAAAAGAAGATGCATGAAGTTCATTTGTGGAGAGAAGAATGATGTTACTGTGTCCTGTACTGCTTGCAGGTCCTTTTCTTACATACTGTGTAAGAAACATGCTGAAGATGATTTGGGTTACTCTAACAAAGAAATGAAGAATTAATACAAGTTAATGGGGGGTGGAGAAGAAAAAAGAAACAAATAACCCCATAAAAATAAACCCACCAAACCCCAAACACAAGAGTTCAGTACTAAGGTTCTCAATAAAACATTACATGTCTTGACTGAATGGTCCTGCTCAGAACTCTGAATGCACAAACACTGTCACAGAACTGTGGGTCCAGTACAGCCATGAGATGCATCTGCAGCATGCATGGAAGTACAGGACCTTGCAAAAAAGATGACTTGTTTGTGCTGCTGCCAACAAAGACCAGGGAGCAAGAGACCTCAAACTAAATTGAGAGCAGAAAACATTTTATAACATATTCTTAAAATGGACAGTAAAAAATCACAAGGACCACACTTCCTTCTAATCAAAGAAATGCAGTGAAAGTATTGCACTGTCATTTGCAGGGCATGTGCAGATGCTTCAAAAAGGTTCAAAAAATATTCATGAACTGCAAAAAATGCCTCTAAGAGTAGAGAGAGAAAGACTTTAACATAACAAACAGAAGACTGAGAGGTGATTACATGGTATAATCATCTCTATGAGGGAAAAATACTAATACAAGAATTAAGAAGTTTTTGAAACCAGCAGTGTAAAGTGCACCTTTCAACAACAAGGTTGAAAGCTAAAACTTGTCATCCCCATTATTAAAAAGGCATCCCCCATATTAAAAGAATATTTTAAAGGGGAGGATAGTTTACCTCTGAAAAATGGTAATAGAGGAAGTAGCTGATTATCCATCTCTCATGGTCTTTAAATTAACTATTCAAATTAACCATATCTTGGGCTGCATCAAAAGTAGCATGGTCAGCAGGGGAAGGGAGGTGATATTCCCCCTTATTCCATTCTCCTGGGATCCCACTTGAAGTACTGAGTCCAGCTCTGGGCCCTTAGCAGAGCAAAGACATGGACCTCTTGGAGTGAGTCCAGAGGAGGGTCATGAAGATGACCAGAGGGCTGGAAAACCCCTGTGATGGAGTCAGGCTGAGAGAGCTGGAGCTATTCAGCCTGGAGAAGGGAAGGCTTTGGGGAGACCTTATAGAACCTTTCAATACCTAAAGGTAGCCTGCAAGAAAGCTGGAGGTGGGGTTTTTACAAGGGCATGGACTGATAGAACAAGAGGGAATGGCTTTATGCTGGAAGGTTAAAGATTAGATATTAGGAAAAAATTCTTTACTCTGAGGGTTGTGAGACACTGGCACAGGCTGCCCAGAGAAGCTGTGGATGCCCCATTCCTGGAGCTGTTGAGTGGATGGAACTTCGAGCAATCTCTTGTAGTGGAAGGTGTCCCTGTCCATGGCAGGGAGGCTGGAAGTCAATGACCTTTTCAAGTCCCTTCTAATCCAAACCCTTCTACAGTTTTATCCTGCACTGAATCACAAATCAAGTGCAGCTTCCTAATGAAGTAATTATAAGGAAAATGTTAACAAGTACAAAACAGGCTTCTTCTTGTAATATCACTCTGGGAAATGACCAGACTGTTTCAGGTGAAAATCAAACATGCACAAACACGGAATCAGCTTGAACCAGGCTCCTTAAAGGGAAAGGTTTGCAAGGATGTAGACAAATTAAATTAAGCCTTAATTATAAGCAGTAGTAAGACTTCATTTTTTTCAAATAACCTTTGGATCTGCCTGGTCTTTTGTATGGAAGGTTAGGCAAAAACAACCTTCATATCTCAGTACTAAGCAAAATTATTAACAGTATCTAATCATTGCTAAAGTGATTGCTTTCAAATATACACAGAATTAGTCTAGCTTCATAGTCATATTCAAACATATTTCTATTTCTGTTTGATTAAAATTTAAAATAAAAAAAGAAGATTTTAGATTAAAGAAAACGTTTTTCATGAGGACACTAACCTTTTAAAAATGCCACATAGCATTAAGAAAACTATCTGCTGTATTTCTTAGGCCAAAAGCAATCTGAAAGATAATGCAATTATAGAGATAGAGAACATATTTTTAAATAGTAAAAATACACTTGGTTTTGAGAGCTCATAAGTTTTTGAAAACTTTTTTTCAAATTTTTTTTATCAGTTTAATATAGAGGTAAAGTGCACAGTAGCCTTTACCTATAAAATACAGAAATAGTCCTTAACCATGCCAAACATACTCACATGCAGTTAGAAATGTGCACTCATACACATGGATAACATGCAAGTAACGGAGTTTGGCTTCATGCTTGCAAATTGCATTTTTCCTTCCCTTCCCTCCCCTAAAATTCAACTGTTGTAATGAAAGCCTTATTAGATTTTCTACTTATTATTAACCTGGAGACCCTCCAGCCTCCTCCCTACTCTCTTTCTTATTCGTTTTTAAACTTCTGACCCGATGCAATCTGCCTGCAGGGGCAAATACAGTTATCTCCTTCTAAATTAAAATTGTAACTCATTTGGTACAGTTTACACAAGGCCTCAGCTTTGACACATGCAATTACTATGAACATAGGAGGAACATGATTGCTGAGAGCCACCAGAAATAGAGTTTAATCAGAAAACATGGAGTTGTTCCAACAGATTTGTAATTTCACCACTTGCTATTCTTTTATGTTCCTGAGTGTTCAGATAATTAGATACACTATTTTTTTGCTTCCCAAGAGGCCAGCAAAAGCAAAATTCCTTCTTTTACATTAACAAGATGAAATTATAATACAGAAAATCTATAACTTTTCTGTTGAAATGACAAATTCATACAACATTAATTTTAGTACTTACAAAATGTTACAAATAATTTGTTCTGTAGTATCAGTGTGTATCACAAAATGTAGACTTAGGTGAATTAATCACCCATTCAGATGGATTGCCCAGTCTATCAGCTTTTACTCACATAAGAACCCCTAGATAGCTCCCTTTGCCTATCTTAAAAGGCAGGGTTTTTTTAAAGTCCTTAAAAAATATAAGGTTCATATTTTGTGCCACTGTTAGGGAAGGATCCTCTGGGGTAGTGGATCAGACTGCAGATCCATTTAAAAAAATTGAGATGTTAGGAAGAAGATTCATAGCTCCCCCTGATCTCTGTGCCTCCAACTCCTTTCTGAAAAAGGGATTTTTAATATATTTGATCAAGTTTAGTGAAATATAGAGATTAATTACCAAAGAGACATCACTCAATGCAATTAGAAAGGAAGATGCAGACTTCAACAATATGTTGAGTGCCTTGCATGATGGAACCACATTCTTTCAAGAATAGGGCTGTTCATGACTCAATTGCTTTTACAAATAAAAGCATCTAAGCAGTAAATATAAATGAATAGACAAGTGCAACATTGCAGGGTTTCGGGGTCCTTTTACTGGGGTCTGAACACATTCATCTTAATTATACTTTAATATCAAGTTCCCCAGGCTGATGGATGGGCCTCTGGGAGGACTGTAGGTCAAGTAGGGAGTAAGGTTACAGGAAAGGGACACAAAAAATACTTCAGGTAAAGAAAATGCATGGCTGATGATGTGCTCTGTAGTACAAATGCAGTCCTGCAGCTCTGGCTGTTTTTTCAAGAGGCCACCTGCTTTCTATTTCTCCTTTTATGTTAGCCATTAATTTTGCTGCCACAGGCACAATTCATACTTACAAGGTTGGAGGCTCAGACAAAAGCAGCTGCTGTTTCAAATAGCACTACTCCATTTCCAAGACAGCCAACTCAGCTGCAACAGCATCAATGACATGGATACACCAAATTCACCAAAAGACAGATTTTCCCATCTTTAACACACTCTTTTATGCTGCATACATAACAGCAAAGCAAACTCATAAGGCTGGAAGGAAACAAATTGTAGATAACACAAGTTTATGGAAAGAAAGAGTCTGGAACAGCAACAGAGAAGCAAAGCAAAAGAAAAAAAAAAAAAGAAGAAGAAGAAAAGGATTTTACAAATATTGGTGATGAGGTTTCCAGTCTATCTCAAGCAAGCTTCTTGATATAGAAGCTTTCTTGGTTACTGAAAACCTAACTTATTTGATAGTAGCAGTTACCCTATTTATAAAAATATGGCAAAATAGATAAATGTTCTATTACCCTGCTTGATTAAGAGTGGGATGTGCCATTGGCACACACTGCCTTTCTGGCAGCCTGTGCACCCCCAGCCCCCTCCCCAGGACCCCACACTCAGCAGCCTCTGTGGGAGAAAGCAAAGCACTGGCAGAGTTCTCTCAGGTCTTAAAGAGTTTCTGACCTGAGACAGCCCTGGGCAATCTGTGCTTTTTTGTTTAAAGCCCATTTGGTTGCATCTCAGCCCATTCTGAGAAAGTCCAGCCCAGGGATCCCTGCACCACACTTTCAAAGCTGAAAATGCAAGTAATGCAACTCAAAGCATCCCAATACTATCACAGGCACAGCTCTTGAATTGCATTGATGTTGATACAAGGAGGCAGGAGCCTGCAGCCAGCAGCAGGATCAGGGAAGAGGAGGAGAGAAAAGGAGCACAGTAGCCCCAAGCAGTCTGCCTTATGTTGCAGATAAGAAAACACCCCCTGAATCAGCTGGAATTTAACCATGCCATTGTACACCAAGGAGAATTAGAGCTTGGGAGCAGACCTCCACTAACATGTGGGGACAGCAAGGGCTCACAGTGAGTGGTTTTGCAATATCCTGAATGGAAAAGAGTCTGATTGTTCCCTGTCTTGTCCATTGCAGAAGCAAAAGCCAAAAAATTCATTTAGTAGCAGCCATGCTCAAAACAAACAAAAGGAAGTGCCTAACCACACAGCAGATGGAGAGATGATAAACTCCTCAACTCAGAGGCTGCAGATTCAAGAAGTGTGATAGGCCTCTAACAGAGTCTGCAGGAGCATTTAAAAGGTCCTAAGTGTTGCAAAAGAGACCACAGCAGATTCAAGAAATACCCTCAGCTGGGAAAGTTTTAAAAGGGAAGTACTTTATAGATTTGCTTTTATTGCTCCCAAGCCACAGGCTTTTGGACACTGTTGGAGACAGGATAATGGATTAGTTAGCCCATGATTTGTACCAGTCCAGCCACTCCTCCACTCTTAAGGCTTAAATGTCCTACCAGCTTCCAGTTAACAGCAGCTGGGATATTTCCATGGCTGCAGCTAAACTGCTGAGTTTGACAGTCACATCAGGCTTATCCTCCAAAAGTATGCTTAATCCCATTTTTTTAAACCTGTTTCTGATCTCCATATTATCTTGCAACAATTATTCTAAACTCTGTTTAGATACTGTGAATAAAGGCACTTCATCTATGTTACTTTTAATAGGTCACTTGGCACCTTCATAGAAAGTGCTCTACTAACCACATTATGGGAAAACAGTAAAAAATTTGGGGATCTTTATCATATTCTTTACCATATGTTCATACAGCTCTTTTCTAGCCTGAAGCAGTTCATCTACTTATTTTCATCCCTCAGTGCAAAATTATTCTCATAAAGTGTTAGAAAGAACATATTTTAGGAGGTAGCTTTGAGAGTTTTATGCCAAAATTTACAACAGATAAAGCATAGGAATTTAACGGATAACAGTTTATTTCTATAGATAATTTTCAATTCCTATTATGGTCTTCTGTTGTGCTGATTTTTCATGGAATACAGACTCTACCCTTGTACCAGACTCTTCTGCATCCCTCTGTCACAGTTCAGATATTTACAGGCACATAAGCTGACTCTGAGGGAACTGTGAGGACACTGAGTACTGTAATATGAACATGAAAACATCAAATACTAAGTATAGCAATAGAATTATCCACAGCACTTAAAAAGAAAGGACTCTCTATAGTGATATTATATTTTTATGATGGCCACGGAAATTGATAGTAACAGGGGCTCAACAGGAATAAGGATAGAATAGAGACATTTTTGTAATTCATTTGATTAGTGATGTTAGACCTAAACTTCTCTCCTGTTCTTGTAGACAGAGACAAAAGCAAGTGTATATACGTCAAATGTAAAGACAAAATATCTCTCGTCCTGTAAGAACAGGTTTATTTGCTGGAGCAGCACAGCTTTCCGCTAGATGGTGCTCCTAGCCTTGGGAAAGCCATAAAGAGGCTCATACCTGCTGCATTGCGTGGGGAGGAACAAGTTGTTTCATGAGCTGGTGAACCAACAAATGCAAAGTGGCATCTTGCAGATCTCAATCCACATTTCTAGAGCCCTAGGCTGCAGTAATTTTGTCCTTTCCTCATACTTGCTAAGGACTCATAAGCATATTTTCCATTTCATTCTCATGTTCTAGTCTTCTCATCACAGAGAGTGCCCCAGTCTTCACCCACAAAAATTCACAAAGCCTGTAAAGATGCCTCTAAAACATTTTCTGCAAAGCAGGTTTGTGCAGAAACCACATCTCTCAGAAAGCTGCTTTAGGAAAAAATATCTATATGGATATATTATGCAAGTTCTTTATCTGATCATCTTCATTCTTACTGCTATTCTTTTTATCTCCTCCACTATTTCCATAAGGGTTACCATCTTCTTCATTTTTGACAGGTAAAAAAAAGAAAATAAAATTCTAAATAATGCTGTTGACAGACACTCACTTCTGCTGTTCCATTGGCAGATTGTATAGATACACATCACCTCTCCTTGCCCATCAAGAGGCATTAATTCTTTTGACTTGGGCAACAATTAGTGATACCTTCTCCTGTACTCTCTTCCATCTGGTAGCAGAGCAGCTTTTTCATTACCCCCCTCAGAATAGCAACATATGTAAAAGCATGTTGAAATACTGGAGACATTTCAGAGATGAGTCGCTGAAATGATCAAAGATAGGAAAAACGTATCTCCCAGTGAGAGATTCAAAAATTCAACTGTCCACTTTAAAAGTGTTTAAGTACAATCACTTCCCAAGATAGGAAAAGAAAGTTAAGAATTAGTACAGAACCAAAAATACAGACATAGTTCTGTCCAAGCTAGCACTGGTGTGCAGCAGAGTTGGGTTCATGTGCATTATAAGATGGAAGAAGCTAAAACTGAGCGGACTATGAAGTCTTCCCAAAGAGAGTTGTGGGTCGAGGTTGGTTTTTTTTTTTTTATTTGTTTGCTTGGGTTTTTTTCTCCTTGCAAGAACTGTCTTTGGCTCAAAACAGCTTCCTCTGGTGGGTGGAACAGCCCAGCAGCACGCAGCACCATCACAATTTTTGTGTCAGAAACATACTGCCACAGTCCACTAAAGTGAGATTTCTATTCAGGATGTAAGATTTTCCTGTGGCATCTGGAAGATCACCATTTACAATTGCTGTCACTGGAACACTGCTGATAAACCAGCTGTTGTGACTGAAGTCCACATTGCCATCATGAAGGAGCAGTCCACAGTGCTGCAATGCTTTTGGAAAGACCACACGGTCATGTGGGCTGCTGGTGAGATTCCTGTATCCAATACACTGAGTGCACTCATGGAAAGAATATTCCTCTGTTGTTTGATAGAGTTACAGAGAAGTCTAGTTACAGTAAGACTCGTTTATCACTCTTAATAGAGAAAGACAGTTTGTTTTCCTCTCTAGGCTTCAAACCCCTTTAATAATTACTTTGCTAGAAGAGAGGAATGGCTGACCACGGCCCTAGGCAGATCAACAGGGAAATCTGTACTGACAGGCAAATGTGATATATGAGGCTGAGTCTGACAGATCCATTTAACCTATCCTGGGTGAGCAAGACATAGAGAAGAAACATAGAGACAGAGCTGCTGGAAGTTTGAACTGCAGATGTTCCTTCTGTGAAACTCTATGACTGATGGGGGAAGCCCACTTTGCCTTACCATGTACAGCCTTGACTCCATGCTAGAGACTGCCCACCTCTGCACCTGGTAATGATGGGAATCATCATGGACATTTAGTGCTCAGAACACTACCCACAATAAAAATATCTACACATCCTGTCCCAGAATGATGGCCCTCACTACTGAGTATCTCCTCCTTCGCCTGTCTTTTCCCCTGCCCCATGCCCCAGTGCTACCTTGTAGAGCAAGGAGATAGCAGTGGTCAGAGTGCTCCTGATGTCCTTTCCAGCACATGTCCCTCACAGAAACATTTAGGCTGCACTCTCCTGTCCTATGGAACAGAAAAGGCATTGAAACCACTGTTACAGTGCTGTATTTCTGGTTGCAGAGATAGCAATAAAACACCTTGCATTGTGGCAAACAGGGGTGTCTTATGTTCACCTCTTTTTAAAGGAGTTTTGAGACAACTTTGGTCTCTATCCCAGAGCAGAAGTCCTTGGACTCATTCCATTACTTACAAAGGCATTAAACTCTCTGATGTGTCCTTTTCCACCAGACATACATTTGTTGGATTGATTGGCCCTGGTTTGAAGAGCCTGTGATGAAAATATGATGTAGGCCTACCATGTTTTCCTGAAGCTGAAAGTGCTCTCAAGGGCCTCTCAAGGCGGCCTCCCCCCATGATTACCAGGTCAATGTAGGTGGGTTTGCAGCCTCCTTGATGACTGATGCCAGCTCACTGGAATTGGCAGCTACTTGAAACCCATCAAAGAAGAACAGATATGCTACCCTTTCTGGAATCTCCTCCTTTCAGGAGTTTCCACATGCAGATGTAGAATTCAGCTCCTTCATTCATTGTTACAGAATAAGGCTGCCCCAACTTAAATGGTAATGGATGAAAAACAGTTTTGATTTAATTATCAAAAGCTGCACACTGGATGACTTGAGATTAAACATGGCTGAATAGAAAGACTGGCTACAAAATTTGCCAATAAAATAAATGCCTACTGGACAATTTTTCAAAATTGTATTTACTGCAAAATACAGTGAAGCTGACCCTCTTTGGATTCTTTTCTACGAGGAAAGAACCTTAAGTCTTGAGTGAAGAAGAGTAACATGCCAATGTAACAGAGGTTTGGGGATTTCACAGAAGAGCACAAGACATTGTGGGTTAATTGACCTGTATCTTTTGAAAGGAGATATGAAACTATAGGTTTTTTATGTGGTCTGTGGCAAGAAATTACCTGCATGCAACCAGCTCCTACATGGTAAATTATGTGAGACTAAGGACTGAAAGTATGGTGTATGCATCTGTGGGCATGAATATCTATAAATTATTAATATTATTATTATTACATTACTGTTGAGTATCTTTATATAAATATGATGCATTTGCAAACTTCAAGCTTCTGCTGTGCTGAGCAGGAGGATACTGAGCTATATTTCTTGCAAGTCATAAAATAAGTCAATAAGTAAAAATTTGACATTCATCACAAGGGAGAGAAACAAGCTAAAAGGGTGCCCATGGACTGTGGACTCTGCCATGGTTCAGTTTTGGAAAGCAGTATAAAAGATTCTCTTCATCATGTCAGACATCAGAAGGCAGTGAGAAAAGAGACACAAGCAGGGGCATAAACTTTTCTCAAGCTTTCAGAAAAATCCCAAAGAGTAGTTAAAAAGGAGGAGAAAAAATGCTTTTCATGATAGCAGCAGTGTATCTGAAGAAAAAGGTGTTTTCTGAGAAACCTCCATTCCCTGACTTTCACAAACACTTTGTGTGACAAAAGCAGTCTCATTCATGCTACAGATAGTGAAGTTGAGATTTTTAGGGCAGATGAGCCTTGAAATATATAGCAGCTTGGCTACCTGTCACACTTTGCTTTTTGTCTCTGATACTGCAACCATTGCCCAAGTCCCTGGCTGCTGGTAGATTTTCTGTGCAGTTTATTAGTTTAACTCACTAGTCAAAGAGGTGAAGTCCACCACTTCTGGAGCAATGGCCATTCAGGCAGAACACCACATGACCACCTAAAGTGATCTCTGTAACTTCTGCCCCCATATCCCAGACAGCAACTTTTGCATGAATTTCTAATTCCATTATGGAAGACTGAAAATAAGTACTACAACAGCTAATGTGAGAAATGTAAGCACCTGAAAGGAAACCTTTGAATACTTAATTTTTTTTCACTAGTTTTTTCCCAAATCTGGTCTTCTCCGAAATAATTTGAATCTGGATGCTTTTAGCTTTCTTCCAGTCACTGGACCTTGTTATGATATTGTTTTCTGCAGGGTTAGAGTCATCTACCATTGACAATCTCCTTAAGTGCCTGTAATTATGAATCCTACAGGATACATCAGACTCCAATTTTATCACCAGCCTGTTTTTTTTTTCCCAGACCACAGAATATTCTTTTGTTTTCTGGCTGAAATCTCTTTTAAACACTAGCATCATTTATGAAGCTGTGATCCTCTGGTAACAATCTCACACAAGCTGCAAAGGACTGTCCCATGCTCAATCCAAACAGGGGAGCCATGTCAATGCATGCTTGTGACATGAGTTGGAGCCTGAACATCGTGCAGGGAGGATCAGCTGATTCTGGGGTGTTGATCTCCGTGCCCTCTTAATAAATTCACCATCTCTAAATACTGTTTCCCTTCTCTCTGGCTCACTGTGATGGGAGCCAGAGAATTACAGCACATGAATCAAAGGGCACAGATAGGGCTGCAGCCACCACATAGGCAATGCAACTACCTCTGCCTCCTGGGGACAGCATGTGAGGAGCTCTGCATTGTTAGCAAGGCACAGGAGCAATAATCTTCCCTGCTCCCTTTGCAAATCCTCTGCTGGCTGACCTGTGATTACTGCTGGTTGTGGGTGGAGTTGTGTGAAGTCACACAGAAGAGCTTAAAGCTCGTGTAAGACATTTTGTTTAACAGGGGCTGCTCTGTGGACCATCACTATGACTATTTTTCTCTGCCACTGAGTAGATTTTCTCAAATCTATCCATCCCTATCAAAGTTCTGGGAAAACTGTCTTATCCAGCCAGCAATAGCACACTACGAATGAATCAAAAAGTCACTAGCAGGGAGCTCCTGCAAACTGAAAACTGGATACTGAGTGCCATCTTTTTCAACTTTACACAACAGACATTAAAAAATCAACTACCTTTTGGCAAAAGCCAATGAAAAGTGTTAAAATCTAATCTATACAAGATTAGTATAGAACAGGACTGTGCAATTTACAACTGAATCATTTCAAGTGACTTTTACGACTTGACAGGGTTTAAAACTTTCACATCAAATTAATGCACTCTGTATAGCCAACCTTAATTACTGTTTGTCATCATTGCTCACTGTTATAAAATATTTCTTTTGAAATGTTACTAACACAAAATGTTCTATTCAGATTATCATCTTTTTATTGGCAAGATGATCTTGAATTTAAGAAAAGCTGTAGAAAGGTTAGGTACAATATTAACTAACCACTCTGTTCTCCAGCACCAAAAAATTGTTCATAGCATGAAGAACAGCTAAGTAATTCTGAGCTCATAGAAGAGCCTATCTAAATTTAACTGCTGTATCATGGTAATGAGAGATAAAATGCCCTGCATCCACAAACAGATGGTGCTAGCCCACATTAATAAACTCACTGGAGAACTTAATATGCTTAGATTTAGATAGGTTATTCCACTGCATGACGCAGTCCATGACGCATCCTGAGGCAATGTATCTGTATTTGGCAGTTCTTCATCATCCTACTTGGTGCTCCAGGCTACACTGTCTGCTGACCCCGTGTCCCATCCTGCCTCTGGGCTATCCTCACTTGCAGACATACAGGCACAGCCTTTTGTGGTTCTTACTTGTGGAAGCCAAAAACACTCACTGCAGCACAGCCGCATTTTGTATTTTCTCCTGACCCCTGGATTTTACTGACCCCACAGAAGATCTGTGCATCCATCAGTATTTGGAGAGCAGCTAGTGCAGCCCTGCTCTCCCCAGCAACATCCACACACACACACACTCCTTTTGCCAGCAGAGAAAAAGGAGTATACAGGTATGGAAGATATGGATGCCTGTTTCTGCCTTGCCCTGCTCCATCTGAGGGCTGCAGCTGCCAGGGAGCTGGCAGGGGCAGGAGCATGAGCTGGGCATAAGGCTGCTGGCACCACTGTGACTCCCATATGGGCTTCTTATGGCTTCAGGCTGTGATTTTGCCTTCCTAAAATCCAAGGCAGCAGATTGAATCCGGACAATTTTGCCCAGGGATCTTTTGGCAGCTCATCCTATCTGCACTTCCAAAAGCATAATATGTTTGTATATTATGCTTTGCATATTTAGCCACTGTTATTAGCTTATAGTAAATAAATATTTAAAACATATTAAATATCACACTATTTCAGAAAAATTAAGAATTCATGTGATTGGAAAACAGTACTGAATGCAATTGAATCGTGGTATTAATTTCATGAAGGCTGCTTCTGGTGATATCATTTATATGAATTTGATTCATCTTATCAGCAATCTCTATTACTATTTGTGATGTGAATAATGAACAAAGCTTCCAAAAATAAATCTTTGGATACCATTTTCCTCCTGTTCTGAATAATGTTAATGTAGTTCTCTTTAAATAAAGGTTGCCTAATACTAAACTTTTGTAAATAAGTACAATAACTTAGAAATGAGAAATCTTAGGAAGCAGGTGGAAGAGAACAAGTGCAAACTACAGCTCAAATGTGTTGGAATTCAAAAGGTATTTTCATAAGATATTGCAATATTTGCACAAAGACACAAGTGGAGTATTCAGGAAACTTTAGATGTTCTTATCTACTTCGTATAATGTGACCTGGAAGACGGGAAGTATTTACTCAGTATCCTAACTTGCAGAAATGATCATGACAGTCATGGAGCTTTAGCTGCTATATATCTAGCCATGGGATTTACATGGGGGCAGAGAAATACTCCTTCTTTTGAGCACAAGTGCATCTGTAGAATTTGGTAAGCATGTACAGTCTACTTGCAAATGACAGCTGTACCTGAGAAAGCACAGGTAAGTCAAGGATTTCATTCCCTCCCAAGATTATCTTATATCAAGGGCATACTTTTCCATCTCCTGAGTACTGCACTTTCCTGACAGAATTAGAAACATAAAATGTTTTTACCCAAAACATTGAGAGAGAGAAAAGGGAGAAGGTATATGAACATGAGAAAGAATTGAACACATATATAGATGGCTACAATCATAGTGAAGCACTGAAAATATTTTTTACTTTATTTTGTACCTAGTTCCCTTTAACTGGGCTCTGTTTTCAAAACCTTGTGTGTGTAGCTATTTACAAGGATGTGGTTTTCCAAGTAGGAACTGAGAGAAGTTCATTCTAGATCCAAACCATCTGTAAAAACCAAATATTTTTAAATGTCTCTGAGATATTATCAGAACTAGTATGGACTCTTTGTTCTGTGTTTCAGTTTAAAAAAATAAGAGAGAAACAAAATACATGGGACAAACTGGGATACTATTGATCAATTGATCAAGTATGAGGCAGATCTCAAATGGCACAGCAATTTCTTCCACAGTCTTAAATAAGCCTTTGAATGAGGTGAGCAAAGCTCCTGCTGACCAAAATTTCTTTTCCTCCATGGGGAAAGGATGAAATCAGCACACACTGTACCCTAAATTCCCTCACTCTCATAAGGCTGGGTATTTCCAATAGTGTGCAGGAGCAGGGTTTGTCCACCAAGTGTGGAGAACTCAGCACCTGTCAGAGTCTGTACCACTCAAAACATCAGCCTGCTCCTGCCCCTCTACTGAGAGGCCATCATTGGAGGGGATCTAAAGAGTTTCTTGGCGATGCTAAAGCCAAGGTCATGTGTGAACTATAATACTGTGAATCCTGAGGTAAAACACAGGTATTAAGAAAACAATTATTTCTTGAAAATTCTGAATTATGTTAAGCTATGTTTCCTAATAATTTCTGAATGAGGGAGGTCTTTTTCTTTAACTATCAAAGCAAGAAACTGCTCTTCTTCCCATAGACCTGCCACTAACTCCAGCCATTCCTTTTCTGATTCAAGAAAGTCAGATGGATTCTGTGTTTCTTCACAAAGCAGAAGAAAAATGTTTGTGCATTTTCATTGCAAAAATTTGTACTACTTCTAGTAATTCAACATTAATTCTTCCCTCTACAAAATAATTTTTTTATCAAACATTTTTAAAACCTTTCCTAGTTTAAACATAAAATAGATTTATGATGAAAGCCGTAAGGGAAAAAATAAGAAGAAGAAAGAAAAACACCCCTACAGAACATGTGAAATCAACTGTAGAAAAATTGTTTTAAGGGTGGAAGTGTACCAGAATCATGCTTGAATAGGTATCAGCTGATTCTACCAAATGGCCATCAAGGTCAAGGACCATCATAAAAATCAAAGCAAGGACTTTTCCTAGGCAATAGTTTATTTTTTAAATTTTGAAATAAAGTTCAGGGCTGCGGTCAATATATTTGCTTTTTATGAACACCTCTTTGATTTATTTTTGAGAAAACCACTTCAGTTTAGCTGTTAAATATGGAATACTCCTTTTCCTACTTCAAGGTTCACAGAAGCAGATTTCATAATATTTGCATGCTTTTTATGCATGAGTCCTCTTATTTATACAGCTCCCTATAAATCATATAAATGAATGACAGAAAGGACCAATTAGAGCTTTTTCAGGGTGGAATGGCTCTTAGATGGTTGTGCAGTCTCACTTTAATCGTTTTAGGTTCCACAGTTTCCCTGAGGAGGTTATTTGAAAGCTTACTGCAATTTGTTCTCACGATAGTCAGCTTCAACATTTCCTTTTCCAATTCACAATACACTTACATCTAACATAATGTATCACACCTCTTGTGCTGTAAGGTAGATTCCATAAATCCTGCAATAAATTCATCACCTCTCCTTATGTCCTTATAAGCCTGCATTACTGAGTTATGTAGCACATGCCAGCCTTGAAAGCAACAGCACAGTTATGCCTCTTTAGTGATTTGCACAAAAAAGTAGCAATCAAACTCCAATACTACAGACATACTTTATTCAAGCATCAAATTAATTCACAAAAATGATCCACATTTTTAAATAATTCCATGGTTCTGTGTATTATAAAATACTGCCCCTTTTTTGTCCATGCTTGCAGAGTCTTAAGCCATCTTCCTAGGGTCATATAATAAAATTCCAGGAGCAAGTTTTTTATCATGTGTCACTGGAAGGATTCAAATAAATTTTCCAGTTCACTACCAAGTAAGCAGTTCTGTTGTGTGTGGCTGACTCTGCCCTGCCATGTAGGCTGGTCCCTTCACCCCTCTCTTTATCACATGCCAAACTGGTCTGCTTCCAGATTCCTAGCCTGCCTTTCCCATTCAAGTCCTGCCATGGGATTGCCCCTCTTCCGGGGCTCATGCTCAGTTCCTTCACTGCTCAGATTTTATTACACAAGAAACAGAGCTTACATTCATCTTTTTACAATTTCAGATTAAAGGGACTACAGAGATAGGGAAACACATTCCTAAAAGTTTAAGACTGCTAGGTTGTACATTTTTAAAGTTATCTGTCTTCAGTTACACTGATCACATCAGAATTTTGAAGAAAACAAATGAGAACCAGAAACCAGGAAAGCACCCCTTAACATCCTAGTAGTTCATATATGTACATATTCCATGAATTGTAATTTGATAACCATCTCCTAGCTTGTTTTAGAGGCTATATTATCCCTACAGAACAAATCAGTTCTATATAACTACCAAGTCTCCTGGAAACTCTTGTCAGGTGTTAATCTGCTAATTAGAAAATAATTGACTAAACCCATGAAAGCAGTTATAAAAAGTTAGAATACTGCTCATTCACTCCGTAATACAGAACAAGCGCTCTAACAGCAAAGGTTTAAGAGCCAAAGGACCAGGCAGGTGCCTAACACTTTATTAGGGTTTATAACTGAGGAAGACGCTACAAATACCCAAAGTGAATACAAATAATAATAATAAATCATTTTTGGAAGCTGGCTTTAGAAAACAAATAGAACACAACCAGCAGAAATTAATAAGCCCGATTACATCTCAGAGCTGTACCCATTCCAGTACCCTCATTGTGTCCTACAGCTACCAGATGGGGAAGAAGAGCACGCACTGGAGCGCTCTGACAGGCCATGTGCTGGGGAGCCAGTGGCCACCACCTCCTCCCTGCTGACCTGCAGGACAGCTCTTCCTGGCTGAAGAGCCTGAAGAGCCCTGAGGGAAGCTGCATTGAACTCCCTGGCTACGTGGCATGTGGGTCCTGTTAGAGTCTCTCCTTCATTCTGCAAAAAATCTGTCATTCATTACTGAAATCAGCCCCGTATGGCTGAACCAGCAACCGGCTTGAAGTCACTGGAGAGGGGAAAAAGGTGAGGGCAGCCAAATTGTTTGGAATGCAGCTAAAATACTTCAGAGAGTTTAAGGTTAAAAGGGATCATTGGATCACATACTCTGACCACAGGCCAGTAAGTCTTGCTACCAACCCCAAACTGAGCCAAGGAGCTTGTTTTTGATTAAAACCACTACATTTGCATTACATTATCTCAGCTCCTGACCACTGATTTTTTTTTTGTTCCCTTCTACTATTTAAAAAAACTTAAGCACAGCAAATCTTGCAGATCTATTTGACAAATTGATAATGGGTTCAGAACATAATCATTATAAGAGACTTTCTCCAGTACTACAATGTTCTGCCAGGTCTTTCCTGCACCACTTGATCTTTAATGTCAAGAGCCACACACCTTGTTCTACTCTCAGTTCCCATTAATACACACTGTAATGCTGGTAGTACATCCAACAGTCAGACTGGACATGTCGTTCCTTATCCAAAACAGCTTGCTTGACATGATTTTTAGACAATTTTTTCTAAGACATAAGCTCTCATTCCAGAGGCATGGCTTGTAATCCTGAAAAATTTGGCAGTAAATTTGGCCTGCACATTTGGCTGTTTGAAAGTGTTAATTTTATTAAGCAGTCCAGATGACATTGCAGTTGCTCTCACAGTAGTTTACTAAGTTACCATTTAGCACATCCACAGATTTCATTAACAGTGAGTTCATCTTGGATCTCTGATAAAAATCTTGAAAATGCTGAGCCTGCAGAAACTTGCACACCTCAAAACCATGAAGACTAGCCTCCGAAAACTCTTCTGATCTTTCAGAAGTTCAAAACTATTTCTCTATTTAACACATTGACCATTCAACAGCATTAGTCATTAGAAGTACATATGGTATTAACCAAAGGACTCCGAGACCATTTTGCAGTTCTAAGCCTACTAGATTAAAAACAGGAGCCATGTTTCTACAATTACTTTTATCAATCTACCTGTGTTACTGAATAAGGCTATCAGAATTGTTAAATAAGTCGAGGTGATCGAGGTGATTGACACTAAGGATATCTTACTCATCTCCTTATCAAGAGATAAGCTTATCTCTCTTGTTTATTTTTCTAATGTTTTGCCTGTGGTTTTGTTAAAACAGTAAAGAACAGTACGGGACACCCAGCTTGGTCTTTTGAAAATGGACAGAACACGAACGATTGTCTTTACTTCTTAATAACTTACTTTTCATTTTAAGATTTATTAAACCCCAAACTCAGCTACTTCCTCAGCTAACTCTGTCAAGATCCCACGGTGCAAATTAGCCAGACTTCATTAAAAACTGTCTAGGTTTGCTTGGAACAGAGCTTTCCCCACGGACCTCACCAATTCCAGCCACGTGATGCCAGCAGCACACCTGGCTTCTCCCAGCTACGGCGGCGGTGCCCATCCAGCCCCACCGACGCGCGCTCCGTTAGAGCTGCGGCACCTCACACCCGTCTCCAGCCCGGAGCGTTCCCCTTTTTCTCTGAATTCCCCTCGGCTGCCGTACGCCCAGCGGAGCCCCCGTTCGGGGTTCGGTTGAGGTGCCAGCACCTGCGCAGCGGTGGCGGCAGCTCCCCGGGGCCGCCCCCTCCACACTCCCCCTCCAGCCGCGGGGGATGCGGCGCCGCCGCGGCCCCCGGGTGCGGTGGCCGGCACCCCTCATGCGGCCGGGCGGGGCCGCGCTCCCGGCATGCCCGAGGGGGACGCTCCGAGGGTGGGTAGGTGGGCGGAGAGAAGGAGAGCGGGAGGGTGCGCGCCCACCCCGCCGCCGCCGGCGCTTCCCATTCCCAGGCGCTTCCCATTCCCACCCGACGCGGAAACCGGCGCGCAGCCGAGCCGCTGCTGCCGGCGCGCAGGGCGCATGCGCGGGCGGCCGGGAGGGCGGGGGCCGGCGTTCAGCGGGGAGCGCTCTGGCCGCCGGTGCCGCCCGCACTCCGCGCTCCCGCCCGCCGCCGCCGCTACCCGGGACCGGCGGCCGCTTCCGCGCAGAGCCCGCGCCCTCTCCCGCGCCGCGTCCTCCCGTCGTCCTGCCCCGCCATGAAGTTGAGCAGCCGCGGCCGGGGATGCTGCGCGGGCGGCAGCCGGGAGCGCGGGCCGCCGCCGCGGAGCCCCTTCGTGCACCAGCTGCGCTTCAGCCCCCTGCAGAAAGCCAAGGTAGGGGCGTGCGGCCGCCGGGCCGCCCTTCCTCGCTGCCGCCGCCGCCTTCCGCGCGTCCCCCGCGGCGCACCGGCTGCCGGGCCGCGTCCTGCGGCGGGCGGGGGCTCCGCTCCGTGCCGGCGGTGCTTTGTGAGCCGCGGAGCCGGGCAGCGGGCGGTGCTGGGCGTGTGCGAGGCGGCGGCCGGGGGCGGCCGTGGCCGGGCCGGGCGGGCGGCAGGGAGGGAGTCTGGGGGCGGCCGTGATGCTCTAGTGCGGGGCGTGCGCCTCAACTTGTGCTCCCATGCCTTCTGCGAAGGAAAAAAAAAAGCTGTTGGTGTTTTTTGTTTGTATGTTTTGGGGGTCTTTTTATGGGTTTTCTTGGCGTTTTGAGATTTAGGAGTTTTTTCGGTTTTTCTGGTGTGGAGGGTTTTTTTTGTGTTTTTTTTTTTTTGTGGGGTTTTTGTTCTTTTGTTTTTTGTTTTTTTTTTTTTTTTTAACGGGGATGAGGGAGCAGCCCTTAGGAGCCGCGCTTTTTCACCGTCAAGTTAAGGTAGGTATTAACCTGGGCCGAGGCATCCCGGTGCGGCTGAAGTTTGCCCCTGGGTAAATAGTCCCTGCGGCGTAATTTATGTATTGTATTGTGCAGGTAGCGGTGAGACTACAGGAGACGGTATTAAAATGCAAATTTGCAGTTGCGTGGCTTTTTGTTTCATTGTTTGGTTTTAGGGGTTTTTTTCCCCCTGCCGTGCCTCTGCCTCGCCTCGCACGGTGAGCAGTAAGTGGTTCGGTATTCAGAGGGCATGGCCCTTGTCTTAGGCTTTCGGTAAGATCTGGGTCACTGGCTGGAGGAAGAAATACCGTCAGAGGCTCACCTAATGAGGGGCTGGCCATTTCTGCCACTTCCATCACTGTAATGCTTCATAGTGCTGTTGTTTTGGGAGCCTGACAGCCTTCAGTACCTGTTAACATTGAAAATTATGATTCACTAATATTGAACCTCTTGGGTCAAGGCGCTTTAGATCCAGCTTTGATTTGCATTTGAATGAAGTTAGTTGTTGCACTGCCCTGTTGCTGCCCAGATGCTTAACACAAGATATATATATGGCCTGACTTGAAAAACATCAGAATGTGCCTCATGTTACTTATCGGCCAGCCCAGGAATTTATAATACACTCAAGCAGAAAAGAAGGTTTCCACTTTTTATTAAGTTGCCCAGTATGTATTCAGTGGTTGCTCATAAATTCTTGCTTGAACTGGAAAGTGGAGAAATGGTTTGTGTCATCTACTTCATTTAGTTTTTATCTAGAGCTTCCTCAATAAATTGCACAGTTGTAAAGATTTCCTGTCCTTTCCAAACCATACTTTGTTCCTGAAGTCATGATTAATGCAGTTAATGAGGTAGAAGTCTTTCAGGCAGCAGAGAGAAGCAAAGACAGCAGATGTTCATAGGGACTAGGATTGTCTCCAGTTATAACAACTAATGTTGCTTTCTGCTTGGTTATTTATAAAAAATTTTTAAAATGCTGCTGGGAGAGGAGAGCAGACTCTCTTTGACAGTTTTTGCAGTATTGGGTCTCATAGGAGCTACTAGCATTGCTGATCTGATATTAGTCCTGACAGACCTTGAGGTGCTGTGTCAGGGAAGTGACTGGTTGTAGAACACCCCTGCTTTCTGCGTGGGCTGCCCTGTTCCTAGGTATGAGATGTGAGCTTTGCCAATGGATTTCAAGGATTTGTTATTTTCAGTGAAGATGAGGAGATGTGTTCAAACCGCTGTAGTTTGTCACAGTGCACAGGCCAAAGGAGCATTCTCCTCACCAGACTGTGTCTCACTTGCTTTTTAAGCGAGCAGTCTGTTACTGATATACAGCAGCACAGAGTTCTTTAACCCAACCTTCCCTTCAGCCTTACTGTTGTAGTTTTATGCAGGAAAAAGTCCATAAGCTGCAATACAGAAGATTTTTTTCCTTTGGCTTAGTCATGCTTTTCCAGCCTCTTCACTGATTAAAAGTTGTGCTTGAGGCAGAAGCTGTTAAAGCAGAGCTGTAGAACTGCTCCACTTGAGAAGAAGCGCTCCCCAGGTGAATTACAGAAGTGAGAATTCTCCTCCGAACAGCCTTGGAGGGCTACTGAGCACTTGGTGTGAACTATTGCAGCTGAACTCACTTCCTGTTCAGCTGCAGGCATGCACTGTGTCACAGACTTTTCTGTCTGTCCTGAGAATCTGTCGGGGGTTCCTGGGATTGCACAGGCTATCGAGGAAGGGTAGGAATGTAGCTACACTAAGTAGGGAGCCCAGGGGACTGGGAGACAAGACTGCTTTGTCCCATGGTCTGGTGTCTGTTGCTGATGGTGTGCCAGATAGCCCCATTATCTTTGCTACAACCTCGTCCTGCGCTCTGCAAGAGGTTAGATTAGCTTTTTTATTCATCAATGCAGCTCGGAAGTAGATGCTTTTTAGCATGTTCCAGCCTGAGACTGTGGGAGTGAAAGAAAGGTAGAAAGTGAGAGGGTAAAACAACCACAGGGAGAAAGAACAACAGTACAGAGAAATCCTTTTGGCCATCAAGGAACTGTTCACGTCATCTTTCATTGACTTTATAAAAACTGGGAGATTACAAGAGCATAAAAGCAGTAAGGCTGTTTCAGAACAGAGTCTCATCAGTAGAAATTATGGCTATTTTACTCTGATCTGAGGGTGACAGCAGGGGTCATTCTTGAAGCTACCTGTTTTATTTCAGTGATATAATAAAAATATTCTTTCTATGAGAAAGACAGACATGGTTTTATTAACCATGGATTTTGTTCATGCTAATGTCTTCTGGGCACCTGTCATGTAAGTCCAAGCTCTCGATTCTTATTACCACTGCAGAGCAGGCAGAAGCATTACTGGAGCTGTCAGTAAGCATCTGTAGCTTTTTTCCCTGCTGCTTCAAAACATAATACAATGCCATTTTCCTTTCTTGCAGTGTTTCTGGCCCTTTTATTTCACCAGTGCTGGTGTTCATTTGGTGCCTTGGTGAGCTGATTTGGCTCATTAAATCAGCATATCATTGTGTTTTTGTGTTCTGATTATTTTCTTTTGCTGGGATGGCTGTGTTTTTTCTCACTAATGAGCTATATTGGCTCATTGGTGGCTCACATAAGTGCTAGAGCTGACTCAGGGGGAGGATTGAGGAGAGAGTGAGCAGGACCACTCTTTCACAGCAGCGATCTGTTAGATTGGCTTAGCTGCACGGGAAAATATATCCTGCTGTATTTATCTCCATGGATGTGTCTGCTGGGGAACTTGCAGAGTGGGGAAGTGGGTAGTGAGAGAATGGTTGAGGGATTAATTCCTAGCTCCTGCACTGCCATCTTTGGTGAGTTGAGCTATAGGGGTGATAATACTGAGGAGGTATAAGTGTAAGATGTAATTTCTATCTGATAAGTGTAAAAGAAAAATCAAAACATCTACTGTGTCAAATAGTATTTCCTTTCTCATTGTTGTGACTGCTACTTTGTAGCAAGTCATGGACATTTTGTTGGCAATAAACTGGTTTTAGTGATGTTTCTTATGGGATTGGTAATTTCCAAGATGCATTTTTTTTTTAGCTTCCTTGTGCATGAGAGCTATGATACTGGTTTTCAAGACAGGAAACAAACCTAAGAAGTAGAAACAAGGGTACTCTGTGATTCTCTTGCTCAGTGCTTAGGTACATAGGACCAGATATTTTGGAGAACTTGAAACTTGAGTTCATATTTTGTACCTTCATTGTGAGGTCATACTTAAATCTGAATGCAGTCTCTCTAAACAAGGGGAACATATGATACCTATTTTGTTTAAGTGACTTGCCTTACATCAGATTTAAGCCCTTCTGATGGAAGAATGGAGATCAGTTTCCCAGAGCAGCCTTCCATTACAAGCTGTCCATAGGTCTTTCACAGTATACACTGCAGCTTCTGAAAAACTAAGTTGGATGCTGTCGACCAGCAAATGGTAAATAAGCTGTAGTCAACCCTCTCTTGAGATTTCTTTGGTCGTGAGCTGAGCCCCTCAAAGTATAACTCCAGACGGACCTTTAGAGTTTTTTAAATGTATCTCAAAACACAGGTGTTCACACATTACTTGTTGCCAAACAGAATTCATAATTTTAATGGAAGACATGTCTCTATGAACATCCCAAATATGTAGGAATGTGATCACCAAAATAGTGTCCACATAAGGTCAGAGCCAGAGTGTATGTCTCCTGCGTTCTGGTCTCTGGCAGTGGCCAGTGGGGACAGGATCTTCTCCTTTTCTGTCTGACACTGACACTTGCTGTGCATAGGTTTTACAGGATAGAAGCTTTCTTACCTGAGAGGATATCTGAGTGTAGATACAGACTGAGCTACTTTTCAAATATTAACACCTTTCTTAATTCCTAGCCTTCTTCAAGAGGTAGACATATTTTTCTCTCCAGCCAAATTTCTTGTGTGAGCAGGTACTCTGCTCACTACTGCCTGCTAAAAACAGGCTGGTGTCACAGCCAGACCCTGTACATTTGCTTTTGCTGGCCATTACTATCCCTGCTGTCTCTGGAAGACCAAAAAGCCTTTTCTGCACATTTATGCCATCTTTTATGGCATTATGGATACAACTTCTGCTTTCAATCTGTGACATGGCACTAAAATGATCATTGGTACAGAGAGTCATGGGATGGAATACCTCACTACCAGTCACCTGCCATTCAGCTTTGCCCTCAACTAGGAGAAGACAGGGAGGGAGGGAAGGAGAAGGAGGTGTGAATCCCAAAGGTCTGTGCCCTCACCTGCATTTTACTTCACTTATTTCTTAGCGGCTGGTCCTTCTCATTTTAGAAACTTAGAAGGCAGCTGCTCTCATCTCCAGAATGCTCCTTTATTTGCTGACAGGCATGGTGGTCTTGTCTGTGGATGCAGAGTTGTGTGAGTTGGTGTAACTTTGGTGCTTATCTGACAATTGTAGTGGGTGAAGTTTTACTGCTTCATCTGGGAAACTAGCCTATCTAAGAAAAAAAAAAATTCCTTTTTCTGTCAGTTCTGCAAACTAAAGCAGAGTCTCCATAGGGACTGACTGGAATCCTCTTCTGGAGAATGAGATTGTGGTTGTTATGAGATGATGGTGCCAGTCTGAACCAGCACTATAAAATCCAGCTGCAGTGGGCTGGTAGCTTAGGGCTTGAAAGTGGTATCTTGGAGTGGTATCTCCTGCTGTGTGTTCCCTGCACCTACCCTAGATTTACAGATTTGTGCACCTACAGAGTGAGTTGGTTGTTGAGCTGTTTTGGGAAGTGAGAGGAAGTGGAGAGTGAGCTGCATGATGACTAGATCTGCATTGGGGAAGAGAAGAATATGAATTAATCTTTCCACAGCAGCCTGGAGATGCATCAGATAAGCACAACGTGAGACAGCACCTTATGCATTGTTACTCATCCTTGCCCAGCTATTGTGATATTGAAAAGTGTGCTTTTTTTACCCTTATCTGGCATATCCGGAACTGAATGGTATTCCGCTGTTTCTACCATAAGATACTTTTAAGTTAAGAAATGGTATCAGTTTCTAGGAATCACTGACCTTTTCAGTCTGAAATTGTGTTGGAATAATAGTTTTTTATTACTATTTTTATTTTGCAGATTGCCTTCATGACCTTGACTCTGTTTCCTATCCGACTCTTTTTTGCTGCTTTTATGATGTTGCTGGCCTGGCCTTTTGCGTTCATTGCTTCAATGGGATCTGACGAGCAAGAGCTTGAAAAGCCCCTCTCCTGGTGGCGAAAGTGAGTCACTGGTGTGGTGAAATACCGAGAGGATCATTATAAAGTTCAGCAGTTCAGAACAGAGGAGATGGGAAATACCTTTTACCTGTCTCAGAGATGTACTTTTCTCTTCAAAAGAAAAATATAAAAATTATTAAACACTTTCCTCAGCTGGGAAACTAGAAATGCCTCAACTCTTTGATTTGCCAGGTGGTCCAAGAATTACACTGGTAATCTCTGGCTTCTTATCTTTATTGAGGAGCTAGTGTGAAGCTTTATTGTGGCATCTTCCATTGCATTTATTCCTGTAATGTCAACTTCTGGTTATGAAGATTGACTCTATGGAATGTGCCCAGATTTCATATTCTAAATTGTTGTTTTAAACTGCTTCACCTCACTGTCTTCTACCCTGTGATGAACTGACAAAACTTGTGTTGATTCCCCAAGGGCTTGCCCATACTTTGGTGCTTATTGAAAGTCTGTGGTTGCTTTGATATTGCAATGCTAATTAAGGTAGTCCTCCCATCCATGAAAACTGCCATTTGAGGAGCAGGAAAGGAGGGGTGTATCACCTTTTCTATAGACAACTTTAAAATTAGGAGCTGGCATTAGCATGAAGGAAGCTGATTGTGTTTTGCATCACAGGAGGGAAGGAGGTTGAGAACCACTTTACATTTCATTTGGAGTGATATCAATACAATAACTAATGGAATAATTGGCTGCCTTTAGTCTTGCATACAGTTATTTTGAGTCTTTTTAGATTCTCCTTCCTCATTTATTCCAATTTTCAGTGTTACCCTGCTCTCCAGCCTCCAATCCCTGTAAGTGTTACAATTTGTGGTGTTCAATTTTTGTATTCTGTTGATTCAAAGTTTCTCTTTTCATAACTGTCAGACAATTTAAAAAGACAAACAAAACTCCACAAAAAAACCTTCTCCACCCCACCAAAAAGAAAAAAAAATCCATAAGAAACAAAAATCCAAATCACTTCAGGAGAAGATGGGGAAAGGGAAGAAAGGAAAATATTTCCAGACCTCTCATATGTATCCTGTAGGCTTCCCTGTATTTGAGAATTTCTGCCCTATACTTGTCCTGTTTTGCTTGGGTAAACTTGAAACCAAGAACCAGGGTAAGTGCATTCTGGCAATATCCTAATAGCATATTTTGGGACTGAATTTATTAGAGCTTTTTAGAAAACCTTATTAGGCATTGTGTAGTCCGAATTGAAATTAATGATGAACTAAATTATGATCTTGGAGACTAGAATGAATTAGTGTTCATGTATAAATGAAGCTGAACAGCATCTTACCTAAAAAGTGGTTTTAAATCAGCTGAGAAAGAGAAGAACAAGGTATGTGCAGTGCTCCAGCTCTGTTTTAAGCATTATATCCTATCTGAACTTTTGTCATGCATGTAATTTTTAATTTTATTATTTTAAGGTGTTCCTGTGGCACCATAACTGTTTTCCCAACTCTTTACAGGATAGTGGATATTTTGCTGAAGGCAATAATGAGAATGATGTGGCTTGCTGGTGGATTCCACTGGATAAATGTAAAAGGCAGACGGGCATTGCCAGCAGAAGCAGCAATATTAACGGTGGCTCCCCATTCTTCCTACTTTGATGCCATTCCAGTAACCATGACCTTCGCCTCCATTGTGATGAAGGCAGAAAGCAAAGATATTCCTGTTTGGGGAAGTAAGTTGGTAGATACTTAATTTTTCAAGAACAATTTAAGAAAGATTGCTTAGGAAGTTCACTGGCTGTGTACGAGAAGGATTGAAACAGAAAGGAAAATTTGCTATAATATACGGTCAGAATATTTTTTTTTTAACTGGTCAACTCTGAATACCAATAGAAGAAATTGGGGCAGGAGGGGAATGGTTTTTTTCTACTTTCTCTGAAGTCGAATCCCATCAAAACTCATGGTTTAATTTGCAGTGAACTTATAACATTATAAGACCTGCCAGATGGAAAAGCAAATTAGGATGGAGCTATGGAAGCAAAGACTGATGCTAGAGAGAAAGTCTACAAATACTTGGTGCGAGTTCGGGTGCCCTCCCAGAAATGTGTTTAAGGAATGTGGTCTGCTCTGAACACTACCCTGCCTTGAGGGAGTGCTGCTAATCCTTCACACATCAATAAGTTTGTTTCAGGCAGAGTGTGAGAGATGAGCACAAGAGCAGATTGGTGTGCACTTGGGTTTAGTCATGACAAAAGCAGATGCCTGAGTCAGTAGTGCTTGAATACTGTCTTTGGAATTATTCATATATGTTCTCAAAAATATTTGAGGGACACCTGTGATTTTTGATGCAGTTGTGACAGGCAAAAAATTGTGTAATCTTTTGGGCTTGTGGACTTCTAACCAAAGTCTGTGTGGAAGCATTTTGGAGAAACCCACCATCTTGTGTCTAGTGACCAGCAAAGTTCGAAGAATATCCCTGTCTCTCATTGTGTAGATTTTTATGGGTAATATAAAAGTGACAAAAGATTTTACTTTGGCCACGGATAGGACTCTTAAATGTAAAAGTCTAAACAAAAGCTTTGAGCTTCTTTGCAACTAAGTGGAATCAGGCTGTTGGTTCTGACATCCTTCTAAAATTTAATTAGACAATGTGTTTTTAAGGTCACATTCAAAACCAGAAGCGAGACATGGCCACAAAGAGGGAGTGGTAGGCTATGGAAGTTTCATTTAAGGAATCTTGTCATGTAAGGGTCTGCCTGAATAAGGTAAAATTCAGGCCAGATCTGTAGTTGCATCTTAATTTCATTAAATATCTTACTAATGGCATTTAGAAATTTGTGGCAGTGAAAAATCTATGTAAAAATGAATAAATGCTTTGAAAAAAAAGGAAAAGGGTGCATGCAGACATGTGTTTCTGAAAACAAGTGTATGCAAACAACACTGTGTGAAAACAAAAAGAAACTGAACTCCCTTGTTCAGCACTGAAAGAAGATACTGTTGTGAGACAGCATGTTGGCAATCTTGTACAGCACAGGTGTATCCAGGCCAACTTGGGCATTAGGAGCAGTCCAGACATAGAAGCAGGGGCTGATTTATCTTCTTTCTCAGGTGACTCAGTTGACTGTTTAATAATTGCTGGCTCAGCAAAATGAAAGTAGTCTGTGTGGAGCTCCCTTTGATTTGAAGGTGATCTGTCTGGAGGACCCGAATTAAATGGGGTAACTCCAGTCCATGTTGTGCTACTGCAATGGGAGAATGGCTGAATGGCATTTGACAGTGCTATAGTGGCTACTGAGGTATCCCACGTAGTAGAGTCAGTGGGAACCAGGAGAATCTGTAAGGATATGGAGATTGTAGTTCCCCTGAATGTAACACAAATAATGTGTATTAAGAAGATCAAATTATTTTCTAAATATCTAATTTAATTTTGAGGTGACGTTTACAGGATTCCGTTGAAAGTCTAGACTTCCTGCAGTGCATTTTAAAAATTATTCACTTCATTTAGTTCATATGTGAGTACAACCAGTTACAGAAAAAGAGAACATGTAGTGATTTGATGGAATATTACTGGAATGTACAGTGCAGTCATATAAATGAATGTTTTGTCTTGTATAGCTGCATTTGCTGTATGCTGTGCAACCACAGAAGTTACGTAGTCACTTGTGAAATGTTCACAAAAATGCCACAGAAGTGAGGCATACCAAAAGTCGTAACTGGGATTGAGAGTTGAAAAACCATTTTTGTTTTTAGGGGTGGACTTTTATATGAGCAACATTAATTACAGTAGTTTGTGTTCTTTAGGTAAATGGACCTTAACAGAGAGGTAGTAATCACTGTATTGATTACTTTGGCTTAAAAACTAATTCCAGTAAAAGTGGTTTTTTTTAAATCTCTTTTACTGCTTTGAGAAGTTTTCTGTGAAGCAGATAGTGCTGACTATCCTCTCCTTTGCTTATTATTTTAATCCAAATGTTATTTACACCTCTCTACATGCACACACATAAAAAAATACATTTCATGTTATTGGACCACTTATATTTCTCTTGTTCTTATGTGATAATGTGCTCATGTTTTTGTTGGATTGCCTGGTGGATTGTCAACACTCTAGACATTCATCCAGAATTTATCCCAGAGAGGTCAGAATCATGTTCTATGTTCTTTAGTTTTGTAAGTCCTGCAAGCTTGGTATACTATCTTCAGTAAGGTTTTGGAGCCAGTCACTGATGTTCCTAAACTTGTTATCTCTTGAGTCTTGTGAATGGTTGTTCTGAATCTTCTGGGAAGCTTTGAATAAAGTACATTCATTTAAGTATCTGAGCAGACTTAAATATGTAAAAAATGAAGTGGCAGAGGAAATTTAAAGATAATTTCCGAGGATGAGGACTTTGGGTGAAGAGTACATCCTCATCCTGTATATTCAAGTATGATATAAATAAATGGCCTTTTGATGTAATGACAGTGTTTATTAAGACATTGTACACTGTATACCAGAGGGATCAGGTGCTTTAGCAGGCACAAATTGATCTGATTGCTAAATTGTTACTAAGATTGGTTCTGCAAGCATTTTAATAGGTTTCTGGAACAGCTGCCTATATTATTGTACTCTTAGTTAGTCAGTCATGGAATATTAAGCTTCTGATCCACTTGGAAGTCCAGATGATTAAAAGCCTGTTCTTTATGGGATTGGAAGTACTCCACAACTGTATGTGTATGAGGGTTTTATTGCTGTCTAACTTGAAGGCAGCTCTCCAGGTTTGCAAAGTCCAGTTTCAAAAGCAGACTTGTGTCTTGTGACTCTTACAGATATCTTCATCCTTTTAAGGAAAACAAAGAAAACCAGATTTTAAAATGCTCATTGGTTTTGGGAGAAGAGTTATGAACTCTTCAGTCAGTGGTCAGTAGTGAAGAAAATTATCCATTTGGCACACACACAAGGTTAACAAACTCTGGGGAGAAACTGCTTGCCCAAATATAAACAGTATTTCAATGATCATTAAAAAAACAACCCAGTATCTGGAAAGTAGAGAATGCCAAACAGATGGAATATGTCATGATGTTGAAGGAAGATGAATGTTTCTGTACAATGACTTGCCAGAGTTTTGGTAGATTGGAGATGTGAACTTTGCTGGACCACTTCAGTCTTACAGTGAGAAAATGACATGTAGGATTCTGTTATACCTTACATGGTCTGAAGAAGTCAAATCAATTTATCAGTACAGATCCTTAAACATCCCTGTTTTGTCTGCTGAATCCCACTTCAAGTCAGGACAAGGTTTGTGCATAAATTTTGAATAGTTCACTGTCTTATTTTTGGCAGTTGAAGCAACCTGGATGACAGTAGTTTTTCATTGCTGCAGTGATTGGTCCTGCTGCAGAAATGCTTCAGTACGAAGGACAAGGAATATATCAGTAAATATGAATTGATGGGGACTTCTGACCACTTTTATGATTTGACCATTTTCAGTGGCCTGAACCTTTAGAAACGAAATATAAGTGAAAAGTTAATTTAAACTTTAGGCAACTTCTCAATATCTCTAACACCACTCTCTGAAAGAGAGGGAATTGGTACCTGTGAAATGTACAGGATGATATGTTACCTTAAGTTTATAAGGGGGAAGGAGGTAATTTGTGTTTGGCAGAACACAGCAGAGCTACAGAGAAAGGGAGAATCATGCAGTGCTATAAAACTATCAGTTCTGTTGTAGATGGTTTTTTTCACACCTAGTAAACTCATGAAATTTTGTTCAAGCTCATTTTTTGAAAGTGCATTATAGGCCTTTCTCAAGCATCATGACTAAAAGATGAGAATAAAAGTAACTCAGGGGAAAGCATTTATGCTTGGGTAGCTGGCTATGTTTTCATCTCAAAACTTAGAAGGTGCCAAATTACCCACCAGCCCTGTTGTGCAACCTAATCCTTTAGTCCTGAATCCCAAGTGCCTCCCCACCCCTTCCATACAACACAAGGAAGAGAACTGTGGTAACCCCATAGTTCTTCTGTGGGAATCCCACATTTAAACACTTAGGAGATTAACTAAAACAGTCCTTAAACTCCTTATGGAAAAATCTGTTCTAAGGTGAAGGCATTACAGATTTCTTCTCTTTTATACACTGTAAATCAGGGGCTTGAACGCTGAGGTCACCAGGATGAATGCCAACATCCTATGCTGTGTTGGCATTGTAGCCTGCCTTGAGTACACACTTGAGCTCCCCATTTCTGAACAGCATCTTGAAGTTGTTGCCAAGCTTTTCCATTTCATCTTCTCCTTTAAAACCCTCTGTTTCAAAATTCAATGTTTCCTTCAGACTGTGGGCACCCAGATGGTCCTGCAAGATTTCAGTCTCACAGAAGCTCTCTCAGAGAGATTTAAAATACTTGCATTGTCACCTGTGTGTTATAGGTATGTGTTTATCATTTGGCTTGGAGTCCTGGAAAATTCTGTAAAAATTGCTTCTCATTTAAACTGCTACTGGAATGCTTTTAAACCACCATAACTCATTAATATAATTTATTGAAGTTACAAACTGCAGTATATAGGAAACCTTTAAACCAATACTGCTGCCTGCCTTAAATGCTTTTTAGATTGGCAGCAGAAAGCTAAAACATAAAATCATGTCCTCATACAGGTGTTGCAGGCGTCTCTGAGATAAAAAAGAAGTCTTTATCCCTCAAGGAGTCCTTAAAGGAAGTGGGTCACGTTTGGAAAGACCAACCTAAATACCACAACTTCCTTCTGCTAAAGCTAAATAGGACACCAATTATTTACTTCCCACTGCTGACCTTTCCTTGTCCTATAGGCTGCATTGTTTCCTGCCTTTCTCTTTGGAAGCAGGGAGAAGAACTTTCCCATTAATGCTGCCTCCCATTCATTAATGCCATGAATACTTGGCATGCCTGCAGTCAGGTGGTCCATCTGCTAAGCATTTAGTCAAACTTGGAGACGTTTTCTTCATATACATCTATCTTCAGTGGTTGATTCAGACTTGAGTCAAATAAGTATATATATTATATATAAGTTTGTATATAAAATAAGATACTACCACCAGCTTTACAAATCTCTTATAGAGTATCATGACTATAATAACACTTCTTTTGTAAGAACAATGTAATTCCAAGTGCAAAAGATCCTAATTTTGGTTGAATTAAGTTTTGTGCATTGATACAACTTTGTGTATTTGGTGTGTGTATGTTTCTTGAGTTTTTCAATTTTTGAGGTCTCTGTATACACAGGAAGTAATTGTAAGAAAACCTTAATGGTTTTCTTCCCCTATAACTTTCAGAATACTTTTGAGCCTCTTACAGATTTCTTCTTTTCTCTGCAGAAAAGAGAAGTTTTCATATTAGATGTTACTTCATTAAAAAATTGTAAGTTCAGAACTGTGTGAGCGTGTACATTTGAGTATGGCAACTCTTGAAAACTAAGTCCAAGACAGAGCTTTTCAACCTTTATCCTTCATGGGTTTTGTACCCCTAAGTACTGAATGTGCAACCTGGTGACTGTTAGTAGAAAAATAACTGTATTTTTCCATACTAGAAAAAAGCTGTGGAGTAAATACTGTAAGTGGATATCCCACTGCAGGCAACTTGTACAGCTTACCTGCAGTGTTAAAGGAAGCAGAGCCAGTTGTGCTGCCTCTGTAGGATTCTCCTGAAGTGTCAGGAGAATGTAGTGGTGGGGTTTTGTGTTGTTTAGGAGAGAGATGAAGTGAAAGCCTCGACTTCAGCATTCTCTGCTTTTGCAGCTGTCACTTTCTTTGTTTCTGATTCCACAGTGGTGAAAATCTAACTGCCCACTCAAAAATGTGTGTATCCATACCTTTTAGAAGAATTGTATGTAGTGCCCTGTGTGTGTTCCATAGCTTTGTGTGTTCTCTGGTGCCTTGTGGAACCAGGGGTGATGTTGCCGGTATAAATGGTTTGCTACAATACTTTCTGCTGTTGTGTGTTATGCATCACTTGGTGTCTTGAATTGAAACAAGGTTTCCTCACACATACCTGCCTACAAAGAGAGATGGGAAATAATTTTTTCCCTGCTGTTATCCTAAGTTTAAAGACACCAACTGTATGTGTTCAGCTTATCAGGAAAAAAGATGGGTTTTGTTTATGCATTGTGCTGGTGCTGAAATTGATTGCATGGGAGTTATGGTTCTGAAATCAGTTGGAGCTGCCACCCTGCTATTAATTAAAGCAATACTGAGTTTTTGCAGGTTCTCTTTAAAAAGGCTGTTTCAAGGAACTTTCAGTTGGTTAGAATATCTGTGGCATTCTGGCTGCCCTGAGAGGCAGAGGTTTTAACGATTTACTGGCAGCATTATTTAAATTGCATATTAAATGCCTGCCTAAGAAGGTAGAATACAGCGTGACAATGTCCTCAGGACTCCTTGTATGACCTGAAATTCGAAATGAGGGACTAGATGAAATGGGACTGACACTGCTAGAGAAAAAGCTAGAATAGTGACACTCAAGATCAATTTTGTGAATTGACGGATTCTCTGTCACTGCCCACTAGATTTGATAATTCAAGGGTGGTTTTAATGGAGTGAGAGGAGCTGGGCAAGCCCATTTTTCAGAATCTCTGAACACTTGAGGTGTGGTCTTCACTATCTGGTTACAGCCAGTCTTGGACAGTTAAATAGCTGAGCAGAGAGGGATATGATTATGTTCTGTTTATTGAACATGTTGCAGAGTTCTGCTTGTTTCCTTTAGTTGCTCAGCATGCCAGCTGTCTGAAACATTTTATGCTTTCACTTCTGGCCTGACTTTGCCCTAGTCCTGCCTATTCCTTGCATCACACACTACCTTAGGTACTGTTTCTCTGTGTTTCAACTTGACTTCTGACCACAATCTCATCTTGGTTGCCTATTTGGTATGTTTTTCAGCTTTTCTTTACAGACCTTTGACCCTGCTCCTGACTTACTTGCACAGGTCAACTTGATACAGCCTTTGAATTTTCAGATTTGTGTGTTTACTGAACGTGAAAATACGTGATGAAAGTAAATGTCTGTGTAGCCTTGTGCTCTGTTTTCAGAAGTGGTTAAGAAAAGTAAAAGTTAGCCTTCTTCAGAAGTGGTTAAGAAAAGTAAAAGTTAGCCTTCCCTTGGTGCGTATTTTCAGTTTTTTACTGATGGCTGAGAGTTTCAAGTTCACTTAAAGTGTTGGACTTAACCACTATGGCCTGGTAGCTGGTGTCTCACAGGATCTTCAGTTTCTGTTTAATATTAAAACAAGAATTCTGTCATCCTTTTTAGTCCAATGTCTAAGGAAGTAAGGCTAATGTAACTACCCTAATAGGCTAATTCAACAGGCAGGACAAATCCATAGGAAGCTCTCAGTTGCCTCTGTCTTTCAGCATACCAGAGTAATTTTTCTTTGCACAGAGGTGTGTTGCTGTTTGTGGTGCTGGTCATTTGTAAGGTAGCTCACCTGGTGTTCCTCTGGAGCTTAGTAACATTACAGTAGCTTGCTTTTGAGGAGGTTGTAACAGTAAAGCTCCCAGGTTTGCCCATCTTGCCTGTACAGTTCTCAGATACTGATGACATAAGTATAGTCTGATGTTTTCTGTCACATTGCCTGAAGAAAAATCTGTCTGCTTGCTTAATTTCATGTGTGATAAATAAGACCCTGCTTGCAGCATGTCCTCAGAAAAGAGCCTGGGAGTTCTGGAATTATCTTATTCATTCTTTGGCCTGAAGTAACCTAAATTCTGTCATTTGGGCCTAATGTAAAAGAAGCTTCCAAGTCAAGGCTGGGGATGTTAGATCTTTTGCTTTCCTTTACTTTGTAATGTTTTTGCTATGGAGCAGTAAATTGCAACAGGGGGGCAAACTCAGGAGTAGGATCACTAAGAAGAAAACAATTATGATACCAAGTATGGTTTCCCTTGTTATTTTTATTGCTTGTTCTGTGTTTGTGGGTTTTTTCCCCCCTATTCTTTGTGTGTTAGTCTTTTTGTGGTTTATTTTGGGGCATCTTTGTTTGTTTTTACCTCACCATGACAGTAACCCCAGTTGGCCAAAGATGATCTTTGCTCCCCTGACAAGCATTGTTCTATAGATATTGTCTGAGAACAGGCATGTAGGAAAAATACAGGAGTAAAGTAACTTTTCTGATATACTGTCTCCTGAGCTGTGGCATCTTGTGGGATAAAAGTAATATTTCAGAGGCTGGCTGAATGTTTGGGAACTTGCTGTAAGGTTTGACAGATTAGTTTCTCAGAACCTTCAGAATTGAAGGATTTTGGTGAGTTAGTGGCTAAACTTCCAGTGGGATAACACCATAACCAGCAGCTTCTGCTGAGTACAGGGCTGTAATTCCTTAAACTGTTTTTTTCTTCACACTTTAAGCACTGGCTGATCCGTTAATGTAGCAAGTCTATCCCTGACAAAATCAGATTATACAGTGTCAGTGAACTCTTCTCACAGTGGCTGGAAAAATGAAAACTGTATTTGAGGCAAGTAGAATAGCTGATGTTCTAGTGACTCTTGAACCTTCAAGTAAGATTACACGAAACAAAAATTATTAAAAGGTTTTGGAATACAACCTGCTTAAATAAAGGCATAGAGAACTATATTTGAAGGTGCTTCTCTTGTAGTGCTTTTGGACACTGCAAAAGAGCTGTATGGGCTTCTTATTATTTTGAAAGTATTCTTTGGTGTCTTTGTGACAGACATGCATTGAGAGTATCTTGTGGATTGATCTGATTTTTTGCTCATGTTCATTTTGTGTCTGGCTACATACAAGAGGTTTCCCACTGAGCCAGAAAGAGGATGTCTGAGATCTAATTCATCTGGTATGAGGAACAGGCAAACAAGTGACAACTGAGAAAATGAGCATGCCTTTTCTGTTGACACTGATTCTTCACAAAAAATAACATCAGTGTATATAATATCCTGAGTGCTGTACCTTCAGTGGAACTGAACTGTCATGGAAGACAAAAGTTTTAAAGAGAGAGACAGTTTGACTGAGAGGATGACTTTTACAAGCACTTTGGTAGCCGGGAGATTCCTGCTGCTTTGCTGGTTTGGGAGTGGCTATAGACTTTGATTTTTGTGGAGGGAGGAAATGGCCTATAGACAGCCACTGCTGCATTGTTGTGGAAAACTGTATAATATGTACCATCATATTTTGCATTATCTGTGTTGTATGTATTGATCTTCTAAAAACTGAAAAAATGCAAAATGCTAAAATTTTGAAAACTGTTTTCCTCATAGAAACTTAGGAAAATATTTCAATAAAGCTGCAATAATTCAGCTGAGTATTCAATTTTGCAGTGTAATATAGTAAAGTAGTCATGTTTTATTCACAAAAATTTTTGTCCAGAGGACTAATTGGTGGTGGGGGGAAGAGTGGGGATGCATGGAGTGGGTGGGGGATCTTTTTCAAACAAAGGAAAAATAAAGGCTGGTCCTTGTTTTTGTTTTCCCTCCTCTTCAGCTCTGATCAAATATATCCGACCAGTATTTGTGTCTCGGTCAGACCAGGATTCTCGCAGGAAAACTGTTGAAGAGATAAAGAGGCGTGCCCAGTCTGATGGTAAATGGCCACAGGTACTGTATTCTGCTACTCTGTAAGAGATGCTATTTGGCATTCCCAGGCTTGGGATATGCAGTTTGCTTTCTTCATTGTGGGTTGCTTTAGATGGTTTGGGGTGATGTGCATGTGTGGGAAATTTCCCCCACCCCCTCTTTTTAGAAGATAAAATATAAGATGCTCATCTGTGTCTCATTGCATTGTGTTTTGAGGGAAACTGGGTAAGTACATGGCTAGGCAGCTCTTAGGTGGACTAAATGGACAGACCACAGCAGGTGAGGAAGTCCTCTAAGAGGAAAAAAATGAAGTGCTTAGCAGAATACCTGGGGAAGTACTGTGTGTTCTTGCCCTTTGCAAGATTTTGGCATTGCCATTATTGAAGATGCTGGGCAAGGCACCCCAAAAATTTTGGATGTTCCAATAACCACTCTGTTAAAACACATGAGGAAAACCTGGATAGAACAAGTGGCTCAGGGCTTTTTTCTGCACCTTAAATGTAGCTATTTATAGTGTGCCTTGAGAGAGAGCAATGGGAAGGAAAGGATGATATATAAGATCTCAGATTCCTAGAAGCATGTGATTATTTTGCAGATTTGAAGCATTCCGGTGTTTTTTGAGATTAGAGCACTGTATATTTTTTATGGGATTATTGCTGCTAACAGTGGGTATACCTCTGCTTACTGGACTGCAAAAATGTTATAAACAGCTATAAACAATGTAACAGGTGATTTATAGCTTTTGCATTGTGACTTTGATGATTAGATTTCAAAGCAAGCTAGGACAGAGTGGGCAATAAAACTAGTAATGTTAGTCCTAGTCCTAATATGGATTGGGGTGTGGGGGGAGGGCTTTGTTTGTTTTTGTACAGTCTACTCTCTTCCGATGAATTGGTTCAACTTAAGTGTTTTTGCTCCTTTTTTTAGAATTCTGTTCAGGTGTTTTCAGTCTCTGTCATTTGGGCATCTGTGCACATGCCAAGGAATAGCAAAGAGAAAATAACTCTTTTCTTAGCCTGTAAGCAGGAATTTTGTTCTGGTACACTACAGACTATGATACTTTTTCTAGCACCAAAATCTTCAGTGAAAATACTCATACTTAACAAGTGTTTCTGGTCATTGTCAGTGTTCCAATAAATAGAATTATTATTGGAGGGCAAAAAAGAGGCAAAATCACAGATAAAGAAAAATGTTTTTCCTATTAAGGTAGAACTTTACTTGACATCTTCAGCAACATTTCTTTTACTCTAACTGAACTGTTTTTCCCTGAGAACGTTTTTGCTGTAATCAGTTAATAACAGCTTTGAAAATATGTATTTGTAAATAAATTCACATTGAAATAGTTCTTAAAAGTCAACTTTTTTTTTTACTTCAAGATAATGATATTCCCAGAGGGCACTTGCACAAACCGATCCTGTCTAATTACATTCAAACCTGGTAGGTATTATGCTCGTTTCTCTGTTCTCTACAGAATGTCCTTGTATCTTCATTTTCTGAAATACCAGTTGCATTTTAATTTGCTTGCTGTTGCAGAAGTTGAGTTAAAAACCTTGCAATAGGGTGAAATTGGAATATAAATTTTGATGCTACAGGAAGATTGTAATTCTATTGTTGAACAAAACAGTTTCAATAAGTCAGGTTTTTTTCTTGGCTTCTGAGATGCATATGAACTGAAGGAGTAATGTTTCTTCCTGGATCTGGGTTTGTGTCTTTTTGCTTTTGTTTTTTTCCTTTGTCCCCTCCATTTCCTATTTTGGGTCTGTCATGCAGCATTTAGATACTCACTGCTACCTTAAGCTTTGTAGTGTACCTATTTCAGGCTGCCTAGCATTTGTTGCTGTGTTGTATCTGGCTGATCCCTCTCTAACTCTTCTGTGGAGTTGCATTCTGGTGAAAAGTGCTCAAAAATGTTTCCCATGTAACACTGTTACACAGGCTGCTATTTTTTACATAACATCCATGTTCTAAGCTCTTTTCAGTAGGATCACCCTTTTAGTTTATCAGATTAGTAGAGGGTGTAACACTGAACATTGATGCAGCTGTAAATTGCATTTCCAGTAGGAAATGCAATTCACAAATGCCAGTACTGCAGTAAACCACGAATCTTTAATGTAAACTTGCCTTTATCACCTAGGTAGGGAGATGGTCAATGAAGAAGCTTCAGTGAGCAAGGCAGCTGTGAATGTGTTTTTGGACTTCTTAGTTTTCTGCCTGGTTTCTAGTCTTACTGTGTGTTTTGTGTTTTGTTTGGCTTGCAATTTAAATATCACTTAGAATATTATGCAGTGAGTCAGCACTGTGGTTCCTTGCACTGATTCATTTGGCTGAAGGTATCTCAGACTTTTCTCTCAGCTCTTACCTTTTTAGATGACAGAATGGTGGTTAGGGAAACACCTACTTCTGTAGCTCTTTGCTCTCCTCTCTTCACCTGAATCCTGACCATGCTTTGAAAGCTAGCCTGAATCCTTCTTGTGAAGCCCCGATTTCCTGCTCTCCCTCTGTGCCATAGACACTCCAGGCACCATGTATTTCATCTTTACATTCTCACTCTGTCTTCCTCTGCTCTGGTGTAGTACATGCTGCTGTCTGCTTCTTGACTGTCACTTTTCCTACTAAAACCTGCATCTGTATCCATCCAGCCTTCCAGAAATCCTTTGCTTCAAAATTCCTTACTTATATCATGTTACTTTACGTCTCTATTCACGTTATTTCTATCAGGATGCCTTTCCCCCTTCTGCTAACATGGCCTATGCTCCTTACTCTTACTGCATATTTTCTTGGTTTTGTGTTTGTGTTTAAATGGTAGTGTTGTCATCTACCTCTCAGCTTTTGTCAGCTTTGGATTATTTCAAAAGTTGCTTAGACTGTTCTTTGAGACTGAGCAGAAGGTACCACTGGCCTCCAAATCTCTTAAGGGTTCTATACATACCGCCTTCATTTAAAGATGTTTATACTCCATAAACAATTATTTCTTTTAAGTCTCAACAGTTATTTTGTAAAGCAAATGTTATGCTAGAAATACAGTGTACTTCAATTGTTCAGTTCTTAATTTTAATTGGCATATTAGGGAGACCGTAGTAAATTGTCAAGAATAACATAATTTGAGTGAAACTCTTAATTTCTTCATGAGAGAAAGAGATGTTTAGTGAAGTCTTGAACAAGATACTTATCATGCTTACCCAATCTTTGTATTAGAAACCAAGAAAATGCTTAGCAAATGACACAGAACTTGTGCTGCTTATTTATCAGAACTGTAATTTTCCCATGAAGTGAAGCAATGCTTCTGAATAATAGCTCTAGTTCAATATAGCTCTAGTTCAATTTGTAACTATTAGTTTTCCCATAGCTACAGAAGTGACATTAATTCTGTTATTTCAGAGATGACAAATTACCTATAAATTATTGTTGTTCAGATAAAAATAGAGAGCTTATTTTATATAAGAAAGCCCAAGGTCTTTACCAAAAATATTGTTGACCACAGGGAATAAATTAATTTAACCATCTTCTGCATGCTCATTTTTTATATCCATTTATTGAGCTGAATTTGGTACTAAGCTTTGACTTGTGTAAATAACAGTATGTGTAAGTGGTAGAGGATAATTTAAGTAATATAAGCAAACATTTTTAATTAGCTGTCTGCTAAAGAGGAGGATATACATTGTCATTCTCCAGGGCTTGCTTTTTTGATTACTTTTGAGGCTACTTTCAGATCCTGTTTTTTCACCATCAACTACTTCCTATCAGTCTGTTAGTTGTATAGTTTTTTCTTGCTGCAGTAAATTTCTTCTCTACCAAAATGCACTGTAAATTAATTATGTATTGTATGTGCCTTCTAGGAGCGTTTATTCCTGGGGTTCCTGTGCAGCCAGTGGTTTTACGTTATCCAAACAAACTGGTAAGTTCAGCTCGCAGTGTCCTTGAAATTCAGGGCATTTTCATTGAAGTGCATTGTATAACCTTTTAGGTTTAAAAATTCAAAAATCATGACTAAGTTATTGTTAGTTAAGCATTTATTCATTAAGCCTCAAGCAATGTTAGAGAGTTTTAACTGAAACAGTTTAAATGTTTCTGCTTTGAAAGTTGTTCAGGTTGTTACAAGAAGTACTCAACAAATAATGAGACAAATGGCGATTTCTGTCCAGGATCTGTGTTCCTAAGTGCTCCCTGTTCCTGCAGTGTTTGCTGGAGAGTTTTCTTAATGTCATTTATTGCTGGAAGATGCTTCTTCATTTCCTGCCTTTGGGGGTGTTAGTCATGAACTACTGTGACTGGATGAATGGTATAGGATAATGTGTTGAGGACCTCTGCACTTTATAGTGTCATCTTGTCTGTTTTACATTCACCATGCTAAGCATGGTGATTAGCTAATTTGGACTAGTCTTCCAATGTAAATTATATTCAGGTAAAATGCAGATTATTAAATGTTTATTTACAATATCTGAAGTTTGTCCCCTTCTGAAGTGGAAGTTACTTAGGGGAGGGTATGAAGAGTGTCAGAAGTAAAATAAGGACCACCTGGTCTCTTTTACTGATGCACGCCACATCAGAAGATCTCTGACTAGCCCATTAACAACCCCTTGTTCTAAGGAAGAATTTTGTTTCTTCTTGGTACCTGAGTAGCTTACAAATATTTCCATCCACTGTTCTTCCTGTCATTTACAGGTGAAACATAAAACATATGCTTGATTAAAAAAAAAAAAGGATCCAAGCAAAGTTAATATACACAGACCACCGTTTGCTCTTGGCTGAGTCAAGGTGTAATGGCAATCAAATAGTTTGCAGTAACAAACCCAGAAATTATCTTGGCAGATGCTGTGACAAGAGTAGCAGCCTGATATGCTTACATAGTGTCAAGTGCATTGTAGCAGGCTACCTGGGACTTTTCATTACATAATTGTTATATTTTCAGGAAGACAGATTCTTTTCTAAAAATAGTTTGAAGTTTTGATGGCACTGCCATTTAAAATGGCAAACATGGTCATGGCTTATGTCATATTAATATGCCTTGTAACTTTTTGTTAATGTTAAGCCCATAGCAATATAAAGCTATCAAATGTTATTTTGTAAATATCCTCAAAATCCAGGTGCATACTGAAATGTCATTATTGCCTGTAGTACATAATATTCAATGTTTGTAAACCAATAGTGAATGTTCCTAACACTTTACTAACAGAAACTTGTCAGCTTCTAATGTTGAAGTAAAACAATATAAATGTAAATTAAATTTTTTTATAATTTTTATGTTATGGCAAAAATGTCGTAAAAGAAATTCTAACTAGTTATATAGATATCCATTGTGAGCTGGCATGAGTTTGTGTATGGGACTTAAGTTTTTCCTACTATTTTTACTTTCTGTAAAATACTTCATTTTCAGTGCCTTACTGAGTCATTTAACCTCCTGTGATCTAATTCCTAGAGACCTTCCAAAGGTCCAAGCATTAATGACAGAAGTGGTAATTGCTATTACTGCTTTATTTTTCCATTAGCTTGGGGGTTGCAGAAGAGTTGCATCAGAGTTAGGAGGAGAGGCAGAAGGAATATGATGTGGTACACGAAGATGAAGTTTATTTTTGTTAGGAATACGGAGTTAGATTATTATGTTTCAATTATTGAGCTATTCTCATCTCAACCTACAAGGCAAGGCTTACCTTTTCTTCCCAATTCTCCTGCCCGCCCCGGGGGAGGAGCGGGGAGGGAGCAAGCAGCTGTGTGGTGCTTAGTTGCCAGCTGGGATTAAACCACAACACATGTAAGAACAGAGTAGGGAATGAGAATTGGTTTTCATACACTAAGGTAACATTTTTAGCAAACTTTAAATGTCTCTGGCTTTCTATTTGTTGTCTTATTTGACTGATGCATATTATAATTTTAGGTTTAGAAAGGAACTCCTTAAGACCTTTGCTTAGCCAGTGAACTCCAGATACACATTGTGTTCAGTCACCCCACTGCGTTTTGCTTGAAGTGCCTGCCCTGATCTATGTTCAGAGCTTTGAGTTCCACAATATAGATGAGAACAGTCTTGGATTTGAGTGCACCTGGCTGTTTTGAGAGGCTTTTTGAGATCAGAGCCTGGGGTGAATGTAGTCGGTGTCTGCACTCTGGAATGTTTATTTCATTGTAGACTGTTGAAGAGCTAGGGATAGTACTGCTGTTCTGCAGTGGGCTGAAACATAGCAAAAGTGAAGAAGTAAATTCAGGGGTTTTTTCTAGCAAATAAATCTAGTTCTGGTTGCTGTGAAGAACTCTGTGTTTTATATTTTTTATAGAGTCGCTCCCTGAATAACAGTCATCCTGGGGTTTGTGACTGTTTGTATTAGATGACGTCTATGGTCCTGTATCAGTGATTTTTAGTAGTAATATTTTAATATGTTTCTCTGCTTGATGCATGAGCAGAAAGAAATTAAGGCTTAAAATATTGTTTAGACCTGATATTCCAAATTTTGCTACTGGTTGTCTAGATTGGTAATATTTTAGGTATTGGGTGCCTGAGAGCTATTACCTATATTCTAATTAGAATAAATGCTCTAATGTCTTCACCCATAGGTTCTCTACTGCAGTCCTTTTTACAATTTTTTACTTCTTTCCCTTGTTTCTTCATTTGAATTTTCTGTCAGAGTGCTGTTACTTATGAAATTATGAAAATATATAAACTATAAACGTGTTTAAATATCACAGAGCCATGTAAAATCTATTTTATGTCCATTTGTCTTCCACAAGTAACTGTGCTATTTGATAAGCAGTTTGGCACCAGCTCTTGTACAGTGTTGGTATATCAGGGTTAACTGAACCTGTAAAACACAGCCAATCTCCTCTTTGAAGGTTGGCATATGATTCTCAGTATCTTTTTGTGTCAAATACAAATTCTATGGAAGATGGCTCTTCTGCCTGTTTCCTCCCATGCTGAGGGGAAATAACAGAGGGGATAATGTTCAAGGTCAGGTTGAATGGAGCTCTGGCCAACTGGATGTGGTTGAAGATTCCCCTGCTCATTGCAGGGGAGTTGGAGTAGATAGCCTTAAAAGGTCCCTTCCAACCAAGTTATTGTATCATTTTATGTACTTCCACACAATTTAAAGTATTCATTACTTGGATACAATAGTTTCAAAGAATGGTGATATTGGCTATGATACTGGCTATGCTGGTAGGAGTCTCCTGTAACGTGGATCTGACTCTTGCAGATCAGAATCCCTTTTTCCCTTAGCCATTTCCCTGGCCGTTATCCCTGATGCATCCTGATGCTTCGACGAAAAAAAGCATGCCTGTCAACTATGACATTTGCATTGGGAATTTCTTGCAGGATTGTTGATGGCTTACTTGACTTTGACTTACCAGCTAGCCAGCATGAGGCTGCATTCTGAAAATACCTGTGCCCTGTTCAATGATCCAGACACTTTCATGGAGATGACATTTTTCTTTATCTCGCTCTGTGCCTTTGCAATTTAGAGAGCTGAGTTAGAGATGTGTAGTGCTTGGTGCTCTATAAGGCAGATCTAGTGTCTAGGTAAGTTATCAGCTATCTACACTGGTTTCTCATGGTTTGTAATGAAAGTTCCTTGTGGGAAAAAGACAAAAACCATAATACGCTTACTTGCAGTGTTATCAGAGACATCAAAACAGCCAGAAACTGTGTAACAGTAAAACTATCCACTTTATAGTTCTAAAATATCAGTACATGGAGGTGGGGTTTTTTAATGCAGATAAATTGACTGCTACAGATAGACTCATCCTTTATCATCTTTCGTTTGATTGAAAATAACTGTTAAATGTCAAGTTTTAAATTTTTAGTCGTTCTTTATGACATGCTGACCCTATTCTCCAAGCTGTTGTTCTATCATTAATCGCATTTTTCACCTTTTATGGATAACTTTGCTTCCTTTTATTTTTACTTTAGGTGGCTCTAAATGGTAATTAAAACTTGAGTTAACTTGTTTTTTTCATGGTCATGGCGCATGTGATCACCTGAAATCTCTAGAATGGGTTTGGATGGTAACATAGAATTGAACTGGAACATGTTCAGTAGGTTGAAAAAATATTTTTCTGATCAGGTTTTTCAGAAACCTGAATTTATGTGTCTTTTTGTCTTTACAATAATGACTTGAACTCTTTTTCCAAGTTAGAACAGAACTAATTTTTAGGTTTTTAGATCCTTTTTTGTACATTTAAATCACATCTCTAAGTACTGCAGTTTTTTTTCCTGTGCTGTTTCTTAGTATTAGTTAAAAATGGGATGATTTTTACCGTCATATTCCTACCTGTTATATATTGCTTTACAGGTCTCTGTTCCCTTTTTGCTATTTGCATCTTGTTCGCTTCTTTTACTGTGATTTGTCCTTTCTTAGTGTTTCACACAGTGTTCATTTTGGCCATATAGCTGTATAAAAGACAGGCTGATTCCTAACAGGGTTAAGAACTTTTGCAAAGACAGCATTGAAGTTTCCATGAAAGCTTCTTAGTAATATCTTGTTAGTTATGCTGTGTGCAATGTAAAAAGTTGAATGCACAATAATTAATTGCAAATGTCACACTTCTTTTCTTAGGACACAATCACATGGACATGGCAAGGGCCAGGAGCGTAAGTGGTTAATGTTTTACTGCTTTTATCATTGCTTTCCTCACTTAGTGTTTATTTCTATGACTTACATGCATATATAGTCAACCAGTTGCTGGTTATTTGATTATTTTTTGGTATTAATTTATCTTTTCTCTATTATTCTCTAATTATACTAATAGTCATTAAGCGGAATCCAGGTGTAAGTAATAACGTACTTCAGCTGCTATGACTCTCTTGGTTTGCAGAAAGAATTTTAGGTTTTTGTTTCAATTTTTTTTTTTAACCAAGTGCCTGAAGTAAAATAACTTGCTTCTGCTCTATGCCTGCAAATTCATTTGGTATCTTGCTGTGTAAAATCTATGGCTGTTGTTTGAAATTGGTCTACTCTCACAAATACAGTTGACCCACTCAAAGAATTTGGAGATACTGTTTCCATTATCTTGTCTAAATATAATTTTGACCTTTTTTTAAACAAAATGTTATTCTAGAGGTTCAATATAAGATATTAAAAAAAGCAGTTCTTGCTTGTTTAAAAAAATGTTAAGCATTATTTTCTCATTTGGATTTGAATAAAAATTCCAAAATGTTTGGATCAAGAGGAAAACAGCAAATTTTGAACCCTAATTAAAGGAGTGTTGGCTTCTGTGGTTAATGCTTTGTATTGTTTTGAATGTCCCATGTGACATCCTATATTTCAGTAATAATGAGGAAACCATGGGGATTAGCCAAGATTCAAGTAATTTAGAATTTTGTCAATTAAGTTTTGCACTTAGGAACCAGGTCTAATTAAGGACATGATTTTGAGACTTGAGGAGATCATCGAACACTTGCAGAGGTTCAGCTTACAAATAATTTGTCACTTTGGAAGTAGATGAGTCCATGGTTGTGTATAATGTAAACAGACACTGCAGCATTTGCTGCATAAAGGAATTTTTGTTCTCGTGAGCTCCGGCCTCTTCCCTTGCATTTGCACTGCAATTCATGTGAACAAGTAACTCAGCCATAGAGGAGAAAGGTGAGCAGCTTACTTCCACCTTAGTATCCTAACTGAGGACTCAAGAACACAGAGGAAGACAGAAAAAAACCTGTAGGTGTCTTGCCTCAGATCACTAGACTGTCTAGAAAACCCTTATTCAGAAGTGTTGATCTCTGCTAATAAAGTTAAATTAAATTAAAGCTGAATCAGAATCTGCAGCAACATGTGATGTTATGCAAATTGACTGGGTCAGTTTAAATTACAGCTTGGCTTAATTAGGATTAATTCTCCTGGGTGACCTAAAATGTATTTGTGATGTCTTAGCAGAAAATGCTATTAAGACTGATAACAGGCTTCCTTTTCTCAGCAAACATATCTTTGTTTTGGCTCACACTAAAACAGAAATCTGGAAGTGTTTCTGTTTCTAGGAGTATTCTGTTTGTTTAAAAGTGCTGTAGCCTGTCAGATGGATTGAAAACTTGTCACATGCAAACTTAAATCATTGAAAGTAAGGTTTTTACTGCCTTGGCAGTATTCAGAACAGATCAACTGAGTCTACCTTGAAAACAAAGAATGACCCTAGTTGAGTTGGATACAGATTCTATCAGTTTTAAATTTTCATTTAAATTCAGGGTTCAATCTTTGAGGATTACAGAGATGGCAGAGAGAAAAGTTTACTTGTAACTTATTGGGGGGTTTTAATGCTTTTGAACAAGGACCTAGAAACCAGACTTAGGTGTTTCTGTCAGGAATGTAAACTTCAAATTACAGGCTCCATTGTTGTTCCTGATTCTTTTCTTTGCTTTGATATGTTGGAAGCTCAATAAGAAGGAAGCAGGGGGGAAATGTTTTGCAGCCCTACATGGGTGTATTACAAGATGAGTAGGGTTTTGCTTCTAGGAACTGCCCTTTATCTGTGTGAGAGGATTTTGGCCTGCCATCCCCTCACAATGATTGACTACTGTAACTACCTAGATACTGTATGAAAATGTGGCTACTTGACACTGCTCCTTAATTTAGGTTTACTAAATCCTTTCCTGGATTTGAATCTTAATGCTTTCTAAGGTCAAGTTGATTCCAGTTATCTTGTATCTTAGGCTACTAAAACACACATACTGCATTTCATTAACAGACTTTGGAAGTATAATGAACTTTGATTCCAAACTGAGGTAATGATAAAATCTCAGTGGTTGCATAATTAATCTTGCTAGCTCTGTGCTGAATACTGCATTTTTCTGGAACAAATCTACTCTTCCTTTAACATGTTATGCATATATTACCTTTCACTGTTTGTCTTCCTGTTTTTTGAGTATTTTTTAAGATGCCAATTCAGTGTAAATTTTTGTTCCACCTTACAGAATGTAATATATAGAAGTACTTTCAAAGGCCTTTTCTGATAATTTTTATCTGAATATGATTATACTACAAGTAGGATGCTACGTGAAGACTTTGGAACATAATGTATTACAGTTTCACTACATATATTTTTTTCTCCATCCTTCCCTATCTTTTTCTGCTTTTAGGTTTGAAATTCTCTGGCTTACTCTATGTCAATTTCACAATTCTGTGGAAATCGAGGTCAGTAAAAAAACTCCAGTGTATTCTGAGCAGTTGTAGAATACATAATATTGTACATAATTCTGCAGTAAAAGTTTGTATTCATAACTTGTATGTATGTCTGTAAAAACAGGTTAAGATACTACTTATATTTTATACAAATGGCTTCTGTATCTGAAAATACAGTCTAAAAATGGAATAGCAAAATACAGTTTTCCAGTTGGCATGAGATTATTTTTTTAGTGATTTGAATTGAGTAGATAAATTTCTGGCTCACTTTAAAAAGTCTTTTGTGAACAAATTTCTTGTCTTCTAATGGCTTGATTGCTCTTTCAAGTAGTGTACCAGCTTTGTATGTTAGACATTCAAGTGTGTGAATGCTGATGTACAAACTAAGAACTGTCTTGTAGAGAAAAATTGGAGGTGGTTTGTTATAGGCCATATAAGTTATTGAATGTCTGGCTAATTATTTTATTAGGCTGCACTGTTCAGAATGTGAAATAGGAAAACACAAAGAAAATCTATCTATATTCTTAACTTTATTTTGAGGAAAATACTGTAATTTTAAGGCTGAAGACTATTGTAATGAAAACATGGAAACAGTTATAGCCTTTCCTTTCAACTTGTTGTCCCTAATGCATTTTACACAGAGTAATTACATTTTTGTGGACAATTACAGTATTTGAAGTGTGTTATATAGGATATTTGACAGATGTTCTGCAATCCTTTTGCTTTTTGAATAATGAAGCAGCTATTTAGGTCTGACAGATGGAACTGATGGCAGGGTAAATCAGTAGGAAGAACTATTGCATGTTTGCGTACACTGCGTTACAATAGTAACATATATTGCATGCTGATCACTGTACTTGTCATTGCTCTGTGTTTGCTTATTTTTGCAATCAGTTATTCTCAAAATTAATGAATATGCAAAATACCAGCCACTCAATAGTTGTACGTGTTGTAGAAATTTGTGGTTTGTGTTATCAATTCAGTTGGACAAAAACAAATGTGATTTCCAGAATAGTGGCCTGTGTTTTGCAGAGGGGCCAGGGAGTGACTTCCTCACTCAGGGCTGAGACAAACCAGCTGGTTGGCAGGATTTTTACCCTTTCTCAGGAACATGGTTTTCTGCCCTAGGCAAGTAAAATGGGTTCTTTCACACAGGAGTGAACACTGCTGAGCTTTCTTGATTTTTGAGGCAGCAGCTGCTAGCAGATGTTGGGTTTCTGTAGCTCTTACATAACAAGCTATGATCTTTGGTAGTTCTTGGGGGGAAAAAAAAGCAAACTAACTAGTGACCTTCTGAAATACTCCATACTAAAGCAGTAGTTGGCAGAAGATAGAGGAGTAGACCTGTTTGCAAGGTTGCTCTCAAGTATGAGGCAGAGTAATGCCTCAAGGCAAGTATGAGGCTGTGTTAATGTGAATGGGAAAACAAATGTGTTTGGGTATCAAAGTTTTGAAGTTAAAATGCAGATGGGAATGAAACAATGTTGATGCCTGGATGCCATGGATACTACCTGGATAACTGTAGACCAGTTAACATCAACATAGTTAAAAATTATTTACTTCTGACCACTTCCAGATGCCTCCTTCTTGTGTCAGTTCTCTAGACTTTCCCAGTTTATGCAGCTTTTGGTACAGGAGATTCCAGCTCAAATCCTGTCAAGGCTGTTCTGGAGCTGTAGCAGTTGAATCTGTTTTTGTAAGGAAGTGCAGTGAGGACTAGTAACATATAGGAAAAATTAGTTGTTTTGGGTTCAAAGTCATATTTTTCCCCTGGTCTCTGATGCTTATTGGTTGATATTCCTGCTCTGTTCAATCAGCACAGATACTGGCAAAAACCTAGGAGCCTGGATACCACAGTTAGTGCTGATGATTCAATAACTCAGGAAGACCTATGACAAAACAACACAACCTCAGAGGTTTTTTTTTGATTAAATGATAGCCAGTAAGATTTACCAGCCAGCAACCAGGATCCAAATTTAGCTAGTCTGGGCTTCTCTGCATAAAATATATGTTCTGGCATGTTGTGTGTGTCATCCAGTGTCACTATAAAATAAAATCTATGTAAGTTTTATAATAGGTTTCTGTAAGTATTCACTCATCCACCCATCCTGTACTTAAAAATGGCATGCTGGCAATATGAAGAAGAAAGGATGTATGATCATCTGCACATGTAGTTTGTTTTGGCTCATGTCTGTTTTACTGACCTGTCAACTTCAGTGTTTGTACATCCATGACAGTCTGCAGCAGCTGAGGGTTCTTCTCTTGGTTTTGTTAGTGATGTTGAAATGATTATGCTGTTTATGTTGAGTTAGGCACAGACATGCAGAACACCTCTGAAATCACCTCATATTCGAACTTCTGTGTTTGGACAAATTACTTAATAGCCATTTGCAACTCAAATAAATGGAATGAGGTTTAGAAGTTGAAGAAGCAGTCTTTCCATCTCTGTTAACTGCAGAGTCTTTGTGGTTTTGTATATTACATGAGGCTGGTGTACCTGCTTGTAATGTAAACTTAGAAGACAGGAGTCATGTGTTTTCAGATGCAGTGGTGCACATAGGAAAACTCCAGCAAAACTCAAAATAAATTCAATATTTGTCCTTTCCAGGAAACAGATGAATGTCCAATAGCAGTGTTTGGGTACTGTTGATCATACAGTTATGATCAGTAACTTTAAAAACACAGCTAATTTTAAAACACAGTAATTTTAAAAACACAGCTAGCTTTGTGGTTATTGAGAAGTGTTTGCTGAAATTATGAACTTTAAAATAAAGACTAACAACTTTACCCAGTTGTTAGTGTCTGGTTTAAAGACCAGTGTGAAATTTCTGGGTCATAATTTCCATTTTCACTACGCATAGGTAATTATATGTACTGCAACTAAGCTTCTTGCAGCTTTTTTTCTAATACAGAAGCTTTACACAGGATTGTGAACATTTTGCTCACTTAGTGCATAAATTACCTCACTGTGCTGCGCTACTAAGAGAGTTGTCTGTCTGGTACTGACTAGGAGTGGTGATCAGAGTGATCCTCTCTTGTTCCTCCTGTCTGGGAAGTTAGTCACTTGGCAGAATGAAATGTTTTGAAGGTTTTTATTGTTGAGACTGGCCATGATCTTGGGGCTTATGTAATTTTTCAATGGACACTTAAAAACAGCTTTAAATACTGGAAGATATTTTAATGTAGGCCATGCCATTCTGAAAGCTGCCCTTTCTATTGTGGGTCTCCAGCAGCTCTGGTTTAATTTTCCACTTTCCAACATCAACTATTCTGTGGTTCTCTGGTCATCTGCATTCATTTAGATTTTTTTTATTTCAACGGAGCGTTAATGGCTTATGTCCAATTAGAAGGAAAAAAGTTTCAAAACATCTAACAGCAGAAAATAAAAACACTTTTCCTGTGTATATTAGGCAGTCGTACATGATTTCAAAATGTGCAGGGGGAACAGTAAATACCTGATGTCCTTAAAATTTGGATTCTTAATTTTTAAGTTATTAAACAATATTCCTGTAGCATGTGCTTTTTTTGGTTATCTGAAAAGAGCTGAACAATACAGAAGGTAAGTGAGGTATGTGCAAGAAAGTGCTAATACTTCTAAATTATTTTAAAATTCTGAGTCCCACTTCAGAAATGAAGATAAAACTCTGCTTGGATTCCGTGCAGTGAGAAATAAGCAGAGTCAGTGTTATATAAATTTCTAGAAGTATGACATATACTTAAGCATTTAAAAGTTGAATTTTTAATATTTTCTGTAGTCTTAATGTAATTTTCTGAGTAACAACAAACTGTATACAATATTCACCCTAGTGCTGTAAGAGATTGTTTAAAATGTTAAATATTTTTGGTATAATTCAGTTCTCTGTACGCAGTTTCTACCCGTGTACATTCCTTCAGAAGAAGAAAGAAAAAACCCAGTGTTATATGCCAATAACGTCAGGCGTGTAATGGCAGAGTAAGTATGTTGTAATTCTGTGTAAAAATAGATGGGTGATTTTAAATTTAGAAAATATCACAAAATCAAATCAGTGTGGTTGTCTGCCTACAAAGAACCTTGTAGTCTGCAGGAATGTCTGCAAGACCTTTTACATAGCAGTTACTTTCCCCTCTGAAGAGGCCAGGGATCCACAAATACAGCAAGAACTGTTGGAGTTGATGGGTTTGGAATATTTTTTTTTTCTGTTGGTTCTTTTGGGGGTTTTTAACATGCCTTCCTTCATATAACAAGCCAGTTCTGCTTGCTCCAGTGGGTATTTAGTCTTTTGAGGGAAGGGTATGGTGGAATTTTAGGAAAGTTATGTAACTGAATTTTGTGCTATTGGGGTTGCATTTTAAGCTGTGACTGTTTTAATGAGGTTAAGAATAGTTTCATGTATTCCTTGTTAGCCTGTAGTATTTCAAACAGCAAAGCGCAGTGAAGTGGCTTTATTTCGTTGGAAACAGGGAATTGATACAATGCAAATGAATTGAAGTTAATGTTAATTGAAGACAGTTAAAACACTTGTCTATACGGTAGAATGAAGGCAACATTTAATATTTTCACTCTTTCATTGTGTTTTTATTCATGTCTTTTTCATTTATTTTTTGTTCTTTCAGTAAATCTTCCATTAGTCAGTAGATAACTCTTTTCCATATTTACAGTGAACCCTCAGGCCTGTGATCACTAATAACTCTTGAGAAGTTTATGTATCTTCCTAATCCTGATTTTGAAAGAGCTTGTGAAATCATAATTTCCTTTGTGTAACTTCTCTTCCGTTTCTAATTTAAGCCAAAGGCCAGTTTGTAGGTAGTGACTGAGAATTCTTGTCTGCTTGAACCCAGGTCTGCGAGTTTCCTTAAGGATGTTGAGACAATAATATAACAATAGATCCATTGTACAAAAGGACATTCCTCAAAGGAGAAAAGAACAAAAGGACCTGTTTGAATCGTCCTGTCTTAGAGTAAAAAATTTTTTGAGGCACTGGCCTCAAAGACTTTTGTTGTTAATTAAAAACCGTCACCTGGCAAGTGCTGGCCTCAGACTTTGTGTAGAAGGCCAGGTCATTAAATCTTCATTCTGAACTCTGCTCCAATCACATAACATGAATTGTGTGCTATAAGGAAAACTTTTGAAAGCCTACAAAAGTTTACAACAACTGGCATGTTGCAAGCCTTCCCCTCTTAAGTGTGCTTAGGAGGAAAAACATGATTATGTTTCTCCCTCCCACCCCTGAAGAATTAAGCATTTGTGGTCACAGAAGAGGAGTGCAGATCTAACAGGAAGACTGTCAGAATGAGAGATGTCAAAAACGACTTTGGAATGAAGCAGGGGCTGTAGATGCTGTGTTAATGCGAATGGGAAAACAAACGTATTTGGATATCAAAGTTTTGAAGTCAAAATGCAGATGGGAGTAAACCAGAATGTAGATGCCTGGATACCATGGATAACTGTAGACCAAGTAACATTGACATAGTTAAAAATTATTCACTTCTGACCACTTCCAGATACCTCCTTCTTGTGTCAGTTCTTTAGACTTACTCATGCAGGTTTTGGTACAGGAGATTGCAGCTCAAGGCAGTTCTGGAGCTGTAGGAGTTGCAACTCAAGTACCTCAGGTGCTGTTTGGTGGTAGCATTGCACTCTGCATTGCTGGATAAAGGACAATATTACTGTTTCATCTAGATTTTCTTGAGGATTGAGTTAGTGGCAGCGTAGCATCTTATTGTAAAGAGGTCCTTTTGGGATCTCTTCAGGTGTCTTCTTACCCCTCCTCCCCATCATATTTCTCAGGCAGAAGTGCCTAATTCTACTGGATATTTTACAGCAATCAAAGGTGGCACTCCCAGGTAATAATGTATTTGTGAGTCTAGAACCAGTGCTGTGGAAACCTTGTGTCTTGCTCTTGGTTTCGGAGGGAGTTGATAGAAGTTGCTGAGTGAGCAATAGATACAGTTTCTGCTCTTGAAATTGTTTGCTTTCACAATAATCTTAATTTGTGAACAGCTTCTATTTAGCATTGAACACAGCATTTGACTAGACATCTGTGTCTTATGCTGCTTCTGCTTGTTGACTTTCTGGAGAATTTTTGGTTTATCCATATTTGCCTAGCTTTCCTGTGGCTCGCCACAGATGTGAGTGATGGTGGTCTCTAGATACTCAATTTATATTTATATATGTAAGTGTAATATCTAAATATTTTGTTAAGGAGGTGCTGTCATTCATGGAGGTTTGCTTCTTTATTAGGATATTAGTTCCTTGCACATTGGATAAATTTACTTGCACAAAAAGTCAGTGCCAAAGTGTGCCTGTGTTATCAGAACTGGAATTACTCATACAGGATAGCCACTGCTGCTGAACATGCTTGCCATCCTTTGGGTCATTTTCTTAATTTGCACAAAAAGTATGTGCAGAATAGATTAATCTGCTGTTTAAAATATGGTCCCTACTTATATCTTAATGATATGCTTCACATTTAATTTTCTCATAAAACTCATTTTTGAGTGAGTCTGTCTTATTTGATCTTTCTGGCCTAGTTCTGGCTCCTACTCAGTTTAGTCAGTGCTCGTGTCACCCACCAAGTGCTATCAGGAGCTGTGTTTAGAGTCACTTTCAAATCACTGAAAATGTTGAGTGCTTTTAAATATGGCATCATTCCCGGCTAGTTCTTTAAAATCAAAAAATAAAGCATTAATTCATTTCATGTGTTCTTTTTTGGCTCTAACAAAATTCTGAAACCAGCCTACTAGTAAGTCATATCATGTAGGTAATTATTATATTGCCTTACTTTTGTATTACTTAAGCAAAATCATCATTTTGGTCTTCATGTGCATAACCTATTATCATCTTATGTTGATGGTAGTCAACATGGATTGTTTTCGTCTGGTAATTCCTTAAGTTCCACAGTTTCTTCTATATGTTTTCTAATTGAGTGTCAAACATTCTGGCCCATGTTGTTTTTTGGGGTTTTTTTAATCTTCAAATTAATAAGTAATAGTTTACTGGAACTATGTTAGTGTTGTAAAATTGTCAGCCACTTGAAACTTCAATCCCAGCTTTTCCAGAACTATTAGGAACAAATCACTTGACCTTGCAATCACAAGTATTTATTTCTAAAAATTTCTCAGTGCTAGAGGATATCTCTATCACTCTTAGAGCATTGGGAAATACTTACTTTTATTCATAAGATTAGTTGTCTTAATTGTTTCCTAATGTAAGTATTGCGCATGACAGAAGAGGTTTTTTTCCTGATGAGAATTTTCCTATCCTTAGCTAGTAGCTGGTTACATTATTTTTTTGTATTTTCTCTTATGCATTAAAAAGTCTTACGCTTCTTAGCTGCATCAAGCCACTACAAGTTTTTATGCATTTTTACCTTTCTATGTTGTTTTGCTGCATCATAGTTCTTAATTTACTGATAGCTATTTGAAGAATTATTTGTTTTGTGGTTTGTTTGGAGTATTTTCCCCTAAAGAAAATATATTAGTTGCCTCTTTTCATTCTTTTCATTGTGGGGTTGTACCCATTTGCTACTGTTCTTAAATCCTAATTTTCATGAGCAACTGTATTCTGAAAGACATCTCTTAGTTGTAATCAAAGTACTATTTAGGGTATAGAAATTCTATTTGAAGGAAAAAGTAGATAAATTTTACTGCCACTGTGGGGGGAAAACCAAGTTTGTTACCCTGCTGCTCTTTAGGACTCAGATGTGTTTGAAAGAAGTATGTCAGTAGCTTAGCTTTCAGTTAGCTGCAAAAATTCATTTTTTACATAGATAAGCCAGTGGTAGTGAAGGCAGCTGGTGGTGAAAATCTGTACTGCAGGCTCTTTGTGCAAGTCTAAACTAACCTCAGCTGTAATTACAGATATAAGCTGACTAGATGATGATACACAGACCCACAGGTCACTTATTCACATGCAAACACAATTTGTTTCCCTTTAGTTTTAGTTTCTCATAAAGACTGTCTTCAAAATAGGGAAGAATATGGTTAGGTGGTACAGTTTGGGAAAAAATGGAAGACAAATTATTGCAAATTTGTTAGGTTTTTTTTTTTTTTGCATGTAGTAGATGTTGAGACTGAAACTTGATGGAAACCTTTGGCCCTTTGTTTTTCAAAACTGTAAGCACATCAGAACTTAAGTTTTTTCAGTACTCCTGATTTGAGCATTTTGTTTTCCTAGATCTTTTGAGTGTTAAACTCAGCACTGTAATAACATGTGTGACACTCTCCAGGAGTTCTGAAGTTTCATTTTTGGTGAGCCCAGAAATGTAGAAATAGCAAAATGTCATCGTCCAGTTTGCATTTTTCCAGTAATTTTGTTTATCTTCCTCACAGAAACATTTAAAGACATATTTTTATATTTGCAGTAGATGCTGAAATTGATTAAAGTGCAGCATGTTAGACATGGACCTTGAAACATCTGCCTTCCTGATGTTTTCTGTCAGGTGCTTGCCAGGATCACTTTCCCCGTGTTGGAGCATGTCATACAGTTAAAGCACTGACTTACCAGCTTGACATATGAGCATTATATTTTGCTTTTGAAAAATGAGTACTTTTATCCAGCATGCTGGTGAAGGCAAAAAACATTAAAAGTAGTCTTCTGTGTCCATCTTCCCTTTTGTCATCTTCTACATATTAAAATCAGGGTTTGGTTTTTTTTCTTGCAGGCTCTGACAGCATCAGAATGTGATCTTTGCCAGCATATGTGATAGAGTAATGCTAGTTGCAGAAGAGTAGCCTTGAGGATGGGAGTTTACAGTAACTTACTGGTCTGACTCGTGGCTATTTCTTGTATTCAGTGGCCTGTTGAATCTCACTTTGGAAAAACTGCAGTGTTCTGTGCCTGTGCTGTCTGAAATTTCCTTTTATGATTCTGCACAGGTACTGTTTGGATGCTCAGCATTCAACTTTGAAATCCAAACTGGGGTTTTGGCATTTTTATACCATTAAAGGCATAAGCATCAGTATAAGTGGAATTACTGTAGTGCTGGAGTTAACAAGCATCCATTTGAAGCATCGATGGTGAAGGGTCTAGAGAGTAAATCATGTGAGAAGTGGCTGAGGGAGCTGGGGCTGTGTAGCCTGCAGAGAAGAAGGCTCAGGGGGATTTTACTGCTCTCTATAACTGCCTGAAAGGAGGTTGTTCCAAGCTGTGGGTTGGCCTCTTGTCCAGCACAGCCAGTGATAGGATGAGAGGAAATTGCCTCAAGCTGCTCTAGGAGAGGTTCAGGTTGAACATCAGGAAGAATTTCTTCATGCAAAGTGTTAAATATCAAAATGGGCTGTCCAGGGAGATGTTCAAGAAACAACTGGATGTGACAACATGGTTTAGTTGAAAAGACAGTGATCAGTCAAAGGTTGGGCTTGACCTCAAAGGTCTTTTCCCACCTAAAAGATTCTGTGCATGGTTTGGGTTTCACACCATTAACAAAAATGGAGATGAGAGATACATTGTGCACTCTGTTCATTTCTGTGAATACTGTGTGTGTGGCAGGTGGAGAACATAGTCACAGAACAGGGTTAACTTCTGTGCAGCTTGTTGCCACATTTATTTTCTCAAGGAAGAAATGAATTTTTTAAATGTTAAGTAATACTTTGCAACACTGGTTTGAACTGCAACACTCTGGTTTTTGAATGCTGACAACACAAGGAGAACCTCTTCTGTTTTTTACTCCTTGAAGATTTGTGATGTGCAAGTCTACAAGATCAACAATTACAGAACCCAATTTCAAACAACACCAGGCAGAAATACAGTCATTGGCAGCTTCTTTTTCTGTCTAAATCATTATGAGATAATAGATTCCTTATGTGAACTTCAGACTCATGACTGCACCTTCTTTTGCTTGGAGAATGTCACAAAGTAGTAGTCTGAGGAGAGAAAAGGGACTATCTACTCTGGCCTTCCAAAACGAAATAGTTGGCAGCACTTTGGCTTGGGAAAGGATGGGAAAAAAGAGAGTGGAGGGTTGTTTTGAAGGTCAGGAAAATCCCAGTGTTCTGAAAAAGCATACTAAAGGAAGTCTTAGTTTTCATAGCAGGAGGGATGGAAAGCACTCAACAGTAGATCAGCTAAAAGTAAATAGAGTAAGTCTTAAAAATGTGCAAAATTGTGGCATTCATTACCAGATAGATAAAATTATTTCATCAGAGCTGAGATATACTGTGAAAAACATGTAGTTAATGAGTGATTCTAAAACATAGTGGTACAAAAGGTCTCTGGTTCAGGAAGTTGGTGTACTACTGATGACTAGATTAGATGACTACTAATAATTGGAGTTATTTGTCCACAATGTTTTGCGTGTCTTTCTGCTGAACATCCAGTAATGAAAAAAAATACCAAATTAGATAGAATCCTAATGTTTTCAGTACCCAATAAAGATTATAGTTGATTTATAGGAGTTGTTCTGAGCAGCCTGTGGAATGTTCTCTTGATTAGTTCACAGTTCTGCTTATGAACAATGTGAAACATTTTGGGAATCTTTTTGTTGAAATGTAGATTCCAAATGTCACAATATTGCTTGTACTGTTTTCTCTCACTTTACATAATATTCCAGCAGTCACATTCTGTTTTATGTTTGGCATTTTGCATGCATAGTGGATTGGTATGCAGAAAATGAGGAAGTTAATAATTCATCTTATGACTGCACAAATGTTAGACATAGAGAGCTGTTTGGGATAAGACATCAGTATATAACAAGTATAACTTGTGTTTCTCAGATTGGGTTTGCAGGAAAGCTTTTGGGGTTTTGTTTCATTTGAGTTTATTATTTTCAAGCAACTTGCTGACTTTGAAACTTCATGTAGTGTGATGTCATGATGGGTAAACAGCCAGCACCTTGGGCAGGGCAGGGAAGGAAAAAGTCTCAAGGTATGTCAAGCGAGACATTCATATCAGGCCATTTAAATCTGCTGGACTTTTTAAAAGGCTAGGCTCACATTACTGTGAAAGCAGAGGTAGTTTGAAGAAAAAGGGGAAGAAATGCTCTCAAATGAAGATATGGGAAAAGTTGTTTTATTTTTAGTTTATTAAGAATATGGAATTGTATGTGTGATTTGCATCTCAAATTGAAATTATCTTTTTTTTTCCCAACTGAAGTAGAAAAAGATTGCTCTGGAGGATGAGTTAGAATAGTTTGATAACTGATTCTGTAGAAAATCCTGTGAGTTGCACTTGTACCGAGGCCTTACAGTGAACTCTAATAAGCCTGACTTTATTCTAAGAAATTAAAAATTTCACAAGTCTTAGCATAAATAATGAACTTTATATGTTGCCCAGTTTCAGTTTCTTCAATATTCTGAGCTGAAATCAAGGTCCTTTAAAGCTGCTAGCTCTCTACAGCTTGTGATTTGTCTTCTGAACTCAAGAGCCCCTTGAACTCTATCTGGCCTTGGCTGATTCTATGATTGAACTTTGCTTTGAGCAAAAGTGTTTCTTTCCTTCCTTGCTTCTGACCTTTGTTATTGTGAAAGTCTGGATGTATATGTACCCTCTTTAAGTTCATTTGTTTGGGGTTTTTTTAAGTCCAGCAGCTTGAAAATTACAACAGATGAACAAAAGAAGCTGCTTTTGTCTTTCTGAATCCCATTTTGTGTTTATGTTGACATTGAACATACATGTAGGTATTAATTGTAGTGGGGATTTTCCTTCACTGATAGCAGCAATATAATTCTGGCCCAACTACCACCTCTTTTATAAGGGGTGCACAAAGCTATAAAAAGATGCAGGTTGTGTTTCCCCTTGTGGTTTGGCTGAGTCTGAAATGACCCTGGCTTTTGTTTGGAGTTTATTTTCTATCTTAAGTTTGGTTTTGATTTTTTTGTTGTTTGTTTTGGGCTTTTTTAAAAACTTCTCTTGGCTAGGCTCCTTCAATATATTCAAGGACCATTATTTAGCAGTTATTCAAATCTGGCATTGGTGCTGGCAGTCAGTCAGGCTTCAACCCTCCCCCCAGGCTGAGTGCCCTGATCTTTCTTAGTCATCTTTCTTTTGATGTGTTGTAACAGCATTTGCTTTTGGTTTTAACAAGCTATTGTTTCTTGCTTTGGCTTGCCACCTTACGGTTATGTTTTAGCTTGTCCATCTTCTCTATTTCACTTGAGAGAATGCTTGAGTTTCTTCTGTTTCTTTAAAGCCTCTTTATTTTAATTGCCACCTTTAATCGTTTTCAATGACACTAATTTTTTTCTGTCCTTTCAGAATTTAAGTGTCTTACCACTTCTCTGATTTCCTAATATGTCCAACAGAGGAGCACTTTACTCTTTCAGTTTCCTAACTTATTTTTAACATGCTTCCCCTTTTGCATGTAGTTCCCCTGTGCTTCAGCTGATTGCCTGTAAGTTCCTGTATTTCTGTTACATGATATACCTAGTGTGGCCTGGAGAACAGATGAATTTTGGTGTAATATGCTTGGCTGGCTAGATCTTTGTTTCATTCTTTTATGGAACTGCTCTGGGTAGTACTGTCTGTAGCATGTCCTTGCTGGAGACAGTTGATATGGATGTCCATAGGGATGATCGAGTGCAAAAGATGGGAATAGGAAGTAATCTCAACTGGCTGGAGAGACTCTGCTTCTTTCATCCACTCCTTTCTCTTCTTTTGAGGAAAACTAATTTTGTGTTGTAAAATACCAGTGATTTCATCTTGTATAATACAGATTACATATATTAGTACAGATTATTATAATACAGATTACATCTATTACATCATATATTACATCTTGTATAATACTATATGGAATACTATAAAACAGAAGTCTTGACATGCTCACAATACCTGATCTCTAACTCAGGTTGAACTTGGAAATGGATTTAAATCCCCATAGCATGGGGGAGTTCTTCATCTGTATTTTACCATGAGTCTGTGGGGTCAGGTAAGGTATCACAAGAATCTTGTCCGTTCCATTAAGGTGGTTTACTGATTTACAAATACTGCTGGGACACTTCATAGGAGGAGAGAATTGATTGAACAAGAACAGACCAAACAGGGAAAATTTTAGAGGAACTGGATTTAATTGCTTAGATCACCAGTATGAGGCAATCTAATCTTCAATACTCTGCTTGTAAGATGACTTTTCTATGTACCTAAATCATTTGGTTTAGTTGATTTTGTCCTTTTGTTACTTTCTCTTTGTTTCTTCTTTTTAGGAAGAGGAAAGCTATTCAGTCAAGATCACTACCTTCTAATTCCTTGTTTTGTGCATAAATAGCTTATAAATGCTATCTATTTTTTTACCATATTTGGTACTTTGGAGCTTGAATATTTATTAGTTAAATGTTTGACTTTATCAGCCTCAAAGAGAAGAGATAAGTCCTGATCAGTACCTTTAAGGTTTAGTGCATGGGCTATATATCAGAATTCCTGAAGTTTGATAATTAATTGGTGGACAGAAGAGAACTGGCTTATGTTATTAACCTTGCTATTCAAAGGCCTTGGAGTGAAATTCCATGAGGAAGAGACTGTTTGACAGAAATTGTTTGCATAAGAGGTGACAACCATTACAGATCAAACTACTTATAGTAAAGCAGAGAATTGAATGTGGAGTTTTCATCAAAGCCAAAATTAGTGTGGCAGGCCTCAGGGTTTTGCATCAATCTTACCATTAGTGTATATTAACTTCACATATGAAAAAGGTGGTTTGCAGTAAGATAGCCAAACTGTAGATGAAAAGAATGAAGGTAACTAAACAAAAAAATTTTGTGAAGATTTCGTCAAACTAGAAAACACTGCATAAAGGAGATAATGCTCCTTACTAGGATAAGTAAAATCAAGTATAATAAAAAATGTGGCAGATGAGTAGCTTATATGGAGCTATGCTGGCTTTCCAAATTGCATGTTATGTTTGTACACTGAACTCTTAAAGGCCTCTTTCACACCACACTCTTTCTCTCAACTTTGCCACAGCAAATGCAGGGCAGCTACAATATCAGAATTTCCATCAATTATCTTTTGGTGCTGCAATTACTACAGAGTATCAAGTTAGAAGTGAAGCCAAAACCAGTACTGAATTGTTTGGTGTATAAAGACTTGGGAGTATTTTTTTCTACCTCTATGTCATACATTTAAAAATAACTTGTTTGCTTAGAGTTTAACTCTACTTGTTTTTATATGTTGTGTTCTAGCTGTTATTTATAGAGAAATGTTGCCTTTTGTGTAATATTAATACTAGCTGGAGGTAATAGCTGTTCTGCTGAGGTGATTGCGCTAACACATTAATAAATCAATAATAAAATATTGGACACAGTTGTTAATAAATATATATTTGTGTTCTAGATTAAAAATTTTGAAACCCTAGATATTCACTTCTATGAAATTTGTCTATGAAAGTCTATGCACTGCCTAATTTTTGCCTTGTGTTCTTGCATATTTTCATGGACTCAGTCACAGCAGATGCTCTGCAACAGATCATCACCATATTTCGTTCTCTATATAAACTTACTTTTATTGGCTCTTCCTTATAGTTTTTCAGAATTAAAAGCATAATAGTTACAGGATTTCTTGCTGTGAAAAAAGTGATTATTCTGCTCAGTTTTCTTAGTGTCTTGTTTACAGTGTTTCTTTGGTTTATTCAAGGGCGTTGGGAGTTCCAGTGACAGACTACACGTTTGAAGACTGTCAGCTGGCTTTGGCTGAGGGACAGCTTCGTCTACCTTCAGATACGTGTCTTTTAGAATTTGCAAAGCTTGTGAGAAGCCTTGGGTGAGCATACACAATATTTATATGTAAGGTGCATCTTTATTATATATTTGTAGTTTTCCCATGTTATCATGTAACAATATTGCATTTATGAGTATAAATGGAGTGTTGTCATCATACAATCAGGGAAACACAAGTGTAAAATTAAAACAGTACTCTACTTCACTTGCAGGCAGCACCCCTGAATCCTAATGAGTAGAGTAGGTTGGAAAATCCTTATTTTCCATCTGACAAGTGAGCAGAGTGAGTCTGAAGCATTCATTCCTGAGCTAGAAGACAGTTTCTGAAGAGGATCAGGAATACCATGGGATTCCTAATATTTGATACAGTTGAGAGTCAATTGCCTTTTCCTGTGACATCTGTGGAGGGAAAACAAATGCTGCCAACAGCAATCTTGTGGCTGGATTAACCTTGTAATAGTGAGGACAGAGGGGTCACCCTTTCCTGAGAAGGACAAGGTGGTAGTTGATCTGTTGAGCAGGTCACTGCCAGATGGACTTTCTAATGCAGCTGTAGCTCAGTGCATGCAGCCTGGGTCCTCTCCTCTTTCTTCCCATAGTGCCATTTCCTGCTAGCTCTACCTTTCAAAAAAGCCTCAGCAAACCTGAAAATTTTACATAAACCAAGTAGTAGAACTTGCTGCTGTTTTCCAGTTTTCCTCCTGCTTCTCCAGTGACCTTATTGAGCAACTATGAACTAAATGTACAGCCTCATCCTATTAACTCTCAATATAGAAACTCCTTTTTTCATTTTCTTGTCTCATCACCTGAAATTACAGAGCATAGTTTAATGTTTCCATTGTGTATTTTATGTCCTTTCACTAATTTTTCCTTCATCTTCAGCTTGGGTACATAAATGAAAGTAAAGAAGAAAAAGCTCTGTTGGAGAATAAGGAATGTAGGACAGCACACATCATGAATTCAGATGACAAGCATGTACTAATCTATTGTCAGGGCTTCCATCTGAAAAACTTCCATTAGGATAGGAGAGACTTATAGGGGAAAATAAAGATTCTCACTTTGTTTAAAAGGCTCTGAATTTACAGTCCTAAGGAAGAAAAACAAGTGAAACAAAACAAACCAACCACCCACGTCTCTTATTATGCAGTTGATAATCCCAGGATTCAGTTTAATCCTCTTGTTAAGTTGTCTGGCTTCTGTCTGCTCAATTTAAAGCTGTTCTTTTAAATTATGCTTTTGTTTTGGCCTCTGAAACAGTTACATGCATTTGTGAGTGAGGTTCACTGCAGCCCAGAAGTTCTTGTTCTGGTATGAGCAATTAATCCTTGGCGAAATATAATGCTCTCTGAATTTGGGCATGTGCCAATAAGAAGGATATTATGCTGGTATTTTTCTGGCAAATTGGATGAAGATGGTAATATGACTTCATCTCTAATGCACTTTTGATAATAATGTAGTCATTTTGCTGTTTATTCAAAGGTTTTGAGGTCAGGGAGGCATTAAGATCATCCACTAGCATCCCTAAATAACTGGAAAAGTAAATTTTATCCAATGGATTTTTCATCCAGTCTTAACATTTATTTTTGAGCAATGGCATACTTTCAAGGTAACATCCATTCTTAAGATTCCTATAGTAAGGTAAATTCAGACTTCTTTTTGGTTTTGATTTTTTGAAATCAACTTACACCTCAATTTGCTCTACTGAAGAGTTACTTCTGTGCACATTGTGTCTACAGGATTCATTATTGTTGTTGGTAAAATTTGCTTAGCCTGTGCTCAGCTGAATGGGATCCAGTCCAGAATGCATGCAGGCACAGCAGTGAGTTCTCATGCTTCATCTAAGGAAGAGCTTGGGCTCTGTTAACAGCTGTACAGCTGGCTTGTACCAAACTCTCTGATAAAATGACTGCTTTATCAATGAGATCAATTGATCACAGACATACCTTCTCAAATTGTGCATTCATTACTCCTCAAGGATTTGTGTTTCTCTTCAGTCTGATAGTTTAAGTCTGACCAACAAGCTAATTGCTAAACTATGTGTGGTCTAAGTTATAGCTTTTATTTTTTCATACATTGTAAATCCTCTGCTTCATTTGATGACTTATTCTGTAAGTGATTGCCCCACTGTTTAAAGTGAATCTCTATTTTTAAATTAACGGAATCTATCACCATGTTCTGGACATTGAATATTGTTTGGATTTTGTGCCTCTTTGAATATCTTCTCCTTCAGGAAGTGTTAATACAGTTAATTAAGTCTAGTCTGTCTTTTGATGAGATGCTTCTTATGAGTTGCTTTAGGGTAGTTGCCTGCAAGGAGACCCTTGAGTTCTGGTTTGAATTGATTTGCTCCTATTGTTTCAAGCTTCTGTTTGTTCTAATTGCCAATATTACCTCATCAAGTTGACCATGAGGATCCTTTTAGTCAATGCAGCTGTAAGCTACCAAGATCTGCAAGGACCTCAGGCCTGGTGCCTGCCTATTCTTGCTCAACAGCCTCTAGCATCCAGACTGCAATGCAGACTTCTGCTCTCCATATGTGTCTGCAATGGTCCAGTAGGTAGAATTTTGTGTCCCCAGAGTAATAACCCTCACAGCTACCCGTGGTGTGACTTCAGAGTGCTCATCTATAACAAGGAAAAAACTTCTGGAGGACGTTTACCTTCTGCATTTGTGATAAAAGCAGTGCTCTCCGATTCAGGAGGTGATCAAGGATGAGGCATGACAGCAAATACCAGCCATGGTAGCCCATGCTTTTGTGGATCAAGGCAGGGTGTGCCAAGAGTATTCAAGAGGGTCAGTTTTGCAGTTTTTCAGTATACTTGCTCTGTGATGGCAAGAAGTTGCACATAAGTACATCAGCAGACATAAAGTTGAATGTCTTTTCTGGCTTAGGGCATGTTTCTCTGTGCTTGCAGTTTCCAGTAGCTAGCTACAAGCTCCAGCTGTTCTTCCAGCTCTCTGAAGGTTTTTGGCAGGTTCCCAGCATGCAAGAAATAAGCTTATTTTCAAATAGTCAAATATAGCTAAAACTAGCTTACTTGCTAAAAATAGTGATAATTATGCTGTAAAATATTCTACCTTGAGGGATCTGGTTTTCCTTGTGAAGTCTGCTGTGAAAAATTTGATGTTCAGAGCTGTTAATCTTGAAGAATGTCCTTTCCGTCTTCATGGACTCAGGAATACTTCCTGTTCTCTTTAGTATGCACTGACCTAAAAAATGAATCAAAACACCACAACAGCAAATAATTTTATATATCATAAAGCCTAGATCCTGCATGGAAAGTATTAAGCCAACAAACATGATTTCATGAGGGAAGACAGTTGTTGTGGGCTTTCTATAATTTATGGCCTCCATTGGGATAAAAGTGACAATTGTAAAGCAATTGGGACATTCAGACCTTTTCACATTGGTTCAGAACCTATTAGGAGATTTGCACTTGGCTTCTGAAAACTTCAGTTTAGCAGCTTATGGTCATCAACATATAATAATGACTTCCTGGTTTTGAAGGGCTAGAGGGAAGTGAGCCCACCTTGGATGACCAGAAGCACAGTGCTGTCATACTCAAGTTGAAGCAGTTTGCCTCACTGATCCACATACTGCTTTTGAGATTGCCTTACACCTCCTTCTATATTTACAAAACATAAACTACAAGATGCCTGTAAGATTTGTGGTGAGCTGTGTTACTTTCCATACAAGATTTTGCCTTCAAGCTTCTATAGCTGTTCAGGCTTAATTACTGGTGAAGAGGAGATCTTGCAAGTCTTGAGTGCTACTCACCAAATGAGCACTCCCTCAGTTCTAGGTGAATTTTGAGACAATTCATTGCAAACAAAATCTCTCTGATTTAGAGACAAATGTTACACTACATATTTTGCGTCAGTGGAGGCTTATCTCAAGGGAGGATTTAGATGCCAGCTGTCCTCATGCTACAGTTAAAATCCAGTGCAGCCACTACTCTGGGATGTATTATCAGTGGACACTTCTTGCATGTAATCCTGCATGTGAGTAGATGAGTTCTGTGTGCATCTCAAATCCTCTATGGATTTTTTTTTTTTTTTTTTTTTTTTTTTTTTTTTTTTTTGTTACTGTTCCTACTACTTTTCTACTTGATCGTGGAAAATTAATGTTTGCGGAAGGGTGTCTCATTCTTTTTTCACTGTCTAGGACTAAATCTTGAGATAAGTGCTTTAATGCTAGGATGGAGAATTTGTGAATTTTCTATAGGAGCCATGGGTTTCTGGAAGAATTCTTGCATGTCCAAGTCTTATAATTCAGAAATACAGGTCTTGGCATGGTTTAGTTAGTACATATTGGTAAGTCATATAGGTCATGACAAAAATCATGGGAGTTGTATTTTTACTTAAGAGTTGTGATGTTTAGGAAGGGTCACTACAGCAAGCAATCAAGTTCTGGAGCTGATGTATCAGATCATCTTCCTAGGAGAAATGCTCTTATCTTTTTTCAGAAGCTCCTCAGAATGCTGATATTAAGCATTTTATTCATTCTTGTTGCTGAGAGGAAGCTGCTGAAGAGTCCCAGCTGCAGTCTGGGAACAGTTCTGGTGGAAGCTTCTGAGTTGTGTGAATAACTGCTTTTCCTTGTCTGCAGCAGCAAGCAGCAAAACAGGCAACTGCAGAAGGACATTGTAGGAGACTTTACTGGTGTCTTTTGTCTTCAGAGTGGAAAGATGCCCAAGTTGCCCTGAATCAGTTCAGAGGAGACCTGATCCAGATCTGCTTGATGTTGTATTTGGGGGGAAAGCTGCTTTTCTTTACATTGTACCTGCAGCACCATTTATTTTATTCATAGTAAGATTATTCAGTAGGGCTTTTTTGTTGTTTGGTTGGTTTTGGGGTTGTTTTTGTTGTTGTTGTTGTTAGCTTTTTTTTTTTTTTTTTGCAAACCCAAAACAGGAAGCTTGACTTAGGCAAAAAACCAGCCAACAACCACGCAGTAGATATCTATATAAGTATAAAAGATATCTATATAAGTATAAAGTTGCTCATCCATCAATGTCTGGTTTTGCAATGGGGAAGGACTAAGGAAATTCTATAGCTGTAGGAACTACAAGAATTTTGTTTGGGTTACCTCATGGTGTCCAACTCAAGACTGAATGTGAAAAATGAGGACTGATGAACAGGATTAACAGTATAATCACTATTATGTAATCCCTGATTTTTTTTAGGTAAGATGCATTATGTCCTTCCTGTTCAGTGACATTAGTAAATTTGGAAACATAATTGGTTTATGTTAGTGTCCTACAATACACCCATTTTCAGGTGACCTAAATTCCACCTAGTTCTCCATGCTTGGAATTTATTAGCTAGTTCTAGACTGTGTTTCTTCCTGTTGAACTGCTTGCACATATGGCTTGTAATCAAGCTAGACTAAAGGACATGAGTTTGTCCAGGGTTCTTAAGCCCTTGCAGTAATTCCTGATACAGCTTGAGAACTAATGGGAGCTTTAAAACTACATAAATACATTATTTGATAATAAAGTTGTGTAATAATTCTGACACCAGACTTTGTAATGCTTTACACCATACTCATCCATTTTTTCATTGGATATTTTGAAATACATATTGTTAAAACTGAGTTGATTTTTAAAATGTGGAAAAATACTATGTTTTTTTTTTATAGGCTGAAGCCAGAAACACTTGAAGATGATCTTGATAAATATGCTGCCAGTGCCATGAAAATGAAGAAAGAAAAGGTTAATCTCAAAGAATTTTCAGCCTACTTGGAATTTCCAGTTTCTCAGACATTAGAAAGTATGTTTGCACTTTTTGATGAGGTAAGAAACATTAGGTTTTAGAATTTTACTGCTTTTGGTAAAATCCACTTTGGCCTACTTCTGTTTCAATTGAATTCACTGAGGTCTGATTTCTGAGCATTTTACCATAAAATTTGCTTACTGCACTTCCATTTCAACAAGGTAAGGGCACCTATCATCAGCTAAATAAAGCATTTCTTTAGCTAGAACTTAAAAGGAATATCAGCTGGACAAAAACTATCTCTTTTCTAGATGCAGAATATGAAGAGGAAGAAAGGTAGGGTCAGGCTAGCCCTCTGCTGCTGCTCATAGCAGATGAATGCAGTGTCTGTTAGCTGATATTTCGTTTACCTTGTAAATAAATGACTTGTTCTTCTACAAGCCTGAAACCTGAAGGATCTTGGCAAGTGAGCCAGTTTTTCATTCCTCTGGCAATCAGTCAGAATGGGGAAATGACAATTATCGTTGTATGGATGAGGTGCTGTCTGGACCAGGAGGTGGATATGTCCACAGTGTTCTTTCTTGGAGCAGATGTCATGTATTCAGGGCTTAAATTAGGGTGTGTTGTCCTCTGGTTCTCTGTTTTTTATTTCAGCCCAGTGATTCAGATGCTTCAATGGAAAAATCCTAAATATACAAGTGAGGGGTGACAGTAGTAGTGCTGTCTTTCAAGAATATTTAAACTGTGACTTTTGACTGAGACTGTGAAAAGTATCTGCAGAGCTTTCACCCAGGTTCTTGGCCTCGTGTGATTTCATTTCAGTGAGACTGCTTTTTTGATCATGGTGGATGTAACAATCTTTCTGAATATTCTGCATTTTTAGCAACTGTTAGTTATTTATGAAAATTCTCAGACAAACTGCACTATTTTGATGAAAGGTTTTCCTTCACAGAATGAAAATGGTGTAATTGACGTTCGGGAATTTGTCATTGCTCTGTCAGTTGTCTGTAAGCCATCCAAAACTCTGGAAACAATTCAGCTGGCATTTCAGGTAAGCTGCATTTTCTTGGTCTATGTAGTTTACTTATTTTTAGAAATTACTAATACTGGCATTAGACTCAATAGATGTTTCCAAATTTCCTTTTGATACTTGATTACATTTTAAAACAACATTAATGGCAAGTTAGATTAATCTGAGTTCTTGGTAACAGGGAATGCATTGCAAGTGTAAGTTGTGTAAAATTATGAATGCTTGCTGTTTGAAATTGTTCTCTGTAAAACTCTGGCAGAATCCATTTTAGCAAATTAAGTTTCAAACTTGAAGTCCTTTGTACAGATTCCTCTAAACAAACAGTCTGTTGAGTAGTACTTACTACTCTTAGAATGTTTCAATCAAATCTAATTTTTCAAGTTAATAAAATATTTTTTTTAATTTCCTATCTCCTTTTTTCTTCTTTTTAAAATTTTCTTCCCTCTTAGTCTTACCATGTATGTATGATGGTCCTGCAGTCTTTGTCCAGACTTGATGCTTCCCAGAAGCGCTCCTGATCTTGCTCTAGCCTTGGTGGTTTGTTTAGCATCACCATAGATTGTTAATGCAAGCTTTTTGGGAAAGTGACAGCAGCAATGCTTAACCAATGGGTTTCTGACACCTTGATTTATTACTTTTCAATTAACTTCTTTAATATTACTGTTTCAACATGCAAACTCTGCTGCATCCTGCATCATCTTTTCCCTTTGCCTTGAATTCACATGGTCTTCAGTGTTACTAAAACTGAGAAGTGCTAAGTCTTGATGCTATCTTCACAACTGAATGCATGGAGCTCAGAGCATTCAGTTGCATGGTGCTACATTGAAACCTTATTTTCTGTGTAGTTATATTCAGGTTCTTCAGCATGGTGACTTTAAATAAGTGCTGCTGAAGAAATGAGGCTCCTGTGAATGCTTAGTGTCACATGTATCATTCTTAGCCTTCAGCCAGAATCCAATAAATTTGGCAAAGGAGGATGGAGCAAAAATATTTATTTCCTACAAGTGTTGTGGGACATCTGCCATTAGTAGCTGCTGTTGTTTATTGCTGCTTCTGAGGGAAAAGCAGAAAGAAAGGTCTCTGTCCTGACTCAGTCCATTTCAGCTATAAAATGGCATAGAAAAATAGGTGCTGTTTGGTCATCTCTGTATCTTCATACTAAAATGAACAATTTTGAAGTAAATGTAAGGGGGCTTTGTGGAAATATTTTTTTTAATTTAGCTGTCATGCTTGTTAATGTGCAAGATAATTTTATGATTTGAGAGGAAGAAGAGCTCAGATTGGATGGCTATTTTCTTTCTGGAAGCACTTGAAGTTAATTAAACTGTGTCTTAGGAAAATTTCTGTTCTTCATTATCTGCTTCATTCCATGACTCATAATACATAATTTTGAGTCACTTTGTTAATTACAAAATGTAAAGTTAGCTGTAAAACTGCAGAGAAGCTTTATGCATGTATTAAGAAGGGGAAGTACTCAGCAAGGGGAAGCAGGTATGGCTCATTTTATCCTGCTAGTGATGATTGGAAGAGTTAAGAAAAGTGTCAGGCTGAGGAAATTTTGCTTATGCAGGGATTAAAAAAAAAGGAAAGAGAACCTTTTTTAATCCTTTTCTACCTCCTGTCCTGACTTCACCTACAATAAGATATTCGCACAGCTTACCTGGAGCCATTGAAGGATTTTGCTAGTTCATGAGTGTATGACTTTGAACAGGTGCTGTCCTCTGCCATGTGCTACTTCTTTTGGGAAAAGTGCAACATTTCACTTAGCTACAAGTTTTCAAAGTTAAAGTGTTTAATGTATGACTGAAGAACTTGAAAAATAGTATCATTATATGGAGTTGTTACAAAACTGGGGGGAGTGGCAGATACACCTGAGGGCTGTCCTGCCATTCATTGGGGAGAAACCCAATGAGATTCAGCAAGGGCCAGTGCAGGGTCCTGCACCTGGGGAGGAAAACCCCAAGTCCCAGCACAGGCTGGGCTGTGACCCACTGGAGAGCAGCTCTGCAGAGAAGGACCTGGGGCTCTTGCTGGATGACAAGCTGGTCATGAGCCAGCAGAGCCCTTGTGTCCAGGAGGGCCAGTGGGATCCTGGGGTGCTTTGGGAAGAGTGTGGCCAGCAGGCCAAGGGAAGTGATCCTGTCCCTCTGCTTGGCTCTAGTGAGGCACATCTGGAGTGCTGTGTCCCGTTCTGGGCTCCTCAGCACAAGACAAGGAGGTAATGGAGAGGGTCTAGCAGAGGCCACAAAGATGATTTGGGATCTGGAGCATCTCTCTTATGAGGAGAGATTGAGGGAGCTGGGGATGTTTAGTCTGGACAAGAGAAGACTGAGAGGGGATCTCATTAATCCATACAAATATCTCAAAAGTGGGTGTCAGAACAATGGTGCCAAACTCTTTTCAGAGGTGCCCAATGACAGAATGAGGAGCAGTGGCCATAAACTAAATCACAAGAAGTTCCACCTGAAGATGAAGAGGAACTTATTTGTGTTGAGAGCGGCAGAGCACTGGAACAGGCTTCCCAGGGAGGTTGTGGAGTCTCCCTTTCTGGAGACATTCCAAACACACCTGGATGCACTCGGGTGTACCCTGCTCTAGGTGACCCTGCCTTGGCAGGAGGTTTGGACTAAGAGCAGCACTCCAGTGCAAGTGCTACACCTTCCCTTCCAAACTGCTAAAGAAACTAAAGGCTGTTGTAAATCTTGTCAATATAGTGTTTATACTGACCACCCAGTATTACCTGGCTACTTGTTCTGTGAAAATGTATCAAGTTGTATTAAAGAAATGTCTTGGTCTTTGCCCTATTCCTGTGAAACAGTGTGCAGGCTAGGTGCTGGGGGGCAAAAGGCAAGATTCTTGATTTGAGCATATGTTTTCTTCCATGGAATTTCAGTATTTTTATTCCACTAAGGTGTTCTGTCTCATGGCAACTGCTTCTGCTTCTGTGAAAAATACATACTTATGCCTGTTTTGTTTCATCTCATCAGTTCCCACCTTTCTGATGTAGAGAAATTAAAAGGAAGTTTCCTAAATGGCACTTTTTACATGGTTTGATATTTTCAGTGTTGTCATGCTTGAAAAGGAGAGAGAAATACTTCAAAACCTCCTTTCTGTCACTTCACATTGTATAGGCAAATTGAGTTATCTTAAGAAAGCTTAATGAAGCTATATTTGGTACAGATGTTTTGAAGTATTCAGGGTAAAACACTGTACATATGCAAAAATGGAATGAGACTATGAGCAATTATTCATAGGTTTTAATCTGTCAGTAGTAAAACTAATCTTTTCTGAGGTAACTCTTTAGGATGTAAGAATATGCAATTGATTGTTTTCTGGAGTAAATACTTGTAGAAAATTATATGCCCATATGTATATGCCCCATGTGGGTAGGATTCTCCTGATTAATACTATTTAGATACAGACATTTAATGCAAGCTCGCTCTTGGATTTTGATCAAAGGAATCTTGAGTTTTACACCTGACCAAGTGGAAATGGGATCTGATTTAGGCTGACCTAAATATACCTCCCAATATTACAGACTGTGTTGGAGTTCAGACACGTAGCTCAATGGACTGAATATTGTTCTCAGTTACATGTTTGCAAAACATGTTAATTTTTGACAGTCTTATTGAATATCACAGTGATTCCAGTGGTTAGACATGTAAACATAGGACTTTTTTCTGATTATAGCAAGCTTTACTTTCTAAGCATACACATGTGAACTGATGATATTTTTTTTCCAGACGAATCTGAAATCCTTAATATATCACATCAGTCTGAGAGTGACTAGAATGTCTAAAACCAGCCTTTTGCTTTACTTCAGTGTAGTGCTGTTTATAAGAGCTGGCATTCAGCTTTGCAATGATTTATCTTGCTGTCTTGATTCATAGCTGTACCAGTCAGAAGGCGGAACTGTAACAGAAGAGGATTTAGCTCATATTCTGAAGACTGCCATGGGTGTGTCACAAATTGATGTTACACATCTTTTTAGAGCTGTAGATGAAGAGGAAAAAGGAAAGATTACATATGGTAAGTATTCTAACTGCATCTGAACTGTCACAAAATGTCCAAGTTGCTTGCATTCATGTTGACAAACAAAGCAATTACAATTTTATTAAACTACCTTTTTTAGTTGGCTTGGTGACTTCAATACTGATAACAGCACTGCAAACAAAGTAAATTTACATTTTAAAAAATGAGTTTCACCTTTGGTATCAAATGCCATGTTTGCATGTTTTCAGTTTTCCCCTCCTCAAGTCACATAATATGAGGATTAGCTCCTTTAAAGTATTCTGTTCTATGACTTCCATGTATGTGAATGTGTATTTTTAAAGAAACATGCCTTTGCTCTGTCTTGTTGTTTTGTGTCTGAGAGCAGGAAATGAGGGGGTTAACCAGGCTGCCTATTCTATAGTCTGCAATATAGGTGGAATGGAGGTGAGAAAGTTGCATTTGAAAAAATTGAGACCTGGGTGAATAGATTGTGCTGGGAGTCAGAGTACTTCTGTGCTACTTCAGATTATTTATGTTTTATTCAGTAAGGTTCTAAATTTAGTTATTTCATTTGAGTATGAACTGAGTTGTTGGTAGCCAACATATTAAGTATCTCCAGTAGAGGTGCATATGCATACCCTGTTCTAATTGTTTTCCTTCAGGATAATCAGTATGTATTTAATTGGTAAAAATCTTACAAAATAATACATTAGCGTTAGTAAATCATAGTTTCTACACTAGTAATTCCTCTGTTTCAAGCATACAATATGTATGTAAATCTTTAAATACACAAATATTCTAGAGTTACTGAAATCAGTATCAGGACAGTATTGCCACTGTCCTTTTCTTTTTGCCTGACTACTGTCTTCTCTCCTTGATTCCTGCTGTACTATCCCTTTCCTTTCTGTGCCTCTATCTATCACATCCCCAGCATTTCCACATCCATCCTGCCAATTGCCTTTCTCCTGCCTATCACTGTTGCTCCTTGTCTTCCAACTCATAATGTGCAGTGACTCAGCTCTTCCCCCCACCTCCCAATCACCAGCTTCAAAAATACCAGCACAAATCTTAAGCTGGTAAGTGTAGCAGAATTTTAATTTTGGTACATTTCATTGTTTGAGAATAGCTAAATCTGTAGTCATGTACAAGTGAACTCTGAGCAGGTCATGTGAGTTGCCAAAGAACTAATATTTTAATATTAATCTGTAATTGTTGCATTTAATCTGCACTTTTTCCCTAAGTGGTCATCATATGTTCCCATCACAAGAAAATCTGGACCACCAAGCCACAGCAGTGGCCACTGGAGTGCTTGGCCCTCATTTTCACTATTTTATATCCTGTAGTCAAGAATAGTCTTTTATGATGGAATGCAAAGCAGATAGCAGGATGATGTTTATGTAATTTCTTTGAAACTTTCCTTAGCGGTTTTTCTGAGAGAAGTACTCATTTTATAATGGAAACATGTCATTTTAACATATCTGAAAGTTTAACAGTGGGAGTAAATATCCAAATTACTAGCTTACAGATTTAGAAGTTGCAAATAAACTTTTGGTATTGCATTTCTATCTTGAAAGTTCCTGCCATAAATATTCAACCTCTTGCCTTTCTTGAGAATATGTGGGACTTCACACATCCTCAATTTGTTGCCCTTACTTACTAGAAAGGAGAGGTGAAAAAACTTGCAGACCATACAGTTCTGAAGATACTGTCCAGACAAGTTCTGAGAAATCAAAGCACTGTATTTGATGGAGCTAATGTTACTTTGGATACACAGCAGAAGTCTACTGCCAATATCCTTTCTAGGGTGTTGGAATTTAAAGCAGGAATATTAAGTTGAGCCTTACTTGTAAGAACAAAAGATAAAATAACTTAAGTATCAAACCTAAATTGCTGCATGCACAGCAGAGTCCTTAAAGCCACAGATTTCATCTCAAAGATAAAGTTCAGGTTGCAAGTAAACAGAATAATCAAGAACAAAATTGAGGTTGTGAATCTGAATTATTGGAAATCTGAATTTTTGTTGCATGGTTGAAAGCACTCTGGTTGCCAAAGATTTATGTATCAGTTCTCTTATACAGTGTGCAGTTGGCTTAGTTGTTCAGATGCACTTTCATTGCACTGCTTTTCCTTTTAGTCTAATATAGACAGAGGCAAGATCTATCAGTCTTAAGACATGATTCAGGAGAGTTTGAATAGGTTCTCTAGGAGGGCATGTCAAATTCTAGGAAACTCTCCACCAGCTCTTGATAGACAATTCAGACTGTGAAAGTGTTCTGAAGACTGCCTGGCCTGCTGTAGCCAGGAAAAAAGGGGGAATTGGCCATATTTGGAGAATCTGTATGGATGAAGAATCAGGGAAGGAAGAATTATTTGCTTAAAATAATTATATATTAACCACAGGATTGTAATATTATTTACCTTAGTGGAAACAAGAACTAGAGAAGGTTAATGAGCACAGAGCTTCCAGGAGGAGCATCAAGTAGTAGGGAGGGTGTTTCAAGGATAGGAGAAAAAACTCTTGAAGTTCTTGTAGTACATATGCATACTTAATGCAAAGATATAGACATAAATCTTAACTCCACTTTGGGTTCTTTATATGTCTCTTTGTTTTTAATGGAGGTAGGAAGCAAAATCACCTTCTTTCCCCAGGTTAATGACTGAGGTGGTCTTTTCCTTCAGTCTAATGCTTCACAGTTGCTTTGAACTCCAAGATGGGAACTGTGATTAGATGCTGGAATAGTTGGTGCTTTCTACATGACCTTGTTTCACATTTCTGGTGAATAAGGCAAATGAGATTCCAAGCACTTTTCATTGCACTCTGCAATGTAAGTGCTTGTATGTATTCTTTAATAGTTTCAGTATTTATTTTAGCAGGACCCAAAATGTCAGCTTACTGCGATGTATCCAAAATGTTACTCTGTTCAATTTGGATTGCCCTTTCCTTATGAAGACTTTATCATTTATATGATCCGTCAGCCTGTTGTACGTAGAGTTTTTCAACATAGATGGTAATGTTGGTTTTCATGACCTAAATTTCATCAACTTTTGTTGAAGTTATAGGTCCAGAATGCTCTAGGTCCATATAGACTGTAGATAAAGGGTGCCCAGTTTTTTGTGAGTGGAAGGATAAAGTTATGTTTATTGCTTTCTCCTCACTATCCCTTTTCAACAGTTCAGAGGCAGAGTTGCCCTACAACTTCAGTGCCCCTGTGAGCCTTATGGCATTCCCTTGTTCCCTTGCCCTTTGCAGTATTGAAAAATTATGTCATCTCAAAGAGTGGCAGAGAGGGAAAGCTGCATGCCAGCCCAAGTTGTAGGAGGAACTGGGCTTCACTCCGTTGAAAGGCTTCTTTGGGTGTCATCTGCTCTGCACTCCAGAGAATTCACATCATCATCAGATCATGAGCTCTTCTGGGATAGCACAGTGAATTTGAGTGGGAGGTGTGTGATACACTGTAGGTGACTGAATTAGTGAAAACATTCACATCCAGATTTTTCTAGTGTCAGTTTACATTATAAGAATAACTTCTTGTTGCTTGGTTCCTGTACAGCATCTTGTGTCCAGATCATGTCTGAATAAAGTCATATGGGCAAATTGAGACAAAGTTTCTGTGTCTGATTTTCAACACAGAATGTTACTTCTTGATATTAAAGATTCCCCACTCCACCAAGAACTAATCTGGCTTTTCTTATTATCATGTTATTATCTGATATTAAAATCGGGAGCTCTTTCCTGTGTTATAAATTATCTTCTCAATATTATTCTCTAAAATATTAGGACTTTTAAAATGCTGAAATCTTGAAAGCAGAAGGCAGCAATGACAGCTGCTGTTAGGTTGAAGCAAGCTATGAGTGCAAAGCATTAAAGGGCATGTTTGCAAAAGAGTTTTAAGAATTTAAGAAATGACTGCTCTTGATGTTCAGTGATCTTCAGCTGGAGGGCTTCTGTACTTCCCCAGTGAATAGTAAAATGCTATGTCAGGGCATGTGGTGTTCATCATGCATTTTAATGCAAATCTGAGTCTGTTTACCCCTTCATACAGCTAAGCCTGAAGTGTTTTCAGAGGGCTTAGATAACTCTTTACAGCATCTCAGCTCTGCAGATGTGATAAAGTTAGGCTGAAAGCTAAAACAAGCACTGGGGATAGCATTATGTTAACTGCTGCTATTTTCCTCCAAAGAAATCATGTGATTATATATGTGTAAGTATTCAAATTTAGCATCCTTCTGTTTCAAAGAGCTGATTCTGTGCAACAACTATTTTTTTTTTTAGATGACTTCTACACATTTGCTGTGTTGCACCCACACTTTGCAGAAGAATATCTCTATGCTGATCAGATGGGAGCTGAGAGCGACTTGAAGACTTCATCTCTCTCTGCTCCTAATGGTATCTGTACTGACTTCAGCCCTGACAGCGCTGGAGATAGAAGGAGGCCCTTGCAGAAGAAACTGAATTAACACTACAACTGTTACCTTCCTCTCCTGGTGAGAGGGTTGTATTTTCTTGGGATTTTCATAAGTCACTCCAATTATACAGCAAATACCAGTTTTGTGTGTGAAAGTTCTACCTGAATACCATCCTTTCAATCATATGTGCTATGTTTAACAACATGTTCCAGGTTACTTGGGGAAAGGTGTTTCTATTTTTTTTGAAAAGGTCTTTGAAAGGCAAAAATGTGAATGTGCTTCATTATTAATGTTCATATTTAAAAGGAAGCGGCACAACTTATTTATATTCCATTGGCTAGTTCCATGTACCGAGTGTCGCACAAACTGTGCATGTATAAAGAAAATGTAGCTACTATGGTGTAAAGTGCACTTTGGTGATTAGTGTTTTCCCTAGTTATGGGGATGTTTATTTGGGGCCAAACTTTGCTGTCCATATCTGAATAGTCAGTTGTTGATTTTGGTGGGAATTATTCTCTTGAGCAAGGCAAGCATACTTTGGCCCTTTGTTTTGGTTTCAGTGAACAGTTTGGAAACAGTAATACAAAAACTTGCTAAGGATTCCTTTTTTATTTTTATTGCTGAATGACAAAATTGTTTCTCTTTCCATGGTAGAATGAAAAGGAGAGGATCCTTATCCCTCACCCCAGCACTTTTCTACTGTAATCTTCCGGATGCAATTAAACATGAATTCTTTCCAAACTGACATGCCACATACTGTTTGAAAATACATAACTGAACTGTTTGTGCTTTTCTCTCATAACCAATCCAAATCACATCCACACAACATTTTATGGGAGATGTATCCAGAGCTATATTTGATTGAGATTTATCAGTAATCATAGGTTTCTTTTGTAGCAAGCCTGTACAGATAACATAGCATGGAATACAGCATGGAAACTTGGGTGTATCAGCACAAGTTGGAAAAGGTTGCAGTCACTTCAGAGACCAAGCTAGCAGCAAGTTGCAGAACATCCTGAAGAAGTGCTAGTTAAATCTCTATAGCAACATTACTTATACTTCACAGAACGTATATGAAGCTTAGAATAGTTTAGAACTGTTTAAAAAAACCACCACACTTGTATTAGTAATACATATGTTTCCTTTTGTAAAGCCAGATGCCTTAATTGCTACTGGAGGTCTCAGAGAAAAATCTAGATTATTATAAAACCACAGAGCTTCATTGATTAGGAAATGTGACTGAAGGCTCCAAGGAGTAGGAGGAGGGAGGACTCTGTAACAAAATAACTGTGATGGCAACTCTGCTTCCAAACAAAAAAATCTTTTAAGTCATTTCTGACCAGTTTTATAGGGTTTTGTGCATGGAAATCTATTGAGATTATTTAGCAAAGGATGTCTGTTTGTACCAAATGCTTTTATAAGTATTTTTTAAATAGCAGGTGTTTTAAAGCTCATTAGGGTATTGGAATGTGTCCTTAGAAATCCTCAACTGTATGTGGAAGGTCTCCAAACTGGAACTGGCTTTAATAAAGATGGTAGGAGGAAAAAAATGGAAGAAAATATGCTTTATGGGGGTATGTGGAGGTAATAATTAAACTTTTGATTTATCCAGGTAACAAAAGCCAAGCTCACAGGGCAGCAGCAGACTTGCTGGCAAGATTTGAATTAAAACTGATCATGAAAAATAGGAGAAATTGATTGGAAAAAATAAGGTGTATGAGAAACTACACTTAAGTAGGAATAGTCAGCTGCACAGAGGAGGAGTGTGTATTACTGTGCTATATCTGGAGGCAGGGATGGCACAGAATATGTCAAACTTAGCACTCTTAACTCTTTGCTGCAGAAAAGATGCTCGTGATAGAGGGGTGCATCAGCATGTGGCCTGTGAGAAGCAGGGTATTTCTTAGTTACCAAGATGTGATAAGGTCTTACCTGAGGTACCTGTTCATATTGGGGCACCTGAGAGAGATGGGCTGTAAATTAATAAAGTCTGGAGGACAGAAAATACTCAAAAAGAGATTTAAAATACCCTTTAATCCAAAGAAGAGGAGACTGAAGGAAGATGTGAACAGTCTTTGAATATGGAAAAAGTTGTTATAGAGGAAATAGGAACACTCTTCTCCACAAGGATGGCAGATGCTAGCTATGAATTGAAAAAGCAAGTTAAGCATTAGGAAAAGTCCCTTACAATATGCCTTATTAAGCTAAGGAGAAGGGTTTCAGGTGGGGTGAACAGCCTGCCTTCCTTCACTGGAGGAAGGAAGTTTTTGAAACTGGAGTTTTTGAAAACAGAAAAGACAGAGAACTCCAGTAGAGACACTTGATTTTGCTGATGATGCCCCAGGGTTACAGGGAGATGTCCCTGAGGTCTGTTTTCTGCAATTACACAGTATGTAAGGGATGGCAGGTGTAGTCTGGACATATTGTATCTCTACAAGACTATGGCATGTGGCTCAAGCTGGCTAAGGTAGTTATCTTTTCCTTTGTATGTGAGCTTGAGAATGTGAGAATTTCATAATGCAGGAAATAAGAGAGTTCCCCAACATCTGTCTGGAAAGAAGAAAGAGGTAAGCTTAGAATCCTGTGGACAACTCTGAAGTGAGAGAAGCTCCAAAGAAAGAGATACATTGACCACATCTGTGAAAGAGCAAAGAAAGCTGATTAAAGTTGGCTAAATACAAGTGTGTCTAATTTGCATGTATGGTGTGACTTGAGGATCTGTTTGATGAAAGCCCATAGGTTCATTGACTTCTTTATTTGTGAGGTGTTTTGTAATTGTGATGAGTGCAATAGCTGTTCTTGTGTGCACCTAAGCTGTACAGAGTGCCTTGGAGGGCACTGCAGCCTGTAGCAGATGGGCCCTTGAACAGGCTCCACAAAGAGGCACTGAAAGTCCCATGCACCAGTGAGCCCAGTCCAGAGCTGCTGCTGGAGAAGGCTGTGACCAACACAAGGCACAAGCAAGTATTCTTGGTGGACTAAAGCTCATTTAAAAATTGGTGGATTAAATCATTAAAAAGAAAAAGGCATAAACAAAACAACAGATTCTGGAAGGAAATGTGAATCTCCCTCTTCTGAGAAATTACTAAATGGGATAAAGACACAATAGGAGGAATGATAGGATGAAGGATCAGCCTGCATGGAAACATTGTTAGACCACATATCAGGCCACAAAAGCTGAAATTAATTAATATAATTCCATTAATTTTAGCATTTGTAGTATATCATATTAGACTGCCTTTTAGTGAGAGAGAAGCCACATGACCACAGGGTGGTGAACTCAGGCTCTTGAGGGCAGAGGCCTGTAACACATCACATAACTGTAGCCACACTCTTGTTGCAGCTCATGCATCAAACCCCAGCTGCAGAAGTGTTTCAATAGTTCCTGATGAAAAGCCTTTTTGGAGGCATCAACTGTGGAGCAGCTGGATTGTGACAGTCAAGTTTCAATGACCTGATGCAGAGTCAGAGTAGAAGTGAAAACTTCCTTTCCCCTTCACCAAACACTGACATGTAAATGCTTTCCATTAAAATATTGGCAGATTGGTATATTTTAACAGGTACTATCAATACCCCCTGAATTTACAAGGGGACATAAGCAGACTTAGCAACTATTTAACTCAAATGATCCTTACACAAAAAATGCAGTGATGTAAAGGCATTTGACATTTCTGATGAGCATTTTTGTACTCTTATGTAATACTGCCATCCCTTGCCAGTAGAGTTCTTGCATCAACCTGAATTTTTACATACTGTATGAGATACCCAGCCAAGGCTCTGGGTATCTCTTCTCAATATGCCTGAACAAGTATTAAAAGTTACCCAGAAAACCACCAAATCAAAAATATCTGAAGTTTGGGAGGGTTGTTTGTTTTTTTGTTGTTTAATTGTATATTTTTTCAAACATAATGGAACCCTACTAAAACCAAACAAATGCTTGGTAGGTGCAAATCATGTTTAAACCACTGTCTGTAGCACGGTATGGCAAGTGTTATTACAGATTTTTTGGAGAGTCTGTTGCTGTAACAGATAAAACACTTCATAGGAAATTTATAAGCCTGATGGAGAAACTAGGCTGTACTCTTAGTTTTATCTTAATTAATTACTCTATATGTTTTAGATGCATTTATTGTAGCTAGAATGATCTAGGTGTGATAAATAGCAAGCAGACACGTGTGTGTTTGCTAATCCCATTTTCAAGGTATAAATCCTTAGGTCACAGGGGTTGAAAAGGACACGTGTGCAGTGAGGAAGTGATGCAACCTCTTCAGTGACACAGCTGCCAGAAGTAAATACCTAAGTGTCACACAGAGCTCTTTATCAGAATCTTCGTGCAAGCTGAATAACTTTGTTAGCTAGTTTAGGCATTGGGGTGGTTGGAGTATTTTTGTGCTCACAAAATGCAGTAAACATTTTCCTGTAAAAGTCATTGTTGCACTTCAACATCTGATAAATTTATAAAGCAGGTGTGGTTTTATATATTTATGAGTTCCCTGATAAGTTTATCTTTGGTATTGCCAGTAAATTATTCTTCCTACTTTTATATTACCATGTCGTAACTTTAGCTTCTCATATTAACTGTTTTAGTCACCTTCTGCTCTCTGCTCCTTCAAAAATAGCATCCTCAAATTAAAAAAAAAAAAAAAAACACCTGCCATGACTTAAAAAATACTAGTTGCAGAACTCCAGTAGCTTGTGTTGTAGATCCTGTGATCTCAGAAAAAAACTTGTAAGCACAGCTTTGCATATGTTATGGGGCTAAACTAGGCTGGAGAGAAAACAAAATTTTGTTTTAAAGTTCTGACCAACTAAGTTCAATTTTTCTTTAGCTCAGAGTGTGGGTCATAATACTTTCTGAAATGTTGCATTTTACCTAATGTGAACCCTCTGGTTTTTTCTCTAGCAGAGCTTTCATGAGTGTTCTAGAAACAGGAAATGACAAATGCACTAGCCAAGATTTCTACATTAGCAAAATTCAAATTTGGCTCCTAAAGCCATATTGAGGCACAGAAGTTCCCTGTGAACCAGGCATTTCAAGTAGTTGGCTACTTTTCAGGTATCTGAACCTCAGCTGATTAGGAAGACTTAAATTAACAAATTATTCTGAATAAATCACTACAAAAAAGCCCCAGAAGAATAGAAAATGGAAGTAAGTGTTGTCATCAGTGCCATTGGTAATTAGTTACTAATTAATTAAATTATTAATTGATCAGTCCAGCAAAACTGCAAGATCTGTTTCACATATGAGCAAGAAGGCTTACATTCAGGTAATTTTGCTGTCCTGACTAGGTAGAGTTTAAGCCAGGTGTTCTTTACTCAGAGGGTGACTTCTTGAAGGTACTGCAACATCCCAGTAATGTCTTGGTCACTGACAGTGGAGATTTCATCTTCTCACCCTGCCTTTTTTTCTTTGAATTATGGAGAAAAGTATTCAAAACATGACAGGAACCCTGTAGGATCTTCTTCCAGGTAAAAACCCTCCTGCACCACCTCAGAGATACAAAGGTGATAGTTCTGTGGAATAGTTATGGTGCTGAACTGGATATACAGTGCTGGTCACCAACTGTTTGTGATCAAACCATGTATAAATGATAACACTGTGTTAAAACTACTGAGAGAATACAGCAGCAAACGGGACATCCTTTAGATGTGTTTGGAATTGGGTCTGTGAGTATTTCCTGCGTCTCATAGTGCTCAAGTTGAGACAGTTCCTTTCTCTGGGAAACATTTCAGGTTTCTTTCAAGATACTAACTGCTTGGACTTCTTCAAGGGGAAGAGTGCTTTGTTTTGTAGAAAGTAGGTTCTTTTTCCCCAGATGGTGTGATGTGCTTTATCATGTGTAACGTGATTAAACTGAAGTGGGTGATACCAAGAGAGCAGAGGATATAAGAGGTTTATAAAATAGAGGGTTTATGTTTCTGTGAGATATGCTGACACATTTCTGCACAGTAGTTGACACTGCCTAGATTGTCTTGCAAGTCCATTATGCAAAATCCTTTTACTAGTTATGTGGTGGCAGTGGCTGTTTACTCCACATTCCTTAGCAGGGTGGCAGAGCAGAATATTCCTGTGCAGACGAACTTTGGGGTAGAGATTTATTTGCAGTTTTAAAATGATCACTATCTGGGAACAGAAACAGTAGAATCACCTTAGCACTGATTGCACCTCAGTAAGTTATTCCTGTTACACAACTTAGCTCTTTGGGGGTATTTTTTTATTATCACAGTTATCATGCTTTATTCTGAGCTGAGTTGAACAGAGCCATATGAACATCAGAGCTCACTTGAGATAGCTTGGGGATCTCAAAAACGGTGCTCTATGATAATCTGTTGGTAGGGTGTTACATTTCAGTTTTTTCACTTTGACCAAAAATGTCAGGAGCAAGAGAAAAAAGTCATGACTTCTGTAATACTCTATTTTTATACTGTCAATGGGGTGTTATTTAAGAGTGCCAGTTCTGAGCCAAAGTCAGCTGAAAAAAAATCAGGCTGAACTCCTGATTCCAAACCAGCAAGTAGAAAATCCCATCCATGCCCAGCATGGCAGCTGGCCTTTTCCCACAGTAAAGAAGAATCTTTTCTGCCTCTTGGGCTGGTGAATTCAGTTTACTGTATCCCTAGTTCTTGCTTGTGCTGTCTGTTCTTTGTAGGTTTGTTGCAGCCAGAGGGAGATCCTGCTGCCTCCTAAGCTGAAGTGACATTCATGGACTTTTCTCCCTGAGCCAGCAGCAGCAGGTGAATATTTGAGTCCTGTTCTGGTATTGCTACCCAAAACTAAACTGTTTTGTGCCTGCCATTAGGTACAGAACTGCTTTTTCTTTTCATACACTTCAACCATTGCAGGTGTGTCCAGGTGACAGCAGGTCAGAAAGAGCTTATGAGATTGTCCTTGTTCCTGTGAGCAACAAGACATTAAATTTAGAAGTATTAGAAGTTTACAGTGAAACCTTAAATTGGATTGACTCCTGACTCGCTATATATATATCTATATCACTTTCAGTGTGAGCCTGTTCACTTCCATGTTCCACATGCAGGATCTATAAATGTGATTGCAAACAAAGTCTCCTCATGGATACCGAAGAAAGCTGACGCTCAGACACTTTTCATCCTACCATGGTACTGGAAATGAAATTCATCTGACAATAGGTTGTTTCTAAGTCTATGAATGTATATGGGGAAAACCCAAATACATGTCTTTTATTCACTATCCAGCATGAAGACAATTTTGTATTTTAAATGCTAAAGAAATAAACTTTGAAAGATCTTTTATGGCCTAAGTATATATTTTTTGTCCTATGTTTTCTTTTATAATGAACTTCAAGCAAAATATTTCTTATATTTCAAAAAGGACATTTAGGTTAGCCAGTGCTGTATTTTCCAGACAACAAAAGCAGTTTTAAAGTCAACATCTAAAAATGAAATTGTATTTTTAAATATGTGAATTAGACTTCCTTTAAGTTAAACATGTCTCCTTAGCAACTGTATATACTTAGACAAAAAGCAAACCCATTGCAGCTGCTTGTCTCTATAGTTGTTTGTGTTTGGTGATTTGTTTATATTGCTTTTTCATATTGCTCTAAGGGTATTAAGAGTCCATGTAAATCAGCAATGTTAGAAATAGAAGTCAGAAGTAAATTTCTTTAGAAGTGATAGAATTTGTTTCCTGGAAGAGGACCAAGAATAAGCATCAGCTAACCTTGTATTATGTACTATACTACTTAAATGTTGCAGCATTGTGCTGAAAGTATTTGACATCTGTTCAATGGGACCACTTTCTAAACCTTTTTGTAATCCCCAGCATCTGTCCAGGTGTGTGAGATATTTCTAATTTGATGACAGATAATAGTTCATCATTTTTGGAAAAATAAAATTGAGCAATCAGCAAGCTGAGAAATAACTCAGAAAAAAATTTTTGATCTCTGTAGTTGAACTTGCATTGAGGATATCATTTTTATACTTTGGGAGGAAAAAAAAAAGATTGCTGTGATTTTGAACACACTTGAAACTTTAAATGTACAACCGAAAAAGTTAACACTGAAATTATCACATTTTGGAATTTTCTTGTACTTCTACTGAATCCAAGTTAGGCACTGCCATGAAAAGGATGCTTTTAGCTGAAAACCTGTGTTGACAGAGCAGGAAGCTGTTTTGTAGGGACTCACTTATGAGGTATCACATGGTTGATCCATCAGTGGTACAACTTCACTTGCTGACCTCAAGGGTGCTCAAACAGAGCTGGTGTGTTTAAAGAAAGAAGGTTTTTATTGTAAGAGCCCTTGGATGTGCAGTGTAAATCTGTAACAATATATAGTGCTACTGGATAATAATGATCTAAATGCATATTTTCTGCTGTAAATTTCCCTCATGTGGCTCCAATGATATGTGTACATAGACTATTACCTTTGCACTGAACTGACTATACTTCATAAAATGAAGAGCAAAAACAAGTATTGTACTAAAGATGACCATACCTTGTGGCTCCAATTGTGGAAATACTTTTGCAGAAAAAAAGGTATAGCTTCAGTGTTATAAATTTGATTTTTATATTTTTTATTAACATGCATGGAAGACTAAGGATAATATTTTTTAAAAATGAACTTGGTTTTTGTACATTTTTTCAATGTTTAAAACTATATGATTTAACATTACCTCTGAATGCCAGTGATCAGTAAATTTTTTAAGGAAATACCTCAATTTGAGCATTCTTCTCTTGTTGCTTGTCTGATAGGTTAAAATGGACTATAGGGTGTGATGAAGTGAGCATATGATATAGGTGCTTAAACTGTGCTATAGAAGGCATATGATGATTTACTGAAAGGGACCTAAATGATACACTACAAGTGTTGAGTGCAGTTACACAATCATGGCTCATTCTGCTCAACTGGACATTTTCCTCGTGAATGGCTTGTAAATTAAATTTTCAGCGTGAAGCCAAATTAAAAAATGAAACAAAAAATACTTGGTTTCCTCTGGATTTATTTTTCAACTTTTTTTTTTTTTTTAACCACAGGGTTTAAAATAAGGGAAAGGATACAAACCATAATTGTGAGTAAGACTGAGTCTGTATATGTTTAGGCATGCTTTATTGATGGGTGTTCTCTGTGTCAGTGTGTGTAGGAAAACAGTGCTTGTTTACCTGACAACTGGGAGGATGAAATGCAGGGGTTCAAAGGGGGAGGGAGGGGAGGAAAAAAAAATCCAACAAAACAATATCCCTCTGTGACAGCAATATTGTCTCCAGTTCTATTTTGTGTGCTTTAAGAAAAACACTGAAAGATCAAAAAGTATTCAGAAAAGGCACTCCAGAATTCTGGGAGAGTAAGTCTGTCTAAATTAGACTGAATTAGCTCTGGCTACATTTTTTTTATTCAGGAAGCAGACAAGAAGGGATCCAACACTCCAGATACCTATATACCTAAAAAATTTATAATGGAGGGTGGAAAAAAAGGCATCCTCTGAGGTCCAGTGGGTGTAAGCTGAACCATTAATATGAACAGTATCAAGAATAAAAGTGAACCACCGGGGAGGCTCACCAGAGAAATAACAGACATTCAGCATGATACGAGGATTTCAAGGGAAGACTTGTTAGTGTTTTACTTAATGTTATTCTCTAATTTCAAGTGATGGAGTTGTTGTGGTTAACCTCAGCTGGCAACTAAGTATCACGTATCCACTTGCTCACTCCTCCCCCACCCCTGGGGAAGAGGAGGAGAACTGGGGGAAAAAAGGAAAAACCTGGGGATTGAGATGAGAACAGTTTAATAGTTGAAATAAAATAATAATGAAAAAGGTGACAACAAAGAGATGGATAAAACCCAAAAAAAACAAGTTATGCACAACATAATGACTTACCAGTCTCTGACCAATGCCCAGCCCCTCACTGAGCAGTGATCAGCCCCTCCCAGCAATTCCCCTCAATTTATATACTGGGCATTATGTTCTATGGTAAAGAATATCCCTTTGGACAGTTCTGGGCAGCTGCCCTGGACATGCCCCCTTCCAGCTTATTGTGCACCTCCTCATTGGCAGAGCATGGAATTCATCCCACAAATGGGTTTGCCTTTGCCTGAGGCAGCAGTAACCCAGATTGCTTTTCCCAGCATATTTTTTACATGCATTACAGGAACTTTATCACCTTCCACATGAAAGTGCATAGAAGATTTGATTGGGCATGGCCAGCCAAAGTGACAGATCCTCTGGTCTTGATTAACCACATGGCCTTTGCTAAGTGTGTATCCCAATGCTGGAAGATCCCACCTTGTTCTGCCTCTTCCTCGTGTTCTTGTGGTGACCTCACTTTGTTCTCCTTTACTGAACAAGGTGACTTTTGCAGCTGTGTTTTCTCCTGTACAGGAGCAGCCAACACCAGCATGGGTTGGTTCTCAGGGCCAGGTGCTGTGCCTGTCACTGGGGTCAGAGTACCTGCAGCTCCTGTTCTCTTGTCATCAGATCCAGAGACTTCTTCTCCCCTTGAGGGTAATGAATAAGGTTGAAGAGGACCCAGTTGGCCTGGGCCAGACCCCAGCATGTTGCAATCATCTGTGTCTCTCTGGAACAGCCAGGGCACCAGCATACTTTTTCCAGATGTTTTACTAGTTTTTCTACCATCTGCACTTGTTCAAGGGTAAAGTTGAATACACTGGAGGGGTTGCCACTGTCCTGGGCACCTGCCCATGCTGTCCCACTGTAGTGGGTTGGCCTGGAAAGGCTCCCACCAAAGCCTTTCTCTCACTCCCCTCCACAACTCAACAGTAACAAAAGGTTCATGAGTTAAGAATGGGAGAGATCACTCATGGAATAGTGTCACAGACAAAACAGGTCAGAATTAGAGATAATAATTAAAATTATCACTATCAAAGAGCAGTATGATAAGAGGTAAAATAAAACCTTAAAAACACCTTCCCCCCACCCCTCCCTCTCACCCTCCCAGCTCTAGCTCCTCCTCCAGTGGTGGAGGGAAACAGGGAATGGGCAGGATGGTCAGCTCATCACCCAACATTCTCCTGCTGCTCAGGGAGAGGAGCTCTTCCTTTGCTCTGCCATGGGGTCCCTCCCATGGGAGACAATTCTCCATTAAATTCTCCAGCATGAGTCCACCTCATGGGCAACAATCATCCCAAAACTGCTGCAGCGTGGGTCACTCTTCTGCAGGATGCAGTCCTTCCAGGACAGGCTGTTCCAGCATGGGCTCCTCTCTCCATGGGCCTCCCCTAGAGTAACAGCCTCCTCTCACACATCCATGTGCTCCAGCATCAGACTTCTCCATGGGCTGCAGGTGGATCTCTGCCTCCCTCTGGATATCTCCATGGGATGCAGGGGCACAGCTGCCTCACCATGGTCTGCACCATGGGCTGCAGAGGAATCTCAGCTTTGGTGCCTGGAGCACCTCCTCCCCTGACTTGGGTGTCTGCAGAGTTGTTCTTCTCACACGTTCTCACTCGCTACCATTTCTACTTGGCCCTGCCTTGACAGCAGCATGTCCAGCTTCGGGACTACCAGGGAGTGGCTCTGCTGGACATGGAGGAAGCTTCTGGCAGCTTCTCACAGAAGCCACCCCTGCAGCCCCCCTCCTGCTACCAAAACTTGGCCATGCAAATCCAGTACATCCTTCTGACCCACTGAATCTGTGCTGCTCCATCTGGGACATCTGGGACATTGTTGCTCCAGAAGACCCACTGTTGGCGTTGCAGTATCCTCGATGGGAGCACTCCTGCTGCTCGGTCCGTGGCCCCCTGTGCTTTAGGCCTTTCTTTTTTTATAATAAAAGCTGAAACCACTTTAGTACCAGGAGCCTGCTCTCATCTTTATCAGTTATCATAGAGTCACACACAATCCATTCAGGCCTCCAAGATCATTGAGTCCAACCCATGGCATCAGCTAGACCATGGCACAAAGCACCAGGTCCTGGCTTTCCTTAAACACCTCACAGGGATCCCTCATCCAACTCCACCTCTCTGGGCAGCCCATTCCAACATCGAATCACCCTTTCTGTGAGGAAACTCCTCCTGAAGTACAACCTAAACTCCCACGTGCTGTTGTCACAAACACATTTTATGAAAAATCCTTTCTTTAGGATTTTTTCTCCTGAGAAGCTGAGAGGAACAAAATGTAAACAATGGTTATCTGCTGCTGTGGAATGCAACAGGTGCATCTGTGATTGGTCTCATGTGGTTGTTTCTAATTAATGGCCAATCACAGTCAGCTGGCTCAGACTCTCTGTCCGAGACACAAGCTTTCTTTTTCTATTCTTAGCTAGCCTTTTGATGAAATCCTTTCTTCTATTCTTTTAGGGTATTTTTAATATAATATATATCATAAAATAATAAATCAAGCCTTCTGAAACATGGAGTCAGATCCTTGTCTCTTCCCTCATCCTAAGACCCCTGCGAACACCGTCACACAACCTAAACGCGCACATGCAGTTTAAGACTTTGTCCTCTCATCCTGTTACCTGGGAGAAGAGGCCAACCCTCCCCTGTCCGCAGCCTCCTTTCAGGGAGCTGCAGAGAGCGATAAAGCCTTCCCAAGACCCCATTTCTCAGGCTGAACACCCTCTGGGTGCTGCTCCACATGGGACTTGTTCTCCTGACCCTTCACCAGCTCCAGTGCCCTTCTCCGGACTCACTCCATCAGCCCGGTGTCCTTTGCTCCGGCCCCAAGCGCGGCTCCCTCCGCTGCAATCCCGGAGCGCTCCCGGCGGCGGGCCCGGCACACAGCGCCCCCTAGCGGCTCCCGGTGCCGGCGGCCGCGGCCGGCCGGGGTTGGGAGGAGGGGGCGGCGCCTCCCGCGGCCGCCGGAAGTGACGGACGGACCGGCGGGGCGGGGCGGGGCCGACGAGGCGGGGCGCGGTGGGCGGCGCGTGGGGGATGCGCGAGCGGCGGCGGCGGCGGATCCCGAGCGGGGCTGCGGCGGGGGGCGGGGGTGGCCGCCGCCATCGCCATCGGCACTGTCACCATGCTGAGCCGCAGCTCCTTCACCAGCCTGGTGGTGGGCGTGTTCGCCGTGTACGTGGCGCACACCTGCTGGGTCATGTACGGCATCGTCTACACGCGGCCCTGCCCGGCGGCGGCGGACGGCGCGGCCGGGGGATGCGTGTGGCCCTACTTGGCTCGGAGGCCCAAGCTTCAGGTGAGCGGGGTGGGCACCGCCCGAGGCCCTCGGCGCGCCACCCGAGGCACCGCCCCTGCCCTCTGTCCCTGTCCGTGCCCTCTGACCCCGCTTCCCCCCCGTCCCTGCTCCCTCCGGGCCCTCTCGGCAGTGCTGGGCCTTGCGGAGAGTTCCCTTGGCTGGTGCGCGGGTGGGGCTTGGCTTCGTGTGTTGTATTGATTTCGTATATCTGCTGTCACACACGTACTGGTTAGAGCAGCGTTGCGGAAGAAATGCTGGGCCTGTTTAGTTTATAGAAGTCTTCATTAATTCGTATAAATATGTGAGAGGATGGGTGCCAAGGGGATGGTGCCAGGTTTCTAAGTGGTGCCTGGCGACAGGATGAGGAGTAATGGCCATAAACCAAAACACAAGAACTCCCACTTCAGTGTGAGGAAGAACTTCATTATGTTGAGGGTTGCAAAGCACTGGAACAGGCTGCCTGGGGAGAAGGTGGAATCTCCCTGTCTGGGGACATTCCAAACCCATCTAAATGTGTTCCTGTGTTACCTGCTCTAGGTCACCCTTGCCTTGCCAGGGGCATTGGACAAGGTGATCTCCAGAAGTCCTTTCCAGCCCTGACAGAGACCCTTTCCTTTATTGACAGGATCTCTGGTTCTCTGAAATGGCTCCACTTCCTTCAACTTCCAGAACAGGTCATCCCATTAAGATGTATTTAGTGGCTGGCTGTGTTTCTGTCCCCAAAAGGAGCTGAAAGACTTTTTTTTTTAACACTATTTTCTTTCCCTATGTATACAGCCTTCCTGCAACTGGGAGAATTAGTGAAGCTCAAAGACAGTCCTGTACTCTGAACATAGAGATGCATTAATTTATTTCCATACTCTTAATTTCTCTGTGCTGTGTTTTGCTTTCAGTTAAGCGTGTACACTACCACCCGGTCAAGCATTGGTGCAGAGAGTAATATAGATCTCGTTTTGAATGTGGAGGATTTTGATATTGAGTCCAAATTTGAAAGGTAAGGATCTGGTCTAGTAGTATCCAAGGTATCAGAGTTCTTTGTTGAATTCTGAAGTGTGCATCCTACCTAGGAGTTACATGGATGGAAGTGTGCATGAAGCCAAGGTAGATTTCACTATTGGTTAGCTTGGATCAGCGTGCTGTTCTCAGCCATATAGGCAAATGTTTTGCAGAAGTGTGCCTTGCTCATAATAGTAAAATTTACTTTCCATTGAGAAAATCTAAAGACAAATGTACCTAGAAGTGCTTGAGACTTGCCCCTAATCACATAGGTAGGACAGTGGCTACACGTTTTGTTTTGTCCTTAATTGCTGTGGCTTCAGTCCTGGAACAGGACTTAGATGTCAAGCCACATTCTCCTTTCATGTATTTTAGCAACATGCTCTTCCATAACTATTTGTCTACTAAAAATCACATGAGAAAACCTTATTTTCTGATAGTCTAGGGTTTGGAGATCTTCTGAAGCAATATTGGTGCCAAGACTGTGCCCTTATAGAAATTTTTTAATAGAACACTACACTCTGCATATGCCTCTGAACAATAAAAATTACTGGAACTACTTGTTTTGTCTTCAGATTTGCTGTCTCACTTTCGTTTTGTTTGTTTAAAATAATTGCCCCATTCTTGACTCTCTTATCATAGTCTCCAAGATTATTTCACTCTCTTCATTTTCTGTGACTAAAAAACTTGGTTAGAGTTTAGGTCATATTGAACTTCTTCTCTGACAGACCTTATAAGAATTGTTTTACTGACAGGTTCTGCTAAGCTATTGAAAGTATTCAGAGCAGAATAAGGTGTATTCCTCTACAGGAATAGAGGAGGCATTATGCAAGGGTGCAAGTAGGATGATTTCTTGGCTAATACAAGGGGAGTGACTTCATGGTTTGGGGCTCCAGTTTAGAGTTCTCTGCTTGGCATGCCTTAGCTGAGAAGTTACTTTATTAATGCAAAGTGTGTGGCAAAACTTTGTGATTTTCTTTTTAAACTTTGTATCGTGTATACGATCTGTGATGCATCTTCAGCACACGAAGGCTGGTTTTTTGCAAGTGCTGTCATAATTTTGGCCCTGTGACCTATCAGTAGAGGAAAGCAACAAAAGAATTGATGCAGTCCTATGTTATCTAGGGCAATAAAGTTGGGAGTGGACAAAGGTTAAACTATCTTAATATAATAGTAAATCTTTGGAAATGCGTATATTGTGATATATTGTATAAAAAATTACCCCATCCAGCTATGGAACATGTTAGCCAGAAGTAATTGTGTCTAGTAATAGTGAAATATTTCAGCATGTGCTATGTCATCTCATAATATATTTATTTTGTATTTTAGGACAGTGAATGTCTCTGTACCAAAGAAAACCCGAAATAATGGCACATTATATGCATTTGTATTTCTTCACCATGCTGGCATTTTGCCTTGGCAGGATGGTAAGCAGGTGCATATAGTAAGCCCTCTGACCACGTACATGATCCCCAAACCAGAAGAGATTAATTTGCTCACTGGTGAATCAGCCACACAGGTAGGTGTGTGTCCCATCTATGGAAGAGCATCTGCAAAATAAGGAATTTATTTTATAGCCATTTCTGGTGTTAGTATCTGCTGTGCTTGCATCATTAAACTAAGGATGATAAAACAGAAAAAAAAATCAAAATCCTCTTCTTAATTATCTTGCTAATAGCAGACCACTCAGCAGAGCAGATGCAGAGCTCTTTAAAATGCTGGCTAGTTGTTTAAATACTATCCTGGTTAACAGTAATCACTTCAAGGATTCATTGCTTTTGGTAGAAACACTGTATTGCTCTGTAGCAGCATGGTGCTGCTTTCTATAGTGAATTGAATTCATTTGAAATAATATGCTTTGCTGTTGTAAAATAGTAGAATAAGATATGAAGACAAACAGATAATGTTTGGTTGATCATCCTTTTGACTGTTTTGAAGTAACATCTGATTACTGTTTCGTCCTGATTTCAAAGTGATTTCTTCTCACTAGTATCCACAATCCTAAGGTATGAAGGTTAATTAGATGAATATTCCTTCTTGATGAACAAGGCTGTGAATGGACACTGAAGTTTTTCAGTGTCAGATTGTGGTGGCCCTTTAAAATCCATTCTGTTGTATTTGAGCAAAAGACTTGATCTTGTCAAAATTAAGGTAAATTGTTTCTTAGCAGGCTTCTGGTTTATGATATAGTTAATGACCCTCTGGATTCTGTGAGTTAGATTATTAGCTTGTTCAAAATTGTGTTGGTTAGCAGTATGCATTTTTATTCTTTTTTTTAAGCAAATTGAAGCAGAAAAGCAGCCCAATGCCCTGGATGAACCAGTCTCTCACTGGAGATCAAGACTAACCTTAAATGTCATGGTGGAAGATTTTGTGTTTGATGGATCATCGCTCCCTGCTGATGTTCACCGCTACATGAAAATGTAAGTTGATGACTTAATTTTGTCAGATATGGTATTTATAAACTTATGTCACATTTCTTCAAAAATCTTCCTTGATCTTCTGTAGTACTTTATGTTTAAATTGGCACCTAGAGACAAGGGCAGATGCTCTTAATGCTTGCATTTTGGTAGTGACAAATTGCTGCTAAGATACTATGTACTAGAAAGCCTTACTGCACATACCTGGTTCCTGGACAGCTCAGAGTTTACAATACTTTTTCTGTGTGGAGTTACTATAGTAAGGCAAAGCAGGACTACAAAGACACAGGTAAAATGCTATAGCAGACCTCAAACCTATTTGTTGTCCAGTTGTCCTTCTGGCCTTCAGAGCAATTGCCATCCCATGACCCTTTCCAGTTTTCCTTCACCTGCAAGTTACTTGCACAAACTGGAAGTGCTGAAGTGGTACAGCTGATCTCCTAGGAAATCTTTTTTTCTCCCTTTATGATTCGCTTTATTTTACTTGGATAGTGTGTGTTCCTATGTTATGTCATTTTCCTGAAGAAAATTCTAACAAACAGGGCTGGGTTTTTAGGCCTCTAGGTGCAGGCAGTAGCTTCTGCTCACAGCTTGCTTCAGTCACTTCCAGTATCAAGCATATAAGTAATGCTCTACAGGCTTGTGCTGCTGTATGTTGATGCCTTTCTCTACCAGGACCCTCATAAATCCAGAAGTAGTTGGTTAACCAGCAGACCCCCGGGTTCTGGGATAGCTTTCCAGCCAGAATAGGTAGAACCATAACAAGAAGGGGTTGTTGGACTGGGGTTGATGGATGAGGTAGTTTTTTCTGGTTGATTTGCATCAGTGATGTTTAATTATGGCATTATACAGGAAAAGAGTTTTGATATGAAATAACTGGCTGCAATTTCAGTAACGATAGCTTTAATCATAGTTACTACATAGAAATCAAATCACTTCAGTTAAATAACCAAGCACTGTTTCTGAGCCTCAATTTAGTCCTTTTCTGTGTTACTGTTGCACATTGTGCATTTAGTGTGCAGTCTCTTAACATGCATGGAGACTCTTTTCTTTTGTCAACAGCTCAAGTTCAACTTTCAGGCTTTAAGAATCTCCATGATGCTACTCCATAGATTTTTACCAAGAACATCACAGTGTAAATACCTAACTGCCTTTCTAGTGAAGACTTGAAGAATTTGTCTCTGTTAGTGTATTGGGCTAAATAATTTTCCAAGATGCTGACATAGCAACTGCATGTAGGTCATAATTTACTAAATAACTTTACAGTAACCAATTTGATAGAGGGCTTGAAGGCTAGGAAGTAATTATTGGATTCATGCAGGTTGATGAGGTGGTATAGCAATCCAAATGAGAGTTTCTGTAGATGGCAGAGAAGATTTCTGCTCCTTGTACAGTCCCTGCAGTAGTATCTGACCTTCTCATTTGTGCATCAGCCAGCATCACATTCATGGTCCCATATGGGCAAGAGCATGAGACTGATGTTGTGCCAGGCACCAGTGAGTGGGGGAGATGGTGGGGGGGTGTCATGGTCGCAGTAGGAGGGGGATATTTGAAACAAAGGACACAAATATATGGCAGTAAACTTCAGCATGTTTCTCTTCCGCAGACTTTTAAATTTCCCTTGGTCATTCAAAAGCTTCAGCATCATCACAACCGATTTAACTTGTATTTTTATTTGCTTATTCTGTCTTTCTACAGAAGAGTGAAAACAAACAAAATTTTTCAATACCTGTATCTTTCAATGAAAAATTGATTCTGGACTAGTGGCTAATTTCTTGCTGTGTGTTAAAAGAAAATGTGCTTGAAAAGATGGTGGGACATTTCTACATGGGTAGATTTGAAAGTGATGAATGAGTGCTAATTTGAATAAAAGTAGTTTTCTTTTTAGATCACTACAGTTATAAAATCCATGTTTAAACATCCTAGGGTTCAGTTGGGGAAGACAGTGCATTACCTTCCAATATTATTTATTGATCAGCTAAGCAACAGAGTGAAAGATTTGATGGTGAGTAATAGAATACCTTTAATTACATTTAACAGTTTTAACAGTAATCTTCAATGTTGTTTTAAGATTTTCTCATAGGTTGTTTGCTGTAATGAAGAAGTATAAATGCACAAAAGGACTCAATGACCATTTAACCTAATGTGACCTAATGTGGTAATTGCAGAAGCTGGATCTGGGTTTTGAGACTTCTCTCTGGCAGGAGTATCTGTCAGTCTTCTATTCCACCAAAGATGTTTGGATTCCGTTGCTTTTGCCTTTTGGGTGGATATGGAGGACATCCCTGTAGCAGCAGTAGTGGCAGGACCAGTTTCTTCAGTAGTTTGACTCCCTAATAGTAGATTCTCATACCTTCTAGGCAAATTGACAATATCCACAGCTGATAGTGGAGCTACACTTGAGATAAGTCAGTAGCTATTCTCTTATCTCCTCAAAATTAAGATGTGAGTAAATTTCTTGGTGCTGCTGTCTATCATGTTAGACTAACCTGAGCACCTGAAAGTTTGGTGTCACAATACATCTAATGATTTTGTGCACTTAAATAAATCAGTACTTTGAAACTTAAGTAAAAGTTGGATGAGATTTCTGGAGATTGCTAGTCCAATGCCTCTTCTTAGAGTAGGATCACGTGGAGTGAGTTTTTCAAGACCTTTTCCGGTTGAGGTTTGGTTATATCCAAGGATGGAGAGACCACAGCCTGTATGGGCAACCTGCTTTAGTATTCAGTCACTCCAGCAGTAAAAAAAAAAAAAAAAAAAGAATTTTCTGTATTCGGTTTTTGCCCAACTCTTATCATGTAGGAAATCATGCAGTTCCTTTGCTACAGGTTACACATGGCAGTCCCATGTAGCTAAATCATGTTGATCTTAGCAGCTCGTAGTTAACCCTTGCAGTTCTTTTTGCCTTGACTGGAATTTGGTACTTGGAGTTACTGAGAACAGCAGTCTTGGGGAATGCCTCAAAACTGTTAAATGAGCACATCTGAATTATGCACCTTCTAGTTGAAAGCCTTTGTAGATGTAAACTTCCCATAAACCTTTAAAATTGTCTCTCCAATTCATTACTTTAGCTCAGAGAAAGGGTTTTGTTACTTAGTGTTCAAGAGAATCTTTAGAATTTTGTGTCCCTTCCACCCCAGATTTGTACAGCAAAATAAACTCCTGAGCATTTGTTACAAGTCTTGACAGCAGATTGTTTTGTCCAGTATTTTTTTAGATATGTATTTGTAATGTCTGTGTTAGTGATCATTGTCCTTTGTTTAAAGTTTTATCAGTGCTTATCCAGTCCAGTTCAGTACATTCATGTGAACTTTTAACTGGTCAAGTCAGGTACCCTGTTTACAAATAAATTCAGTATTCCCATGTTACTAATGACATTCCTGCAGTTGTCATGCATGTCACAGTTAATATTGTTGTAACTCACTGCCTTAGAAAGTCATTAAAGATCCTGGGAAGTGCTGCAAAGACTATTCCACTAAAACCTGCAAACTTCCCTGTCAGCACTGGCTTGTGTGATGTCTCAGTAGTGATTGGCCAAAGTGCTCTCAAGCCCTGCAGAAAGAGTGGTCTTGTAGTAAACATTCTGTAAGAGAGTAAGCAGTAAGTGAAGAGCAGGCATGAATAAGGCGAGAAGGTGGTACAGCTTTTGTGGAGCCAGGTTAATATTTGAGTGTAAATAGGGGCACAGACAGTATCTGTTTTCTATTCCTGACCTAAAATCATGGAGCTGAAGATGTGTTTTTCCTGCTTGTGCTGGGCTGTGTAGATTGTTAACTGACTCTCATTTTCATCAAGATGTAGGTCTTCTGTGGTGAGTACTGCAGTCTAGAGATTATGTGTTCCTCATGTTCTTAACGTGCTTGAATGCTGTGGGTTTGGGATTGCACAGAATTTATTAAAGAGATAATTTTAAAATTCGTACCACTGAACTTATTTGCAGTGTTTGCACACTGTTTTGTAGTATTGATTAAGTAGAGTGCTAGAAGTAATGATGCTCTGATGCCATACTGCAACAGTAGGTGTATTGCAGGGATTTGGTCATTCCTAGCTTTCAAAGGCTTAACAACCATCACACTCACATTGAGGTTGTGAGGCACCACTTGTGGGTTTTAAGTTGTTTGTTAAGAAAGAATTCATTCTTCTAATCTTACCTTTATTTTAGTTTGCTTTTGGGGTTGGACAATTCCCATCTCTGTCTTCTGTTGCAATCCAATTTCCTCCCTACAGTCCCCCTAATTCCTCCATAGTAATTCTTTGTCTGTGCAGAGTGCATTTGCCACATGCTGCTTACCCAGGCATTTGCAAAATTTTTGTTTCTTGTCCATCCTCCACAGATAAAATTTCTTTTCCCTTTCTGCTGTAAATGTTAACACTCTCTTTGATAGACTGAGAAATTGAAATTAGACTAACTGAATTACAGGAATCCTTTGAAAAAGAGAAGCAGTGTGAAAGATGTTCATATGGCTTTTGGAAAATGGCTGTAGAATCTTGCCAGCATTCTCTACAGTCAGCTGTAACCACACTTGATTTTTTGTTTCATTCAGTTCAGAGATCCCTGACACTGTTCTAGTTTCTCAAGCTTTTCTCTCTGCTGTATTCATAAAACTTTCTCAGCTTCCCTTCCTGTCCTTCATGTGCCTGCATGATCTGTCCCTGTCTGAAAAGCTTACAGAGTCTTGTGAGGGTGGTGAAGTTGAGATTTGTTTGTACTCACTGGAGGAAAGAGTGAATGGGAGAATGAATGTAGCCCGCAGTTAACATCTAAATGATAGGTGGGGAGCCTAAAGCCATGTTCTGTGTCACAAGAATCAGAAGCCCATTCACCTCAGTCAGGTGTCAGCTAACTAATTACTGTAGAAACAGATGCAGAGTAGAGTAGCAGGTCTGAGATGGGAATTATGACAGGGAGTAATTAGGAGCCTGGAGCAGCTGATCTTGAACTCTTGCAAAGAGTGCCTGCCAATCTGTCATCCTGGGCTATCCTTGGAAATGTAAAACAGACTGCCTGAACATGTTCTGAGATAGCTGAGATAGCTGCTGAGTATTCTAACATCTTAGAGGACAAGGGGCTTTTTGTGGTGTTTTTAAACCTGTTTGAGAGGTGGGCAAGGATAGCTGTCATGCAGAAGGAGCTGAGGCAATTTAAGACTTTTGTTTTTTCAGCTTAAGTAACATGTAGATGATACAGTAGGATTAGCAGAGATTTAATTTTTGGGGTGCAGAAAGAAAATTTTTGTGACACTCCAGATCCCAAAGTTATCTTACTTAACTTTAGCTGTGGTGTTTTCATTAGTCTGAGCTAGTGGCATCATCTTTCTTCCCCACCTTTTCAATTTCTCTCAAAATCAGCTTCAATGAAGTAAATTTCTGACTGTGGCCTTTGGGATACAATTTTTTGTTGGGTTTTTTGGGGTTTTTGTATAATATTCTAGTTTAGGTAATCTTAGCATGTACATTCAGAGAAGAACTGTCAAAAGAGTTATCTTAAGCACATGTTTCCCACTTTATGCTGCCATCTCAGAGGCATTTGTATACAGGAACAGTGAGGTTGCTATAGGAACTTGAACAGAACAAACTGCTAATTTAACATTTCCTGGAAAAAACACAAAGACTTCAAGCATGATATAGAAGTCCAAGATCTTATTCCCTTTTAATGACAAACTGAGTTCATAAAATTGTGTGATTAAATTATAGTGTGATACAATCACTTTCTTGATTTTAAAAAATATTAATGGAAGTAATTGTTACCATTTTTCTGCTGTTAAAGATGAAACATTCTTTTTGAAATGCAGGTTATAAATCGTTCAACAACAGAGCTACCTCTTACAGTGTCATATGACAAAATATCTCTTGGAAAACTCCGATTTTGGATCCATATGCAGGATGCTGTGTACTCCCTCCAGCAATTTGGTATGCTTACCTTTAATGACTTTAGGCTAAGAAACCACAAATAACCCCTTAATTTGTTTCTTTTATGTACATAGATGATATTTTTTTTTTGGATAGCTGGTGAAGAGATTTAATGCTACAAACCTTGTGTTGATTCACCTTAAGTTAAAGATAAAAATATATGTTGACATGTGATAGGGAACAAGAATACAGAGGTGAATTAACCATTTTTAAAATGAATTTTATTTGGATAGTACTCTGTAAAAGCATTGGAGGACATAGTCAAGAAGAGCATTTTCACCATGGGTTATCCCTATCATCCTGGAACAGAAAAGTTGGATCAGTGGTACATAGGCTTTGATATAAGGTATACACAGCTGCTCACTGTAGCCATATATCTGCAGAGAAACACAGGCAGGCCATACTAAGTAAAATCCAACTGCTTCTCCTTAGTTCAGGCATATCTAAATTAAAGACAGTTATGTCTGCTAAACATAACTGTCGTGAAAGAGTCAAGTAATTGCTTGCTCAGAGTTTGTGGAGGGCATTTGTCCACCATCACCTCTTCATAATTTTTTGTGAGCCTCCTCAGAATTGAAGTTTTCATATTCCATGCCTTGGTTGTTGTGTGATAGACACAGATATCAAGACCTCTCATCCCGAGTGTACCTCCTGTGCCTGGAAAAAAGGCCTGTGTAAGGTGCTGCTTGTTCCCCCTACATATGTAGATAGTGAAACAAATTTTCTTATTGGAATAATTTCTGGAGCAGTCAGATTAGTAGAAAAACTCCAAAATCACTTGTGAATGGCCATGTACTTGCTGTGATGGCAAAGTAAGTTGATGCTGCACTCAAGCACCATTGCCATAAATGCAACATTGCATATTTTCTGAGAACTGTGGACTTCGATCATAATGTTGCATCTATGGCCATGTTTCTCACTGACTTTCGTTGTCCGTTGCTGTGTAGTCCTTTTCTTATTTTTCAGCTTTTGATGTGAAGCTCACTCTTCCTATGTATCAAACTAAAGTTCAGAGGTCAATTTGTAAAACCTTTTTTTTTACTTCCTGCTCAGCCAAAATGATTTAATGTGTCTTCCCATTTGTCTGTCAGGTGGTCAGCTTAGGTTGTAATTACACAACATGTTAAAGGCACATTACAAAACACATTGTAATTACATAAGTCAAAGGCTTGTAACTGGTGGGGTTTGGGCTTGGGCAAGACAAATAATTTGTCAAAATATAGGTAGATTAGGATTTTACCTATAAAGCTTCCATCATGTTTTGGATTTATGATTCCTTAACAAAACTTGTGCAGGTGACATTAGATTCCTTTCACGCTGGACTTGAGCATAACAGCAATGAACTGTCAGGTACTTCTTGCACAATGACTTGTTCTTTTTTGTAGGGTTTTCAGAAAAGGATGCAGATGAAGTAAAAGGAATTTTTGTTGATACTAACTTGTACTTTCTGGCTTTGACATTCTTCGTAGCAGCGTTCCATGTAAGTGGTTTTCGTTTTTAGGCAGTACATAATATGGGGGGAAAAAAAATGGGGGAGGTGTGTCTGACTTTCAGGTGTTCCATTTATTAAGAATTATTCTTGAAAATAGTAATTTCAGTAGAGCAGTGGAAGCATTATCTGGTACAAAAGTCAGCTTTATTTCCAATACAGAGTTAATATAAAAACCTTAAATAAGGCAGACATTTGAGATAATTATACAGAAATTAACAGTCTTGACTGAAATATAAAACATTACCTTCATTATCACTTTTTTTCAATTGTAGTTGAACCAAAGCCCCTAGAATTAATATGCTTGTCAACATTGGTTTAAATTTTGTTGACTTCTCACAAGGTTCATCACTGCAGTAGCATAGCTGGGGCACCTGTATTAGGGTTTGAGTCTCTGACTTCTAATCCCTGCAGAAATTTAGATCAGCTGATATTTTCTGAAATTGCTTCCAGAAATGTTCCTGTAAAGTGTGGAGTGCTCGTGATTATTTTTTTTGTTTTCGTTTGTCCCTTTTTTAGCACTGGCTTAAATCTGAACCTTGATTTTAATGAACAACTTTTTTTAGACACTGGGAATGTTTTTGTAATCTACAGTTACACTCAACACAGTTCCCATACTCTGGGAGAGATAAGAACTTGCCTGGAATGTTACATTTCTTTATACTTACATTGCACGCAGTTAACTTGTTTGGAAAGCCTTAGACTTCCATGGCCTAGTAATTTAATTTTTCCACTCTGATCATCAGATTGCAAGGTATCTGTAGACTAGGACAAGCTTTTCTGATACTTCTTTCTTTTGTGTATCATTTTCCCAAATAATAAAAAACCCCAAACCCCCCAAAAAACCAGAAAAAAACCCCAAATAACAACCCTCTTCCACAAACAAACAAACCCCACAAAAACAACTGAAAATTTCCTCATTAAAATCTACTGACCCAAGAATTTCTGGAATCTGTGTTTGATTTTTTTTTTTAGACACTGAAGGCTTAAAGGAAATACCAAAAACTATACTGAATGAAAATACTGAAGAAAATAAAAAAGTTTCCTACAAATAAATTGAATTCTAAAATGTCCTGGAAGTTTAGGTCAACTTAGTGACAAAATACAGAGGAAACCTGCCTTGCTGTATTGTAGGATTTTTTTTTTTCTAAACTTTTGATATTAAGCAAATGTAAATTGACTATCAATCCAATACTGAGCATTTTTAGTTTAATTTACTGTGCTTGTCCCTGTGGTGTGTGGTTCCTCAAGGTCCTTGTTCTTCACCCTCAGTGATGAATTATCCTGTATTGGGTCTCTGGCTTGCTTTACAGGACACTAATCTGGGCAGCATTGCAATGGTAGTGTTTGAAATTCATCCTGTCATTTTACATTGCTTTTAGAGCCTGGGCTTCTACAACTTTTCTTTTTAGGTTTTATTTGTGAGTCTTAATTTTCATTTCTGAAGCTTCTAAAATGGGGTTTTTTTAGTACCATGTTGAATGCATTGTTAGCATTTTCAGTCTCTCATTAGTGTATGTTTCAAATGAGCAAATGAGTATGTTTCTGCCTATTCGCAGCTTCTCTTTGATTTCCTTGCATTTAAAAATGACATCAGTTTTTGGAAGAAAAAGAGGAGCATGATTGGGATGTCTACAAAAGCAGGTATGGACTAGAATGCAAAGTGTTGTCTATGTGCTGTCTATTTTATGGTGTGTGTTTTCAGTCTTGCTCTAAGTTAACACTTTGTAGGTTTATAGAGATAGCCAAATGAGATGGTTTGTGTACAAAGAGATGGCTAACAGGCTACACAGATGGGTCTAACTTTGTTAGTTCTGTGCTCAGGTATCACTTGAATTCAAGCACTTGTGTCACTACTGAGGTTTGACTGTCTTGGAATTGGGAATTAGATTAATAGTGAGTCAGTTACCATGTTTTCCTTGCTGAAGGAATAGAGAAGTACTTTGAGAAAAGAATGAAGAGCAGGAAAAGTTCTGTGGGTGGAGAGAATGTGCTTTCATGAGTAATGCTGTTCTGCAAGTCCCTTGTGTTCCTTGTAGATAACTACAGGTTCCAAAATATTTGTGGGTGGAAAGTGCTGTATTGTAATGCTCTTGCTTGATTTGGGCTTTGATGTAAACAGGAGCAATAGAGGCTCCTGGGGTGGGGGGAGGGGGAGAGCATGGGAGGGTTGACTTGATTTGTGTACAGGAAAGATGAGAGAAACATAGTGATCTGACATCCTGCCAAGCCTTCTAGAAACAGATGAATAGCTTTTTATCCAATCTTGATTATGAAGCAAAATTGTAAACCTGGAGTCACTTGACCTCTGAGACTATTCCTAATTCTATCATATTTATAGATAGATTAAAACAAGTAAGGAACATCAATACCGGGCAGGAAGGGCATTCTGATTTATGATGAACAACATGCTTTATCATGTGGAGAATCCATCTATCATTTTTATGAGTGCATTTGTTTTTTTAAAGCAGTTGTACTGCTCTTGGCATGTGTATGCCAAAGTGCTTATAAAAATTCAAAACCGTCCATGGAATTTCAGAAATAAGAGTCAGCTGCCAGATTTGAGTCTCAGTAAAGTCAAATTCAAAAGACTTTTAACATTTACAAACAATAAATGAGTCTCAAATACTGACATTATATTATCCCACAGCCTTTCAGCTTCCAGGAGACAAGCATAATGAATGTAGCTCCTAATTGTACTCACATATTGCTGAATTGCTTCAGTACAGAAATCTTCATTAAATGTTCCAATTTTTGTTCATCTCCTGTGATAAGGATTGCATAAAATGTTCTTGTTCCCTATTTGCCTAGAGATCATTGGCTGTTTCTAGGACTACTAGATATATCAAGATGTACACAGAAGAAATTCATACCTAAATTGTGTAAGACAGAATTGTACCAAATAGACCATCAGTCTTCTGTCATCTCAGCTGTTCATTTAAATATTAATAAGCCTTCCATTTTCATGTTTTCTGTCTAGTGCTTTGGCGGTGCTTTAGTACCGTGGTAATATTTCTTTTCCTTTTGGATGAACAAACAAGTTTATTGGTACTGATCCCAGCAGGCGTTGGTGCAGTGATTGAGGTGAGTTCTTAAAGCTGTAGCACCAGATACCAGTATATGCAGCAACATCCACAGTTTATAGTAGAAAAATAATGCTAAACTAGTTACTGGAAAATTCTGGTGTAGCTTGCGTGTCCTTGGCTTTCAGTGACAGAGGAGATGGTGTCCCTTCATCAAATAACTAAACTGGAAGTATCTGTTTTTTCTGGGATGGGCCAGCTGATATTGCAGAAACCAAACACAGTGATGCTGAGGTTCCACTTATCACATCACCCAGGAGGCCTCACTCCTGGCCAAGCAAGTATAACCATGTCAACAAGCCTGCATGGAAGCACTGTCAAAGAGCAGGCTGTGTGCCCACAGACAGTGCCAGGACTGAGGTGATTGGGGAAGGAGGACAAGGAGGAGAGTGCTGCCTGTGTGCATGATTCCAAAAGTCTGCATCTAGTCAGTGGGTTGCAGGTAGCACAGCTGTCTCAAAGTGACAGCAATCTCAGTGACAGTACATCTCAGAGGAATTTGTCTGCTAGGAAGAGCTTTTTCACAACTTGGACTTAACTCCTGTTTCTCATGCAGTGCTAATAGTGACATTGAATTGATTCTGTAAGAAATTATTTTCTCACTTGTACCAAAGATAACAGTAAAGGATTGTCGTTACACTATTCCCCTTTTTTTTTTGTCTGGAATATATGGTGGGTGAGAAGAGAATATTGGTGTATCTAAAGTTAAGCAAATTAACTTTGTCCACAAAAAGCTTCAGGGAGTGCAGCTCTCCTGGGGACCTGCATTGCCTAAGTTGTCAAATCTGTATAGCAGTGTGGGTACATGAGTAAATTTTCAGGTGAACTGAAACTTCAGGTTTATGTTAGGGTCAGGCTGTTACAGCTGTACAGTAAGTAACCAAATAATTCAGCAGATTCGCTGATTTTTGCTTGTAGTTCACTACTGAAATGTAATGACTATATAAGTGCCAGCTTAATCCCTGTTAGGAGTTCTGAGGCACTTTCATCAAAGGCACAGAAAAAAACTTGCTTGGCAAATGACTACTGGAATTTTCTAAATGCCTGACCTGGGGTTCATCTTGGTGCTAACCCCACTTAGGCACTACCATTCAGATATCCTGGAACACTACATTACTTCACTTAAATTACATCATCTGATAAAGAGACGTAATAGTGCAGGCTCACAACATTGTACTTGTTAGATTACATTGCATTTGGTTTGTGTAGACACAGGCAGTGTGTGCTGCAATCAGGATGCTACTGCTTTATGCAGTGGGTGATTAAAATAGGTAATCTGGAATCCTTCATAAGATATTCCTTTGTATAATAATCTTTTATGTGCATTTTTTGGTTTTGCTAATCACAGCTCTGGAAGGTGAAGAAGGCCTTGAAAATGACAATCAGGTGGCAAGGTTTGAGACCCAAATTTCAGGTATAGTAGACATTGCTCTGTTAATGATTACACTCTTGAGTCATCCATCTGTTTCCAGGTTACCGTGCATCTTGACTTCTAGTGAAATGAAGAATTTTTTTTAATTATAGAAGTTTCCCGTATACATCTCTCTATGAATGGCTTAGTCCAATAGCAGGATGAGCATTTGCAAACCTGTTTCTTTCTTTGAGTTCTTTAGAAGAAGCAGCTATTTGTATGTATTTATGGTGCAAGAAACTTCAGAACTTTTCTGTCAGTTCTGCTTAATCTTTATAGGTGGGCTGTGCTGCTGCCACTGTGTTGGAAAGGCACACTTAAGTGACGTCATATTTTGAAATAAGAAACTGGCTTTTTCATGAACCGGTAGTGTAACTTTTCCATTATGGAACTAACAGAAGATATGGCATGTTCTGGGGACAGTACACTCTTAGATGATTCTTCTGGGTAAAATGAAGTGCTGAGATTACAGAACCTGCAGTGGCAAAGTGCAGTCTACACTGAAAGTTTATCTTGCTGGCAGAAGAAACAGTTGTCTAATATTCAGTATTTCTGCACAAGAAGTGCTGGGGTTTTGTGCTGCTTAAAGTCTGTGTCTGGAGTGACTGGTGGCTTTGCTTGTTCCTATGTCAAGGAACTGTGTTGAAGCACGCAGAATTTCTGGACATGTGGAGGTAATCCATAACAATGATAATCCATGACCTCTTCGTGGTTATGGTTTTTCATAAATGCTTCCTGTATCTGACAAATTTCTAGCTACTTGACTTTGGTTTTGCTTTGTGAATTCTGCTGTTTCAACGGCATTTCTCTAAGCAAAGAAATCCTGGAAGTTTGGTATAAAATATGAGGTTAAGATTTAATCTTTTTGCCTACACCATATTTAGTAGGCTGCACAGGACTAATATATGACTCTCCTATACAGAAGCTTATAAAAGCTTTGTTACCTGCTTAATGTAGAGAGTTGGAGAGCAAATGCTTTCCCCTATGTTCTCATGTGATTATGATTTTCATATGTGTTGCAGTTTGGTGCATACAATGACTCTGAAAAGAAAACCGAGGAATATGATGCCCAGGTAAGAGGGAATCCTATGACTTGTGATCTACAAAGTCTGTATATGTCACCTGTTGATTGACTTGTTTTGCTCTTTTTTTTCTACAAGTGTATTTTCCACATCTTCACAGTTGTGAAGTGGATCATCATTGTGTAGATGATCAGATAGTGAAGATACATTCTGATAATTTATGAAAGGAAACTGTGAAATAGTTCTTTTGGTTGTTGAAACTGGTTGAGGCATTGCTCTGAGAAGCATTACCACTCAAAAATTTGAAAGCTGTTATTTCTACTTGTTATTTTTACTGAAAGAAAGTTCACATGGTTCCTGATTTTTGAAAGGAATTGAGCATAAGTGACAACATTGGTGTTAAGTAGGAAGCTACTTGTAGAGACTGATCTTTGCGCTGTCTCTTGGTGCCAACACTCTGAGGTGATTGTCTGAATTGGGCTTTGGAATTTTCACCACCACCACTAGAAGTGGAAGCATAGTAGAAATTATAGCAGGCATTGGGGAATAGGAAAATATTTTCAGGAAAAAATTATGTGGCTGTCTTCTTTTCATGGCTATTTAATGCCATGAAAAATTTGTCCATATAGAATGTGAACTAACAAACTATTTTTCTTATCCATTAGGCTATGAAATACTTGTCATATTTGCTCTATCCACTGTGTATTGGAGGCGCAGTTTACTCCTTGCTGAATGTCAAATACAAAAGGTACTGTAACTCTGTAAAGATCTTACAAGGAATTGAAACATTCCCCATTTTTTCTATATGGTTATTGAAATCAGTTGTTAGTTTGATGCATAGGCCAGGAACTAGAAACTTCCTTGTCCTATCTAAAGTTGAAGAATATAGATTTTTTTTTTAACATTCTGTAAGCAACAGGCTGTTGTATTTCACAGGTTACCTGATAATTACTTTAGCACAGAATTCAATAGCTTGCATACATGTCAATCAGAAGAGGAGGAAGAAAGCTACTATTGACGTTCAGAGGGCCAGCTGGTGATAGGAGAGATGAAAGGAATTCAGTGCTTGAACCTGTCCAATAGCAAAAAGAAGCAAAAACCTTCACAAAATCATTTGGTTTGAACAAGAGGCTTCTTTGTTCCTAGATATGATAGCTATGATGGCAAGCAAGCAAAAGCATTTTTTAGAAAGGGCCCTTTATTCCTTTAGAGCCATGAACTTCCTGCCATATAGTAATACTTCAGCAAGAGCTGGACACTCAATATTTCATGAACAAATGAAACCCTTGTCACCTTTCACTCAAAATAGCTGGTTGATTTTTTGTTGGAGAGATGCAAGCAAGTGTGTAGCAATGAGACTTTTTTGTAGGAAAATCCTGCAAACACAAGCATGGTGAGGACATGTAGGCATTTTTTAATAGTCCTTAGACCCAGATGGGATGGGAGAAAACAAGCAGTAGTAGTTTTTCCTAATGTTATTTTAAGCTGTTGCTGCATAAATGAGCTGTAACACTCATACTAGAAACTGGGGCAATTTCTGGGCTATTAGAAAAGCATATTTTTCAAAAGGTTCTTGTCTTAGTAAGCAGCTAACAAATATGCAACATTTTAAAATTCTGCTTTTCTGACAAAATTTTTGAATTTGTTTAGTATTTCAAAATACTGTATTTCAGGTATTTATGAGCTGCAGCTTAAGGAAGTGAAGGCAATTCATATAATAGAATTCTTGCCATTGTTAAATCAGTAAGGAAATGTGCCAGAACAAATAATTTTAGCAGTGGATTATCCTTTAATCTTGGAGGCATTTTCTGATTCATTCTTTAAATACTTGTGGATTACTGAAATGCTGCTACAACTGTAATGTTGCTATTAATGTGACAGTAACACAGCAGTGCAAGTTTAATTTTAAATTACATAACCAGAGTGTGACCAGTTATTAGCTGTTCTTAGCTGTTCTCAGAATTGCAAGCAGGAGTATGGGATTCTGTCATTGTCTGTAGCCCTACCATTATTTTGTTAGGATTGTGCTCCATTGAACATCTGGGAAGGTTATTAGATGTAAAGAGGGAAAAATCTAGATTCCTTGTATTTACTTTTTTTTTTTAATACCTACTGTTGTGGTTTGCACTGAATGGTACTTGTTAAGGCCTTACTGTGCCATATTAAGTGACTCTTTAATATTTAGAACACAGTGTTATCTTTGCAGGCCTTAATACAGTCAGGTTTCAGTGAACAGTATTAACATACACAGTGCACAATATCTCATGTCAGTTACCTGATTATCAACATAGATGTCTTAAAATGGTGTGTAAAAGTATAAAACCAGTTGATAAATCTGTCAAAACTTCTTGTATGGACTGATAAGTATATTTGCTTAAACTGCCTTCTCTGGAGCCCCTCCAGGGAAGGAAGATGTGAGGTATTTAGTTCTTGTGATGGAGAAATTTATAACACAGCTGTTTCTGGGAGTAGTCATGTGGTGTACAGTGATGTATAGGATGTGTTATAATTTTGGCTGAAGAGAAATGTAACTGTACTGTCTTTATTTGTAGCTGGTACTCCTGGTTGATTAACAGTTTTGTCAATGGTGAGTCCCTTCTGTTCTCTTTTCTATACATATTTTTTCAGATGAAGGCCAGGACTCAAAAGTAGAATATTAACTGCTGTCCTTTGCATCAGTGTAATACAGATCAATAACTTATTACTAAATTATCACAGTGATTGAAAAAGGGAGAAGAATCAACCCAAAGTGAACAAAAAAATTAGATGCATCTTCCTTCTTTAGGGGGAAAAAATGAGTGAAATTAGTAATTAATGGAAGTACAGTCGTGTGGTTAACATCTGTGCATTTGTTTGTTTTCCATATTTCATCTTCAGGAGTGTATGCTTTTGGATTCCTGTTTATGCTGCCCCAACTATTTGTAAACTACAAGGTAAGATTGGAAAGTGATGAAGGTCTACTTTTCTAGTCTCTTCTTCCAGACTTGATTACAATTTGATACTTTTTATTTCTAGATGAAATCTGTTGCACACTTACCATGGAAGGCTTTCACATACAAAGTAAGTAAAGCTCTAATTTAAAGTTGTGTGCAGTCATTTTGAAAATTATTTTCTGTAAGAAAAAGCCTAATAATAAATAGCTTAAGGATGGCAGTACTTTTTTTGTTTTAAGAACTAAACTTGTTTGCAACCGTCCTTAAAATATAAAACCACGTTGATTTTCGTTTTTCATAATGACTTCCATATGATGAGAAAACTAAAACTTGCATCCTAGTTTTTATGATAATTCTGCTTTTTGTACTGTCAGCTGTCTTGCATGAGTGCAGATGTTGGTATTGCAGACAAATCTATCAGTCTCAGTTAAATGCCTTATTTTAAGAAGGTGTCAATGCATCACTGGCAAGGAATAGTTGCCAAGAAACAGTTAGGAATGCTAAAAGACCTTATTTTGGCAGGTTCCAGGAGCTACCAGAGGCTGAAGTAATGTACACACTGTTCTGTGCCAGGGTGGTAATTGTGAGCTTCTGGGCAAATGTGAGGGGGGATTGTTCCATGGGGGAAGAGCAGCTGCACTGTGGTGTCCCCACTGCCTAGACTGCCCTGGTAAGGCAGTGCAGTGCTGCAGCCAAGCTCAGTACCAGAACTTGGAGGGGAAGGTGAGCTTATTTAAAACCACAAATCAGCTCACTAACCCTTTGATAGCTGCATACACACAAGCACCCATTCGTGTGTCCAAGTGGTTTGTATAGTACCCAGGCACCAAGATGATAGACCCAAGTATCCCAGTCAACTCTCATATGCACAGATATGGATAACAAGGGACACCCACTGCTGAGTTCTCACGTCCCCTATGTTCTCCCTCAATTAGCAACTCTGTGCTAGTTTTGTTCTTGTACCACTAAAGAGGTGATAGTGTTTTGACTATCATTTCCCACCAATCCCAGTCATCAGAGTTTTTGTACTGTGCTTTGTTTTCCTGATCTTTGTGTCCTGAGAAACCCTGGCTGGACGTGCTGGGATCATCAAGGCCCTGATGCCATCACTATGTACCCTTTTTATTTGTGCATCCACTCATAAATGCGTTCATTTTTCCTGTGCTGATATATTACAATTATCCAGAACATCTGTACTTTAAAAGGAGCAGTGTTTAAAAACTGCTCAAGAAATGGTGTCCAATTCTGAACAGAAGATATGGGACAAAAGAACTAAAACATACACGCCTAAAGAGACTACAAAGGCTTTTCCATTTCTAGGAGCCTATAGCAATTGTCCAACTTTCTAGTGCCTTCTGTTTTAAGGAAACAGGGTGCATCTAGGGAAACAGATTGAAATGTAGCTGGTAGCAGAATAGCAACTAAGCAGTGTTTGATGTGGAAATAGAGTCAAAAATAACAATAAACACAGTATTTCAGGCATATACTAGGCAAATCAGCGTGTTTCTTAAGAGGAGGGAGCAAAAGGTATATTACTGAAATAATTCACAATTTTACTTCACCAAAGAAAATAACTGAGCAGAGACATCAGCAGTTAAATAAACAACAGAGGGAGGTTATTCAAGCAAATAACCTTTAAATCAGTACAACCTTGCCTTTTCTTACAGAGCATTTATAGTTCGTGTTTAGATGCCATAGGCTATCCACAACAAAGGCTTGTGTGTGTAGAGAATGAAGTCTATTTTTGTTTTCAATTACGTTTCATTTAGACATTTGCTTGCTCTCTTCTTCACTTCAAGTGGAAAGAAGAGTCTGAGGGTTCACCTGTGACCATTGTTTTAGAGAGCTTTGTTGTCTTTTTTCCTTAATTTGAACTCTGACTTACCAGTTTCTGTGGGTTTTATGTTTCATTGTTAATAAAGAGTACCTTCAAGTAAGGTAATCTCAAAAGAAAATTATCCATTCCAAACACTATCAAATGGGCTGCCTTGGTGCATTCACTTGCAGTGCCTTGTGAAGACTGCCTGTGTGCCTGAAGGATGGAGCATTTAGCTTTTTCTTCCCATTGTTATTGTAGGATCACTCAGCTGGGTGTTGACTTGGAAAGGCTGTCTTTTCCAGCTTGCCAAGGTTTTTGGTTTTGTTCCATGACAAACATTTGCACAGGCTTGAGAAATGCCAGCCATATTCCTCATTCACTTCAGACTGATGGATTTGTTTTGACCTGACAGAAAGAGCTCTCCTGTTGTAACTAATCTCTAACTGGAGAGAGAACTCTCTCCTGTCCAACACCCCCATTTTCTCCCGGTATTTTCTTCCATCATATAAACATTGGTTCATTTTGTAGAGTGAGTTTTGTGCTTACATCACTTGCACCCTTCTTATGGTATGGATTAGCATAGAGCTTGCTAAACTGAAAGGAGCCATGTTACTGACTCAGTTTGTTAACCTAACAGTGAATATTCTTTGCTGGGTTTGTTTCCTGATGTTTTCAGTGAGTTTTAATAAACTGTTTTTTTGAAACAGTTTATTGCAACATGAGTACTAGAGCTGGTGCACTGTAAGAGTTGATACGTACACCCTTCCTGTAGCCAAGAGCCAAATCCAGAGGAGTTGCCTTTTGGTTAAATTACTTTTCATTATTGCTGCAGAAATAGAGCCTATAGTACACCTAGTTGATTGGAATTGGTGTAGAAAATTATCCATCCACTATTCAAGACATGGTTACTTCCAGGAAAGCACTGAAAATATTTTAAAGTCTTTCCAAGGCTATTAAGTTAATCTTCTTAAAAGCAATAAATTAACAAATTTTTACTCAAATTTCTACAGAAAACGAAAGTGAAGTGACATTTTGTACATCTTGTCATTTGAGTAATGGATGAACCAAAGTCTGAGGGTTTTTCCAGTTCCTTTTGAAGTTTTCTCTGAAATTGAGTATGTGTTTTTTCCCCTCCCATGACAATACTCTCACTTACCTGAAACAGTCCTACTTCCTTTTTACTTGTAACTTCTGGTCTGTAGTAGACAGTATGTCTTCATTAAAAGAAGGCATTTTAAAGTTTGCATTAATTAGTTTTGCAGCATAACTTTTAAGTGTTGTTATAAATATGGAGGAAGTCTGTGTTCCCACAGAAAAATATAAGAAGCTTCTAACTTTGTATGACTGATGACTTCCTTTCTTCACAGCCAACTGAAGTATACTTTTCTTTTATCTGTAGGCATTCAACACCTTTATCGATGATATATTTGCTTTTATCATCACTATGCCAACATCTCATAGGCTGGCATGCTTTAGAGATGATGTTGTGTTCCTGGTCTATCTCTACCAAAGATGGTATGACTTCCTTTAATATTTGTTACAGTTTTTACAATGCTATAGATGGTTGCATTAAGAGGGTTGCTTTTGTTGCTATAAAGAGCTGTAGATTGGGATAGACTTGGAGCAGAAGCTTTACACTATAATAATGTCTAGTATAGTATGGGCTGGATAATGTTAGTTATGTATATGCCTAGGAAAGGGAATGGTGAGCAGGGCACCCTGTAAAGGAGATCTCAATACAAATAAGAGGAACTAAACCATTTTCCCATAACTGACAATAATCCTGGACATGACACAGAGTAGTAAAAAGATTCCTCTTCTCACAGTACTCAGAATTTTTGTCAGTTACCCCTTTTCCCTCCCCACAACATCCTTCTTTTCACCGGATTTGGAAGTCGCAAATCCTCCCACCCTCCAAAAAAAAAACCAAAACAAAAGAAAAACCAACCAAAACCTACAAAAATAAAAACCACAAAAACAAAACAAAAAACCCCCCACAAATCAAATGTGAGACATAAATACCTGAAGTTAGGGAAAGGAGAGAAATTTCTAAGCTTGTATTCACCTTAGCAGTTTTGGGCTTCTAACCCTTGCTGAGGGCCACATCTCCATATGCTCAGTGTCTGAGGCATGTTCTCCAAGGTGCTCTGCAGGGCAGTAGTGAAAGGTGTTGTGTGATGGGGGACTGCCCTGCTCTGCCTTTCTGTTTACCTGGTTTGCAAAAACAAGTTATCAGGTTCTCTGGTAAGTTGAGTACCTGTTGAGTTTGAGATTCTTTGAGTAACTAAAATCAGGTAGGGAATAAAGCTATATGCACTACTTATGAAATATTGTTCATAGTGAAGTTACAGAAAGTGTATTTTTGTTTCCAAGAATAAGCATTTTTGTTTATTGTTATTTTTGTAGAAATTAAGTGGTCAGCAGCTTCTGATAGGGGCTGGGCACTGGTTTCAAGTTTGACAGATGTCCTGGATTGCTTGAGGAAAGACTCCAGCCAAGCTTTAAGGGAGCTAGTACATCTCTTAAGAGGTTCTGTTATGAGACAACTGGTTGAGTCATATTGTGAAAAAGCTGATATGTCTGTACAAATCTTTAAAAATGTTGGGGTTTGCCCCAAATGGGAATAGAGAATATGATGACAAATAAATTAAGTTTTAAAATTAGGCATCCTAGAACTACTTAATTCCTTCAGATAGGAGGCTGTAATGTAACTAAAGATTTGGGTTTTTTCTTCCAGGCTTTATCCTGTGGATAAGAGCAGAGTAAATGAGTATGGAGAATCTTATGAAGAAAAGTTAAAAAAAAAAAGCTCATAGAGAATAACTAAGAACTGAAGAAAATTCTGACCCCTGGACTCTTCCTCATTTTGTGTATTACCTGGTCTTAAGGAAGGAAAAACTTATTAATAAGAGTATTTTTAAAGCTTAAGACAGAACTACATGGACAATACATCTTCTATATTGCCAAAATCTAGTTTTGATACCCTCCTCTTTCAAGACCCTCTTCGTCCTCACAAGGTCTACAGTCTGCCAGATGACATTATATAAACTTCCTGCATTTCAGCTTCTCTTCAGTGAAAACCTAAGCATCCTGACCATTGTAATTAAGATCCAAATCTGTGTTTTTAAGACAACTCATGAACTGAAACTGTGGTGCCTGTGCCACTAGGTTATGAAAACTGAAATAACAAGACACTGTGCTACAGCAGAATCAAGAATTATTGCCAAACTGGGGGCTGTCAAAAATAAAAGGTATAATATTGGATTATATTCTACTTACAAATCATTCTCATTTGATAATGGAGATAATGGAAATTATAGAAATTGTGAATTCCTAGCTAAAAAGATATATTGTTGGAAATATAGGATAAGGTAGATGGCATTGTTAAACTTCAAATTCTGCCATGTTCTTGGCCTACGATATGACAGAGGGTTTCAGTTTTCTTAAAGTGAATGAAGGTGTGAAAAAACTGTAACATGATTTCTTTTAATATGTATGCGAGTTCATAGAAATCTTTCTGTATTGTTGACAAACCTGATTTCTTGGCATAGAGGGTATTCATGTAATGCAAATCATTGTTACATGCTGGGAAGATCTCTTAATGCTTCCTAAATTCTTCATCATTTGGTACCACAGTGACCTACTAGACCAATTCTGTCATGTTTCAAAGGGAATAATTCCTCAGTCTTTTCCTCTCTCCCTCCCTGCCCCATCCTATTTTTTACATGAAACACACATCATTCAAATACAATTATTTTGTTCAAGTACAGGTTCAACAAGCTGCATGATGCAGAGAAAAAAAATAACCTGGTAAAGAACAATTCATACATTTCAATTTAAAATCTGTATTCCATGGGAATGAAATTCATTAAGGGAGGCATTTTGATCTGTTTCTTTCAAATTTGTAAAAAATAATCAGGTTGAATTGTTATACCAAAATACAAACTCCACAGCTATATCTAGAAACCATCTCTAAAAATGGTTAGAAAAATTTTTTAAATCTTCAAAGATTTTTAAAAGCAAGTTTCTTAGTAACAGTGAAGAAAATACAGAGTGCATTCCTTTCAACAGCAAAAAAAAAAAAAATTTAAAAAATCCAAAAGGCAGAATTCTAGTTTCCAATTCTAGTTTTGCTTTGGTCAGTAAGTTTACAAATAAACCATAATGATACTTAAGTTTATTGAATTGCATGCTGTTTGTGCAAGGCTGTTTAACTTCAATTTGTCATGAATTGAAAATATCCATACAGGTCAGCTCCTGTGGTCTGTAACTACTTGGTGAAGTGGATTTTATCCAGTTCTGGTACTGCAAAAGTCTGAATGTATAAATATTTGGGTCCAAAAAGATAAAGAAGTTTGCCTGACTATTGTGTTTTGCTACAGACTACAGCCTTTCCTGTACTGAAATCCTCCTTACACACTGCTGACAATGGAAAGGAGTCTTGAAGTGAATATTTATCTCCTGTTAATGTTAAAGGCTCTTTATGCTGTTAATTGTAACTACAGATTATTGACTTTAGCATTAAACACACCTAAGTAAGTCTATGCAAAACTGGGGCTGCATTTGCTGTATCTTGTACCTGTTTTGAATTTGTTTGGAATGAGCTCTTTACTGTTAAGCAAACAAATATTTCACATTAAGGTAAATGTGTGTGAAAAGTTTTCCTGATGTAAAGAATGCATATAGCACATTCCCTTTTTGTGCCATTTCAAAACAACCAAGTCATTGGTTCTTCTAGAGTAGCTTCTCAAAGTCCAGAATACCGTATTTGGGTATTTCTGATGTTTCCTGGCTCAATTTTGTACACAGAAAGATTTCTTTAGCACCTTTACATACTGTGAGTTTCCTGGTCTTCTGTCTTGCATTTCTTGACACTGACCTCATGATATTCTCTACAATAGTCATAAAGCATATAAAATTAGAACATTTTAAGTCTAAGATGAGCAAGACTTTCCTGTTCAAGTCATTGTTTTATGCATTCCATTTCCAAATAAAAGACTTGGCATACAGGATAAAGAGTTACCTTTTGTTACTGAAAAGAAAGGTGGTAAAAAAACTGTAAGTAGTAGCTTTGGAGATACAAGATTATATATTAACTAATTATATATAAACTTTCTAGTTGTGGTAATGACATCATCTAAAAATGTGGTTCTGTATTTGAACCAGCTCATGCTGGATAATCAGTATTTTAGAATCTGTCTAAGTTTCCAATGTGATGGTGTTCGCAGGGGTCTTAGGATGAGGTAAGAGACAAGGATCTGACTCCATGTTTCAGAAGGCTTGATTTATTATTTTATGATATATATTATATTAAAACTACACTAAAAGAATAGAAGCAAGGATTTCATCAGAAGGCTAGCTAAGAATAGAAAAAGAAAGAAAGATAACAAAGGCTTGTGTCTGACCGAGACAGTCCAAGACAGTTGGACTGTGATTGGCCATTAATTAGAAACAACCACATGAGACCAATCACAGATCCACCTGTCACATTCCACAGCAGCAGGTAATTATTGTTTACATTTTGTTCCTGAGGACTCTCAGCTTCTCAGGAGAAAAAATCCTAAGGAAAGGATTTTTCAGAAAATATGGCTACGGTCCACGAGTAAGTTAAAAAATTCCTCACTTCTAATGGGATTTACTGTTGTAAGCAACTAGGTGAACATCTCACATTCTCATCTTCATTAGGCTTGTAATGGGTTTGGAAATTATAAGATTACTGTGATTTGGGGTTGGGGCTGTTTTAGAATTAATTCAGAAAACCATCATATGCTTCTGGAAGCTGCTCTTGCCCAGGATTTAGCACTGCAGTCCTGATTCTCTAAGGACGTAAGTTACAAAAGGCAGCTGGCTGGACTCTGTGGGTGTAGATGGCCCATGGTGCAGTGCCTCTGAGCTGGGACAGAGACTGCACTCCATTCCTGCACAGCTCTTCACTTCCATACCCTGCTACTTCCTCCTCATCATTTCCTGCTGCTCTTCTCCAGGAGGCGACCTTCCACCCTTTGGACTTTTTCCCCAGGAGGCACAGGACAAATGGATTTACGAAACAGCAGCAGCACAGGCAGGTTTTTCTTACCAGCAGAGCTCAAGAAGTCTGCTCTGCTGTGCTTCTGTCCCTCTGGAGCTGCAGCCTCAGCACCAGTACATATTCCCTTTAACATGACACTCCAGTAACTCAGCTACAGCACATACAGCTCAGCAACAGAAGCATTAAGACACAAAATTCTGTAGTTTGTCTGCAAACACCATGCTTTCCAGTTTTTTTTCCATCAGAAGATAAATCTCATCTTGAAGAAGTAAAATGTGGCAATTTATTGGTAATAACCTTTGTGTTACAGCTTACAGCTTGTCTTTATTATACAATCTAAAAGAGGTGAGAAGGGACTTCAGGAGGCTGCCCACTACCAGCAGAGCCTCTTATCCCTCTTAATAACACTAATTGTGCTTTCCTGATAGTCCCTTGTAAAGCCCTCTGAGTGAATAAATCTAACAATAGGTATTGAGATACGAAGCCAGAAAGAGCCCAGCCTTCCCAGATACCCAATGACTGTCTCTGACTCTTCCCATCTCCCACAAAGTGGGAGGCCCTGTGTGAGGATTGATGCACTTTCCCAGCGATTACAGAAGGATAGAAAAAAGATATTAAGCTGTTAGCATCAAAGGAGAGGAATGAGGATGGTGAAGGGACTGTAGGGGAAGCTTGAGATCACTTGGTCTGTTCAGGCTGGAGAAAAGGAGACTGAGGAGAGACTTTACTGCAGTCCAAAACTTCCTTGTGAAGGGGAAGCAAAGGAGAGGGTTCTGATCACTTCACTCTCATGACCATTGACATGACTTGAGTAAACAGCATGAAGCTGAGTTTAGATTGGGATTTTATTAGGAAAAAGTGTTTCACCCAAAGGGTGTCTGGACAAGGGAACAGGCTCCCCAGGGAAGTGGTCACAGCACCAGCCTAACAGAGTTAAAGAAGTGTTTGGACAATGCTCTCAGGCACGTGGTGTCAGTCTTAGGAATGGTGCTGGGTAGGGCCAGCAGTTGGATTTGATCATCCAGCTTGGTCCCTTCCAACTCAACATATTCTATTTAAGAATTTTCTTAGTATAAAGGGAGAACTGTGATGTCTCCTTTTTAAGGATATCTGGTGCTAACCAGTTTGCTTCAGCTATTTCTTTAAGCTATCCTATTTCTTACCGCTCCTTTTAATGGGTCCCTAAAAATCCTGGTTTGATTTGGAGTTTTTTAATTATTCCTCCCCCCCTTCCCCCCCCCCCCTTCATCAGAAGGAACAAAATAGATTCAAAAGGCCCTTTTAACACTGGGACATTGTGGCTCACACCTGCCTATGTTTGCTCAAAAGAGTAGGATAGCTTCTCCTCTGGTGCTTCCAGCTTTCTGTTTAGTGGTACTCTGTCCTTTTAGTCCTTGCCATATGGTACCCATAAAATGCCTTGCAAGCTGTTTTGTGTCTATGTATGTATTTGGGTATAGTTGCCTCTCAGTTTCTGTCCCCTAAGGTTCTTATTTTTCATTTCCAGCTCCTCAATCCATATTAAGAGAGAGCTCTGATTGTTTCTTTTATGATGATTTGTTCTCCTTCTATTTCTTGTACACCTGCAAAGACTTGTGGACTATCTTTCTCTTATTTTGGACTTTGAAAAGTTGATTCTGAACATTTTTACCAGGCATTATTTGCCTGTAGTAGTCTCTAGCCTGAGGTTAGTCTGTGTCAAGCAGCCTAAAGCCAGGTAGGCATTTCATTGGTGTGGTTCATCTGCCTGCTTTGGTCCTGTTAATCACAAGCCAAATGTGACCAGGGAGCAACTGGGAATGAAAAATGCCATTTTCCCCACTCATGAGATATTAAAGAGGGGATTAGAACAGGTTGCAGGTCAGTGAAGAAAATAAATTTTTTTAAAAAAATTTAAAAAAAAGAAAATAAAATGAGGAAAATACAACCAAAAAAAGAAAAATTATGCAAATTTAAGCAATTACACTACCAACCAACTGATGCCCAGCCTCTCCCTGAGCACCTTCTCCCCCCACCCCCAAATCTCCCCTCAGCTTTTTATGCTGAGCATGACACCATATGGTATGGAATACCCCTGGGTCATTGGGGGGCAGCTTTCCCAGCTGTGTCATCTCCCAGATTCCTGTGCACCTCCAGCCTCCTCACTGGTGGAGTGTAGAGGGGAGCAGAAAGGGCTCTGACACTCTGTAAACATTGCTCAGCAGTAAAAAAAAAAAATCTCTGTGTTATCAAGACTCTAGCACAAGTTCAAAACTGTAACTGTAATAGCTCTGTAATAACTAGTACGAAGATATTTAACTCTACCCCAGCCAAAACCAGCACATGGAAAATTAATTTCCCCTCAAACTCACTAATGCTGAAGGGCATGAAACCTGAGGAAGAATGTGTCTGAGGAAGAGCAAAGTGTGATGAAGTTGGGTGTGGCTGGCTGCCAGCCAAGAGTCTGAGATAAGGGTCAAAGAGCTTGGGGAGGAAATACCGGGACTGATGTATGAAAAGCAGCACTGAGCATTTATGAAACAGAATAGAAAAGTTCAGTGTTTGATGGGCACAAAGTATGTCTGATGCAATTAAGACCTGACTTTGAAGAGGCAAATGTGGGAGGAAAGGAAGGGTTAAACATCTGTTTTAAGGAGTAATAGTCAAGTAGGGAAAAGCTGAATCAAACAGTAAGTCTGGGGCTAGTGAGTAGAGTGATGCCATTCAGGGACCATCACACAGTGTGAGAAACACACAGTGGCCTTGAAAAAACATTTAAGAGGTGAAGGGACCACTGTGGCTCTGAAGGAGAGTCCCAATCCAGAGGATTGTAGTGGACAGCCATGGGAAGAGCCAGATCCATGTAAGTCTGGTACCTGTGATAATAGCGCTAGAAAGGGCTTATTTCCCCACACCACATGCCCTCTGCACAGGGCAAGCCAGAGAACCAAATCACATCTCCATTTACCAAGACCACTGTAAAGAAAACAAAGACTGCAGATGCAAGCCAACAGAGAAGAGAGCAAGTCACTATCACAACAGGCTTCATTCCACAGCAGATAAAAGCTGTGGTGTGATGTGACGAGTGCTCTCAAAAGGGATTACACTGAGCAGCTGGTTAGGCTGAAGGGATGGCCTTGATTAAAGACACATCACTGTATGATCTGTCTCAAGCAGTAGCCTTGGTGAGACTGGCACCAAGGTCAGTCACATTGGCTGAAGATCCCCTCATCAGTGATGACTCTGATTGCACACAACACTTCCAGGATTTCTAGCGGAAGGGAATGCTCAGGCAGACAGATTGACAATGCCCATTTCACAAACACTTCCGGATATTTTTGAGCAAGCACAACTGAGTCATGCATTTTTTCAGCAGAATGCACAGGCACTGATGGAATCCTTTCGTCTCACAAAAACTCAGGCGAGGGAAATCATTAGTGCTTGTCCAGATTGTCAACTCGTGCAACCACCTGCTTTGACAGGAGCAGTCAGCCCACGAGGACTGCAAAGTCTTCAGCTGTGGCAAACAGATGTCACAAAATATCCATCATTTGGGAGACTCAAAAATGTTCATGTTTCAGTAGATACATTCTCAGGGGCAGTCTTTGCTTCAGCACATGCAGGGGAAACAGCAGAACATGCTTGTCGACATTTTTTACAAGCGTTTGCATCATTAGGTGTACCTCAAGAAATAAAAACAGATAATGGTCCAACATATACAGGCAGGGTGCTTGACAGATTCCTGAAAAGATGGGGTGTCAGACACACATTTGGCATTCCACATTCACCCACAGGTCAAGCAATCATTGAAAGAACACACCATACCCTGAAATCCCTTTTGGACAGGCAGAAAAGGGGGGAGCCAGAGGCGACACCACACATGAAGTTAAACAAAGCATTGTATGTGTTGAATTTTCTTAACAGTTCGTCTTCAGAACCCAATCCACCAATCGTGAGGCATTTTTCAAACAGCTCTCAGGCAAAACTAAGGGAGAATCCTTTGGTTTTGATCAGAAACCCAGAGACAGGACAAATAGAGGGTCCTTTCAAACTAATCACTTGGGGCAAGGGTTTCGCTTGTGTTTCCACAGGGCGAGGTCTGAAGTGGGTGTCAGTGCGACACGTGAAGCCATTTCGGACAAGAGAGCAAGAGAGCACTGATCCCAGAAGCAGAGAAACGAGCACGCAGACGGAGGAAGAAACTCAAGTTGTGAACAACAACACAGAAGAGGGACAAAAAGAATAAAAACTTTGGGGGTTTTTCCTTTGGGGCTTTGAGTGAAAGCATGACAATGATTTTTCATAAGGATGAAGTCATGGGCTTTATGATGTTCATGCTTTCATCTGTTGCTTTAAGCAATGGAGCAAATCTACCCATCAATCAACCAAAACAAAATGTTTGGGAAACTTTAGCCCAGGCAGCGAACTTAGAAAGTACCTGCCTGACACATTCGAAACCAGGGAAACCATTCACGGCATGCATGGTTGGGTTGCCAGTGGGCAAATGGCCAATTCCAGGGCATCCTCCAATGGAGATTTCGCAGGTCATCAAAGATCCTGTGAATGAATGGTGTGCGTGGACACATCTTTTACCTGTGGCTTCTACCGAACCGCAGGAATTGGAAATTTTCGGGTCCACAACAATGGAACTATGCATGAAATTCGAAATTTCGAATGTGTCAAGGACAAACAAAAGCGTTGATGTCACTCCAAATCACAAGTTTTATAGAAACGCATCAGCTTGGTGTAATCACACCGCGTCGACAGCCAAAGGATCAATCCAGGTCCCAGTGCAATTGCCACGTGGGTTGTTTTTAACTTGTGGGGACAGAATTTGGCACGGCATTCCTGCAAATGCCAAGGGAGGTCCATGCAGCATTGAGAGGATTTCAATGTTATCACCAGATTTGAAAGTATTGAGAGAGCAAAAACATAAAGAGAAAAGGTCCTTGCAACATTACAGTGCAGACTGTGATGATGAAGTATACACCTGGGACAAGGCAAGGAGAATTGCGGCAGCAATTTTCTCACCTCAGACAGCATCGGGGGTGGCCTTGACTCAACTGGACCACATGGGTTGTTGGTTGAGCAAGCATGCTCAATCAGTCTCTCTCACTTTGAGTGATATGTTAAAAGACATAAGTAGTGTGAGAGAGGCAACTCTTCAAAACAGAGCAGCAATCGATTATCTATTGCTTGCTCATGGACATGGATGTGAAGAGTTTGAGGGAATGTGCTGCATGAATCTCTCAGATCATTCAAGATCAATTCATGAAAGTATTCAAAAAATGAAAGACAGTATAAAGAAACTCGGCGAAATCACTGGGTCATGGATTGATGATGTGGCGGGATTTTTTGATCTTTCTCCCTTATGGAGAGGGTTTTTAAAAATGGGATTTTATATTCTAATAATACTCTTAGTCCTCATGCTCATCGTCCCATGCATCTTTTTATGTGTGCGACATGTCATGAGTCAAGTTGCCAAAGAAGTATTCTTGGTGCAAACAGAAGGGGGAGATGTGGGAACTCAGCACATCACTCCGGATGTCCAGAGTTTCCAGGAGAACCCTTGGGGGGTCTCGGAAATCCTGGAATGTTGCCAAGAGTGTTTGGTGGCTTGATTTTGATCCATCCACAGAAGTGACAGCAGTTTGAGGACTTGAGAATCACTTTAGAGTGAAAGGTGTAAAAGGGACACATTTATAGGGTGAAATATAAACTTTAAGGTTTTTGGTACAGGGGGGTTATGGAGACAAGATGGAGGGATCAGGGCGTGTCTCGTCCTTCTTTCTTCTTCTTGTCTTCCATCTACTGTGGTGATGTTGGCACTTGGGGATTGGTTTATGGTGAAGGTGCACTTGCCAACATGGGTGAAAAGTATTGGAAAATAAAGGTAAATATCATGTACGTAGATTTTAGTATAAAAAGACATGACCGCCCCGTGGGTGGTCAGAGTGCCCTTGGCTGCCTTGCAGACCAGACCTCTGTTGGGCAGACAGAAAATTTTGTAGATAAGAAACAATAAACAATCTGAAGATTGAAAAACTGAAGAGTCCAGACTCGTCCTTTGAAACGCGTGCCACCCAAGAACCACCCTACCCATGTCCGGGCAGAGACAGACAGCCGAACCGGACAGGATGTGATGGCCCAAAAAGGGGTCTTACTCTGACAAATTGTACTGGGTCTGGCAAGGACAGAGTTACCCATCTTCAAAGCATCTGTTTGTACCCATCATACCCATCTGTTTGTGCTCTTCATTGGGCCTCTGACTAACAGACAACACGCCCACATCTTGATATTGCTGAGCAGCACTTGGAACAGCATCAGGATTTCTTTTTTCCCACTCTGCCCCCAACAGGAGCAGACTGGGGTGGGCAAGAAACTGGGAGTGGATGCAGCTGGGACAACTGACCTGAACTGACCAAAAGAATGTCCCCTTTTACCATATAATGGCATCCTCAGCAAATGTAATGTTGACTGCTCCAATGTGCCATAGTTATCCACGTGTCCACTAAATCCATTCTCTACTACAGAGTTAGGCAACTTTCACTGCTGAGCTTTCAGATTTACTGCTAGGTAGTCCCATGATATCCTTCGGGATTCTTGATGTCGGGTTACGTATTTTCATAGCCTGTGATACAGAAACTTTCAGTCTTCACATGGGTAATCCCCGAGTTCCTTTAAACTCACCGGTAATTACCATCTAATTATAGAGACTCACTAATCTTTGTATTTTTCCCTCTTTCTTGAACAACATAATTCACAGTACTTTGATCTTGAGACTGTTCATGCTGTGTGCAGAGATTTGACACAGGAGCCTCCCTGAAATTCCTCAGTATTGCCACAGTTCTCCTAAGTGTTCCCTCTCTATTTTTGCATGATAAACTTCCTGGCAAGCTGCTCCACTTCTGATGTTTCATGTTTCTTTCAACTTTGAGAAGTTATTAATCAAACTAATCTGATATTGTTTGATTTGTTTTTCACTTTTCTATTTGAACACAGATTCAGGTTTTTGAAAGACATCTTACTTCTTCTTGTAAGAAAATGTCATATCTTGTGACATTTCTTCTAAGAGTTTCCTTTAGCCTTCTTAAATGGAGCTTTGAAAACAGAGGCACATTTGCAGCCATTACTGAAGCTGGACCCAAACATAACATCTCATTTCCTTTAACTTTGTTGCTTGACCATAAACACAGTGTTTTATTTTTATCATTCCACTATCATCACCCATTCCCAGGGTAACCGCCTTTCACAGAACTTGGTTGTAAAGCAGGATGTGGATAAGGTTAAATATGCCTTGAAGCAAATTTTGTTGAGAACTGTGACCCCATTATTTGTCCAGATCAGGGGTCCCAGTAAAAGAGTGATATTGTAGTAAGCACAAAACTTTCCACTGATTGTCACTAAAGTAATTAGGGAGCGGGACAGTCTGACATATGAGGAGATTGTGAGGCAGCTGGAGGAAAGGCTTAGTGGGGATCATATCAAAGGAATTGCTTAGCCCAAGGAGGAAAGGCTCAGTGGGGATCATATCAAAGTGAATAAATACAAGATGGGTCCAAATTCTTCTCAATGGTATCCAATATCAGGTATAAGAGGCAGTGGGCACAAATTAAAATAGAAGAAAACCAATTTAAACATGATTTTTTGTTTTTTAAGTGTGATAAAGCACTGGAGCAAGTTGCCCAGTGAGGTTGTAGAGTCTCCATCCTTGAGGGTATTAAAGCCTGATTTGACATGGCACTTGGCAATCTGCTCTAAGTGACCCTGCTTTGAGCAGCAGCATAGACTAGATACCTCTATAGAGCTCTTTCAGCCTCAGCTATTCTATGTCTCTGTGATCCTATTTTCCTTATTCATACTGCCACCCCTCCAAAAAAACCCCAAAGGCCAAAAAATCAACCTTATTCTTTTTCCATGCTACTTCATTCCCCCTCCCCCTCCTGAATTCTCTCCCCAGCCCAATGGCAGACACACAGAAAAACACGGGGTACCTGTGAAAAGAAAGAGGAAAGAGCCCCCCTTAACTTGGCTGCAGAAGCCCTCTCCCCCTCCACCACTGCTGTGGTTATTGCCACCAAACAGGCATCAGGAAGAGGCACAGGCTGGGACCTGCCAGCAGCTGGTGGAGATTAATGAATCCCTTTTTCTTCCTTTTCCTCTTACTTTCTTTCTGAACATGCTTCTCACAGGAAATGGTGAACCTTGTTTGCCACAGGCAACATTCTACTTTTAAGGGTGCTGTCACCTTTGGAGCAACAGAGATGTGGGCGGGAAATACATGTCAAATACATCCTACAGAGGTCAGACCAAGGGAATCAGCTTTATCACTACCCTAGGTGCAGATGCTGATGGATTCAGACTGTCTACAAATCCCCTGCCCCTCAGTATGCAGTGGCAGTGCAGTATTTCAGGTATAGCCTTGCTGAGGTCCCATGAAGCCTGGTGTTATTGCTCTGCCTCCCTTGGGAATGCCAGCTGGTGCCTGTCTCTGTTAAAGGGCTAAAAGAGTCTGGCAAGCTTCAACTTGTAGGTCACAAGGTGTCAGGGAGTTGACTACTCAGCCATGCTGATGTTAGGAGATGAGCTGCTTTGGTCACAGGTAGAAATTAATTGTTTTAGTAGGAAAGGAGGCCAGTCCTCCATGAGTGGTGGGATGCTGACCTCACTCCCTAGTCTGTAAAGGCCTCACTAGAGGAAGGGAAGGGACACATTGCTCTGTCTCGACAGACCCACAACTTCTACACGTCTGTCCCTGCCACTGGTGAGAATTTCTCACTGCATGGCACCACCTCTATCAGGGACAAGACTGTCCATGACCACGGGGACACTAACATCTCCCTCCACCTAGTGACACACCTGAAAAAATAACCTTCTCTACAGTGGGATCTGTTGGATGATTCCTCTCAAAGATGAGGCACTCTAATCTTTGTCTAATCTTTGGGAAGAAGAGAACTCTGTTATATTTCTGCAGGATACTCACAGCAACCTAACTATGAAGCCTGGGTAGAAGACAGTCAGTTACCTCACCCTCTGTGGTAGAGTGCTAACTCCATGTTGCCCAAACATTTATGAAAAAGTCCTGGGTTTGCTGAATTTATGTGATGTGTCATGCCACATTTTCTTGCAAAGGTTTTTGGAAATTCAAGTAGCATATATCAGCCAGTTGACCAGATAGTTCTCATAGCAGGATTCCTTATGGGAGTAATGTTGGCTGAGGGATTTGTATTTCTCCCTATTAGCACCACCTAATTCTGCTATTGCAAAGATATTTCACATATATTGTCCTTGCCCATGGCAAGGGGGTTGGAACTAGATGACCTTTGAAGTCCCTTCCAACTCAAACCATGCTATAATTCTAGGATTTCTATTCATTCACCTGGATGACACATGGGGCCTAGAGACCTGCACTTCCCCAGGACTCTACTGCAATCTCTTTCACAGTCTGGAATCAAGTATTCTATCATGAAGTCTTCAGATACCAAGGCAAGTTTGGAATAGGAGGTTACACAGTACCGCGAGCTGTTTGGCCTCTTCATTCATGAGTTTGATGAAAAAGTACGGGGTGAACCACTTCGGTATTTGTAGGGCTTAGTGTGTTCATTTCCACTATAATCTCTCCTACAGTTGCTCTTATTTTAGATAGATCCTCAATGGAGGGGAAAAAAGCGCTCCTCGGAGAGGAGCCCTGCCCTCCTCTGCGGCGGAGCTGGACAGCGGCCTCCGGCCCCGCCCCGGCCGCCCCGGCTCCGCCCGACGCTGCTCCGGGCCACGCGGGGGGCACCGGTCCGCCGCACCAGCGCCGCAGCCTTAAAAGGATGCTGTGGCCCGTTCCTTTTTCTCCTGCCTCACCAATGCTTTTATGTATTTATTAATTCATCGCTGAGCAACCGCTCCGCGATGCCCGGTGGGCGAGCGGCGCGGTCGGAGGGGCGCCGCGGCTGCGCCAGGTGGGCCCGTGCCCCCTTCGGCCGCAACATGGCGGGCAGGGAGGCCTTCACGGCCGTGCTGTCCGCGCTGCGCCGCTGCTACGCGGAGGTCTTCCCGCTGGAGACCTTCGTCCGGCGGCTGGGGGACGGTGGCGCCGGGGACGCCCAGGTGCTGCGGGCCGACGACGCGCCCGGCTACCGCAACTTCGTGGGGCAGTGCCTGGTGTGCGTGCCCCGCGGCGCCCGCGCCATCCCGCGGCCCTTCACCTTCCAGCAGGTAGGAAGGGGCCCGGGGTCGAGAGCCCTGTCGGGGCTCCCCTGGGACGGCGCTTCCCGCGCTCCGTGCGTGCGCGGGGGTGGCGTGGCGGCCCCTTGGCCCCTGGTGGCTGCTGCCGGGCGAACCCCGCCGGCTCCCACAGCCGTCCGCCGCTCCATCCTGGCCCCAGAGCCGGCGGGGAGCGGTGGGAATCACTCCTTGCCGCTTGTTGGGGGTGGGAGAGCAAGGCCCAGGTGCTGGCGCAGGGCGGGCGGATAGCGCTGCAGGTCTGCGTGCCTGCGGCTCCCTGACTCCCTGCCTGCCCATGTGGGTAGGGATGAACGAGCCGAAAGTGGCCGGGGAGCGACTGGGGATGGAGAGTGCCCCAGTCTTGAGAGATTAAAGAAGACGGGGCTAGAAGGGGCTGCAGGTCGGTGTTTAAAGCGGAGGAGAAGCTTTTCAGAGAGGGAAGACCGCTTTTTTCTAGCGCCATATGAGCTAAATTGTGCTGTGGTAGGAAGCAGATGTTGCAAACCCAGGACAACTTGTTGAATGGGTTTTGGAGTTGTGTGCCGAGTCGTTCCGTTGAATTTTCCCTTTACATAAAAGGAAATAGAGGCCTCAAGAAAATTAGCGTTAGTTCCCTGGAGGTTGGAGCCTGCGCGAGCACGTACGCGTGCCTGCAAATGTGGATCTGCAAACACGGATTCACTGGAGCCAGTGGAGTCTGAGCTGCTGAGGGACTCAACGGGAATAATGCGGGGCGTTTCCTGGGCATAAAAGCCAGGATCAAAAGGGCAGATGTTAAAAAGACTTCCTTCAAGTCGTCGGCTTACGTTGCTATGTATGAACATCTTGCATTAAGCTTGGAAAACCTTAATTTTTGAGTATGATGATTGTGAACAATTAATCCTGCTTTGAAAACTGGTGTCTAGGGCTGTGTATCTTTGCATGTGTTTTTATGTAAAGGCTATATTGTGGTTTATGGAGGAGTAAGTGAAAAAAGCTGATTTTCTTTTTTCTTTGTTTCTTCAGTTATCTAGTCAGAGTGAGGTCACCGCGAGAGTCGTTCAGAGACTGTGTGAAAAAAAGAAGAAGAATGTCCTTGCATATGGATACTCCTTACCGGATGAGAACAGTTCTCAATTCCCCGTCATGCCACTTTCAAAGATACACAGCTACCTACCCAATACTGCCACAGAAACTCTTTGTATCAGCGGCTTCTGGGAGACACTGTTGAGCCGGATAGGGGATGATGTGATGATGTATTTATTGGAACACTGTGCAGTCTTTATGCTGGTTCCCCCTAGTAATTGTTACCAAGTTTGTGGGCAACCCATTTATGAACTTATTTCACATAGTGTAGACTCATCCCTGGTATTTGTTAGACAAAGGTTCTCAAAGTATAAACGTACTAGCTTGCTTAAATATATGCGAAAAAGGCTTATGTTTCATAGAAATTATCTTTTAAAGTCAGACAGACAAAGATGTGAAGTTAATGTCTCCAGAATGAGAAATGAAAGAAAGAACAGGAGACGAAGCTTAGTGCCCACTGACCAGTGTTCTGCAAAAGCTATTTCTAAAGCAAGCAATGAGATCAGAATGGTTACTGAAGATCAGGAAAAACAGAGTAGCTCCACTTCATGTGTTTCAGCCACAGCTCCATCTCTAAAAAGGAAGATTCATAGAGAGCAATCTGAAATTCCAGCCAAGAGGGCAAAAATAGGGGAGAAAGTGAGAGAGGAAAAGGCTTGTAGTCTTCTTCCTGATGTAAACCAAAGTAGTTCCAAGAGATCTGAAACTGGGTATGTAGCACCACATTCTGAAAGTGTCATTAAAACCCCCCACGTTCCTGAAAGAAGTAACAGTGCTGTGTCTGGTCCTTCTTTAGTTCACACATCTCGTGGCAGGAGGAAGTTTGTGGCAGGCTCTCTTCTGCAGAGATTTCAGCGTAACAAACCTTTAGAGTCCAACACTGAACTGCAAGCGGAATCCCGTAGGAAAAGAGTAGAGATTCGTACGTATGAATCTCAGTTGGCTTCAGGACAAACCAAACTTGTGGAGGGTGCTTCAAAATGCACAGAGCAGGAAAGTCCCCAACCTCATTTATCAAAGAAGTCACCAAATAGACTCTTGAGTTCTGCAGCGTACATTGGGAGGAAGTCTCTTCTCTATTCTTGCAGGAGTTTCCAAGAATGTTTTCCTAAATCATTTGTATTGAATCGCTTGCAGGGCTCTGAGGCAGGTGGAAGACGGCTTGTAGAAGCTATATTCTTAAACCAAAATCAGGTGCAGCAAAGGCATAACCAAAGTCTGCCGAAGTGCAAGCGGAGAAAGAAGACGTTGCCCAAACGCTACCGGCAGATGAGGGATACATTTCAGGAACTGCTAAACAACCATGGGAAATGTGCTTACTTAGCCCTCTTGAGAAAAAATTGCCCTGTTTGGATATCTGAAATCAGTATGAAAAATATCAAGCTGTTCTGTCAGGCAGCCTTGCCTGGGGAAGCAGATGTTCAGAAGCAAGCAGAACAGTTTGGGAAAGAGCCTGCTAAGTGTGTGACAAGCAGCAGATGTGAATCTGGTCACACTGATGCGCCAGACAACTTAGGTGCTCCCCTCGCAGAATCTGTGCGTGGGGAGCTGCCGCCAAGTGAGGAGCAAAACCCGCGAGGGGCACGTGATTCAGCCCTCATGGAGCTCCTCAAGCAGCACAGCAGCCACTGGCAGGTGTACATGTTTGTGAGGGATTGCCTGGAGAAGGTCATTCCTAAAGAGCTTTGGGGTTCGAACCACAACAAGTGCCGGTTTCTAAAGAATGTCAAAGTGTTCATTTCCAGGGGGAGGTTTGCTAAGGTTTCGTTGCAGGAGTTGATGTGGAGGATGAGAGTAAATGACTGCATGTGGCTTCGTCTAGGCAAAGGTACTTCTTATATTACAGAACTAAGTGGTGGGGCTGTCAGATGATTGGTGATTTTGGTTAAGGTGGGAAGGGGAGGTTATTGAATCTGGACTCAGAATTGCTGAGGTCGTTGGTAATAACCATAGCTGAAAGAGCAAACCTGGTAGTGTTTGTAACTGATGGTGGAAGGACTCTTAAGCTTGTCTTCCTTTCAAAACTTGTTTGCATTCGTCCTGTTTGTGTTTAATGTAATCTAAACCTACTTTTTTCAGTTTAAAACCTTTCCCCTGTGTCCTATCATTACATATCCATGTGAAAAGGGCTGTCATCATCTATCACCTTTTCTAGATCCCTTCTCTAGGATCAAGAGAGTCTTACTGAGCCCAGCTTCAGCCTGGCTAATTGGTGGTGCAGAAGTCCCCAGGCTAGGCGGTCCCTGGCTAAAAAGCTCTCATGAGGAGAACAGCTGATTGCTCCAGATTGTGTATGAATCCATTTCTCTTTAATCCTCTTTTCAAATGACAGGTGAATCTTCCTTTCCTTGAGCTTGTTCTTCAGAATCTATCCCAGGATTTAAATCCAGGCTGAAGCCATTGTTCTGGGGTTGATTGCTGTAGGATCTAGTGCATATTTAATTTCTCTGTGCTTCTGTTCTTCATCTATTGCAATATGGATTGCACTCCCTTAACTGGTATGCTTACAGTGTTTATTCTTACCTGGTATTGTACTTGGATCCTACAGTAATGTGAGCTGAAAATGGTATTCTTTTGTTAAAAAGTGCAATAAGTTTTGAAGGTGTTACAGGTTCTTTGAAGTGTAGGAGGAAGATCAAAAGTCTGATGTTTGAGAACTGATGTGAAAAGTAAGGGAGGTTACACTACATAAGAAACTCTTGATTCTAGGAAAAAGTATTTATTTATTCAGATACTGTGGTTCAAAAGCATACTTTCCAAAATGCTGAGGAGTTAAATATTTAAAAAGGCTTTATTGTGAAATATGTGTGTGATTCGTGGTAATTTGGAACATCCGATCTTTGAAAAATTATTTAGACATAATGACAGTTCTCTGTGACCTTAAATTCAGCAGTAGTTAGGAGTGCTGTAGGTTCCTAATTGTCTCATCTAAATGTTGGAAGTACTGATAGACTTCAGGTGAATTGTATTTTTTCTTTGTTTTTCTTTGACTGCGACAATAAGTTTTATATAGGATGTCTGAAATAAAGCCTAACTCTATAAAACCCTATAATTAGTTAATTTGCATGTAATTGGGAAATCTGAATATCATTCTTATCCCCAAATCACCCCAGTTTACTTTTGTTAATTTATAGTATGCCTATGTTAGTTTCAGTCTTTTGCTTCCTTTTTTTTTTAAGTTTTATATTGTAGTAGACTTGTTTCTTTTCATTTTACCTCTCCTTTCACAATAATCTTGCCCTTGTGCATTAAAGATCTTGCACAATTGATGTTGGGGTAAGAAAGTCTTTGGGTACAGTGGCATGTATTTGTGTCTTCTATGTCAGTTTGTCACTGCAGATTAGTTCCTGTGTTTATGCTTTAAGCTTGGGTCAGTTGCATTATTTAATGCCCCGAAAATTTGGAGTGTCACCCCTGTAATTGTTTGTACTTACCTTTTTTTCTTTCTCATGACCTCAAGCTAGGGCAAGAATGTTATCCAAGTTGTTCGTGTGTTCTGTTTCTTTACTCATGCTAAGAGTTGATAGTTACTATAACTACCTTTGAATTATTTATTGAAGGTGATCACTTTGTTCCTGCCGATGAACATTGTTTCCGTGAAGAACTTTTGGCCAAATTCCTATACTGGCTGATGGGTACCTATGTTGTTGAGTTGCTCAGATCATTTTTCTATATCACCGAGACCATGTTCCAGAAAAACATGCTCTTCTACTACCGAAAGTTTATCTGGGGCAAGTTACAGAACATTGGAATTAGGTAACACTAGAAAACTAATTAACCTTTAATGGATATGGATAGAAATTATGTGTTTTGTTGTGTAAAGGTATATTTCTGCTTTAATTTATTGTCTATTTATCTTCATTTTATTTGCTTCATTTTCCAGAGGAAAATTCAACCTGTGCTTGTAGCATGCACAGTTAGTAATTTCAGAAATATTTTGTGTGAGAAAACTAATTCAAATTGAGACTTCTTTATGAAATCTTTGCAATACTAAAATCCAGGATGAAGAGGATTTTGTTATAAGTCCAGTTTTTATACCTTTCAACAATGAGTAAAGCGTAGTGATAGAATCCCTTTTAAGTAACCTTTTAAAATGAGAGTTCATTTTAAAAATACTCAATTTCCTTCAACTACTTTATTTAGAAAAAGAAAAAACAAGGCTCTGCTGAAATGCTGTAATACTCTATTCATAAAAATCAGAGAGTAGCCTAGTGGGTTTAGGGTTTTATTTTCCAAAGGTTAAAGGTTTTAGAAGCCACAGCTCGTTTTTCAGTATGGCTGGGATTCCATGCTGGTTTTTTTGGTCTTAAAAATGCATGCATTTAAGTTAGAGCATTATTTAAGACAAAATTTTAAACAGTTTAAGTGAGAAAATAGGAAAGTCAATTTTAATGAACAGTGTTGTGCACACATCTCCTTAGTTCACATCTTTCAGGTTTTTATTATAAATTGCTGGTATCTGAGAGAGCTTTGGAACTGTGAAAAATTAGCACACTTAATGTCTTGTGTTTTAGTGGCTGTTTTGTAATGGTGAACCTTTTGCTTTTGCTCTGATCTTTTGGTCCACAGTGTTATATGTGTGATTTTTCCCCTCCTGCCCCGTCACTCCCTGATTTCAGCATTGATATCTCCAGTGCCACTCTTTGTGTTTGTGTTTGCACTTAATGGGGTCTCAGTCTTGTTTGCAGTTGTAGCACAGAAAATGCACTTTGAATAGTTAGTAGAATTTAATTTTCAGTCCCACACATTCTGTCCTGTCTTCAAACTAACAGCTGTAGTGTTGCAATTAGTGTTTTATGCACTTTCACTGTACTTAAAGACTATTTTTTGGCACAAAACACGATCAAGTACTGACTTTCACATAGTAGAGATACAATAATAAATAATAGAAGTAGTAAATAACGGATTTTTTGTGGGGTTTGGGGTTTAAAAGCAAGCAACTTGGGATTTAGCTCTTTTGTTTGTGTTCCCAGTTTCCTAGAAAAATTCAATGTGTAAGGTGCTTTGAACTCAAAAGACCTTAATCTAGGGTCTTGTTTCTTCTGATTTCCTCCCCACGTATTTCCTTACCATGCAGGAAGCCCCTTCTCACCATTTGCTTGGAAGGTCTCTAAAGTGCAGGTTGTTGGAAGCTGGAGAAACATGCCAAGGAAACGCTGCTGCGTGCTTGCCAAAGGCGTGTCCTAAGAACAGGATGTTTGCTTCTGGCTACAGGAATCATAGTTTATAAGGACTTTACTCTCATTCCAACAGCTGCAGTTAAGCTTCACTGACAGGGCTTTCAGCGCTGCTCTTTCATGTGTGATGTGTTACATGAGGTCTGCACGAGTCCAGCTTCCTGCATTCATAGAGGTGGCCAGCTGCCAACTTCACATAGGAGGAAAGAAATTGGAATATAGGTCTTTAGAGATACTGGGATACAAGGTGTTTAGGACAGCCTTGGCCATTTTGAGGCTGTTCAGACACTGTCTGCTCTTAACCAGCCAGGCACTGCTGGTGAAATAGTGCCAAAGGCTGTTGAGCTGCTTCCATCTTCTCAGGAGGAGGAATGTCTGGTGACTTCATTTGTTGCTCTAATGGATGTTCTGTGGTTGCTGTGGTTCTCCTCAGCTGGAGCTGCTCAAAGCAGTTGCTCTGAGCTGATTTGCAGGAAGGCATTGGTAGCCACTGATTCCCGCTGAGTTCTTCTGCATCTTCCTTTGTAGGAAGAGAATGGATGGAACAGGCTTGACTGAGTGGACCTGGACCTTACTTCTGAGCTTACCTTTGCATTGACTGCATTGTCATTAGGGAGTAAATCCTCATCTTGAAGGACTGTCCTTTTGAGTAGATCATCCTGGGCAGAATCTCACTCAAGGATATGGAGCAGGGTTCTGAGAGGGGCCCTGGGTCTGTATATTAGCCTTGCTGTATTGGTGGAGATCAGCGTGTGCTGTCATTGTGAACAGACAACTTTGTATTAATTTTTGAAGCTATACCAAACTTCAGTCCCCAAATTAAAAGCAGGATTTGCCAAGAAAAAAATCAGTATTTTGTGATACAGTTGCTTCAAGTTAAATAGTCTGCAGAATGTAAAGTTGTGTGTTAAAAATAATGAACACAGTGTTGTGGTGAGAACACCTGTTTTTCTAAAGCTCATGCTGTCCCTGCCCTTGCCACACACAATGGCTGCTGAGGATTAAAACCTGCAGAAATTCTGAATTTTCCCCATCAGATTGAGGTGAGATCTCAAAAGACAACAGGATTATCTACTCAAGTTCCTTCAAGTTTCAGTGCTTAACAGCATTGTGAGTGCCAGTGAGCAGCATGCTTCAGTGGCTGCTAGATGAGCGCACATTCAAAATCATCAGCACTGCTATAAATGCCACAAAATAAGCAATAAATGTTGCTGCAGGCAAAAAGACATCTCCAGCTGGCCAGAGGGAGTAATGAAATGAAGATCTGCCAATATATGGCCTTTGTCTTCACTTTCAAAGGAAGCCATATTATTTAGTATAGTGACAGAGGTTCATTGGGGCTTTTTTCCTTCCAGTCTTGATTGTGAGCTGTAGAGGGAGGGAGGGAAATCTGATCATAAAGTTTTTTCTGTTGAACTGGAGTGACTTGTTTTATCCTGGTTATCCATCTAATAGTATAGTAGATGTTGTGTTCAGCAAAGAATGTAGTTTTATAAAGAGTAGTGATCCCTCACTGTGGAAAAGCAATCATTTCTACTTTCCTTTGGGCAGCATCTATACCAGGAATTTAATTTGAAAATTTGAATATTAATCCTCAAAGCTCTCTTTTCAGTAGCTCAACTCACCGGCCCTGCATGCCACTATACCTTCTAGGTGTCATGCCCTGTATCCCTCAGATGCCAAGAGTCCCAGGCAGACAGATCATGAGCTTCTATTTGAGTTGTATAGGCATACAAAAGAAGTATTTGTGTGCCTCTCCTACCTGCATTCTTGGCTTTTCAGGTGTCTCCTAGAGCATCTTTACAAGGTTTCCACCATTCACCCACTCTCTTTTGTAATAGTGTGGCCTCCTTTTGCTAAAGCAGCCTCTTGGATTGTGTGGGATGTAAAAAGTCTTCATGCAAATTTAGATTGATGTCCAGTCTTTTGTGAGGACTTGATTTGCCTCCCTTACTTCCCAGGGTAATATCATAGCCATTAGTCTGTAGGGCACATTTTGTCCATCTGAACAATACAGTCAGTGCAGGAGATGTATCTAGGTCTTTTATTTTGCAGGTAGGGTACTTTAACTCTGCATCTTAAGTAAAAACAAGGACTTTTACTCCACCACCATTTTCCTGATTCATTGTATGGAAAAGTATTGATTTTGATTTTTTCATGGAACTGTGAATCCTGAGTGGGGGGATCTGAGAGGAAAACACATTTCCCATTAAGGTGAACTTGGGAAGCCCAGAACCTGTGACTAGGTGCCTTTGATTCTTCATTATTTTCTGCTGTTTGCTTCAACTGGCTCATCAGAGTCCTGGATACCTAAAGCCCTTATGTTGCCTGTATATCCCAGCAGCTAATAAGTGGTAGATCCCCTAACTCTTAGGAGTAGAACAGCCATTACAGTTTGTATGTTCTTCCCAGGAGCTGTCTTAGAGTAGTTTTCAGAAGGTTCTTTTCAACTTTGTTAATGCCTTTCAAACTTCTGAAACCATGAGCAATATCCAACTCCCCATTTCTTGCATAAAACATATTTCAGAATGTTCATATGTATTCCACGAATCTGTGCTTAAATTTTAATTTGTTTTAATAAGGGTTTTTATTTGCATTAAGCAGAAATATATGGTTTCTTTTTGTATTACATCGTCATTAAGATGATGTGATGTTGTTTTGAAATGCAGAATTTCATGTCACTTTCTGTAGAGGTTAGTATTTGTATTATCCTAGAAAAATATTTGGCTTTAGTTATCCTAAAGACATTAAATGTTTTAGTTTTCTGTCTTTCCTATTGCTTACACTAAGTGTATATTTGTATTTTAGAAACCATTTTGTCAAAGTACAGCTACGGCCTCTGTCTTCAGGGGAGATTGAAACTATCCGTCAAAAAAAATTTGTTCCTATGGCATCAAAGCTCCGGTTTATTCCAAAACCAAATGGGTTGAGACCCATAGTAAAAGTGAGCGATGTTGTTGAACCACGAGCACTCAGCAAGGAAAGCAGAGAAAAGAAGGTTTTTATTTACTTCATTGTTTTATATGCATTTGATGTAGGTAACTGATAAATGGAGTAAGGATTTTTGTTACACAAAACTAGTTTTAACATGGTGGACTGTAGCATTCTGATCAAAATAGCTGAATGGGTCTGTTACAGCCTAGCTTCTCCCTTTCCAGTGCTTAATTACCACAAGCCTCCGGTTCCAGGATCACAAACTTCTGTTTCCAAACCTGCCTTAAGCAAATGAGCCCAATAGAATAACCTGGCTTGTAAAGTAATCCTGTTTTTTTGATATGGGTGAGTCTGGCCTGTTAGGATTTGCCTTTATACTGATGGTGCATGTTGATTTGTGAAGTTGCCTGTAGTGCCAGTGAACAGTGGTGAGCTGGGTGCATTACAGAAGAGGGTCTAAAGAAGGGCAAGGAAGCTGGAACAAGCACAGTAGAGAGCTGGGAAGGAAGCCGAGAGTAATTGCAGTGTGGGAACAGACAGAACACTCAGTGCACAGAATAATCTATTTGATAGGGTAGTTAGCCAGAAGGAATAGTGACAGCTGAGTTTCACTATCTTGCCCAGCTGAATTAATTGCTTTTCCTTAAGGCTGAGTCTCATTCCCAAGATTGAATATTCCCCAAATGGGTAAGGTGTCAACAGCTTCTTAGCACTAACTGTTCAGACCATGTGATCCCATACCAGGTGAAAAGAGCATCAACTAAAAGCTGTTCTGAGCTGTGGAGTGTTATTTCACATAATATTGCACATTATGGTGTTTACAGAGCTAATCAAACTGCATGACTTCAGTGCTGCTCTGATGTACTTGACTATCCCCACAGCTGAGTTAAGTCTTTCCTCAATTACTTGAATAAAGTACCTCGAGAGGCCCAGCTGATGGTGCAGCTGGAGTTAGCATAAAATCTCAGAGCACACCTTCTGTTTGCTGTTCCTGTTGCTGTTATTATCTCCAGCAGAGAGAATTAATGATATTTAAGAAGTTATTTTCAGATCACTAGTGGATTTATTTGCTGGCATTAATCTGTTTATCACTGTAACTATTACACCTTGATTTCCAAGAGTCAAGTATAGGAGCAAAAGCATTTTCCATAGGATTTAACTGTACCAAAAGAAAAATCTCTGAAACTGTTTTGTCACTTTGAAGTAGTTACTGCAGTGATAGTCAGGCTTTCTGAAAGCTTCAGTTGAACAAAATAATATAGTAAGTGCATCAATTTAATCTCAAACTTTATTTACATTTGTAATCTTTGTATTGCAAAGAATTTAGTGTATTTCAGCATAATTTAAGGTGATTCTCTTTGGTCTCTTTAGATGAATCATTACAACACTCAACTAAAAAATCTGTTTAGTGTGTTAAATTATGAACGGACTATAAACACCAGTTTTATAGGTTCTTCAGTGTTTGGGAAAGATGATATCTACAGGATATGGAAGCAGTTTGTTACAAAGATTCTTGAATCTGGTGGTGAAATTCCTCATTTCTACTGTGTAAAGGTATGTATTTTTAGTTACATATTCAAACTAGCTTTTCAAAACCAGCTTGTGCAGATACTTTTATAGCTGTATTAGCTGTAATCTGACTGCATAATTTTTATTTTTCTAAATAAAATTTTGTGCATACTTTCCAGACTTGGCTAGTTTTTTGGTGGGGGTGGTTGATTGTTTTTGTGGATGGGTGACCGTGCCGTAGAGCTTCCTTTGCTTGGGTGTTTTTCTGTCCATCATTCTGTCATGCAGGAGCTCCTGCTTCTATGCATGCACTGAACTTTTTGCAGTTACATTTAGCTGGGTATAAAAGTGGGAGAAAGATAGAAGCTTAGATAGCCTTTTGAGCCATATGAAAACCAGAAAAAAATGTTCTATGTGCCTTTGAATAAATTCAGTGTCTCTTAAAAAATTTATTTCTTCTATCTCACTATCATTAGTTTCTGTTGAAAATGAACACATGACTTCTGGTTGATGTCTTTCCAAGAAGTTTCTTCTCCCACTTTGAAAAAAATCAGTGCTTGTGGTAGCCCATTATTTAAAGGAGTTTATTCTTCATCTTCACACTTCTGTCAGTTCTGTCTAGCAGGCAACATTTTGTGTTTGATTTCAATTCATAGTTTTGAATTGGGGCAATGTATACACAAATATGTAAATTACACAGGTTTGTATGTGTTGGGGAGCTGTGTTCTCTTCTCTCATATGTCGTTTGTCATCCTGCCCTGAAATAATTTAAATAATTTTGTCTTGTTACCTTTCTAGCCAAAGGGTTGAGTCATTGACATAACTTGTTTTATAATAATCCTAAGATTTTTGCTTCTACAGAAAGTTTTCTCAGTTTACTCCTGAAACTTCTACAGAAATTTTCACCTAGTTTACTAGGAGAAGTAAAAGGAGGTAGATTTCCAGTATGAAAAGGAAAGGTAGGGAAAGGTAAAATACATGGGTTTGCAGCTTTCCAAAAGTCTTAAGATGTCATCTCCATGGCCATATGGTGAGGCATGTTTCTTAAAATATTTAAACATAAAAATACTGGTTATCAACTTAATGATTGGAGGTTTGATGTTAGACTTAAGGTTGCATGTGGCGTACTCTTCTGTTAATAATAAGAATTGTGTTAAAACTGATGATTTGGATATTCTTTTCTAAGTGCTCAATGAGTGGGGAAAGGTCTTTCAGATAAGCATTGAGTTTTTGTTTTGTCAGGAATTTGGCCTGAATGGTGCAATAATTTTACTCCCATGTGATCTATCCTTCGGCCTTTCTTACATACTACAGCAATACTTCCTCTATACTACCAGAATGTTTACAGCAATATTGCTGAATATGTAGTGGAAGATATTTCTTCTGTTCCAGGCTGATGTGTCCAGGGCTTATGATAGCATTCCTCACAACAAACTGGTGGAAGTGATCTCGCGGGTCCTGAAGCCTGAGAAGAGAACCGTGTACTGCATACGGCGCTACGCTGTGATTATGATCACCCCAAGTGGAAGAGCCAAGAGGCTCTATAAGAGACATGTATGACTTCCTGATTTCTTCTCTTTGCTGTTACAAGAATATTTTGGTCCAAGGAAAGTTTTGCCCTCATAGCTTTCTTTAGCCACCCTTTGAAGTGGTTAAGTACTTAATAAGCATTTCTTAATGCTGTTAGATATTTTCCAGGGGTAGAAAAGCTTGTTTTATTCCATATCTTTTAAAGTTTTTACTCACTCTTAGTAAAAATAAAGATAAGTGTGTTGTGGAAATAGAGATTCGTGGGTGAGACATTTCATTTTAACGGTAGAAGAATTGTTGGATTAAAATAATGCAATAAGGCTCGTTCTTTGACCTCCAATGAACAGAAAAGTCAGTTACTGAATTTTTTATTGCTTTTATCATTTGTTTCTTTACAATTTAAACAATTACACAGGTTTCTACTTTCAAGGACTTTATGCCAGACATGAAGCAGTTTGTGTCCCAGCTTCAGGAGAATGCCTCATTGCAAAATGCAATAGTAGTTGAACAGGTAAGTATTGTGAGGCCTCTTTTCAACTGAAAAAGAAAGCTACAGAAGAATTAAAGGAAGATTGGTATTTTTACTTGTATGTACATATTATGTGGTGCCATTACTTCTCATCTAGTTAACCAGCACCTTCTGTCTTCTATAGCAAGACTTTTGTCATCTCTTCTTTGATGTTTGTAACAGTCTCTGAGTTTTCAGCAGGAGGAGTGCACCAGGAAAGAAATCTGACTAAAAGTCCTTCTTGACTTCTCCCAGACTTTATCATTATTTTAGCAAACTTTTATTTTAACCAGTGTTTTCTTTATTCTTTCCTAATTTCATTGTTTCTTGCAACAGTCCTTAAGTGAGAAATTAACTATCTATAAAAACGGATGTCAACACTTCCTATCTCCAAAACATAAGGAAGTAAGAATGAGCAAAATGTATTATAAGCCAAGTAGCTAAGGATGTGACATCTTGACTTGCAAACTGCACAGCTTTTTGTTTGTTGTTTGTTTTAAGATCTTATTTTGTGCCTAATTAAAAATTTAAAAAGCTGATTTTTAAGGATTACCTGTAAAGGTGGATGAAAATGAACTCTTCTTTAGGGGGAGTTAAGTACAAAGCAAACAAGATCAACTCTTCTAGTTTTTGTTTAAAGAGATTTCTTGCTTTTGGTGAATTAACATATGGTTAAAAATTACATGTATTTTAACTTTACTCCCACTGATGCTTTGTTGCAAGAATCAAGCATCCTTCTGTTTTCATTCTTGTGCTAGAAGTGTTTGTTCTCAAGACTTCCTTCTAGGCAAGGAGCATGACAAAGGCATAGAAGTAGGTGATAGGCTCAGACAGTTTCATCATGCATTTCCTTGCTTGGAATTTTGCTGTTCCATAATAACAACCTACCAGATTTCCTGAGCATCCAGTGAGCAAACATCTATGTTCTTTCAGGCTAGTAATTCCTCTTCAATTTTTCTTCTCTAAACCTGGCAGTGGAAAATGACAAGATTGGCAAAAGGTGATTTCTAACACACAAGTAAAATGATCTTGTGTATCTGTGGACATAGGAGTAGAATATATGGTGTGACTGATGTACAGTTCCAGGATCTTACAAAAATAAGAAAGTCTAATGAGTACCTGGATGAAAATGGAAACTAGCTGGATCGCTGATGTATTTTATCTTTTTCAAACTGATTCAGAGAACTATACTAGATATTGCATGAGCAGCAGTGTTCTATTTAAAAATATTTTCTGTTTGAAAACAATTTGTGTGTCATTATCTTAAAAGAACAAAGTATTTTGAGAAAAGTTTTCTCAAAAAAAAAGTTTTCATGTCAGGCTGGGTGTCTGTACTATTGGTACATCACCTTATCTTTTCAATGCAAGTAATCATGATCTTACATGGCTCTATCAAAGGCTGGGTGCTTTTGTCTGCTGCTAATCTATGCAAGTAGTAAGTACTTTTATTTTAATTTGAATTGAGTCATTGTTAAGGGTATTTAAATTGTTGTAAATGAATTTTTTTATCTTCTAATTTTTAACAAAATGTTCCATAAATATTGGGTGGACAGCAATGCATGGAAGTGTTTGTAATACCTGAAAAAGTGTGTGTTTTGCAGCAGAATGGGCAAGTGAGTGTGTCAAGACTTTGGGAATCATAAAGATCCTGACGTACAGAAATTGTCATACAGGATAGAAAGTGGCCAAAAGAGCAGGGTCTTATACCTTCTAATAATCCAATATATTATGTCAGCACTTTAAAAAGTGGGTTTAGATGTTTTATTTGATTTCTCCTAATACAAAACAAACAACCAAAAAAAAATCAACATCCAACAAAAGTTGAATTGTTGGATGTGAGCAGCTTTTTAGTATGTATATTCAGAACTTGGGTTCGGGGTTTGTCTTTTCACTTACATAGGGGTTTGAGCTGCTACAGTCTACTTTTTTAAAGCTTTCTATGTATCTTCAAAGTTACAGTGGATTTTTCATTTCAAATCTTGTTTTGTTTTGTCATTTTTCTAGAGCTTAACTTTCTATGAGACAAGTTCCAGCCTGTTTAATTTTTTCCTTCAAATGATACATAACAGCATTCTGGAGATTAGGAACAGGTAAAAAGAAATTAGTTATTCTTTTATAGTATGCTTTGTTTGTTTGTTTGTTTCTTGTTAAGAGGATATGTTTAATTGACTTTGGGGACTTTTGAATAGCTGTCTTTTAAAGATTTTTAATTTCATGTTAGTGAGAAATTTGTGTATCAGTTTATGCTCCAAAAAAGCATGAAGAGTTTGGAGTCAGCTTTATATTTAGTAAAATTTCTCTTCCCTACCTGGGTGATGTTAATTATTTACAATGCATTATTCCATAGAATGGGGAATAACCTTCATAACTTATATTATTCAATAGCATCTGCAATAACCTTCATTTAAAACTGCAAGTGTAATTCAAAAGGAATATACTTTAAAGTAGTGGGATCCATAGTGATGAGCAAAAGCAAGAGTAACATCCAAGCAATCAAGCAAAAGCCTTGTTAGTCATTTCCCTGAAGTGCAATGGTTTTGCTCTTTGACAAGTTGCAATAAAAATAAAAGGCAGTAGCAATAGGAATTTAAATTATTAGCAACTCCAAAATTAACAATCAGATGTTTCAGAAAGTAGTAATGCAGATTTCTTCTTGTGTTGGTAGAGATACTGACTTGGTACTTGTATTTTGCCTCTAGGTGGCAAATGTGTACCATGTCTATAAAAGGAAGTACTTACGTGATCATTATTTGTAAATTCAGGGCGATTTATGTTAGAGTGAATAGCTTCTAACTCTGGAAAAAATACCTTTGTTTTAGCACACTAATTTTGGAATCTCACAGGATTGAGGGAGAGTGAGAAATGCTCTCAAAGAGTCACGTAGAAGCATGTTTATATTTTTTCTAGCATTGATGCTTACACTCCCTTTGGCAGGATCATAAGAATGCTCTTGTGGCGTACTTTATTAATGACTAACCAATGTGAGTATGCTTCATGGAATTTTAATGGTTTCAGAGAAAGCACACCCTGAAAAAACCATCTTCACACTTTCAAAGTCACAACTTGACTGAAAAAATATTGTTCATCCTGAAATGAACTTAGTTCTTTTAAGTAGCTTGTTCTTGTTTGTCAAAAAAACCCCCCTATATGCTCAGTAAATAGATAGAAATGTCTTTTTCTCATGAAAAAATCACAATTAGTCAACATTAACTTGATGTTTGGAGAAAAATGCTGATTATTGAGCTGGAGCTGCTGATTATTAGCTGGAGCTAAGCAATCTTTTAATACCATTTGATACGTTTAACAAAAGTCTGTAAGAAAATAAAATTACTGCCAGGAGTGTTTTCAGATGACTGAAAATACAGGTAGGGTAAGTGCTCAAAAGTAGTATGTGGTCTGAATTTATTCTCTTCAGCTTCACCAAGTCATTTATGTAATTGTGGGGAAATGGACATTATAGTATCTCACTGCTTCAAAGAAGTGTTGTGAAAATAATTCCCTTGGGTTTCATGAGCCATACCCACTTGGTTGATGCCAGCATAGAAAATTCTTTCAGTGCACTTTGTTTTGGATATAAGAGCACTTCTCTTGAAATTGTCACAGTAAGATGTAACATAAAGAATTACTTCAATGAAGGATGTGTCTGCAGCAGAAGGAGGCATTGTGGTTTGAGATCAGTTATACAATTTCTTTATTTAATGACAGTTGTCTTCTGGAGTTTGTTAATACAAAAGAAATGCGTGAATTAGTGGGGTTTTTTCACTGTTAAAATTTCTGGATCTCTATGGAGATTCTTAGGACAAAAAAAATCAAGGCTAACTGGCAAACATGGCATATTTCTTATGTTATACTTAGAAAAAATATTTAACAGCTATTGTGATCTTGTTACATGATTTGACTTTTTTGTTTTCTTTTATTCTTTGATAGGTACTACTTACAGTGCTGTGGAATTCCACAGGGCTCCATTTTGTCAACCTTACTTTGCAGCTTATTCTATGGAGATATGGAAAACAAATGGCTCTCTGGAATAAAACAGGATGGGTAGGGATGCTTTGTCGTGTGCTCTTTTACAGTAATTCATTATATGTAGTACATATTGTTGGAAATTTTCTCTGACATTTAGTTTTGAATTTTAAGGATTTCCAACTTCATTAGGAGTATGCTGCATATCTCTACAGTTTCAGTGAAACTGTGGTTGTTTTTTGGGGAAAATTTCCCCATTGCAATACTGAGAAGAAAATGCAGAGAAGCTTTTTTGTGTCTTTGGTAGGAGATTTATTCTTAGAAAGGGCACTGTAAGGAGTCTTACAAGCTGCCTTGTACTTCTGAGAAGTTTATGTCTCATTCCTTCCCACATCATCTGTGGTCTTTCTACCTCAGATGATATGTTTGTTACATACTTTGTGATACTGATACTCCAGGCTTCTGCCTGAGGGCTTTCCAATCCACTGTCGGTAAATCTTAACATTTTATCAAGGTCAGAGCTTTATAGTAGATTTTTATGGGGTGTGTTGGTTCTTGTTTGAAGCCCTGTGTGATTTTTGGTAAATCTTCTCAGTCTTTGTGCCCTGCATGTGCTTGCTCCTTAGGAGCTTGACAGAAAGCTAGCCTGATAAAAACTTTACCTCTTTTTTAGCTGTAAAAATGTTGAAGTTCCTTTTACTTTGTATGAACAGATCCCAAACTGAATCCTGGATTAGGGCATTTAGTCATAAGCTGGACCCTGAAACTTGTGTTCAGACATCTCCCTTCATTGTGGTGAATTCTTCCCCCCCCTCCAAAAAAAAAAAGAACTGTGGGAATACCCCAAATTAATACATCTGTCTGGTGTCTCTTCTTGGGAGGCTTGCTGGGTGTCAGAATTTTAAACATTTCCCTACAAAAGTAGTACTTCTTACAGGCTTGAGGATTCTCTGATGTGAGTGTGAAAAAATGTCTGTTGATTTCAAAGGGTGTTTTAGAAAGAAGAAATTATGAAACTGATTCATAAGAATGCACTCTTCAATGTAGCGGCTGTCATTATGTAGAGCAGATTTTAGAACGTTGTTTAAGTGTCTATTGAATGATCTTGATAATTTAATTTGTCCTTTAAGTCACAAGAATAAGGTGGTTATTGACTTGGCTGGGCCAAGGTGCAGCTGATCTATCTGCTCATAGTGATGGCAGCACTCTTGCTTTGAAGATGGGACTGTACATCATCATCTCCAGATCTACTTCTCTATGATCTGATAGGCAGGCTTTACCAGAAAAATATGGGCATGCTTGGGGTCTGAATTCTGTTGGAAAATTTCAGCCTTTGCAGTGGTAGATGGTATTCAAGCTATAACTTCATAAACAAGTTATTACCTGGTAAACGAAGAAAGTTGGAGCCCACCAAGAATCTACTTGTGTTTGGCACCTCTTTCCCTTGTCTTGTCAAGAAAAATACTGCAAATTCTCCCTTAGAAAAGTGTAAAGCCCAGTATCCAGGGAAGCCATTGTGAAATAGTTTCTATGTTGTAAATTCCTTCATGTTTCATCTAGCCAGTCTCATTGCTTTTTTATTTTGTTTTTTTCATTTATGTTTAGGAAAGAAGCAAAACCGAGAATTTCTTGATGACTCTCAATTTGGAGTTCATATTGGTCTCTACCATCTTGTGAATTAAAATAGGCAGGCACATTGTTGCTCTGAAGTGTATGAAAAAACTTTGAAAAGATTGCATATTAAAAAATCTAAGATTGGTTTCTTCTTGATTACAGAGTCCTAATACGTCTCATTGATGATTTTTTGCTGCTTACACCACATTTAATGAAGGCAAGAACTTTTCTAAGGTATGCTGTTAGAGACATAGTCTGCAAATTAGGAAGCGTTGTCTTTTATGTAATTATTTTTCATCTTTATGCACGTAGGTGTATTTGTTTTATGAGTTAACAGTCAAGGGCTATTTTGGAGTCCTTGGTAGTAGCCTGTGCTTGGGAAAAATCCTAAAACTGCATTCTTGATAGGCAGTTAACAGTCTGTTGCAGTTACATGGTGGGCAATTCCTGCTGAAGTTTGAATTAGGGACCTACCTACTAACCTTGGTGGAGCTTCAAGGAAAAATTAGTATTGCAGCCTAACCAAAGCAGCTGACAGTTGTCTTTGAAAACCATTTTCCCTCAAATTTTTTAAGATGCCTTATTTACATTCTCAAAATGTTTTTATTGGGAACTCATGCTGCTGTTTTCTGTATCCCAGGAAAGAATGCAGCTCTGGCCCAATGCAATATTGCTAAGAATTTTCTAGTCATTAACATTCCATGATGAGTATCTGAAGACACCAATAGCGTGGTAGTATGCAGTTCACACTGAAGTTTTAAAACAGTAATTCTTTTCAGAATTCTTTTCAAAATTCTTTTCAGTAATTCTTTTCAGAAATACCTTTTCTTTAAAAATTGAATCCCAGAAGCTCCTGGTTATTGCAGATAGGAGTGTACAGTCAGTTCTAGGGGAGTTCTGCTGATCAATTTAAAGGATCCAAAGGATAGGTCTTGAAGAAAAGCTTAGTATCTGCAGTGTTGTCAGTTGCATCATGCTTTTCAGTAGTCACAAAGATGCAGCTCTGTTGTGAGCTTGAAAGGTGATGGAGCAATCAGTTAAGTACAGTTTGAAGTATAAATTGTATGAAATAGTGGTAGTGTCTTTTGAAGACTTCATTTATCCTCATTTCCTTATCAGAACAGAAAGCAATTTCTAGGGATCTGTGGGTTTACAGATAAATCAAACTAACAGTGAGGGCTTCAAGCTATTAATCTCTTATAACATCTTTTCAGCACAATGTCACTTGAGTAGCAGTGCAGATACTGTCCTTCTTGCTGTTTGAAGTTGTCTGCATCTTTGTTCTAGATCAACTTCTGTACCAGCTGTGTTGATTTTCTGTAGAGAAGTAGCCTTTTCTTTGAGAGATTTCCACAACTGTTTACAGATCAGATCCTATGAGCTCTCTGCCACAAATGGAGTAGAACCAGGTTTTCCTAATGTAGTAATAGAACTGGGGGACTCAGTAAATTAGTTTTGAGGAGACAACATTAAGACTATGACTCCCCAAGAAAAAGAGCCTAGCTCTTCCTTTCTTTAAAGCCTGCACGTAAGTACATTGCCAAGTAAGATGAACTGCTTCTTGTCCATGACACTGCTGATCCAGTATGTAGCAGGTAAATCAGCAGGCATTCTGGCAGTGAAAACATTTTTAGGGAAAATGTTCCCTTCAAGACTTTTCATCAGATAAGTGAGGTTCCTGTTATATGGATTCTCCTTGGTTTTGTTAACTTCCAAAACCAGGAACTTGTCATCTTTTACCAGTGATTTTTGTTGTAGAGGTTTCTGTGAGTGTGGTTCATACAGCTTGTCTCAAGCATTGCATGGCTGATGTGCTTAATTTGCATTAATCTGTAAAATTTTTTCTCCATTATACTCAAGTTTGTTTATTTTATATATTTATTTGCCTCTAATGTCTTCTCTTTCTTTATTTCTAGCTGTGTTCCTTAACCTGAAAAGTTGGCTGTGGTTCCCTTCATTCTTTGATTTCTGCCCTTTTGTTCAAGATTTTCTGTCTTGCAGCATGGTGCCAATTTTTGTCTGCTTTGCTGGGGGGGCTTAGCCTAACTGTTGATATCTGTTTTAGGACTCTAGCAACAGGTATTCCCGAGTACGGCCTTTTAATAAACCCAAATAAGACAGTGGTGAATTTTCCTGTTGATGATATCCCAGGATGTTCCAAATTTAAACAGCTGCCAGATTGTCGTTTGATCCCATGGTGTGGTTTGTTATTAGATATAAAAACACTTGAGGTTTACTGCGATTACTCCAGGTAAATAGAGTTGTGCACTCCAGTGTCAGCTTTACAATATCTCATCCATAGGGGGAGAAGCACAAGGGTGTGTTGGGAATGGTGTAGTTGAATTAATTGCAAAACAGATTGGGATTAATTTGGTATAGACTACAGGGACTGGCAATCCTTTCAACATCAGAAGTGTTCCCTCTGGTACACTTCGGATGAGAAAGAATATGTGGGGAAGGGAACTTACTTCTCTTTAAACTAGCAACCTTGACTGTTTAGACAAAACAATCTGAAGTGGCATAGAACTCCAGACAGGATAATAATGTATCCTACTGGAAAGTTCTGTAGACCCTGAGCTATGAGATATTTTCTAAAGATCAAAAAGAAAGAACAGTTTAAACTCAAGGATAATATTTCTTCATTAGCTTTATTACAGACCATTTTTAGTATAAACAGCCCTTAAGCATTTAAGTGGAAAATTAGGGGATTTTCTACAAATAGGGTGGTAAAGTTCCTCAGTAGTCTTCCTAAACAGAAAAGCTTGGTCACTTTAGGAAAGGAATTTACATGACATGGTTTCCCATATCAAAGGACCAAACTCAACAGCCAAAGAGATTTATTCACTAGTTGAGTTCTTGAAAGAAAAAGTTTATGTTGAAAAGGATATTGATTCTACTGGTCTAGGAGGAACTAATCAGAATCATAAAATCATAGAATTGTTTATGTTGGAAAAAAATCTTTAAGTTTGAGTCTAACTATTAATCCAGCACTGCCAAGCCCACAGTGTTTGTTTCAAGGCTTTGCTTTTGATAAGTTTGACTTAAGTAGCTGGAACATCAGGGTTTCTCCAGTAACTAAGGTGGCTTCAAGCCTAATCTCCTACATTGCATGGATCATAGATATAGATAAGATGATTGTCACTGGAGTAATTAATAATGTTCTGGCTAGGGAATGTGTTTAAGAAATACATTTAGTTTGTTTTTAAGGTTATCAATTTAGCTTTTTTTAGCAGGCTGAATTTTTCAGCCCTGAGATATTGAAGTCAACCCTTAGCTAAATACCCTTAATGCCACAGGGCCTAGTCTCTTTCAACATTTAATTTAATTGTGGTCATCTTTTAGCTACTGGTTCATTGATTAGCAAGAAATCTCTGTAACATGGGAAGTTAAATGAGGCTTACTTTACAGAATTTAATTTAGTCTGTTAGCCCATAAGAGTTTAACTACTTTTTTTACTTTTTTTTCTAGTTACACCTGTACTTCTATCAGATCAAGTCTTTCCTTCAATTCAAGTATAACAGCTGGGAAAAACATGAAATACAAATTGAGTGCAGTCCTCAAACTGAAATGTCATAGTTTATTTCTTGATTTACAGGTGGGAATATGAAAATGGATGTTTGACAATATAGTGATTAGTGATGAAGAGCATTAAAACTGCTTTGAGTTCTAACATAAAAGTTTATTTTGAGAGGAAATCCACATAATCTGGGAATGTTGTCATCAGATAAAGTGTAGGGTTTCAGAACTAATCCTTCACAACATTGTTAACTTAGTTTCATAAAAAAAATCTTTTAAGTTTAACATAAAAAGTTTTTTGTCTAGATCTTCAACAAATTCTATTATGCCACTGAAATATTCTTATAGCTCTGTTTCTGTTCTGTTCTAGATCAACAGCCTTAGAACAGTTCTCATTAACATCTACAAGATATTTTTACTCCAGGCTTACAGGTGGGTCACTGTCTTCTGCAGTAAGTGTCAGTATTTCATTACTCTTTCTTGCCGCATGGAGGAGCTATGAATCAGAAAACAAGTGTGCCATGTAGGTGTGCAGTGTGTGTGTATGTATATATATACATATATATATAATATATATTCATATATATATATATAATATATATTCATATATATAACATATATATAATATATATACATATGCAGTAGTAAATGTCAGTAGTAGGTCAAGTTATTCTTGTTTCAACACTGTTCTTAAGTAATACTGTTAGATTTAGGATACAGGAATATATTTGATTTATGTGTTTAAGTGATACTTCGCCAAATGGATTTTCAGTGTCTTGGTTTTGACAGCTGACCTCAAGATAACTGGTCTGTTTTGATTCAGGAGTGTGATAAGAAGCCTTATTAACCATTTTATATTTAGATTACTTAAATATTAGGCAGTTTATATTTAGAACTTTATATCTGTTAAAGTCATACAGAACTTTGACCAGTATTACTCCAGGTAAAGAGAGGTTTCATTCTACAAAGTTAATTATAGTTTCTTATTGCTGATAACATTTTAGTTGCTCCTTAGCTGGTAATATCTTGGCATTTGTGACCTTGCCTTGATCAGTAGAGGAAGTGAATGTTTTAAACAATGATAAGGGAAAGAAATCAAAACTGATAAGCAAGTTGGAAGAAAATGCTGAATTATGTAAATTGAAAACTTGGAATGATTGGCAGCAGCAAGTAATTGGGTTTTTATTTTTTTAATACAAAAATGTTCAAGAAATGCTTCACTGTTCACAGAAATCAGATGTTATTCTTTTGCTATGCTCATGCTTGTTATGAAGGGACATTTTGGTTTTGTTCTTAAATTCATCTTGGTCCACATTCAAGCTGTATTCCTTGTCCAAGAAGTGTAATTGGGTTTGTCTAGTACAGCACTGATGTGTCCAGCTCTTAAACTTTTGGCTTGTGGGTGATTTAAGATTTTTCTCTGATAGATATGATCACTTAGCATGTTACCATAAAATCAAACAGAAGTAACTAACAATGGCCTTTATATGTTATGTAAAAGACTGTCCACCATGATAACTGTATGTCAGGTTAATTCAGCCAAAGACCTGTAATGCAGCATGGTTCTTAGGTCTATCCTTTATATATATATATGAAAATGTCACTGTTTTTTAAGTGATTGCTGGGTTAATTTAATGAACAAGTTTATACATTCTTGATGAATTAAAAATCAACATTGTAATTGGCTATATTCAGCATAAGCAGGATTATAATGCCAGAGTCTGAAGGTAAAAAAAAGTCAGCAGTTTCAAAATATTTTCAAACAGGTGTATGGAAGCATACGATACAAATAACATCTAAAGAGTTGGCTTCCAGATAGGCAAAGGAGTGAGTGTCCTGGGCTGTGAAATGATTTGGAAGTCTATTTTCTTGCATACCTGAACAGAATTTATTGTGGGGTTTTGCTTTGCTTTTTCTTCCTCTCACTCTGTCTCATGTGAGTGTTCTCTGGTGGCATAGTCTGTGATATGGAATTGGTGATGATGGGTAGTTTAGTGTTCCCTGCACATAACACAGTTATGCTGTCCTCACAGGAGAAGTCTGTTACCAAGTCACATGGCTTCAAGATCTTCTTTCAGCATAAAATTTAGAAACAAGCATCATTTACATCTGACATTCCAGGAATGTGTGTATATGGGAGAGGTGTCATGCAGTAACAGTGTTGATACAGCTAAAGACTGTTGTGTGCATTTACATTTTGTATAGTGCCTAAGCTATGTAGTCATAGTTTCACTTGAAATTGCAAATGACTTTTTATTAAAGAGGCTGTTTTTGTGAACAGGTTCCATGCCTGTGTTCTCCAGTTTCCATTCAGCCAGCAAGTTAGAAAAAATCCTGATTTCTTCCTAAGGATTATCTCTCAGACTGCATCATGCTGCTATGCTATCCTGAAAACAATAAATGCAGGTATAGGATGTTAATGGCAATGAAGTAGTGGGTTTGGATTTGTTTGGGGTTTTTTAAACAAATAGAACATCTTGAATGTGCAGTCCAGTGGTGTAATTTTGGGATAAAAATAATGAATTAATATTGAGAAATGTATAATAAGAATCACAGTGCATTTTTCTTCTAAAACTCAGTTTCTGAAGATTGTGTTTCAAGCACTAATTTCTTAGTTTTCTGCTGAGGCACAAGACTTCACTGACTGCACAGGTTTCTAGTAAAATGTCCTGGGGTGCTTTTATAGAAGGAGCAGACCAGATACACTTCTTAATGCTCATAATTTTCAGTTACATTATTTTCCTTTTCTATCTCTAGGGATTGCTAAAGATAACAAAGGTGTATCTGGCATATTCCCTATTCAGGTAGCAGAATGGCTCTGCTACCATGCCTTCACTGTGAAATTGTTAAATCACAAAGCTGTTTACAAATGTCTGCTTACATCCTTAAAAGTCTGTAAGTATTCAGCTATTTTTACAGTTTTGTCTATGGTTCATTGTAATTAAACTTAGAAACTAATGAATTTTTAAAGTTTTCTAATCCTAAAATGTTGTTCTCAGATGTACATTAACGATCTTCTTGATTTTGTTCAAATTTACCAAAAATTTAAAATATTTTCCAGCACTGCATTTTCTAGAGCCTTATTCTCACAGGGCAGTTGATGCTTGGCACTCAGTAAGCTTGTACATTTCAGAAGGCTTAATAAGACTGTGTTAATCATGTATGTATTGTCAGCAGGTTTAACTAAATGAAATACAAACACTCAAGCTTCTATTTTAAAAAATGTAGATTAACTGGCAACTAAAGCTCCTCTCACAATTTAAACTTTTACCCAAAAAAGTGCCACCAGAGTCACTTGGAAACAGAAGCACTGGCTCCACTGCATGTGTATTCTTGCAGTTGTGATGTTGGTGTTTCTCTGACACGTCCATTTGGTGAAAGAAGCTGTGTCCCTGGCCCCTGAGGAGCTCTTTCCTTTAACAGTTGTGCAGTCTGCCTGTAGGCCAGCTCCAGAAATAATAGAATTTTCAGTTTTAAGATACTAAAAGTGGACAGCAAGAGGTTTTCCTGAAGCAGCCAGTGCTGGTGATGAATTTAGCTGAGGTGATCGCCAGACTCTCGATGCTGACTCTGTAATTTGCACTCTGAATGAGTCATTGCTTGGGCAGTTTTGTTATACAAGAGCAAGAAATTCCTGGGTCTTGTTCCAGAGTAGCACCTATTTGATTTGAAAGATATCATAAGCTTCCTTTGATAGCTGCACTGAGGTCCAGTGCCCCAAAAAGAAAGCAGTTTTTTTTTAAGGAAGCATTTCCTTCCCATATCAAAGGCTTGCAGCAACTCTGCCTCAGTGCAGAGTCTGAGTTTTGGTGGTGCAGTGTGAGTGTATCAAGACAACACTTTCACAGGAAACAAATCAAATGGTTGGGATCTTGATAGCCACATTCTTGAGAGCTATGGACTTTCTGAATGGAGCAGAATTCCAACAGCCTTTCCCAGAGGAACTCCTTCTCTGAGTTACACACTGACACCAAAACCAGAGGCCCCGAGTCTGCTGAGGAGCCAGCAGGGGCTGCTTGCTTCACTTGGAGGGGACAGGGACTGAAGAACTAAGCAGAGAATGCAGTAGATACAACCAGTAGGACAGTGGCTTCTCTGGGAGCTTCTCTAAGATCTATATAGGGCACATTTGAATTTTCATCTCTAATGCTGAAGGTTTTGCTTTTGGGATCTTGGACTTGGCAGACCAAAATCTAAGCCAAAGCTCCTCCATCCTTCTCTGTGGTTGCTTTGCTGTTTAATCTGACAGTACCTCCAGGGTGGAGGCACAGCCCCAGGCAGCTTTACTGCTCAGCAGAATTTCATTTTCCTTGGCTGCGTGCATCAGTAAGAGCAGTCTCTGCTGTCCACAAAGTCACACCACCACAGATGCCAGGGAAAAAGGGCTGGGAAGTAGAGGTGAAGTTTTCCTAGTTTGAATAGCAATTGTCACTAGGTTCCTTCTGCTGTACCCATAGAACTGCCTAACTTGCCTAACTGCAATAGTGACCTGAAACTTGCTTGTGGTCCAGGCCTAGCTCTGTGCACAGTTTCTTCCCCAGGAAGACAAAGCTGACCACCTGTCAGTTGGCTTCTCTGTCAGTGAGAATTGCCCTTTAGAAAGGTTATTCCCTTTCTTCCTAAATTCCTGAGGAAGCCTATTAACGTTGTACTTCCTGAGTATTGTGGAGGTGGAGCAGGAAAAGTCCAAAGGTCTGTGGAAAGTCAGTGGTCTCTTGAAAAGAGTAATTTCAGCTATTCTTTCATAAATCTTACCTTCTCTGAGGCAGAATCTGTTCTTCACATCCATAGTGTTAAGACAATTCACTCCTATCTCCAGAGTCCAGTTTCTTTTGGAAATATCTGAGACTTCAAGTACTCTACTGAGAGATCAAGGCTTCAGAAGTCTTTGCTTAACAGCTGCCTGAACAATTAGCAGGCTCTGACTTGTGACTTTAGTATGAAACTTTTAAGATGGAAACTCACTGTGATTGGTTTGACAGATCGCTGGGGTCCAAGTAATTCAAATTCTATATCTCCATTGGCTTATAGCCAGCTTAAAATCTTACCTGTACTTGCACTAGCCCTGTTCCACTGGTGCAGCAAGGGTTGATGCAATAATTGGTGGTGCTGTACAAAGACATCTTGTGGTGACAAGTCACATGCATACCCTTGGTGTGAATGGGCATCATTATCTCTATATCCCCAAGGTCTCTGGTCATAGGTGAAGGCTGGTTTTCAGTCCCTGATTGTACATAGTGTTTATATTTGTGTTTTCTTCTGAATTTGGTTCTATACTAAGTGTCCCGATTCTTTGAGCATGCACTGAAATCCATTTACAGAGGTATTGATAGTTTTCTATGCAGTTACAAGTTGGTCGGGTGCAGGGCAAACAAAACTTAGTCCTGGGCAATGTTATTGTAATCAGAACATCATCTTGTAGAAAAGATTACTAGAGAGCTAAGCATTATGTAGAGATGTCAGAGCTAATTCTAAACATGGTATTTTAAGTTTTGTCTTCTGGAAATCAGGTGTAGTGTGTGTGGATGTCAGTAGCCATGACAGGGATGGGATCCTGGAAATTTGCTCAGTATCTCTACATGCTGCAGTAATCTGTAGCACAGAGATAAACAAGGCTGGTAAAAGCCTCTATGTCAACTTAAAGGCTGCAATTCCTGTTGTCATTTTGGAGTTTGTATTGGCTGTATAAAACCTATTACCTCTGTAAGATTATGTTGTTGACAGGACTTGATATAAATGTGGTTTTCTCTTGTGTCCCTGCACGTGCCTTTCCATTACTCTCCATGGGAATCTAAATCAAGCTCATAGGTTTTGGGGAGGAGGTTCTCCCCACTATTTCTAAACCTATTAAATGTCAGTGTCAGGGGCTTGTCATGAGTTGTCATCATTCTTCAGAGTTAAGTATTTGAAACAGAGTTGTTGTTTAACATCCCTCCTGTTATTACCAGTGGGGAAAGGAGCAAGAGTCTTTCCTTATCATGATAAGATATAAATACATCATCTGTCTCCTTTTCAGATACAGAGCAAATGTTTATTGAGTACTTCTGGCTTTCTGCATCATTGACAATTTTGCTGACTCTGTTTAGTGACAGACTTAAACTGTTGCTAGGATTTTACATGTTCTTCCTAATCTGTAAAAAGTCCTTTTTGCTGTCTGTATTTCTATTGATGGGACATTCAGTCTTTCAAAGGAATTGTGGTTTAACAGAAAGCCTTATTTGATGTAAAGTTGTAAAGGTAAAGTTGTTGCACAAATGGGTTTATACTTTTCAAAATGTAATGAAATTTTCAAATCTGAAAAAAGTCACAAAAACAGAAAGTAGGAGGGATTTGCTCCTTGATTTTCTTTGTTAATATTTTCACATACAGTTTTGAACCTTTTTATTTATTAGCCTGATTTAAGTGTGAAAGAGCAATAGCATATTTTATTATAGCTTTTTTTCTCCCCATAATTCAGATGTTGCAGCTTTTTAGGTGGTTTTAGCTAGTATTGATTTCATTGCTTCATTAGCATTTTCCCTAAACCAGAATGATTAGTTATTTGCAGTTGTACTTAATTGTTTCTGATATTTTGGTAGGTAAGAGGAAGCTAATCAGGAGGATCCCAGAGGATACTGTGGCACTACTGCAGGCAGTGACAGAACCATCTCTTTGTCAAGATTTCAAAGCTATCCTGGACTAACTGATTGTGGTTTATTTCATAATTTTCTCAGGTTTGAAAATGAATGTCATGTCTTTACGTGACTTCTCTGTAGTTTATTTTGGTAGAGTGGGCCAAAAGGAAGTTCACCCAGAAGTTTTATGTGTCTGTTTCTTAGGTACCCTACAAGGGCACAAAGAGAGCAGACAGTTTTGTGAATACCTTCCTATTTGGTTTTTTTTTGTTTGTTTTTTGTTTGGTTTTTTGTTTTTTGTTTTTTGGTTTTTTTTTTTTGTTTTTTTGGGGGTTTTTTTGTGTTTTTTTTTTTTTTTGTAAATTCACAGGCTGTTTGAAGTAATTTATGTTCCATGGTTCTTATCTTCTTGATGAAGGAATCATTAAACTATGTTTTGTACAAAATTATTAACTTTCTTGTTTCAATGAGTTGTCTTGAAGGGCTGTTTTTTACTTCTGTGTTCCAGCCAATTTTGTAATAAATTGGCTGGTTAATTGCAATAACACATATTTGTTTCCAGGGCCTTTATTTTATAGCAGTCTTTAATATGCTGGTTTGTGTCACAAAAGGCAGTTACTTGCACAGGGCAAATGCATTTCATGGCAAGATGTAGAGGCTAGAAATTTTATGCTTTGCAGGTCACAAATAATGTATGTCAAAATTTCACTGTCCATGTTTGGTGTGTGTTTTATTTATTTTGAATACTTGGTGATATTTTAAATACAGTGTTGTACAGAATGATGCTGTTGCATTTATACCTACAAAACAAAAGTTCTTGATTAGATAATACATCAAGTATATTGCTTTTCTATTTGCATATCTTCGGCTCTCCAAAACCAATTTTTTTACAAGGATATATAGTGGTAGAAAAAGGGAGAGTGGCTTTAAACTGGGAGTTGGTTTATGTTCAATATAAGGAAGAAATTCTTTCCTGTGATGGTGTTGAGGTTGCCCAGAGAAGTAATGGTTGCTTAATCCCTGGCAAATCCCCACTGCACAGGGACTAGTGGTTGAATTGCAATATTGCAGTCTGTCCTTTAACATCATAACTCAGTTCAAAAGGTACGGTCAGTCATACAGGTTTGGGTTTTTTCTGTCTGTGAAGTGGCACTCTTAAAATACAAATTTAAAAATTCACAGAGCAATTGTTCCTACTAGAGATGAAGAACAACACTCTTGCTCTCCAGCCAGCAGCTCAAACATTTAAACACCCCCATGCCCCTCTGTGGTCTGAGTGATACTGGATGAAGGAGCACTATCAGGAACAACATTGCATAAGAGAGGCCTGGCAGTGCAGAAAGTTTTATTTTATGGGATTGTGTGGCAGGAAGAGACAGCAAGATGCTCCAACATGAAGAAAGGAGGGAATGTAAACTTCACCAATGGCTTGGATTAGCCCATCTTTCTCTGTGAGAATATAAACTTATGATGTGGTCTCAGCTGAAGGTGTTAGTTTGTAAAAATGAAAACAGGGTAATGCTTGCAATTCTCTGAGCTGATGTTTGAGCCTTTCCCAACAATTACTGGCTGAGTCATCAGTTTTAAAGAGTAGCTTTTTGTAAACAGATAAAAATACAGTGTAGAAATCACAAGAGAAGACTATTTCATTAAAAATATCCTTCCCCCAAAAAGGCAAGGGAAAGTAAAGTGAAACTGGTACGTGTTTTCATAAGTGGAAAATTTTGAGATTTGAAGAAGAGCTGGCAGTCTGTACTGGAATCTTGAAGTTGCTGCTGTGGCTTATGAGAATTGGAAAGAAAATACTATGAGTATATGTGTAAGGAATAGATTAACCATGGCAGGGGGCATACAGTTTTTTGCTCTAAAAATAGATGTTTATAATGTTGGGAAGGTAGAAATGTTCCATAAAGCTATTCTGGCACAGAACTGTTCTAGAAGAAATAGTGTGATCTGTTGTGGTGGTAAAATATATTCTACTTAATTGGTAGCAAGGCAGTGCGTTAAACAGCAACTGCTGACAGGAAATGTTTGGGTAGAGTGAATAACTTGAATCTAGAAATATTAAATGAATTACCTTAGGAGCATTCTGAATCTGTAATGTAGATTTTCAGCAATCATTGTACAGCTGGGAAAATTTCAAAATCTTTGAGAGTTACGGTGAGGGTTAAGGTCTCAGTATTTAAGAGAAGGTAAGTAGAGCGATTGAGAGCTAAACCACTGAAGGTAACTCCCTGCTCTGCAACTGTTGCAAACTACTCAGGAAGTTGAGCTTGCTGGAGGGTTTAAATGGGGAGGGGGAGAAATAGGGCTGAACATTGTTTTTAGTGTGTTTAGAGAGCTGTAAGAAAGGAATTTGATAGAAGCCCCTCTAGGGGAGATCACAGTATCTTGGATGCTTCCATCAAACAAGTCCTTCTCTCCACTGTTTCCTTTTGGGAAGGAGATATGGACTGGGAATCTCAGGTTGAGGTAGGTGTCAAATTTCACAATGTAGGAAACTCCTCTGTGTTCCAGAAGGATTGTGCTTTTCTTTCTGCATCTGTTTTCTGTTTATTGTATTATGATAATATGGATGTGTCCTTATTTATAGTGCTGTTCTGATGCTCCTTCTGAGGCTCTTTCCTTTAATAGGCAATTGATCTCTTTGTTTTAGGGCTGTGGATTCTGGCTAAGGCTGAACATCACCATAGCTGTGTTTGTGTCTTTCACTGATTTACCCCTGAAGAACCCAGGTGGTTCTTGCAGCCTAGACCAGTCTAGAAAAGTCTTGTCTGTCGGAACATTGAGTTTGCAGCAAGGTATTAGAGCAAAGAAGATTTGATGGAATATGGAGATAAAAAATTGGGAAAAGAGTGAGTGGAAGGTGTTTGCATACACATGCTAAGTAACACAGTCAAGCTATTCAGGACCAAAATGTACCTATAGGATATCATTCTTCATGAATAAGAAGGGGAACCTGTAGCACTAACTTTTTTGGAATAGGGCTACAGTTTTGGAATTTTGGTAGAGGTAACATCCGAACTGCACTGACAACAGAAAAGCAGTATTCATGCAAGAATTGCTCAACACATTTTTCTACATGCCTACTTGGGCTAAACAGTAACTTCAGCTTGTTTCCCAGCCATCATTTGTAGTTAGTGGAGCTGAAAATTGTCCTCCCCCAGAGTCCTGTCCTGGGTTGAACTGCATGTCTGGTGATCCATAAAGCCTTCCTTCTGCTGAATGGAAGGGACAGCTCAAAAGTCAAGTCTGGATACCGTGACAGTGACTCAAGATGGATTTATAGATTTTAAAGTCTTTTAGATCTAGTTTAATTATTTTCTCAGCTTCTCCCTATATTAGTTGGATGTGTTTTTGTTTAAGAACAGAACTCTGACTACTTAAACTTGCTGCATATAGTTGCCTATAAGATTTTAATGAACATTTAGCTTTCTGTAGTCAGAAACATGAATATAAAATGTATGCTTTAGTTAGTTAAAAATTCTTATTTATGTATTTACAGCTTTATAACCTTAATCCTTTCTCTTCCTTGACTCTGTTCCTCAGCCTGAAGGCATTGTCATACTTTATCCTCACATACTTTCTCCATATTTTATCAGAGGCTGCTGATTCCTTAAGTATTGTGACAAGAGGAATCCTCATCTCCCAGCACTAGAGAGTGGCCGGGATCTGCATCCAAGTACAGGAAATCCTGTTGTTCAGTAAACATTAATTTTGTTGTCATGTCCTGTAAGGTTGCAGCTCACTGCAAGGCTGCTATACATCTGCATTTTTGTTATGCTATTCACCCATTGTGTTTAGTATGAGAAATAAAGGGGGGAAAATGGGGATTTTTTTTTTTACAGTAAATTTTTTTTACAATAAATTCTGGAATCTGCTAAGATATTTGTGCAGAATTAATTGCTCAAATTTACCTAACATTCTTTTTATCTGCTGATGCTTTATCTTTGTTCCTTGCAATGCTTGAGAATATGAAATAATCACAAAATGACTGCTGTTTAGGTGTGTATAGGGATTTACAAAAATTAGAGTGTAAAGAGCAGTCCTTGTTCTTGGAGGGCTCCCATTCTGCATCTCCTGGAGCAGAGGGGCAGGGCAGTGAATGAAACTGTACGTGCTTGTGTTCCAATTTTTGTTGCTGATCCTTGGGAGCAGACCAGTGTTTTAAACGTGAAGAAAGAAGCCAGCAACAATACTTAACAGGCTTTCCAAGTGCAAATTCTGGCTGGAGTGATACATGAAGCTGAAAAATTGGTTGAAATTGAAGGAAACACAACAGCATTGTTTACAGAGTGTAGTGATTGCTGTAAGCATATGAACTGTGTATCCCAGGTTGGTTGGATGATACTAATGACAGCTAATAATGTGTAACAAAGGCTGTCTTATTTTTGCTTACAGACAGGGACAATGGATATTTATTCTTTTGGATGAGCAAAGTTGCTGTTAGCCCCCTGACAGGAGGAGACTTCTGGTGGTACAAGGCTTGGCTCCTTGCTCCTCTGCTTTTGTTTGACCAGGTGGAAGAGCGCTACCAGAGGTACGCACACGCAAGGAAGGGCAGCCAACAGCACACAAATGGCCTGTACCCAAGGTGGATAAACTTTCTCCTCTTTCATGGGGAAGCCTTCCTGTGGAGATAAAAAAGCAAGCAAAGTAAATAACTTGTAGGTACGCTTAGATTTTGCTATGATTTCTATTTTTATTTTCTTATGCTGTTTTAGTAAGGATAGCAAGTTTTACTCTGAATACAGTAGCAGTCAGTGGCTGTGTCCTCTTCTGCAGACCCTTCTTGTGGGTCTAGAGACAGCTGTAAATGTTTTACACTTTCAGAGATGTATAGCTGGAATTGTGACACATTCCTAGGGCTGTGGGGATTGCCCCAAGTGTTACCGCATCTTCACCCGCTCTTGGTTATACTGTGTTCATTCCTCTTTTACTCAGAGCTGAACTGGTTTCAACAATTCCCGAGTATGTTCTTTGTCAAATAGGGAAGTTATATATCAGAGATTTTGAGGGAATGATGATAGAGCAATTTCTGCAAGTCTGTGGCTATGAGTTTTATTTGGGATGATGGATTCTTGATGGCGTTTGGGGGAGACACTGCTGCTGTGTAATCCTCACACAGTTTGGGAACAGAATCAATCTTCAAACGCCCATACAAGCATGTATTTGAGAGAGAGGTCAAAGAAACTGCAATTGATGTGAGACAGTGACATCCAGATGAAATGTTCTCAGCATGGACATGTCTTTTTTGCTGAATTAACCAACACTGTACTCAGACCACTGCCTCTCTGTCTGCCTGTCCAAAGTACACATTCATGTATCCATCAGGGCCCCAGTGATATTGGTAGCTCTCACTGAGAAATGCCTTCATCCCTGATGTCTGTTATGCAGCTCTAATGCTCGTCAGGCATTTGTTCTACCTCTGAACCCCCTGTGGGTATGGAATGTTTGTAACATGTTCACTTCAACACTTCTGAGCATTACACACATCCATAAGAAATATGAAGCATGGGATAAGCAGGACACCTCAAGAGGAGACAGGTTTTAGTACGTTTAACCTCTTTGCACACTGGAGCCTTCTCATTCTGAGCACTACATGACTTCAAGCTATTTTCAATGGGTAAGCAGTAGATAACAATAATATTAAAGGATCTTGTAAAGGAGGAAAATTGATAATTCTTCCTTTAAGTGCTGAAAATATTTGAGCACATACATATTTAGGGTTCCAGGCTGTGTAGCTTGGTGGCTTCTGCATCTGAAGAGTAACGAAGGCCATGAAGACAATTAGCAGGAGCAGAGGGCTAATAAACCTCCATGTGATCTGCCAGAAGAGATTGAGTTTTCTTCCGGTCATCCATTCCACATCTTTACTGAACCTTGTAAAAGAGGGCATGTTTATGATGATGTCAGAGCTAGAGTGGTAATAGTTTCCCTGTTTTATAGTTTCCTGTAAGTTGGAAACACAGAGCACAGCACTGTAAATCTTTTCTATTCCACACCATTCTTTAATAACACACTGCTTGCTTGAGTAAATAATAATATCATCCAAGTAGGTCTTTACTGAGCCATACCAGAGATGGATGACCAATTTACATTGTCAGTTTAATTACCTGAGTACCTAGTGTAAGGTTTCTGAGCTTAAATAAATTATGATAATATTGCTGCAGTTCTGTAAACTATTCAGATATTTAAAATAAAAAGACTAAATTGCCAAGGGAACAAACAGCCCACTAGGAAAATGTCTCAGTTACCAGCACCAAATCAAATCAGGTTAGGGTCAAAGTTAGTGCAACCTGAGCTGCATTTATGTCTTAGAAGAAAAAATTCCATCTCTTTCCAACATACCTTTTAATTTTATAGATGTACACAACTCCAATCACTTCAAAAAAAGCGATGACTAGAAGAGGCACTGAGCCTGCATATCTGTCAAAAATGTCAATCCAGTAACTCCCTGAACCCAGTGTAAAACACAGAGCAATGAGGAAGCTAATTAGACATATTATACCTGAAGAAAAAAAGATATCTTTGTTACTGGAGTACTCAACTTGGTAGGTTTATTTTTGTTCTAAATTGCTTTGTTCTTTTTCAAATAATTTTTATTCTCTCCCTCTCTGTGGAGTTACAACAAGCTGTTTTCTCATTAGGGGAGCTAATACCAATTCCCAAACTCAATTTTCCCCTGTGTGTTGGCCAAGAGCACTACTCCTGCAGGAGGAATGCATTCATGTGACTCAGAGCATCCTTCAGTTGTTTGTACTTCTTCCATCAGACAGCCTGGGCTGTGCTGTGAGCCAGTGTTAATTTTTGACTGTTGGAGTGAGTTTCAGGTGACTCATTTCCATGCAGCCATAGGCTTAAACTGCAGGCAGGTGGTACCTTGGAAATGTAAGGACTGGATTTCTGTCCCCATTTCCTCTAAGAGCCCAGAGCTACAAATGTTTGTGTTATGTTCCAGCATGTGTCATTTGGGTTTCAGCACACTTCTGTACAGCCAGTTCCCCTTTAGTCAAGATTTAGATTTGGGGTAATGGAGAGAAAAAGTGGGAAGGAAAGGAAGGAATAAACGTATTTCTGGACATAGCCGTGGGCTACAACTCAGTTTGTACATATTTCTAATGTGTTGCTAATTACTTCTAACTCTGAGATGGCCTTTGGTTCACTTCTGTAAAATGTTGGCTCCAGACTTTTTTTTTATTTTTTAAAGTTCACAATTGGAAAATCAGTTTTAAAATAATATTGTTAACTCATCAAGTTGGGAATAAATTTGTTTTTACATGAAAAATTTTAAAATTAGGGTTACTATTTAGATACCACAGGAAGACTCTACAAAAGGCATAACAGCAATATTTCCCATAAGAATTTAAAAGGGCACGTTGCAGAAATATTAGTCTATTAGTTGCAGCTGCTATAGATTTTTCTGGACCAAATTCATAGTAGGATCTCTCAGACTCTCATTGAGTCTGTTTCTTAAGGAGCGGGTTTTGTTCAATAACCATGGCTGGTTGAAAAGATTCCAGTTTTGGTGCCAGAACAGAATCACACACCTTCATTCCTCATTTTTCAAGTGGTAATTTTCTACTCTGACATGTTCACAGTAAATGTGAATCTGTAGCAGCATAAATCTGGGTGAAATAGGTGTGAATGACCTCTCTTACAGTGGTAAGTTCAAGTGCAGGTGGTTATGGCAGACCAGCTGATGTCACTGGGTGCCTTAAAGTGATTTGTATCAGTGCCAAAGGCTTAAGGGAAGGCAAGGCTCTTCCTGATGACTGCAATAGCTGAGAGTGGAGTGGACTCCAGGAATAGCAATTTAACAAGCTTTCTCAGACTGAAACAGCTTAATTTGCAAACTAAAAAAAAAAACTGGCCAAGGCAATATAATATTGTCACCTGACAGCTTCTGCCATAACTGCTACCTCATCTCTCTGCTTATCTTCTGCAAACAAAACCACTGCCCTTACTTACACTGTGACATTCAGCTAAATTAATGCTAAAAATTATTAATTCTTCTGTGATATTAATTAAGCAGTTAATAGTTTGTGCATCTATAAGGAAGTCACCTTCTTTGAACAAAGCAAATACCTTACCAGATAATAGCTCTTTAGGTGCTGATTTAGGTATAATTTGAAGCTCTAGAAGAGGAGTGAAGACACCCTCAATGTTTCCAAACATCGAAGAAAGGCCCAAGCTGAACAACATGATGAAAAACAGGATGGCCCAGGCTTGGGAGCCTGGCATGAGGATGATAGCTTGAGTGAAAACAATGAAAGCCAAGCCAGTTCCTGAGACGCTCTGCAGCATTCACAGATAAAAATACACATTACAATGTCATTTCTCATGCATAAAGTGATTATAACACACTGCTGCCCTTTTCTGAGTCAAGGTTGCTGGTCACCCTGTGGCCTCTGTGGCAGCCAGCAGTTGAGAAAATGGGCAGTGGGGAGTTTAAGTGTTCTAGAGATATCTAGACAAGCACAGAGCAGAATTTTAGCCTGCACAGAGAGATGGGTTCAGAGTTAAGCAGACTAGACAGTTGTAATTGTAATAGAAATTGCTTTGCTAATACCATCTTAAATGTGCTTTTTAGAAATCTATTTTTAGAATCTAGTAGCTTCTGGGAAAAAAAAAAGAGGTGTAAATAAGGATATGATTATCACTCTTAACACCAAGAGAATTCATTAATCATTGGCCACAAAACCCCCTATAATGGCCAAGGCAGAAAAGACTAATAGGGAAAAAGCCAATTTCAACCAAATTTCTTTTGATTTAGTCTCCCAAGGACAAGGATATTGAAATCTAAGCATTGAAAAATGCTAATGTTGCTATAACTTGGAAGTAAAATATTTCAAACTGTAAATCAGAAATGGATGCCATCAGAAGAAATGAGACAAAAGAAACTGACTTGTACCAGGGCTGGAATGTTGTCCTTGGACTTCTCCATCATATGAGTAAAATAGGCTAGTTTACCATTATTGTATGTTAGGGCTGTCGTGCATTAGCACACACTGACTGTGCCTAACAGGATCCCCGAAGCAAGTGCAATGAGTAGGATGAGAAAACAGAGAAGAAACATCTGTGTTTAGTGGTAGGGGAAATGTTATAGGAAGGTTGGAAAATAAGTAGAGGCTCATGATGTACTTTGGTGGTGAACAGTTTACATTGTAATGGATTTTTGGATACTTTCCTAAATACAGATTTAGGAAATTCCCATTCAGCATTCTTTTTCCATAATCTTTCATCTAGATGTGTTCCCCCATTATGCCTTTTTCTGCAAACCAAACCAGGACTGAATCTAGTGTCCATGGTAGGCTTCTGGTGGGAGCACCCTGGAAGATCAGTTTTGTGGCAATAATGTGTAGTTTTGTTTGCCATAACGGACAGCGATACAGTCAGACTATCCTACAGCAGTATTGTTATTTCAAATGTTGAAAGATTGATTTGTTGCATGATTATGTGTAATATATCATTGCAGGTAGAACAGAATACATGTAAGAAAAAGGATGATACCAATCCTTCTGTGTAATTTTGTTTAAGGATTACCTGTTGTAATCAGTTATGGTACCTGATCAAGAAATTCTTGAAGATCACAGCTTTTCAGTTTGAGTCCAGCAATTTTTTCTGGATATGATGAATTCAAAAAACTAATCCAGGTTGTATAGTTCTGTCGCATGATGCTTTCTTCTGGAAGATCAAACTCATTGATTATATTGATAATGTTCCTGCCAGAGAAGCCAACATATTTAAACTTTAGTTTAAAAGTTTGCAGATGATGTGGCTGGAAATGCTATGCTGTGTATTCAGATGCTACTCCAAAGCTGTGTTTACTTTCTGTGCTGCTGTTTACAATATAAAGGAAAATATTAATTGACAGCTTTTATATATAAAATAGTAGAAAATACTCAGACTATTTAACGTTGTCTCAGACAGAAATTCTGACTACTTTATGCAGATTCAGTCTCTAAATCATTTTTGTTTTATCAGGTCTCCAGACCATTTCTATTACTTGTGTTTAATAAGTTAGTGAAATAAATTTCTAATGAAATAGAAAAAGGAAAGGATTTTTACTACTTCTAATGCTATCCTGAGAGTAAGGTGCAAACCTTGATGCACTACTTGAAATGGGTTGTTCTGCAATTTGTCTTTATTCTTACAAATTATCATCCTTGACTCAGTCCCATAGTACTTTATATTTTTACATTAAACTTCTCCATACAGATGCTCTTCTTTTGTAATGAAAATAAATTCTCTAAAAACATGTCTTTCAAATAACACATTATCACATTACCTATTTAGGCACTGAAACCACAGTATAACTTTGGGAACACAGCTTTCTCACCTGTCCAAGCAGTCCCAGTAGGCTGTGGTTGCTTTAAACCCCAAAACAGAAAAGACTGGGATGGAAGCATAGAGGGATGTCATACTGTTCACAATTGCTACTGTCACAGCATCCTTTTCACAGTCATTTCTAGAGATAGCATTTAAACAAGTGAAGTGATTAAAAAGACAGATTTTCTTATCTGTAATGCAGTTATTTGTGCAAACATGTTTTTTAAAATTTCTTCTCTCCCTCCCTCCCTCCCTTCCCTCCCCTTCCCCCTTCTATTAGAAAATCTAGTGGGCCTTTTACAAAGACAGATGCTTTTCTAAAGATCCTTTAGAAAAATTAAGGAAAACATTTTGAAAATTTAAAGAACTTGCACAAAATGCAGCAAGAGTTCAGCCAGCTAATAAAGGTTGGGGTTCTACTCACTTTGTTGGATTGTAGCTTGCGAATGCAATAAGCCCTCCAAAAGCCAAAGAGAGAGAGAAGAAAATCTGTGTAGCTGCATCAAGCCATACACGGGGATTTTTCAAAGTGTTCAGCTGAAATAATTGAAAGAAATGCATGTATTAGGCTTAAATTAAAATTTCTTTTTCTCTTGCAGTTCTCATAGCTCACCTGTTCTTTCAATTCTGGAATTTTGAGCTGTGTTGCTATCTATGAATACTATGAAAGTGGGAATAGGTACTAAACAGGTCAGTAAAACAGGTGTTTTCAAGAGTATTATAGAGGCTATTTAAATGTGTGCAAGAATTATAGAATCTTTTTTATTGTACACTTTGTCTATCTGATGTTATAATGTGGTTCTAAGTGATAAATACTAGAAACACAATAGGGAAAATGCATTTTTCCTCAATTACTTTCTTTTTTTTTAAATTCATGTACTTAACCTGCAGTTAAAGAATATTGTCTTCCTAAAACTCTATAAACAAATACTAAACCTTCACTGTTTTAAGACAGAAAGTGATTCTGTAGCTTCCCACATTTGCTTAAAAAATAATTTAATAGAAGGGACTAAAAGCACAAGCAGGCAAAAAGAGAACAGTTATTAAGAGCAGCATCTGCTATTCAAGGTGCTGTGAAAACAGCAATAAAGATAGAAGATCAGCATAGGAAATACAAGACAAAAGGAGAAACTGACAAGTTTGAATTTTGTTGTAAAGGCAGTATGATACAGGAAGGTAAATTAAAAAGCAATGATTGGTGGATTACAGAGAACATTAAGCAGTTTTAAATAGCTGCACTAAGGAGTCTTGACATTGAAATCTGCATAAAAGAAAGAGATAAAACATGAGTAATGCACAAAATGGAAGTGTGATCCATGAATATTACTTTACTGCAAACCTACAAAGTGGTGTGTTATACCCTACCATGTGAATTGCTCTCTGATCCATTATCAAGGACAGGGAATAGAAGAATGTTTTGCTGAGAATGTTTAAAAAGTCAGATAGTTCAGAAGTGATGCTGGGACTGTAGACTATTTCACTTTGTTTTGCAACAGTCTGAGTCAAATCTGCATCCCAGTCATGGAGGACAACTCGTGTGTTTTGTGTCTGTGTGCCTGTGCTTGTGATCTGAGCCCATGACTGCGAACATATGTAGGAGTGAGAGGTAAGTATGCCAAAAGACCCTTCATAGCATTTTGGTTTTCTCTGAAGCTGGCCTGAGCCTGAAGAGCAAGAACAATGGGTCCACCTCGGTGTGGATGGATGCAGGCAATGCCATTACTGCAGGTGCTCTCTCCACAGGGAGCCCAGTGCTTTGAGCACAGCAGAGTCGTGTCACCTCTTGTACAGCACAACACAGCCAGCAGATTCATGGAACCATTTCTGGCTGAAGTGATTCAGCAAAGGCAAACCCTTCTGGAGGTTTATTTTGAAAGATCACAGTCAAGCCCTCAAAGGCCAGAGTGCTCACTGGCAGGACTTTGTGCAGGTGCTGTTGCAGTGCAGAAACTTGGCACTCACGTGGCTCTGTGGCCTTCACATTTTGATTAAGTGCTGCCAAGTCAGTTGATGCTGACAGATGAGACTCCTAAAAGTCTGGCTTTCTCATTGGGAACTTTGGCAAATGAGTCTGGATATAGTTTAGACTGGTCCTAGGTGCAGTGCATTTATTGACTCCAAAAGATACTAATCAACCCCCAAACTTGAAAAGATAACAGGCAGGAAAGCATGCCATGGCAATGTCATTATCTGGTCTTCAGCAAATTGTTGAAAGTGTTGTTTTATATTTATATGGCATACAGGTTTTATAAGCATATGTTCAGAAGAAAAAATGTGCTGATGCCAGAAACATGTGGATGAAGATGCATGATCAGTGTTAATGAATAGTCCCCTGTTCATTCCCTGTAAGGAGGAAAGTAAGTGTATTTGGATTCTTGAATATATGAAGCACAGACAGAAACAGAATTAAAAATTACAAAATTACTGGGGTCCCTGTGATATGTAATTTTGCTGTAAAAACAGCTAATGGTTTTGTGAATAGAGGATTTGCGGGCCTATGCTGTTTTTTTTTTGTGTGTGTGGTTTTATTGTTGTTGTTTTGGGTTTTGCCTTTTTTAGTTTGTTTTTGTGGGGTTTTTTGTTGTTTTTTTTTTGGTTGGTGTTTTTGGGGTTTTTGTTTGTTTGTTTGTTTGTTTTTGGTTTTTGTTGTTGTTTTTTGGGTTTTTTTTTGTTAAATAGCTGCTGAGTTCTGTGGACAGCAACAGTTGCCCAACCAAGTTCTTGGAATTGTTCATTGCCAGAGAACCTCAAAATATTTACAATCTCTGAAGTTCTTTCAAATGTGAAAGAGACTGGAGAAGGAGACATTTGTATTCCTTAGGTGACACAGGTGTCCCCTGAAGCTGAGACATGCAGAATGTTGCTGATGCATGATGGAATCTTGTTGCTTTGTTTCTGCTGCCTCTGGTTATTTATTTTGCAAAAACCTTTCCAAAAGTCTGTTCCAGCTTCTGTGTGGCTTCATCGTTGTACAACTTCTGCTTTCCCTTCAGGTGTCACTTCAGGATAATTTTTTGTTTTCTTGGCATCTTCATTTTCCAAGTAACCAAGAATTTTGAGAAGGTGAGTGAATCATCAGACTTCTCTATGTCTGAAAGTCAATGAAATGAAGTATTCATTATTTATTCTGAAATTTAAGGTGGAAAGTGTGTCAGATGACAAAAGCTGATTATGTATTTTTGCATGAAAATAAAAACACAGCCTTGCATAATTAAAATCCATATGTATGCTTTTATTATTTGTGGTACTTACTAACAAGAGCTAAAATACAAACTTGGAAAGTGAATAAACTTTAAAAAATGTGGTTTAGAAAAACAAGTAAATTGTGGTAAATAACCACCATCATAGGTGGTTATGATGTTGAAACTGGGTAAGATGGGGCTTTTTGTGCTAGGTGTTACTTTCACAGACTTTCACAAACAACATTGAGGTGTCACAGTTATGAGATAATGGATGTAGCAGCTATTACAGAGAAACTACAATTTCTGCTGCACTGCAAAGTTGGAAAGAAGTTGGAAAATATTGCCTCCAATCAGGGAAGAATGTCAAGAAGGTTGATTTTATGTATTTTAAAAGCAAGCTGAAACAGACAGTAGGTGATTTAATTCTTACTTTATTTTGCTAAAACTTTTTCTGCAAAAAGACAGGAAAAGAAGCACACATTTGAGAAATATGCTTTACAGTTTTGTAAACTGATGGGGTCTGGGTGGGCCTAGTAAATCTCTGCCTAACAGCCCTCCTGTACAGCTCACTTTGAGGCATCCCCTCTAGAGCAGCGTAAAAGAAAAACCAGTGTTTGCTCACAGGGAGGGTGGGAATAGCCTAACAGCAAAGGCAATACTGGTACTGCAGTTGTGGGCTAAGGGGATGAAGAGAGAAGGGCAGTGTTGAAGCTGTGTGCTTACTGTGCTTTTGAAGTCCTTGAAGTGCCACAACCCTGTGTAGCAATTGGAAGGTTAGTTTAACAAAGCCATCTCTTACACTTCTGTGCAATGGCAACACCGATAGCAGGTATCACTTACCAGGCTGTTACATCAGCTTTTCCACATTTGTAGGTAAGAATATCACTAAAATCATCTTCAGATGACTTTTCAAGGATGTCCCCAGGATCTGCTTCCTCAAACCAGCAAACCATCAGCTGCAGGCTCTCTGCAGGTGGATTTTCATTCTGACTTCTGTTGCCAGTGTACAAATCCATCCAGCTCTTTTATGATGATCTGCTCCTCCTCAGCACTGCAATACCTCCAGGCTTTGTGAGTACACACAAATCTAGTTTCCTGCATTCAGTTCAGGATCATTGCAAACTAAATTCCAGAAATGCCTGAGCTCTTCCAGAGAAACCTGACAGCCTAGCTGAGACCAACTGATGACGGGCTGAGGCCTGTTTTGTTTGTGTTGTCAAAGCTGCTTTCTTCCCTAAGACATTGCACCAACCTCTTATAGTCCTGTCTGGCCCTTCAAAAATGTAAGTGAATATCTCAATCTGTAAAAACCAAGCTTGTCCTTCAGCTCTGGCAGCATTTAGATGGGTGTCTGTGCCACTGGGCTTGTAGAAAGAGAGATAAAACATATCTCATCTGAGCTTTCCGTTGCTCTTGTCACTTTCCCATCTGGCATGTAAAGTATCTCTGAACTTCTTGGCTTATGTTTTCTTTAATATCTGTGTTCTTGTTTAGGAAAGGAAAGGAAAAATCCAGTGCTCCTGTGTTTGAAGCACTGCTGTGGCTGCAGAGGCAGCAGATGCTTGAGAATGTGACAGTGAGTGCTGCTTTTCCTCCTCTACACCCACCACTTCATGGAGCTTTTTAGCCATGAAGGCAGAGTTGTGAGGAGCCTCTAGTGGATAGCAACCACTTAGTGGGATAGTTTGACTTTGCATTTGGGAATGCTGCCAAGGACAGTGTAGGAAAGGTGCTTCTGAAATGGGCAGCCTGTGGAGGAATCTGGAACTCCTGTCCCTATGAGAAGTTAAGAAAAATGGGAGAGGGGCTGTTCTCCAGCAATTCTGTCTTTTAGGAAGAGATATGGGGGAGGGGAGAAATACTATGAAGAAACAGGGGCAGGGGAAAATTACTTTAAACCTTCAAAAAAATTTACAGTGTAAATCCTCAGTTGTTCTTGTTGTGAATTCTTAAAAGATTAAAGCTGTGTAAATTCTGTAGCAGTGGCAGGGAAATCCCATGTTTCTCATGTACTTGTGAAGTACATCAGTTTCACTTACACATTAAAGACTGGGGCACCCATAACATTCTTAAACTTAATTTTCCAGTATTTTCTTATAGGCTTACTACTGAACTGTTAAATTCTTTGCTGCTTATTTTCTTGTGAAAATACATTAAAATAATTAAGTCACTTCATCTCAGAAAAAGAGCTTAGCCGAGCTCTTGGACAGACATCTAATCCAGGAGTTGTTGGCAAATGGTATGAAATCTGAGGAGGAGTAAAAGGAAAATTAATAATAATACTTACATTAGGGGTGAAGAGGTAAATCAGACCTTCAGTGGCTCCTGGTAGAGTGAGTCCTTGAATAAGGAATATAGTCAGGACCAGATATGGAAATATTGCTGTTACATAAATTGCCTAAAATAAGGAGGTCAGAAGACAGAGAGTTACTGGCAGTAAGTTCAATCAATCCTATTTAAATTATTGCAACATACAATAATAATAATATTAGATCAGACAGCTACAGATGAATACAGACACCTTTCAAATAAACAAGGTGTACTTTTGCAGAATATATTTTTAACAAAATGGCTCTTAAAACTGTGTGAGGGAAGGCTGGTAGGGCAGAAGTGTTTGCAATGGAAAAGGAGAGAAGCATCATTTTAAGCCACTTGTACTGTTGTTCTCAATTTGTTGGACAGGGAGCATACTGAATGGTGCCAGTGTGGTAAATGGAGTAAAATGGGGTAAATGGGGTTTTCCTTTTTGTGGTAAAAACTCAGTGTCTGGAGGGCAAGATTTCAAACTGTAGGATAATCACTTCTCTACCCTTTCCATACCTTCCCTGTGGTTTCAATTCCTCGGATGGTGCAGAGATAGACAATTGCCCAGCAAGCTGCTAAGCACAAAATGAGCCACCACTGGAATGTGCCACTCTCAGCAATATCAGGTGTTATGTTCAAAGTTTTCCTGTACCAGAAATAATTTACTGCAGTGCTTTCATAACATTCTTCATTAAACCCTGAAAAAAAAATGTGGCAAGTGTTAGAATAAATTGTGGACTGCAAAATCTAGTACAGCGATGGACTCTCTGTAATGTGCAGCAAGACAAACTCTCACAGCAGGCTCAGACTATGAGACTTATGTGAGACCTTCACCAGAACATCAGCAGCATTTTACACAGGAGATAACTTCCTGATTAGAAGCAGTGTTGTACTCAGTGCAAGGTAAAATCTAAACTAATTGTAGTGAAAACAATGAAATTTTTTAGCTGTACAGCTACAAACTGGTGAAGTCATAACAAACTTCAGGCACCTGAGAATACATCTAAGTCCAGGCTCCCCTGGCTATGTCATGGCCCTGTGGTGGGGAAAGACCCAGGCATTGACCTCTTTGGTTTGAGTTCCCAGGACTTCTGTGAACAGGAACTTCAGGCATCTGCATGCAGGGGAGTGGACATTCCCCAAACAGGGGGGAATGCCTAAGAAAAGGGAACAGGGAGTGTGTACACCACAACCTGTGATGTCCATTTGTCTTCCTATTCTAGAACAGTCCTAAGGTTTCCAAAAGAAAGTTTAATTCCACTATGTTTTGTCTTTTTTCTTAGCCTTTTACTCAGGTGGTATTTCTTGCTGTGCCCTGGAACTCATTCTCTCTCATGCTCTGAGAAAAAATGGAAGCTGAAAAATAGTTTTAAAAAACAGCATTCTTGCTTATTCTGCTTGTGTACACTGTCTCTCTTTAGTGTTAGTGAAGATTTTGTAATGGACAGCAGGACTTGTTCCATATTTTGTTTCCCATTTTAAAGTCAAGCAAAAGGACTCATGGACTTTCTGGCTATTGTTGTTCCTGTGAGGATGATGAATTTGAGCAAGCCAGCATGACTCTTGTACCTTTTTAACAGGAAATCAAACCAGAACTTGTGCACAATTTGGGGCAAAATAAAGTGTGGTTTCTTGATTAGCCCAGAGTCTGTTGTTTTGCTAGCAGTGCTCATGGAGGTGTACTTACCTGTTCTGTTTTCATTTAGAGGACAAACACTCCAAGGAAGAGGTTCTTGGAAGGAGTTTATGAAATACCACATCACCCAAGTTAAAACAGTGTTGTAGTATAAGCTCACCAGAACCGACACCATCCATGAACCAACTCCTACGGAAAGCACAAGATCTCACTTCAGAAAAGTTTTGGAAAAAGTTATCAGTCAGTCACTGCACTAGCTGTTAGAAGCTCTCATTTCCTAGTTTTTCAAGATTTTCTTCTTCATCCCCCTGATCCCATCCTGAGATTTTCCAATGAAAGATGGGCAGCTGGGTCCTCAGTAGCCAAACACTGGTGCACAATCCCCGAGATCACCAGCCCTGCTCCAGGAATGCTGAGACTCTCTACTTACATAGAAGGTTAGGGTTGAAATCTTTGCTCTAGTATGTAGTCCATTGTTTCCTACAATACTGGCCAACTGTAATAGCAGAGAGCAAAAGAGATCAAAGTTTTATAGTGTGCTGTAGCTGTGTGAGGCCACTCTTGTCCCAAATCATGCACAGGTGCCCTAAATTTGGCACTGTTTTACTCCTGTGATGAGGAGGGAAGAATATCAACACCACAGTTTCTGCTTGCTTGCATTTTTGCAAAGGGAGTATGAACATGCCTGGTTGTAGGAGATGGGTTTAGCTTGAAGCACCACCTGCAGCTTGGTATTTCTTTCTTGTTGCCCTCCAGCCCTTGATTCCTCTTACCCTCCCCTTCTCCTCCCACACAGGCAGGGCCATCAGTGCCAAGTCCATTTCAGGCACCTGCTTAAAGCAGGTCATGATCCAGCAGAGCTGGCTGAAGCATGCAGGAGCTGGCTGAAGCATTCCCCCTGCCCTGAAGGCACAAGGGTGTGTTACCTCAAATACCCAGGAGAGTCAATGCCTTAACCTCCTCCTGGTGGCTATTCTGGATCACTTTTTGCAGCCTAACAATGGTGGACACAGGACACCAGATGTGTTTTTTCGTGTATTAAATAAGTAGAAAAGAGCTGGCAGTAGAGGACTGCACACCAGTGTGGTGCACTATGCCATGTGGATTGTCCCTCATGCCCAGCTGTGTTGATAAAGTCCTTTCAGTAGCCCCACCCTCTTGTGGAGGGGAGCCTTCCCATGTGCTTTGGGCTCATTAGGAGGTACCAGGATCCTTGATTTCCTGTCTTTCTGTCCTTCCTCAAGTCTGCTATTCATGGACAGAGAAGACTGGGTCCTTGAGGGGCTGTGAGGGAGGAGCAAGAAGTGCTGTGAGCAGGCAGATCTTGTTGAGCACCAGGGTATGGTATGGCAGTGTTGAGGAACAGAGCCCATTTCATTATGGTCCCCACAGCAAAGGTTATTAGGTTTGCCTTTTAGGCTCTTCAAATGATCCTAAAATGTGCCTGCAGTAATGCCTGGTGAGAGCAATACACAATTACAGAATCACAGAATGGTTTGGGTTGGAAGGGACATTAAAGACCATTTAGTGACACCCCCCTGCCATGGATGGAGACATTTCAACTAGACCAGGTTGCTCAGAACCCCATCCAACATGGCCTTCAATGTTTCTAGGGAAACCATCCCTAAATATCTCACCACCCTCATTACAAAATATTCCTTTTTAATCCTAACACTCATTTCTTTTTATATCCTAAAACACATCAGGCACAGGTCTGTAGGAAGTGAGTGCTGGGTGGGAGCTGTCTGCAGTTCCTTGAGCTGGGACTGAAGGGACGTACCAACACCTCCAAGGTAAGGAGAGATGGTGTTCCAGGCTCCAATGCTGCCTTTCCTCAGGCACTGCCCAAGGGCCAGCTCGAGGTGTAGCAGTGGGATTCCTTCAAAGAGAAGAGCGATGAAGTATGGTATCAGGAAAGCCCCTGAAAAAACATTTTAATGTGATTAAGCCACATGATTTTTCTGCATCTCAGTGAAATTACTGGTTTATAATTAATCTGCTTTATGAGCCTTACAAAGTTCTTGTAGGATGTGTTGAGAGAGGGATCATTGCTAGGGACACCTACAAGTAATATCTGTTGCTGGTAATTTTGGTAGTGAAGATGGAGGAGGAGGGACTGGGATGCTTAGTGCTGCAGGACACTTCCCTCAGGCATTGCTGCAGCCTATTATAGGTAACCTCACTATTTCATCCATTTCCCTTTCTTTTAAGCATCTTTTGTCCTCCTTCTCATAAAGCACAGGGGTTTACCTGTCTCCTATTCCATCTGTTTTCCCTTCAGTGCATTGCCTCATTTCATTTCTTAAGGCTCTCAGGCCTGTGCTCCGCCATCCTGCTCTGGAAAATCAGGATTATGTGCTCTATACCCCCAAGAGACTAGGTTATTTTATTGCACGAAGCTCTGCTCAGACCACAGAGCCTCTAGCTAATGAAAAACCGGAAGCAAGGCTGAAGTTGTTCTCTGGGACATGTGAGCCATGAAACTTCATTTCTTCCCAGTTTGTGTCCTTTACATCTTTTCTGTTTTCCTCTCAACATCTTCCTTGAGCCAGAAGCAGTGTGTCCTGTTGGTTGACTGTGGGCAGGGACCAGTCCTACCAACAGCCTGGCTGATTCCTGCTAAACTGTGTGCAATGCCTCTCTTCCCCCACCTTCCCCCAGAAGGGACACACATTTGGGTCTCCCTTCTTTTGCACAGATGCTGATTTTCATGAGACCAGAAGTTTCATCAGTATGTTTGTACCACCTGCCCGAATGTCCAGTTAAATTGAAATGGTGGAATAGATTGAAGTTTATTGCCATGGTGATCACATGTGACCACAAAGTCTCTTTTCTCCAGGGAGACAAAGACAGAAATCCTGCCTCAGTCACCTCCCCATCTTCCTACAAATGTGAACAGATTTCGTACTCCTCATAGCTTTGTCAATAAACTTGTGCCTTGTTCTATAATTTCTGATTTGCCTCCAGACCTCATATCCGGGTCCTCTCAGCTCTGCTCCTCCAGCTCAGGAAACTTTCTTTATGCTCTGTCTTCAGCCCTGAGAGAGAGGTGGGGGAATGCACAAGGATTTCTGGTCTCCACCTGGAATGGCGCCTGGGTTCTGCAATCAGTGGCTATTTAGAAAGGCTGGGCAGATAAAATCTAATCTCTTGAGTTAGTGTTGTATTGCAATAACTTTGCTACCTCTTGTTACGTGCTGCAATAAATCCATACAACACCCAGAGAAGGTGCGTTGTTGGATGGTTTAGCCTTTTATCAAGTTATGCGTAGAAACAAAAATCACAAAGCTCTTCTCAGGAAAGAACTGTTCATAAACTGCCAAACTTGGAAATAAATGTCTCACCTTAAGATCTCTACTCTTGAAATGCTTTTAACTGGGAAGCAAATTTGAAAAACAAATCTCACAGTTAATTCCCAGTATGTTAAATCCTCAGTTTGAGGTCCCTTCAAGAAGAACCCAGTAACCTCTTGCCGTGCTCAGTCCTGTGGTCTGTTTCAAGCCTGCTGTAGAATTCCTATCCACAGCACATCTGAGGGTGCCAGCCCAGCCCTTCTGACAGTCTCATGCCTTGGCCTGTCTCCTGAGAAGAGCAAAATATTGAGGCAAGTGACCAGAGCACTGCAGTATGGAGTGCTCTACTTCTTCATCCATCTGCCTGGTTCTCCACCAACTCTGGGCAGCAGCTGCAATCCATGCTGCAATCCCTGCTGAGCCCTCGCTAGCAGAGCACTCCATAAGAGACCAGCCTATCTCCCATATCATATCTCCTGGGAAATAACTGGGTAATAATTAGTGCAAACTGTTATCTCTCTCCCCTTTTCTGTTTGCTAGTTGAACCACTGGCAGCAGAGCATGTTTAGACATTCTGCTGATAAAACCATGTTTACTTTGTGCTGGCTTGTGTGTATCTTCAGGCATATTTACAGCATGGCAAAACATAATGTCACACTTGGGAAAAAAATACTGGTTTTCCATGAGAATCATATAAAATAATCTGCTATCTGCAAATATGAAAATATGGCAAAGGAATGGGTTAAAAAGAAATAGTTTATGAATCTAATCTTTCTCAAACCTAATTCGAGTAAATGGCTTGTAGTGTAAAGTAAGTTTTTAGTTATTCATTCCTTTGCATTACAATATTTTTAGTCAAAAAGAAAAGAGGACAGTCTGCTGAAGCACTTGAAGCTTACTCTTCCACAATAAAATCCCCCACCTACAGAAAAACATGGAGAAACATTAACAGTAAGCTATCAGATACGGAATAGTGAGTAAGATCCCTCAAGCACTGTATAGTTGAGAGCTCTGATTAATAGATAGAGGATGTGCCAGAAGGTAAAAAATAAGTACCCATTTTAAAAAATGCCACAAGAAATCTCATCATGAAGAAAGTAAGCAGAAAATCCAAGAAGCAGAGAACTTAAGACACAGCAGGTACCACAAACCAGAGCATTCAAACATAAGCACAGCAAAACCTCAGCAGAACCCATGTGATGTTAAGCCCAGGCACAGCAGAACTCTGTAGATTTGGGTTCCATGGAGGATGGGAAAAGGAAACTATAGCAGAAAAAATCATAAAGCACAAGCAACAAATTATCTTGTATCTGTACATTCTACCTAAAAAAAAAAAAAAGAGTTTAGGAAAGAGTTTAGGTTTTTTTTTCTTCTGGAAAAGTGAAAAAGGAAAATTATAGTGGTGAAGCATTTTTAAATACTTTAAAAGCTTGGAGAAATGCCCATAAAAATAAAAAGTATTGCCAAAGCATGATTTAGTTGCATCCCTGGGGTGCGACTTAGGAAAATTTTAGTTTACAACATTCCTTCTGTCAGAAAGACACTGAAGATTCATAAAACATCGATCCTGCAAGTAGAAACGTGGTACTAAAAGAAGGTTGAGAAAAAAAAACTCAAAACTCTTCAAAACTTGCAAGAGTCAAAAGTTATTTTGTAAGGAATCCTGCACAAGGATATCACAAACCATGGAACAATGCCCTGCGCATGAGAAGACACAGAAGCTGTTGAAAAATAGCTTTTTCAAATCAGGCTATCAAAAACTGCAACTACTGCACTACTGGTAAGCTGGGGTCATTTACAAGAGAGGCCCAAGTGTCGAGCTGCTCCAGTGTGTAACAGGATTGCTGAAGAACCATTGGAGTGGGGACAGCTGCACAGCCACAGCACTTGGAAAGGAAGGAGCAGGTGCACTAAAACCTGACCCCTCAATTGCAGTGCACGGGCAAGTCAGGTCAGGACAGCAACTGCCCAACCATATCCAGCAAAATGACACTGGAAGGGCACAACCTTTGTTGTATCACCTGCACGTGACAGTCTGGGGGGAAAGTGCACGAGCCTCTAGGCAGCCTGGGGAGAGCTGCCAGTGCTCCACAGGACAGAGAGACAGGGAGCTCCAGAGGAGTGCAGTCTAAAGTTGGCTCTCAGCAACCAGCAAAGCAGAGTGAAACGACAAAATTGGGTTTGTCACTTGGAAAGAGAGACCAACAGGCTGGGCTAGTGGAAATGTAAAGCAGTTTGAAGTATCAGCTGGGTGACCTCCTAATATATGTGTACTAAGACCTGTAGAAATCAATGTGCCTCGGTGAGAAGCAGAATAAAAAAGACCCAAGAAGTGTGCTTGCTATTGGGATACTACGACTTCCTAAATGGTGGAGAAATACTGATCAAAAATCAGGAAGGACTGATCTTGCATCTTACCAGTGCCTGTGAATCATCTAGCAGAAGTAAAGCAAGTGACTTGAAATGATGATTCAAAGACACAACAGCATTTGAAAGGCCAGAACATGAATAGTACTTTTCCTTCAGATAGAGCTTTGGGAGTAGAAAAAAGAATTATAATAAAGACTCAAATGAGCTGGAAAGTGGCAAAATAGTAGTTTTGAAGGAAATGCATCTGTAGGGTCTGAAAAATTCAGAAAGCACATCTCAATGTGATAAAATGCAGCAAGCATTCGGAGATCCACTTCATTAGTTCTGTTGGTACATAGGAGGAATGGGGATGGGTGCACTTTTCCAAAAGACTAAGAACTTAATGGCAAGATAGCTGAGATAATTTATGCAATTTTATGCAATAGGTGGGAGCTACTTGTTCAGATACAGATACAAAGATATTAGCTATTCAAAGGGGATTTTCAGACCTGTCCCATTCTCTCCATGGCAGTTCAGTGGCTAAGCAGTGTGGTATAGTCAACACAGCAGGGAATTTACATCAAGACATCAGATAGGAAAAAAAGCAACTTAATCAAACTCAGCCCTCTCTCTAGAAAATAGCACTCCATGACCTCTTTTATGTCTTCTCACATGCCTCAATCCAGATGAAAAGTATGAGCTACTCCAAGCATTGTATTTGTGCAGCACACTTATGATGGCACTGATGCTGCCTTGCAGGCCACATTGCACACCTTACTGACTGAAACTTGGCAGGGTTGGGTTTCCCACATAAATGACTGTATGTCCTAGAGAGACAGTGAGAGAGCCAAGGCCATGTCCAGAAAACCAAAGGGGCAATGGCCATTTCAAATGAAGATGGGTAACACCCACAGATAACTCTTAAAATAATCTTGGCAAACTCCCCTGTGAAATGTGAAGGATGCAAGAAGGCAGCTTTCAAATACAAGCATGCACCAACCTGAGATATAAAGGGCAATCAAATATAGTAAATTATGAAAGGATTGACTCCACATGTCACAGCTTTTCACCAAGGGTTTAGGCAGGATATGGCAATAAACCAGAAAATGGAATTTGTTACTAGCTGTAATCCAATTTTTCTGTCAGACAGTGAATAGTTCTGCTCTTCCCAACATGTGTTTGTTTGAGCTGGTTTTGGGTTTTGCTTTTTTTTTTTTCTCCCCAGTATTTTTCAGTGATACAATTTGTTCCTCCTAGGTTTTGTTTTCTTTTTGAGGACACAGCGAACCAGGCATTTCACAGCACGTTGTAGTTCAAATTTGAGCAAAAGGTCAAGTAGGCCACAGGTTAAGAAAGTCTGTAAATGGTTGTCCCAGAAGTAAACAGTTCTCCCTTTGTAGCATGACTGTAGTGTGTAGCAGTGTGGGGTTTAGATGGTGGTTGCTGCTACCTATAGTAGTGTTTATGTGTATTTCTTTTCCTAGAAAATAAATTTTAATTTGTATTTTATATTACAGATATTTTTCAGTAAGTTTATAGGCTCAGGCACTATACACATTTTTAGTACCCACGGGTTAAGCAAGCATGTATATATATGACATATATATATATATGTACACTACCTATAATCCAAAGTAAACCACTATAGTCAGTTCTAGCTAGAACTGAGTTGGGTTCTTTAAGTGTGCTCAGATGGCTCCCTATATAAACATATGGATGTATGACTTGTTAGTGTCTCAGTTTTAAGTGACAAACTCTGTACTGGGCTATTTAGAGAATTCTTTTCAATCCCAGTTGCCTGGGAACATTTGTGTTTGTCTCTACCAACTGTGGCAAACAACCTTCATACCCATTAGTCATGAAAAGTAAATAGCTAACTTAACTCAGGCAATAAACCCAAATAATCAGTAACAGCAGCAGGTGATAAATGTCAGCAGAACTGATATTATATTAGATCTGAGTTACTGAGTAACACTAATGTGCAATGAATCAGGGCCAGAGGTCTGATGGGAACAGCTGACACAAGACAAATGTACAAGCACTTGTTTTCATCTCTTGTTTTTGAGAAGATGCAGAAACAATGATATCATCTGAACCAGCTGTAAAACAACCCCAGAAGACATCCAGCCTTCAAGCATGTCTATGCCATATCCATTCCTGGTTTCTCCATGCTTGTGATTATGGCTGCATGCAGAAAGCCATGGCACTTCTCAGGGCTCCCAGTCAAACACAGTGCTGCTGGTCTCTCCCATGTGCACATCTTCACATGCACACATGCAGGATTTATGCTCCAGTACACCTGAAAATCTGTTGGGCTTTTGCACCTGAGTTATTTGCTTTTGAAAATGCAAACCCAAACCACGTCACTGCTTTAAATTAACAGAAGAAAAATGCAGCTACCTTACACACAGATGTAAATGCAAGAGCTCAGTCTTCTCAGTGATCTTCATAACTCACTCAACTTTTCCAATGCCAGCTTTCTGTGACAAATTATTCACAAACCTCACAGCATTCTCTTACAGAGTCCATCCTGCTATTGAGCTCTTTGAGCCCTTTGTTGAAGGGGCCAGTAATGACCAAACACTGGCCGCCCATCCATACGTTGACCTTAATTCACCACTGTCTTGTGCCACTGTTGGTGATGATGCAAAGTGGCTGTTTGCCATTAGTGAGTCTGGTGGCTATTTTAAGCTGGTTTCTCACTGGCAGCATTACTACTCAGAGAGCAAAGGAGCAACTCAGCCCTTGCCCCTGCAGCATTTCCCTGGTTTTGCTCTCTTTAAACCTGCTCTACCCCCTGTCTTTTTTGTCTCTAGAAGTTCCTGTGGGAAATAGTGTAGTTCTGGAGCTGGATGCACAAGCAAGCAGACTTTCTGAGCACTGCTAAGTCCATTAGACAGGTGACCTCCTTGCAGTCAGACTCATGCTTCTCTTGGGGCAGTGAGGACAGGGATGCAGGGGAGCCCAGAAGGGAGGATGGAGGGGAGAGATCAAACCTCAGGGGCAAATGAGCACTGCTATCTTCTGAAGTGAGGCTGGGATCTGAAACACTACTGGCCACAGCTGGTCATGGAGAAGCAACAGTTGGTGCTTCATAGGAAAGTGTGAGAGCCTTTTTATGGGCAGTAGAGCAATATTTCATCTTAATCCCAACTTTGTACAAATTTTGTGCAGCCCCCTGCAGCTGGTGGCTCCAGAAGCTGCTCTGTGCAATGAAATGTGTGGAGGAGCTGCATCTTGCTATTATCCTGCCTGGGATTTTCAAACTTTCCACTGAGCACCTTGTGTTAATCATTCACTACATTATAAAAACATCACATTATGTTTGCTTTATTATGTTGTTTGTTAATCCTGAATGCTTTTCCTCTTGCTTTCCAAGACAGAAAGATCACCTGAGATGCTGTAGAGGATTTGACCTACAGTTCCTGCTTCATAAGAATATTTTCCTTGCGGGTCTCATGCCATATCTGCTGTGGGGATGTCTCTCTAAAGATGTTAATCATGTCTCATAAATGCCAGTATCATTAACTGAATTGACAGGTTTTTCCCCCAGTAATTTCCATGGACAAATACAGAGAAACAGTGTGTACTCCTGGCTTTCTAGCCACCCAGTGATGGTACTTTTCTGCAGGAGTTTCACATTTTTAAAATAAATGATAGAAACCATCTAGTGTCCTGGGAGGAATCTTACCTACTGCTTCTTGTCTTATCTCCATTTGTGTAACTCTCACCTGTTGCATATTCAGCCTTAAAAAGCTCCTTGCCACCAAAATAATTTCCATTTTCTTGTTTACAGGCTATGATAAACATACTCTTTAATTTTCAATTTCATGACCTAAATAGATTGAATTCTTAAGCTGTTTGTGTCACAGAAGTTTTCTAACCCTTGAATAATTGCTGGGACTTTTCTCTATTTTGTCTTTAAAGATTTTGTTTAATTTTTAAAGTTGACTTTAAAAAGTGGACTTTTAGAAAAAGCCGGAGACTCAGAAGTTGTCTTACCATAGGCAGCAATATCTCTGCCTACGTCCCAGTGTTCTGCTTACATCTGCCAAGGTTCTTTCTCTTGATACAACCTGCTATAGCTCATTCATTGAGCTACAATGAATGTCCCTATCTAAGTGGCTACTTCTCTCTGAAACACTTTCCTTTACAGGCTACATCCATTCTTGGTTCCTTGGTTGATTGAAATAGAAGTAGTTCATCAATACAGACACCTCAGTAAAACAAACCTGGATGTGATAAAATTTTCTGTTACTTAACATTTTCTCCAAGTGTGAATTTTTGGTTTCTCCAATTAATTGAAAGATAACAAATAATACTGGGCTGAAACAGTTTGCTCACTCTTCTTTAGACAGCTTACTATGGCAGATTTCAAAAGCTTCTGTGAATGGTGAGTTACCAAGCACTCTTTTCAGATCCATTTATATTTACCAAATTATCTGCTTCCAAAGCAATTCTTTGTGGAACTGGTGCTCAGGCACGGGCTTAGGCAGCTGTCCATGACACCTGGCAGGCTCCTGTTGCTGCTCCATCGGCTGAGCATTTTAAACAACCTCACAGACAGCCAAAAGCACAATTTAGTTTTGTGCAGGGACAATTCCAGATGATGAGGTAGCTCCTAAGAGCATGGGTGGGTAATGGCTCACTCGCCATCCCAAAGGGAAGTCCAGTGGCCATTTGTCTAGGGGCCAGTTCCCTCAGGCCTCCCAAGGACTTCTCATTTCTCCTTACGGTAGCCAGCTGCAGATTCAGTTTCCTGCTTCCGTTGGCACCTCAACAGCAGTATAAAAACTTAAACATAGATTTGTTCTATCATCAGTCAGGTCAGCATCAGTCTGGTCTTCCTAACTGAATGTATCATTTTATAATAAAATATATTTCTATGGAAAGAGCTAATTAACTGGTGAAAGACATTAATGACAATCAGTATTTTTTAAAAAGGGATATAACTGGTATAAATGATGTAATTTCCATCCCCATCAGAGGTTAGTATAGCTGTATGAGAATTGCAGTTCAGTATTTTGGCAAAGTCCCGTTCCAATCTTACCGCCTCCGTGTATCTGGCACAAGTACGGAAAGCGCCACACGTTCCCCAGGCCAACGGCAAATCCGATACAGCTCAAAATGTACTGGAACTTATTGTCCCACTTGGGTCTGCCATCTTCTTTGGGGGTTTCAGGTGTTGCTGATAAATCTTGGGGCATTGCAATGAAATATCCTTGGCTCCTCAGCCCCTTTCCCTAAAAATGGGGAGATGCTTCGAAACCTGTCTCTTCTACAGGTTTTATGCAGGGTGACAGAAGGAACTTGGAAGAAAGGTGGAGCTTTCTTTTTATCTGATGCAAAGGTCTGTGTCATTGCCAAGGATGCAGTTTAAAGACAAAACCAGGAATTTTTATTATATAGAGAGTTACCACTCTTGCCTTTTTTGCAGCTCCTTCTATAGTTAGACAGCTTGGGAATGTGTTGTTAATGGGTAACTCAGGATCAAACAGGTTTTTATTTTCTGTTCTCCTTATTTTCTGTTCTCTTTCAGAGAAGTGTGACACTGAATATAATTAAAAAGAAACCTTTGCAGTGGACTAATTAAAATTGCAAAATACCTGTAAAAATCTGTGAATAAAACATTGGCATTTCCTGCCTTAGTTTATTAATAGAAGTAAATAAATGAAGTAATCTTTTCCAAATACAAAAATTCAATTAGAAAAAAAAAAAAAAAAGAAAAATTAGACCTTGTGTGTTCAGACATTAGAATTTGGTCCATTTTCATAATAGTTGCTAGAAAGTTAATCACTTCCCACCTGTCAATGAATCCCCAGTGACTATTTTTATTATTCATTAAATAGTTACTTACGAATGCAAGAGCCGAATGCTTTCCTTCAATTGAAAATATGTGAGATATTTTTCTGTTTTCTTTCAGTCATACCAAGGTTTTGCTGGTGTGCATGCCAAATCAGTTCACTCCACACTAAACAGAGCAGCCAGTCAGCTTGCTTGCCTCAGTAAATCAACAAATAGTTCATGCCTAGATTCCCCTCTCTAAATGGGAAGAGTTTCTAAGTGAAGGTGAATTGTTTTCCCTAAAATGAAAGGTGAATTGTTTTCCCCAAAATTTCCCCTGCTCTGCTGCTAAGCACACAAATGGGATCAGGTTGCAGATCATCCCCCCAGAAGCCAGTTTGAGATCAAGGCTGCATGATTCTCCCTGGGCTGTCACAGCTCATCTGCTTACACCTCTGCAAATATTCAGACTCACAGATGGAGCAACTCAACTTCCCAGTGTCTTGTCCAGGGTTGTCTCAGAGCTGCAGGTTCAGTTTCCTGCTCCCATTGGGACCTCAGTAGCAGTAAAAACTTCTGGACACACAGGGTGGTTTGGCAGCCCTTGCACAATGTCAGTGGTCCCAGGGCACACACCACCATCACTCCTTTCCCTGCTGCTCTTCTGATCAGCAGATGCCTTGGGCTAGGCATGGGCCCTTCCAGCAACACCCCAAATTCCACACCTGGCACCACAGCCAGCCACTTCACACATGGTGTTACTCGTTCCTGGGTGCTGAGGTTTTTATCAGCAGAAAAATCTGACAAAAAATGTTCTTCCTAATAAAGAGTAATATCTTCAAATAGTTTAAATAGTTACATACATTAAAATGTAATTTTAAAAAATTGAAAATGGGATGTAAATTAATTTAATCATTCAGATTCTCTGGAATGGGTTGCCCAGAGAAGCTGTGGATGCCCTATCCCTGCACGTCTTCATGTCCAGGTTGGATAGGGCTTGGAGAAACCTGGTTAAGTGGAAAGTGTCCCTGCCCCTAGCAGGGGGGTGGAACTGGATAATCTTCAAGTTCTTTTCCAACCCAAACCATTGATTCTATGATTCCATGAAGTACACATGCAATGTGTACTTTACTCTCAGTTTTCAATGCAATGCATTTTACTCTCAATTTAGAGGAGATAGACTACTCTAAAGATACATTCTGGAGTAAATATACCCTAAGTGTACCTATTCCTTTTAAGAGAGTACATTGATTACAACCAGTATGAGGATCTAAATTGGATCCATTCTTGTTTCAAAAGGTGGGTGTAGGAACTGCTGCAAGGTGATACAAGTGTATCACTGTCCATATACACAGACAGTCGGATGGAGAGGATCACCCATCCAGAGGGGACATGGACACTGCTGCAGGCACTCTGCCTGGGTGCTCACTGAGCTCCACTGGGTCACATGGAAGGAAGTTGAAAAATTCAAATAGTTGTCAGGCCTGTGTGTTTGTGTGTGTTTGTGTGTGTGTGTGTGTATGTGTGTGTGTGTACATGAACCAGAGCCACCTACTTTGATGGCAACAGAGGAGAGCAAGATTTGCACCTTGGTGTGTCTTGGATCTCCCATCAGCACAGATCCCCCAGGCAAGTAGTACACCCCTTGCTCACGGGTGCCACAGAAGGCAGATTTTGCTCTGTCCTGAGCTGCTGCTGCCCCATTGCAAGATTACCTCTCCTGTCATCAGCAAATGCAGCACTATTTGCTAGGAACTTGGAAGTCATAGGCAATTTATAAAATACATAGAATTCTAAATTAATCAAGTTGTCATTTTCATACTTAGAAATGTTTTTATTAAATATTTAAACTTCTATATGAGACAAAAAATATTAGTGGCTTTGTGCAACACAGTGGCACGTAAAGTAAAAACAATTTAATGTGCAAGAGAGGACAGCATTGAGTTACCCTTCATATTGGCCACCCAACCAGAATGATTACACATGGAAGAGTCACTTCATGCACAGCGCATCCCCAAGCAGAGGGGATAGAAGCCAGTTTCAAACAAGCTGGCTTCAGAACCAGAAAGGGACAAATTATTTGGCCTGGTGCCCCAATCACTTGCAAATGTCACTTTTTTGCTTCCAGAAGCCAGGCCATCAACTCTTCACAGTGCATTGCATTGTTATGCAAATGTTTACCTGGAAACAACGCATGGTTACCCTTCAATGAAAATAAAATTAACTCCAGATCCTTCAAAAAGATTTTTTTTTTTACTTTCCTCACTGACAGGGCATTCTTCCACATTTGAAAAAAGAAAGGGTTTATGATGAATACTTTAAGTTTCCATTAATGGAAGTCTCAGATGTAGCGATAAGGCCAGCACGATCATTTTTTTTCTGGCAGTGGTTCCTGATGGCTTTGTAGATGGCAAAGGTAGGGATGGTCAAACTGGGCACTCCAGCCAGGATTACAATGATAGCATACACCCAGGAGGGATATTCAACCTTCTCTGTTTTGGGGAACTCCTCCTGAAAGAGCAAACAACCAAGTTGTAGAAAGTCACGAGGAGCAAATACCTGGGACCATGCACACAGTCAATAATTCAACAGATCAAAAATGTGATCAGGACATTGGCCAGCCATAATGGCACAACAGTCTGCCAATTCCACAGCAGCTTTCTGCTCAAGGGTTTCCAGCCTCAGCTGTTTTGGGCTTATTTTTACTTTAAAGTGATGTAAAGAAAATGTCATGAAAGCAGTAAGAGCCAGGAAGGGAGACTGGGGGACTGGAACTCTTCCTTGACACAAAGGAATGTGGGCATGGGGGTCCTGACAGGCCACCAAGACCTTATGGCCAATCAGCCTTTTTGTGGGAAGGCTGAAATCAAAGGGTGAGGGAGGGCCAAAACATTAATAAGAGGGAAGTGAGGTTGCAAAAGGAGAAAATAAAGCAGTCTCATTTCCATGTCTTGTGGCAAGTTTTCCAGAAAACTGTTTCAGATGGAAGATGAATATAACTGACAATGACTCTTACATTAAAGAAGAATACTTAAAATAATTATAAATAAATATTTTGGTTTACACACTTACATAGCTTGGGTCCCAAATACTGTAGAGCAGTTCTTGGTTGACTTTCACCACAAAATAAAAGAAAAAGATAACTAACATAATGAGAGGACTGATGAGTCTCCAGGTAACCTGCCAGAAGATGTTGGGCTTGTGTCCAATCATGAACTCAATATCCTTATTAAACCTAGAAACAAAAAGCAGGAGGTTCAGACTTAAAAGCTGGCCAGGATAAGAGAATGCCTGCTCATGAACAGGGAAATCCAAACTACCCCTTACTGTGGTTCCCAGGAATTTGCTAATGTCAGTTTGAGACCAGAATTACAAGATCAGGAGTTAGACCTCACTAGTTCAAATTAAGGCACATATCATTGCAAGTCTGGAAAATTATTTTTGGAGAGGTACTATCTTGGAGATGTCTGTGAGGCATATGTGAAATAGCTTCAACAGAAAAGAGTCAGTGCAGATGGATTTTCCCCAGAACATATTGCAGTATTGCTTCACAATTTTTTGTTAAGTATCTCAGTACTGCATAATTAAAGGGAGTGATACAATATTGAAAAATAAAAAAGCAAATAAAAGTAATTTAATAATTAGATTACAATAGAATGTTTGCCTAATTTGGATATCTACCAGTTTTCTCAGACTGAATAATAAAACATTTTTTATCTTTACACATTATTAAAAACACCTACATTGTGTTATTTGGATAATTCATGGAACATGCAGTGGTCAGTAGGGCAAAAATATTTCCACAAGAAGAAACAAGCCCTGCATTGATAGTGGTAATGTCTGCATCGTTCCTGAACCAACTTATGTCTTCTACATATAATGCAACACCTTGTGCACACACTTCTTAAAAAATAGTTTGGAAGTTTCAGGTTTCTACTTTAGTCCTTTTGTCTGGATTTCCTGCATATCCTATGGGAATAACCCTGATGGGACTATTGAGGTGGTCCTTCAACTATGAACAACACACTGAATCCACTAGAATCTCAATTACTATGGAAATTAATTTTATCTTTTCACCCCTAACTTCTGAGATCCGGGTGTCTTAAAAGGATATGGAGCCCCATGTCCTGACTGCAGCACATGTCCAGGTGTAGCTCACGAGTGTCATGGATAACACACATGTTCTCCTTCAAGCAGCAGATCCATCTTTCTACCAATGGCCCTTTCTCAGAAGCTCATCTGGAGCAGATAACACCACTTTTGGGCAGCCCTGAAAAGCTCTGCTCTCAAAGAGGGCTACAGTGGTGTGTACTGGCCAGGAACATTGAAGTTTGGTATGAGGCTCTTTTCTGAATCAAACACAAGCACACACCTTGCCCACACTTCATGGACTCAACTCATGCTTGTGTCCTGGGAATTATTTTAATTTACTTTGTAAGGAGTTCAGAGATTTTAAAGGGAAGGAAAAGTGATCCACATAGCCTTTTCTGGCCTTAACAAATTAAAATAAGCCTTCTTTCTCAAGAGTACACCATCTAATTTACCTAACCTGATTCATGCTTCCTCAAGTAGCATAAAAGTATGGGAAAATGGGTCACAAGGGCATTCACCCCACAGCCAGGAGCAGCAGCTGAATCTGGCACAAGTTCAAGTAAAACTTCTGGGTGATTGAATTCCCTGTACTTTATTTCACATTTCTTCTGTATTTATTACAAACATGAAGATGTTGAAACTTGGTTTATTACATCTGTAGAAAGTTGAGAGGATAATTACTCACTGCTCCATCTGATAAAGTCCTGGATTTATCAGCTGAGAACGTATCTCAGTAGCCTGGATTTGCAAGCTGCTGTAAACTAATGTCTGCAGCCTGCCTGGAGATCCCTGTGCTGGAGAACATCATTTAGCACTCCCAGTAAACACTCCTGGCATATAACTCTGTGTTAAACTTTCAGCTTGGTGCCAATGTGCATGTACTTTGCTTCTGCTAATTAAATGTTTAATGCAATTTTCCTGAAGAAGAGTCATTATAAACGTCACCATATTTAAAAGGCAAATGATCTATAGAGGCTCTTATGTGACTGTTGCAAATATCTACATCCTGATGCCTACTTTAAAAAGAAATTATTTGCATTCATATTAATGCACTCGATTGATGCCTAATATTCTCTTGCAATGTCCTAGGGATATCTTTATTTGAACTAGTTGTTAAAGAGCATTATTTATTGTAATGTATTTATAAAGTGGAAAGCTTTCACATACAAATATTTGGCAAGCATAATTTCTTTTCACTGAGAACTCTTTAAAAAACCTGAAACATATAAGCAACCTAAATTATAGCTGCATAATTTCATTGATTTCTATAACAGAAATTCTGTGCACAGAGATGCAGTGAGATTGTAGCTATACAACAATAATCACTTTATGCATTGATATCAAGCAATGGTTAAGCTGTATTTCATACCTGTCTATTCCATAAATGTAGACAACTGAAAACATCTCACAAAATGCAATTATCAGCAGGGGAATAGAGCCAGCATAACCATCAAACAGACTCAGCCAGTAATTACCAGAATTCAGCACAAAAATGAAAGCTATGAAATAACACACCAAACAAACGAGACCTGTGGGAAAAAAACAAAAACAACGGCACACTTAGGTGTGAAAGTGAAAGCAAAATGGGAAATAAAAGTATTTCCCCAGTAGCTATAAAGCTTAAAAAGTAACTCTTGCAGCCTGAAGGCCACTACTTTATTTTTTAATGGCACTCTGGGGAGGCTGGCTTCTGTTTGGGTAAAACTCTCCTAACATTACACCGGTGGCAGATGTGGCAAACAAAAAGGGAGAAAGCTGAGGTGAGAAAACAGGTTCTCTTCCCCATAGATGATGGGATAATGTTGCTCTGAGAGAAATCCTGCCTGGGTGAAGGACTCAGGCCCTCCAACTTCCAACTTCCCAGTGGAGGAGACAGTGGGCATCATGAGCAGGCTGATGGGCAAGCCTAGGGGTTAGCAGCTGCCGGCAGGCTCAGAAGGAACCTCACACGAGCTGCTCCACTGGGGAACATGAGGAAATCTTCAGTAGGTTATCTGGGAGTCTTACACCATTCCAGATCAGAAAGCAGAAGTGAGGTGGGCTGCTTTTTCAGCACACAAGCTGCTCTCTGGGGAGGGTGGGGGTTTTAATCTCTAAAAATGCACTTACCAGTAATAACTTCCTTAGGCACTCTGGGGGGTATAATCTTGAGATCTTGTAAAGGTACAAGCACACCTTCCATATTCCCAAACATAGATGACAAACCCAAGCAGAAGAGCATGATGAAGAAGAGGATGGACCACAAAGGTGAGACAGGCATTTTGGTGATTGCTTCCGTGAAGACAATAAAGGCAAGGCCAGTTCCTTCAGCTCCCTGGGGAATATTTAGGATCATTAACATCACACAGCACTTGAATTTACATTGGAAGTCATAGTCACTAGACTTGGCAATTAAATAGTTGCTATGCATTGCTACCATATTTAAAGTATCAATATGTTGAGGGTGTTAAACTTACATCATTCAGGAAAGTTTCCAGGTCACAGGTTTCAAACTTGAGGGTTGCAAAAGTGGCTGGATCAGTCATGTTGCACAGCTGCTGCATTTGTTCAAAGTTATCTTGGGTTACGTTACCTTCTGGCAAATCAAATGCATTCATCAGAGTAAGAATATTCCTGAAAAAGTGAAATGTAAGGAATTTGAAATTATTAATTTGTAAGCATCATCAGGACTCGTTTACATCATCAAACAAGTTACTAAGAGTGCAATATCAAGATTGGATTTGACATTGGAAAGTCCAGCAAATGTGCATGTGCAATTTTCTTTCTTCCAAGGTGAATATAACACGGACTCTCATGGCATAGATGATTCTAAATGGATGGACACTCTAGAAACCCATGCAGGATTTAGGTGCTTGTGTTGGCATTGCAAACTAAACACCAGTCCCCAGACTGGGTGGTTTATGGCAATGTCTAAGTTGTCTGCAGCTGTGAATCATGCAGTTTCACAGCTGAATGTGGAGGAACTAGACTGGAAACCACAGAGTCTCACTGCCTGGGTAAAATGAGGCACCTCTGATGAGACCTAAGCTTTTGAGCTCTCCAGGAGAAAACTTAAACATGGAGCCAACACAGAAACAGGGAATATTACCTTTGTGCCCTATGTCAGCATGAAGAATAACATAAAATATATTTATGTAGGAAATAAGTGACTTAAACAATTATCACTTTCCATGGGATTTGTTCCACAAGATTCCATATTTTTATAAGTAATGAGTGGTTCTGATGCCATGTGAGTCATGAGCTGCAATTATTCAGAAATGATAAATCCACTGTCAGCAGGCTAACAGAGCTGCCTCAGCCAAACACCTGCATATTCTGTGGGGCTTTTTTCCCCCAATAACTCACTTGTCAAAACAGTCATCATATCTTGCTGTGGCTCTGAATCCAATGATGGAATATATGACAGTGGCAGCATAGATGGATGTGAAACCATTGATCACTGAAACAATCACAGCATCTTTCTCACAGTTGTTGCTGCAATTCAAAGAGAAGAAACAATGGATGTCAATCACATTCCTAAAATAAATAGTAAAACTGGCTACCAAGACTAAGAAAAAAGTAGTCTAGGATGCATAGGTACATCAGTGAACCTTCTAAAAGCACACAAGTAGTGCTGTTAGATTTAGAAAATTAAAACTTGGTGCCTTAAGCAATTTAATAGCTATGGGTTTGGTTTCTTTTAGTGGTTTTTCTCCCCTTCAAATAATCTGTTCATAAGGAATAATTGCCTGAGCTGTTTTCATGTTTGGTTCATGGGAAGTAAAGTATGAGGGGCAAAAGAGTCCCCTCCTTTTCAGGCTTGTCATGGATGTCTGCAGAATCATGCTGCCATGGGCTGTGCCTTCACTGCTGGTGTATTGTGCTGCAAGGTGAAAGGTTTGGGCTTGAATCCAAATACTCAGACACAAAAAGTGAGCAGAAGTTCACTTTTCATAGTACTTGGGTATGGTGAAATTGCAGCAGCCAAGAGCACTTGGGAACAGTTTTGTTTGACTGTTGAACAAAAGATGGTTCAAAATGTTCCCAAGTTTTGGAAGAACAATGTAACATTATGCTGAAAAGATGGGACAGAAAAACTCTTTGTAGAAAAGCCTCTGCTGCAGGCACTTCTTGCTAGTGTACTTGTTCTAATGCAAAGAATTCTCAGAGCCAGAAACAGACTTTCATCTGAGGGACAAGATAAAATATCAATATTAAATTAGTTAATCATTGTAAGAGAAGGCTGAAAAACTGCAGATAACTCATTTGTCTTGGGCAAGAAAGGTGTATGGAGATAAACTTGATGTTGTCATATTTAATTTTCTGAACATGTTCAAGAGGAGAGACAAGCTTGTCCAACCAAGACCTATCACACTGTGTCCTTTCCCCATTTACAGCATTACCTTGCTGTAGTCTTGTGTCAGTTTTTGCAATGTAACATGAGATTCTCAATGACAGGCTTGAAAAACATTTCTTCCTTTTAGAGAAGGTCAGATGCTCAAGCTCCTTCTCATTATGAATTAGTGAATCCTTGACAGCATTGAAACCTTATTGTATTTTCTGATATTTTTGTACTCCCAAACCATCCAGGGGCAGACTCACTGACCCCTGGTCCAGCTGGTGCTGGATTGCAGGTGGCCCAACACCACAGGGTAACACTGTGGAATTTGCATGGGGATTTTTTTACTTATATTCCCTGGGAGTTTGGTGACTTTGTTCAGTTCCCTCCTTAAGTCATGAATCATTGAGCGTTGAATGCAACTGCCCCATGTGTTGGAAAATGCAGAGGACACTGCTCCTCTGCTTTGTGTCTTTTGGAAATGTGGATGCTCCCAGTTCTGATCCCATGGCTGTGGGACATTGACTTGGACCTTAGGCGGGGCTTGACACCACACATTGAGACTTGCAGACACCAAAAATTCCAGGTGATCTTTTCAAAAACACCTGAAATAAAGCCCTAGGTGGTGGCAAGGAACTTCCTCAGTGACTGAAATGCTGCTGTGGGTAATTGAACTCAAACCGAAACTGAAACACAGATCTCTGAATGCATGACCAAACCACATATCCAAAACTTAATTCAGAAATGTTTATCAGAAATACTAGGTTTAGCAAATGCCACATAGTTTTCCTTTCAAGAGTTCTGAAGGGATGGCAGGCACCAGGAGGCATTGATAGTTACTGCAATATTTTATGAGAGAATGTAGAATATAGCACTGCATCATAATTTGCAGGCTGGGTCAGTCTCTGGGTAAGGGGATTTCTCATTCCCTGGCTCCAAAGCACACATATGAAGGAATTGAGATTAAATTTCAAGATTGGATATATCTCTTCATTGCAAAGCCAAAGTTTTAAACTGTATTTTGTGAATTGATTTGAAATATATGCTTTGCCACCTGCTGAGACCCAGGGCATCACCATGCACTGAGCACTCCCAGAGAGGAAACTCCTGCTCATCAGCTGGTGCTGGGCAGCCAGTCCCCTTCTTCCTATCCTGCATCACCACAGCTTTCTCTAGGAAGTCAGCCAGAGCAGGGACCTGAAATCTTGGTTTGGGAGAGCTAGGAGCAGTCAGAGGAGATGCACCTTACATGTCTGAGGGGAGGCTGTCCCAGTCCCTAGTAGCACAACAGTAGGGCAAAATAAAGATGTTTCATTTGAAAGAATGAAATAGTCATATAAAATTTGGGTTTTGCCTGGCTACTTACTGAACAGAGTTGTAACTGGAGAATGAAATGAGACCTCCAAAGGCCAGGGAGAAGGAGTAAAACACCTGAGCTCCTGCATCCAGCCACGTCACTGGGTTCGCCAGCTCACTGACCTGAGGACACACAGCTTTAAGCACATCCAACATTGCTATTTAAACTGAGTATGAGAGATTTGAAACAACAATTAAAACAAGAATATTAACCATGCAAGACTCACTGTTCTTGAAGAATTTCAACAAATAGGTCAATATTTTTGTCAAACTTACTTTTTTATATAAAAGAAAACCTATCTGATGTTTTTATGTAAGTATTTTGAAAATTGATTAAAAAAAATTCTTTGCATAGCTGACAGATGCCATGCCTGGTTTCAGAAAAGGTGTTCATTACTTAGCATTAATAATGATCATTCAGAGATCTGCTTATGGAAATGATCCCTGTTTTAATTTTGTTTAAATACTGTTATATTATTAAACCTTTCTCTTAGGTTTTTTTTGTTCATATGTTTTGTTCATATGGCAATTAGGTGGGTTCTACTCCCAAATACATGATTTATGCTTTAAATTTAGGCTGGTTCTTAGGTAGAATACAAGAAAATAAATCAAGCCAAATAAGTGACAACTCCACTGCTATGTGATGATCATTCAACTCATTAGAACAGCTTTTGATGGAGGATGGAGAGAGAGAGAAAATATTTGTGATTATGTACACTCTTTATATCCAATGCAGAGGATTCACCTCACAGAATCAAGGTTTTTTAAGGTGCCTGAGGGATAGTTAGAGAAGCACCAGTGGGGAGGACTAATTTTCAATCAGTTGTCAATTACAGAGAGGACTACACCATGTTTCACTGAGCAATGGCCCAAGCAGTGGCTCACATTAGGGGTGAAGAGATACACAATTCCATTGGTTGATCCCTTCAGTGTCAAGCCACGGATCAGGAAAATGGTGAGCACCACGTACGGGAGAGTTGATGTCACATACACAGCCTGCATAAAAAAAAAAAAGTCAATAAACCATTCAAATGAAACAAAACACTTGAATTTTTTTAAAAGTGAAGAAAATAGGGAAATAATCAAGGTTTGCTCAGTAACAATAATGGCAAGTTTCAAGTGAGTCACAATTAGCATACTACAGTAATAAATGTTCAGTGAAATCATATTTGTGGTACATTTGGATAATAAACACTTTTTTCGCAATACTGGCCTATTTAAGAGAAATTGTAATTGTTGAAATTCAACTCAGATCATCCAAAAGCAGCATCAAAAATAATGTACACTCTGAGACCAGACTGATGCAAGGATGGACTCTCAGGACTTTGCCGAATGTTGGTCACTCTGTTGTAGAGATAATATTTAGGACTTGCACAAATCCAAATAAATCTGTATAGGTATGTTTTGAAGAGAATAGCCATAATAAAAAGAGAGTCCCTTGATCTTGCATTAAAGATTAATATTAGTGTTAAAGTGATAATACCTAGAAATGTAGGTATTAGGATATGTAAGGACAAGGAAGACTCACAAAAAGTTGATCACAAAAATCTCCACATAAATCAAATCAAGCCAGATTCCATTTCATTCACCTTCATTCTTCAAAAAGCAGTCCCAGTGATGACACAAAATTTTGGACATGCTTTCACTCAAAAACCAGACAGCTTCTACAGAATTATTAATTCTGTATAAATAAGGGATCACAACAGCGTGGTTAATATCATCTCATAAGAAGTTCCCCCAAGACAGAGTACCTTTCCTGTTGTTTCAATGCCTCTGATTGTGCACACGTACAGCACACCCCATGCACATGTTAAACACAGCAACAGCCACCACTGGATACTGCCAGAATCCTCAATGGAAGTGGAGATGTTCAGTGTTTCTCTGTACCAGAAGTAATCTACAGGAGAGCTCTTGGCACACTCTTCTACATAATCTGTAACCACAAAATGCTTGTCATTCTGTACATCTTTTATTTACTTGGGGAAAAAGAAGCTAAATAATTAATATCAGTGTTTTAAATTGTTCCACTTCATGCCAATGGATTTGTTGTTGGCAAATTTTCAGATTTTTGGAGGCTAGTTTCATGGCAAAATAAGAGATTTAAAAGACAGCTGTTTAATAGGTATTTTAATACAGTGCTTATTCTCTTCCCACACCTCCTTCAGCAATATCTTTTCTTCTGTTCTGTGGGGCATTGTTCAAGTTCTTGTCAGCTCAAGTTGAATCCCCAGCTCCCTGCCCTGTGCTGGCCTGTGCAATATTCTGCCCTGGCCTGCCCTTTCATGAGGCTTTCCATGCTTATCCTGGGAGGAGAGGGACAGAGCACTCTGAACAGCTGCCCACAGACCCAGCAGAAAAACCTTCTTCACACAGTGTCATGCAGGGCTGACTATGGAACACAAAGCTGCTGTCACCAAGCAGTCTCCAAGGAGATGTGGACTTTTCATTCTGAGAGGTACAGGTGTTTCAAATGGATTATGCTTTTTTTTTTTTTTTTTTTTTTTCCCTTTTCAATGTGCTAATGGTGGGCTGTTGAAGAGATGGATGAAAGACATTGCTTAAATCTGGAAAGTGTTAATGTTTATACTAGGTATGCACTTAGTGAATATTCTGAATATGAATACATCTGTCAAAATCTACCATGAGGTTTCATAAAAGAAACCAAAATTTGCCTCCAAGATTAGGCGCTGGCCACATTTTATTTAATGTGAATTTGTACAAAACACAAGTATCAAATAGTGCAATGTGCCAGACAGGACTGCCATGCCTTACTGCTGTTTCACAGAAAGGCTCATTTAGGGCAACTGTTAGAAACAGAAATCTGTGCTGTGCAACAAAATAAAATGTTTTATGAAATATACCTGTTTTGTTGTTATTGAGAGGACAGTTACTCCATGGCAGGGGTTCTTGGAAGGAGTTGAAGAAATACCACATCACCCAGGCAATAATAGTGTTATAATATAAGCCCACCAGGAAAGATACAAACATTGATGCTATGCCTGAAAAAAATAATCAGAACACTGTGTAAATTGCAACACTCTTGTCTTCAAGATATATCAAAGTACATGGTATCAAACTCAACCTATCCCTCCTCATTTTGGATGGAAAAAATCTGCCACATTCTGGATGTAGGTTTATCAGTGTGAATTTTTTGCCTAAAGGTTGGACAGGTGAGTCCCAAGTAGAGTTACATCCTAAAAACTCTTTGAGACTGAAGGTGATGCCCACTTAGGAGCCAACTTTATGAGAAGACTAATTCCCTACAGACAATACACAATCATGTTCCCAGCCTTGCCAGCTGATATCCAGGGAGTTTGGGATGCTGGGCACATGCAAAGCTCAGCTGACTTGGGATTTTGGTTGAATGAGACTGAAATATCTCCTTCTTCCACAACGTCCCTGCAAAGTCAGCAGGGGTGGTGTTGTAGAGGATGGACAGCTGCCAGGAGGCACAGTCTGTGACCAGGTACAGAATTCACACTGGTATCTGTCCTCCTCTGCCTGTTCCCAAGTAATCAACCTCTGGTGACTTCTCTGGCAGACAGCAAATGCTAATCATTAGCTCCTGAGAGCTCCTATGTTCTAAAGACTCTTGAAAAATTCCAGATGCAATGAACAATTATCTTTTGTAACTGATTTACAAATGCAGTGGGTGCCAAAGCAATCCTGTTTCCTCCCTTCCAAGTGTGTGGCTGAGGTTGGAAGGGGTCTCTGGAGGTCACCTGGTCCAACCCCTGCTCCAGCCTGGCCACCCAAAGCTGGTTGCCCAGGACCATGTCCAGGCAGGCTTTGAGTATCTCTGAGGCTGGAGACCCCAGAGCCTCCCTGGGCAGCCCATGCCAGTGTCTGCTCACCCTCACCATATTTCCTGATGTTCAGAGGCACCTCCTGTGTTTCCTGTGTAAGGAGGCAGCTGTGGAGATTTTTATGCTGTGTGCATAATGCTGCTCCTACAACATTTTCAAATGGACTGTTATACTCACAAGTTTGGTACAGTGGTGAAGAAGTATTTTCTGCAAAATACTGTTTCTATGGCTTATGGAATGGCAACTCTCAAAAGCAAAAAAGTGAAATTAAGTGGAGCTGAGGTCTATCAGATAAAGATTCAACTAATATTTATCCACAGAACAGTTAACAGAACGATTTTTGGCACACCTAAAGATTCATCCTAATGGTAAAAACAGCCAGTATGGATAATGCAGAAAATATCCCTGAGGCCTGAAATTGGTCTCAGATTAGGGAAAGGCTTTAACAGGACCCATGGTACTTGAGAATGTGAACACAAAATTGTCATTGTGCTTTATCATGATTAGTTTGACCTATCAATGGAGAGTTAGGAAGAGGGGAAAACTAATAGATCCTGAAATCTCTTATGGCACACCAAAATAAAACCCAGTAGATTTGATTTTTAGATCATCAGTTCAGAAACTTGTGCTTTCTCAGGCAGCTTTTTGACTTACCAACCCCTTTCAGGGTAGGGTGGATAGAGCTCCATACGCCCACACTGCCTTTCCTCAGCCTTTGACCAATGGCAAACTCAAGATGAAGCAGGGGGATACCCTCTAGGACCAGCAAAATCAGGAAAGGGATCATGAAGGCTCCTGGAATGGATAAGAAAAATAACAATTCCAGTCAGTGAAGTACTAAAACAAAACAATTAGGCTTGTGAGATGTGATAAGCAGACCTGTAAGCAACCTGTAAGCACTTTTGACATGATAAGCAACTGTAAGAACCTTTGTGGAAACTCTTCCCTGTTTTCTGAGCAATGCTTTTCCTGATTGCCCAGGCAGGGCACTCAGTTACATGTGTAGTTTCCGGTAGGAATTCTTATTCTTCCCAAGAGACACACATAAAGAGAAATTATACACTCTCAAGGTTAAAATTTGAAAAAGCTACCTTTGTATTGCAAGAGAAGGAAAGATAGCTACTCTGCTGGAATGCCTTCCCCTTTTTTTTTTCCTGCAAAAAATTATGGTTTTATAGCTGTGACTCATGCAAAGTGTATGAAATAGTTGAGTGAACTAAGCAAAGTACCCTTAAATATTAGGCAGGAGCCTTGGGCTGTCTGTCTGAAACAACAAGAAGTTCTTGGCATCTTCGTTCAACAATGTTTGGGTTTGATTAGAAGACATCTGAAGTGCAGGGTTCAAACCCTGTTAATGATGATAAAGTTGGTTAGTATAGGACAAGTATTCTTAATTTTTTCCTGAACAAGGTGCACCTTGGATATGGGAGGTACCCCAGAGCACCACACTGCACTGTAAAAGTTCAGAGTCAAATGCTTGAATATTGCTGCACATTAGAATTATTGTTATCTGTCATCACAAAATGGCTTTATCTCCCTAATCTAAATAGGAGCAATTAATCTGGGAGCAATGAAGAGAATGCAGACCAGAATATTAAGGGTTCAGGTCTGAGTATTTACTGACTTTTTCTTCATGTGTGCAATGAAAATCAGATAACAAGTGAAAGAGGAAATCTGAAGAATGAAAGCCATTCCAGAAACTGAAATTTACTTCCTGGGGATGCCAAGCTATCAAGAAAGCTGGCAGGCTGTGAGCACACAGCACACCTTTTTGGTTTTTTTCCTTTCTTCTTTTTGTGTCTGTGCAAAGAGAGTTATGGGACCCCTTTATCTGACTGCTCTGTTATAGACATGTGATACTTAAAGACTTCTACAGCATCTTAATAAAGGGAGCTCCATAAGCACCTGGAGGAAATCCCCTGAGGCTGGTAGAACACTCTTGCCAGGTCCAGCACAGAAGATGGCTCTACTCTGAGAGTCCTGCAGCAAATTTTACACACTGTGCTGTCAACAGGGAGAGCTGTGGTGTTGGGACTGTGCTGCTGCTGAATCTCCCTGTCTTGGAGGGAAAGCCATGCCTGTCCAGACAGCTAGAACTGTGTGAGTGGAGGTGAACTGTGCAGTTTAGATTAGTGAGAAAAAAATGGATTCTAAATCAGAATATCAGCCTGCCTGCTGTCTGCTGAAAGCAAAAGGTTCAGACTACCTTTGAATGCTTTCTAAAGCTGCTTAGAAACAGCCTGATCTTCTCCCCCTTCTGCCAACAGAGATGACAGCTATCAAAAAAGATTTTTATTTGATAGATATGATAAGGAGCAATTGGTCATAGCTTGAAAAGACTATAAAGGTTGTACATTTCCTTCTTCAATAAGATCTTTGACCAGGGATATAATTTCTAATCAAGTCCTCAAGTGATCTTACTGTGACCTGACCCAAAAAGGTGATGTGTCTCCAATAGGAGCACCTCAGCTGAACTACCTGCCAGTCCATGCTTAGGTTTCAAGGCATGATCTAAAATCACTGCAAGCTGAGTTTCAAAGGGTGACAAGGACTTAACCTCAGTGCAAATGGGGAGTGTTTGGATCAGGTAGCTGTACAGATCCATCTTCTGGACTTGACTGTTATTGTTGCTCAAGAAGGGCTTTACCAGAGAGAATTGAGAGCGTGGTGTAGCAGAGACCCATATGGCACCCGAAAGAGCAGGTAACAAGAAAAGATCCAGATGAGGCATCCACACAAACTCTGCAGGGTCAGGTTTCAGACTCTTATGAGGTGTCTTGCTTGAGACAGAGAGAGAGAATACTCTGGAATTTAAAACTGCTGGTATAAACACAGTGATTGTGTGCTTCTCTGATTTTACCCTCATGAGAGCTCCTGGTCAGAGTGTGACACGAAGGAAACTGTGTCAGGCTGGCACGGGGCTGGAGCACAGAACACATTTATGGCTGCTTGCACTTTCATGCACTGTAAGTAACTCTGTCTTAGTGAAAGGCCAGACTCCAAGTGTGGTGGTTGTCCCACTGAGCCTCCCATCAGGAGGGGGAGGATGGAAAGGAAGCCATCAGGATGTAAAGGGATGGAATGCAACAGTGAGGGAGCTCTCATTGCATACAATGCAAACATCTTGCTTACTATGAAAACAAAAGTAAAACAGTTATGAGAAGTGTTATTCACAGAAAGAGGGTGGAGAATCAGCAGAGAAGAAACTATTTGAAGCCAAATTTGCATGCACTGCACATCTAATCAGATTAACAGGGGCCCTTAAGTGCACACTACTGCATGTTCCAGCACAGCTAAGGAAGTCCATAAAGACAAAATGGGACAAGCCCTTAGAAACTGAAAGGACAGACAGTTCTTTGCAGTGACTGAGTCTGACACAGTTTCAAGGAGTCCCAGATCTTCTGCCAACATGGGCAAAACCTTTGCACTCTCAGCAGTGATGCCAGGCACAGGTGGATGAGGAGTCCATTGCCATTTCTGGCTTAGATGCCTTCCAGGTGACAGTGAACAAAGCATGGAGAGAGGGCTGCCCTGTTAGAGCTGACAGCAGTACCTCCTGCAGTCAGTAAATTCGTAGATGTCCCTGGAGCAGTGGGAAACAGAGGAAAGAACCTTGTTTTGGAAGAGATCCTAGGTACTCAAAAATTGGAGTAAGGCCTATATATTTCACAGGTTTGTGACATGGAAATACACAGCCAAAAAGACGAGAGTCAGGAATTGCCTGCTTTAGCACTGACACCATTTGTAACAATATCTCAACTAAGACCACAATGCTAAATTTGAATCTGCAGCTAGGGGAGTTCACTTTCCTCAAAACCGGGGTGGATCATCATAGTTTGCTCTTTCCTGGCATTACAAAATAGCCACTTTTCTCCAAAGTGAGGCAGCAACAGCCTGAGGCTCCCAGATCTACCACAGAGCTGCTCCACACCAATGCAAGGCTGTTCTTGCAAGGACTAAATGTTCTCCTCAGAAGGGGATGTAGCTGAGATGGGAGGAGTGAGGAAGAAAATAAATGAGATACTCTCCTTCTTGGAGATGATGTCCATATAATCCTTTCCCTGAAGACATAGACTGACACAGAAGAAAGAGAGGAACAGTCAGCAAAGTTGGAAGTTTAACAAACATCTCTACAAATAAATAATAATGAGTCCTTCAGACTTTGCCTAACAAAAAAGTATGTCTCAGTTTTTCTTCTGGATTTCCTCTGAAATGTTTTGTCAGTCTACATTTTTACAGTAGTAACTAGGCTTTAACACAAGCAAGATAAACCACACTGATTTTAAAAATTGATAATTTTTTAGTAAGAAGGTTTTTTGTGTGTGGCTAAATGACATGCTGTATAGAAGTCTGAGAGTACCATGTCTGTAGAGCTACCATTGGAAACCATCTTCAATAAAAATATCTTTTCAGTGATTAGTCATTCACCCTGATGTGTGGCACGTGCCACAAAGGACTCAGCATTTTGAATAGCATTTTTGTATTTGAAACTACCAATATTTAGCTGTAGGAATATTGTTATATTTTCAAGAGAAATAAAATTATAGCTCTCAATGACATATAACACTTCTCTCTTTCTTGGGTTCTTTGGTTTCTAGTGTTCAATTCTAGCAGCCAGCTCAGAAATCCATCTCTGCTGCATTTTTACTTTCTCTCAATTTCTCCCCAACCTTTCTGAAAGAAGGAAAAACAATAATGGAAAAACAATAATTTGGCTTGGCAAAGGTGCCATATAGAATCATAGAGTCATTATGGTTGGAAAAGACCTCTAAGATCATGGAGCCCAATCACCACCACCTGGGCACCTGTCCCCAGGTGCCACACCCACACACCTTTAGAACACTTTCAGATATTTCCTGCACAACTTTCAGGTTCACACAGGACACAAAAAAATAAACTAATACTTTTTAAGCTGCCACAATTTTATGATCCTAACAAATGAGCCAATGATCTGAAATCAGACACTGTGTATGTGTACACAAACAATGATTGATATTCTAGTCTGAAAACCTTAAAAGTGAGATATTAGATTCTCATCCTGTTTCAATACTGTATTTCAAAACAAATAATATTTGGTTTGAACATCCGTATAGCTGTTGTTTCCTCTCTAATCTAAGAACTGCTTATGTAGGATTTTAAAAAATTATTTTAAAAAATCATTATTGCTTGCACACAGTTCATCACAAAGGGAAGGCAGGCAGACTTCAGATGGAGTTGTTTTACTGTACTAACATATTCTGAGACCTCAACTGTAGCAACATGTTATTTCATCAACTGCTAAGTGAGGAATTGCTGACATCATTACTGTCCCTTCTTTCAGTGTGGCATGCAGAGAGATAAAAAAGTTCTGCCTCATGCAGTGGCAAGGTTTCCATATGTGAGCTGTAGAGTTAGAGACTTTTTTTAAAAAATCAATGGTTTAAACATTAAATATGCATCCTCTTTTTTATAATGGTCATCAGGGATAAAATGAAAATGTTTAACAGTTGATTAAATGACATGTTGCTCAATAAAGATTAAACAAAGCTATGAGCAATGTCAGAGAGTGCTATCAAATGAAGGGAAATTTCAATCTCATTAAGCTGGTGAAATCACTATGGCAAACACCACACCTTTTACATTGTGTGCATATTGAACTCGATTTTGCCTTTTGTAATGATGGATTTGACAACTTTTAAGACATTAAAGGATAAAATGTGCTTTCCTTTGCTAAATTTCACTGGAGTAAATTTTCCATTTTAAAAAATATAAACTCATTATCTATGACAACAAAAGTAAGTAAATTATGTAACCACCAATTTATTTTTGTGTATTTGGGTATCTCAGTGTGAAAACACTATCATAGTGCTGTGCTTAGGAAGAAGCAGCTCTTAAATAATTCCAGATTTAAGTTCAACATCTGAAAATAAGCATTACTTATAAACACAGTGCTCCTAACTACCTTCACTGCAGACAATTTGCAGAGAAAAAAAATCCACCTTTTTGAAGTCCAGGTGTCACACAAGGGTAAATTTTATGCTTTACTGTAGTCCATTTATGCTTCATAAGGGATGTAACATGTACAACCACTGGTTCATGAAGTAGGTGGAAATCCAGTCTCATTTAGGGGTGTCCTAGGCTGAAGTACTCTCCACACCATTGCTACCAGACCTCACCCATCCAAAATGATCCAAACATATTGGCTTGGCTATCTTAACTTCTTGCTTTTTCACTATATAGATATCCATATAGTTAAAAAGAAAGAAGTTAAGATAGCCAAGCCAATATTTAGAAATTAGAAACAATTTTCAGGAGACAGTCTATGTAACTTTGAGTGACTGTTTCACATCCACTGCAGATATTTCCTGCAAAAAATATATCTGGTTGGTTTGTTTTGGTTTTGGTTTTGTTTTTTATTTAATCTCTTAACTGGCAACCATAATCCACCATCATATCCAATGTGAACTTTAGGACTCTAAAATAATCACTCCAGGAACAATCCAAGCAGGAACATAACCCCTGTTTCCAGTGGGAGAGCAGGAACAGGGATTCCTGCTTCTTGCACTCAGCATTCAGTGAAGACATATCTTGAAGACACAAAGTATGAGGACAAACATCATCCAGGGTAAAGGCACTCTAACTACTGGGGCAGAATGGAGTTTCCTCAGTGAACTCATGTTTGCTTTCTACTGGATAATTTGGAAAAAGGTTTATAATGTTGCAGTTTTACCCTGCTCTGTTATAGAGGCACATTTGTGCCCCTGAGTGGACCACACAAATCCAAAGATGAATTAATCATCTTGGCCAACATGCTGAGGGGCAAAGACTAAGGCAGAACTTGCCCAAAATGCCCAGTAAATACAATTTCCATGCCCAGTAAATACCATTTCCAACTGGATGTAGGTGCAGCTGCTTAGAGGGAGCACAACTGAGGCTGGATGTCATACACAGTGACTACCAGAAGCATCCTATTCTGGCGTGGTTTTGTGGTGCCAGGGAGTTTCCTTCAGCAATCTGACAGCTGCAATCCCAGATAATGCAGTGCTGCCTCTACTGGGTGCTTGGTATGCTGCAAACACGGCTGAATGGGAATTAGAGATGCAGGAGCCACAAAACATCATGAGACAGAAACTGTCTCAACACCAAAATATCTTCAGAAGTAAGAACTTTGAGATCTGTTTATACAATACAAATAATCACATGTTCAAATTCAAAGGCATCCATCCAAAAAGCAAGCAGTCTTTTTTTTTTCTTTCTTTCTGATTTAAGGGAGAAGTTCAAGAACAGAAATTGTCATGGGAGGGTGACAGTGGTGGCAAGAGCTGGATTTAGACCCACCATGAGAGGCTGAGATGTACAGCAGAGGAGGAGGAGGAGGAAGCATTGCACAACAGCCCTCCATCCTTATGTGGGATGAAATTAGGGAATCCTTTCTAAAAGTCACAAGAAGGCATTACTTGTGTTTATTGATATGAATCACAGCATTTGGTGCTGTGCAGAAGAATATTAGAGAAGGTAGCAAGTCTAGCTAGAAGGACACACATCTGTGTATTAGCTTATAATTCCTTTGCTATGACTCCCTTTCAAATTCTACCTAAAATTTGAGTGAGAGGGTCCCAGGGGAAAAAGAACCCAGGGTTAACTGCTGTCAGTGTTCCTGACAGTGCTTCCTGAGAACGAAAAAGTTACAGGACGATGAGAAAGAAAGAGAATTGCTGCCAGAGGACTGACACAGACACACAAGCAATTCATAAATCTTCACTGACATCCCTAATAAAACCATGATCCATACCAAGGTCTTTGCATTTGTTGGGGGGTTGCATTTCAGCTGCATTTCACCTGACTAGAACACAAGGGAAATTAAGACCAAAAAGCAAGGAAGTGCCTATAAATGTACCCTGGAAAACCAGGCATGTCCACTTTCTAAAACTAAGTTTAAAAACCTGAGAAGCCAATGAGTGCCATCGGTTCTGGAGATATATATCCACTTTTTTCAAATTAAAATTTTCAAATATGGAAACGTTTCTGATTGTATGTGTGCTATAACTTTTTTGCTACAGGACCTGACTCTGCTGCAAATGACCTCCAGTTTGCACTGCAGACTTTAAATATCAGTCCATGCTAGAGAAATCTTACTGATAAAAGCATCTCTTCTTGCAACTGTTATCGCAACTGTTGCTGCATGTCCCTGAGTTTGTGTGAGCAACTCCCCACAGAGCCCTCAGTTGTCCCTACTCTAACAAGGAAAGCAATTTTTAAATATCTCACCTTGTACATACAAAAGAATATTACTTTGAAATACTGTTCTTTAAGCCAATTTTTTTCTTTCAAGACCAAAGGAACAAATACAAAGGAACAAATACATCTTACACATATCTCAGAGTGAAAAGTGAACAGTAACCAGATAGCAGACAAAAAAGTCAGCAAGAAAATGAAAAAATTATGTTGTTGTACAATATTTAAGCAATGGTTCAGCCCCTTCCAAAACAAGCAGCAAAAGAAAGCAAAATTTCTAACAATGTCATTCAGTCCTTACCTAAACCTTAAGGAGTTCCAGTAAATTATACAGTAAATAATATATGCTTGGATTTTAAATGACTTAATAACTGCTAAACAAATACTTTTAATGTTGACTTCATTCATGCTGTTAATCCTAGCACAAATTATACAAACACTCACTCTACAGGGGATACATGGATCAGTCCAAGCCCAATGAAAAATCTATTCTAAAAAGATCATTTGGTATCATGAGCAGAATCAAGTAGTTTATTAATATTTTAAATACACACTATATATATATGTATATATGTATGGAAAGCAACACTTGGTTTAGATGGAGAAACTAAACTATGTACATGACAGTGGAAGATTCACTTGTTCAATCCTTTGTCCTGAAATAAAAACAGACCCTTCCTTTTCTTCCATCAGTAATGTGACTTGAGTGTGTGATCACGACCTGTGAAATTACCTTCTCTGTTATACAGTCTTCTAGAGAGATCATCCCTGTTCTCACAGCACCTGAACAGTTCTAAACATATCCCATTATTTGCTTGCCAAAAGAGAGATGAAACCTGGTTCATACCCAAAGTTAAGTTAATTAAGATGTATTAAAGACATACCTCCTCCATGGCTCTGACAGAGATACGGGAACCTCCAGACATTTCCCAAGCCCACACAAAACCCTACACAGGTCAGCATATACTGTGCTTTGTTGTCCCATTTTGGTCTGGAGTCTGCCTCTTCTTTCTCAAGAACCTCAAGTTCATCATGGGAAGGTATCCTGTCCTCCAGGCCAGGATTGGGCAGCTTCAGCTTTACCATGTTTTAAATTTCCTGCCTGAAAGTGCTGCCAGTGAGGGATAATGAGAAAGGCAGCTTGTCAGAACCCTGCTCAAAAAGAGAGCATCTATTTGCTGTCTTCAGCTATATATACTGAACCTTTGGCACTGGACTTGTGAGTGCAGGCTTGTGGTAAAAAGAAGCGTCAGCAAATCATTCAATTGACCAAGTCAGCTCTGACACTTATTAATGCTTTATCTGCCAAGGTTTTATGGAACAGTCTGTTCATCCAGTGGAATACATTGATTTCAGCTAATGTAATTCAGGAGATAATTTGGCTATAAACCCTAATCACCTGTAAGGATATGTAACACCCCTTGCCACTCCCCTGTTTAAACTCACTTAAATACAAATATAGCCTTAGCAAATGAGGAATAGTGGGATTCCACTGGCCTCAGACTAAATATGGAGATTTCATATCATTTTTTATAGGGAAGATAAACTGATTGTGACTCATCATCACGTTCAGTTTCCAATTGTGTATGCCTACAGAATTGTATGTTTCATAATGAATGTTCCTCTGTAACAGATTGTACCCTACTAAATGTTCTGACCAAAAGGATGGAGTATGAAAGGGATTATAAAATCTGACCTTTAAAGTCATAAGCATAATCTGCTTACCCCAACACCTCAAATCAGTACAGAACAAGGTCTGAAGAACATGTCTTTTTATAAATGGGCTTGAAATCAAAGGTCCCTTCACCTTTTCAGTGACCCTAGATATAGTGGTCAAAAATAAAAAAACCCACTGGTTAACAAATATCACAGATACTACTCCTATCCTCTTTATTTCTGCACGATCATAACAACACTGTTCCCTTTGAACCTTGTTGTTTTCAAAAGATAAGTTACTTGTCACTGAAGACTATATGTAAAATCTAACACTGTATATGTAATAAGAAATGTTGCCAGCTGCAGGCTCATTGCAGTGATACAGGGTGGTCAAAGTAGAGAACTAGGAGAGATCTTGTAAGTCCAGCCCCTGGAAAAAGAGGTGAACACATCGTAGCATCCCTTTGCAACCTTACCATGTTTGTTCAAAGTTGATTCCAGAGGCTGTTCAATATCTTTGGATAGAAAAGCTACAAAACCAAAAATCTTCATCCTTCACGTGGCCAACTGTATACAGTAGCCCATATGGATTTCCCCTGGGTCTTGCAATAGGTATTAATATTTCCCTAAAGTGACTTGAAATGTGTCTCAGTCTGCCTAGCAATAGCCCTTGCCTTTTTCATGACCCTGTCAGGTCTGTGGATGTGCTATCTCCTGATTAACCACTAGAACAGCAACTTTCTTCTCCTTTACTGATTCCAACTAAGGACTTCCTAACTTGTGGCAGAACTTGCTTTTTTAAGTTGCTGAAACCACATATTCAATTTCACTCTGTTTCTGCTACTCCAGTGCATTAAGCTGCACAGCTCTTCCTGAATGATACTATTACAACATTCCCAATCCTTCTGAGAATGTGTCAGGAACATTTAATTACCATGCTACTATTTTTTGTCCTTAGTCATTAGTAGAAGAATGACAAAACGTTGTTCCTAAACTGATCCTTCAGGACCTGCCTTAGCAACCTCCCCTTAGATCACTGTTTCTTCTTTCAAGCACAGCTTACTATCATAATTAGATTTTTACCTTGTTCTTTGTTCCCAGAGTCATCACAGAATCATAGAATGCTTTGGAAGGGGCCTTAAAGGTCATTTAGTTCCAACCTCCCAGCCACTGGCAGGGGGACATTCCACTAGACCAAGCTGCTCAAAGTGTCCCCACCCAGCTTGTGGATGGGTCATCCACAACTCCTCTGTGCAACCTGTCCCAGTGCCTCACCACCTTTGTAGTGAAGATTTTCTTCCTATTATCTAATCGAAACCTACTCTCTTCAATTGTGAAGCCATTGCCACTTGTCCTATCACTGCATGCCCTGCCAAAAGTCCCTTTCTGGCTTCTTTGTAGTCCCTTCAGGTACTGGAAGATGCTCTAAAGTCTCTCTGGAGCCTGCTCTTCTCCAAGCTGAACAGCCCCAACTCTCTCAGCCTGTCCTCAGAGGAGGGGTGCTCCAGCTCTCTGATCATCTTTGTGGACACCTCTGGACTTGCTCCAATAAGTCCACATCTTCCTTGTGCGGAGTGCCCCAGAGCTGGATGCAGTATTCCAGGTGGTGACTTACGAGCGCAAAGTACAAGGGAAAATCACCTCTCTTGGCCTGTTGGTCATGCTTTTTTTGATACAGAATTTGGTTGATTCATCTCCCGGGCTGTAAATGCACATTGTTGGCTCACATCCAAGTTTTTGTCCATCAACATCCCTACAGTCCTTCTCTGCAGGGGTATTCCCAGTCCATTAGTCACCCAGACTGTATTTGTGCTTGGAACTGCCCTGATCCAGGTGCAGCACCTTTCACCTGGACTAGTTGAACCCCCTTATGCTCTCATGTGCCCACTTCTCAAGCTTGTCCATGTCCCCATGGATGGCATCTCTTCCTTCTGTGGTGTCAACTTCAACACCGTGTTCATGTTATATCTCCTATTTAGTTCAGCTAATACATCCAGTTGTGGTCACGTGGCAACTGGACTACCAAAAATTTCTCTCTTCCAAGTTTCAGGACCAAGCAGCTTCTATCAGGATCCAAAAAACCAGTCCTGTTTGCCTTACATTGAGAAAATCCTCTTTTTGAAGAATTTTATCTTGCTCTGGTAATGCAAGGTGCCAATGGTTGTTAGTTATCTATCAGTTGTTAAATATTTGCAGAAGCAAATACGCTGGTCCAGCATCTAGCTCAGATGTCTTTATCATTGTAATAGCATGGCTAATGACCTTGGAAGGCACTGTGCCTTTTTCTGTAGGACTTACAGCACCAGCTCCAGTGCGATCCACAGGTGCTCGGAGGTGTTGTCTATATTGCCACCCTGTGGACTGGAACAGGCAAGGTGGGGCTGCCCTGCCCTGTCACAGTCACTTATTTATTCAACAGAGCCCTTTCCTGTGCTCTAAGGTAATCTCCTCCTTCAAGAGATGCTAGGCTTATGTTTGGCAGGTCCCACGGCTCTATTTGGGCCAATAAATGTCTATGAAACTCATCCTTTCATGATATAGGCGACTACACAAGAAAGGTATTGCATACTGCTAATTATAAATGCAGGAAAATGTGGGCCTTACATTTAGATTGGATTACTGGTGTTAAAACATTTCTAATGACACATTTGTTTTTTTGTCTCCTACTCCTATATTTTTAATGTACTACTTTTTTAAAAGTTAAAAAGGGCTATTAAAAAAAAGTAAGCTAACTTGTCTATAAATAACACACAATTTTACAAAACCCAATTTAAAGGGAAATATCCCCTTTATAAAAATCCTATATTTTGCATAGGCATTTGCGGAAGAATGTGGGCATATTCCTTTTCTTAGATGAATATGTCTTTCATCTCACAGGATGATGATGATGATGTTATGAAAGAGTATGAAACTAGGTGGCAATAAAGAAAAGAAATGGTAGCAGAAAGTTATTTGGGATATAAATCAAGGCCACAGGAAGGATGGAGCCACTGGTTTCCTTTTGTGGGGCCAGGTCTGATCATGGTGTGGTACCAGCTGGGCCAAGGGTACCCCTGGCTACGGGCAGCCCTCAGAATGCCATGGCAGGCTGGCTCCACAGGGATGTTCCCAGCTGGGAGAGAAGCTGTCCTCCCCTGCAGCTCAGGTGCAGCCTGACACACTTTGCCTGCTGGGCAGCTGCTCCTGCTGTGACCTCCCTGTGCCAGCACAGGCGCCCCTGGGCCAGCACAGCTTCCTTCCAGCCCCTCAGGAAGCTATCCCATATGGAGAAGGACTAAAAGGCACTTGTAATGAGGTGGAAGGTGGTCTCTTCTTCCAGATAACAAGTGACAGGACCCAGAGGAAGTAGACTCAAGTTGTGCCAGAGAGTTTTGGATTAGATAGTAGGGAAAATTCCTTTCTGGAGAGGGTGGCCAGGCTTTGGAACAGGCTGCCCTGGGAAGTGGTGGAATCACCAGCCTTGGAAGTGTTCAAAAGGTGTGTGGATGTGGCAGGTGGGGACACGGTTTAGTGGTGAACCTGTTTGGGAAAATGATTTGACTCAACAATCATAGAGGTCTTTTCCAACCTCAGTGATTCCATGATTCTGTGATTCCAAGGATGGGTTCTTCTCTTCCATGAGAGAGTGGAGGCAGCAGGCTGAAGGACCTGGCTGAAGTGCTTGTCTGCAGTGCCTGACCCTCTCCTCCTCCAGGACATGCTTCCCTGACCAGGGAAGGAGGCACAGCCACCTCCAGGACATGCACGGTTCCAAGGGTGCCAGGGCCCCTGCAGGTGCTGGCAGAGCTGAGCCAAGCCAGACGAGGGCTGGCCAGAACTGTGACAGCAGCTGGAATTGGTGTGGCAACTGCTCCATGTACAGTTTCCACCTCTGGAACTTGCAGTATTTCATCGTACTGTAAAGGAGGACTTGAACAGAAAACAAGTGCTCAAGCAGCTTGTCTTCTTTTAGGTGTAAGTCCATCTGCTGACAAAATCAGAACAGCTGACAGAATTAGCAGGCTTTTGAAACATCCTGATAAACGTGGATCACCAGAGTTAGCAGCAAAAATAAATTAAATTAAGCAAAAGACTGGAATCCAATCCTAAAAACTGAAGTTTGAAGCTTTGGGTCCTAAAAGATTCAGCAGATTCCTTGTGCAACAGCTTTCAGATCAACTTCCTCTGCACAGTTTCATAATAGTGTATTGATTGTTCCTATTTATTGTCACAATAAAACATTTGAGATAATTTAAAAGCAAACTGAAATCTTGTACAGTTATGTAAAGCTGTGTGCAACTATGCTCCTGTGAGGAGCAGGGAGTTGGAACTGATTCTGTGCTCCTTCCAATTCAAGATATTCTATAATTCTATGATTTTTCTGCCCTCCATCACAGGCTGGAGGAGACTGCCTTTGGGCAAGTTTTTTAATCTGGATCCTGTGAAGGGGAGAACAAATAGGAAGAAGAAGGACAGGACTATTCTTTTGAAAAAACAATTCCTTTCATATAAAGCCATTGAGAAAAGCAGAGGCCACTGGCAATAGACATTGTTTGCAACTAGGCTTCAGGTTGCAATCAGTAGTTTCAGGCATGAAATGTAATATGATCCTTTCATTGTGAGCCTGTCATTACTGCTATGACATAGGACAAATCTGTAACTCTCCAGGTATTTTCATCGTTCCTTGCAATATACCAGGCTGTTAGGATTAACTACATTATTTTCTGACCTTTTTAGTATTGCAGCAGATACTGGAGTGAAATCTCTTACTCTTAATTCTATAGCAATATCTTACCAACCCTAATCCCATTTTCTTTCCAGTCAGCTTCTACTTAGTAGTCAAAGCATCATATAGAGCAATACAATTACTCTTGCTTGTGTAATGAGCCTAAACCGGGAAAGGATGGAAATGTAAAGATGGTGGAGAAGGAGAAGGAGAAGGAGAAGGAGAAGGAGAAGGAGAAGGAGAAGGAGAAGGAGAAGGAGAAGTTAAATGAAATAGTGTCTGTGACAGCCCATCCTTTAAAATAGGTGGTGAAAACAAAAAATCATTTTACAAGCTGCCAAAGGGTAACATCCTTGACCAGGATGCAAAAAAAGGGGCCCCAGGCTTAAGAGCAGATTCAAAATCTGCAGTCTAAGGGATGATAATGACCATCTTAGAAAGGGAGATACACAGGCAAAGGTATTTCAGAGTTGCTTAGTTTTAAGGGTAATAAACAATCACAGGTGGTCATGCAGTTTATCTTGCCAATAAATTATCTGTAGATCTTTAACTGGATCTAAGTTTTATGCTCTGTTGTTCTCAAACTCTACCTGATAAGTAACCAAAAAGCACAGCTCTCACAGCTGGCATGACTGGATTTCCTATGTGAGTGCTTGAAAGCTGCTGCCACCAGCCCACAGCAGTTCAAGCAGGGATTCCTAAAGACTTTGGAGACATCCAATAAACTTTGGGGCCTAAATTTCTTCCCATGAGATTGCAAACTTCTACAAATTGGAGAGAAGTTCCAACTTGTGCCAACAAGTATCACTGCAAGGGAGAAATGAGGCAGCACTGAGCTGTTGTTGGAACTCTGTCCCAGACTACTGGGAACACAGCAGAGGTAGGATGTCACACACTGACTTCCACATGCATCCCATTCTGGAGTGGTTCTATGGTGTCAAGAAGTTTCCTTCAGCAATCTGACATGCTGAGAAACTTTCAGTTTATGTTTATTGTGGAAGTGGCAGTGTCCCTAGCCACAGAAAAGTTAAAGGGAACAAGCTATGAACAGCATGTCTGGTGTAGTTCATCCAGAACTGAGCTGACACTGATGCCCACATGTCCTCTTTCTCCTTTTAATCTCCCAGAAAGAGGCACAATCTTTATGTTTGTCTATACTGGTAGTTTGCCTAATATTTACTTCAGTTTATATATAAATATTTAACTGAGCCAATATCAGCTCCAGCAGCAGCATGTGTTTGTTGTTTTGCTTTTCTTTTTGACATCAGGGAGATAGATGTGATGTCTTTAATATTTCACTATATACAGTCAGAAGATCACCAGAATATTGCTTTCATCTTTGGACACATCTCACCTTTGGAACAACTTTGGGGGAAAATACAGGTAAGGAGCATAGAGGTAGGAGTGCTTCTGTGGACAGCACCAAATTGATCTCATGATCAAAGGGCTGGAATGGTTCTTCTATGAAGACAGGCTGAGAGAACTGGGGTTGTTCAGCCCAGAGAAGAAAAGATTTGGGGAGACCTTACCCTAGCCTTTCAGTACTTCAAGGAGGCTTATTATGAATAGGAATAAATTTTTAGCATGGCCTTTTGTGATAGGACAAGGGATAATGGTGTTAAGCTAAAAAAGGGTTGGTTTAGGCTAGACATAATTTAGAATTTTTTTACAGCAAGGGTTTAGAAACACTGGCATAGGTTGTCCAGAGAGGTGGTAGGTGTTTCATCCCTGGAAACATTTAAGGTCAGGTTGGATGGGGCTCTGAGCAACCTGGTCTGTTCAGAGATGTCCTTGCTCACTGCAGGTGGGTTGGACTAGGTAAGTTTTAAAGGCTGCTTCCAACCCAAAATTCTGTAGTGGTCAGTGTCTCCCTAAATTTCTTAAGTTAGTGAAGTGCTATTGCTTGGGTTTTGTCACACCACAAGTGTGTCTCCTCCAGCAGGCAGCAGAACATGTTGACAGTTGTAGATTTCTTCTTGCCATCTTTATTAAACAATGAACAGCGTTCTTTAATCGAGTTTATGATTTAATACAATGAGGTGTTAGTAGGTTGCTGAACTACACCCAACCCCCTGTGCCTGCTGCCTGGCACAGGGTCTGCCGCAGCACCCACCTCAGTGGAGACAAGTTCATTCCTTTGGTCACCGAATACCTCGGTTTTGCTCACCTTTCTTGTTATTACCCCCGGAGGTGTTTGGGCCAGAGAGCTCTGACTGCGCAGCATTAGGAGATGTGCTCCAGCGGAGCTCACGGGAGCAGAGGATGCAGCTGCCGGCTGGAAGAGCCGTCAGCCACAAGGGGGAAGCAGCATCCAGCGACACGAACACCAACCACAGCAGCTGAGGATTTTGCTCTGACTGCGGTAAGTTTAGAGGTGAGGTATCTCACAAACATAACCCTGTTATGAACACAAGAGTGAAGAGGCATTTTTCCAGCAGCTGGATAGCCCGCGTGATCTCAGCACAGGGCTGTTGGGGTGCATGACTGTGAACAGCTGCCACCACAGTTCTCACAATCCACCAGCTCTCTTCAAATTTTTCCATCCACAGACTCCTTGTTTCCAGAAGCACATTTACTTTCAGTTTACGTCAGTTTACTCTCAGTTTTTGTTGCAGCAATCACTCAGCTGTTTTGCTGTGAAGTGGCCATTGCCTCATTGCTGAGCTACGCTAAATTTCAGTGAGTTACTTAGCAGGTCCACCTGCTGTCGCAGACAGGCAGCGACCAGGGAAAGCTCCTGGACCAGGCAGTAAACTAATGCCCACTAAATGTGGCCCTTGGCATGCAAACCAGCAAAGCCTTCATATCCAGCTGCACCACACCTGCGTAAACTTGCCTTTCCTCCTCTTTTCACAGCAATAACTCAATTCCTTTGATTTCACCACAGTAACTGAACCCTTGACCACTGTTTCTGCCTTGTATCCTCCACAGAGGAACACTCAGTTTTCTCATCCTCACACAGGACTGCTCAAACCCAAGCTTCGTAGAGCCAGAGGATGGCGAAGGTCGTGTCGAATACAAATAGATTGAGGATCCTTTATTACAGAACAAGGATTTCCAGAGTGTCTGAACACTGTCTTAGAGCAGCTGGATTGCAGCTCTTCACAGAGAGCAGGAAGATGAGGGAAATGAAAAGCAGCTGACATGCAGAATGAGACATCTGAGGGGTTCTGGAGGAAGGCAGAATATCCTACACAACATTCTGTTGAAGGAATGTCCCCAGTCTTTCAGAGGGATGGTCACCTTTAACTCCACATCTTTAGTTAATGCTCCACACTTACCTGTTTAATAGTGTTCGTTCCTAGGAAAAAACTTTGTAACATATTCTTTTCTCAGCACTAATACCAAAACTTTTTACATGCCAATTAAAAAAATTTACAATTTGTAAAGTCTGAATAAAGTAGCAAATTCCAGTTCCCCCACCCACCTTGCCCAAATTACAAAATAATGCAGAAACATGTAAAGGTTTTTATTAATTGTTATTGTTTAATAGCTGAGTGACAATTTTATAATAAAAATAAGTTCATTAAATATTTTGAAAACAAATTATTCTTGCATTCTAATATGTATATGGGCAGTTCCAATTGATTGAGAACAAGTGCTGGGCAAGATGAAACTTACATTAGAATTTTCAGAATAACAACCTACAAAGGGGGAACCTTTCAAAAATACATTGCATACCCACAAACATGAGTTTTGGAAGAAACTAACAGGACCAATGATTTTAAATCAGTTATACACTTAAAAAAGCCTTCTGAAATAACCCTTCTGTCTTGAGACGATGATTTTCAAAGTGTCCATGAACAATAATTGAATTAGCTGTACAAATAAATGACACTTCTAAAAAAGAGAAAGTGAATACCAAACCTTTACTACATTGCATCCAGCCCTGTACATTCAAGTGTGTAAGGGTTGAATGTACATATTCATACTGAAAAAACAGTATTTTACCCTTGATTACGTTTTCTTTAAACATTTTGAGTGATATGCATAACAAACTATGAAAAAATGAAAAAGCACAAAACCTTTCATCTTTTAAGGCTAACATACAAATTCAAGGCATGAATCTCAAATACACTGGCACTGATTCACTGTCTGCTTTTAGTCATCTGAGCAGCTTAACTTCCTGCAGGAACGTGCAAAGTGTGCCACAGTCACTTTCCACATCCTGAAGGAATTACACACGGGCTGTTATCCAAACTAGTTTGTTCTCCTGGGCAATGAGACTGTGTGCCTATGTCCAGCTGCAGTGGCTCAGCTCAGGGCATCACACATGATTAGCAACTCAGTTGTGTTCTCATCCCCAACCCAAATATGCTTGGCACCCTGACAAACTGTGGCCAACAACATTCTGGTGTTTGTGATCTCTCTTTTTTCCTCCAAGCTTGTCTACTAAAACTTTATTTATTTATTTATTTCAAATCAGTGTGAAATAAGATTTATAAGTCAGCACAACAGTGTAATTAGTACTATCAAGGTGAGCAAAATCTCAACTGGAAAACCGAGTAGTTGGGAAACATCTATTCTGCTCAGGAATTTTGTTTTGTGTTAGGTATTTCTACTTAGGAACTGGGTTAAGTTGTGCATACTGTTTCAAAAGATTTATCTGCTGTCTTTTGTGCTCAGACTAAAATGAAACTAGGAAAAAATAAAAGAAAAACCCCACATCTGCAGGAAGATGGGCATTCACTTAGCTTGGATTGCTTCCAAGCCATAGTTCTGCATGATTGCCTAGTGCAAACACATTTTTCAAGTCCAGCCCTCAGTAAATAATAAACTGCTAATTAATGAGCTGACAACCTACCAGCACTAATCAAAGTCAAGTTACAGAGAAGACTAGATATTATAAACACAAAGGTAAACACTGCCTCTTTGAGGTCTAAGGCTGGATTAGAAAGGGGGAAGAAAAAAGTTCTTACTATTTTAAATACATGGCATGTTTGAAAAAAGGTGGTTCCTACTGCTAAAAGGACCCAAAGTATACTCAAAGTTCTAAGAAATTGAAATGCACTGGGTTTTAAAGTTTTGTTTGTTGCTGGATTTTTAATCTGGATGTTTATTTTTTTATTTATTATTCCATTTATTATTTTATTTTTTACCACATCTATTTTTTTTACTAGCTAAATTAAAAAGCCCCCTTTCTTAAAAGTTTGCAAAGCTTGTGTATCTGTAGGCTTTCATGGCCATGTGTATGTAAAGTGGTGAACCACAAGCACAAAATTCCAGAGCTGCAGCAAAGAGTATGTACTTCAGTTCTGGGAGAAGGGAGACAGGTGGACAGAGAACAGTGGCTACCAGTGCAGGCTGCATTTAAGTTCCCATCTGCAAGTAACAAACAGGACCTGTCCAAGGAGCAGAGCCAGGTGCAATGGCAAGGAGGTTCCTGCAAGCAACCCAGAAGGCAGCCAGTGCCCGGAGAGGCAGAAGCAGCAGCATGGGGACATCCACAATGGTGGCACGTTGTTGGGTTACAACTAAAACCCCGACTGAGAAAAAAAGAAGTACTCTTAAGGTATCTCCAATATATGAAAATATAACTTCCAGTTTATATATTCCCTAGAATTTGATAATGGATCCCAAGTGCCAATGAGACATCAATCTGTTTCTTTATGTGTTATTTGGAATGGGAACTTTTGGAGGTTTCATTCATAAAGCATTATTTGTATATTAAGCTGGAAGACAATGCAAGACTGACTAGTCTGAAACAGGATCAATCTATTCCACCCTCAGAATACTTCCACATACACTCACACACGCACATACATTCACGCACATATATGTGTGTGTATATATATATATATATATATATATGTATATGTATTTGAACAAAGACACATAAGATTTACGTGTCAAGCAGCTGGCTCCAGCACCATCTCTTCCAAATACCTGCCTCAAAATCAGTCTTGCTTAAACAAATTTTAAAAAAATAATAGCAATAATAAAAAAAGACAGTGTTGAGACACCATGTAAAATGTCAGGGATAAGGAGCACAATGTGCTACCACACCTGGGGGAGACAAATGACCGTTCTCTGTTGCTGGAGTGTGACCATCAGTGAGGCAAATCCCTCTAAACTGAGTTCTGTTTTGCTGCTTCTGACACCTGGGGAGTTGGGATATCTCTGTACTGCAACACACACACTCAGGGAGTTCAGGAGCATGCACAGCTCACCAGAGCATCTGCTGTTAGTGAGAGGAAAGGCACCAGCACTGCACACGTCCCATGCAAACACAAGTGCAAGGAGGAGAGATGGCAACACAGCAGAAGAATTTAACAGCTTTGGACTACAACTGTGATTGTCCCTACCATGCATGGTGGATCACAGGGAATCCCTCTGCTTCCCCTACTTAGCGTTTTCCTAACATGGCCTTTTCTACCCTCTTGTATTTCTGCAGCTCAACAGCCAGTTCCCAGTATCTCAGATACAGCCACATAAGCTTTCCATTTTGACTTCTGGTTCTGTTCAGCACATTGCCACAGTAGTTATCATGTTTGAAAATATCTTGTAAGCCACTCTCCACATGTAAAGCCATAGCAACAGGATTAGTTGCTGCTTTAACTAGCAGATTTTTCTCTATTTCTAGTCTCTGACTTCTGGGTACTACAAGACTACAGTAGATGTCCTGTCTTTCCTTCAGTCCCTCTTCAAATTCTTTTAGTAAAATATTGGCTCTCTGTTGCCACTCTTCTTCCTTTGCCAGGCAACTCTGGTATAAGGTACCTTCTGCTCCAGAGTGCAAAAGGACTTGTTTTTCTCGCTCCAACTTCTCCTGCTCCTGTTCTAGGAGCTTCCTCTCTTCCACTAGTTTGCGGCTCTGGGACACGAGGGCTTCCCGGTAACTCAGGGTCCTGTGGCGTTCCTTTTCCAGCTCCAACTCCAGGTGAGCGACAGCGCGGCGGTTCTCCGTGATTATATCCCGGTATTTGCCTTCCAGGTCTTTTTGTAAAGCTGACTCTTTTCTGTAGTACTCTTCTTTTTCTTTTTCTATTTCTTTCTGACATTCTCTGGTCCAGATCCAACCTATCACACATAAATGATATTTCAGATGCAAGTATAACATGTAACAGTGAGGGGTATGATTAATTAGCTATGCCTGAAATGAAGCTACTAAGTGGTAAAGAAACTTTCTTTCCTGCCCTTCACTTCTATTTACATGTCCCCACAAAATGTATTTCTGTGGTCCTTATTTCACAGTGAGTCACTTTAAATGATCATGCTTTCTCTGAAATTAAATACCCCTATTCTTTCATTGTCTACTTCTCAGATTAGAGAAGGAAAATAAAGTCATGGAGAAACAAACTGGAGGTTTCCAATGTGGATACTGCATGGAGAACTTTCTAGGCCCAGTAAATAAATACATCAGCAACATCTGGTGTTGTTACCTCTGGGCTCTCCAGGACATCCTGTGTCCATTTTCCTTGAGAGAGCTTCATGGATTGCAGCTTATTAAATATGGATTCGTCTCTGTGTGTTGTGAAAAACGCCAATCACTTGTTTTTAAAATTTTAAAAGTTTAATAGTAATAAAATGGTTATAAAAATAGTAATACAATTAGAGTAATAATAATTTGGACAATTTGAATTAGGACAATATGAGACAATAGAAACAAAGAGTTACGGATGTCCGGGTACCTTTTTCTGGGCGTCACGAGCCCGAAAAAGGACCCCCGTTTACAAAGGATTAACCCTTAAAAACAATAGCCTGTTGCATATTCATACATCTCATACATGATGCATAAATTCCATTCAAACACAGGATTCTGTCTGGTCATCGTCAGCTTCTCCCGAATCCTAACAGTGCCTTCGAGGCAGGAAGAAGTTAGTTTCTTCTGATAAAAGAGCAATAAATTCTTTTTCTCTGAAAGATTTAAGTGTCCTGTGGCTGCTATCTCTCTGCGAGTCCTTTCCTTAAAAAAAAGTATCCTACATAGCATAGTTTCTATTTTAACATTTTCTATAACCTAAAACTATATTTAACACACTAGTTAAGAGAATTAACACAGCATTACTTTCTAACACAACACATATAATATTCATTTTAATATTTGCGAAAAGCCAATCATAAAATATGCATTTTTCACAGTGTGAAAAGTGGTCTTTCCCCTAGCGACACTAACAGCGCTGGTTGTTCACAGCGCTATAGACAAGGAGGCCCGGGGCCGTGCCCAGGCGGGACACGGCTCCAGGAGCCCCCTGGGGCCGGGGGCCCAGCGCTACTCACGGAAGGCGGCCAGGCCCAGCATGGGCACCAGCAGGGCGTAATTCCAGCGGCTGCCGTCACCGCCGGGATCGCGCCGATTGGGCAGGATGTTCCAGTTGGGAGGGTCATTTAAGTTATTCATGAAGGCACCTGCGATGCACAGAGGGAAGACGCGGCCTCAGCAGCGCGCAGAGGGGCCGGGGCCGCTCCCGCCGCCACCGTCTCCTCCCGCTGGGGGACTGGGAATTCTGCCTGAGCCCCTCGAACAGCGGCCCCGACACTTGAGGGCTTGGCCGCGCCATGAGTGGCAGCCCCGGACGCGACACGGCGTGCCGGGCCCATCCCCGCTCCGATTCCCATTCCCATTCCCATTCCCATTCCCGTCCCCGTCCCGCTCCCCCCACGGCGGGACCCCCCACGTACGAGCCCGGGAGCGCGCGAGCCCCTGACGCTGCCACTCACCTGCCGGCCCCGCCCCCTCCCGGCTCGGCCCATCAGCCGGGAGGAAAAGGGGGTGGACAACACCAGGGTCCGAGCCTGGAGCGCCCCTGCTGGGCCCTTTTTATTCCATTAACGCCGAGGGCCAGAGGCAGCCGTGAGCCGCATCTGAATTCCGCCGTCTGGAGTTGCCGAACCTGCTTTCTGTCCTAGAGAGACACTACGGTCTTTCCTTCACCCTTCTGTCCGAATCTCGTGTCTACGAAATGGTCTTTCCCCACAACTTCAAAACACGATTCTGGCCTGTTTATTACGCAAACTTTCAGGCGCTGTCAGAGAGACAAAGAGGTTGAATCTTACAGTATTGGAGATCAACAGGGAAAAATAACGGCAGTAACACAATTCTAGTTTTCGATTTTTAAAAAACGTTCTTAACGCTCAAAACAGGAGCTGTTTAGAAATCTTCCATCACGCAGCTCTTGGGCGGGGCGGGATCGCTCTGCGGGGCTCCCCCTCGCGGCACTGTTGGTCTGTCCCGCCGAGCCCTGCGCGTGCGTCCTTCACGCCCGCTCCCCCCTCCCCAACCCAAGTCTGCGGTGCGTGATGGCGGCGGCGGCGGCGGCTGCGCGGGGGCTGGCGAAGCGCTGGCTGCACCCGGCCGCGGCTTCCCGGGCGGTGAGTCCCTGCCCCTGACCTTTTCCCAGTCCTTGCTCCTGTCCATGCCTTTGTCCCTGTCCATGTCCTTGTCCCTGTCCTTGCCCTTATTCCTGCCCTGTTTTCCCGCCGGCGGCGGCCCGGCTCCGCTGTCTCCTCCGTGACCTTGACTCGCCCGGTGATCTTCCCGCCCCCGGCAGGTTCGGTTCCTCCGGTGCTATTTTGGAGCGGCACCGACCGCACAATTCGTGTCCCGGGGGCAGGCAGGTTCCTGGGAGTAGGTGGCTGTGGGCATGGCTGGGCCGCGCCTCCCGGCTCGGGAAGCGAGCGCCGTAGCCTGAGGCCCTGAGCAGGGTTTTGAGGGAGGCAGCGGGAATGGGATGTGCTGGGGAAAGGCCCTGCAGGAGCCTGGCAGGTGCGGCCCGAGCTCCGGGATAGAAAGCTCGCCGCAGACTTATTCTGTATGAGCAAAAGTGCGCACAGGAAGACCAGGGAAGTGATTGTGCTCCTGTACTCGGCCCTGCTGAGGCCGCGCCTCGAGTGCTGTGCTCTGTTCTGGGCTTGTCACTTCACGAAGGACATTGAGGTGCTGGAGCGAGTCTGGAGAAGGGCAAGGAAGCTGGTGAAGGCTCTGAGCACGAGTCCCGTGAAGAACAGATGAGAGAGACGGGGGTGTTAGGCCTGGGAAAAGGGAGGAGGTTTAGGGGAGAGTTTATCACTCCGTACAACTACCTGAGCAGAGGTGACAGGAAGGGAGGAAATGGCCTCAAGCCGCACCACGGGACGTTCAGGTTGGACATCTGGAAGAACTTTTTCACAGCAAGGGTGACTAGCCATTGGAATGGGTTGCCCAGGAAGGTGGTGGAGTTACCATTCCTGGAAGTGTTTGAGGAAAGGCTGGATGTGACATTTAGTGCCGTGGTTTAGTTTACACGGTGGTGTCTGGTCATTGTTTGGACTCGATGGTCTCAGAGACCTTTTCCAGCCTAATGCATTCTGTGATTCTGGATGTGTGTGGGAAGTATATGTCCCACTGGGTATACTCACTGTATATCTGAGTTGCTCGAACCTGGCTGGTGATTGTGCCCAGAAAGGGCTGCTGAGGAGTCTGGCAGGTTTGTGTTAGGGAAATGTAAGTTGTGAGTGAAGGCTTGTTCTTCTCCATGGTGAGGTGGGACCTTTCAGTTTCTTCCCACTGTTCTCATCCTGCATGTCCATAACAAACTTGGGATTACACAAGTGGGCTGTGGTTATACTTGTGTTACAAAGCAAGCGCAGAAAAGACAACTACAGAGAGAGGGCAAGCTTTAAAGAGTGTCTCCATATTTTAGGTGGCAGTGAGCTGGCCCTGATTGAACCTTTGGTTCCAAAAGGGCCATGATCTTCCTGGTGACATAAAAATTTAGGATTACTGCAGTGAGTGTTTCCTTCAGACTTAGTGTGACATCTTTTTCTGCTTTGTGGGTTTTTGTTTGAAAAGCCTGGTAAGACAGCAGTGTGGAACAGGGAGGGAGTAGCTGCCTGGAGGAGAGTACTGGTGGAGCTACTTATGAATAGGTGATAGGAACTGATCTCATTCCAGGGTGATTGCAGAAACCAGAGATAGCAAGTGTAATGACGCAGTAGATTTGCTGTTGTACAAGAAGATAATTTGAGGAAGTTGGTATGAGAAATGATAAAACTAGGTTGGGGAAATGATAAAACTAGGTTGGGGAAAGTGTACTGGAGTTCACTTCAGAGGTGGGGGAAGTGGTGGACATTTTGGGAGGGAAGAGCTGCTTGTTAGCATATTGTAGAGTGGTGGGACCATGAGTGTAACAGCTGCAGGTATCACTCCAGTGCATTTTAGGTTATATTTCAAATAGGGAAATGCTGGTGTTGCTGGACAGGTCCCTGATGTGGCTTTGTGTTGCTACTCTCAGTAATCATACATGCTGAGTTAGGCTTATTTTTTGAACTGTGTAAAGAAGGAATACCTTGGAGAGGTGGAGACTAATTCTTATCAAAGCAAAGACTGCATACTGAGTAGGTTTGGGTGTGGCATTTGTTGGTTTGGTTTGGTTTTGAGCAAGTCAAGGGGTAGGAAGTGACATCCAGAAGGGTAAAGCTTGCATCCTTGTGCTAAGTTTATGTATTGATAAATAGTTCTAAATTGGTCATTAATTTCATGAAGAATAAGAAAACTATTTTGGACTTTTGAAGCAATACTCAGCTGGAAGAGCATTCTCTACAACCTTTTTTAATTTTCAGTACTATGACCACCTGTAATAATTCAAATTCTGAGGATTACTTGACAGGAGAATAATTTTCCATTACTTCCCATGGTTCCCACAAAGCTTCATCTTTGCTTAATTATAAAAGAACTGCAAGAATACTTCAGCATTAATTACAGACATATTCTTCTGTTGATGCAGTCTCAGGCTGGTCTGAGAGGCTGGTCACTGTTGCTGGAGTCCATAATGGATAGTCTGGAACACCCTGTTAACTGCAGGCTATTCTCACATCAGTCAAACCTTTTCTGATTATATAGCATGATTATAGGAAAGCCAGAACTTCAGTACAGGTAGCTCTAAAATACATTAATACTCTTGTGTGTGTGCTACCAGTGGTGAGTGTAGATTTGTTACAAATGTGGGGTAGCTGAGAGTGCTGTAAGTCTACCCTGTGGAAACATTTGTTCCATAATGTTGTCTTGGCTTCTTTCCGTAGTGGCCAGCAGCATGCCAGGCTCCCGCACGGAACTTGCACTTCACAGTCTATGGAAAGAAAAACGCCTCCACCAAGGTGTCTGACTCGGTATGTCTGTACTTCTTATGCTGTGATTCAGTCAAGCACTTAATGCTTGACAGGCATGAAGCTTTCAGGCTTTCACTGGAGCGCTGTGTTTCAGGTGCTTTGTGAGACTTAGTTGCTGAAATGTGTGGCTCTTTTTAATGACAGCTTCCAAGCAAAAGAGTATAACAGATGTAGCAATTGCTGCAAAAGTCTATTGAGAACATTATACCTATCCCGCTTGTGTTTTTATGAAACTTTTTTGACTTACTTTGAACTATTTGTGAACATAACAAAGTGATTTATTTTTCCAGATCTCTACACAATACCCAGTAGTGGACCATGAGTTTGATGCAGTCGTTGTGGGTGCAGGAGGAGCAGGTCTGCGGGCTGCCTTTGGTTTGTCAGAAGCTGGGTTTAACACAGCCTGTGTTACCAAGCTGTTCCCCACCCGCTCCCATACTGTTGCTGCACAGGTGAGAAATGAGGCAGAACAAATGTTTAAGGAATGCCTGCTGTCAGAAAGCTAATTTGGATGTAGAATAATCATAAAATGGTTTGGGTTGGAAGGGACATTAGGGGTTACCCAGTTCCAATGGCCTTGCCATGGGCAGGGATTCCACACATTAGATTAGATTGCTCAGGAGCCCATCCAACCTGGCTTTAAAAACTTCTAGGAATGGGGCACTTGAAGACCTTGTTTCAAGGCCATGCTTCTTATTTGTAAATATCACATATTTAGTTGAAACTTTTTTAGAGGGTAGTATGTAATAAAATCACAGGATCAGTAAGTTTGGGAAAGACCTCTAGGATCATAAGAGTTTAACCATAAACTTGTAACTGCCAGACTTCATATTAGGTAGCAGGTACATTTCATTTTGCTTCCAAACTAATGACATTGCAAGACACATTTTTTTAATCTCACTTGCAGTTGTTCTTAAAACCCTTATTTCCTCTTATGTTTTTATTTCATTATACTGCCTCTTTTTTCTTCCCCATTTCTAAACATTATCAAAATGCAGTGCTGCTTCTCTGCCTGAAGTGTAACTGTGATTCACTGCATTACAGAAAAAAGAAGGACAAGCCATTGTGAAACTGAGGAGTTTCACAGCCACATTAAATCTGGCTTGACTATAGTTCTTGTACACAGGTGCATATCTGATATGTGATTTTTAATAGAAATGAGGTAAACCTACTAAAGCTGTATTTGAGTAATGTAATTCCAGGAAAATGGATTTTCATTTTCAGGGAGGTATCAATGCTGCTCTGGGGAACATGGAGGATGATAACTGGAGGTGGCATTTCTATGACACAGTGAAAGGGTCGGACTGGCTGGGTGACCAGGATGCCATACACTACATGACTGAGCAAGCCCCAGCTGCGGTGATAGAGGTGAGACTCATGGGATTTGATGTCAGCTGTAGTTATAAATAACACAGGCTGGCTTCCAAGGAGGTCTCCTTAAAATAACTCGTTTGTCGTGATGCACAAGAGTTTCTGATGCTTGTATTTGGGTTCAACAGCTGGAAAATTACGGGATGCCCTTCAGCAGAACTGAAGAAGGAAAAATCTATCAGCGTGCATTTGGTGGACAGAGTCTTCAGTTTGGAAAAGGAGGACAGGCCCACAGATGCTGTTGTGTTGCAGACAGGACTGGACATTCACTCCTACATACTCTGTATGGCAGGGTAAGAAGCTGTGAGTTTAACTTGGTTTGGGGTTTTGTGTTTACATTTACTAATTTTTTTTTCCTTTTTACCCCCAGAGTTTGAGAAAAGATAATCAAACCCAAACCAAACAAACATGTAACTGGTCACATATAAATGAGGATTCCAGGGGAATGGCTTATAGCAGTTCTGGGTTATCTTCCTTCCTGAGGCAATGTGGACTACAACAACACTGTACTAATTAGTACATTAGTACAGTGTCAGCTTTGTGGTCTGGACTAGTTCTGCACTGTTAGTACTTTTGTGTCTGTTAACTAGACCCAAAGAGAATTTATGTAAACTTTTTCCCAAAAGCCCTTTTTTTCCAAAAATTTGACACAGCAGCTTTGGGGAGCTCTGAAAAGAGGTACAAGCCAGCATTTTTTTTTCACTCATCTTCAAACTGGGAGGAGGGGGAAACAAGGTGTAAATGAATTAAGGCCTGCTGTGCATTCCTGAGCTTGTTCTTTGGCAAGTAAGTGACCAGTGTTCCAGCTTGTCTGCCTGTTAATTCTGCAAACCATAATTGAGGGAAGTGCTGGCTGTTTGAAAATGGTAGTGAGCTACTTGCAACCAGAAATCCAAGTACCTGGTAGCTACTGTTTTTTATTTACTTGGTAGCCAGCTAATTGCTCTCCTCCAGGTTCTAAGTGTGTGTGCTGCTGCAATACAAATGCTCCGTGCTGCCAAACACTGCTCTGATCCCTGAGGGCATGAAAGAATGCTTGACTCGGTGCCTGCTGCTCCTGCTGGTTTATTGGGCTCCTGGAGGTGTTTCTCATTTCTCTGGGAGAGCTTTAGTGCAGCGTGCTTCTACATGTATGGAGCACTGCAGCTGGTAATGTGTTGCCAAGGGTAGACTGAAATGACAAGTCCTGCTGCCTAGCTCCTGACTGTGCTCAGAATTAAGTGCTTTTGCCACTACTTGTGTCTTTTAAAGCCAGAATAGATTAATTAACAAATTCTTTATTAAATAGTTATGAGGAAACAGTCTTCCCTGAGAGTTGGTGGGGATGTTTTTTATCCTGATAGAGCCCATGTACATTGACAGTTTTGAAGAGAGGTTTCTTCAGTAAAAGTTCCTTTTGTAATTTTCCTCCAGTCTCTCCGATATGATACAAGCTACTTTGTTGAATATTTCGCCTTGGACTTGCTTATGGAGAATGGAGAATGCCGTGGTGTTATTGCCCTCTGCATTGAAGATGGAACCATTCATCGTTTTAGAGCAAAGAACACAGTCATTGCCACTGGGTAATGTAATGTTTGTGATGAAGGACCAAAGCTGGGGAGTGTTACCAGCTGGAAGTTTGTGTGCTTGTACATGTGTTTGGATCCATGATGGATCCAAGATGCATTGACAGAACATAAATTATAGGTTCATTTGCCCCACACTAAGAGGAATATAAGTGAATTCAGTCATTCCCTCTGAAAGAAGGCACATGCTAATTTTGTGACCAAGTATAAATTTGGTATGAGGTCTAACTTTGAATTCTAGAAAAATGACATAAAGTAAGAATGTGTAAGAGTAATATATATTATTCAGATGGTCTTTGATTTTAAAACATGCTGTTTAAAACAGACATTGTTGCAATGCTGCCAACATGTCTGTCTGTAGAATTCTGAATTTCCTGTAGGAGACAGCTTTTGTCAAAATTCCAGAGATTCTATTTCATTAAGATACTGCCACTGTAATTCTAACTGTTCTAGGATAAAATTATCATATTACGAGTGTAACTTAACAGTACTTGGTTGCAAAGTTTGTATATGTTTATTAGAATGCTATTTTCATTAGTCTTTTGCTTCTTATGGCACTCTCCTATCTATTTCAATATGAAAAATATTTATAAATGTATCTATGAAAAATACACTTATAAATTAATTTATAAAAGGTTGCCTGCATAATTTGTCTTTCTCATGTGTTTTTCATGCTTGTGTACTTTGAGGTACATGGAATATGTACTTGCTATTTTTCCTGAGAGTTTGTCCTGAAATTGGGCTGATTGACTGTTCTTAATTATGTTGGAAGCTAACCTAGATGTTTGCAGCATAATAATTCATGTTTAATACCTGGACAACTAAATTTTTAAATCTAAGAATATAAAACCAGGACCATATGGGCAATCTAAACCATCATTATATGCTATTTTTTATAAAACTGTTAGTGATTGTTCAAATGAAACGGAATGGTATGGATTGAGAGAACTTTGTGAAATAACCTTTTTTTGTCCTGACAGAAAAGCTTCTGATATCAACCTAACAATCCTGCTTTGGACTTGGTTTTCTTTTTCTTCAACCTTCTGTCACCAGCCATTCTTCAAGTATGGTTGAGCAAAACTGGGCTAAACCAGTTTTGTTTTCTTTTGGTTGAAATAGTACAGGAGATGGTAAAACTTAAGCACTTTTCTTATTAACCCTTTTCACTGTTGTGCAAACAGCATAGTTCACTAAGTATGTTGTAGTGATGTTTTGATTTTCTTCCTGTTAATTCTGTTAACTTTTGTGTTCTGCAGTGGGTATGGCCGCACTTACTTCAGCTGCACATCTGCTCATACCAGTACTGGTGATGGAACTGCTATGGTCACACGAGCTGGGCTCCCTTGCCAGGACTTAGAATTTGTGCAGTTTCACCCTACAGGTACCGACTATGAAATAGTGCTTACAATATTATTTTTAATGAGTTGAATAGATTTTTACGCTGTTTTAAAATGTCACAGAATTACACAATATGCTGAGTTGGAAGGGACCCATCAGGTGCATCAAGTCCAACTCCTGGCCCTGCACAGGACAGCCCAAAAATCACACCATGTGCCTGGGAGCAGTGCCCAAACACTTCTTGAACTTTATCTGTGTGGGTGCTGTAACCACTCCCCTGGGGAGCCTGTTCCAGTGCCCAGCCACCCTCTGGGTGAAGAACCTTTTTCTAGTATCCAAGCTAAACCTCCCCTGACAGAGCTTCAGGCGATTCCCTTGGGTCCTGTCACTGTCACCACAGAGAAGCCATGAGTGCCTCCCTCTCCTCTTCCCCTCACAAGGAAGTTGCAGACTGCATTGAGGTCTCCCTTCAGTCTCCTACAGGCTGAACAAGTGACCTTAGCTGCTTCTCATTCAACTTCCCCTCAAGGCCCTTTACCATCCTTGTTGCTTTCCTTTGGATACTCTCCAATAGTTTAATGTCTTTTTTATATTGTGGTACCCAAAAACACTCCCAGCACTCAAGGTGAGGCCACCCCAGAGCAGAGCAGGACAATCCCCTCCCTTCCCCAGTGATTCTGTGCCTGATGCCCTCCAGGACATGCTTGGCCCTCAGCTGCCAGGGCACTGCTGACTCATGGTCAATTTGCCATTGATCAGAACCCCCAAGTCCCTTTCCTTGGCACTGCTTCCCAGCATCTCCTTCCCCAGTGTGTCCGTGCATCCAGGGTTGCTCCATCCCAGGTGCAGAATCCAGCAGTTTCCTTGTTGTACTTCATACAGTTGGTGATTGCCCAGCCCTCTTAATTTGTTGGGGTCTCCCTGCAGGGCCTCCCTGCCTCTGATGGAATCAGCAACTTCTCCCAGTTTTGCAGTGTGTGCAAACTTGCTCAGTGTCCCTTATAGTCCTGTATCCAAGTAATTTATGAAGATGTTGAAGAGCACAGGCACTAAGACAAAGCCCTGTGGAACCCCACTAGTGACAAGTCACCAGCATGCTGTCACCTCAAGCGTGATGGGCTCAAGTCAGTCCACTTTTCTGCAGCGTTTGAGAAGTTGCTTGTGACATGTGTTTAGACTTGCCTGCAGCTGTTGTTGAATATAGATTTGAGAGTAAGACATATAATGTGGGAAAGGTCTCAGCTGTTCTAATTTAAAGAGCAGTGTTTAATATTTTGAGATGCTGTCCTTACAATGCTAAGTAAGAAGTTTTATGAATTACAAGCTGAAACTACCTCTTAAACTTGTATTTCCATTGTCCTTAATGTTTTAAGGGGTTTCATATTAGATACAAGAGCAATGGGATAGGTCCAAATGTTAGGGAATTATATACTAGCATCTTCAGTGAAGTGGGGTAGTTGAAGTTAAGGTATATATATAGAATTGTGGTTTTCTAGCACGTGATCAGTATCTGAACTGTGGATAACAATGATCACAAACTAGATTTGTAGCTAATTCAATGCTTCATTTTAACTGATGATGTGATTTATGTAAATGGTTTGTATAATTTTACAATGTTATTGTTATATCATAGAGATCCAATGTTCCTTTGACTTAAAGATTTTCTAGTTAAAGAAGCTTCACTGCTTGTATGATAATTTTGTAGCTTTTAGGATAATTATCAAGTGAAGTCCATGAGTTAGTTTGCAAGTAAGCTTTTATGTTCCACAGGATTTGAAGCCATCTTGTACTGCTTCAGCACAGAAGAGGGAACAAAAATAAGCAAATGGACCTTGAAATAATTAACTTCTGGTTTATGAAAAATCTTAAAATAATTGGTAAAGGTCTACAAGGACTTAATAAAATTCTCCTGATGTATTGATAGGTGCAGATCACTTCCAGTTTTAATTTGAAATACTGTGAGTGTTTCAAATCAACTTGCTTGCCTTTTGGAAAGAGTGTTTAAAAGAAATAACAACATTTGAGGGACAGTTCCTAGAGGTATGATTAGGGTAGAATAAAATCTGCACCCCTGATTATTTTGAGAATACTCTGTTTATTCAGTGTTCATCCTGATTGTGAAGCTGTGTGGAGAAATCTCCTTAAATGGTGTTTTCATTCTTGAACAGGTATCTATGGGGCTGGCTGCCTTATCACAGAAGGATGTCGTGGAGAGGGAGGTATTCTGATCAACAGTCAAGGTGAAAGATTCATGGAGAGATATGCACCTGTTGCCAAGGATCTGGCTTCCAGGGATGTAGTGTCTCGTTCTATGACCATAGAAATCCGTGAAGGAAGGTTAGTTAAATGCTCTTCGCAAAGCTGCAGAATGAACTCTTAATCATGCTAGACTGTGAAGTGCAATAGTTCATTTGATAAGCACATGGTAATTCTTGAGAGTGAGCTCTAATGACTGTTAAGCTGATCTCTGTGTGTAAGGCAGAAAATCTTTCTTGTTAATTCCTAATGATACTGACAGAGAACAGATGATGTTAAGAGTCTCCTGTTTGAATTCAGTGTGTCTAGAGACACTTGCTCAGACAAGCTTAATGTATATGCTCTTACTACAAACAAAATAATGTGGTGCTGTTCTCTTGGCTGATTACCAAGTTTTACATATTTCTGTAGAGATGTAATAGTTGAAAATCTTAAATAATGTGAATTACTGTGAAAAGGAAGCTGAGAGTTGGAAAATGGCCTCAATTCATCCAAGTGCCACAGTCTTATTAAATATGTGAGATATTAATTTTTGTCAGATAACATTTGAAAAAGAACCTGTTTATTTTCACAAATGAAACAAACTGGATTAGAAATGCTATTAGTGTTTGTAAATTCCTGTTATGTATTCCAGTGTTGGGTTTTTTTTTTGCTAGGGGCTGTGGTCCTGAAAAAGACCATGTGTACTTGCAGTTGCACCACTTGCCACCACAGCAGCTGGCCACCCGTCTCCCAGGCATTTCCGAAACAGCCATGATATTTGCCGGAGTTGATGTCACTAAAGAGCCTATCCCTGTCCTGCCTACTGTGCATTATAATATGGGAGGTATTCCCACTAACTACAAGGGACAGGTGAGCAATACATGTCACTTTTGAGCTTTTGTATTTTCATCATCATACTAGGAAATTGTTTTCCAAATAGAAAAGCATTAAGAATGTTTTTTATAAATGTAAGGATGATTAATACCATTTGTAATAATAATAATGATGTCAGAGTACTTAAAACACACAACCTTTTTGGTTTTTTAAAATAACTTGATAACCATGTTCCAGTCCATCTAGAGGTGGGAGTTCCAAGAAACATCTAAAATGAAATTACTGACAATAATTCTCTGTTAGTTGAGCTGAGGATAATATAATTGAACATAGACCAAAGTGTAGGCCTCTGTTGCATTCTGTAGCATGAGTTAATGTGTATTATTCCTCTGTAGTTCATGTAATCTAAACACCAGAGGAGATCCTCCAACTGACACTAGCTGGAAATCAATGTGATGGTGTCAGCTAAATTCTTCTCTTCATGTACTTGTTAAGTTTCAGTGTAAAATTTTGCCTTGCATGTGCAGATCAGACTTTATGCCTGTGCATTTCTGACTTACTGCAGAATTGTGGTGAAACAGAGCTATGCACTCTTCATAAGAATATGTAAGGAAATCTTGGGGTTTAGCCCTGTCTGTATTTGCATACAGATGTAAATGTATGTATTTGCATACATTTCTCCTTGCCCTTTAGAGCTAAGGTAATTCCATGTTTAGAGGCAGAAGAAACTTTAGGTTGCTGTGTCCCACCCTTCCATGCACGTGGCCTGTGCAGATGAGGAGGTTAGCACTGTGTCCAAGTGTTTCCAGTGGCTGAGTGTTGATGGAGTGTGTGCCGTGGCAGGTGATCACACACGTGAATGGAGAGGACAAGGTGGTACCTGGCCTGTATGCCTGCGGGGAGGCGGCCTCCGCATCTGTCCATGGCGCAAATCGACTCGGAGCAAACTCCCTTCTGGATCTGGTGGTCTTTGGTCGGGCTTGTGCCCTGACTATTGCAAGTACATGCAAGCCTGGTAAGTCTCACTTTTCTAGAGATGTTTGCCTTTATGATGTAATTTCTGCCCAACGAAGAGTTGTTGCTACCTGATTCAAATTTAGAGTGATACTCATAGGCTCTTACTTGTTAGAAAAGGAAGAAATTGGTGTTTATGCTTTTGGTAGGCATGTTCTATGCCAGGCAAATGTTTTGATGTTACTATTTGCTTTGTAATTGATCCTTTGAAAACTAGAATTGGGCCAATGCTATTGGCAAGAGCAGTTGTGATTTTTGACAAATTAACACAGACTATTGAATGTGAAGACTATTTTGTATTTTCTTCATACTGCACCATCTTCTACATCAAAATGTAATCTATCTTACACTTGGCACTTTTGTATAGTGGAATTTGCTGCCACCTTGCTGATTTATTTATAAGAAGGACTGACGTGCAAGTGGTGAGAGAGAGATAGTAAAAATTGCAATATCTCATTCACTGGATTCTTATTGCTGAATCTTTTATATTTTAAAATAATCTGGTTCAGACACGATTGTTGACCTGAGAAAACAAAGAAGCAAGCCCTCCCTTCCAACCCTCAACAAAATACTGGACATGGCAGTTACATTGCCAGAGCAGCTGGAGTTCACAAATAGTCATCTGTTTTCTTACTGCTTAATGTCCAAACTGCACCAGCTGCTGAGATTGATGATTTCTCATGGAATCAGCCTAGATCTTGTGGTGCCTATTTGGTCTGGCTTTGTGCTAACATTTTTTGAATCCTTCTGTGGCTCTTCAGAGTTAGAAATTGTAGAAGGGGGTTTATTAATCTGAGTGCAAAGGTACATGTGAGATGAACTGTGCTGGTAAGATGGTGTGTTTGCTTTGTTGCCCAGTAACTTGTGGTTTCCAGTATTAGAGGCAAGATGCAGAGCTCACGTCTAACTGCCAGGCTTATTGACTGCTCCTGGTCCCTTACACATCTAGGAAAGCATAGCAGTAGGTGGTAAGGAGCACGGGGGCTTATTCCATAGTTTTGAAGAATTTTCATGCTGCTTCAAAGGAATGAACTGCAGAATTTTGCTAAACCTATAAAATCTTTAATAATTGTTGTAGGAAAGTGGAATATGAATATGGGATTCATATTCCACTGAGAACTTTAAATACATGGATACAATTGGTGGGACTTCAGGAAAGTTACACTTAATGTGCACCTCAGAGGAAGAAAACAGATTATTATGTTTTACTTAAATCTGATTTTTAGTAATTGATAGTGTCTGAAACTGCCAGAAACCAAACCCAAGCCTGACTACCAAACTTACTGAAATTTTCTTATTAGGAGAGCCAGTTCCCCCCATTAAACCAAATGCTGGTGAAGAGTCAGTTGCTAATCTTGACAAGTTAAGGTTTGCTAATGGAAGCATAAGGACTTCAGAAGTGCGACTGAACATGCAGAAGGTAAGCCTGGGGAAGCTCTCAGGGATAGGGTGGGACAAGCTGCAGGCAGCTGTGGGGTTTGGTGACTTGGCAAAGTGCACTTGAGGATTTGCCATGCAGAAGAAAAAGTGGGTGAGAAGATTGTGTGTGCAGCAAAGGTTGTATCGGTTGTTAATTCCTTCTTCCCTTCATGGTCATTCCCTTGTGTAGTTTACCTGCTGTATAATAGAGTGGGGTTTCAGTTGTTTGGGGTGAATGGAAGAACATGGGGTTTTTCAGGCTGCAGACAAGTTTGAGCTCAGAACAGCTCTGTATCAAGCTCTTCTGGAGCTAAGGAAGTTACATGCTTTCATATGCAGCATATCAAACTGTTTTTGTTTTACTGTGTTGCAGGCAATGCAAAACCATGCTGCTGTATTTCGTACTGGTTCTGTACTTCAAGAAGGCTGTGAGAAGCTTAGCCAGATTTATGGTGATCTGGCTCATCTAAAGACTTTTGACAGAGGTAATTTGATAGCAAAAAACACACCTTGCTCAGAGTATTCTGGGAAGAGTGTTGGTAGCTTTGGTTTTTGTTGTTTGTTTTTTTGGGTTTTTTTTCTTTCTGTAAACCTAATGTGTTTCTTGAATTTTTGGCTGAAGATTTTGACCATTTTGAATATTTCAAAATATTTTGTAGAGCCCTACTTACTAAACATGGTAATCAGGTAAAATACTTGGCCTTTGCAGTTGTTTTCTGGTTGAAAAATCTTTCAGAGAAGCAGAGATTGAAATTGGATTTACATGCGTAAGGTACAAACTGCCCTCAGAACACGATGTGAACTTGTCCAAATACTGAGATGAATGATGAACTTTGTCAGAATCTTCTGAAAGTTGGGAGTTGCAGAGAGGTAGCAAGACTATTCGTAGGCTAAACACTCAGTTTTCATTTTCCAGCTGAGCAGATACCACAATGCAGACAGATCCTGCCATGCCTTGTGGTATATCTTAACAGAACTTGGTTATTTAAGTGCAACTGATGATGCAGCTTTGGTTCACTCACATGTATTTCTCTTGTTTGTAGACCATCTTCTATAGTATTTTAATATTTTACCAGGCATTGTGTGGAACACTGACTTGGTGGAGACTCTGGAACTGCAGAACCTGATGCTTTGTGCTCTGCAAACCATTTACGGTGCTGAGGCTCGCAAAGAGTCCCGGGGTGCCCATGCCAGAGAGGATTATAAGGTATAAATGTTTTCTGTGACCTGAATGTAGGATTGAATCTCCTTGTTATTTGCCCTCAGATGGATTATTTAAAGTTGCAAAATCTTCAAATGCAGTCTTCAGTGTTAAGTAAGATTAGTGTAGTATTTTTTTGGGGTTCTATTTGTTCTGCTCTGGCTCTTCTTTGTTATTTATAAAAGGACCAACACGTGGAACACTGGGAATGATCTTGAAAAGAGTTGCTCTGTGTGCACATCTGAGTGATTAGAGACCTCTAAATCAGGACTATAGTAATAATATCATGGATGCATTAGCAGGACGTAAAGAAGCATAAACAGAATAATTGTCCTATGCAAGGAAAGTTACCTTAGAGCCCTTGTTAAGCCTGAACATTTCAAATTAGACACGGGCAGTGTTAAGAGAAAGCTTGCTGTGTGTTCAGAGACATTCTGGGTTACAGGTTTAATTGAAATGCAGCTGATCTTGTGGTTGTAGAGTGATTTGCAGATACAGCTTCTGGTCTGTACTGATCTCATTTTGTCCCTAGTTACGGGTGGATGAATTTGACTACTCTAAGCCACTCCAAGGCCAACAGCGGAAGCCATTTGAGGAGCACTGGAGAAAGCACACCCTGTCATACGTGGATATCCCAACTGGGAAGGTAATTTGAGCTTGGTGCTTGAGGATCTTTTTTGCTGTTAACAGCTGTTCTCACAAACAGCCTTGGAAATTGAGATAATCCTGCACTGTTGATCTTTGGGAAGTGACTTTGCTATTTGAGCTGGAATTGTGTTTCCCCTTGTGTCAGACTAGTTTAAAAGCTTTTTTCTTCTAATGGTGACAAAACGTGTTGTTGGGTGTTTAATAGAACAGCTTTATGGTATTTCAGAGATAGAACTGAATTCTGACCCTACAAAAATCTTAACTGTTGGGGTTTTTTGGATCTCATTCATGAATCCTGTGGTCCTGAAGTTCTTTGTTCCCTTTTACTTTAGGTTACCTTGAAGTACAGACCCGTTATTGACAAGACTCTGAATGAGGAAGATTGCCAGACCGTCCCACCAGCCATCCGCTCATACTAGCAGCTTCCATCTCACTTGAAGCCCTCTCCCAGAGGGGCCAGTGTACATAAGCATAGCACAAGCAAACCAAAGTAGTGTTGGCACTTAGCACTGAATGGAAAATGCTGACAAAACTTAACTTTTCTCCAGCTTGTATTCTGCTGTGGCTTACTGTACATTTATTGAAAGTGGAATGTAGAACAGCTTATGTTCTTTCACTCATCTGTCAAAAGGGACAGCGAAAACACAAAATGTGTCTAAATAAAGTCATTACAAGTCTTGTATTTGAATATGCTGATCTGTATATAATTACAAAGCTCTTATTGCGAATGCGTAGTTATTTCCATATTTTAAGAGCAAAAAATGTGCTCAGTGAGAGGACCAGAGGCAGTGGGGACAAACTGAAGCACAGGAACTTCCATTTAATTATGAGGGAGATGATCTTTACTTTGAAAGTGGTGGAGCACTGGAACAGGCTGCCCAAAAAGGTTGTGGAATCTCCTTCTCTGGAGATACTAAAAGCCTGCCTAGATGTGATCTTGTGCAACCTGCTCCAGGTGAACCTGCTGGCACAGGGGCAATGGACTAGGTGACCTCCCAGAGATGCCTTCCAACCCCAGCTATTCATTGCAAAAGTTTTAGACAAGATGGAGATGCTGAAGTTTGTGATGTGGGGACTTAAGATGCTTAATTGCTGACTTCAAGTAATACTTGAAGAAGATGATGTAGTAGTAGTTATAGCTTTGTATTGTCATACTGTTTTATTGACTGAAAAAAGAGACTTTCACTTACTTCTTCTGATATAAAATAATCTAGATAATAATATCATTACCCAGTCTATATTGTCTCTGGAACTTCTGAAGCCATTTTAGTGGCATGCCCTGTGTATTTCCTAGACTGTCTCTTCTCAGAGGAGCCAGGGGGTAGAAGATTTACTTAAAGCTTGCAAGACTCGAATTCAGTGTGCTTTTAGTGCCAGGATGTAACTTGTAAGGCATTAATAGTGCAGCTTCTGGCAGCATTTCTGTGAATAACAGTTCTTGTAGGACTGAAGGGTACCTATGCAGGTTGCAATGGAATGAAGCGTTCTCCATGTTAGGCAAAAAAATTGTTTTCTTAACGGCTGAATGTTGGCTGCTCTTGGAAAAAAAAATCAGAATGTTGGAAAACCTGAAGTGTTTGAATGTTGCTGCTGGTGGGTGGAAAAATGGAACATACCTTCTTTCGCTCTCGAAGGGTTTCTGCACTTTGCACCAGGATGTAGCACGTCGGAGCACTCTGCCTTCTTGGGCAGGAAGTAAAGAGGGGGCTGCACCTTGACTTAGCATTTTTTATAAAAGGAGCCTTGACTGTCCTTAGGAAGGCGGGGATAAGGTTTTATAATCTTTAAGAAGGCTACAGTAAACCAGAACAAGCTCATACTTCTCCCCCGTCCCTCGGGCAGAAATCGCTGCTACAGCGCTTTTCCCGCTGCCCTTCGCCCGGGGCAGGCGGGTTTTCCCGGGTTTTCCCAGGCCGGGCGGACCCGCGCCGGGGCCGCACTCAGCGCCCGCCGCTGCTCCAGGAGCCGCCGATTGGCGCGGCGGAGCCTCCGGGGCCGGGCACCGCGGGCACCGTGACGCTCGTCCGGGGCGGTCCCGCTGTGCCTCCCGCCCCCGCGGTGCTCCCGGCCCCCGCCAGCATGCATCGCTCACTCCGCGCCTGCCGCCGCCTCGGCCGCTCCGCCGGTCTCCTCCTCTCCCGCCCGCCGCCCCCGCTGCCTCCCGCCGCCCCCGGCCGCTGGATCCCGGCGCCGCCCCGCGCCGCCATGGTGAGCCCGGGCAGGGGAGCGGGGAGCCGTGACCTCTAAGTGCCACCGCCGGCCGCCCTCGCTCCGCCCCGCCCCGCGGGAAGCGGGGAGCGGGGAGCGGGCGGTGACAGCGGCAGCGGTGACTGCCGGCTGTGTCGGGAGCGCGCCGGCACCGGGAAGACGAGTCTGCCATCCTCTGCCGGGCTTTTGCGGCCATTTCCCGCATCCTTCCTGCGGCCCGGCCCGGCCCGGCCCTGCCCGGCTCGGCTCGGCTCGGCTGGGCAGCCGCTGCCGGGAAGGCCGGGATGTGCAGCGCGCAGCTCTCCCTCTCCCGGGGCGCTGCCCCGGGGCAGATTCAGGCCCTGAGCCGCCGGGCAGGAAAGGTGTTGGTGCGGGACCCGCTTCGCAGAGCCGCGCTGTGCGGCAGCTGCTTCCACAGGAATTTTAGGCGTTTTCTTGGAGCTGTTGAGGTGCAGATAATAAAAAGCTGTATCCTCACAGGAATAGGAATATTCGTCACTGGAATAGCTTTGAGGCTGCCTGAAAATTAGGGAGCTTTCAGCTGAGAACTGCCTGGTGCTTCTAGCGGGCATCATCAGGAGATATTCGTGTATAGTCTGTTGATTGTCCGGCTCAGGCGCGAGTGGGACTCGATTGTTGCAAGCGGTTCAGCATAGAAACAGAAACACTGTTTGGATACAGAAGTTCAAGTCTCAGTTCTGACGCGTTGGATGTTGCGTGGAAACCTTAGTCTCAGGTGTATCTTTGTGAGTTCACTCCTTAAAACGAGGTAGTGTAGCCTGTGAGAAGAATTTCAGCAGAAGGTGGTGTGTTAAGGATTTTATCGATTCCTTAGTTTACTAAATTACTAAATTAGTTAATCAATTTATCTAGTACAGCAGTTTCCAATCTGTAATATTGATGAAGTTGTAAAAAGTAGCATTTGATAAAACAAACTTTCCAGTGAGTGAAAAAACTTCACGGTGAGTGAAACTTAACTGCCTAAAAAAACTAGCCGCAGAGCAGAATATGTAACTCAAACCACCGGCCTGTCGGATGGTTCCCTTTTTCTGTTTTGCCATTTGGCATCGTCTGAGAAAAATCATGGCCTTCATTCATTTGCTGAAAATCTGGTGTTTATGAGTCTGATCTGCAGTCTTACAAGAATGAGATGTGTTTTGCTCTTTGCGGGTCAGAAATGTGACCAGTCCTGTATGTGTTGTGAGTTCATGGAGTTTAAATAACAGCACTACTTAAAACATCCGTCAGTGGACTTGGAAGTCAAGCAGCTGTTGAATTCTTACAGGAAAAGTTCTGTATGTTTTGATGTAAAAGAGGAACCACCAGAAAATGTACTAACCAATATTTAAATTTAAAAAAACAGCCAGCCAACAAACCCAAGACATCCGTTTTTGATGTTTGTAGTGATTTTCTGAGTAGCAAGAGTTGTTTTAAAACACATTGTGTATGTAGATACAACCAAATAGTCATGCTGTCCTGGTAAGTTTATTGTGTTGCCTTTACTTAGAGCTAAATTGCACAAGATGTTGTAAATGGAATTGTCATAGTGGTCCTTCTGTAGCTGAACACTAGGTTCAGCTGAATACTTAGGTTTGGGTTCTAAAGGGTAAATTTCAGAATTTGTGACTCAAATTGTGTTGTAAAAGAGAGATGATGCTTAAAAATGGAAACATTGTTCATCTGCTAAAGGAGAGCAGTAAAACATAAATTGCACATACTGATGACCTTGAAAGACTGCTTTTGACATGCTAAAATGCATGTTTCTTTGAATTGAAATACTTACATCCAAAAGTTGCTGCATCCATAAGTGAGCGTAATTTTCCACAGGGAGCATTACTGCAGTGGTTCTGCTGTTTGAGTATCTCTGGTGTGTTATGGTGCAATCAGTTCTGATCGGTGCCCTGCAACAAGGCAAAAGTACAGTTCTGTTTGCCTAACTGTGACCTTTGGACTGTGTTTGGGTTCTAGGGATTTTGGAGGGCTGACCACACCTTGTCAGGCCTTCTAAGGAATAGACAAGTTTTGTAAATGTGATGAATAGTAACTGTGAGCAGAGCCTTGCTTGTAGCTAGGTTAGAAATTAGGTGAGCACAGGAATTTACATTGGCTGCTGGCAGTTTCCAAGTCTCCTTTGGGCTTCTCCTGAGGCCCAGGGATGATGGAGTGTGCCACTGATGCACCATTTTACAGCTGGTCCTCTGGGTCACAGGGTGACTTCAGAAACCTCTTTACATACAGGAGCTGGGACCTTCAGCTCATAAAGCTGCTCAAGGGGTTGAATTCTGGCCAAGGAGCGAGGGAATCAGGTTTGTTACAGTCACACTCAGACAGTGCCTGCTGCAGGCTGAGAGTAATGCTGCAGCTCAGTTCCTTCAGTCTGCATGAAAAACATCATCTTGCTCTTTTGCCTAATGCCTCCTGTTACAACAGGAATCAGCAAGTGACATTCTTCCTAAAGCACCTTGCCCTGTTAACTTCATTGGGATTTATGAGCATGGAATTGGCTAGGAAAGTTGGTTTTGGTTTTTTTTTTAATAATGATTTCATTGTTGAGAGGTACTTGTACAAGGATGTACTGATCCTATTTATCTTTGTTTCATCATTGTTGACATTGGAATTATGTAAGTTCGAGGAATCAGTTGTGCAACTGCTAGCTTTTTGTCTTAAAGCTTACAGTGGTTTAACATTTTATATTGTTTGAGGGTGAATACTTTCAGTTATTAAACCACTGATGATATCAAGAGCTGGGCTTGGAGCTGAATGGGTTCTGCTTATCCAGCTCTGTGAAAGCTTTGCATTGTGTGCTTTTACAAGGTGTCCAAATGTCAAAAGCAGGGATTTTGAAGACAGTCAGTGATCCCAGCTGCTGGAATATTAATGTGCTGACATGAAGACCCACAAGCATCCCGATTAAACGCTTTTGGTAGTGATATACTAAAGAAGCATTTACTGTATTCTGTTTCTTGGTAGCATGTAAATGAATGCTAAGTGATTCAAGCAGGACAAAGAGGATTAAATAACATAGGAATTACTTACTCTTCCACAGTAAGCTTTCTATTCTTGAGGAGTCAGTGCCCAGGAGAGCATCAGCCAAAACACAAGATGTGGGGATAGCCATGTGAGAGCTAACCCTTGTTGTGGGTTGGGCTGCAATTTCCTCCAGGTCACAGGCACCACCTCCTCTGAAGTACTCAAAGTGAGCAGGGCTGGTGTCTCTGGTATGTCACTGATGGTACCTGATGGCAGAGTGTCTCTGTCTGGCTGGGAATGACAGTAAAGAGGTTGGGACACTTCCCTCTCTCTGCTGCAGCTTGCCATCCATGGTGATGCGAACCTGGGCAGGCAGAAGGTCAGGGCTGCTGGAGAGGGTGTTCTGGCCAATACCCAGCTGTGCTTCTGTCCAAGAGCACTGAAGGAGTGTTCTCTAAAGTGTTCTCTAAAGAAGGAGCAAGTAAAATGAGCAAAGAAGAGAGAGGAACAGTCTGACTTCAGAAGTGAACTCCTAAGGAAGAGTAAGAACTGTGTGAACTTAATGATGCTTTCCCCATTTTCTCACCCAAACTCTTTATGTACTCAGCACTGCTGAGGCCACACCTCGAGTCCTGTGTCCAGTTCTGGGCCTCTCAATTCTGAAAGGACATTGAGTTGCTGGAGTGAGTCCAGAGAAGGGCAATGAAGCTGGTGAAGGGTGAGGAGCATAAGCCCTATGAGGAGCAGCGGAGGGAGCTGGGTGTGTTTAACCTGGAGAAAAGGGGTCTTGGGGGGGACCTTATCACTCTGTACAACTCCTGAAAGGAGGCTGTAGCTAGGTGGGGGTTGGCCTTTTCTCCCAAAATAAGAGGAAGTGGCCTCAGGCTGCACCCCATGATGTCCAACATGAACCCAGGGAAGGTTCATGTTGGACATCAAGAAGAACTTGTTCACTGGAAGGGGGATCAGACATTGGAACAGACTGCCCAGGAAGTGGTGGAATCCCCATCCCTGGAATTGTTTATGAAATAAGTGGATGTGGCTCTTAGTGCTGTGGTTTAGTTGACATAGGGATGTTTGATCAGAGGTGGGACTTAATGATCTTGGAGGACTTTTCCCACCTTAATGATTCTATGATTTTCACATCAGGGAGTTTCCTGAGTCTGTGGTTTGTCTGTGTAATAACCCAGTTTAGATCTTTCTTCTGAGGGCTTATCTTATCTTCCCTGAAGTCTGGTGGACTTCTTGCATCCCCAGCATCAGCTGGCAAGGAGTTGTGTCAGTCTGTGACTTGTGTGAAGAGCTGCTCCCTTTCCCTTGCCTTCAACCTGACTCCTACAAGCATGTTAGTGCTCCTGTGTCTTGTATTGGAGGAGACAGTGAGCAGTTAATAGTGGTTATACCTCAGTTTTCCTTCAGTCCCCAGGTTATCTTTTTTTCTGAACAAAAAAGTCATTTGTCTTAAGAAAGCTGTTCCCTTTTGTCAACTTTATTGCCTTTGAACTGTTTCCAGTAATAGATATTTTGGGGATGAAAGAACCAAATCTGCACAAAGACCTCAGACTGTCAATGAATCATGGTGGCACAGCAGTGTTTCTCTTTGTATCTTCTGCTTTTCTTGATAGTTCCTTGCATTTGATTTTCTTCTTTCACTGCACTGCAAGACTGACTTGACTTTATTGATAAGAGGTTTGTTTCCCAAAGACTCACCCTGAGTCATGTCAGTCACCCCTGGTTATGTCAGGAACCCAGCATTATAAATGTATATTCCCTGCCTGGACGGCTGAGATTGTTTTAGTCTATCCATTATAAAGAAATAAAAGACTTCTCCCCCTTCCTGAGGCCTCTGAAAGAAGGTAATTTCCTCTCCTGGGAAAGGATGAATACCTTTCTCGTAGGAAATTGGGACTTTGCTGACCAAGGTGTGGGAAGAGGAAGAGTAAACTGTTGTTACTTCTTGTCAGTTCCATAATCTTTGTAGAGCTGCATATGAATGTGATCACATCATCACAAGTTACGGTGCTGTTCTACAAAAAGTAAAAAAATTATTGTCAGCTAAAATGAATTTAGCTGTGCCTGTGCTAGATAATAACAGATGCTAGGTGGATACATGACATAGAAATGTTACCATACATAAATATTACATAAAATACACCTAGATATAATATATCTACTATACCTATAGGTGCAGTAAATATATATCTGCATGAGGGGTGATAATATAGAATTATTATATATATTATGAGGGGTGATAATATATATAATAATTCTGTATTATAGAGGGGTGATAATATAGAATACTTGAAAGACTGTTACAGGGAAGAGAAAGGGAGGAGAAAGTAGGAAAAAGAAGGGGGACAGTGAGAGAGTAAGCAAAAAGGAAAAGGAGTGGTTTACTAAGAATAAGGATATTAAGTTGAGAAAAGAGCAATGAAAGAGAAGGCTTTAATTAAGTGTTGCATTAATCGTTCTGTTAAACTTACTTTTACCTATACTTTCTACTCCTTACATATGTTAAAATTAATTTCTTATGTGTGTCCCTTTCACATTTAATCTTCCCATTGAGGTTGTTTGTTGTCACAAGTTTAACTAAAATTATTAGTTCTATAATTGTCGTTACGTTAATTGTATTTTACTGTTCATTATTATGTCTCTGTGATCTCCTTTATGAGTTGTTGTAATCCTTCTATAAGTTATCCCATCAGTATTAAGTAATATAAGACTATTCTAGGGCCCTAACTTAAAGATTATTCCCTGTTTCTAAAATAAATAAGAAAGGGGGAATTGTGGAGTGTCCCTGCCCCAGGAGGCAGTGATTCTACCCAGACAGCATCCGGCAAGGGGCGTGATTTAAAGAAGATTTAAAGATTCCGCCCCTCCACCCTGTGGGGTGTGCCCTCACAAGCCCGGGAAAAGACACTCCACCCCCTTTTTTCAAATGAGGAATGGCCCAGAATGTTCTTCTTTTCCTGTACCCTCATTGGTTGAAATCCTTCTGCAATGTTCCCGCCTTAGCTTTTGCATTGGTTGTCTTCCTCGATCCACCCCTTTGGAGTCTCCTGCTCCTCTTACTATTGGACCCCGACCCTAAACTCCACCCCTATAAAACCCATAGCTCTACCCCCTCATTTCTTGTCTTGGTCGCTGGCATAATGAAGGGTTCTGGCTTTTGGTAAACCAGGACCTGTCCTGCTGCCTTCCTTTCCCTGTTGGTGCTCGGTGGCTGCCTGGGGTGTGAGGCTCTGGGGCCCAGGGAGTTGTTGTGCCCCTCGCTGCAGCAGGACGCGACAATGGTACGTGGTTTGTGCTTGCGACTTCTGGGAGACAGCTGCTCAAACTAGAACAATGTCTCACCTTTCCAGATGTAATTAGAAACGCCTGTAACTAACTGCATGTCTTGGCTTTGTATTTTTTTCCATCTTCTTTCTCTTGACTACTTGCTTTCAAATAGAATATACTGATTGCCAGAGTTTTTTTAATTTTTTTCCCTTTTCTATAGTCTTCTCAAGAGGCTTTCAGGACAGAATATGATACTTTTGGTGAACTGAAGGTCCCAAGTGACAAATACTATGGTGCCCAAACTGTGAGATCTACAATGAACTTCAAGATTGGAGGTGTTTCAGAAAGGATGCCAGTAAGTAATTCAAATCTGTGTTCTCTTCTTCTCTAGAGTATGTTTTTTATGTGAAAGTGAATACCTTCTAAATACCTTCTTCTCAGGCTTTTGCTGGAAGTGTGAACAACTTTGAATTTTAATTAAAGGTAGAAATTTTATGGCAATATATTATTGTGGTAGAAGTATTTCTTGTTGTGTTTAAATAAATTGAATCTTGAATAATTTTATGGTGTTGCTTTATTTTTTAATAACCAGGATGAATAGAAATCTGTCTTTCATCTTTACAAAGATGAAAAAGCAAATGGAGTAATTTGATGTTGCATTTATCTAGTTTGTTATTGAAGTAGTCTAGTATAGGACGAGTTGATATAAACTTAATTTGTCACATGTAGCTGTGCAAAGGCCATTAATGTGCACATGCTTTGTATATACTGAGTCTCTATGTACTGAAATTTGTCAGTTTTCTTTCAAAAGGCTGCTTTAGAAATGGAACCAGTTCTATTCTAATGCACGTAACTTTTGACACACAGAGCGTACCTGGCCTTGCAGAAAGAGCTGTGTCTTCCCTCTGGGCTGTTGGGGTGAATGTTTCTGTTGGTGGGAACATAATCCCAGATGAGCTGATTGCTCTCTGGTTGGGCTGATGGACTGCTGCTGGGTTTAAAATCAGAAGCAGTCTGGTTCAGAACTAGACATGCACTATAAATTGATGACATATCCTTTGGGGGAAAGAAATTGTGTGTTTAAACTTACCCTTGTGTCTCAGGTTCAAGTCATAAGGGCTTTTGGCATCTTGAAGAGAGCAGCTGCAGAAGTAAATCAAGATTATGGTCTTGACCCCAAGATTGCTAAAGCCATTGTGCAGGCAGCAAATGAGGTAGGAATGAGCTGTTCAAAATACTGGAACTACCACTGTGTTTTTGTTAAGCTTTTCACAGGAGGGTGGGGGATTGCATTTCTCAGATTGTTAGAAGAAAGCATTTCCTCTTAGTAAATCTTGTTCTCCAGAGATCATTTATTTAATATAATATTTTACTATTTTCTTTCTTGCATATAAAGAAATGATAGAATGTTCAAATGCATGTTGATAAATGCCACCCAAGTGCAGAATTGTGAGTGACCATTATTTGAGGTGTGATAATACCAGGTGCTTTGACTAAATCAACAGATTTGTTTATCTAGAAGCATTTTTACAGAGTTTTTTTTTTGTGCTGACTAGCTTAAAAATATTTCAGTGGTGGCAGAAGCTGTATCTTCTTCCTAACAGCTGTAGTATCTTAAGTCCTAAGACCCAATAGCTTTGGAGAACTCCAGAATATATCCATGCTCTTCTGGTTTCTATGGTTCCCCTAGTTAAAGGTGCATTAGAAGATTTGGTGGATTAAGGCTCCTTAGTTTAGATTCATAAATTCTGAAAGATGTTTGTGGCTTTCTTTATTGTATTCTAAAAACACCCCTGCTATGATACCCTTTCCCTCACCTCCAAAATAATTTTCTAATACAACTTAAATAAAAAGAGGAATCAAGCTACTCTTGGAGGTGGGAACATTGCCTCTGTGTAAGATGGGAAATGCAGAAGATCCTTTCTTGAACATGATTCCAGGAGGACTTATGTATCCTGGTAATCTGATAAGCCTCAGAGTTGTGACAACAGCTCCTTTTTCTGAGGCTAATATGTGGGGTGATACTTCTGAGCACAGATTTTGATATTATTAAAACACATGTTTAGAAAACTTTCTGAATGTGTCTAAGATTCCATAGGCTCCAAAAAATGTTGATCAAACATGAGAGTGCCTTACAAGAAGGAGCTGTTTGAGACTGACAGCCATCTGCTGGTTTCATTGATACAGCATGTAATGTCTGCAGGTGTAAGAGGTCTGGAACTTCCCTGCATGAAATTTCTTTATTGAGAGGTATCAGAGTCCAGTTACACTGTGAGAAGATGTAACCTAAAGTACCTTTTAAAAATACTTTCTGTCTATGTCTGTAGAATATGAAATCAAATTTTATATATCTTTGTATTTCACAATTCAGTCTTCAAAAAGCATAGAAAGTGTTTTTTTCCGCTTCTAATATCTGGTATTACGTGGTATTACATAAAAGCATCTTAATTATTCTAGTGTAAATTCATTAATTGCTATATATAAATTTAAAAATATAACTGAGAGCATAATTTTAATTATGGCAATAAAATTTTCAAGGTTTTTTTTTGTTGTTTTTTTCTTGTTTGTTTTAGTGGAACAATTTTTTCTGTTTTTTCCATTATAGGTAGCTGAAGGAAAATTAAATGATCACTTCCCTTTGGTGGTGTGGCAGACTGGGTCTGGAACTCAAACCAATATGAATGTTAATGAAGTCATCAGCAACAGAGCTATTGAGATAATGGGAGGGACACTGGGAAGCAAAAAGCCAGTGCATCCAAATGATCATGTTAACAAAAGCCAGGTTGTTAGACTTGATTTATCCTGCTTTTAATTTCAAAAGTTTTGTGTCTTTGTGAATTTTGTGTTTTCTTGTATCCACTGTTTAGGTTAAAAAATGTTTTGTTGACAACTTTGGTAACAATTTTCTGTTTTTTTCAGTTCATATGAACTTCAAGATGTTTTTCAGTAACAGTATGAGCTTTTCAGATTAAAAACTTTGAATTCATTCATGATAGATAAATTCATACATAATATATCACACAGTGGTGGCCTTGTGACTACAGTCTTAAAGATGTTAAATATAGGTCCAGTTTCTAAAAGTTGGATCATGGTAGGCATTTTTATTATGCTTCTCTCTTAAACTTCACCTACCTTGAAGGAAAGATTAAGCCACTGACTTTGTTGTTTCCCTTCCTGATCCTTTGTGCTTACTCAGTATTCTGTGAATGATGGATTTAGCATTATCAAAGCAACACGTGTGTCTTAAAGTCACCTACAACTCCTTTAAAATCATCTGTCCATTTGTTAGCCATCTCTCATAACTACTATAGTAATTAATTTTTTTGTCCCAAGGTTGTTATGAACAATCTATTAAATTTAGCCTTCTGTGGGTGTAGTCATAAAAAGTTGATTTATCAAGAAGGAAATGCCTTTGTGGAACACCCCTAAGTTGCTTACTCTTAGCTTAGTTACTAATAGTTTATGAGATAAAGAGAATAGAGGCACTCATGTTCATGTTACAGCAGCAATGGTGAGAAAAGCTTGTAAATTAATATTCTTGATTTTTTTTTTCCCACAGAGTTCAAATGACACTTTCCCAACAGCAATGCATATTGCTGCTGCCCAGGAGGTTAATGAGGTCTTGTTACCTGGACTAAAGAAGCTACAGAATGCACTTGAAGGGAAATCCAAAGAGTTTTCCCAAATCATTAAAATAGGGCGCACTCATACGCAAGATGCTGTTCCACTTACACTTGGGCAGGTAAAAAAAACTTAAAAGTTATGCCTTTCTTTGGAAAATTCAAACTTAAGGATGCCTAAATTAAATGATAGTTTAGGACAAAATATAGCAAAATGGCTGAGTCTCAGCCTGAGTATTTTCAGTCTGTACTGGAGTTTGCTGGATATGCTGTACTGTAATACATACATCATAATTTTTATTAATTTTTTTCCCCATGTGTATTTTATTTCTAACAGTAATAAAATGCATAATATTTTTAAATGATGTTTCATTACCAGATACACAGCACAGTTTTTCTGTTACATTGCAGGGAAGAGGTAGTTGTTGTCTGTAATCTGTAAATTTATGTAAGTTATGTTTTGCCAACACACAAAACTACTAAATATTGTGAGTGAAAAATTTCAGTACATAATCTTGTGTGTATAAATGTGTATATATATATATATAAAAGATGGCAAATGATATCATATTGTCAAGAATGGCTTATATTACAGTAATTTAGTAATTAATTAAACTGAATTGATAGAACAGCAGTAGAATTTATGGACTTTCTCCAAGAATGAACAGGTGGGGTTTTTACTAACTAAAATTAAGTGAGCAAAGTCCAAGATCCATTTCTTTATTTGTTCTTTGAGAATATTAATATAATCTTGGAGCTGATTTACTATGGAATCAGATCCTGCTAAGTACACAACTAAGATAAAAAGTGAGAGAAAAATGCATTATGTATAATTATGTATGTTATGTCTTTCCATATTAAGATTGGTTTAATGCATAATTTTTTGGTGCATGGGACCAGTCCTTTAATAGATATATACTTTCCCTCTTATGCAAACATGCTTAGGTTTAGCATTTGGGTGAAGTTCAGTGCCTTCAGGTTTTTAAAGGAATTAGTCAAATCACGTTAAAAATCTAAATAATCTGGATGCTTATTCTTGCTTGTTGCCTTTGTTCCTTAAACTTGTCCTTTCTTTCAAAGGAATTTAGTGGCTATGTGCAACAAATCAAATATGGTGTGGCCAGGATTGAATCCAGCATGCCAAGGGTGTATCAGCTGGCAGCTGGTGGCACTGCAGTCGGCACGGGGTTGAACACAAGGGTTGGCTTTGCTGAGAAAGTTGCTGCTAAAGTGGCTGAACTGACAGGTGAGAAACCAATATGTGAGAGTGAGTTATCAGTAAAGCAGTGTATGTGACATGCAGTCAAATTCAAACTAAATCTGTCCAGTTTCCATACTTCTCATAAGCTTGAACTGTATTTATATTTTAACATGAAGCTTTTGTTAATGCCGTGTGTTATATGCCTTCTACTTTGGATTTTTTTTGTGCAATTTATTGTTATAATTTAATTTAGTGCATTGAAAGTGACTGAAATGATGGTGCTTATCCAAGCAAGGCTCTTTGGATATGGATACAGTTTCAGACTTCTATTATTAGCCCAACTATAATCATTCTGTCTTGATCTTTGCTCCTCTGGCTCTCTTAATTTTCAGCAACTTAGCACAAAAGATGGAAAAAAATGCTTCCAAACCCACTCTGTTTTTTTCATATGAAAGAGTAAAAGTTAACTACCTGAATTTTTTTTAATCCTGTCTTTATAGAGCTTAAAACTTATTTACTTATTTTCTATTTATTTATTTAAAACTTATTTAATTTATAGTGCACCTGAGTTTTTTGATCTCTAAACCAGATCTTTTGTGTCACAGTATCAGTTTTCAAAATGCACCCCCCCCAACAAATGTGTACATCTGTTATTTATATTTGCTGTAAAATCTGAAATTACTTAGTGACGGTATTTTTGTTTTAATGGATTTATTATTCACTGTGTGTTCCAGAGGGTCAGGGCTGTCATGTACCCTGAAAGAGAAGTAACTAGCTGTAAACAACAGCTGCCAGGAGCAGTACAGGGCATGTTCTGGTGGTGTTAGGAAGCTCTCCCGTGTCAGTGGATGTTTTGGATCCTGTATGGGCAAATTGTATGAGTAGGGCAGACTCCTGAAGTTCCTTATGCTCTTATAGAGGGTGGCTATTGGCAAAAACAAAAGGAGAAGTTTGGATAGACCTCTCTAACAGAAGGCAGCTGTGCAGTTCACAAGTCCATGCAAATTGGGTGGGATTCGGTGTTTGTCAGGAACTGCAAAACACTGGAAATTACGGGAATCATGCTGCTCTCCTTCGAACTGGTGCTGAAAGCTCAGATCAGTCATTGGGGGGGCAGAAATCCAGCCCACAGTCAGTCCTTAGTGATGTCTCTAATTTTTTACAGTCCCATTCTGCTGGGTCTGCCCCTTCAGAGCAAAGTCCTGAAGGAATGTTTTTCATCATGGAACCTAGGTTTACATCTCAGGCATGTAATTAACATAAACAGAGCTGTTCCTTCCATTGCTGTGCTCCTGTGCTCTTGCTGTTGCCAGGCATCCTCCTAAGTCTGATCCAGCTTTCCCATGTTCTGGCTGGTTTATTGTTCCCTTCCATTGTGATTACTTCTTACTTACCCTAATGCCTTCACTATGCTGCAGAAACATCTATTTTTATAACTGAAAGCATCACAGCAATTAACAATCCAAAGTGTCTAACTTGATTTAATGCAAGAAATGCCTAAGTTGGGCTAACTTTCGAAAGATTATTGACATCCACAAAGCACTGTGGTGCAGAAGCAGTGCTTAGAATGCAACACACTATGAAGGGTTGAAATTTGTACCTTTGTTGTAGGTGGATGCTCAAATTTTATACTCTTCTGTATTTTAATGACTTTCATTATGTCTTTTTGTATTTAATTTACTTTAAGAAATATGTTTGTGAAGAAAACTCTAGAGGAAAGAGATGATCTTACAGGGTTGTTAATTTCTAATTTTTATTAAGCTAGTTTTATGTGTTCGATTGTCTGGTTTATGTCTGCAAGGAAGTGCTTCACTGGTTTAATGTTCACACCCTCTCCCTGTAGGTTTGCCTTTTGTCACTGCTCCAAATAAGTTTGAAGCTCTTGCAGCTCACGATGCTTTGGTGGAGCTCAGTGGAGCCATGAACACAGTGGCGTGCAGTCTGATGAAAATTGCTAATGACATTCGCTTCCTGGGCTCTGGGCCACGCTCTGGGCTGGGGGAGCTCATCCTGCCTGAAAATGAACCAGGGAGCAGCATCATGCCAGGTACAGAGAAAACATGCAGAGAAAGATGACCTGTTCCTTTTTTTTTTTTTTGACCACTGTCTTTTAACAGATGTTTACCAAATACTGTCACAAATGTCAATAAGTCCACGATTCTCTCAGGTTTTATCTACTGCCCTATTTTACCAAAACCTCTGTTCATAAAAATGTTTGCACAGCTGTGTGCTGGCAAGTGTATGGGGGAGTGTAGTATCTGTAAGAATACGGCTTTATTAACACAAACTTACTGCTCAAAGCTTTCATTTAGAATTGCAACATCTCTACAATTTTGAGGTAAAGGCTTTTCTGAAATAATCTTTAATCAGTGAATTGTAGCAACACTGTTGTGTAACTTGACTTTGGTCTCTGCTTCCTGGCATGATTAGTGTTATGCACTCATATTTTCCCTTCTGCAATGATCTCATTGTATGGGAGGATAAGGAAGAAAGGAATAATGCTAGTAAGCATTCCTTTCATCTCCTAAAAAAGTATGTCCATATGAATATTGCACATCCAAAACTATTTTAAGTTGTTCCTCCTGTATCATAAACTATAAAAGAAATAGGTTATTAACATATCTGGCTCTAAAAAAGCAAACAGTGAATGTTCTTACTGGGATTATGTCTAAAAATTAAATGATAAAACAAACTTGCTTGGAGATCACTTTACCTTGATGTGTTTGTTGGGTTTGGCAGGGGATTGGTTTTTTTGATTTTTCTGTTTGGGGTTTTGTTTTTTTTTTTTTTTTCTGACACTTCTGATAAAGTACTAACTTTATCACAAAGCAATTCTAACATGTCAGTAATACTTTCCTTGAGCTGAGTAAGATCTGATAGGAGTCTCCCAGAAATGCCAACTTGAACATGTAAAGACAGGTGATAATCTCTTGACTCTTAAGAACTGTGGTAATGAACAGCTCTTTAGCTCATGCACATGTTGAGCTGTTGAGCTCATCCTCAAGCTCTCAGAGTCTTGGGAGACTGCTGAAGCAGCCATAGCTGTGTTACAAATCCTTGCTGAAAATATTGGAATAGTAAATTCAATTAAATATCATTTGTGGAAATAACCTTATTTTCTGTGGTGTACAGATACAGACGAGTAAGACAAGTTACCTTTTACAAAACATTTTCTTTTGAATGTGATTTAGTAGAATGTTGCTGGCCTGGTTAGTTGGTTGGTTTTTCCCCTTCCTTCTCCTTTGGTAACCTTTTTCTCTCCCTTTCACAACCAGGAAAAGTGAACCCTACCCAGTGTGAAGCTGTGACCATGGTGGCAGCCCAGGTTATGGGAAATCATGTTGCTGTTACTGTAGGAGGAAGCAATGGACACTTTGAACTGAATGTCTTTAAGCCCATGATGGTAAGTTCATAAAGTTTTACATATCTAGGACTTTTTAAGTAATTGTACAGTCAGGTAACTTACAGACAGAAAAAACCCTCAGTGAACACTTGAACACTGCCAAGGTTGGGGCATCTGCAGCATCCCTCAGATACTGTTCCAGTATCTCACCACCCTCACAGTAAAGAATTTCTTCCTAATATTGAGCCTAATTTCCCCCTCTTCCAGTCTATACCCACTGCTCCTTGTCCTATCACTACAGGTCCTGACAAAGAGTCCCTTTCTGCCTTCCCTGTAGGCGCCCTTCAGATACTGGAAGGAAAATAGCCTGTTAAATAGGTTGAAATTGCAGGGAGGGCACTGGTTATGAACAAAGGTGACAGAATGTACAACTAGTAATACCTGAATTAAATAATTGGTATTTCTTTCTTTGTCTTGTTAGATTAAAAATGTTTTAAACTCTGCAAGACTTCTAGGAGATGTGTGTGTTTCTTTCACTGACAACTGTGTAGTTGGAATCCAAGCCAATACGGATAGGATCAACAAACTGATGAATGAATCTCTGATGTTGGTAACAGCACTGAACCCACATATAGGTAGGTTTAAGGCTCAAAAACTTCTCAGAACATAGCAAAACATTTTGTGGTAACATTATTTTGTACACTTCATTTGTATGGTCACAATGCTTGTAAGGCCAAGTCAGGTCAAAAGTTAACTTACTTCAGCATCACCAGTTGCTGTTGTAAAAGCTGTGTTCTCCTTGCAGTGGCCATGCCAGGGTATTAGAAAAATAACTGATTAGCGTCAAAAGGACATTGGGAGAATGTATGTACCTATTTTCCTAAATTATCATTATTTGAGGTTGAGTGGAAGATTAAAATATGAGGTTTTTTTAAAGGAGAAGTTCCCATAAATCTTTGATCTAAATAAATTAAAACAAGAATAACAAAATCTACTTTCAGCTGAAGTAAGGAGTAAACATTTGGTGTGCATTTCCTGCAAATTGAGTTAAACAGTAATAGTAATGCCTAGCAAATAATTTTCCAAAGACTGTGTCCCACTTTTCTCTCACCTCTGATGAATCATCTAAAATTGCAAATGGATAATTTGTTGATTTTGTTTTGTCACAGGATATGATAAAGCAGCCAAGATTGCCAAAACAGCGCACAAAGAAGGAACAACGTTAAAAGAAGCTGCTATAAAGCTGGGATTCCTTACATCAGAGCAGTTCGATCAGTGGGTGAAACCTAAAGACATGTTAGGTCCTCAGTAACTTCTGTAAAAAAAAGTGTTCTTAATATAAATAAATAAATAAATATGATATCATATAATCCATTAGTTGGAAAAGTCCTCTGAGATGACTGAGCTCAACCTATGACTGAGCACTAGCATGTCAGCTAGATGATGACACTGAGTGCCACATCCCGTCTTTCCTTAAACATCTCCATGGACAGTGACTGAACTGATGATGCCTCAAGAGGCTCACCTGGAGCAGAGGCTAGACAGCGTTTAGAAGGAATAAAGTCCTTCAAAGGTATTTTGAGACCTTCAAAGGTATTTTTTAAAAGGCCTTGGACTGTACAAGAGCCTGGCTGTGGCTCTGCCCAAGATGGACCCAGGATGGACAGAAGAGGGACAACTGGTCATGAGTTGTCACACTTTTATAAGTTTTGGTCCATTTACACATTGGGGTCAATTGTCCAATTACACCTTCTCCTCAGTTCTCTGTTGTTTGTACGTTTTGGGCCCGAAGCTGCAGTGGTGTCCTTGGTTCTCAGGCTGGAAAAGGATTGTTTTGTCTTACTAAACTGAAGGGAACTCTTAATTTCATATAAAGTGTGAATGAGCTACACACTAAGGCAGTACAGTCTCTGAAAAATAAGAAAGCTAAAACTTAAGGCATCACTACTACTTCCCTGGGTGGTCCATTCCCATGTCTAAGCACCCCTTCTGTGAAGAAATTATTTTAATGCCACCCTAAACCTCCCCTGGTGCACCTTAAGACTGTGTCCTTTTGTCCTGTCACTTCTTACCTGGGAGAAGAGCCCAACTCCCACCTGGCTACACCCTCTTTCAGGTGGTTGCAGGGAGCAATAAAGGTCTCTCCTGAGCCTCCTTTTTGCCAGGCTCAGCACCCCCAGCTCCCTCAGCAGCTCATGGCAGCTGTGCTCCACAGACCCTTCATCGGCCTTGTTGCCTTACTGTGGCCTTGCTCCAGCACCTCCATGTCCGTCCTGAATTGAGCGCCCCAGAACAGGACACAGCGCTCGAGGTGTGGCCTCAGCAGTGCCGACTACAGGAGGACAATCCCTGCCCTTACCCTACTGGCCCCGCTATTCCCGATTCATAGCGCGGTTTTTGTACACTTTATATATTTCCCTGCCATTTTTGAACTGACGTTATGGGGGTGATCCTACCCTGCCAGCAGGCGGTGAAGGCTCAGCGGCTGGCTACGGGCCGCGCTGTGGGAGGAAAGCGTACCGGTGAGCGGGGCTGCTGGGGCTCCGTGCAGCCAAGGGCCGCTGCCCCCGCCGCCAGCCAGCGGGGCGGGCAGCTCGGCGGGGCGGGCAGCTCAGTGGGGCGGGCAGCTCAGCGGGGCGGGCAGCTCGGCGGGGCGGGCAGCTCAGTGGGGCCGCCAGCCAGCGGGGCGGGCAGCTCGGCGGGGCGGGCAGCTCAGTGGGGCCGCCAGCCAGCGGGGCGGGCAGCTCGGCGGGGCGGGCAGCTCGGCGGGGCGGGCAGCTCAGTGGGGCCGCCAGCCAGCGGGGCGGGCAGCTCGGCTGCGCTGCCGGGACGGCGCTTCCTGCTTCCCTCGGCCCTTCCTCCGCGGGGCGGGGCCGGCCCTGCGGTTCCGGGTCGGCCGGGAGCGCTTCTGCCGCCGCTGTTACCGGGGAAGGGAGCCACTCGGAGACACCGCCGCCATGAACCGCTTCTTCGGCAAGGCGAAGCCGAAGGAGCCGCCGCCCAGTCTCACCGACTGCATCGGGAAGGTGAGCGCTCGCCCCGGGGCGGCCGGGCCCGCTGAGCGCTGCGCGGCCCGGCCCGGCCGCCGCCTGGGCAGCGGTGCATAGCTCTGTGTGTGTGAGTGTGTGTGTGTGTGAGTGTGGGGCACTGCCCTGCGTGGGCACAGCCTGCGTGTGCGTGTGTGGGCATGTATATCACAGAATCACGGAATGGCTTGGGCTGGAGGGGATCTTAATCCAGCTCCACCCTGGTGCCATGGGCAGGGACACCTTCCGCTGGAGCAGGTCACTCAGAGCCACACCCAGCCTGTCCCTGGGCACTGTGATGTACAGGGATACGCGCTGTGTTCTGGTGAGCGTGTTGGGTGTCCGCACACGTACACAGGGATGTACCTTTGTATGTACCTCCGTACACGCAGCCATACCTGCGCTTGTGTCCTGTGCCTGGGAGCGCATCCCATAAACGTGTAAATCCCATAAATGATCCCTCACTGTGTACACAGTGAGCCTGTGGAAGGCATGGCTCTCCTTACATCCTCATGGATGTTCTCAGCATTTCCATCTGAGGACTTCTCCGGCTGCACTAGCTAACTCCTGCCGTGACAAGTTATAGCAAGGCAGGGGCAGGAGCAAGAAGATCAGTCTCCTGTGCAATACAGAAGAGTGTTGTGTCTCTTCGGGGTGAGAAGGGTTGCTGTAGGGTCGATGCCAAAGGTGTGTACAGATGGACAGATAAGCAGGCTCAGACCAAGTAAGAAATGCTCAGGAAACACGTGGCAAAGTACTTCACAACTGTTGTTGTGTTGTCCTGCCTGCTAAGAGGGTTAAGAAAAGGTGTTAAGATTTATGGTAATTTCATAGGGGTTTTTTTTGACTTTAAAGTTGATGAAGAAAACTGTAGCATGGTTTGGAGGTCCTTTTGTTGTAAGCTAATTTTAAGAAAAGAAGAAAGGAAATGGAGTTTCTTGTGTATTTCTGTCAGTAAACAAAGGTCAGTAAATGTTGTGTGACTAAGCTTTGTCATTGGAACCTGACAACAAACAGTTTCCATGGAAAAATCACAGTTTTCCTCTCAGAAGATTTATTTTGCTGCCCAGCGGAGAGACTCTCTAAATGCAACACCTACTGGGAGAGACTCTCTAAATGAAATACCTAATATTTCAGTCAGTGCTACCTACACATTGGTCTCTTGTGTATGCCACTGGCTGGTATGGGGAAAGAGAAGTGCTCATAATGTTTGTCCTGGTAGTTCATCTTACTGACAAAAATCTGTATTTCTTTTTAGCAGTATTAAGCCCAAACATGACTCTAAATATATTTCGTTAGAACAGTGAATAAAGTGTCTGATTGAAAATCAGGATTAATTTTGCCATTGTTGCCAGTAAACAGCAGTAAATTTGGTGGCTGACTTGAACTCCAAAATCCAGCTGAGATACTAAGTGCTTAAATTTGCTATTTTGGCAATATAAGTGGAAGAACAAGAAGCCTTGTTTCCCTCACAACAACTGAGACTTATTAGTCTGTTAGATTTTTCATGCTGCTTGTGCCAGTTCCAAGTTAATGTCCATGTTCTAATGGGCAGGTAAATCAAAAGAAAATTTACATAGGTCAGCAGTCTGTCTTCTGCTAAGAGCTTGTTCAATCCTAGAGGAATTTTGGGATATAAAAGTGCAGTTTAAACAGATGTTTTGATTAGCAGTACCAGGTATTTATTTTTTTTTCCAAAAATCCTGCTGAACACAGTTTTGATCCTCTTCTAGTTGTTTGTAATTGCACTGTCTGAAAGTTTTACTATGCAAGACAGCAGATTAACTGAAAAGAAGAATTCTGGATTCATTTTACCCATGTGACGACTTTGGCAACCAATGATGAGTTACAGGGTGGTTACTAGTAAATATGGGGATAAATGCTTTCTTTTAATAGTTTGAAGTTTATGAATTAACTTTTTGTGCCAAGGTATAGTAATGTGTCTGATTTGTGAAAGACTTTTCACAATAGTGTAATTTCTAGGATCGGTCCTGCTAAAACTACAGACATTATTATTAGATTATTTTAAATTACATGTGAATTATTATTGAAGAGAGTTGTGTGAGATATTAAAAAACTTCTATTATTTCTTTACAATGTTAAATCCAACAGTTTGGAGGCTCAACTACTGTTGCTTCTGGGGTGTTTTCTGTCTTAGACACATTTTGCTGTACCTTTTGAAAGGGTCAAATTGCTTTGTAAGATCTCTTAACCATGTTAGGTCAGTGGTAATTAGCTATTAAAAGGCAGTTTGGAAATTTATTAGGTGAGCAGTGATTAATGCAACATTTGTTAAAAACATAGACAACTCTTAGGCAGTAATCATGCCTGTGTTTTGGATGTTCTTTCCTGTGTAGACAAGTTTAGTTATCTAAAATTCATTGCATTTAAAGGCAGGGGTTTTTATGCTTGCTGGCAGAGCACAGTGAGATGACTCAAAGCTGTCACAAGGCCTGTAGGAGGAAGGATGCACCAGGAAGGGAAGCATTAATAGTGTTTTAAAATTTTCTTCTTTGAAAAAACACTCAAACTTATGTTCTTTCAGAGTAGTAAATAAGAAACATAGAAACAAAAGGCTAATAGTTGTGACAACAGTGTAAAAACTCAAATTTCCTTTCTTTTGTGTAAGTTGGGGCCCTTCTGTAGCAATGAAATGTTCCTCAGTGTGCCTTGTTTGTGAGTAATAGACAGAAGCTCTTCAAGTCCTAATGCACAGTCTTGTTTTTTGGATAAATTAGATGCATTCTCCCCTCTTCTATCCAGTCACATTTTTAAGAGCTGAGGTCCCATGTCACGTGTGTGTGAAATTTTTACATACTGAGTCGATGTGGGAGGTTCTGTCTCTGTTTCCTGCTAATACTGCTTGAAAGAATCATTATATAAATAAACCAAATAATTTTTTCCCCTGTGGAGGCTAACTGTATCAAAGATGCAGTTAACTGATAAAGATCTTGAGGAGGTGCCATGCTTTAAATGTACAGGAGTCCTAACATTGCAAATTTTTCTCTTTCTTGCTATCAGTAAAATATTTGGATAATAGAAAGCTTAATACAAATTTTTCAATGCCAGCTGTGCCCAGGCACTTTAATGTCCTGTGTAGAACATTCATATCAGATGCTCCACTCAGGATGCCTCTGGCAAATGCATGTTGCTGTCACAGAGCAGGGTTTTAAAAGGGTCACTGAAACACTGAAATCAAAATCCACATAATTGTACATGCTTAGCCACACCATTAACAAGGCAGAATTGTAAATTTGCACTGATCTGTCTTATGCTATAATTGGAATGTCATTATAATCTAATCCTTAGGGAGGCTTCTTGGAATGAGAAGTTAATAAGCTTTATTTTGTTGCTTCCAGAGAAATGCTAGGGTAGTCAGTTCATTTTAAAAAGGCTTTTTTATGAATTTGTGTATGCTGTTAGAACTACCTGTGCCATGCTTGGTTATGCAATTGTCATATTTAACCCTCTTATAGTGAAGGGTTAAAATATATCCCAAATGAGAGCTCTGTGGAGTCCCAGGAGGGTACAACTAGAAGTTATCCATTCCCTTTAGTCCCTGGCACTGTGTATGACCAGAAGTTCTGGAATGGAGAGCTGCCTTGAGTGGCTTTGCAAGGGAGCATCTCAAAATGATGAGAACATGTTACAATGGCAGAGCTTCCTGCTGCCTCAGAGTGTTGTTTCTTGTGCTCCTTGTAGAAGTTGTTTCACTTGATTCTGGTTCCTCGCAAAATCTAAATTGTTTAAAAAACCAATGAGTGAAGAAACAATTCAGCTAGAAACACAACAAAACAGAGGCTGTTCGTTTTTTTTTTGTCCTATACCTGAATAAAACCTCAATGAATGTTGTTTTCTTTGTTTTTCCCCCTTATGTATTCAAGGTGGATAGCAGAGCTGAGTCAATTGACAAGAAAATTGCGAGGCTCGATGCAGAACTAGTGAAGTATAAGGATCAAATGAAGAAAATGAGAGAGGGACCTGCAAAGGTAAGAATTTTCTGTGGGATTTGAACATGCTCAGATGAGGATGTGACTCACACTTCTTGTCATGTGATTCAGCCAGTTCATCAGGTTCTTAAAACTGCGTCTTGCCCTACGGATGAGAGATAAGATCCTGCAGGATTATTTTTATTAGACTTACATTTTTGAACGGTGTTTTATTGGTTTTTATTTGTTCCAGAGTGTAATCTAATTCCTCTGTGAGAAGTAACTTGTTTCCCTTCTTCCTCATTACCTGAATTAAGTCTGGCAGAGAGGCTGTTTTGTTCCTTATCCAAAATAAAAAGCTCCACACTATGCCTAAAGGGAGCAGGGAAACCTGTTTTTTAAGGGGATAAACTTACAATATAAAATGTATTTGAAAATAAACATATGATATAAACAGCATTGTTCAAGTACCTGTTGCAGTATTACCTGCTGACCATTAAAATGTGTTAATGAAAGATAGTTCTGATGGACTAAGTTTGATGGTTTATTCTCCTTACTGAATACATATATCAGAAGCTAGAAACTGAAAGTATTTTCTATGAGAAGCTTTGTGTACTCTCCTGTTTTATTAATCATTAATGCAGGCCAAATGCTGAATGTAACTATTGTTAAACTCTTGGCACTTGTAACTGAGGAATCTTTTGGAAAACTTAAAACAATGCATTACGTTTAAACAGCATAATCAAGTGTACAGTCAGATATTTTATCTAATGTAACACTGTTGTGTCTTTCAGAATACAGTAAAGCAGAAAGCATTAAGAGTGTTAAAGCAGAAGCGAATGTAAGTTGAAATCTTAGTTTGTGTTTAATAAAAGGTTCTTTTCTTTAGGGGGCAGTGGCACACTTTTATTTCTCCTTCCAGTACTCTCCTGAGCACTCTTTAAAGCAAAATGCTGAAGAACCCTTTCAGAAGTGCCTCCTTACATATTTTGCACCAGCATATTTATGATTTATATTCCAGTGTATAAATTTGGATTTGTACAAGATGACCTGAATCTGCTCATTGTTACAAATATGTTTGGCTCCTAAACTTTCTGAGAGATTGCCTCATTTTATATTATTAATTGATTACTGTAAATTTTGTATTTGATGACCTTGCTCTGGTTTACTGGAAATTTACCTGTTCTCTATGGACACCTTTGAGGACTTGAGCAGATGTAGTGCAAGTAATTGTGTCTATGCAGAAACCCTCAAATGGACAGGATAGATGATCCTGTGGTCTGCTCTTGTCTAGTGTACTGTCTTGAAAGAGTCCAGCAACAGATCCAAAGGAAAGAATATCAGAACATTGCAAGTGTTCAGGAATGTTTCATTGGAATATCTCATAGTCTATGAACTGCAAATCTTAGAAGCTGTCTGATCCAAAACTCCCATCATCTTATATTTCACATCCCTCAGATGAATTGTACCTTTATGGACTCACTCAATTACTTGTTAACTGTGACTTGATGCACTGTGATAGATGGCAACAGTTAAGTATTAGTAAACTTTTATAATCCAGAATATCATATGGCAAGAAATGTGGTACTTGAGTTAGATGTTGTAAGGAGGTCTGCTTGATTCTGGCTTTAGGGTTTTTTTTCCCAGGTTTTTGACTATGCTGCCTGCTAATCTTCCTTGGTGGCATTACTGGGCCCCTCATAATAGGCTACTGTCATATCCTTCAGTCATTTCTTTCTGACCTTGTGGAACAGAAATAGATGTACTCATTAGTTGTCCAGAAGGTTTTGCATGCGGATCCTCCTTGTCTTTCAGACCTCCTGCTTTGCATGTTAGAAGGACTCACGGTTCATTTTTATGCTTTCATTATTTTGCTTAATTTCATGTAGCTTACATTCTTGATTTGATACAAGTTTAGTTTTGAGAAAGATGATTTCTTAATCTTTAAAGTCTCTCTTTTCTCTGTGGTTAGTCTTAAAGGTTTCCTTTAAGGTACCATATCATCCTCCTCCTCCCTGCCCTGAAAAACTCCAGTGTGGAGTCGCTGTGGTTTGGATAATCTGCCAACTCTTCCATTCTCCTTACAGCATTAGTGAGCATGGCATGCATGTCTGCCTTATGGTGATTAAACTTTTGCTGTATCCTCACCTACTTTGTCAGCCTAGGCAAATATGGTGTTGCTGTCATTTAAAACAAAGCTTAGTTCAGGAATAGCTTTGTCAGCTTCAAGTGCACAGAAATGCATAATGGCTGGATTTTTATGAAGCTGTTTATTCTGCAGTTGTGTATAATAAGTAAAAAAAAGAAACTCAACATATCTGTTCTATCTTTAGACTACTGCTGCTGGTTTTCTGACTCTTTATAAATTAAGAATGTTTGTGGTAATAAATAGTGTAGTGGTGTAGTGTTTTAAGGCCATTATTTGCCTTTTTCAAAACAAGTATGAAGTATTATTTGCCTTTTTTTAAACAAGTATTTGCCTTTTTTTTAAACAGGTATGAACAACAGAGGGATAATCTGTCACAGCAGTCTTTTAATATGGAACAAGCTAATTACACAATTCAGGCACTGAAGGATACAAAGACAACGGTACCAGTTTGTTTGTCTCACACTTGTTTAATTTCTTTAATTTTTACTACATCAGAAACAAGCATGATGTTTGACTCTTCTAGGTGGATGCAATGAAACTGGGGGTGAAAGAAATGAAGAAAGCTTACAAGCAAGTCAAGATTGATCAAATTGAGGTGAGCTTTTATAGTTAAATAAATGACAAAAATAATGTACTGAAATAATGGTGAATGGACTGTGAACTTCAAGGCAAGATGACTATTTTTGTTTACATGAGTTTGTCTGTCTTTTTTATGGGACCACCATCATAATTCCTTCCTGATTTTTCTGGTACTGCACAATTAGTGGTTTTCCTTATTGTCATGATTATTGTTTCCTTTCTGAGCTAATCTTTAATCTCTCCTTTCTTTGCACTTCAGCATAAATGTTAGTGATACTTCCTGCTATGGCTTTTTTGGTCCTTTTTTGTTTCCTTAACATGTAACATGCACATTAGTCCTTTACCCCCCCCCCCCTTCCCCCCATTCAAGGTAGTGCCTGATGAAAAAGAACAAAACCTAAAAAAAAAACCACAAAAAACCACCAAACAAACAAAAAACCCACCCCAGACAACAGCAACAAACAACAACAACAAAACAAACAAAAAGCCCAATCCACTAACTAAACATCAGCAAGGGGTGGCTCTGACTTCAGAAAATGCATAAAAAATCTCCTATAAGATCTCTAAATATAATTTCAAGTATGCTGCACTTAAGCTCTTACCCAATGCCAGTGCTGAATTCCTTAAGTTCTCTTTCCTATTCTCTTATAAATGGCTTGCATTGTAAATCTTTAGGCAAGTATTGTTTCCTTACCTGTACTCCAAGTACAATGCCAGTAAATATGCTAATGTATTTTCTAAATTCTGCTGTGGCACAACTCAGCTTAGTGCTTATTTTCCAGATGGTAGATTTGTCTAAATTTTGTACCTTCTTTGCTTTTCAAGTACTCCTGTCCTGAATGTGTGTTCTTTGACTTGTATTAATACTGCTTTAAAAAAATGGTTTATTGAAAAAGAATTAAAAGAACTGAGTGCTTTGTATGTTGGAATTACTGAATTGAATTTGAGTAAATATGGACCAATTGAAAATTATTCTTGCTTCAGGACATACAAGATCAATTGGAAGATATGATGGAAGAAGCCAATGAAGTCCAGGAGGCACTGAGTCGTAGCTATGGAACACCAGAGATTGATGAAGATGATTTGGAAGCAGGTTAGAAGGGGGAAGATGATTTTACTGAATATAAAAATCATAATACTGTCATACAGTGATTTTTTAATTTCCTTGGTCAAATGCTTTAAATGTGTTTTAAAAAGCTTTGATAGCTTTTTTTAAACATTAAAGCTGCATTTCCTTTAAAAGACGTGACAAGAGCATAGACAAAGATGAGATTCCAATGGAATGCTACAAGGCAGGGAAGAAGGTTCTCTCCAGTGTGTGTGTGTGTGTGTATTTCTGACTGATGACTGACGTGAGGTGAATCTGAATGTAAGCATTCAGTAAGAATCCTGAGTTTCTGTAAGAGCAGCTTTTCTCTTGCAAAAGGAACTTCTTGCATAATGTTTCAACCAACATAATTCAATTTCAGAACTGGATGCGTTAGGTGATGAGCTTTTAGCTGATGAAGACAATTCCTACTTAGATGAAGCCGCATCCGCTCCAGCAATCCCAGAGGTCACTCCTACGGACACAAAAAACAAAGTGAGTCCTTTGCTCTTTAACAGCAAAATACATTCTTGTTTGGTTTGGGTAAATCATATTTGTGTTGGTTGCTTGATATTTAGGATCCTTAATATTTTGAGCAAAAAAGTGTGCTTAATGTTATGTATGCTATTTATGTGTTATGTGTATGGATGCTGAATACAGAGAATTTGAGAATACAGTGTACAGTGTACTGAATGCTCTTAACTATATTTAAAATCACTAGAATGACATTTTATCACTCCTATCAAACACTGTCAGACTGCCAGTGGAATTTAAATGTACCATTACAGCTCCAGTCTTAAAACCATAAGAAAAGCTTCTGTATGTTTGCTTTTGGGGCTTTAATAGAGCTTTGTAGTGAGGGAGAACTGATGCTCTTGTTTTGATTCCAGCTCTCACACAGTGGCAATTGCAGATAGAGACACTTTATAGAAGTAGTAAGGAAGTTTCTGTAAAATGTTCTGGTTGTTGGAGAGTTGGTAACCCGTCGCTTCTTTTTCTTTCCTACAGGATGGCGTATTGGTGGATGAATTTGGGTTGCCAAAGATCCCTGCAACATAAACGTATCAAAAGTACAGTGGATACAATGGAACTATACTTTTTGAATTGTATTAAGAATCTTTTTTATTTTACAATTCTGGAGAACTTGTTTTTCCAGTGTAACCTTAATATCACTACATCCTAGAATGCAATATGAGTGGCTGATGGTGTTCTTTCTTTGGAGAAAGTTGTTTTACTACTGAATTCTGTTAATGGAAAATTCATCCCAGTTCCCTTCAGTGGAAGCAGTCAGTCGGATAGGTTTTGATTTCTGTATTTTATGGACAAAGTAAAACGTGAAGACTAGTGGTGGCTGTCGATAGCTGAGGTTTATTTTGACTTTGTATTATGTTTCTCTTTCTTGAAACTAAGATTATACGTTGCTGCTTACTCTGTAAAATAGCTCCCTTACTACTACAACGCCTGTTTGATAAAAGAACTGAAATCAATTTTTAAACTACTGCAGTCCTGAGACTTTTATGCGATTGTACTTGTAACCTTCTTGAAAACTGCTCGGGTTATCATTAACTTTATGTATTCCATGGAGACATAAAATCACGTAGATTAGCAGATCCCTTTGTGTGGCGTTTTTGGCGATGAATTCGGTCCGGAGCACGGGGCAGGTTATCAGCGTCACGTGCACGGCGTTCTCCAGAGGCGGAGCCTGGTTGGGGACGGGGAGGAACCGGTCCCGTTCTCGCCTCGGCCGTGTCTGTGCTGCTGCTGCTGCTGCCGGGAGCCGCGGGGCGGTGGGGCCAGCAGAGCGGCATTGCCGTGTTCCTGCTGCGGAAGTGACGCGCTCGGGGCGCGCCCCGGCAGCGCCGCCGGCGGTTCCTGTGGCGGGGCGAGATGGCGGCGCCCGGAGCCCCGGTGACCGTCACCGTCACTTACAGTAAGAGCCCGGGCCAGCGGGCGGGGGGCGCAGCTCCGGCCGCGGGGCCGCTCCCGGCCCTTCCCCGCCCCTCCGCCCGCCATCCCGGCCCGGCCCGGAGCGGCACCGGGCGCTGCGGGGCGGGCGGGCCCGGCTGCACCGGCGGTGGGGGCGAGCAGGGGCGGCCTCGGCGGGGCGCGGCCCGGGCCCGCTCAGCCCGGGGTCCGTCCGGCTGTGCCGTGAGGCTTCGCTCCTTACTGGGCACGGCTCGCCAGGGTCTCCTCCAGCCGGATCGCGGGCGTAGGTGTGCTGCGAGGGTGGTGGGGGAACAGGTGACACGGCGGCCGTCGCACAGGTCGCATCTTGGGGGGACTGGAGCATCTCTCTTAAAAGGAAGAGGTGAGGGAGCTGGGCCTGTTCAGCCTCGAGGAGAGATGACAGAGGGGACCTCATTGATATGAATGAGTATCTGAAGGGGGGATTCCGAGAAGATGGAGTCAGGCTCTTCTCAGTGGTGCTCAGCAATAGCACAAGAGGCAATGGGCAGAAACTGATGCACAGGAAGTTCCACCTGAATACGAGGAAGAACTTCTTTATTGTGGGAGTGACTGTGCCTTGGTACAACTTGCCCAGAAAGGTTGTGCAGTCTCCCTCATTGGAGATATTCAAGAACTGTCTGGACACAATCCTGTGCCACATGCTCTAGGATGACCCTGCTTGGGCAGGGAAGTTGGACCAGATGACCCACTGTGGTCCCTTCAAGGTGATCCATTCTGTGATTCTGCTGTTTGGGTAATCTTCATTTAGATGAAATATATTGATGAACTCAGCACTGCATGTTAAAAGCAGGTGCTACCCAGTTGGCTTCCTTCTGGTTTGTTGAAGAGGCTTGGGTGTTGGCAGCTAGTGAGCTGCAAGGCTGCCACAGAGAGTGGTTTCTTTGGTAGGACAGGTGGCTGCTGACCTGATGGAATGGGTCACTCAAAGGCCAGCTGAGGTGGGCTTTTTTTCCCCCTCGAAAACAAAAACCAGAGGAGGGAGAAAAAGGTGGAGGGGAAGATGTATCTGTAAACAAATATAAAACCTTACTGTAAAGGGCTGAGAACAGCTTGAACTCCGCAATTCTTACAAATAAGATGGGAAACACCGTGGTTAAATTTTGAAGTGGATCTAAGTGAGACAGTAGGAGGAATGAAGAAGATAGTAAGGTGTTAAATCAACAAGATGTTCTGCTGAGTTTTGTTAGCAAAACTTAGTAATTTTTAATTGTATTTTTAAAAAATTGAATAATAATTTCTGCCTTTGTTTCTTTTGCCCTATGTTGGTAATGTTGTTTCCACCTCTAAAGATTATTGTTTATTTGTAATTGCTCATTCGTGTTTTCAAATTGTGCTTGAAATTGTTTTGTTAAAATGTTTCCTTTATCACCTGGTGGTTTTATTTAAGAGTCTTTGGTGAGGAATTTTGTGGAATAATTTGTTGGAATCATCATGATTCATGTGCTCACTGGTGCCTTCAGAGAATTCCATTTGATCTAAGGGGGTTTTCATTTTGCAATGTCAGCAGTTTAATGATTTGACATATTTATAATTCCAGTGTCTTGCTGTTTGGCAACAGCCTGCTTGTCTGAGAATGTTTTTGTCTTTCTAATTGTTTTCTTACCTGATCATAACTTTGTCATTAACGGATAGCAAATAGAAGCCTTTGTTCAGCTTGGGCTTCATCTGTGTTAATTACACCTGCAGCTGTCAGATGTGGCTTGACCACTTTGCACAGAACATTTTTAGTAAAGTTTTGTGTGCACGAGTGAAAGTGGGAAAGATGGAAATTAGGACTGAGAAATAGAACAGTAGACCCACATGTGTGACTTGACAGTCTGCAAGTGTGGTGGGCAGACCCTGGCTGGACATGAGATGCCCACCAAAGCCACTCTGTCACTCCCCTTTTCAGCTGGGCGGGGGACAGAAAAGACAACAAAAGGCTCATGGCTTGAGAGAGGGGCAGGGAGAGAGCACTCACCAGGTCATGGGCAAAACAGACTTAACTTGGGAACATGTCATTTATTAACACTCAAATCAGAGTAGAACAGTGAGAACTAAAAGAGAAAAAACTACTTTTCCCTCGGGCTAAACTTTCCTCCTGAATTCTCTAATTCCTCCTGCCTGAGCAGTGCAGGGGAATGGGGGTTCTGGTCAGTTCATCACACTTTGTCTCTGCTGCTCCTTCCTCAGGCTCCTCACACTCTTCCCCTGCTCCAGCATGGGTTCCTCTTACAGATTGCAGTGCTTCAGGAGCAGACTGCTCCAGTGTGCATCCCCCACAGGGGGACAAGTCCTGCCAGCAAACCTGCTCCAGCATGGGCTCTTTTCTCCATGGGTCTGCAGGTCCCTGCCAGGGGCCTGCCCCAGCACAGGCTTCCCACAGGGTCACAGGCATCCACCTGCTCTGCTGTGGGATCCTCCATGGGTTGCAGGGGCACAGCTGCTTCACCGTGGTCTTCACTGTGGGCTGCAGGGGAATCTCAGCTCTGGCACCTGGAGCAACCCATGAGTTGTTCCTTATGGTGACTTCACTCTGCTGTGAATTTACAGTAAAATTTTTTACAGTCTGTCCAAAGTGGTGCTCATAATTTGTAATTAAACTGGTTCTGTTGTTGCACAAACTTCATCTGTTTTTTTCCTCAGTTAGTGGTTTTTTTTTTTTTTTTTCCTCTCAATTGCTCATGGGCAGAGCCCTCATACAAAGCAGTTGTATATATCAAAATGACCTTTTGAAATGTATTGAGATTGTGGGGTTTTTTTCCCCCCCCAAAACAAACTGATAAGAAGGGCTGTTTATGGAAAGTGCTTGGGTGAGAGGGGCATAATGTGATCTTAAGCTTAAAGTTATCTCGGAATAACAAATTTTTTTAAAGCTTTAAAATATTTGAGGATATAGTGTCACTTATCATGTGCCTGTAGGGGGGTTGGGGCATTTTAAAATCAATTTTCCTAGCACTCTCCTTTGTAAAAGATACACGCTCTTTAAATTAAAGGTGTGAGTGTAGTTTTTCTTCTGTTGTATGTGTTAAGTTCTCTCTTCCTGCAGAGTAAAAAATTTCTGTTTTGATTTCCCTTGCAGCCAGAGGTGGTTGATTCCTGTGGGTGCTTTCAGATTGACAGACCTTATGTGAGTGGGAGCAGAGGGTGGTAGAAAAAAGAGTCTGTTGCAGAGCAGAGGTTAATAGGCATAATCCTTTCTTCCCCTAAGAACTACCTCCTGTTTGCATGCAAGTAATCTTGGGGAGTCTGAATAGGAAGTGGAAGGTGACAGAGAAGCTGGGACTTCTCCAAGTGGTTATGTCTGCTTATCAGTAGTATATGGGGAGAAATAGTTTTTGTACTCTGAGAATTCTCTCTGGTTGGTGGTGGAGATGAAACAGGGTAGACAATGATTGCTTGTTTCTCATGTTTGAGAAGAAGGGAGCAAAGGAATTGATAATTGTCTCAGATACCAAAGACTCAAGTAGGAAATGGGATATATCAGGATAGTGTGGGCTTTCATGCTTTAGCTTGTGGGATGTCTGGACACCATCTGTACTCTTAAAAAGAGATAGGGAATAATATTTAGCCAGAGCTAAATTATGCCAGTAAAATACACCCAAGTCAAACTCTTCAGGTTATACCAGTGTAAACCAAAATTTTCAGCTGAGGTCAGTCACTTCAAGAGGAAGGAAGTGTGGTAGAATAATTTGATTGAAAATTATGATTCTGCATGAGAGCCTGTCATTTGAGAACTTTCTGCATTAATGGTAATAAGTATTAGAGATGGATTCTCTCTGTAATATTTTCTAAGTTACAATAAGAGTTACTCTTAATCTGTTTTTTCTACTAGGTAATGAAAAGCACAGTATTCAAGTTGCTTCCCAACGAGAAGATGGTGAACCTACACTACAAGACATGGCTGTACTTATTGAACAAGTCACTGGAGTTCCCGTTCCTTTTCAGAAACTGATATACAAAGGTAACTTATAAATCTGCCATGTTTCTTATAGATGGTGAGCTTTCATCAGGTGTCCATGATGACAAAATTAAATTCTTATGCCACCAACTGGACTTAAACTATTTTTTTCCTGTCTCATTCTTTGTTTAGGAAAGTCTCTGAAAGAATTGGAACAACCATTATCAGCGCTTGGTGTTAAAAATGGTTGCAAAGTCATGTTGATTGGGAAAAGGGTAAGCATACTTTGGACCTTTTTTCCCCTTAAACTATCGTCATTTTTGTCACTAAGTCAGCTGCTGAACACAGAAACAAGCTGGAGTGTTAATTTTGTAAATTACACACAAGTTGAGTTCAGTCTCATTTACACTGCAAATAACTGCAGTTTGTACTTTTCTGAAATTACATTATTGACTGGCTTCTGATTTACATTATTGACAGGATTCTGCCTAATCTGTGGTCAGTGCTCGTGAGCTTTCTGTGCACTGATGACATTATCTGCTCATCTTATTTTTCTGGTTTAAAAAAAAACTTTCCCAACTGTAGCTACTGAGCTTTGATCATCTAGGTTATTTCTGGTGAAATGATTTGTGGCTGGTTTTGCAACTTGAGGATGAGGTAATAATCTTATGATGTAAATATTGCCTATACTTTAGAAACGATAAGTTGACAAAAAGAAAAAAATTGCACTTCTCCTTTTTCCTTCAAATTAATCTCATTAATTGTGTTTTTATACATTGCTGATTTAGATATATTTGTAATTAAGTTTTGGAAGAAGCTGATTTGGTTGTTATTGAAATATGGAAAGAATAGCCACAGTGTAGTGTGTATTCTAAACCCTCAGAAGCCTTTATGTCTGTATCAGCACTGCTGCTTTTTAGCTGCATTGTATCTTTATTTGTTCCTTAGTTGTGAATGTTGTACTTTTGAATACACAGAATAGTCCAGAAGAAGAGGCTGAATTAAAGAAGTTAAAAGATTTGGAGAAGTCAGTGGAGCAAATAGCTAATAAGTTAGAGGAAGTTAATAAAGAGTTCACAAGTATCCAGAAGGTATGCCAGTTTTGTATCACTTTATATCTTTGCAAAGCAATTTAGTAGGTTTTTCTATGTAAAAAAACCCAAACAAAACAGTTTGGAGGTTTTGAGTAGTCAGTAATAGCTGCCCCTCCTAAATGTCCAAGAGTCAGTAATAATTCTTAGTCAATTCCAAATGCCATTTATGAGTTTGCAAAATAGACACATGGCAATGTTTGGAAAAAAGTAAATATTGTTTCATATGGGATAACTTACATATACCTGGAAGAAGGTCTATTACATGTCTATCATTTTAGTAAACCTAACAGATCTTACATTTACCATGTCAAGAATTGATAAAATACAGAAGAATACAGATTAAGATTGGAGTCCCTATCATGCTTGAAAATACAGAAATAGTAAAGTATATTTTCTGCCATTGTGGATTTTCTAAGGTGAGTATTGTGTTGAGTATAGAATAATTTTGTTTTTTTCTTCTTCAGGGATTTTTAGCAAAGGATCTCCAAGCAGAAGCACTAAAACAGCTGGACAAGAGGATAAAAGGAACTGCAGAGCAGTTCATGAAGACCCTTGAACAGATTGATGCCATTGTAAGTAACTAACCAACAGAAACTTACTTGATATTTTAATGTACTAAGAAATTTATTTTTGGCTATCCAAATTATTCACAGTCATTAGTGGGTCATAACCTTACATTACATTTCCAGAGTATAATATACATCTTCCTGTGTCATGTAGTAGCTCAGAGCTAGATGAGAATAAGGGTCTTGTACAGAGATAAATAGAAAATTGCCCCAACCAGTGTATTTCCTTACTTGGTTTCTCTGTCTGCTGGTAAGCCTCATTATATAATTATGTTGCATATCAAGATCATAATAACCTGCTCTGAAGGAAAATGCTGCTTTTCTGTGGTAGTGGTGTCTTTGGGTCTCCTCCTTGGTACAGTGACCTTATCTTGGATTTTTTTTTCAGAAATATGCTATGCAAATACCTATAACTGGTGAAATCAGTGTAGTTTAATTTGATGGACTCTTTGTGAAAGTTCAGCAGTGGACCAAATCAGAGTAATAATTTGAACTGGCCATCATCAAATGCTATGTAATATGGATGTGTTCCTGGGAATGGTGGAAGCTTACTAACTAATTTCCTGCTTTTGTATTGTAAGCCCATGATGATAATGTAGTCTTTGCTGCTTGTTATAGCCAACAGTTCTAAATACTTTTTTTAAAAAATTGCTATATTCTAAGTATTTTGAAGTCTTCAAATTTCTGTTTCATTTTGTGCCTCATATAAAGGAGAATATTGTGCTGACTGTTATTGAATGCTGTTAGACATAAAGACTTCATATAACTGATTTCCTGCTTGAAATGGCAGATTTACTATGTGTTGTCATGAAAATATCAGTAAGGTGGCAACAACTGTCTCAATTGGATGGGGTTCAAGCTTATTTCTGACCCCTTCAAGTTTTGATACCAAATCCTATTTGGAAAAAACCTCACTACTTGTATTCTGGGGGCAGTTCTGGAACCCAGCAGGCAGCCTTGTAAAACTGCTTCACTGCTTCCAGAATAATCCAAATTCAAATTTCCCAAGTTTACTTTTAATTCTGTTACTTTTTGTGTGGTTTAAACAGAAAGCATGCTGTGCTGTATCTCCTTATCCAAAATACTCTACATAGTACTGGACAAGGGATCTTAGGTCTAGCACAATGTTTTAGAAGACTTATAATCAGTAACTTGATGTTTACATTTGGGAAATAATGGAGTCCCTGTACTTTGTTTCATGAGAAAGTGGAGCAGCCAGAGCTTAGACTAATTACAAGTAATTTCTTCCAAAATCTGTAGTAATTGTTACTTTATTGAATAAGAGCCTCTGACATTTGACATTGAAAAGTTGAGTTTTTTGGTTTTTTTTTTAAATAAGTGAGGGTTTGGATTGACAGTGATTGCAGTTACATTGCACATATTTGTTTCTTTTAATATACAAAGCTGGCTGTGACATTTGTCATGAAAACTGGACTAATGTGCAATCTTGCAGACTAAATACATGTAGGTGGATGGAATATTTACATAAAATGTGAGAGTTCAAAGTGCTGGTGTCACACCAGGTCAAATGAACAGGGCACCAACTTACTGAGGCAGCACTCAGCTCTGTTGTGGTTGTGCACTCTGTGGAGGCAGCAGTACAGACTGGTAGTGAGGGATGTGTATGAGCAATAAATGAGTTCCACTGGAGTAGAAAATGGCAAATAGAAATGCAAAGCTGTATTTTATCTTATTGTAAAATTGGTTTATACAAGTAATTAGCATTCTTTCCAGTAGTCAAGTGAAAAGCTAGTTGTGACACATGTGTTAAATGCTATTGAACATGTAGAGGTGCTGTTGATTGAGTCAACAACATGTTAAAAAATAGAGGGGAAAAATGTGACTGACTGAGAAGAATGGATGATGCATTGTAGAAGTCAAACATACCAGCAAGCTCACACTATAAATATTCCAGCTTTTTTCTTTGGCAGAATTGTCACAACTCATTAAGGTGTCTCAGCTGCTGTGTGTTATTTGGATCACTCACATATGCAAATGAGATTTGGTTGGTTACAGAGAGATAAGGGTGAGGAAGCCTGCATACTGTTTTCCTTCTATTCTAGGAGTATGACTCTTACTGGTAGCAGACAAGCTCATTAATTAGAGGAGCTGAGTTTGGAACTAAATACTTTTACAAGACACCATGCATTCAACAATTATGAATTTAAAATATGGGATTTGGAAGGTGGAGAAGTAAGTTTATAATCATACAGTAGTGGGGTGTGAGAGAAAAAGTGCTGTCACTGCCAGAGATGTGAAGGAAAAGTCCTGAAGGGATGCTTTTGGGTAGAGCATCTGTAACTTAAGCATTGTAACATAAATGTGTTTAAATAGCTATTGCTTTCATGGCATCTTAGAAAATTTTAATTTGTCTGACACAGTCAGACATTGCCATAAGCTACAGATCTTAGAAGTTTTCTTCAAGAAGAAGTCAGTTGAGTCTTGTTCAATACTAGAAAATTTGTGTGTGTGCATTCACAGATGTGCTATTTTTTTCATCAGTTAAGACAATTGGTCCAGGAATAGAAGTCAAAGTACACTATTTATTACAAATCTCAGTGAGAGGAACACAGGAAATGTTTTACTTGGTCATCTGGACCAGTTTTTTAAATATCTGAAAGGGTTTATCAAGAAAAAGCAAAATTTTTCTGAAATCAGTAGGAAGATTTGAATCCACAGGCATGACCTATGACAGTATGTACCTGCGACCCAGCTCTGTTTTAATGAATGTTTTCACCAATATTGCAGTGGGAGCACTCACTTTGTCCTCAAGATGGTCTCCTATTAAATGGCAGATTTTTTTAATCTAAAAAGACAATATTGCAGAGAACAGATTGTTCTAAGAATTGAAAAAAACTTTCTCTTCTGAAATACCAGTCACTGATTTTGCTAACATAAATTCACAACAAATCTGTCAAATTGCATCTATCAGTATTGAGGATGTTGATTAGCACTACTGACTCATAGTTGTGCTCTGGTGGCCCATCCTCCTTTCCTGAAGATTTTTTAAAATTATAGTTCCTCTGTAGAACTTACTTAAATTAACAGGCCGTTCTGATGAAATTTAACTGTCTCCTTGTCTCTGCTATACTTGTCATTGGATAAATCCATATGAAATTAACATTTCAGGGATTAAAAGCAAGACGTATTCTGAAAAAAATCCCACCACTGTTCCTGTAACAAATATTTTCCAGACATGTGGGAAGTTTTTCCACTTAAAATAAGATGAGACTTTATTAAAGATTGCTAAATTTTTTGAATTTATCTGAATCAATAAAAATGTGACAAACATTTCTTACTATAATACTTTAATCTCTTAGCGTGAATTGTAAACATGAAATCAGACCTTCAGAGAAAGGTATTTCTAAAGCTCAAGGAACATTGTCACCTGAAAGGGAAGGTTTTTTCCAGCCCTTTCTGTTTGATTTGTGTGTCAGTGCCCCAGGTTACCTGAGACCTTGTGCCCAGCAGTCTGTGAGTGTCCTGTTACCCTTCCCTGAGCAGCTCACTTGGTGCAGGGGTGGTTCACCTGACCTGCTTGGGGTCACATGCAAACAGAGAGGCCCCTCCTGGACTTCCACACCTTTAGTTGGTCTGTTGGTGCCCCAGGCAAGATTCAGGGACAAATTAAGGACACAACAGCATGAGAGGGACCCCGTCTTGGTTATCCACAGTCAAATGTTACCTGCTGCCAGTGACTCTTAAGTGCCCTTGAAGGACTCACTTTACCAGTTTATAGAATAGCCCTCCTTTATTAATACAATAGAAAACTCTTGACAAGATTGCTGGTGGTAGTATCTGGCTGCAAAAATGTACTTAAAGCTCTAATACCCAATAATGGAGTCTTTCCTATATTTATGCCATTTTTAACTTACTCTTATTTTTACGTTTAGGTGGAGCTAGAGTGACTCTAGTCATGCATCATGTTCACTGGGGGGTGGTTGTACTTTGGAGGTGGGTGATGTCAGTATTACATCTGAGGTGACCTTTGAGGCTGGAGCCATACATCAGTATTTCATCCAAGGTAAACTTTGGAATGGAAGTGGGCATCTGTGATTTTGCCACAGTTGCTGGTTCAACAGCAGGAAATCTTTTTCCTTCCTTGGCTGACAGCTGTTACGTGGCTTATCAGCTACAAGGTATCACCATGTTCCCCCTCTTGCCCCAAAATCCTCTCTTCCCCCAAAATCCTTTTGGACAGACTCTGGCCATGGTGTCTCCAGTGCACCTTCTCTTTGGGCCCCCTTAGTGTTTATTTGTGGGAAGTCGGGCATGCTGACCTCATTCCATCTAGGGAGCAGCAACCACATTTTCTCCCTGTAATTTTCCATATTGTTATATCTGGGTTGGCAACTTTCCACCCTTTTCTATCCTCCACTTCATCCCCCCTTAGCCTCTGTACTCATTACAGTTTTGTTACTTTCCTACCAAGTTTCAGTAATGGACACTAGGTTGTAGCTTTCTACTGTAGCCTTCATGCTGTTAGAGCTCAAGAGGGAAACACCGCTGAGGAGATAAGGAGTGTTCCCACAGGGAGGTGACACGGCCCAGTTGAAGTGCCTCACACCAGTGCACACAGCATGGGCAGCAAACAGGGAGAGTAGAATCCATTTGTCTGAACAATAAAAGAAAAGAGCACCTTTTTTTGTTGTTGTTGTTGTTGTTTGTATTTTGATTTTTACAAAAGATTATGTATCTAAACCTCCCAGCTGTGTTGACATTTTGGCTGAAATGAAACAGATTAGGTTAGGGAAACCTGTGTTCTTGGTCTGGACTTAGGGTGGAAAATAAAAGGTAAACTAGTGAGAAACTCCCAAGATTTTTATGCATTTTCACCAGTGAGAACACAGTGTTTTTAAGAATGTTCACATAAACTTTATATAATGATAATCATCTGTACATCTGTTGAGAAAAAAATCATAAAGCTGAGCACCATTCCTCAGCAATGCCCCGGTTTCACATAGCTCAAAAAAGGACAAAGCAGGTAACACTTGCCAGGATGACATACATGAACATAATGGGTGGCAGGAGTACATAAAATGATGCAGTTTGAATTAAATGAAAAGCTGACATTGTGTAACACTTCACATCTGTTGCCTTCCATGAGTACATTCCAGGGATGATCAAATGTACAGCTTAGACTGGCAATGGCTGCATTACTAATGATACATTCCAATGATGGCAAGTGATTGAGTGAATGTATTTCTAAGAAATTTGTTCATGTTTTAATCTCTGAAAAAGCTCTGAAGAACAGTTAACACACACCACAGCAGAAAAAGCAGTGTGTGTAGTCTGTTGCTGTATATTCCCTAAAGACACGTGGTAGGTTTGCTGTCTCTGTTCTTTGCAGTCAGCTGCATCCCTGGCTTTTTAATAAGTTTTTCTTATAGATTCTTTCTTGTATAATCATCCTTACTGAGCAGGCATGACAGGATGCCTATTCAGAGGATTCTTTGGTAATTCCAGTTTTTGCTGTAAGTCTAATTTGTTCATTTCAGCATTAACCTGCATCAACTTGTTTGCTTATTTTACTGCAGAATCTGCCAGAGAATTTCAGTGACTGCAAACTGAAAAAGAAGGGGTTAGTGAAGAGGGTCCAGGTGAGTTTTCTTTGTGAAAATGTGCTGTTTAGATTTTTTCAGTATTTGTTCTTACATCGGTATTTTGTATGACCTCCCTTTGAGTAAAATAGCAGACAAAGTACAGTCATAGGTCATGCTATTTTCAGATAATGTTTGTTATTTACATTAATGGCTCGTCTTATGGCTGCCTGATGTTGTGAAGTAATTCTGATAACTTGTAAAGACAATGGGATTGATCACTCCTCCTTTTTTGAATCTTGATGGACTGGAGTAATGCCTGAGGTCTGGGCACAAGGATGCAGTTAACTGTAACTCCTGCTGACCTACTCCTGACCTTGCCAGAGGTGTTCTTTGGAAAATTTAGCTTATACTGCAATGCACCAAATTTCTTTGGAGAGTAGATCTTTGAGATCTGTACAGCAAAGTAGCTGTGCTGGGGATGGAGGGTTTAATTGCTTTTGTATGATGCTTGTAGATTTCTAGGCATTGCTTTCTTAGAGACCTTGAACTGAAGGTTTGTTAGTAAATACTGGAACTCAGTTCCCTCCACTCAAAATTACATAAATGAAGGGTAATGCTATTTGTGTTACTGTTTTTATTTCTATTGTGCTAACCTTAGTGACAGGTTGGGCTCCTAAAAATTGTTTGTGGAAGTACCTTGCATTCATATATAGAATTGAATGATTTTGTCTTTTATTATAACCTTGTTAAATATCTCCCATTGATGTTTCACAAGCTTTTTTAGAATAGCCATCTATTTTAGAGGAAGGCCCATCAAAAAGTACTTTATAGGAGAAATGGTTTTAGTTACAGCTTTAGGAACAAAGCACTTTGTACTCAATTATTGAGATAAGTTCAGGTAATGCAAATGGGAATGAAGGTGGTTGCTGGTGTGGCTGTGTTATATGGGGGTTCTGAACACACTCCTGATTCCATGTGCCTAACCAAGGCAGCAAAACTTGTAATAGAGTGGTGGCTGTCAACTTTGTGGAAGCTACAGGATCTCCACTCTTGGGTGAAGTTACAGCAGAAGTAAGTGGGGCTTTGTTTAAGAACTGCTGTTAAAAGAACTGCATAAAAGGGGTTCTGTTGAGCAGAGATCAGAATTATTTATGTGCTTTTATATGCACAGCATTATGCAGCTGTGGGTTATGAACCCTTTGAGGACTCCAGAAGAATCCTCAGGGGTTTCAGACCAGAGCTGTCAACAACAGTTTGTTTTTCCAGAGCAAGAACAAGAAAACAGTGGCAAGTTGTGCTTATTATTTTTAAGTATCCATGAAAGCAAGGGGGAGCTATTAACTGCCCTCTACTGCTGGCAGTCACATATCTTCCAGGGTGGGAAGATAACTATGAAAGAGTAGCAGCCCTCAACTGCATTTTGTTACCACCTTCACTTTTTCATCACTCAAGTTCTTACAGACGTGAGTTGATGACAGCTCAAGGGATTGGTTGGAAACAGATGATTCAAAGCGGTGTAATGGTTGAGGAACATTCACATGGCACAATAGTTTGCTGCTCTACAAGGAAAGTGCTTTCTTACTGTCATTTTAATTTAATAACATGAAATGTCTGGTTTGACTGTCAGTCTGGTGCAGACGTAGCAAAAACAAAGGCGAGACACGAAGAGCTAATGGGAGAATCTTTCTCAGGAAGTGCACTGTACTTGCATACCTTGGGGCTGGCCTAAAACAGTTTATTGGCTTAAAGTGCTGGCATGTTGTGCTGTGTACAGGCTGAGCAAAGTGACCAGAGGCTGCTGGCTGTCAGTTGCTCTCTGTGTGTTACTTGTGAGAGCTCGTGGGCAGGTTCTAAGAAAGCATAAGATGCTGTGGACTGCTTTTTTTTGAATGGAGCCTTCTGTTTTTTGAGGAACACCAGATGAAGGTTCAATGGTGCCTTGTGAAGTCGAAAAGGTCTTGGTTTAATGAAAGCTTGTTTTAAGTTAGAGCAGGTTTGTCCCTCCCAGCCTTGGCCTCTGAGGTATGTGTTAGAAAGGAGCTTAGAAGTCATGTTCCAAACTGAATGAAGCACTAACTTGTCTGAACCTTTGTGTTTCCTATTGTCATTTATGAACTTTGGATCAACTGAATGTCATCATCTGGACTGGTGATGGTGGGCAGCCATGCTGTTATCCTTATTAGCCTTATCCAGTGTCACGTTTCTGTTGGATTCTGGGTAAATGCAGATGTGCATAGGCTATTACCAAAACAACTGGAAAGTGGTTGTTGAGTTGACATCTCCAAATTCACTATAGGAACTGTACTTTCAGTTCTTCAGAAACACCTCCGGGTGCAAACTGTGTATTCAATAACATTTGTTTGTTTTTTATTCTCAGGTTTTTCTTGCCCAGTGTGATACCATTGAAGGGAACATTGGCCAAGAAATGGACAAGCTGCAGTCCAAGAATTTGGCACTGGCAGAATGAGGCATCGCCTTACGTAATTAGGAAACATAATTGCTCTATGAGCAAGAAGAAAAGTTTGCTCTTTGTTTTGGAGCACATATCCAGCTTCCTGTTTTTTTTTCCCCTCAAAGCCCAGTCTGTTAGACTGGCACCAGTCAATCATTTCTTGCTGGTTGTCTTGTTTGCCGCTTGGTTAGAACTATTATTTTGAAAAGAAATCCTTCCTGAAGAATGGCTGAGCTAATCTTTGTGAATTGTGTATCTTATGGACAATAAGATAGTTTAGTTAACTAAGTTATGAAGTTTTCAGTGGTGGGCAGTTTTGTCTGATATATCTTTGAATTTATTTACAGCTCAAATCAAAGAAGGTCTATAATCGTACAAGTGCCATAAGTTGCAGTTGTAGGACTACAGCTAGATTGAAAAAGGCAAACTGAGACAACATCTGGGAAAGCTGAACATTCTAGTAGACAGTTCAGAGCAATAAAAAACCCCTACACATTTGTATCTACTTAATGTTTGTATGCATTTATAAATATAAGAAAGCTTGACTATAAGGGAGTCGTACCTATTTTAGCCTTAAATTGTCATAATAAATGGAATGTACTGTAACATGTATGGTACTTAATTTTGAGTGGTGCTTTAAGTTGTTACTGAGCTCCTTGATACAGATGTATGTTTTTTACACAGATTTCTGATGTACTGTGGTTTTTATAGATTATTTGTATTTTTATTATTTGTGTTCTGTCTTGAGTTGAGAAATGAAATGAGATTACTCATGCTGCTCAAATACCAAGGGTTCACTTCAAGCAAGGTATAATGGAGGAGCTATTTTGAAAAGTTTTTTTATACTTTTTTCTGAATTTACTGAATTCGTGATGATATATTTAATGGGAAAATGCAGTGATTATTCCAGACTGTTAAGGCAATCAGTGAATTTTTATAACATGTTGCAAAGAGACACAGGTTTATTTTAGCAATGCCATCTGTGTGAGGGTTATGGCTGAGTCTTGCAGTCACATATGTACTGTGCTTAACCTTCTCTGTTAGGTGAGAAGTCAGCTTTTGCAGGAGACCCAAACTTTGAGTGGGTACAGCCAACTTTGCAGTGGTTGCTCAGAGGTTCTGAGCAGACTGTGGAGCATGTCAGCCTGTAGGTAACATAAATGTACAGGAGCTGCTTTTTCACTGATGCTCCTCATTGGGAGGTCAGCCAGATACACAGCAGCCAGCAAAGCAGGGACTGGGAAGGAGCCTCTTTCTGTGCAAGAAATAAACTCTTCATCCCAAATGAGTCAGACTGAGAATGTTTAGAATTGGCCCTTAGGTAGTGAGGCATTATCCATATGTTTTAAGGTTAGCTGTCCTTTCAAGATAAATGTAGAAAATGTATGTAAAAAGATCTTAACTTCTGATAAGTTATAAAGTTTAAATAATACCTGAAGTGTTATTATTACAGTATTGTCTTTGATGTTCGTAATTGGAGGAACATTTTCTTTTTAGTGAAAAATGCCATTGAAAGTAAATGAAGTAATAGCTGTGCATTACAAAGGGTCACTTATATTCTAAAAATGCTGGCTGATCATACCAAGATTTGAGTTGCCATATGTTTTGCTGTTAACCAGTTACTCCGAGCTTTTATTTTTTCCTTATGAAATTCTCTTATCAGCATCTATGGAGGATTTCATAGTCTTAACTCCTAGTAACCTTATCTATCATGTTAGGATTTGGTATGGTAGGACTGTGGAAGATTTTTCCCTAGGCTAACTAGTCTGTCATGCTGCATTTTCCCAGCACTTTGGAGTTAAGAGGAGGAAGCATCAGTCATAGTCATTTTTGTGAAGCCATGCCTATCCTGTGGCTGCTTCTGGACCAGATTCAGCTGACTCTTAAACCACCAGCAACACTTGCCTAATTCAGGGAATGCAAAATCAACCACTTTCCTATGATGGAAAGGATCCTCACCCTCCCAGATGTGGGCTCTCTAATGTGTTGAGCTTTCACAGGTGCATGTACAATAAGCAAGAATCCCCCTGTGCCCAGGGAGAGAACTGAGAGCTGTGGTCATGGCCAGGACTGTGTCCATTTCTGCTGTTCCTGTGTAGATTTCTCTCTTGGGTGAGAACATTTACAGGCAGACATCGTCTTCCCAACAGTCTTCCCCAGAAATCGCTGCTTCCTTAGATGTGCTTGTGTGAGTACATCCTCAGCCTGTCTCAGAGCAAGGAGGATTAACTTCAGGATGTTCCACAGCAGATCTTTTGATGGTCTGGTACTTTGAGGCAAAGAGAGTGATGGTGAGCCTCTCCCACCAGCACATCTGTGTTCAGCAGAGGGTGGGTGCCCTGAGCCACATTTACCTTGCAGTGCTAAGCAGTTTGGTCTCTAGGACAGAAGTATGTGTATGAAGACCAACTTCTGCAGTATAAATTGTTTTGTCTTCCAAATATAAAAATGAGTTGATTTGTTTTGGAAAACAGATGGTTGTATTTAGAGTTATCCAAGACATTCTAGAGTGAATTGACTTTTATACTTAGTTTTGGAGAGGGGAGTTGAAAACATTTTTTTTTTGTCAGAATAGCCTTAAATTCAGTAAAAGCCAGCATCTGTGCTTTTCAAAAGTGCAGCAGACTGCAATTGTGGGAGGAAGGGGAAGGAAGATGTGATTTTAAATATTCTTCAGAGTTTGTAAATATAAATAATCAAGCTTAAGCTATAGTCTCACTGATTCTGTAGTTCAGGTGTACTGTGATACCTGTTTTGCTACTGAATCGTTTCCTCAGCCCAACAATCTGCCATGATCGTGTCAAAACAGAAGTTACTCCCTTTTGCCTTAGTTGCACTTATCCCATCGTCTTCCTCCAGTTGCTGTGTTGCTCTGGCTGTGTTTACAGACCTTGGATTTGCCATCCTGGCAAAATGTACCATAGGATTTGTCTTTTATCAAAATGGAAATTGAATTGCACACGCCCTTGGCCCCTTTTCTCTCCCAGATCCCGTGGGCTGGTGTGAGAAGAACCAAACCCGACTCAGGGAAATGTGGAGTCTGGAGCCATGGGATGGGTTGCTCTCTGGAAACAGCACAAAATTATAGTGGCAACCTCCATGACCAAGTCCTCTGGAAGGTAATGTCACTGTAAGCCTGGAGCAACACTTTTTGACTTCTAATGGACACTCATGGTTTGGAGTGGAGCACTTGACACCGTGGAAGTTGGCACTAGATTTTTTTTTTTTCTTTTTTTGGTTAACTCACGTTATTGTACTGTGATAAATGAAAAGATAAAAATAAAACCTGGAAAGTTCTCTGCTGTCCTTGGTCATGTTGTCACTAAATTCTGTATTTGGGCTGTATTTTAGTGGAGAAGGCACACAGGGCTCTGGCTGGTGCTGCCGTGTGCGCTGTGCAGGGCATTGAGCAGGGCCTCCCAGAGTGTGGGATTCACATTCTCTGAACAGAGAGAGACAATTCTCTCTCTCAGGGTTTTTCCTGGAAAAGCAGAGAAAAGAATGATCAAACCAATTCTTACCTCATTTGCTGCTCCTGTGTTTGTGTGCAGGTGGAATGTATTCCGGAGATTGTTTACCGGAGGTGACCAGTTGGATCCACGTGTGTGGGTCACGACTCTCGGGCAGACTAGTAGTAGAAGTAAGTAGTAGTTAGAAGTAAGTTAGAAGTAAGTTAGAAGTAATTATGATGTAGTATAGTATGTATCTCTTTAATATAGTATAGTATAATAAAGTAATTAATTAGCCTTCTGAATCCATGGAGTCAGATGCATCATTCTTCCCTGCATTGGGGGATCTTCATAAAAACTATACCGGAGGGTGCCTGATTTGGGGCCTCCAGTGTTCCCAGGACTGGCAATGACACAGAATTTTTAAAAAGCTGGGTTGGTTGTTTTTTGTTTTTTTTTTTTTTTTAATAACATAAAGTACTTTACACACTTGTGTTGCACACCGTGCACTGGAACAGGTTGTCCAGAGAGGCTGTGGAGTTTTCCTCATTGAAGATATTAAAAGAACCATCTTGGACACAGTCGTGTGCCAGGCAGGTTGGACCAGATGACCCGCTGTGATGCCTTCCAACCTGACCCACCCTGTGATTCTGTTTTTTCTGGATCTGGACGTATGGGATGCAATGTTTATTATCTTTTACTTATTTGGTTTGGCGTGAGGGGTGGGGTACGTTTCAGGCAGCTTATTCAGAGCCGTGTTCCACAGCTGGACTGCTGCGTCTATGGAGCTCTGTTGGCGCTCCAAAGGCTTAACTAAAGAACATCCACTAAAGAACATCCACTATGTTCTTTAGTAATACACTGAAGAACATCCCGAGGAAGGACGCGGATCCATCCCCGCTCCTCCCTTCCCGGCGCGCTCCCGGCAGCGTCACGGCGCGCGCCGGCCCCGCCCTTGCGCGCGGGGGGAAGATGGCGGCGGCCGGGGCGGGCGCGGGGCGGAAGCAGGTGCGGCAGGAGGAGCTGCGGCGCCTCATGAGGGAGAAGCAGCGCCAGAACGCCAGCAAGAAGCGCATCGACTCGCCCTTCGCCAAATATCCTCGGCACCCTAGAGCTCGGCTGGGAGGAGGGATGGGTGGCGGGAGGGGGTACGCGCCCCGCACGGTGCTTCCCTTAACGCGGCCGGCACGTACAACAGCCTGGGGCACCTGAGCTGCTCCCTGTGCAACGCGCCCGTCAAGAGCGAGCTGCTGTGGCAGACCCACGTCCTGGGCAAGCAGCACCGGGAGGTGAGCGGCGCTGCGGAGGGTCTCGGCCGGGCTTCGCTGTTGGGGAGCGCCGGGACAGCGCTTGGGAAGGGGAGGCGCTGGGGAGAGGCCGCGCCGCCGGAACGGGGCCTGGGGTTCGCTGCTCCGGGCTCCGTGCGGCAGCGGGAGCGGCGGGGACCCGCCGGGATGAGGGTGGGAACCAGCCTGGCTGTTCCGTCTGGTTTCTGTTCTCTTTAAGCCCAGGCGGGGGTAGAAAAGGCAGCCGCCAGAAAGGGGGTCCCGTGTCTTTCAGGGGTCCGCTCCTCCGGTGAAGCAGCCCCCACCGTAGCGACAGCTTTTGGCTGTCACTTGTCTGCTGCTCGGACTTGGACCCGACCCCCCTCCGCCTCCCCGGGCTTGCTCGGGGAACTGTGAGCTGTCAAGTGACAGCTTATGCTGGGTTAAGAAAATACACGTTTTTTCTCTTTGTAATTCAGTAGTAAAGATAAAGAAGTTGTAAAGCAAGTCAGGGAGTTTGTAACTTGGATGAGACCCATTTTTTTTTTTTTATCCTTTTAAGTTCTGCTGCTACTTCTTAGCAAAAACTGAAAGACTGTGTTTAATTTTACAAGTACTCAGGAAAAGACCAAAGGAACAGAGGGGGTGCATTGCCTGCATTCAGATTAGATGACTGTGGCAAAGCAGAGTGATGTCTTTCATGATGTTAAAATGCCATGTTTTAATTTTAAAACACTTAGTATTCCAGGACCTTAGAATAAATCCAGCCTTCCTGCTCTTCTCTCCAGTACCTTACTGTTGTCAGTGTCATTGCTCTATCTTTTCTTACTGGCACAGCCTCCCTTGTGTGAGTGTCAGTTCCTCTTCCTCCATGTCACATCATTCCAGAGGCTGACAGAAACACTGGTCTTTGTTTTGGTAGCTATGGTGTCTATTTCAGTGATACTGTTCTAGAAAGGTATCAGCTCACTTTGATGACTGTTGTAAAAGCTCTGTATTTTAAGCTGCAATCCAGAAGTTACTGCTAGTAATGTGCCCTGAATTTTTATTTCTTGACAGAGAGTTGCAGAATTAAAAGGCACAAAGCAGACGGCCACTGGCTCAGCTGCTGGCACATCCTCTCATCCTGTCAAGAGAAAAACAGTTGAGACAGAAAATACAGACCTAAAGAGAGTAAAAGGTAATGAGAGACAAATGCTTGCCAGAATCCGTCCATTTTACATCTTGAATGTTTTTGGTTTGTTTTGTTCCTGTGGAAGTGAGTATGAATACACCAGACTGTTTAGTTAATGTCAGCCCATTGCTGCTGAAAAGGGGAAAAGTTTGGTTTGTTTTCTTCTGGGTTATTGGGTTAAATTAGGTCATGGAACTGTGGGCTTGGCCCAAATAGATCGAGAAGCAGTGTAAATTAAGCAGTAGGAGCACTTGCCTAGAAGTGGTGTTACTCCTTTTCGGTGGAATCAAGTCACTGGGTTTCCTCAAACCATGCACCAAAGTCCTTGCCAAAGGAAAGACAGTTAATTTTTTCCCTTGGTGCTACCAGACATGTAAATATATATGTTAAATATGTGTGGCATCTGGGGACTTGGTGCTGTCACAGAAGCCTTAGGGATGTTTCCTTTAAAAGCATGGATTTTAAGAAGTTCTCTTGGCTGTTGTACAGGTACAGAGGAAAAGCCACACACGTCTTCGTCAGGGTAAGTAGATCTTGTTATTACCTAGGAATTTTTTCTAACTACCAGTGGCTGCATTCTCATCCAGCTCTTCCTTGTCTCTGCTTTCTGTACAAGGGCAAAGTTTGAGAGTCAGCAGATCCCTGCTTCTGCCTGTTCTCTAGCAGAGTTGTATAGTCCTGAACATGGCAGCATCTTCCTGGGTGGAGATAATTGTATCAACTCTTAGGACTCTCTGAGAAAACAGGAATTATTTTACTGTCACTGACAGACTTCAAAGGACTGACATGTGGTTCTACTACACAGCTTAAACATAACCAGACTGTAGCATGTACTCTAATAATGCCGACGTCCTAAAGAAGAGGTGTCAGTCTGAAATTAAGAGAAATTTTCAGTGTATAATTAAATGATATTTATTAACAAAAACTACTAACAAGTGACAGATCTTCATTAGGATGGTTTTTGTCACCTAAAATTCATGTTGGTGCATATGCTGCAGTTGAACTTATACAAATATAGGGCTGTATTTGACTTCAAGGGGTTGGGTTAAGCATCTCAACTGCCCCTAAAAATTTCTGATGGTATTCAGACATCTTTGTGGGGTGGGCAGATGTCAGGTGACACTTGTGGGTCTCCTTTGCACTTCACAGGATAAATTACTATCTTGCATAAGTACCACTTGCTGTTTCCTTGAAGGAATTTAAGTTTGTGTGCAAAATTAACACTTGAGAGGTTTGTCCATTTTTGAACTTGTTGGTATAATTAGTTTAAAATATATTGTGGAAAAATGTTTGGCTTGCTGGCTGCAGCTACTCCAGCAAATCTGTGTTTTCTCATTGCTGAGCCTGTGTGGCTGTTGTGAATTCCAGTCCTGGACAGCACTAGGTACCCAAAATAAGTAGCAAATTACTTAATAGGTAGAAAAAGAATTACTTTAACCATCATTCCAATTTATTACGGGTTATTTTTATTAATGTGAATATGCAAATGGAAAAATGGATCTAAAATATGTTTTTAGAATTAACCTGGGCGTTTCTGGGGACCTTTAAATGAGAGCCCCAGGTGTGTGCTGCCTTCAGAGAGTGGCTGTGTTGGCAGCTGTGCAGTTCAGGGCATTGCTCACAGAGGGACTGGGCTGCTGCTGCTGGACTGGAGTCACTGCTGTGAGGTTTCTAACAGTTGTGTTGTGGGCTCTTTACCAGGCTGCCAGCAGATTTTTTTGATGAAGCAGAGCAAGACAGTGCCAATGTACAGCTTTCCAAGGGCCCAGGTCCCAGTTTATTATCAGGGAATTACGATGACGATGATGAAGAAGAAGAGGAACAAGAACAATCAAGCAAATCTTCTGTTGTGCGTAAAACTGAAATTCCACCTCCAACTCAAGAAGTCATAGCTAATTCTCTGCCTGCAGGTAATGCTGACTGAAATAGTAATTCTTAGTAATTAATAATAATTCTCTGTAAGGAGAAGCTGTGATGTAACTGATGATGAAAGGTTTATATTTTATTTTTCTAATTATTGCCATTAGGTGATGGTGAGTGTAATACTGGAAGTAGAGATAAACTAGCAAAGAATCTCCTGTTATTGTGTGGTGATTGCTTATTGATTTTATGTTCTAGTTGTTTGAGGCTGCCAAGGGAAGTAACATCTGTCTGTTCTTCCCTTGATTCAGTAAGGTACTAACTGAAATTCCTGTGTAGTTGGAATTTTAGAAAATGCCTGAACAGCTGTTCTTTTTGTCATAGTCTTCTGTCCTTTCCTATAGACTTTTTTGACACCAAAATTCCAGCTGCTCCTATAGTTTCCCATTCTGGATCCATACAGAAAGCAGAGATACACGAGAAGGTAATCGAAAGGTAAGCAGTCAAATCAAATATTGATAGTCTTAGCAATTGTAAACAAACATTTGTCTTCCAGGAAACAGAGACTGTGATCCCTTAGAACTTATTGTTATGTTGCATTCAGAATAGTTTGTATATATGTGAGCCTCAGGCATCATTTCAGACAGGTATCTTGCACCCTAGGGACAGGAGAAGAGATGGAGCAATGTCATACAGAGTCTGTTTGACATCTCTTTGCAAATTTTAACACAGGGTACTGTGGGAGCTTTGTGTCAACCACTGCTTTCCAATGTTTAAAGGAAACTGCTTGTTGTGTGGTAATGGTTCAGCTCACTTGAGCACTCCTTTAGACTGTGCTTTAGTCTTTCAGAAGTAGAATCTCTGCTGTTACAACGTTTGGGTGTTCAGCACACTGGAAAGAACAGTTTAAGAAGCATAAGCTACAGCTCTTGTTTTAACAGTGAGATTTAAACCTTTCTGTGCAGTTCCTTCAAAGCGAGGAAGGATCAAGCTGAAAGAGGAGGTTTTGATAGTTGTAGATAAAACTAAGGGCTTAAAAATCTTGCTGTGTTTCTGCATATTTACACAAAGGATTATGAATTTAGTTTTTGACTATTTTTAACTCTGCAATAAAGCAGATTGTAAAGTGTTAACTTGGGCTAATAGTAATCAAATATTTCAGGAAAGAAAACACTGCTGAAGCTTTGCCAGAAGGTTTCTTTGATGATCCTGAAGTGGATGCAAAAGTAAGTGATCTCCTTGTTTTATGCTACTGGATTTATTTCTGCCGGTTGTAATGATTTGCTGAGTAGTAAGGATGCTTTTCCAGGTAATCAGTCATACTGGAATATAAGAAGATGACTGAACTATTTAGACTAGAATAGACTATTTCAGTTGGAAGTGACCTATAATAATCATCTAGTCCAACTGCCTGAAAACTTCAGGGCTGAACAGAAGCTAAAACTCATTCTTAAGGGCTCTGTCCAAATCCCTTTTAAGCACTGACAGGCTTGGGGCATTGGCCACCTCTCCAGGAAGGCTGTTCCAGTGTTTGCCCACCCTCTGGGTAAAGAAATGCTTCTTCCTCCTTCTCAGTCTGAACCTCCCCTGGTGCAGCTTTACCCATTCATTCTGTGTGAATGAGAAAACATGAAAAGGGATGGAGATGGGCAGGAAGAGCTTGTTAAAGCCATCTCTTGCAAAGTATTTTTGATTATGGTTCCTCTGTGACTCTTAAAGAAATGTCATTTGTTGGTTGGAATACTGAACTGACATTTGGACAATCTACCTTTATTTCTGTGAGTCATCCCAGGAAAAGCAGTTCACTTAATTTGTACACTCAGTTTTGCTTTGGAATTGGGGATATAATAGTTCTTGCATGTCCTTTGTGAGATCCTGCTGAAAAGTGTTGAGTCACTGTGTGACTGATGGGGTGCATGCTGTTGGAGTGAAAGCAGCTCCATTATGGCACACGCTGTCATCTCCAGTGCTGGTTACACCACAAGAGTCAACCTGATCTTCAGCCCTCTCGTCTTTTACCACTTGGGGGTTTTATGATGCTCAGAAAAGAAAAGAAATGTGGGTATTCACCTTCAAATTCTCAAAATTTCTCAAAAACCCCCCCCACAACTAAAAATCTTGAAATCCAAAAACATTCATACTTCAGCTTGCATGGTGCCAAATGATGACCAAAATAAAACACTGGTATTTGAAATACAAACCTTTTTTTGTTTCTTTTTGTCAAATTTGCCACAGATTTGATAGCCTTCTTGCTTTCTTTATTGAAATACAGTGCTGTAGGCCTAAGTCTTTTTTATTTTTTTTGAGTATATTTTCTTGTTCACACAGTGGAAGGCTGCTGGTGTATTTAAATGGCATTGTGAGGCTAAGCCATGACATCTAATTTGGGGACCTTCCAAATAATGCTCCTTCATCTTCATTTAGTCCCACTGGCCCAGCTAACAAGCTTGGGTGTTTTATTTACTCTGGCAAGACTCTTTTGGCGCTACTCATGCCCAGGTGTTGCCATATGTGAATAGTTTTGAATAATGATATTTTGAATATTGAAATATGTAGCTGAAAAATCCATCCTTTGGCTGCTTTTTGTGGGGGTTTTTTGTTTGTTTTGTTTTGTGTTTTGTGTCTCATTGAAGTAGTAAATTTTTCAAATACTTAGTTTCATCATAAGTAGGGCATGCAGGAATGCCTAGCAGGAAAGGAGAATCTGCTTTTATCTGTGAAGACACTGGTTAATGACCTTTGTTCTGGTTATTGCCTCCACTGATAAATTTACAAGTGATTACTTGTTCCATTGAATTGCTTGAAGAGGCTCTTCCTTTTAATGAGCCCTTTCTGAGTGTAACTAATACTCAGAGGGAGGAGAATGTTTGTGACATCACTTACGTTGAGGTGGCTGCAGTGGTTCTGTGTTGGAACCATACACAAAATAATTATTTGAAGAATGAACTGGGCGTTTGAAAGGGAGATTGTGGGTGTGAAAAATGCTTGTTATTTGCATCAGGTACTTGTAGAGCATATAAATTCTGGGTTAGATAAATATTTCAAGAAAAAATAATAACTTTAGTGTTTAAATTTATTGTAAGAAATACAAATAATTATGAATTACAAAAGACAACCACAATGCATAATAACACAGTACATACACATATGATAGAAATAATAACAACAAAAAAATGAAATGATGACTATTACTTCCCAGTATGAGTTTGCTTGGAAGCTTCTAATTTATTCTATAAACTTAATTCATACTACTTGATTTTGTATAATCACTCAGGAACAAAACACACCAAACTGTTGTCTTTACTAAGGTGATGACTGACATGTCACCAAAAGAGCAGAATGAATAAAGGGAAAATAAAACTAATGCAAAAAGATGGTGTCATGACTTATGATGTTCAAACTGCTTAGTTCTCCTAGCTATATAATTTCTACCCAGTCCTGAGTCAGACATAATCTGTCCTCTAAAATACATTATATGCCACATCTTCCAGTCTTGAATTGTGTAAGTTTCAATTACACAGGTAGACTACCGTGTTTATTTATTTGCATTAAAAGCACAATCTGGCTTTGATTACCTTGGCTGTAGATCTTAAACACATTCTTACCACGACTACTCTTTCAGACTTCATGTCTTGGTACTAAATGCCATCTACCGCAGAATAAAAAGCTTTGCATGTCATTGAAATTGGTTTGTAGCTGTACATTTTCTTCTGTTAGCCAACAAAATTAGACTAGATTTGAAACACAGTCAGGCTATTTAACACCAGCAGACTAGTGACTGAAAGGTTTGATATTTTATGTTATGCCAAAGGCAAACAATTCACTGCTTTTTGGCTTGAAATGGCTACTGTATGCAATTGTACAGGCAGCTTACAGAAGAATTTAATAGTTATCACCTGACACAGTGAAATGGCAGACCATCAAACTCACTTCTGTTACTCCAGACATTCCACACCAGCCACTTTTAGTCAATAATTATTCTTTAAAGCTGCAGTCATGGATGTTGTTTAATCCAGGAGTAGAGTCAGGTTTTTCTTCCGAAACCACTGTGCAGCTGCACTCTCTCACTCATATCCATTACTTAAACTGAAATACATCAACCAGACTTCTCTAATAACACAGCATAATTTTTCATATTTCTCCTGGTTTTTTTTACAGTGTCCCAAAGAGTCATTAGACTTAAATTGTTAATTTATAAATTTTCATGTTCTTTAGGTGAGAAAAGTTGATGCTCCAAAGGATCAGATGGACAAAGAATGGGATGAATTTCAAAAGGCAATGCGACAGGTCAACACAGTAAGTAATGGAATCTATATTTATTGATTCTAAATACTATACACAATAAGGAAAACAACAGTTTCATGCAGCTCTGCAGAATGGCTGACATCTGCATTTGTCAGCTGGTTGTTTCAATGCAGTGTGTGGTTAAATGCACTTTATAAATGAGCAAAGGGTTCTTTGTATTTTCCACTTAAATGAAATTAAGATGAAAACTTTTAATCAAGATCCAGTCATATGTATCTAGTTACATTTGTTACACTGTATTTTATTTAAATACTATTTAGCTAGCATATACCTCAGATCAGTGTCCTGTATCCAAACAGGACACAACTGTGGGCTCTTCTTTAGCTCTATATTCATACTTTAACTTTTAAAAACACTACCCATTTGTCTGTCTTTTAAAAAAAGTATCTATAAAGTGTAGGTAACCGGGATTTCATGTTTAATTTAAATGCACTGGAAAGGAACTCCAAAATCTGGGAAGGTGACAAAAGAGTTTTGAGACACGTAAATTAGCCAGTTTTTCTGTACTTCAATTTTTTACTCTTTACCATTGCATGGAAAGTCTTCCTGCAGCAGGTGTTGATCTGCCCTTGTGTACAATTTAAAGATTACCTGTATTCTTAGTCTTCCCCTAGAGTATTTGCTATCCTTTTAATTATTTTAATTGTAAATAGTTACTCATATGTCAACTGCTGAGAAAGGTGGTGCAGAAAAATGTTTCATTGCTCATTTTAAAGCAGTCAGCACTATAAACAGAGCAAATGTTCATACAAAAGCGGTGGTGGATACATTTTGCTAGCATAAGCCATTCAGATAATTCTTCAGCTTAGGAGGAATCTTCTCAGTTATGCGTGGACCATTGATTGCATAGCATCTCCCAGACATTCAGATTTGAGAAAGTATATGCTGAAAAAAATAACAGGTTAGAAACACTTCGGGATCCAGTGGGAATATTTAAACAGTATGTTCAATAAGTGGTGTGTATTTAAGTCCCAAGCACTGGGATAGAGCTCTTGTTTCAGCCTCAGACTGGGTATGTGTCTGGTATGTTTACTTATGCTCAGTTTCAAATCGTAGAGTATTAAAAATTTCTAAAGATTAACCCCAAAGCAGTCAAAATTCTTTTGATTTTAAGAAAAAGCATTTCCATGTCAAATTAAACCAGACCACTTTTTTTCTGTATTTGCCCTTTTAAAGATGGGAATATACATAGAGGAGATTGACACTAACTTCAGGTGGAGGGGAGCAGGGGAGGACACAGACATTGTAAAGGAGTGGAAGTGGAATTCAGGATGAAGGTGAATTTTCTCAGTGCTTTTCTGGTTTAGATTTCAGAAGCAATAGTGGCAGAAGATGATGAGGAGGGACGACTAGATCGCCAGATTGGAGAAATTGATGAGCAGATGTAAGTAGATCAATTTTTCCTCAAATTCTCTGTTCTCTAGCAGTAATGGATTGCTCTTTGACTAGAGTGATAAAAACGCTTCTAATCTGCAATACTACCTTTCATTAATCACCTGAATATTTGAAGGACAGACTCCCTCAAATTGCAGAATGATACCTAATAAAGACACGGATTTTGACACAAAGTTTTGTAACTTTCTCCAAAGAGAGAATGCACTGGAATCACTGAAGGTACACAAGGCAAATTCTTGGAACAAACTGTCCCTCTTCCCCTGTCAGGTGGCTTAATGTCTTTGTATTTCCCTGGGAGTTTTGATTGCTGTAGAATATATGTGAACATTTTAAAGGATCATTTCCTGTACTGAAAATGTCCTCTGCTGTGGCAAACCCTCTTTAATTCTAGTAGAAGTTTAAGGTTTTGTGGAGTGATGCACTTCATTACATGTTTGTGTGGTTTTGTTTTGCTGAAATGGGGAGTGTGGTGGTTGGATGGGCATTGGTTTAAACTCAAGCAACCTGAAATACAGCTCAGTGGAACAGTTTGTTACCATTTTCCTGTAGCTCAACACACTGATATTAACAGTGATAATGGCAATGGTAGCAACTCAGAAGGAAAGACACTAGAAATTTCACTTCAACCCTCTGGGCAGATTTACATGCTGCACATAATCAGTGTATGGTAACAACAGCATTGGGTTCAAACTGAACATTGCTGTTACAGGAATGCCTTTTAAGAATGTTAGTGTAATTCTAAAGAGGGCTTGAGCTAAACTTGCCTCTCTTTAAGGATTTATTTTTCTCACTAACTAAGGCTGCTGTAAGTACATAGAACCAAATTCAGAAATTTGTAGAGTACTTCAAGTTTTAATTGCAATTATTTTTCCGCAAAATAAAAGTTCCAAACACATTTTTAAAGACTTTTTGTAACATTTGACTTCTGAGTGTATTCAAATGCAGGCTATTTCAAATTAAGTTGAAAATGAAATAAATTCCTTGGCCTTCAAATCTTCAGCTATGTAAGAATCATATTGGTAATATGCCAGGGGAGACAGGATCCAGAAGTAACCCCTCCATGTTGACCCTTCCGAGCAAATAAGAATGAAAGGGGCAAAGGAGAATTTAAATCAGGCTGTTACTACTTGACATTTTCAAAAAAAATCCTATTTGAAGTGGCTAGAATGGTTATAAAACACAATTCAAGGACAGAACTTTTTAAGTGAATAGTAACCTGAAACTTTTGGATTGTGTTTACTTAAAATGTTCTGTTACAGCAGAGAGGAAGCAGATAAAGAATCTGAACACTTTGTGCTGCTTTTTTTATTTTCAGAGATGCCACCACTAGGTTATCAAAATTGATAATTGATGTCACACCTTTCTCTCTTGAAAACCATAAATGTAGCAAAGAATGGTGCTCCTTCTTGTGTGGAAGTGGATATTGGTTCTGTGCTTTTTGAAACGTGGTTTGTGACTGTATTGCAGTTGTTAAGTACTTAGATTAGGTCTCACTGCTAGAGAATTGACCAAGCCTCTCCTCAGTCTGTTTTCACTTGAAGAATACTGAGAGGGTGCACTAGCATCTTGAAAGCTTATTTCTTTTTCACTGTTGGGAAGCTGTAAAGCTTCTTTATCCAAAGTTGTAGAAGCAAAATCCAGCCCTGGAGGTGATGGCATTAATGTGGAAAGGCCCCAGATGTTAACAGGTGTTCCACTTTCCAACAGTGAATGCTACCGCCGCGTCGAGCTTTTGCGGAACCGCCAGGACGAGATAAAGGAGAAGTTAAAGGAAGCCATGAGATTAAAAGCAGCACAAGAGAAAGAGGAGGAGGATGTTGGGAGTGAAGATGAAGAAGAACTGCAGGATTTGCTGTCACAAGACTGGAGGGTGAAAGGGGCTTTGTTGTAGCATTTTTGCAATGTGGTTGACACTCTTTTTTATCTGTGGTCTTGCTTCCATTGTTAGAAGGGAGATTCTTTTGTTAAATATTTATTTAAAGAGGATCATAAGCTACAGAGCAAAGCTTATTAAAAAAATTTTGTAGATCTGCAGTAGTGTATTACTTGTTGTAAAAACTGTATATTGCAAATGTTTTACAATACTGGATGCACCTTTCCTATTAAAATGACTGGTTTCCTACCAGAAGTGTTTTAGTGGGATTAATAAATCTGCAAAGAATCTCTAGGCTTTTGGAAGCATTAGCTCAGTTTGGTAATTTTGAGACTTGGCTTATTGTCTACAGAAGTACATAGTCAACAAATTTTTCCCAGACTGAGGGTTTAGGGAAAGGGAAATACTATGCATTTATGTTTTCTTAAAATTTGTAGGTGCCCTTCTGTCCTTTGCCCCAGCTCCCAATAAAATATGTACATTTTTTTTAGAAAAAAAAAATGTTACAGTTTCTCTGTGTATATAAGGACTAAGCTCAGAAAGGCTGAGCTACAGCTTCTCCACAGTGTATTGCCTTAATGTGCCATAGCACTGCTGGATATTTTTCTTTATGGTCTCCTGTTTTGCTTAGTGCAGCCATCATGTAGCATATCTCACACTTCTTGAACCAGTGGGATGAGAAGGCAGTGGTTACATATCTGCATCACTTAATGAAAGGGTGACAAAATGCCTGAGAGGAAGGTGCTGCACTGGAAACTGAGGAGGTAAAATAATAATTGCAAATACTGGAAATTTTCTTAAAATACTATTTTAGGCACAGAAAGCATCTAAAATTGATTCTGTTCTGATAAACACAGATTAGGTAAAATCAAGAACCAACAAACTTGACAAGATTGGGACATGGAAAGCAGAACTACCTTTGGTAAGTGTCTTTTTTTTTAACTTTTGTAAATCTTCAAATACTTCAAATTTACTGAGGACTTTTTGAAAATAAGAGGGACGTGTGGCTTGATTGATATCAAAAAGTAAAGTTGTTAAGAACAGGTTAACCTTTTTTTAAAATACTCTAGATTTAAAACTAGCGAGATTTTAAAGGGAGAAAACAAGCTTTGTTCTTATGAAAGCATTCCAATTCCTTGCCTCAGAGATTATTATCAACCAAGCAATAAAGATTAGAACAAAACTTAGATGTTAGATTTGCCTGTTTTGGGGGAAATATCTGATATGGCAGAAGCCCTGTCCTTATAGTGAGATGCCTTTTTATCACTCCCAATTTTTGTGATCCTTAGGTTCAGCTCTTCCTATTTATAAAGCTGTAAAAATTTAGGCAATAGTCCCTAGTGGTTTATTGCATCCACACTTTCCTGCTCACACGTGCTGGCTTACAGCTGTTAGTAAGAGGAAGTGTAAGTAGCTGTTGCTGCTGAAATGTTTGATGTGACACTGAAGTCTTACATGAATTAGGACTGTCACTGAGATAGCAACATTCAGAGAGTATTGAAATACAGAATAAGTGTTCAGAGAATATTGAAATAAATAATGAATGTTTGGACAAGTTGGAGAAAACTCCGTTGGACCAAAACTGAAATAAAATGTCTTTGTATACATGAAACATTGGAACATCAATGTCTAAGATGCCTGTCATGCTGCACTGAAAGATCTCTCGATCCATTTATCCCTGCAAAGAGAACTTCCAGCTGAGGGGGTGGTGCAGTATTAACAGGACAGTCTTTTTCAAAACAAACCAAAGCACAGTCCCTCAATTTCCTTCTGAGAAAAGCTAAGCTAAATTCCTGATCTGTTTATCTTTGCTTTTCACTGACACCACTCACCAAAGCACACAAGCTTGTTAACACTGAAACTTCAGAACCATTCTGCATTTTCAGAGAAACAGATGTAATGAATGTCAGGTTACACTGAACATCATGGACATGCATGTTTTGACACTATAAAAATGCTAATCTCTGAGTCAGTAAATTACACTTTCTTTTTGTACATTTTTCCGTAATTTTACTTTGATCTTGCACAGAAATCTGCAAATCATGGTTTCAGCTGTGGATGAGTAGGAAATTAACTGAGCATTAGAACAGTTCATCTGTTTTAGTCTAGTTGCCTTCATCTTTAGAGGTATCTTGGGGTAAGAGGCTAAAGGCAGTGAGTTTAGTTACAGTGCAGGATCTTGAACATTCAAATCCAAACCAGTGCGCCCCATTGTTATTAGGAGAAGATGGCAGGAATAAACACCAGATCATTCATCATTCTATTTGTTCTCCTTGCATAACTTGCTGAAAGGGAACCATGGACCAGCCGGGGGGCGTGTGCATTGCTGGGGAAGTGACAGCATCCATCTCTCTTGGTTGCGTTTTGTTTAGGAGTTGGTGCTCTTTTCCTTGGAGCAATCTCACAGATCTCCAAACAGTTTTATTCCAGTTTTTTACACCTTACTGCATACAACAGTACCTTTCTTCAGCATTTGAAACAAAGCTTTTAGAGAGCTTTGTGAAGATAATGGGGGTGTCTTTGCCCCTTGTGACCACTGACGTGCATGTGCTGTCATGTCAAGAGGGCAAGAAATCATCCTGCTTTTTAGCAATGAAAGTAGCATGGCTATAAGAGAGAAGTATCCTAACCTCTTTTAGTAGTCAGGCTAATTTATTAAGGGAAATAATCTCCTGTATCTTAGAAAAACATAGGGATAATTAATTTGTAATCTTAAATATGTGTTCAGTTTTAGAAAACAATTTTATGTACTTCTGATGAGCTATTCAGATAGCTTATTAACCAGAGGAAATGATTGTTTTTAAAAATGTGTACTTAATTTCTTTCTCACTTCTTAACTTCCTTAAATTCTGTTTCTTAACAATAAAGATGAAAGTAACCCTAATAACTAGCTATGTCAATAACCACTGTTAAAAATGAAATTTTAATTGGAATTAGGAAGACTATTTTAATTTTCTGATCTTCAGGACTTGCAGAAAACTGAAATATCAGAGTTAGGGAGGAAGACATTTGTAATCCTTATTTACTCATATAATATGGAAACTTGTCCAAACTTAGGAATTGTGGAATTTCACGCCACCAAAAAGTAGTTGAGATTCCCAGCTCAGTGGGTTTGGAGCTGGTAAGTGACTTCCAGGGGCAGAATGTGTGTGTCTGCATGTTTGAAATGGAGTTCCAGGGAGCAGCTCACCATTGCTACAGCTGCTGCTGGTAGTGAGCTCTCCTCTGGCAAGGCAGGCAGTCCCCAGTGGTAATTGCTGTGCTAACTTCTCTCCTGCCCTGAAGAAATAAGCTGCTGCTGGCATGGCTTAAATGTGGAACAAGGTCTGTATTTGCTACAGAGGAGCCCAAAAGTGACCATACAAAACCAACAAACCCAAATAACAGCAAACCAATGTTCTCATTTGCTAACATGATTGTTTTTCCTCCACTACAGCATTTAATTTTAAAATTTGCTTCAAATTGCAAATACTGATTGAAAAGAACATCGGCGTCAGCTTTGACCAGGCTCCCTGCCAATAAATTCAATTTGAAGAGAGACAAATTTTGCTTATTACATTCCACTGTAATTATTCTCTGCATTTTATCATCTTAAAAACACTGAGCTAGAAATGAGAAAAGCCATATTACTAAAATATTTTCAGCACTTAAAAATACTTCTTTTCTTATAATCCATAAAGGTTGCTCTAGAAAATCAGACATTCAGCCTGCATGAATCATGTAGTAGGTGTCATTAGAAACCACAGTGTGAGTATGTAATGGTTCAGAAATTCCCTTTTGTTAGGTTCCATCAAATGACTTTGACTCTTTAATTTCAGTTACTGTCCTAAGACACATGCCAGTCTGTAGGGGGACAGGACACATGCTCTGATGCAGAAACTGATTTAATCAACATTGCTGCATTCCTTCCTGGAACCAAGGAATTAAGTATACTTTAGTGCCAAGAAGGGGCAGTGTGTACTTACACCCCTAGAAAGTGTGGCTCGGGCCAAGAGATGGAAATTTCAGGTGTGAAGCAGTTTTTCAGTGTCTGCCTTCATTTGATCTTCTGTTCATCAGTTCATTAGAATTATCCTGGCCCGACAGCTGGGAAAACAAATGCGAGCAGTTCCTTTGTGTAGACATCTAAAGCAGGTCTTTCTTCCAAAAATACTGAGGAGGCACTAATGCCTTTCACCATTGGTGACTGCAGAAGTTACAGGGGATAGAAGAGATCTCTGTTCAAATCCCTCCTTTGGATGCTCTCCTTTAAACACACACTTTGTGTCACCCAGTTGAGCAGCCTGACAATGACAGTGTTCCCTGCAGAAGCTGTGCCACTGTTGAGCCCCTGAAGCAAAACCACAGTGAGCACTGTGACTTTTAGATAATCATGACACTCACTCCAGAAGGGTAAGGTCCTGTCCCAAGAATACAAACAGTGCTGAAATACAGCTGGTGCTAAGGCTGTGGAAGAAATTGGATTTTCAGACTGTCTTGTGAAACCTGACAAACAGCACCTTGCCTGTGCAGCCCTCTGAGGCTGAGGCACTTCCCAGTGCCTCTGTTCATGGCACCACTGAGACTCTGCTGCTTCCTAGGAGCTTGACTGGCCCAAATGTGAAGCTTGGGGCCCACAGATGCCCTCTGGCTATGCCTGAGAACAGAAACCTCTCTGTATTAGCAGAAGACTAACTTTGTTTATTTTCCTTCTGGTTTCAGCTAGCATTCATGCTGTCAGTGTTTTTTCACTTGAGAAACACAACAGAGCTGCTTGAATTCATTTGAGATGTTTCCAGAAACCTAATTCCAATTTGATGATGCAAAAGCTGCGGAATTTGTGCTGTCTTTCATCTGGAAACTCACATTTGTGTGGGCAGTGACCTTTTCACAGCGAATACATGCTTCTTCTTATCTACCTTTGGGCATGAGTGGTTTACTTTTCTATTTCTACTTTTCTTACTATTATTCATTATCCTTTTTTCCCTTTTTTCTTTACCATCTTGTCTTTTGTTTGTCTGTTCTGTATATTAAAGATATTAGGAGCTTTTTCTTGCCATTCAGAAATATTTTCCAACTAAACTAATGAAATTAAAACAAGCTTAGATTTTATCACATTTCTGCCTGTATTTTTGCAAAAACCCTCTCAGAATACTTCCTTTTTAGTATATACGTTTTTATTTTACCTCTCCTCATTCCTCACACAAACATGCCCCTGCACTAGTTTGTTTAACTCTTTCACTTCTGCAAGCCACATGTGAATTATTAATGTGAAAGATACTACACACCCCAGAGCTGCTGCTGCCCTTTGCCTGGCAGCTTTACTGGGAGAGCAAAGCTTTGACCTACTTAGTGTTGAGCTGCAATAATACATTTTTTTTTTCATTTACAGCAGCCAGGCTAGCCATAGAAATAGCTTTTGCTGTTGAACAAATGAAGGCTTATGGAGGTCTCTGCTGTGAAAGCAGCTTCAGCTCTCCTTTAAAGAATGAGAAGTTTAATACATTTCAAGTAATAAAAATGTATTTTAAGTAATAATAACAGAGAACTTTATCAAATTAGTATTACAGCCTATAGTTTTTCTAAGAGTTGGAATAGCTAATTGTCAACATTGGGTAAGGCCTCCTGGGTGCTGGGGTGCAGTGAGCTGTTCTGTAAGGGTGCCCCTTGCACCCTTCATCATCAGGGGTTGTTGTGTGGCTGCACCTGTATTGAGGAAGCTGTTGATTTCTACAGGTCTCCCAGTCTGCATGCGTGTCCTGGTCGTGCCCTGACTCCAGGCACTGGAGAGCTCTCTGTACCCTGGAGATCACAGAGGATAATCGTTGTATAAGCTCAGAGGGGCAGGGAGGGGAAGCAGGACCCCAAGCTCAACCCCTGGAGGCAGGCAGAGACCTTTAACAGAGTGGGGAGATGGAGGTTGTACAGTCCTGTGTCATTAAGGATGCTGCCAGAAAAGCTGCTTTCTCATGAGGCCTGAGCAGTACCTGTGACAGCACTGCCAGTGCCCCAAGAGCAGAGGTGGCCAGAGCACAGCCAGGGCTGCTGTAAGGCAGCAGCAGCTTGGGGCCAGCCCCTTTCTTTTGCTTGTGTGTGAAGAGAGAACTCAGGGCTGTGACTGCAGTGCTTCAGCAGATCCAAAGGAGGGTTTGAACAGCTGGAGCAGAGTGTCAGGGCAGCAGGAGACAGCACCTGGGCCTGCTCAGCTCTCCATTCCCCATCCTACTGCACATTGCTGGGCTCCTCCCAGGGCTGGGCTGGCTCCTGGCAGCGTGGAAGGTGCAGACTGGAAGCCTCTGGGCAGTGCTGCTGGGAATGTATTACGAAGGGCCTCAGTAATACAGTACTCAGCATCCAAGTTCATTCTTTTGTTCCTGTTTTCCTTTCCCCACTATCTGATCTATAGCTTAGTCTGGGAAAAGACCAGAGATATAAATCAGTGGCTGCTTGTAACATGAAGCCAAATTTGTCTTTTCTATGCAGTGTGAGAAGTTCTCAATGAGCAGCTTTGTTAAAAACCAAATCAAGTTTTGTAGAAATACTGCTGACTCTACTAATTTCACAATCTGGCTCCCTCTAGTCCTGAAGAGACTCATCATGCCTGACAATGGGCTAACATCCTTACTAAGGTTGCCAGTCTTGCACAGATGTTACACTGTTTCCCAATGAGCACTGGGACCTTAAGCGTGATGATATGAAACCTTTAATCATTAATTGAAAACAAGCAATTTGTCTGTGATCTTAGTTTGACAATCCATAAAATAGTGCTTCTTCAATGACAAGTTAGCAACTCGGTTACAAAGAACAAAGTTTAAACAACACAACAGTTGTATGCACAAAGCTACCACGTCTTTTTTTTTGTTTGTTTGTTTTTTAATCAGGAAAAAAATTTATTTATAAAAACGTCTCATTTAACTTACTGTCGAGTCTCTAGCTGAATAATACAGTGGTTTAGAACACTAACGGCCCATGCTTTTATACAGATTAGCCAAAGCATGAACATCAATGAAAATCAACCCCCGAAAATAACTTGTCTCTGCTTTATGTTATGAGCCACAACAGTGTTAAAACTGGAACAGTAATGAAAGCAACACAAGAGTTAGGAAGCACAGTTGCTTAAAGAGTAAAGGAAGTGTTTTCTTTTGATGTCTCAGAATAATAAGAAAATTAGAAATGGCAGAAACTCCTCTGTAGATTAGTCCATAGAAAGCATTGTCTCATGGGGCTTTGGAAAAGTCCTGTCTGGTGGCTAATGCACTAGGGCATGATGAGATACATTACAGAGCCCCCAGGCCAGTAACTTCTGAAGACAGCCTAAAATGTAGGAACAAAAACGAAGAAAAGAAAAGGGAAAAAAAAAGGCAAAAAAAAGAAAAAAAAATCTTCTCACTATTAAAAAAATACCACTTGAGTACAACCAGCATAGAACAGCATTTCAGTGCAGGCAAGTTTTCTCACACAGAGGTTGGTGGATTTTTTTTTTCCTTAAATGTCAATTATTGAAACAGTTACAATAATCCAGAACAACTTTACAGCAGTTTTCTAGAGCTTTTAAATAGCTGTGGTACCTTGACATTATTCCCAATTTTTCCTTCATTATATGCAACCAGAAAAAAAAAAAAAGAAAAAAAAAAAAGAAAGGAAGCCACAAACGAACAAAAAAACCACAAAACCAAAAAAAAAAACCCAACAAAACCAACCAAAAACCCCATTTGGATAAGTGCAAATTGTAACAATGGCAGTTCTACAAATGGTTACAGTGACAAAACTTAGTGCAAAGGTGCTAAGGTGAAGAAAAGCCCACAGAATACAGAAATGACACAAAATACTGAGAGAGTACTTAGCCCTATACAATAACACACTTTGAAATACCATGTTTTAAAAAGTATTGCATTTGCATTGTGTTTTTAGTTTATATTAAAATGCACTGAATACAGTTCAATTGTTAAAGCTTTGTGTCCAAGGAGTGCAGAGTGGATGAACATGGCGGGCTAATGGGATTCTGGTTTTGGAAGTGGTGAGGAAAACAATATTGCATTACTGAGTTATGCAACAGAAATTAAAAAAAAGGTGGATGGACAAACATAAAATGCAGTTAAGAACTAGTTCCAACAGCTGGCAACCAGCCACTCCATTCCTCAGCTCTCTTGGCTTTGGCTGCCATTACCCGTCTCGTTTTAGTTAATCTGAGCATCCTGAAGTGCTTGGTAAAGGGATGGGATCTGTCCAGGCAGTAGCCTTTGAATGACCTCTAAAATGCTACGTGTTTTTCATGATTACCATACAACCTGACTGCATGATTAGTGGGGAATTAAACAGGGATGTATTTTGTAGAGAAATCTAATGAAAAATGGTCATTTTGGCTGAATAAAACATACATGAGAGGAAATACGAGATAGTGACGGCATCTGGCTTGTACTTGCTCTGAAGTACTTAGAGGAATAAGAACTGTGTCGGTGTATGTAGAACATCTGAGTGCAAAAGGAGGAGCCTCCTCTCTCTCTCTCTCTCTCAATCCCTCCCTCCCTCCCTAAAGCAGAGTTCTTAAAATTACGTTTTTCCAAAGTGGAGAAAAATGGTTGCACCCTTTAAAAGAATCATGTGGAAAGGCACAGGTACCTGGTATTTTTTCCTTACTGTTTTACAGTCATTTTAATTTAGCAGTTTTTCTCAGACCAGAAAGCTTCATTTGTTGTATGCACAAGTACCTGAAGTTGGTACCTCCTAACCACCATCTCCTGCTTGTAGGTGGATTTTGGGATGGGGAATGGGGGTCTCCAGGCCTTTTGGGAGCAGCAGAATGACTGAGGGGGCCAGCAGCACTTCACAGGGCATTGCAGGGGCACTGAAAAGTGCCGGATTTGCACGTGCTAGCAATGGAAAAAATGCATCAGAGATGCCAGTTTGCCATGAGGAATTGTTCTGCAGTCGGAGGGATCCCTGCACATGGATCTAAGTGTATTTTTATGTTGGGCAGCATCGCCGGAGCAGGACCCGGCTGTCACCGTTTTGCCTCATTTACTTTTTTTCCCTTCTCTTCACTGTATCTCCCTTGCTGGGCTGGGGGCAGCCCTGCCTTGCCGGGGGGCTGCCGAGGGCCAGCCCTGGGACGGTGTCCGGGGAGAAGGAGCCCGGGCTGGCACCTGCTGGCTGTTGGAACTAGTTGGAAGGTGGTGCCTGGTGTTAGGTGTTATGGAGAGCGGAAGACGACTTGAGTCGGCAACAGTTAACACTAGCAATCGAACAGAAAATAAAAGATGCCGTATTGTTTCCTTGATAACTAGGATCTACCACAGACTCTTGGCAGAGCTGGCAAAGCTTGCATTGTGTCTCATCCCTTCAATATGGAGCAAACTTCTGGCGGTCAGATTTCTTAACCCCGCTCGTCGAAGGAATTTTGGCAGTGTAAGCGGACAAACTCCCCGTGGCCCCCGCGGCGGCCGCGGCATTTAGTGCCAGGAGTGGGACAGTTTTCATGCCAAGCAGACTGGAGACAGGAACGGCATAGTGGGTGGTTGGCAGAGTTGGTAGGGGAGGGGGGGTACTGACGGAGGCGGCGGAGGCGGCCGCCAGCACGGCCATGGAGGTGGGGGTGGAGGTAGGGGTGGCAGACTGAGAGAGGTTCATGTTGAGGTCAACAGGGGTCGTGACGGAAGCGGTCTGGGTGCTGACTTTAGCCATCTCTAAGCTGCAAACGAAGAGAGGAAGAGGAACAAACAGGTTGGGAGGGTTCAGCCAGGGCGGTGGGGCCGGGAGAAGGAGGAGGAGGAGGAGGAAGAGGAGGAGGAAGGGAAGGAGGGAGGGAAGGACAGCAACCACGAAAGGGCAGGATCCAGGATTAGATCAGTGGACGAGGGAGACAGACGAGTGGGAGGGAGAAGGGGGAGAGAGAGAAAAAAAGGGAAAATGAGGGTCAAAGGAGGAACATGTTATGTGTTAAAGAAGAGAAATAACAAAAGGGTTTTCCATGATTTGATGGGGAAAACATTACTGAGACTAAAGTTCTTTCAGAACAGAAAAAAAAGAAAAATGAAGAGGGTATGGGGGTGTTGCTAGTTCATTTTACATATGAAGAAAAGAAATCTAAAGAATGCAGGTAATGGCAAAAAGATGGAAAAAATGAAACTTAAAAGAAAACTTAAAATAACTATGAAGTTTACTCCCCAGCACTGGTATGGTGAATTTTGCTTTTCAAAATTAGGGCATTTTTGAAAGGGGGACGCGGGGGGTTTTGGTAATTTTTTTTCAATTTGTCAGTTTTGTGACACAAATAGTACACTTAATCATTTTGCTAGGATGAGAGGAGACTGAGCAACAATTTGCTGCTTCCATTTAAGGCGTAAAGTTTTGGTTGTTTTGGTTTTTTGTTTCTTAAGTGAGTTAGTTTTTCATTTCATTCACTGTGAGGTCAATGTGCATTTTTCATATAAAACAAACCAGATTAGCCAGTGTGTTCACTTCACTTTATACTGTCCCCAGACTTATTTTTTTTAATATCACAACAAAATATTTATGCAATCTAATTATAAGTAAATTAGTAAAAAGGAACACTGAAGAACACCCCAGCTTGCACAGCAGTGGTATCTCTTCTGAGCCTGCACAGTGGTTACAGTGAACATGACAAAGCTTTCCAGCTGACACACAAGGTACCACATGGATACAACAGACACATCCTCAGACAGACCCCACCAGCACCAGGAACTTCCAGACTGACCTGACCTCCGAGCCCTGGGCAGTGATGGGCTCTTGGGAGGGTGCAGGAATCAAACCACCTTCACTTTAATCTAACTCCACCCATCAGCAGGCAAGGTGAGATTGGCGCACATACTTCTGCTTTTCTGTACATTTTCAGACATTAAAATACAATAATTCCAAGGACACACTGTTGTCTTTGTATGCCAAAATGTTTGCCTAGATAAATCCTCCCTTTGCCCATTTGCTTGTTGCAGCTTGTGCACTGGCTTTTGGGTTGGCAAATGACACAAATACTAATTTCAGGATGCTTTTTACAGGTGACCAGCTGGGAGCTATGGCAGCCTAGCATAGAAATAGGACTATGGGTTAGAAAATCTTCGCTAGCTGTGGTTGCACGTGTATTCCTAGTCAGTTTGGGCTTTTTGGCAATTACTAACTTGTCAGGCTCCTGGGCTTTCTCCTGAGGTGAGCTGAGGAGCTGTAGCAGCTCCTTGCTTCCAGAGTGAAGTGCCAGCAAGCTGCTGGCTGGCCATGCAGAGGACTTGGTGCTTTCTTCCCACACCCCATCAGGCTCAGGAAGGCTTCCCAGCACAGGGTTTGTGCTGGTCCCTGTTGGGAACTGGGTAAGCAGGCTCGGAGAGCAGCTGTAGCCAGGCTGCAGGCTGGGAAGGAAACATGGTCACCCCACACAGGGCTTGGAAAAGCCTCTCATTCCCTCACCTTAGACACAGTTTTGAGAGTAACAGCCCTGTGACCATTCATTGCCAGAGAAAGGCAATGACCAGCATGCTGCCTGCCTCATGCAAGGATGCAAGGATCTACCAGGATACACAGGCAATGGGGCCACTGGGCTAGAGCTTCCCAAAGCACTGCTGCTGATGGCAAGTCTGAAGGACACCTGAAGTGGATCTGGCGAGGGAGAGGAGTGTGGAGGAGACAGGGAGATATTTGAGCACTGAGCTCCTCTCTCCTCCACAAGAAAAGAGGGCTCTTGGAGCATAAACACCTCATCAGCTTTTGCTGGGAGGCTGGAAGGAGCACATCTTCTGTGAGGAGCTGGGAGGGAAGGAGGGAGAGCGCATGAAATTCAGACTCCTTTGAGGGAGGTGAAGACTTGATTTTCTTACCCCGAAGTCTTTATCTGTCCCCATGGATGAGAAACTCAGCTTTTCTAAGCAGAGACAGAAGTGCACCCTTGTGCTGCTCACCATCTACTCACACAGAGGGGCTTATGTCAAGACCACTGAATCAGAGACTGCAATTCCACTGTACATCCTCCACTTGGGGGTGTAGGAGCTACATGTGATACCTCAGTGTGTTTTGAAAAACTCAGTTTATACAGCTGGATTTTTTAGTATTACTCAGTATTATTCTGGGAGGGAGGTCCACAGAAAGGTACTGCAGGACTGTGTTTCAGTGACTCCAAATTTGTCTACTGTGAATTTAAAAAAAACAAAAAAATCCTTACTGATATGGAGGGGGGTGTTTGAGCCTAAGCTTTTTCCTGCACCAGCAGGGAGAACAGATCCTACAGGCCAAAATGCTGGTGTTGGTAGCAGCCATTCCAACTCCCTGTCTCTGGTTTACTCTCATAGGTATGACTGTAGCAGTAATTTGCCCTCTTTCCCATTTATTACTGGTGGCAACACATAAGGTGGGAGCTCATCAGGTTAGCTGTCATCTGTCCCATAGCAGCGGCAATTTCCCAAACTAACTGTGGATGCAACAACGTTGCATGTGAATGGGAGTGAGGCAGCCTTCATACAGAATTTCACAGTGACAATTTTACACTGTCCCTTTGCAGGCCTGCACCTTCTGAATATATACACTGAAGGCCATGTCCTGCATTACCTGAAACTGGTGAAGAGAAGAGAGCAGGTGAGGCTTTGGCAGTCCTGTTGGGTCTGTGAATGAACTTCTCTTAGAAAATACCCTCAGGAAACTGCCCTTCAACAAGGAGCAAGTGCTGCTGGCTAAATTCATTTATAATCCCAAGTCAGATATTACACAGAAAAACTAAACTGCAGTTCAATCTTAATAAAAGCAAGAAGATAGAATTGGGTAATGAAAACCTTGTTACTACAGTGGAGACCAGTTAAAGAGACAGAAGGCTTTACAAAGAAAAAAAGACATTTCAACTGCAAACAAGCTAAGACACACTCTATTCGTACAGAGGCCAGCGCTCGGGTAAGCAATACAGAATCAAACCAATACTTTATAAGATTTAAATCTCTGTCTTGATATGATATCAATATATTTATATATTTATAATTTAGAATATACTATGTACATATCCAACACCAGATTGCAATAAAAGTCTTAAAGCAAGCTGATAAATTATTCTATAGACAGCAACTTTGGTTGGAAGATAGCTTAAAAGATACACAAATATGTTTCAGGAATACTGTGGATAGGTAATTTTGCTTTTTTACATCTTATGTTGCTGAAAGACATGGGTTTATGCAGAAATACTGGCCCTGGAAACCAATTCCTGTGAACAATAGATCTTGTAGGGGAGTAAAAGATCTACCTTATGCTGAACGCTTATACACTGTTATTTCTTGTAATTATTATTTTCACATACCAGACCACACTTTGGGCAGTCTGGGTGCTGTACTCATCTCTTCCCCAAAGCTGTTTTATGCCACTGTCTTTAAAAGAGACAGCATCACCTGTGGCAGGTTTAGGAGGTGGCTCCCAGCACACGGAGGCAGCAGCAGCAGCAGCAGCAGCAGCCTGGCTCTGCACCTCTGTCCTGCCCCAGCACCTAAACCTCACTAGAGCAAAGCTCCCGCCTGCCTCACAGCTTCTCAGCCCTCCCCCAGCGTGAACTGGGGGTACTCGCACTGCTGCTGTGGTGGCACCTGGCTGGACAGCAATGTCTCATGTGAAAGGACAGGTCTGGAACAGTGTCACTTTTTAAAATGAAAAAGCCACCTTCATTGCCTGTGTTACCTTACAGCTTAATTTAGTACACATTACTTTAAGAGTCTTCATTTACAAATGAAGTCACTTCATCTAAATACAGTTCCAACACATGGTACATAATAATATAAGAAGGTTTATTGTCGATGATGGTAACAAATGACTTCTATCTAGAAATTTAACAGGAACAGAATACTTTGTTTCTGGTTTCACAGGGCATAGATAGAGATCCGTGGTATGTGACTGCTGAGGAGTTTTCTTCTTTGCGAAAGTATGTTAAAAGACCTCATATAGATCCCATTCCACCACAAGAACCATTAAACAGTGATCAACAGAAGTGTGAGAGTTCACAGATTTTTCTAAAGTGAGTCAAACAGTTTTGTTCACTAGAGTTTCTGTCTCTGGTGAGCAGCTCACTGCAACTCCATTAATAAGTACATTATTTTATTTGCATGCTTTAGCTGTCTTCAAGATCCTAAATTGTTATCTTCCGAGATCCGATGCATGCCATATGGTGTTTGTGCAACTAAAAATGAAGGGGTCTATTCTCGTCTCGATGTGTGGGGAATCCCTGAACACCAAGAGAAGAACATATCCTTAAGGGTTAAAGGAGGGAACACATTTTTATTTGATTACAGGGCTTACGGAAGTGACTTATATTTGCTACAAAGAATATAAATCAAAAGAGCTGTAGGTTTTAAGATTCTGGAAATGGTTTATCTTAGTTTTCACCGTGCCACCCCTACACGTATCTTTCCCTAGGAAGCTGCTTTCAGGCTAAATTATGAAAAGCAGTGTTTTTGTCTGCTATAACACAGAGCTGCACAAACATCCTGTTCCTCCACTCCAACCATTGCAGTGGTGCTCTACAAAACCGGGATGGAGAGGAGGCTGGACCACAGGAAGCCACAGACCTGCTGTGACTGCAGCTCCCACATAAATCACATACTTTGTACTACCTTAACAGCAAACATAGTTAAACACAAAGCTTGATTCATATCACAGCAACTTTGTGGGGGGAAAAAAATAAAAGGAAAAAAAAAGCCATAAAATACATAGCTATTCCCCTCCCCCACCATATATTGCTTCAGTCCAGCATTCACAAGGAGATCTATGAGACAGCACTATATCCATTGCACTTTCTTCTCTACATAATTGCAAATAAAAGTGGGATAAATTTTAATATTTTTCTAAATAATCATATAAAAACTGTTAAGAGACCTAAGCCATCACCATGGCTTAGGTAAACAGCCAGTGCTTTCATTAATTCTGGGACCAGGAAGTGGTGAAGCAGATAGTCTCACCCTGTCTCATTAGGGAATGCTCCTTACAGATTTGTGGTGCTGTCTCTGAAGAAGTAAATCCTGTGCTTCTTCAGCAACCTAATGTCAGTTTATCAACTCTGAATGGCAATTTCCACTTGGTAAATTAAATCTATTTTGCAATCTGTTTCACTATATTTGCCATTCAGGATAGTAAAATGGGTCTGTGAAAAGTAGTTTTCCTCTAAACAATTTATGATTTTCATTTAATTTAATTTATCCACTGATATTTTAGGTCTATGCTAATATGAGTATTCAGATTTTGCAGCTTTTTCATTCAACATGTAGCTGGAATTGCACCCAGATTAAGCTCCTTTTCATGTAAGCCAACAGCAAACCCAGGTTCTAATGATACAGGCTTTACAAACCATTAGGAATTGAGTAATACTATGCAAAATGGACACTGCAAAGCAACTCTCTGGATCTACCCAGGACAGACATTTGCTGGAGAGCAGACAGAGCAATCTCGCAGAAGCATGATCACTTACAAAGCCAACTTACCTTGCATTAATGAGGTACTGTGCTAAGCTGATGTTTGCAGGGGATCCTGTGATTGTAACTTGTCGTTCTGCGGAGCCTTCTGTGGCATTAGCAATCTTGATCTGCGCTCCTGACATCTGCCTGATTTCATTTATCTTACTGCCTTGTCTGCCAATAATGCAGCCTATTAACTGGAGCGGGACAAAGACTGAGATTAGTGCCACAGACACAAGCAAAAACCACTTAACTGCAATCTGTAGTATTGCTAAAAAGATGGTTATGAGCAGCTCAGTAGCTAAACAAAAAGATTTTTGCTCTGCTGTTTGGAAGGAATCTCTAGTGCAGGCTAGTGTCTCTATGGTCATATGCCTCTAGATCCAGTATTGTTGCTACATGGTTTTAAGTCAGTATCTTATTTCTGGTGTTTCAAGACTATTTCACTGTCTCCATGGCAGAAAATGACAGCATGCTGTGATGGTGAGAAAACCAAACCACTTGCCAGTGGTGGCAGCAAGCCAAGAGCAGCAGCTGGAAGCCAGGCTGACCATCCAGAGCTGCTGTGTGTGGCTCTGCACCTTTCCAGAGCGCTGACAGCCCTACACCTCCCTGGATACATGTGGCTCTTGCTTGGAGAGGTACTGTGCATTAAAGTCAGTGGGATTTACAGCTCTCTGACTGCAGGAAGAAGCAGGCATAGAAAGATACTGAAATTTGTCTGCCTTCCTTTGCAGAAACTTACCAAAAGTCTTATTTAGTGAACACAACTGAGCCTGAGCTCTGTATGTGTGAGCATGTGTGTCCCAGGGCGTTTCTTCTCCAGCATGGGGAGCCCCCAGGAGCAAGTGGGCACGGAGCCAGCAGCTGAGGCTGAGATGTTTTCATTTCTGTAAGGGTGAGGAGGGGGGTTTTGTTCTGTGTTAAGGAAAGATGGGTGCTGAGAAGCTCAGCCATGGCCAGAATGAGTAGAAAATGGAAACTTTGCTCTACAGGTCTGTTGATGTTGGGATAATGTTGCCAGTTTTCCAGAAGGATATGCCAAGGTACAGAGACTGCCCTTCCCCTGCCACTCTCCCTGGTGCTTCAGGCCCTGAGTGTTACCCTTTGTGGTACTGTAGCACTTGGAGTAACTGGCCAGAAACAGATTCACGTTGTCCACATGTTTTATCAAGAGAAGAAAAAGCTCCCAACGCAATCCTTGCTTCACACTCAGGGACAAACAGAAAGCCAAAGTGGATACCCAGGTAGCTGAAACAAAGACCAAGTTTTGACAAGCACAAGAGGAGCAACCACGAGGGGGGAAAAATGGGGTGTCAGGAAATGCACACAGGATTTCCCATCCTGCTACAACAGGAGGGCCTTGCTGAGCTCCCTGTCCTCATCCCAAGGAATCTCTCAGAGTGTGTGACTACATGCCAGTGCAGAGGACCGGTGTGTGCTTCACCAGGGAGCCTCTGGCCTGTCTGTGTGCACACCAATGTGCCTGCACTGGCTGTCTGTGGGCAGCACAGGGATCCCTAAGCCTCTGCTTCTGAAGCCTCAGTCTCACTGGCCTCCGTGGTCTGCAGGGAGTGAAGCTGGTGCAGGAGAGGAGAGCACCAGAGCAGGCACCTGCTGGGGTCACTCAGCAAGCTGCCACTTGTATGTGCTGGGGGTCCTCAGTGATGCCCAGACTGTCACCCAGGTGGGTCAGTGCAAAGAACGTGCCATCTCCTAGCTGAGTTTGAGTTAGGTAGTGAGGATTCAGTCCACACTGGTCAAGGACACTGGTGGTGCTGGTGTCTGGAGGAGAGGTTTGGTAACCTTTGGCCGGAAGCTCTCCAAAGTCACCCTTCATTGCTGTGACAACAGGATGTTTGGACACCCTCTGCAAGCTGTGACATGGCCTGTGGCTTGTGCAGAGCACACAACTCCATCTCATCTGCCATGCGGGAAGGATAGCAGTGCTGGGGGCTTGGGCTCTCTCTGGGTGCCTTTCTCATTACATTATTACACTGAAATTTGAGCAGTATCTGAGTATTCAAGAGCTGATGTGTTCCAGAAGAAGTTCAAGGGACATTTAGTTATGGGGATTTTGTTTTATATAAAGAGACCTGCCTGAGATGCCTTGCTCTGAGATGGAATCATGTCAAACTGCATCCAAACACCTCTGGCGCATTTGGGAGAGGAGCCAAACCTATCAGAGACTATACCAAGCCTACTATACACTGTAGTCTAACGAACTAATAAATGTAATCATCAGTGGCACAGGGTCCTGTTGAAGGCCTGTCACTTGTGGTGTCCCCCAGGGTTCAATACTGGACCCAGTGTTGTTTAAGTTGTTCATCAATGACTCAGATGAAGGGGCAGAGGCCTGCTCAGCAAGTTCCCTGATGACACAGAGCTGGGAGGAGAGGGTGATACCCCAGAGGGCTGTGCAGCCCTTCAGAGAGGCCTCAACAGGGTGGAGATGGGCAGAGGGGAACTGTCTGAAATTCAACAAATGTGAGGGCTGACCTGCTGGAAAGCAGCTCTGTGGTGAAGGACCTGGGGGTCTTGGTGGACAACAAGCTGTCCACGACCCAGCAGTGTGTCCTGGTGGCCAAGAAGGACAATGAGATCCTGGGGAGCATTAGGAATAAAAAACACTGCCCAGATCAAATGAAGTCATCCTGCCCCTCTACTCAGCCCTGGTGAGGCCAAGTCTGGAGTGCTGTGTCCAATTCTGGGCTACTCTGGACAAGAGAGACACGGAGCTCCTGGAGCAGGTCCAGTGCAGGGCCACAAAGATGAGTAAAGGACGGAAGCATCTCTCCTATGAGGAAAGGCTGAGGGAACTTAGCCTGTCCAGCGTCAAGAAGAGACAACTGAGAGGGGACCTCATGAATATCAGAATCTGAAGGGAGGGTGCCAAGAGGGTGGATCCAGGCTTTTCTTGGTGGTGCTGAGCAATAGGACAAGAGGCAATCAATGGGAAAAAGCTGATGCACAGGAAATTCCACCTGGATGTGAGGAAGAACTTTTTCACTGTGTGGGAGACCAAGCACTGGACCAGGTTGTCCAGAGTGGTTGTGGAGTCTCCCTTACTGAAGATATTAATGAACCATCTGGACACACTCCTGTGCCATGTGCTCTAAGATGACCCTGCTGGAGCAGGGAGGTTGGACCAGATGGCCCTGTGGTCCCTGCAACCTGACCCACTCTGTGATTCACCCACTCTGGAGATACTTGTATTTTAAGTATCTATAATATACACATATGTACATACATACACACACACATAGTATGTACATGTATATGCATAGATATTTTGACTCTCTCAAGACTTGGGTAGAAGAGCTCACATCAGATGTGTAGCAAGCCCAGTAGTCTGTCTCTGACTGTAGCAGTAGCCCACCCTTACAAGAAAAAAAAAGGTAAAACCAGTGTGAGGTATAAAATAAAATTTCTGCTGGTATTTTGAATCCCCTCCTAAGGCTTACAGACCACCTGAGCAGTAGCTGCTATTTCTACCTTTATGCTCCATAGTCCATTTGCCTGACAATTTCTTTTTGAACCTGTTTCTCCTTTTGCTGTCCAAGGGCTATGGCAGTGACTTGCAGAGCTTGCTGATGTGTTAAGTATCACCATTTGTTTTTACACCCAAAAATTTCAGCTGGTGTACCCTCCTTCTTGATCTGTAAGCATCAGGTAAAAATGGTTCCCTTTCCACTTTCTCTACACCACCTCTGTCTGTCTTCCCCAACCTCAACATACCTAATTTCTCCTTGTGCCAAAAAAACTACAAACAAACCAACCTTAAAACACAGCTTCTGCTTTTTGCCTTTTTCTAGCTTTACTCTGTTCTTTGATAAAGTTCTGCTGGCACAAATGGAAACAGAACTGAGCCAGGAGTCTGAACTCTTAAAGGGTGGGATTTGAAGGTCTCCTATAATTCGTCCCACCTCCAAATTACTGATGCTGATAGTTTCTCCCAATATGCTATGGCATCTCTGGTTCAGCTACCTCTCCTCCATTATTTTATTTTCCCCATAATGCTAAATATAAATGCTTTACATATACATATATATATTTTTAAAATATATATATATATATAAATTTTCCTGTAATCCTAAAGCACTGACAGAGTCTAATAAAAGAGTTCAATGCTGCAGAGCATTGACTGCCACAGGAAATGACATGAAGATTTTAAACACTGGTGAAAAAGAATCCGTTTCCTTTCTTATAATGCAGTGTTGTAAAAAGGGCCAAGAATTAGCCTCTGTAACTTGGTATCTGCTGTCAGGAGCAGAGGGGTTGACCACAGGTACTCATGGATCCCCCTGGTTCCCTGCTGCCAACACAGCCAGTCCATTTGCTTTGGCAAAGCCTCTGCATTAGTTAAGCAAGCAGGTGCTCATCATGAATGAGAATCTTCAATCTCTTTTCAGAAAGATATAGGCTGAAACTCTTAGTTTCAGGTTTGGGTTGGTCTGTTTTCTGTTTTTTAACTAGAAGGTCTGGGGCAGAGTACTCTATAGGGGGAAATATCTCCTGAGGCAGATTATAGTTCTTTACAAACTTGCAGCAGGGCCTGGAAAAAGATGCCTAAATACTCTGTATCTCTTAAGAACAATACAATAATAATGTTAAGAAATTACCTTGCCACAACAATGCAAAATCTGGACCATAATAATTGCACAGACTTTGCAATAAGCCATATAGAAAACTGAGAAAATGTGGGCTGCTCTGAGAACATTTTCCACATGTGGGTCCCGCTCATTGGCAGGGAAGTACTGGAGGTACCATAGGGAAATAAAGGCGATTCTTCAAGTCTGCCATATCCATCTTGGATGGATTGACACTTCTGTTTCTATGGCACAGTGATCAGATTTACAGCTGCCCTAAAATGTTCTTGGTGCTTTCTGTGGGGTAAGTTGCTTTCCTGTTCCTTGTCCCTGCCTCTCCCACATTTATGCAAAATGAGCCTAATTTTTATGAGATGGATTTTTAAATTATTATTGGTCTGTTCATTGACTCCCAATGGATGTTTTGGGGTATTGACTTATGAAATCTTAAGACATCTGTTATCTACACCCAAGGGTGTAATCTCTTCTTTCTTTTAAGGACTTGTTTATGCCCCTTTATTCTGGGATTTAGGTGAAACATACTGTGTAACTTGGGCAGCAGTGGAAGGACAGACAAGATCCCAGCAAGGAAAGAAAGGCAATCAAATGCCCCTGTAAGAGGCTTTGATGATCAAAATGAGATACTATAAAAACCAAGGTGACTTCTGAGATGGACTGGGAGAAGTGTCCTCTTTATTCTCCTTTTGGAGTTACACAAAAGGTATGAAAAAACCTAGAAAAGCAAATCTTCTGAATTCATTATTTGGAGGGGAAGCCTCAGCTTTTAGCATGTGAAAAATAACTTTCTGTAAACTTTTTTTGTTCTCCAGTATCTCTTTGTTATTGAGCAACAGGTTAATTGCAATTGCCAGCATATTGCATGAAGAAAGCAGCATGATGTTTTTACAGAAATTATTAATAACAGAAAAATAAATTTCTGCCACTGTCTAAATGCCAGAGGGAATGAGGAAAATTTATTTTAATATGAAGTGATTGTAAAAGGGTATTAATATCTATTTGCTGTACACTAGGCTAAACTCCCATCTCCTCATGGTCTTTATATCTGATTTTGCTCAATCATGTTCTTACTGAGGTATGCTTATCATTATCTTGGTCTTTAAAAGTATATAAAAGTATGTAGCACATGTAGCTATACACTGATTTCTCTGCTAGCTGCAGAGCATATGGGTATTTGCAGGTCTCATGGTGTTCTCATGTGTGCTGGACTTTTACACAGATAAGCACAAATGGTAATAAAGCTGTGGAACTCGTGCAGCACAGGGGATCCCTGGAGCTGAAGCAGGCAGGGGACAAACCCCAGGCAGCTTCAGGGCTGCCCTGCAACTCCATGCCAGGGCTGCAGCTTCCTTCACCTTCAGCCAGATAAACAATCCCTGTGCCACACTGACAGCCTGTCCATCCAAACTGGGACTAGGAGATGCTTAGTGGGAAAGCAAAGTTGAATTGCCCACGCAGGCTTTGTGCACAGCTGCTGCTGCCTGTCCCAACCTGACCTCCCTCCACACACAGCATCTGACTGATGGTGCCTGTGCCTTCCCACCCTGCTCTCTCACTGCCTCCTTTCTCTCTGTCTCCCTCATATCCTCATTTCTCTTTGAATCATTAAGGTTGTAAATCACCTCTAACATCATGAAGCCCAATGATTAACCCAGCACCATCATTTCATCCCTAAACCAAGTCCTCAAGTGCCACATCCACAATGTCCTTTTGAACACTTCCAGGGATGGTGATTCCACCACTTCCCTGGGCAGCCTGTTCCAATGTCTGACCATCCCTCCAGTGAAGACATTTCTCCTAATACCCAGTCTAAACCTCCTCTGGTGCAGCATCCTAAGACCACTTCCTCTTTTCCTATCATCCACTTGGGAGAAGAGAACAACCTCCACTCACCTACAGTCTCCTTTAAAGTAGTTACAGAGAACAATCAGGTCCCTTCTGAGCCTCCTCTCTTCAGGCTGAACAACCCCAGCTCCATCAGCAGCTCCTCATGGGACTTGTGCTCAGACCCTTCACAAGCTTCCTTGCCCTTCTCTGGACTTGCTCCAGCACCTCAATTTCTGAACCGTGTCTTTCCTGAACTGTGGGGTCTAAAACTGAACACAGCATTTGAGGTGTGGCTTCACCAGAGCCAAGCACAGGGGGACATTCACTGCCCTGGTCCTGCTGGTCACACCACTGCTGACAAAAAGAAACACATTTTTGGCACTGGGCTGCCTGGAGAGCAGGCCTAGTGCAGCTGTGATGGGGACATGGGGCACCAGTATGCATGGCCACACTGGGAGACCCCAGGGAAGGCACCTGTGAAATTCCCAAGCAGCTCCTGCTACCTGACAGGACAAGAGCCAGTTCTTCCCTCTGCTCTGCAGCCCTGGCTATGCACACACCGATAGGAGCACACAGGGCTCAGGTGGCAGCACTGACCTTGTGGTCCTCTAATGCACACCTTGACACCATACACACACCAGAACTCCCTCTCACCACCTGGAGAGCTCCTGCAGTCTCTTCCTAAGCCTAACCCCATTTTAGCCTTGGCTTTGCTCCTTTAGCAGCAACAGCAAGGCATGCACTGTGTAGCCATAAAAACCTTATATGAGAATCATCGGGCAGATTTGTGTTTGCTGTTCATGGACAGTGCTGCTGAGCTGGGCATTTCACACCTCATGGATGAGAAACTGATGGTTTTAAAAAATTTTGTATGGCACTACAGGATCCAGGGCCAACTTTCTCCCTCCCTTTTTCTGCCATGAACCCCAAAAGAAGATAAGTCAGAAGAGTGGCCTTGGATTTACAACTCTGATGGCAAGAA